>NC_140589.1:1196086732-1197349065 GCF_964204655.1 Triturus cristatus | reverse complement strand
GACTATTGCATGTGAATTAGAACTCTTGGAACTAAAATAAGTGTGTTTAGAGGCATTTTAATGCCTGAAATTGGTCGAAATAGAAGCTTCTGAGTAGCAGAAAAAGTCTGTTAAAATGGCAATTTTGGTCACATTGAGGCTTTAAAAAGTAGTAATTCATTATGAGGCACAATCCAAATGACATTTTGAATCAATTTTTTTACACTCCAAAAAATTAATTTTCTGATGAAAAACGATGACCCGTGACCTGTCGAACTTTCTCCAGATGGTCAGAAATGGTAATTTTTTAATGTTAATTTTTTTGACTGTAAATGACTATTGCATGTGAATTAGAACTCTTGGAACTAAAATAAGTGTGTTTAGAGTCATTTTAATGCCTGAAATTGGTCGAAATAGAAGCTTCTGAGAGCGAGAAAAAGTCTGTAAAAATGGCAATTTTGGTCACATTGAGGCATTAAAAAGAATTTATTCAACATGGGGCACAATCCAAATGACATTTTGAATCAATTTATCTACAGTCCAAAAAATCAATTTTCTGATGAAAAACGATGACCCGTGACCTGTCGAAATTTCTCCAGATGTTCAGAAATGGTAATTTTTTAATGTGTTGTCTTTTGACTGTAAATGACAATTGCATGTGAATTAGAACACTTGGAACTAAAATAAGTAAGTTTAGAGGCATTTTAATGCCTGAAATTGCTCGAAATAGAAGCTTCTGAGTAGTAGAAAAAGTCTGTAAAAATGGCCATTTTGGTCACATTGAGGCTTTAAAAAGTAGTTATTCAACATGAGGCACAATCCAAATGATGTTTTGAATCAATTTTTCTACAGTCCAAAAAATCAATTTTCTGATGAAAAACGATGACCCGTGACCTGTCAATTTCTCCAGATGATCACAAATGGTAATTTTTTAAGGAGTTGTCTTTTGACTAAATGACTATTGCATGTGAATTAGAACTCTTGGAACTAAAATAAGTGTGTTTAGAGACATTTTAATGCCTGAAATTGATCGAAATAGAAGCTTCTGAGTAGCAGAAAAAGTCTGTTAAAATGGCAATTTTGGTCACATTGAGGCTTTAAAAAGTAGTTTTTCAACATGAGGCACAATCCAAATGACATTTTGAATCAATTTTTTTACAGTCCAAAAAATTAATTTTCTGATGAAAAACGATGACCCGTGCGGGACCTGTCGAACTTTCTCCAGATGGTCAGAAATGGTAATTTTTTAATGTGTTGTCTTTTGACTGTAAATGACTATTGCATGTGAATTAGAACTCTTGGAACTAAAATAAGTAAGTTTAGAGGCATTTTAATGCCTGAAATTGCTCGAAATAGAAGCTTCTGAGTAGTAGAAAAAGTCTGTAAAAATGGCCATTTTGGACACATTGAGGCTTTAAAAAGTAGGTATTCAACATGAGGCACAATCCAAATGACGTTTTGAATCAATTTTTCTACAGTCCAAAAAATCAATTTTCTGATGAAAAACGATGACCCGTGACCTGTCGAAATTTCTCCAGATGATCAGAAATGGTAATTTTTTAATGAGTTGTCTTTTGATTGTAAATGACTATTGCATGTGAATTAGAACTCTTGGAACTAAAATAAGTGTGTTTAGAGGCATTTTAATGCCTGAAATTGGTCGAAATAGAAGCTTCTGAGTAGCAGAAAAAGTCTGTTAAAATGGCAATTTTGGTCACATTGAGGCTTTAAAAAGTAGTTATTCAACATGAGGCACAATCCAAATGACATTTTGAATCAATTTTTTTACAGTCCAAAAAATTAATTTTCTGATGAAAAACGATATACCCTGTGCGTGACCTGTCGAACTTTCTCCAGATGGTCAGAAATGGTAATTTTTTAATGTGTTGTCTTTTGACTGTAAATGACTATTGCATGTGAATTAGAACTCTTGGAACTAAAATAAGTGTGTTTAGAGGCATTTTAATGCCTGAAATTGGTCGAAATAGAAGCTTCTGAGTAGCAGAAAAAGTCTGTTAAAATGGCAATTTTGGTCACATTGAGGCTTTAAAAAGTAGTAATTCATTATGAGGCACAATCCAAATGACATTTTGAATCAATTTTTTTACACTCCAAAAAATTAATTTTCTGATGAAAAACGATGACCCGTGACCTGTCGAACTTTCTCCAGATGGTCAGAAATGGTAATTTTTTAATGTTAATTTTTTTGACTGTAAATGACTATTGCATGTGAATTAGAACTCTTGGAACTAAAATAAGTGTGTTTAGAGTCATTTTAATGCCTGAAATTGGTCGAAATAGAAGCTTCTGAGAGCGAGAAAAAGTCTGTAAAAATGGCAATTTTGGTCACATTGAGGCATTAAAAAGAATTTATTCAACATGGGGCACAATCCAAATGACATTTTGAATCAATTTATCTACAGTCCAAAAAATCAATTTTCTGATGAAAAACGATGACCCGTGACCTGTCGAAATTTCTCCAGATGTTCAGAAATGGTAATTTTTTAATGTGTTGTCTTTTGACTGTAAATGACAATTGCATGTGAATTAGAACACTTGGAACTAAAATAAGTAAGTTTAGAGGCATTTTAATGCCTGAAATTGCTCGAAATAGAAGCTTCTGAGTAGTAGAAAAAGTCTGTAAAAATGGCCATTTTGGTCACATTGAGGCTTTAAAAAGTAGTTATTCAACATGAGGCACAATCCAAATGATGTTTTGAATCAATTTTTCTACAGTCCAAAAAATCAATTTTCTGATGAAAAACGATGACCCGTGACCTGTCAATTTCTCCAGATGATCACAAATGGTAATTTTTTAAGGAGTTGTCTTTTGACTAAATGACTATTGCATGTGAATTAGAACTCTTGGAACTAAAATAAGTGTGTTTAGAGACATTTTAATGCCTGAAATTGATCGAAATAGAAGCTTCTGAGTAGCAGAAAAAGTCTGTTAAAATGGCAATTTTGGTCACATTGAGGCTTTAAAAAGTAGTTTTTCAACATGAGGCACAATCCAAATGACATTTTGAATCAATTTTTTTACAGTCCAAAAAATTAATTTTCTGATGAAAAACGATGACCCGTGCGGGACCTGTCGAACTTTCTCCAGATGGTCAGAAATGGTAATTTTTTAATGTGTTGTCTTTTGACTGTAAATGACTATTGCATGTGAATTAGAACTCTTGGAACTAAAATAAGTAAGTTTAGAGGCATTTTAATGCCTGAAATTGCTCGAAATAGAAGCTTCTGAGTAGTAGAAAAAGTCTGTAAAAATGGCCATTTTGGACACATTGAGGCTTTAAAAAGTAGGTATTCAACATGAGGCACAATCCAAATGACGTTTTGAATCAATTTTTCTACAGTCCAAAAAATCAATTTTCTGATGAAAAACGATGACCCGTGACCTGTCGAAATTTCTCCAGATGATCAGAAATGGTAATTTTTTAATGAGTTGTCTTTTGATTGTAAATGACTATTGCATGTGAATTAGAACTCTTGGAACTAAAATAAGTGTGTTTAGAGGCATTTTAATGCCTGAAATTGGTCGAAATAGAAGCTTCTGAGTAGCAGAAAAAGTCTGTTAAAATGGCAATTTTGGTCACATTGAGGCTTTAAAAAGTAGTTATTCAACATGAGGCACAATCCAAATGACATTTTGAATCAATTTTTTTACAGTCCAAAAAATTAATTTTCTGATGAAAAACGATATACCCTGTGCGTGACCTGTCGAACTTTCTCCAGATGGTCAGAAATGGTAATTTTTTAATGTGTTGTCTTTTGACTGTAAATGACTATTGCATGTGAATTAGAACTCTTGGAACTAAAATAGGTAAGTTTAGAGGCATTTTAATGCCTGAAATTGCTCGAAATAGAAGCTTCTGAGTAGTAGAAAAAGTCTGTAAAAATGGCAATTTTGGTCACATTGAGGCTTTAAAAAGTAGGTTTTCAACATGAGGCACAATCCAAATGACATTTTGAATGAATTTTTCTACAGTCCAAAAAATCAATTTTCTGATGAAAAACGATGACCCGTGACCTGTCGAAATTTCTCCAGATGATCAGAAATGGTAATTTTTTAATGTGTTGTCTTTTGACTGTAAATGACTATTGCATGTGAATTAGAACTCTTGTAACTAAAATAAGTGTGTTTAGAGTCAGTTTAATGCCTGAAATTGGTCGAAATAGAAGCTTCTGAGTAGCAGAAAAAGTCTGTAAAAATGGCAATGTTGGTCACATTGAGGCTTTAAAAAGTAGTTATTCAACATGAGGCACAATCCAAATGACATTTTGAATCAATTTTTCTACACTCCAAAAAATTAATTTTCTGATGAAAAACGATGACCCGTGACCTGTCGAACTTTCTCCAGATGGTCAGAAATGGTAATTTTTTACTGTTAATTTTTTTGACTGTAAATGACTATTGCATGTGAATTAGAACTCTTGGAACTAAAATAAGTGTGTTTAGAGTCATTTTAATGCCTGAAATTGGTCGAAATAGAAGATTCTGAGAGCGAGAAAAAGTCTGTAAAAATGGCAATTTTGGTCACACTGAGGCATTAAAAAGAATTTATTCAACATGGGGCACAATCCAAATGACATTTTGAATCAATTTATCTACAGTCCAAAAAATCAATTTTCTGATGAAAAACGATGACCCGTGACCTGTTGAAATTTCTCCAGATGTTCAGAAATGGTAATTTTTTAATGTGTTGTCTTTTGACTGTAAATGACAATTGCATGTGAATTAGAACACTTGGAACTAAAATAAGTAAGTTTAGAGGCATTTTAATGCCTGAAATTGCTCTAAATAGAAGCTTCTGAGTAGTAGAAAAAGTCTGTAAAAATGGCCATTTTGGTCACATTGAGGCTTTAAAAAGTAGTTATTCAACATGAGGCACAATCCAAATGACGTTTTGAATCAATTTTTCTACAGTCCAAAAAATCAATTTTCTGATGAAAAACGATGACCCGTGCGTGACCTGTCGAACTTTCTCCAGATGGTCAGAAATGGTAATTTTTTAATGTGTTGTCTTTTGACTGTAAATGACTATTGCATGTGAATTAGAACACTTGGAACAAAAATAAGTAAGTTTAGAGGCATTTTAATGCCTGAAATTGCTCGAAATAGAAGCTTCTGAGTAGTAGAAAAAGTCTGTAAAAATGTCAATTTTGGTCACATTGAGGCTTTAAAAAGAATTTATTCAACATGAGGCACAATCCAAATGACATTTTGAATCAATTTTTCTACAGTCCAAAAAATCAATTTTCTGATGAAAAACGATGACCCGTGACCTGTCGAAATTTCTCCAGATGATCAGAAATGGTAATTTTTTAATGTGTTGTCTTTTGACTGTAAATGACTATTGCATGTGAATTAGAACTCTTGGAACTAAAATAAGTGTGTTTAGAGGCATTTTAATGCCTGAAATTGGTCGAAATAGAAGCTTCTGAGTAGCAGAAAAAGTCTGTTAAAATGGCAATTTTGGTCACATTGAGGCTTTAAAAAGTAGTAATTCATTATGAGGCACAATCCAAATGACATTTTGAATCAATTTTTTTACACTCCCAAAAATTAATTTTCTGATGAAAAACGATGACCCGTGACCTGTCGAACTTTCTCCAGATGGTCAGAAATGGTAATTTTTTAATGTTAATTTTTTTGACTGTAAATGACTATTGCATGTGAATTAGAACTCTTGGAACTAAAATAAGTGTGTTTAGAGTCATTTTAATGCCTGAAATTGGTCGAAATAGAAGCTTCTGAGAGCGAGAAAAAGTCTGTAAAAATGGCAATTTTGGTCACATTGAGGCATTAAAAAGAATTTATTCAACATGGGGCACAATCCAAATGACATTTTGAATCAATTTATCTACAGTCCAAAAAATCAATTTTCTGATGAAAAACGATGACCCGTGACCTGTCGAAATTTCTCCAGATGTTCAGAAATGGTAATTTTTTAATGTGTTGTCTTTTGACTGTAAATGACAATTGCATGTGAATTAGAACACTTGGAACTAAAATAAGTAAGTTTAGAGGCATTTTAATGCCTGAAATTGCTCGAAATAGAAGCTTCTGAGTAGTAGAAAAAGTCTGTAAAAATGGCCATTTTGGTCACATTGAGGCTTTAAAAAGTAGTTATTCAACATGAGGCACAATCCAAATGATGTTTTGAATCAATTTTTCTACAGTCCAAAAAATCAATTTTCTGATGAAAAACGATGACCCGTGACCTGTCAATTTCTCCAGATGATCACAAATGGTAATTTTTTAAGGAGTTGTCTTTTGACTAAATGACTATTGCATGTGAATTAGAACTCTTGGAACTAAAATAAGTGTGTTTAGAGACATTTTAATGCCTGAAATTGATCGAAATAGAAGCTTCTGAGTAGCAGAAAAAGTCTGTTAAAATGGCAATTTTGGTCACATTGAGGCTTTAAAAAGTAGTTTTTCAACATGAGGCACAATCCAAATGACATTTTGAATCAATTTTTTTACAGTCCAAAAAATTAATTTTCTGATGAAAAACGATGACCCGTGCGGGACCTGTCGAACTTTCTCCAGATGGTCAGAAATGGTAATTTTTTAATGTGTTGTCTTTTGACTGTAAATGACTATTGCATGTGAATTAGAACTCTTGGAACTAAAATAAGTAAGTTTAGAGGCATTTTAATGCCTGAAATTGCTCGAAATAGAAGCTTCTGAGTAGTAGAAAAAGTCTGTAAAAATGGCCATTTTGGACACATTGAGGCTTTAAAAAGTAGGTATTCAACATGAGGCACAATCCAAATGACGTTTTGAATCAATTTTTCTACAGTCCAAAAAATCAATTTTCTGATGAAAAACGATGACCCGTGACCTGTCGAAATTTCTCCAGATGATCAGAAATGGTAATTTTTTAATGAGTTGTCTTTTGATTGTAAATGACTATTGCATGTGAATTAGAACACTTGGAACAAAAATAAGTAAGTTTAGAGGCATTTTAATGCCTGAAATTGCTCGAAATAGAAGCTTCTGAGTAGTAGAAAAAGTCTGTAAAAATGTCAATTTTGGTCACATTGAGGCTTTAAAAAGAATTTATTCAACATGAGGCACAATCCAAATGACATTTTGAATCAATTTTTCTACAGTCCAAAAAATCAATTTTCTGATGAAAAACGATGACCCGTGACCTGTCGAAATTTCTCCAGATGATCAGAAATGGTAATTTTTTAATGTGTTGTCTTTTGACTGTAAATGACTATTGCATGTGAATTAGAACTCTTGGAACTAAAATAAGTGTGTTTAGAGGCATTTTAATGCCTGAAATTGGTCGAAATAGAAGCTTCTGAGTAGCAGAAAAAGTCTGTTAAAATGGCAATTTTGGTCACATTGAGGCTTTAAAAAGTAGTAATTCATTATGAGGCACAATCCAAATGACATTTTGAATCAATTTTTTTACACTCCAAAAAATTAATTTTCTGATGAAAAACGATGACCCGTGACCTGTCGAACTTTCTCCAGATGGTCAGAAATGGTAATTTTTTAATGTTAATTTTTTTGACTGTAAATGACTATTGCATGTGAATTAGAACTCTTGGAACTAAAATAAGTGTGTTTAGAGTCATTTTAATGCCTGAAATTGGTCGAAATAGAAGCTTCTGAGAGCGAGAAAAAGTCTGTAAAAATGGCAATTTTGGTCACATTGAGGCATTAAAAAGAATTTATTCAACATGGGGCACAATCCAAATGACATTTTGAATCAATTTATCTACAGTCCAAAAAATCAATTTTCTGATGAAAAACGATGACCCGTGACCTGTCGAAATTTCTCCAGATGTTCAGAAATGGTAATTTTTTAATGTGTTGTCTTTTGACTGTAAATGACAATTGCATGTGAATTAGAACACTTGGAACTAAAATAAGTAAGTTTAGAGGCATTTTAATGCCTGAAATTGCTCGAAATAGAAGCTTCTGAGTAGTAGAAAAAGTCTGTAAAAATGGCCATTTTGGTCACATTGAGGCTTTAAAAAGTAGTTATTCAACATGAGGCACAATCCAAATGATGTTTTGAATCAATTTTTCTACAGTCCAAAAAATCAATTTTCTGATGAAAAACGATGACCCGTGACCTGTCAATTTCTCCAGATGATCACAAATGGTAATTTTTTAAGGAGTTGTCTTTTGACTAAATGACTATTGCATGTGAATTAGAACTCTTGGAACTAAAATAAGTGTGTTTAGAGACATTTTAATGCCTGAAATTGATCGAAATAGAAGCTTCTGAGTAGCAGAAAAAGTCTGTTAAAATGGCAATTTTGGTCACATTGAGGCTTTAAAAAGTAGTTTTTCAACATGAGGCACAATCCAAATGACATTTTGAATCAATTTTTTTACAGTCCAAAAAATTAATTTTCTGATGAAAAACGATGACCCGTGCGGGACCTGTCGAACTTTCTCCAGATGGTCAGAAATGGTAATTTTTTAATGTGTTGTCTTTTGACTGTAAATGACTATTGCATGTGAATTAGAACTCTTGGAACTAAAATAAGTAAGTTTAGAGGCATTTTAATGCCTGAAATTGCTCGAAATAGAAGCTTCTGAGTAGTAGAAAAAGTCTGTAAAAATGGCCATTTTGGACACATTGAGGCTTTAAAAAGTAGGTATTCAACATGAGGCACAATCCAAATGACGTTTTGAATCAATTTTTCTACAGTCCAAAAAATCAATTTTCTGATGAAAAACGATGACCCGTGACCTGTCGAAATTTCTCCAGATGATCAGAAATGGTAATTTTTTAATGAGTTGTCTTTTGATTGTAAATGACTATTGCATGTGAATTAGAACTCTTGGAACTAAAATAAGTGTGTTTAGAGGCATTTTAATGCCTGAAATTGGTCGAAATAGAAGCTTCTGAGTAGCAGAAAAAGTCTGTTAAAATGGCAATTTTGGTCACATTGAGGCTTTAAAAAGTAGTTATTCAACATGAGGCACAATCCAAATGACATTTTGAATCAATTTTTTTACAGTCCAAAAAATTAATTTTCTGATGAAAAACGATATACCCTGTGCGTGACCTGTCGAACTTTCTCCAGATGGTCAGAAATGGTAATTTTTTAATGTGTTGTCTTTTGACTGTAAATGACTATTGCATGTGAATTAGAACTCTTGGAACTAAAATAAGTGTGTTTAGAGGCATTTTAATGCCTGAAATTGGTCGAAATAGAAGCTTCTGAGTAGCAGAAAAAGTCTGTTAAAATGGCAATTTTGGTCACATTGAGGCTTTAAAAAGTAGTAATTCATTATGAGGCACAATCCAAATGACATTTTGAATCAATTTTTTTACACTCCAAAAAATTAATTTTCTGATGAAAAACGATGACCCGTGACCTGTCGAACTTTCTCCAGATGGTCAGAAATGGTAATTTTTTAATGTTAATTTTTTTGACTGTAAATGACTATTGCATGTGAATTAGAACTCTTGGAACTAAAATAAGTGTGTTTAGAGTCATTTTAATGCCTGAAATTGGTCGAAATAGAAGCTTCTGAGAGCGAGAAAAAGTCTGTAAAAATGGCAATTTTGGTCACATTGAGGCATTAAAAAGAATTTATTCAACATGGGGCACAATCCAAATGACATTTTGAATCAATTTATCTACAGTCCAAAAAATCAATTTTCTGATGAAAAACGATGACCCGTGACCTGTCGAAATTTCTCCAGATGTTCAGAAATGGTAATTTTTTAATGTGTTGTCTTTTGACTGTAAATGACAATTGCATGTGAATTAGAACACTTGGAACTAAAATAAGTAAGTTTAGAGGCATTTTAATGCCTGAAATTGCTCGAAATAGAAGCTTCTGAGTAGTAGAAAAAGTCTGTAAAAATGGCCATTTTGGTCACATTGAGGCTTTAAAAAGTAGTTATTCAACATGAGGCACAATCCAAATGATGTTTTGAATCAATTTTTCTACAGTCCAAAAAATCAATTTTCTGATGAAAAACGATGACCCGTGACCTGTCAATTTCTCCAGATGATCACAAATGGTAATTTTTTAAGGAGTTGTCTTTTGACTAAATGACTATTGCATGTGAATTAGAACTCTTGGAACTAAAATAAGTGTGTTTAGAGACATTTTAATGCCTGAAATTGATCGAAATAGAAGCTTCTGAGTAGCAGAAAAAGTCTGTTAAAATGGCAATTTTGGTCACATTGAGGCTTTAAAAAGTAGTTTTTCAACATGAGGCACAATCCAAATGACATTTTGAATCAATTTTTTTACAGTCCAAAAAATTAATTTTCTGATGAAAAACGATGACCCGTGCGGGACCTGTCGAACTTTCTCCAGATGGTCAGAAATGGTAATTTTTTAATGTGTTGTCTTTTGACTGTAAATGACTATTGCATGTGAATTAGAACTCTTGGAACTAAAATAAGTAAGTTTAGAGGCATTTTAATGCCTGAAATTGCTCGAAATAGAAGCTTCTGAGTAGTAGAAAAAGTCTGTAAAAATGGCCATTTTGGACACATTGAGGCTTTAAAAAGTAGGTATTCAACATGAGGCACAATCCAAATGACGTTTTGAATCAATTTTTCTACAGTCCAAAAAATCAATTTTCTGATGAAAAACGATGACCCGTGACCTGTCGAAATTTCTCCAGATGATCAGAAATGGTAATTTTTTAATGAGTTGTCTTTTGATTGTAAATGACTATTGCATGTGAATTAGAACTCTTGGAACTAAAATAAGTGTGTTTAGAGGCATTTTAATGCCTGAAATTGGTCGAAATAGAAGCTTCTGAGTAGCAGAAAAAGTCTGTTAAAATGGCAATTTTGGTCACATTGAGGCTTTAAAAAGTAGTTATTCAACATGAGGCACAATCCAAATGACATTTTGAATCAATTTTTTTACAGTCCAAAAAATTAATTTTCTGATGAAAAACGATATACCCTGTGCGTGACCTGTCGAACTTTCTCCAGATGGTCAGAAATGGTAATTTTTTAATGTGTTGTCTTTTGACTGTAAATGACTATTGCATGTGAATTAGAACTCTTGGAACTAAAATAAGTGTGTTTAGAGGCATTTTAATGCCTGAAATTGGTCGAAATAGAAGCTTCTGAGTAGCAGAAAAAGTCTGTTAAAATGGCAATTTTGGTCACATTGAGGCTTTAAAAAGTAGTAATTCATTATGAGGCACAATCCAAATGACATTTTGAATCAATTTTTTTACACTCCAAAAAATTAATTTTCTGATGAAAAACGATGACCCGTGACCTGTCGAACTTTCTCCAGATGGTCAGAAATGGTAATTTTTTAATGTTAATTTTTTTGACTGTAAATGACTATTGCATGTGAATTAGAACTCTTGGAACTAAAATAAGTGTGTTTAGAGTCATTTTAATGCCTGAAATTGGTCGAAATAGAAGCTTCTGAGAGCGAGAAAAAGTCTGTAAAAATGGCAATTTTGGTCACATTGAGGCATTAAAAAGAATTTATTCAACATGGGGCACAATCCAAATGACATTTTGAATCAATTTATCTACAGTCCAAAAAATCAATTTTCTGATGAAAAACGATGACCCGTGACCTGTCGAAATTTCTCCAGATGTTCAGAAATGGTAATTTTTTAATGTGTTGTCTTTTGACTGTAAATGACAATTGCATGTGAATTAGAACACTTGGAACTAAAATAAGTAAGTTTAGAGGCATTTTAATGCCTGAAATTGCTCGAAATAGAAGCTTCTGAGTAGTAGAAAAAGTCTGTAAAAATGGCCATTTTGGTCACATTGAGGCTTTAAAAAGTAGTTATTCAACATGAGGCACAATCCAAATGATGTTTTGAATCAATTTTTCTACAGTCCAAAAAATCAATTTTCTGATGAAAAACGATGACCCGTGACCTGTCAATTTCTCCAGATGATCACAAATGGTAATTTTTTAAGGAGTTGTCTTTTGACTAAATGACTATTGCATGTGAATTAGAACTCTTGGAACTAAAATAAGTGTGTTTAGAGACATTTTAATGCCTGAAATTGATCGAAATAGAAGCTTCTGAGTAGCAGAAAAAGTCTGTTAAAATGGCAATTTTGGTCACATTGAGGCTTTAAAAAGTAGTTTTTCAACATGAGGCACAATCCAAATGACATTTTGAATCAATTTTTTTACAGTCCAAAAAATTAATTTTCTGATGAAAAACGATGACCCGTGCGGGACCTGTCGAACTTTCTCCAGATGGTCAGAAATGGTAATTTTTTAATGTGTTGTCTTTTGACTGTAAATGACTATTGCATGTGAATTAGAACTCTTGGAACTAAAATAAGTAAGTTTAGAGGCATTTTAATGCCTGAAATTGCTCGAAATAGAAGCTTCTGAGTAGTAGAAAAAGTCTGTAAAAATGGCCATTTTGGACACATTGAGGCTTTAAAAAGTAGGTATTCAACATGAGGCACAATCCAAATGACGTTTTGAATCAATTTTTCTACAGTCCAAAAAATCAATTTTCTGATGAAAAACGATGACCCGTGACCTGTCGAAATTTCTCCAGATGATCAGAAATGGTAATTTTTTAATGAGTTGTCTTTTGATTGTAAATGACTATTGCATGTGAATTAGAACTCTTGGAACTAAAATAAGTGTGTTTAGAGGCATTTTAATGCCTGAAATTGGTCGAAATAGAAGCTTCTGAGTAGCAGAAAAAGTCTGTTAAAATGGCAATTTTGGTCACATTGAGGCTTTAAAAAGTAGTTATTCAACATGAGGCACAATCCAAATGACATTTTGAATCAATTTTTTTACAGTCCAAAAAATTAATTTTCTGATGAAAAACGATATACCCTGTGCGTGACCTGTCGAACTTTCTCCAGATGGTCAGAAATGGTAATTTTTTAATGTGTTGTCTTTTGACTGTAAATGACTATTGCATGTGAATTAGAACTCTTGGAACTAAAATAGGTAAGTTTAGAGGCATTTTAATGCCTGAAATTGCTCGAAATAGAAGCTTCTGAGTAGTAGAAAAAGTCTGTAAAAATGGCAATTTTGGTCACATTGAGGCTTTAAAAAGTAGGTTTTCAACATGAGGCACAATCCAAATGACATTTTGAATGAATTTTTCTACAGTCCAAAAAATCAATTTTCTGATGAAAAACGATGACCCGTGACCTGTCGAAATTTCTCCAGATGATCAGAAATGGTAATTTTTTAATGTGTTGTCTTTTGACTGTAAATGACTATTGCATGTGAATTAGAACTCTTGTAACTAAAATAAGTGTGTTTAGAGTCAGTTTAATGCCTGAAATTGGTCGAAATAGAAGCTTCTGAGTAGCAGAAAAAGTCTGTAAAAATGGCAATGTTGGTCACATTGAGGCTTTAAAAAGTAGTTATTCAACATGAGGCACAATCCAAATGACATTTTGAATCAATTTTTCTACACTCCAAAAAATTAATTTTCTGATGAAAAACGATGACCCGTGACCTGTCGAACTTTCTCCAGATGGTCAGAAATGGTAATTTTTTACTGTTAATTTTTTTGACTGTAAATGACTATTGCATGTGAATTAGAACTCTTGGAACTAAAATAAGTGTGTTTAGAGTCATTTTAATGCCTGAAATTGGTCGAAATAGAAGATTCTGAGAGCGAGAAAAAGTCTGTAAAAATGGCAATTTTGGTCACACTGAGGCATTAAAAAGAATTTATTCAACATGGGGCACAATCCAAATGACATTTTGAATCAATTTATCTACAGTCCAAAAAATCAATTTTCTGATGAAAAACGATGACCCGTGACCTGTTGAAATTTCTCCAGATGTTCAGAAATGGTAATTTTTTAATGTGTTGTCTTTTGACTGTAAATGACAATTGCATGTGAATTAGAACACTTGGAACTAAAATAAGTAAGTTTAGAGGCATTTTAATGCCTGAAATTGCTCTAAATAGAAGCTTCTGAGTAGTAGAAAAAGTCTGTAAAAATGGCCATTTTGGTCACATTGAGGCTTTAAAAAGTAGTTATTCAACATGAGGCACAATCCAAATGACGTTTTGAATCAATTTTTCTACAGTCCAAAAAATCAATTTTCTGATGAAAAACGATGACCCGTGCGTGACCTGTCGAACTTTCTCCAGATGGTCAGAAATGGTAATTTTTTAATGTGTTGTCTTTTGACTGTAAATGACTATTGCATGTGAATTAGAACACTTGGAACAAAAATAAGTAAGTTTAGAGGCATTTTAATGCCTGAAATTGCTCGAAATAGAAGCTTCTGAGTAGTAGAAAAAGTCTGTAAAAATGTCAATTTTGGTCACATTGAGGCTTTA
Source organism: Triturus cristatus (assembly GCF_964204655.1). Taxonomy (NCBI): domain Eukaryota; kingdom Metazoa; phylum Chordata; class Amphibia; order Caudata; family Salamandridae; genus Triturus; species Triturus cristatus. The sequence goes on along the minus strand of NC_140589.1, from coordinate 1,197,334,798 downwards.
AAAAGAATTTATTCAACATGAGGCACAATCCAAATGACATTTTGAATCAATTTTTCTACAGTCCAAAAAATCAATTTTCTGATGAAAAACGATGACCCGTGACCTGTCGAAATTTCTCCAGATGATCAGAAATGGTAATTTTTTAATGTGTTGTCTTTTGACTGTAAATGACTATTGCATGTGAATTAGAACTCTTGGAACTAAAATAAGTGTGTTTAGAGGCATTTTAATGCCTGAAATTGGTCGAAATAGAAGCTTCTGAGTAGCAGAAAAAGTCTGTTAAAATGGCAATTTTGGTCACATTGAGGCTTTAAAAAGTAGTAATTCATTATGAGGCACAATCCAAATGACATTTTGAATCAATTTTTTTACACTCCCAAAAATTAATTTTCTGATGAAAAACGATGACCCGTGACCTGTCGAACTTTCTCCAGATGGTCAGAAATGGTAATTTTTTAATGTTAATTTTTTTGACTGTAAATGACTATTGCATGTGAATTAGAACTCTTGGAACTAAAATAAGTGTGTTTAGAGTCATTTTAATGCCTGAAATTGGTCGAAATAGAAGCTTCTGAGAGCGAGAAAAAGTCTGTAAAAATGGCAATTTTGGTCACATTGAGGCATTAAAAAGAATTTATTCAACATGGGGCACAATCCAAATGACATTTTGAATCAATTTATCTACAGTCCAAAAAATCAATTTTCTGATGAAAAACGATGACCCGTGACCTGTCGAAATTTCTCCAGATGTTCAGAAATGGTAATTTTTTAATGTGTTGTCTTTTGACTGTAAATGACAATTGCATGTGAATTAGAACACTTGGAACTAAAATAAGTAAGTTTAGAGGCATTTTAATGCCTGAAATTGCTCGAAATAGAAGCTTCTGAGTAGTAGAAAAAGTCTGTAAAAAGGGCCATTTTGGTCACATTGAGGCTTTAAAAAGTAGTTATTCAACATGAGGCACAATCCAAATGATGTTTTGAATCAATTTTTCTACAGTCCAAAAAATCAATTTTCTGATGAAAAACGATGACCCGTGACCTGTCAATTTCTCCAGATGATCACAAATGGTAATTTTTTAAGGAGTTGTCTTTTGACTAAATGACTATTGCATGTGAATTAGAACTCTTGGAACTAAAATAAGTGTGTTTAGAGACATTTTAATGCCTGAAATTGATCGAAATAGAAGCTTCTGAGTAGCAGAAAAAGTCTGTTAAAATGGCAATTTTGGTCACATTGAGGCTTTAAAAAGTAGTTTTTCAACATGAGGCACAATCCAAATGACATTTTGAATCAATTTTTTTACAGTCCAAAAAATTAATTTTCTGATGAAAAACGATGACCCGTGCGGGACCTGTCGAACTTTCTCCAGATGGTCAGAAATGGTAATTTTTTAATGTGTTGTCTTTTGACTGTAAATGACTATTGCATGTGAATTAGAACTCTTGGAACTAAAATAAGTAAGTTTAGAGGCATTTTAATGCCTGAAATTGCTCGAAATAGAAGCTTCTGAGTAGTAGAAAAAGTCTGTAAAAATGGCCATTTTGGACACATTGAGGCTTTAAAAAGTAGGTATTCAACATGAGGCACAATCCAAATGACGTTTTGAATCAATTTTTCTACAGTCCAAAAAATCAATTTTCTGATGAAAAACGATGACCCGTGACCTGTCGAAATTTCTCCAGATGATCAGAAATGGTAATTTTTTAATGAGTTGTCTTTTGATTGTAAATGACTATTGCATGTGAATTAGAACTCTTGGAACTAAAATAAGTGTGTTTAGAGGCATTTTAATGCCTGAAATTGGTCGAAATAGAAGCTTCTGAGTAGCAGAAAAAGTCTGTTAAAATGGCAATTTTGGTCACATTGAGGCTTTAAAAAGTAGTTATTCAACATGAGGCACAATCCAAATGACATTTTGAATCAATTTTTTTACAGTCCAAAAAATTAATTTTCTGATGAAAAACGATATACCCTGTGCGTGACCTGTCGAACTTTCTCCAGATGGTCAGAAATGGTAATTTTTTAATGTGTTGTCTTTTGACTGTAAATGACTATTGCATGTGAATTAGAACTCTTGGAACTAAAATAAGTGTGTTTAGAGGCATTTTAATGCCTGAAATTGGTCAAAATAGAAGCTTCTGAGTAGCAGAAAAAGTCTGTTAAAATGGCAATTTTGGTCACATTGAGGCTTTAAAAAGTAGTAATTCATTATGAGGCACAATCCAAATGACATTTTGAATCAATTTTTTTACACTCCAAAAAATTAATTTTCTGATGAAAAACGATGACCCGTGACCTGTCGAACTTTCTCCAGATGGTCAGAAATGGTAATTTTTTAATGTTAATTTTTTTGACTGTAAATGACTATTGCATGTGAATTAGAACTCTTGGAACTAAAATAAGTGTGTTTAGAGTCATTTTAATGCCTGAAATTGGTCGAAATAGAAGCTTCTGAGAGCGAGAAAAAGTCTGTAAAAATGGCAATTTTGGTCACATTGAGGCATTAAAAAGAATTTATTCAACATGGGGCACAATCCAAATGACATTTTGAATCAATTTATCTACAGTCCAAAAAATCAATTTTCTGATGAAAAACGATGACCCGTGACCTGTCGAAATTTCTCCAGATGTTCAGAAATGGTAATTTTTTAATGTGTTGTCTTTTGACTGTAAATGACAATTGCATGTGAATTAGAACACTTGGAACTAAAATAAGTAAGTTTAGAGGCATTTTAATGCCTGAAATTGCTCGAAATAGAAGCTTCTGAGTAGTAGAAAAAGTCTGTAAAAATGGCCATTTTGGTCACATTGAGGCTTTAAAAAGTAGTTATTCAACATGAGGCACAATCCAAATGATGTTTTGAATCAATTTTTCTACAGTCCAAAAAATCAATTTTCTGATGAAAAAAGATGACCCGTGACCTGTCAATTTCTCCAGATGATCACAAATGGTAATTTTTTAAGGAGTTGTCTTTTGACTAAATGACTATTGCATGTGAATTAGAACTCTTGGAACTAAAATAAGTGTGTTTAGAGACATTTTAATGCCTGAAATTGATCGAAATAGAAGCTTCTGAGTAGCAGAAAAAGTCTGTTAAAATGGCAATTTTGGTCACATTGAGGCTTTAAAAAGTAGTTTTTCAACATGAGGCACAATCCAAATGACATTTTGAATCAATTTTTTTACAGTCCAAAAAATTAATTTTCTGATGAAAAACGATGACCCGTGCGGGACCTGTCGAACTTTCTCCAGATGGTCAGAAATGGTAATTTTTTAATGTGTTGTCTTTTGACTGTAAATGACTATTGCATGTGAATTAGAACTCTTGGAACTAAAATAAGTAAGTTTAGAGGCATTTTAATGCCTGAAATTGCTCGAAATAGAAGCTTCTGAGTAGTAGAAAAAGTCTGTAAAAATGGCCATTTTGGACACATTGAGGCTTTAAAAAGTAGGTATTCAACATGAGGCACAATCCAAATGACGTTTTGAATCAATTTTTCTACAGTCCAAAAAATCAATTTTCTGATGAAAAACGATGACCCGTGACCTGTCGAAATTTCTCCAGATGATCAGAAATGGTAATTTTTTAATGAGTTGTCTTTTGATTGTAAATGACTATTGCATGTGAATTAGAACTCTTGGAACTAAAATAAGTGTGTTTAGAGGCATTTTAATGCCTGAAATTGGTCGAAATAGAAGCTTCTGAGTAGCAGAAAAAGTCTGTTAAAATGGCAATTTTGGTCACATTGAGGCTTTAAAAAGTAGTTATTCAACATGAGGCACAATCCAAATGACATTTTGAATCAATTTTTTTACAGTCCAAAAAATTAATTTTCTGATGAAAAACGATATACCCTGTGCGTGACCTGTCGAACTTTCTCCAGATGGTCAGAAATGGTAATTTTTTAATGTGTTGTCTTTTGACTGTAAATGACTATTGCATGTGAATTAGAACTCTTGGAACTAAAATAGGTAAGTTTAGAGGCATTTTAATGCCTGAAATTGCTCGAAATAGAAGCTTCTGAGTAGTAGAAAAAGTCTGTAAAAATGGCAATTTTGGTCACATTGAGGCTTTAAAAAGTAGGTTTTCAACATGAGGCACAATCCAAATGACATTTTGAATGAATTTTTCTACAGTCCAAAAAATCAATTTTCTGATGAAAAACGATGACCCGTGACCTGTCGAAATTTCTCCAGATGATCAGAAATGGTAATTTTTTAATGTGTTGTCTTTTGACTGTAAATGACTATTGCATGTGAATTAGAACTCTTGTAACTAAAATAAGTGTGTTTAGAGTCAGTTTAATGCCTGAAATTGGTCGAAATAGAAGCTTCTGAGTAGCAGAAAAAGTCTGTAAAAATGGCAATGTTGGTCACATTGAGGCTTTAAAAAGTAGTTATTCAACATGAGGCACAATCCAAATGACATTTTGAATCAATTTTTCTACACTCCAAAAAATTAATTTTCTGATGAAAAACGATGACCCGTGACCTGTCGAACTTTCTCCAGATGGTCAGAAATGGTAATTTTTTACTGTTAATTTTTTTGACTGTAAATGACTATTGCATGTGAATTAGAACTCTTGGAACTAAAATAAGTGTGTTTAGAGTCATTTTAATGCCTGAAATTGGTCGAAATAGAAGATTCTGAGAGCGAGAAAAAGTCTGTAAAAATGGCAAGTTTGGTCACACTGAGGCATTAAAAAGAATTTATTCAACATGGGGCACAATCCAAATGACATTTTGAATCAATTTATCTACAGTCCAAAAAATCAATTTTCTGATGAAAAACGATGACCCGTGACCTGTTGAAATTGCTCCAGATGTTCAGAAATGGTAATTTTTTAATGTGTTGTCTTTTGACTGTAAATGACAATTGCATGTGAATTAGAACACTTGGAACTAAAATAAGTAAGTTTAGAGGCATTTTAATGCCTGAAATTGCTCGAAATAGAAGCTTCTGAGTAGTAGAAAAAGTCTGTAAAAATGGCCATTTTGGTCACATTGAGGCTTTAAAAAGTAGTTATTCAACATGAGGCACAATCCAAATGACGTTTTGAATCAATTTTTCTACAGTCCAAAAAATCAATTTTCTGATGAAAAACGATGACCCGTGCGTGACCTGTCGAACTTTCTCCAGATGGTCAGAAATGGTAATTTTTTAATGTGTTGTCTTTTGACTGTAAATGACTATTGCATGTGAATTAGAACACTTGGAACAAAAATAAGTAAGTTTAGAGGCATTTTAATGCCTGAAATTGCTCGAAATAGAAGCTTCTGAGTAGTAGAAAAAGTCTGTAAAAATGTCAATTTTGGTCACATTGAGGCTTTAAAAAGAATTTATTCAACATGAGGCACAATCCAAATGACATTTTGAATCAATTTTTCTACAGTCCAAAAAATCAATTTTCTGATGAAAAACGATGACCCGTGACCTGTCGAAATTTCTCCAGATGATCAGAAATGGTAATTTTTTAATGTGTTGTCTTTTGACTGTAAATGACTATTGCATGTGAATTAGAACTCTTGGAACTAAAATAAGTGTGTTTAGAGGCATTTTAATGCCTGAAATTGGTCGAAATAGAAGCTTCTGAGTAGCAGAAAAAGTCTGTTAAAATGGCAATTTTGGTCACATTGAGGCTTTAAAAAGTAGTAATTCATTATGAGGCACAATCCAAATGACATTTTGAATCAATTTTTTTACACTCCAAAAAATTAATTTTCTGATGAAAAACGATGACCCGTGACCTGTCGAACTTTCTCCAGATGGTCAGAAATGGTAATTTTTTAATGTTAATTTTTTTGACTGTAAATGACTATTGCATGTGAATTAGAACTCTTGGAACTAAAATAAGTGTGTTTAGAGTCATTTTAATGCCTGAAATTGGTCGAAATAGAAGCTTCTGAGAGCGAGAAAAAGTCTGTAAAAATGGCAATTTTGGTCACATTGAGGCATTAAAAAGAATTTATTCAACATGGGGCACAATCCAAATGACATTTTGAATCAATTTATCTACAGTCCAAAAAATCAATTTTCTGATGAAAAACGATGACCCGTGACCTGTCGAAATTTCTCCAGATGTTCAGAAATGGTAATTTTTTAATGTGTTGTCTTTTGACTGTAAATGACAATTGCATGTGAATTAGAACACTTGGAACTAAAATAAGTAAGTTTAGAGGCATTTTAATGCCTGAAATTGCTCGAAATAGAAGCTTCTGAGTAGTAGAAAAAGTCTGTAAAAATGGCCATTTTGGTCACATTGAGGCTTTAAAAAGTAGTTATTCAACATGAGGCACAATCCAAATGATGTTTTGAATCAATTTTTCTACAGTCCAAAAAATCAATTTTCTGATGAAAAACGATGACCCGTGACCTGTCAATTTCTCCAGATGATCACAAATGGTAATTTTTTAAGGAGTTGTCTTTTGACTAAATGACTATTGCATGTGAATTAGAACTCTTGGAACTAAAATAAGTGTGTTTAGAGACATTTTAATGCCTGAAATTGATCGAAATAGAAGCTTCTGAGTAGCAGAAAAAGTCTGTTAAAATGGCAATTTTGGTCACATTGAGGCTTTAAAAAGTAGTTTTTCAACATGAGGCACAATCCAAATGACATTTTGAATCAATTTTTTTACAGTCCAAAAAATTAATTTTCTGATGAAAAACGATGACCCGTGCGGGACCTGTCGAACTTTCTCCAGATGGTCAGAAATGGTAATTTTTTAATGTGTTGTCTTTTGACTGTAAATGACTATTGCATGTGAATTAGAACTCTTGGAACTAAAATAAGTAAGTTTAGAGGCATTTTAATGCCTGAAATTGCTCGAAATAGAAGCTTCTGAGTAGTAGAAAAAGTCTGTAAAAATGGCCATTTTGGACACATTGAGGCTTTAAAAAGTAGGTATTCAACATGAGGCACAATCCAAATGACGTTTTGAATCAATTTTTCTACAGTCCAAAAAATCAATTTTCTGATGAAAAACGATGACCCGTGACCTGTCGAAATTTCTCCAGATGATCAGAAATGGTAATTTTTTAATGAGTTGTCTTTTGATTGTAAATGACTATTGCATGTGAATTAGAACTCTTGGAACTAAAATAAGTGTGTTTAGAGGCATTTTAATGCCTGAAATTGGTCGAAATAGAAGCTTCTGAGTAGCAGAAAAAGTCTGTTAAAATGGCAATTTTGGTCACATTGAGGCTTTAAAAAGTAGTTATTCAACATGAGGCACAATCCAAATGACATTTTGAATCAATTTTTTTACAGTCCAAAAAATTAATTTTCTGATGAAAAACGATATACCCTGTGCGTGACCTGTCGAACTTTCTCCAGATGGTCAGAAATGGTAATTTTTTAATGTGTTGTCTTTTGACTGTAAATGACTATTGCATGTGAATTAGAACTCTTGGAACTAAAATAGGTAAGTTTAGAGGCATTTTAATGCCTGAAATTGCTCGAAATAGAAGCTTCTGAGTAGTAGAAAAAGTCTGTAAAAATGGCAATTTTGGTCACATTGAGGCTTTAAAAAGTAGGTTTTCAACATGAGGCACAATCCAAATGACATTTTGAATGAATTTTTCTACAGTCCAAAAAATCAATTTTCTGATGAAAAACGATGACCCGTGACCTGTCGAAATTTCTCCAGATGATCAGAAATGGTAATTTTTTAATGTGTTGTCTTTTGACTGTAAATGACTATTGCATGTGAATTAGAACTCTTGTAACTAAAATAAGTGTGTTTAGAGTCAGTTTAATGCCTGAAATTGGTCGAAATAGAAGCTTCTGAGTAGCAGAAAAAGTCTGTAAAAATGGCAATGTTGGTCACATTGAGGCTTTAAAAAGTAGTTATTCAACATGAGGCACAATCCAAATGACATTTTGAATCAATTTTTCTACACTCCAAAAAATTAATTTTCTGATGAAAAACGATGACCCGTGACCTGTCGAACTTTCTCCAGATGGTCAGAAATGGTAATTTTTTACTGTTAATTTTTTTGACTGTAAATGACTATTGCATGTGAATTAGAACTCTTGGAACTAAAATAAGTGTGTTTAGAGTCATTTTAATGCCTGAAATTGGTCGAAATAGAAGATTCTGAGAGCGAGAAAAAGTCTGTAAAAATGGCAAGTTTGGTCACACTGAGGCATTAAAAAGAATTTATTCAACATGGGGCACAATCCAAATGACATTTTGAATCAATTTATCTACAGTCCAAAAAATCAATTTTCTGATGAAAAACGATGACCCGTGACCTGTTGAAATTGCTCCAGATGTTCAGAAATGGTAATTTTTTAATGTGTTGTCTTTTGACTGTAAATGACAATTGCATGTGAATTAGAACACTTGGAACTAAAATAAGTAAGTTTAGAGGCATTTTAATGCCTGAAATTGCTCGAAATAGAAGCTTCTGAGTAGTAGAAAAAGTCTGTAAAAATGGCCATTTTGGTCACATTGAGGCTTTAAAAAGTAGTTATTCAACATGAGGCACAATCCAAATGACGTTTTGAATCAATTTTTCTACAGTCCAAAAAATCAATTTTCTGATGAAAAACGATGACCCGTGCGTGACCTGTCGAACTTTCTCCAGATGGTCAGAAATGGTAATTTTTTAATGTGTTGTCTTTTGACTGTAAATGACTATTGCATGTGAATTAGAACACTTGGAACAAAAATAAGTAAGTTTAGAGGCATTTTAATGCCTGAAATTGCTCGAAATAGAAGCTTCTGAGTAGTAGAAAAAGTCTGTAAAAATGTCAATTTTGGTCACATTGAGGCTTTAAAAAGAATTTATTCAACATGAGGCACAATCCAAATGACATTTTGAATCAATTTTTCTACAGTCCAAAAAATCAATTTTCTGATGAAAAACGATGACCCGTGACCTGTCGAAATTTCTCCAGATGATCAGAAATGGTAATTTTTTAATGTGTTGTCTTTTGACTGTAAATGACTATTGCATGTGAATTAGAACTCTTGGAACTAAAATAAGTGTGTTTAGAGGCATTTTAATGCCTGAAATTGGTCGAAATAGAAGCTTCTGAGTAGCAGAAAAAGTCTGTTAAAATGGCAATTTTGGTCACATTGAGGCTTTAAAAAGTAGTAATTCATTATGAGGCACAATCCAAATGACATTTTGAATCAATTTTTTTACACTCCAAAAAATTAATTTTCTGATGAAAAACGATGACCCGTGACCTGTCGAACTTTCTCCAGATGGTCAGAAATGGTAATTTTTTAATGTTAATTTTTTTGACTGTAAATGACTATTGCATGTGAATTAGAACTCTTGGAACTAAAATAAGTGTGTTTAGAGTCATTTTAATGCCTGAAATTGGTCGAAATAGAAGCTTCTGAGAGCGAGAAAAAGTCTGTAAAAATGGCAATTTTGGTCACATTGAGGCATTAAAAAGAATTTATTCAACATGGGGCACAATCCAAATGACATTTTGAATCAATTTATCTACAGTCCAAAAAATCAATTTTCTGATGAAAAACGATGACCCGTGACCTGTCGAAATTTCTCCAGATGTTCAGAAATGGTAATTTTTTAATGTGTTGTCTTTTGACTGTAAATGACAATTGCATGTGAATTAGAACACTTGGAACTAAAATAAGTAAGTTTAGAGGCATTTTAATGCCTGAAATTGCTCGAAATAGAAGCTTCTGAGTAGTAGAAAAAGTCTGTAAAAATGGCCATTTTGGTCACATTGAGGCTTTAAAAAGTAGTTATTCAACATGAGGCACAATCCAAATGATGTTTTGAATCAATTTTTCTACAGTCCAAAAAATCAATTTTCTGATGAAAAACGATGACCCGTGACCTGTCAATTTCTCCAGATGATCACAAATGGTAATTTTTTAAGGAGTTGTCTTTTGACTAAATGACTATTGCATGTGAATTAGAACTCTTGGAACTAAAATAAGTGTGTTTAGAGACATTTTAATGCCTGAAATTGATCGAAATAGAAGCTTCTGAGTAGCAGAAAAAGTCTGTTAAAATGGCAATTTTGGTCACATTGAGGCTTTAAAAAGTAGTTTTTCAACATGAGGCACAATCCAAATGACATTTTGAATCAATTTTTTTACAGTCCAAAAAATTAATTTTCTGATGAAAAACGATGACCCGTGCGGGACCTGTCGAACTTTCTCCAGATGGTCAGAAATGGTAATTTTTTAATGTGTTGTCTTTTGACTGTAAATGACTATTGCATGTGAATTAGAACTCTTGGAACTAAAATAAGTAAGTTTAGAGGCATTTTAATGCCTGAAATTGCTCGAAATAGAAGCTTCTGAGTAGTAGAAAAAGTCTGTAAAAATGGCCATTTTGGACACATTGAGGCTTTAAAAAGTAGGTATTCAACATGAGGCACAATCCAAATGACGTTTTGAATCAATTTTTCTACAGTCCAAAAAATCAATTTTCTGATGAAAAACGATGACCCGTGACCTGTCGAAATTTCTCCAGATGATCAGAAATGGTAATTTTTTAATGAGTTGTCTTTTGATTGTAAATGACTATTGCATGTGAATTAGAACTCTTGGAACTAAAATAAGTGTGTTTAGAGGCATTTTAATGCCTGAAATTGGTCGAAATAGAAGCTTCTGAGTAGCAGAAAAGTCTGTTAAAATGGCAATTTTGGTCACATTGAGGCTTTAAAAAGTAGTTATTCAACATGAGGCACAATCCAAATGACATTTTGAATCAATTTTTTTACAGTCCAAAAAATTAATTTTCTGATGAAAAACGATATACCCTGTGCGTGACCTGTCGAACTTTCTCCAGATGGTCAGAAATGGTAATTTTTTAATGTGTTGTCTTTTGACTGTAAATGACTATTGCATGTGAATTAGAACTCTTGGAACTAAAATAAGTGTGTTTAGAGGCATTTTAATGCCTGAAATTGGTCGAAATAGAAGCTTCTGAGTAGCAGAAAAAGTCTGTTAAAATGGCAATTTTGGTCACATTGAGGCTTTAAAAAGTAGTAATTCATTATGAGGCACAATCCAAATGACATTTTGAATCAATTTTTTTACACTCCAAAAAATTAATTTTCTGATGAAAAACGATGACCCGTGACCTGTCGAACTTTCTCCAGATGGTCAGAAATGGTAATTTTTTAATGTTAATGTTTTTGACTTTAAATGACTATTGCATGTGAATTAGAACTCTTGGAACTAAAATAAGTGTGTTTAGAGTCATTTTAATGCCTGAAATTGGTCGAAATAGAAGCTTCTGAGAGCGAGAAAAAGTCTGTAAAAATGGCAATTTTGGTCACATTGAGGCATTAAAAAGAATTTATTCAACATGGGGCACAATCCAAATGACATTTTGAATCAATTTATCTACAGTCCAAAAAATCAATTTTCTGATGAAAAACGATGACCCGTGACCTGTCGAAATTTCTCCAGATGTTCAGAAATGGTAATTTTTTTATGTGTTGTCTTTTGACTGTAAATGACAATTGCATGTGAATTAGAACACTTGGAACTAAAATAAGTAAGTTTAGAGGCATTTTAATGCCTGAAATTGCTCGAAATAGAAGCTTCTGAGTAGTAGAAAAAGTCTGTAAAAATGGCCATTTTGGTCACATTGAGGCTTTAAAAAGTAGTTATTCAACATGAGGCACAATCCAAATGATGTTTTGAATCAATTTTTCTACAGTCCAAAAAATCAATTTTCTGATGAAAAACGATGACCCGTGACCTGTCAATTTCTCCAGATGATCACAAATGGTAATTTTTTAAGGAGTTGTCTTTTGACTAAATGACTATTGCATGTGAATTAGAACTCTTGGAACTAAAATAAGTGTGTTTAGAGACATTTTAATGCCTGAAATTGATCGAAATAGAAGCTTCTGAGTAGCAGAAAAAGTCTGTTAAAATGGCAATTTTGGTCACATTGAGGCTTTAAAAAGTAGTTTTTCAACATGAGGCACAATCCAAATGACATTTTGAATCAATTTTTTTACAGTCCAAAAAATTAATTTTCTGATGAAAAACGATGACCCGTGCGGGACCTGTCGAACTTTCTCCAGATGGTCAGAAATGGTAATTTTTTAATGTGTTGTCTTTTGACTGTAAATGACTATTGCATGTGAATTAGAACTCTTGGAACTAAAATAAGTAAGTTTAGAGGCATTTTAATGCCTGAAATTGCTCGAAATAGAAGCTTCTGAGTAGTAGAAAAAGTCTGTAAAAATGGCCATTTTGGACACATTGAGGCTTTAAAAAGTAGGTATTCAACATGAGGCACAATCCAAATGACGTTTTGAATCAATTTTTCTACAGTCCAAAAAATCAATTTTCTGATGAAAAACGATGACCCGTGACCTGTCGAAATTTCTCCAGATGATCAGAAATGGTAATTTTTTAATGAGTTGTCTTTTGATTGTAAATGACTATTGCATGTGAATTAGAACTCTTGGAACTAAAATAAGTGTGTTTAGAGGCATTTTAATGCCTGAAATTGGTCGAAATAGAAGCTTCTGAGTAGCAGAAAAAGTCTGTTAAAATGGCAATTTTGGTCACATTGAGGCTTTAAAAAGTAGTTATTCAACATGAGGCACAATCCAAATGACATTTTGAATCAATTTTTTTACAGTCCAAAAAATTAATTTTCTGATGAAAAACGATATACCCTGTGCGTGACCTGTCGAACTTTCTCCAGATGGTCAGAAATGGTAATTTTTTAATGTGTTGTCTTTTGACTGTAAATGACTATTGCATGTGAATTAGAACTCTTGGAACTAAAATAGGTAAGTTTAGAGGCATTTTAATGCCTGAAATTGCTCGACATAGAAGCTTCTGAGTAGTAGAAAAAGTCTGTAAAAATGGCAATTTTGGTCACATTGAGGCTTTAAAAAGTAGGTTTTCAACATGAGGCACAATCCAAATGACATTTTGAATGAATTTTTCTACAGTCCAAAAAATCAATTTTCTGATGAAAAACGATGACCCGTGACCTGTCGAAATTTCTCCAGATGATCAGAAATGGTAATTTTTTAATGTGTTGTCTTTTGACTGTAAATGACTATTGCATGTGAATTAGAACTCTTGTAACTAAAATAAGTGTGTTTAGAGTCAGTTTAATGCCTGAAATTGGTCGAAATAGAAGCTTCTGAGTAGCAGAAAAAGTCTGTAAAAATGGCAATTTTGGTCACATTGAGGCTTTAAAAAGTAGTTATTCAACATGAGGCACAATCCAAATGACATTTTGAATCAATTTTTCTACAGTCCAAAAAATCAATTTTCTGATGAAAAACGATGACCCGTGACCTGTCGAACTTTCTCCAGATGGTCAGAAATGGTAAGTTTTTTATTGTGTTGTCTTTTGACGTAAATGACTATTGCATGTGAATTAGAACTCTTGGAACTAAAATAAGTAAGTTTAGAGGCATTTTAATGCCTGAAATTGCTCGAAATAGAAGCTTCTGAGTAGTAGAAAAAGTCTGTAAAAATGGCCATTTTGGTCACATTGAGGCTTTAAAAAGAATTTATTCAACATGAGGCACAATCCAAATGACATTTTGAATCAATTTTTCTACAGTCCAAAAAATCAATTTTCTGGTGAAAAATGATGACCCATGACCTGTCGAAATTTCTCCAGATGATCAGATATGGTAATTTTTTAATGTGTTGTCGTTTGACTGTAAATGACTATTGCATGTGAATTAGAACTCTTGGAACTAAAATAAGTGTGTTTAGAGGCATTTTAATGCCTGAAATTGGTCGAAATAGAAGCTTCTGAGTAGCAAAAAAAGTCTGTTAAAATGGCAATTTTGGTCACATTGAGGCTTTAAAAAGTAGTAATTCAACATGAGGCACAATCCAAATGACATTTTGAATCAATTTTTCTACAGTCCAAAAAATCAATTTTCTGATGAAAAACGATGACCCCTGACCTGTCGAACTTTCTCCAGATGGTCAGAAATGGTAAGTTTTTTATTGTGTTGTCTTTTGACGTAAATGACTATTGCATGTGAATTAGAACTCTTGGAACTAAAATAAGTGTGTTTAGAGTCATTTTAATGCCTGAAATTGGTCGAAATAGAAGCTTCTGAGAGCGAGAAAAAGTCTGTAAAAATGGCAATTTTGGTCACATTGAGGCATTAAAAAGAATTTATTCAACATGGGGCACAATCCAAATGACATTTTGAATCAATTTATCTACAGTCCAAAAAATCAATTTTCTGATGAAAAACGATGACCCGTGACCTGTCGAACTTTCTCCAGATGGTCAGAAATGGTAATTTTTTAATGTTAAATTTTTTGACTGTAAATGACTATTGCATGTGAATTATCACTTTTGGAACTAAAATAAGTGTGTTTAGAGTCAGTTTAATGCCTGAAATTGGTCGAAATAGAAGCTTCTGAGTACCAGAAAAAGTCTGTAAAAATGGCAATTTTGGTCACATTGAGGCTTTCAAAAGTAGTTATTCAACATGAGGCACAATCCAAATGACATTTTGAATCAATTTTTCTACAGTCCATAAAATCAATTTTCTGATAAAAAACGATGACCCGTGACCTGTCGAACTTTCTCCAGATGGTCAGAAATGGTAAGTTTTTTATTGTGTTGTCTTTTGACTGTAAATGATTATTGCATGTGAATTAGAACTCTTGGAACTAAAATAAGTAAGTTTAGAGGCATTTTAATGCCTGAAATTGGTCGAAATAGAAGCTTCTGAGTAGTAGAAAAAGTCTGTTAAAATGGCAATTTTGGTCACATTGAGGCTTTAAAAAGTAGTAATTCAACATGAGGCACAATCCAAATGACATTTTGAATCAATTTTTTTACACTCCAAAAAACTTAATTTTCTGATGAAAAACGATGACCCGTGACCTGTCGAACTTTCTCCAGATGGTCAGAAATGGTAATTTTTTAATGTTAAATTTTTTGACTGTAAATGACTATTGCATGTGAATTATCACTTTTGGAACTAAAATAAGTGTGTTTAGAGTCAGTTTAATGCCTGAAATTGGTCGAAATAGAAGCTTCTGAGTAGCAGAAAAAGTCTGTAAAAATGGCAATTTTGGTCACATTGAGGCTTTAAAAAGTAGTTATTCAACATGAGGCACAATCCAAATGACATTTTGAATCAATTTTTCTACAGTCCAAAAAATCAATTTTCTGATAAAAAACGATGACCCGTGACCTGTCGAACTTTCTCCAGATGGTCAGAAATGGTAAGTTTTTTATTGTGTTGTCTTTTGACTGTAAATGACTATTGCATGTGAATTATAACTCTTGGAACTAAAATAAGTGTGTTTAGAGGCATTTTAATGCCTGAAATTGGTCGAAATAGAAGCTTCTGAGTAGCAGAAAAAGTCTGTTAAAATGGCAATTTTGGTCACATTGAGGCTTTAAAAAGTAGTAATTCAACATGAGGCACAATCCAAATGACATTTTGAATCAATTTTTTTACACTCCAAAAAATTAATTTTCTGATGAAAAACGATGACCCGTTACCTGTCGAACTTTCTCCAGATGGTCAGAAATGGTAAGTTTTTTATTGTGTTGTCTTTTGACGTAAATGACTATTGCATGTGAATTAGAACTCTTGGAACTAAAATAAGTGTGTTTAGAGTCATTTTAATGCCTGAAATTGGTCGAAATAGAAGCTTCTGAGAGCGAGAAAAAGTCTGTAAAAATGGCAATTTTGGTCACATTGAGGCATTAAAAAGAATTTATTCAACATGGGGCACAATCCAAATGACATTTTGAATCAATTTATCTACAGTCCAAAAAATCAATTTTCTGATGAAAAACGATGACCCGTGACCTGTCGAAATTTCTCCAGATGTTCAGAAATGGTAATTTTTTAATGTGTTGTCTTTTGACTGTAAATAACTATTGCATGTGAATTAGAACTCTTGGAACTAAAATAAGTAAGTTTAGAGGCATTTTAATGCCTGAAATTGGTCGAAATAGAAGCTTCTGAGTAGCAGAAAAAGTCTGTTAAAATGGCAATTTTGGTCACATTGAGGCTTTAAAAAGTAGTAATTCAACATGAGGCACAATCTAAATGACATTTTGAATCAATTTTTTTACAGTCCAAAAAATTAATTTTCTGATGAAAAACGATGACCCTTGACCTGTCGAAATTTCTCCAGATGTTCAGGAATGGTAATTTTTTAATGTGTTGTCTTTTGACTATAAATGACTATTGCATGTGAATTAGAACTCTTGGAACTAAAATAAGTAAGTTTAGAGGCATTTTAATGCCTGAAATTGCTCGAAATAGAAGCTTCTGAGTAGTAGAAAAAGTCTGTAAAAATGTCAATTTTGGTCACATTGAGGCTTTAAAAAGTAGTTATTCAACATGAGGCACAATCCAAATGACATTTTGAATCAATTTTTCTACAGTCCAAAAAATCAATTTTCTGATGAAAAACGATGACCCGTGACCTGTCAAACTTTCTCCAGATGGTCAGAAATGGTAATTTTTGATTGTGTTGTCTTTTGACTGTAAATGACTGTTGCATGTGAATTAGAACTCTTGGAACTAAAATAAGTAAGTTTAGAGGCATTTTAATGCCTGAAATTGGTCGAAATAGAAGCTTCTGAGTAGCAGAAAAAGTCTGTAAAAATGGCAATTTTGGTCACATTGAGGCTTTTAAAAGTAGTTATTCAACATGAGGCACAATCCAAATGACATTTTGAATCAATTTTTCTACAGTCCAAAAAATTAATTTTCTGATGAAAAACGATGACCCGTGACCTGTCGAACTTTCTCCAGATGGTCAGAAATGGTAAGTTTTTTATTGTGTTGTCTTTTGACTGTAAATGACTATTGCATGTGAATTAGAACTCTTGGAACTAAAATAAGTAAGTTTAGAGGCATTTTAATGCCTGAAATTGCTCGAAATAGAAGCTTCTGAGTAGTAGAAAAAGTCTGTTAAAATGGCCATTTTGGTCACATTGCAGCTTTAAAAAGAATTTATTCAACATGAGGCACAATCCAAATGACATTTTGAATCAATTTTTCTACAGTCCAAAAAATCAATTTTCTGATGAAAAACGATGACCCGTGACCTGTCGAACTTTCTCCAGATGGTCAGAAATGGTAAGTTTTTTATTGTGTTGTCTTTTGACTGTAAATGATTATTGCATGTGAATTAGAACTCTTGGAACTAAAATAAGTAAGTTTAGAGGCATTTTAATGCCTGAAATTGGTCGAAATAGAAGCTTCTGAGTAGTAGAAAAAGTCTGTAAAAATGGCCATTTTGGTCACATTGAGGCTTTAAAAAGAATTTATTCAACATGAGGCACAATCCAAATGACATTTTGAATCAATTTTTCTACAGTCCAAAAAATCAATTTTCTGATGAATAACGATGACCCGTGACCTGTCGAAATTTCTCCAGATGATCAGATATGGTAATTTTTTAATTTGTTGTCTTTTGACTGTAAATGACTATTGCATGTGAATTAGAACTCTTGGAACTAAAATAAGTGTGTTTAGAGGCATTTTAATGCCTGAAATTGGCCGAAATAGAAGCTTCTGAGTAGCAAAAAAAGTCTGTTAAAATGGCAATTTTGGTCACATTGAGGCTTTAAAAAGTAGTAATTCAACATGAGGCACAATCCAAATGACATTTTGAATCAATTTTTCTACAGTCCAAAAAATCAATTTTCTGATGAAAAACGATGACCCGTGACCTGTCGAACTTTCTCCAGATGGTCAGAAATGGTAAGTTTTTTATTGTGTTGTCTTTTGACGTAAATGACTATTGCATTTGAATTAGAACTCTTGGAACTAAAATAAGTGTGTTTAGAGTCATTTTAATGCCTGAAATTGGTCGAAATAGAAGCTTCTGAGAGTGAGAAAAAGTCTGTAAAAATGGCAATTTTGGTCACATTGAGGCATTAAAAAGAATTTATTCAACATGGGGCACAATCCAAATGACATTTTGAATCAATTTATCTACAGTCCAAAAAAATCAATTTTCTGATGAAAAACGATGACCCGACCTGTCGAACTTTCTCCAGATGGTCAGAAATGGTAATTTTTTAATGTTAAATTTTTTGACTGTAAATGACTATTGCATGTGAATTATCACTTTTGGAACTAAAATAAGTGTGTTTAGAGTCAGTTTATTGCCTGAAATTGTTCGAAATAGAAGCTTCTGAGTAGCAGAAAAAGTCTGTAAAAATGGCAATTTTGGTCACATTGAGGCTTTTAAAAGTAGTTATTCAACATGAGGCACAATCCAAATGACATTTTGAATCAATTTTTCTACAGTCCAAAAAATCAATTTTCTGATGAAAAACGATGACCCGTGACCTGTCGAACTTTCTCCAGATGGTCAGAAATGGTAAGTTTTTTATTGTGTTGTCTTTTGACTGTAAATGACTATTGCATGTGAATTAGAACTCTTGGAACTAAAATAAGTAAGTTTAGCGCCATTTTAATGCCTGAAATTGCTCAAAATAGAAGCTTCTGAGTAGTAGAAAAAGTCTGTTAAAATGGCCATTTTGGTCACATTGCAGCTTTAAAAAGAATTTATTCAACATGAGGCACAATCCAAATGACATTTTGAATCAATTTTTCTACAGTCCAAAAAATCAATTTTCTGATGAAAAACGATGACCCGTGACCTGTCGAACTTTCTCCAGATGGTCAGAAATGGTAAGTTTTTTATTGTGTTGTCTTTTGACTGTAAATGATTATTGCATGTGAATTGGAACTCTTGGAACTAAAATAAGTAAGTTTAGAGGCATTTTAATGCCTGAAATTGGTCGAAATAGAAGCTTCTGAGTACAGAAAAAGTCTGTTAAAATGGCAATTTTGGTCACATTGAGGCTTTAAAAAGTAGTTATTCAACATGAGGCACAATCCAAATGACATTTTGAATCAATTTTACTACAGTCCAAAAAATAAATTTTCTGATAAAAAACGATGACCCGTGACCTGTCAATTTCTCCAGATGATCAGAAATGGTAATTTTTTAATGAGTTGTCTTTTGACTGTAAATGACTATTGCATGTGAATTATCACTTTTGGAACTAAAATAAGTGTGTTTAGAGTCAGTTTAATGCCTGAAATTGGTCGAAATAGAAGCTTCTGAATACCAGAAAAAGTCTGTAAAAATGGCAATTTTGGTCACATTGAGGCTTTCAAAAGTAGTTATTCAACATGAGGCACAATCCAAATGACATTTTGAATCAATTTTTCTACAGTCTATAAAATCAATTTTCTGATAAAAAAACGATGACCCGTGACCTGTTGAACTTTCTCCAGATGGTCAGAAATGGTAAGTTTTTTATTGTGTTGTCTTTTGACGTAAATGACTATTGCATGTGAATTAGAACTCTTGGAACTAAAATAAGTGTGTTTAGAGTCATTTTAATGCCTGAAATTGGTCGAAATAGAAGCTTCTGAGAGCGAGAAAAAGTGTGTAAAAATGGCAATTTTGGTCACATTGAGGCATTAAAAAGAATTTATTCAACATGGGGCACAATCCAAATGACATTTTGAATCAATTTATCTACAGTCCAAAAAATCAATTTTCTGATGAAAAAGGATGACCCGTGACCTGTCGAAATTTCTCCAGATGTTCAGAAATGGTAATTTTTTAATGTGTTGTCTTTTGACTGTAAATAACTATTGCATGTGAATTAGAACTCTTGGAACTAAAATAAGTAAGTTTAGAGGCATTTTAATGCCTGAAATTGGTCGAAATAGAAGCTTCTGAGTAGCAGAAAAAGTCTGTTAAAATGGCAATTTTGGTCACATTGAGGCTTTAAAAAGTAGTAATTCAACATGAGGCACTATCTAAATGACATTTTGAATCAATTTTTTTACAGTCCAAAAAATTAATTTTCTGATGAAAAACGATGACCCTTGACCTGTCGAAATTTCTCCAGATGTTCAGGAATGGTAATTTTTTAATGTGTTGTCTTTTGACTGTAAATGACTATTGCATGTGAATTAGAACTCTTGGAACTAAAATAAGTAAGTTTAGAGGCATTTTAATGCCTGAAATTGCTCGAAATAGAAGCTTCTGAGTAGTAGAAAAAGTCTGTAAAAATGTCAATTTTGGTCACATTGAGGCTTTAAAAAGTAGTTATTCAACATGAGGCACAATCCAAATGACATTTTGAATCAATTTTTCTACAGTCCAAAAAATCAATTTTCTGATGAAAAACGATGACCCGTGACCTGTCAAACTTTCTCCAGATGGTCAGAAATGGTAATTTTTTAATGTTACATTTTTTGACTGTAAATGACTATTGCATGTGAATTATCACTTTTGGAACTAAAATAAGTGTGTTTAGAGTCAGTTTATTGCCTGAAATTGTTCGAAATAGAAGCTTCTGAGTAGCAGAAAAAGTCTGTAAAAATGGCAATTTTGGTCACATTGAGGCTTTTAAAAGTAGTTATTCAACATGAGGCACAATCCAAATGACATTTTGAATCAATTTTTCTACAGTCCAAAAAATCAATTTTCTGATGAAAAACGATGACCCGTGACCTGTCGAACTTTCTCCAGATGGTCAGAAATGGTAAGTTTTTTATTGTGTTGTCTTTTGACTGGAAATGACTATTGCATGTGAATTAGAACTCTTGGAACTAAAATAAGTAAGTTTAGAGGCATTTTAATGCCTGAAATTGCTCGAAATAGAAGCTTCTGAGTAGTAGAAAAAGTCTGTTAAAATGGCCATTTTGGTCACATTGCAGCTTTAAAAAGAATTTATTCAACATGAGGCACAATCCAAATGACATTTTGAATCAATTTTTCTACAGTCCAAAAAATCAATTTTCTGATGAAAAACGATGACCCGTGACCTGTCGAACTTTCTCCAGATGGTCAGAAATGGTAAGTTTTTTATTGTGTTGTCTTTTGACTGTAAATGATTATTGCATGTGAATTAGAACTCTTGGAACTAAAATAAGTAAGTTTAGAGGCATTTTAATGCCTGAAATTGGTCGAAATAGAAGCTTCTGAGTAGTAGAAAAAGTCTGTAAAAATGGCCATTTTGGTCACATTGAGGCTTTAAAAAGAATTTATTCAACATGAGGCACAATCCAAATGACATTTTGAATCAATTTTTCTACAGTCCAAAAAATCAATTTTCTGATGAAAAACGATGACCCGTGACCTGTCGAAATTTCTCCAGATGATCAGATATGGTAATTTTTTAATTTGTTGTCTTTTGACTGTAAATGACTATTGCATGTGAATTAGAACTCTTGGAACTAAAATAAGTGTGTTTAGAGGCATTTTAATGCCTGAAATTGGTCGAAATAGAAGCTTCTGAGTAGCAAAAAAAGTCTGTTAAAATGGCAATTTTGGTCACATTGAGGCTTTAAAAAGTAGTAATTCAACATGAGGCACAATCCAAATGACATTTTGAATCAATTTTTCTACAGTCCAAAAAATCAATTTTCTGATGAAAAACGATGACCCGTGACCTGTCGAACTTTCTCCAGATGGTCAGAAATGGTAAGTTTTTTATTGTGTTGTCTTTTGACGTAAATGACTATTGCATTTGAATTAGAACTCTTGGAACTAAAATAAGTGTGTTTAGAGTCATTTTAATGCCTGAAATTGGTCGAAATAGAAGCTTCTGAGAGTGAGAAAAAGTCTGTAAAAATGGCAATTTTGGTCACATTGAGGCATTAAAAAGAATTTATTCAACATGGGGCACAATCCAAATGACATTTTGAATCAATTTATCTACAGTCCAAAAAAATCAATTTTCTGATGAAAAACGATGACCCGACCTGTCGAACTTTCTCCAGATGGTCAGAAATGGTAATTTTTTAATGTTAAATTTTTTGACTGTAAATGACTATTGCATGTGAATTATCACTTTTGGAACTAAAATAAGTGTGTTTAGAGTCAGTTTATTGCCTGAAATTGTTCGAAATAGAAGCTTCTGAGTAGCAGAAAAAGTCTGTAAAAATGGCAATTTTGGTCACATTGAGGCTTTTAAAAGTAGTTATTCAACATGAGGCACAATCCAAATGACATTTTGAATCAATTTTTCTACAGTCCAAAAAATCAATTTTCTGATGAAAAACGATGACCCGTGACCTGTCGAACTTTCTCCAGATGGTCAGAAATGGTAAGTTTTTTATTGTGTTGTCTTTTGACTGTAAATGACTATTGCATGTGAATTAGAACTCTTGGAACTAAAATAAGTAAGTTTAGCGGCATTTTAATGCCTGAAATTGCTCAAAATAGAAGCTTCTGAGTAGTAGAAAAATTCTGTTAAAATGGCCATTTTGGTCACATTGCAGCTTTAAAAAGAATTTATTCAACATGAGGCACAATCCAAATGACATTTTGAATCAATTTTTCTACAGTCCAAAAAATCAATTTTCTGATGAAAAACGATGACCCGTGACCTGTCGAACTTTCTCCAGATGGTCAGAAATGGTAAGTTTTTTATTGTGTTGTCTTTTGACTGTAAATGATTATTGCATGTGAATTGGAACTCTTGGAACTAAAATAAGTAAGTTTAGAGGCATTTTAATGCCTGAAATTGGTCGAAATAGAAGCTTCTGAGTACAGAAAAAGTCTGTTAAAATGGCAATTTTGGTCACATTGAGGCTTTAAAAAGTAGTTATTCAACATGAGGCACAATCCAAATGACATTTTGAATCAATTTTACTACAGTCCAAAAAATAAATTTTCTGATAAAAAACGATGACCCGTGACCTGTCAATTTCTCCAGATGATCAGAAATGGTAATTTTTTAATGAGTTGTCTTTTGACTGTAAATGACTATTGCATGTGAATTAGAACTCTTGGAACTAAAATAAGTGTGTTTAGAATCATTTTAATGCCTGAAATTGGTCGAAATAGAAGCTTCTGAGTAAGAGAAAAAGTCTGTAAAAATGGCAATTTTGGTCACATTGAGGCTTTAAAAAGAATTTATTCAACATGAGGCACAATCCAAATGACATTTTGAATCAATTTCTATACAGTCCAAAAAATCAATTTTCTGATGAAAAACGATGACCCGTGACCTGTCGAACTTTCTCCAGATGGTCAGAAATGATAATTTTTTAATGTTACATTTTTTGACTGTAAATGACTATTGCATGTGAATTATCACTTTTGGAACTAAAATAAGTGTGTTTAGAGTCAGTTTAATGCCTGAAATTGGTCGAAATAGAAGCTTCTGAATACCAGAAAAAGTCTGTAAAAATGGCAATTTTGGTCACATTGAGGCTTTCAAAAGTAGTTATTCAACATGAGGCACAATCCAAATGACATTTTGAATCAATTTTTCTACAGTCTATAAAATCAATTTTCTGATAAAAAAACGATGACCCGTGACCTGTTGAACTTTCTCCAGATGGTCAGAAATGGTAAGTTTTTTATTGTGTTGTCTTTTGACGTAAATGACTATTGCATGTGAATTAGAACTCTTGGAACTAAAATAAGTGTGTTTAGAGTCATTTTAATGCCTGAAATTGGTCGAAATAGAAGCTTCTGAGAGCGAGAAAAAGTCTGTAAAAATGGCAATTTTGGTCACATTGAGGCATTAAAAAGAATTTATTCAACATGGGGCACAATCCAAATGACATTTTGAATCAATTTATCTACAGTCCAAAAAATCAATTTTCTGATGAAAAACGATGACCCGTGACCTGTCGAAATTTCTCCAGATGTTCAGAAATGGTAATTTTTTAATGTGTTGTCTTTTGACTGTAAATAACTATTGCATGTGAATTAGAACTCTTGGAACTAAAATAAGTAAGTTTAGAGGCATTTTAATGCCTGAAATTGGTCGAAATAGAAGCTTCTGAGTAGCAGAAAAAGTCTGTTAAAATGGCAATTTTGGTCACATTGAGGCTTTAAAAAGTAGTAATTCAACATGAGGCACAATCTAAATGACATTTTGAATCAATTTTTTTACAGTCCAAAAAATTAATTTTCTGATGAAAAACGATGACCCTTGACCTGTCGAAATTTCTCCAGATGTTCAGGAATGGTAATTTTTTAATGTGTTGTCTTTTGACTGTAAATGACTATTGCATGTGAATTAGAACTCTTGGAACTAAAATAAGTAAGTTTAGAGGCATTTTAATGCCTGAAATTGCTCGAAATAGAAGCTTCTGAGTAGCAGAAAAAGTCTGTTAAAATGGCAATTTTGGTCACATTGAGGCTTTAAAAAGTAGTAATTCAACATGAGGCACAATCTAAATGACATTTTGAATCAATTTTTTTACAGTCCAAAAAATTAATTTTCTTATGAAAAACGATGACCCTTGACCTGTCGAACTTTCTCCAGATGGTCAGAAATGGTAATTTTTTAATGTTAAATTTTTTGACTGTAAATGACTATTGCATGTGAATTATCACTTTTGGAACTAAAATAAGTGTGTTTAGAGTCAGTTTATTGCCTGAAATTGTTCGAAATAGAAGCTTCTGAGTAGCAGAAAAAGTCTGTAAAAATGGCAATTTTGGTCACATTGAGGCTTTTAAAAGTAGTTATTCAACATGAGGCACAATCCAAATGACATTTTGAATCAATTTTTCTACAGTCCAAAAAATCAATTTTCTGATGAAAAACGATGACCCGTGACCTGTCGAACTTTCTCCAGATGGTCAGAAATGGTAAGTTTTTTATTGTGTTGTCTTTTGACTGTAAATGACTATTGCATGTGAATTAGAACTCTTGGAACTAAAATAAGTAAGTTTAGAGGCATTTTAATGCCTGAAATTGCTCGAAATAGAAGCTTCTGAGTAGTAGAAAAAGTCTGTTAAAATGGCCATTTTGGTCACATTGCAGCTTTAAAAAGAATTTATTCAACATGAGGCACAATCCAAATGACATTTTGAATCAATTTTTCTACAGTCCAAAAAATCAATTTTCTGATGAAAAACGATGACCCGTGACCTGTCGAACTTTCTCCAGATGGTCAGAAATGGTAAGTTTTTTATTGTGTTGTCTTTTGACTGTAAATGATTATTGCATGTGAATTAGAACTCTTGGAACTAAAATAAGTAAGTTTAGAGGCATTTTAATGCCTGAAATTGGTCGAAATAGAAGCTTCTGAGTAGTAGAAAAAGTCTGTAAAAATGGCCATTTTGGTCACATTGAGGCTTTAAAAAGAATTTATTCAACATGAGGCACAATCCAAATGACATTTTGAATCAATTTTTCTACAGTCCAAAAAATCAATTTTCTGATGAAAAACGATGACCCGTGACCTGTCGAAATTTCTCCAGATGATCAGATATGGTAATTTTTTAATTTGTTGTCTTTTGACTGTAAATGACTATTGCATGTGAATTAGAACTCTTGGAACTAAAATAAGTGTGTTTAGAGGCATTTTAATGCCTGAAATTGGTCGAAATAGAAGCTTCTGAGTAGCAAAAAAAGTCTGTTAAAATGGCAATTTTGGTCACATTGAGGCTTTAAAAAGTAGTAATTCAACATGAGGCACAATCCAAATGACATTTTGAATCAATTTTTCTACAGTCCAAAAAATCCATTTTCTGATGAAAAACGATGACCCGTGACCTGTCGAACTTTCTCCAGATGGTCAGAAATGGTAAGTTTTTTATTGTGTTGTCTTTTGACGTAAATGACTATTGCATTTGAATTAGAACTCTTGGAACTAAAATAAGTGTGTTTAGAGTCATTTTAATGCCTGAAATTGGTCGAAATAGAAGCTTCCGAGAGTGAGAAAAAGTCTGTAAAAATGGCAATTTTGGTCACATTGAGGCATTAAAAAGAATTTATTCAACATGGGGCACAATCCAAATGACATTTTGAATCAATTTATCTACAGTCCAAAAAAATCAATTTTCTGATGAAAAACGATGACCCGTGACCTGTCGAACTTTCTCCAGATGGTCAGAAATGGTAATTTTTTAATGTTAAATTTTTTGACTGTAAATGACTATTGCATGTGAATTATCACTTTTGGAACTAAAATAAGTGTGTTTAGAGTCAGTTTATTGCCTGAAATTGTTCGAAATAGAAGCTTCTGAGTAGCAGAAAAAGTCTGTAAAAATGGCAATATTGGTCACATTGAGGCTTTTAAAAGTAGTTATTCAACATGAGGCACAATCCAAATGACATTTTGAATCAATTTTTCTACAGTCCAAAAAATCAATTTTCTGATGAAAAACGATGACCCGTGACCTGTCGAACTTTCTCCAGATGGTCAGAAATGGTAAGTTTTTTATTGTGTTGTCTTTTGACTGTAAATGACTATTGCATGTGAATTAGAACTCTTGGAACTAAAATAAGTAAGTTTAGCGGCATTTTAATGCCTGAAATTGCTCAAAATAGAAGCTTCTGAGTAGTAGAAAAAGTCTGTTAAAATGGCCATTTTGGTCACATTGCAGCTTTAAAAAGAATTTATTCAACATGAGGCACAATCCAAATGACATTTTGAATCAATTTTTCTACAGTCCAAAAAATCAATTTTCTGATGAAAAACGATGACCCGTGACCTGTCGAACTTTCTCCAGATGGTCAGAAATGGTAAGTTTTTTATTGTGTTGTCTTTTGACTGTAAATGATTATTGCATGTGAATTGGAACTCTTGGAACTAAAATAAGTAAGTTTAGAGGCATTTTAATGCCTGAAATTGGTCGAAATAGAAGCTTCTGAGTACAGAAAAAGTCTGTTAAAATGGCAATTTTGGTCACATTGAGGCTTTAAAAAGTAGTTATTCAACATGAGGCACAATCCAAATGACATTTTGAATCAATTTTACTACAGTCCAAAAAATAAATTTTCTGATAAAAAACGATGACCCGTGACCTGTCAATTTCTCCAGATGATCAGAAATGGTAATTTTTTAATGAGTTGTCTTTTGACTGTAAATGACTATTGCATGTGAATTAGAACTCTTGGAACTAAAATAAGTGTGTTTAGAATCATTTTAATGCCTGAAATTGGTCGAAATAGAAGCTTCTGAGTAAGAGAAAAAGTCTGTAAAAATGGCAATTTTGGTCACATTGAGGCTTTAAAAAGAATTTATTCAACATGAGGCACAATCCAAATGACATTTTGAATCAATTTCTATACAGTCCAAAAAATCAATTTTCTGATGAAAAACGATGACCCGTGACCTGTCGAACTTTCTCCAGATGGTCAGAAATGATAATTTTTTAATGTTAAATTTTTTGACTGTAAATGACTATTGCATGTGAATTATCACTTTTGGAACTAAAATAAGTGTGTTTAGAGTCAGTTTAATGCCTGAAATTGGTCGAAATAGAAGCTTCTGAGTACCAGAAAAAGTCTGTAAAAATGGCAATTTTGGTCACATTGAGGGTTTCAAAAGAATTTATTCAACATGGGGCACAATCCAAATGACATTTTGAATCAATTTTTCTACAGTCCATAAAATCAATTTTCTGATAAAAAACGATGACCCGTGACCTGTCGAACTTTCTCCAGATGGTCAGAAATGGTAAGTTTTTTATTGTATTTCTTTTGACTGTAAATGACTATTGCATGTGAATTATAACTCTTGGAACTAAAATAAGTGTGTTTAGAGTCATTTTAATGCCTGAAATTGGTCGAAATAGAAGCTTCTGAGTACGAGAAAAAGTCTGTAAAAATGGCAATTTTGGTCACATTGAGGCTTTAAAAAGAATTTATTCAACATGGGGCACAATCCAAATGACATTTTGAATCAATTTATCTACAGTCCAAAAAATCAATTTTCTGATGAAAAACGATGACCCGTGACCTGTCGAAATTTCTCCAGATGATCAGAAATGGTAATTTTTTAATGTGTTGTCTTTTGACTGTAAATGACTATTGCATGTGAATTAGAACTCTTGGAACTAAAATAAGTGTGTTTAGAGGCATTTTAATGCCTGATATTGGTCGAAATAGAAGCTTCTGAGTAGCAGAAAAAGTCTTTTAAAATGGCAATTTTGGTCACATTGAGGCTTTAAAAAGTAGTTATTCAACATGAGGCACAATCCAAATGACATTTTGAATCAATTTTTTCACAGTCCAAAAAATAAATTTTCTGATGAAAAACGATGACCCCTGACCTGTCGAATTTTCTCCAGATGGTCAGAAATGGTAATTTTTTAATGTTAAATTTTTTGACTGTAAATGACTATTGCATGTGAATTATCACTTTTGGAACTAAAATAAGTGTGTTTAGAGTCAGTTTAATGCCTGAAATTGGTCGAAATAGAAGCTTCTGAGTACCAGAAAAAGTCTGTAAAAATGGCAATTTTGGTCACATTGAGGCTTTAAAAAGAATTTATTCAACATGAGGCACAATCCAAATGACATTTTGAATCAATTTTTCTACAGTCCATAAAATCAATTTTCTGATAAAAAATGATGACCCGTGACCTGTCGAACTTTCTCCAGATGGTCAGAAATGGTAAGTTTTTTATTGTATTTCTTTTGACTGTAAATGACTATTGCATGTGAATTATAACTCTTGGAACTAAAATAAGTGTGTTTAGAGTCATTTTAATGCCTGAAATTGGTCGAAATAGAAGCTTCTGAGTACGAGAAAAAGTCTGTAAAAATGGCAATTTTGGTCACATTGAGGCTTTAAAAAGAATTTATTCAACATGGGGCACAATCCAAATGACATTTTGAATCAATTTATCTACAGTCCAAAAAATCAATTTTCTGATGAAAAACGATGACCCGTGACCTGTCGAAATTTCTCCAGATGATCAGAAATGGTAATTTTTTAATGTGTTGTCTTTTGACTGTAAATGACTATTGCATGTGAATTAGAACTCTTGGAACTAAAATAAGTGTGTTTAGAGGCATTTTAATGCCTGAAATTGGTCGAAATAGAAGCTTCTGAGTAGCAGAAAAAGTCTTTTAAAATGGCAATTTTGGTCACATTGAGGCTTTAAAAAGTAGTTATTCAACATGAGGCACAATCCAAATGACATTTTGAATCAATTTTTTCACAGTCCAAAAAATAAATTTTCTGATGAAAAACGATGACCCGTGACCTGTCGAACTTTCTCCAGATGGTCAGAAATGGTAATTTTTTAATGTTAAATTTTTTGACTGTAAATGACTATTGCATGTGAATTATCACTTTTGGAACTAAAATAAGTGTGTTTAGAGTCAGTTTAATGCCTGAAATTGGTCGAAATAGAAGCTTCTGAGTACCAGAAAAAGTCTGTAAAAATGGCAATTTTGGTCACATTGAGGCTTTCAAAAGTAGTTATTCAACATGAGACACAATCCAAATGACATTTTGAATCAATTTTTCTACAGTCCATAAAATCAATTTTCTGATAAAAAACGATGACCCTTGACCTGTCGAACTTTCTCCAGATGGTCAGAAATGGTAAGTTTTTTATTGTATTTCTTTTGACTGTAAATGACTATTGCATGTGAATTATAACTCTTGGAACTAAAATAAGTGTGTTTAGAGTCATTTTAATGCCTGAAATTGGTCGAAATATAAGCTTCTGAGTACGAGAAAAAGTCTGTAAAAATGGCAATTTTGGTCACATTGAGGCTTTAAAAAGTAGTTATTCAACATGAGGCACAATCCAAATGACATTTTGAATCAATTTTTCTACAGTTCAAAAAATCAATTTTCTGATGAAAAACGATGACCCGTGACCTGTCGAACATTCTCCAGATGGTCAGAAATGGAAATTTTTGAATGTTAAATTTTTTAACTGTAAATGACTATTGCATGTGAATTATCACGTTTGGAACTAAAATAAGTGTGTTTAGAGTCAGTTTAATGCCTGAAATTGGTCGAAATAGAAGCTTCTGAGTACCAGAAAAAGTCTGTAAAAATGGCAATTTTGGTCACATTGAGGCTTTAAAAAGTAGTTATTCAACATGGGGCACAATCCCAATGACATTTTGAATCAATTTATCTACAGTCCAAAAAATCAATTTTCTGATGAAAAACGATGACCCGTGACCTGTCGAAATTTCTCCAGATGTTCAGGAATGGTAATTTTTTAATTGTGTTGTCTTTTGACTGTAAATGACTATTGCATGTGAATTAGAACTCTTGGAACTAAAATAAGTATGTTTAGAGTCATTTTAATGCCTGAAATTGGTCGAAATAGAAGCTTCTGAGTACGAGAAAAAGTCTGTAAAAATTGCAATTTTGGTCACATTGAGGCTTTAAAAAGAATTTATTCAACATAGGGCACAATCCAAATGACATTTTGAATCAATTTATCTACAGTCCAAAAAATCAATTTTCTGATGAAAAACGATGACCCGTGACCTGTCGAAATTTCTCCAGATGTTCAGGAATGGTAATTTTTTAATGTGTTGTCTTTTGACTGTAAATGACTATTGCATGTGAATTAGAACTCTTGGAACTAAAATAAGTAAGTTTAAAGGCATTTTAATGCCTGAAATTGCTCGAAATAGAAGCTTCTGAGTAGTAGAAAAAGTCTGTAAAAATGTCAATTTTGGTCACATTGAGGCTTTAAAAAGTAGTTATTCAACATGAGGCACAATCCAAATGACATTTTGAATCAATTTTTCTACAGTCCAAAAAATCAATTTTGTGATGAAAAACGATGACCCGTGACCTGTCAAACTTTCTCCAGATGGTCAGAAATGGTAATTTTTGATTGTGTTGTCTTTTGACTGTAAATGACTGTTGCATGTGAATTAGAACTCTTGGAACTAAAATAAGTAAGTTTAGAGGCATTTTAATGCCTGAAATTGGTCGAAATAGAAGCTTCTGAGTAGCAGAAAAAGTCTGTTAAAATGGCAATTTTGGTCACATTGAGGCTTTAAAAAGTAGTAATTCAACATGAGGCACAATCTAAATGACATTTTGAATCAATTTTTTTACAGTCCAAAAAATTAATTTTCTGATGAAAAACGATGACCCTTGACCTGTCGAACTTTCTCCAGATGGTCAGAAATGGTAATTTTTTAATGTTAAATTTTTTGACTGTAAATGACTATTGCATGTGAATTATCACTTTTGGAACTAAAATAAGTGTGTTTAGAGTCAGTTTATTGCCTGAAATTGTTCGAAATAGAAGCTTCTGAGTAGCAGAAAAAGTCTGTAAAAATGGCAATTTTGGTCACATTGAGGCTTTTAAAAGTAGTTATTCAACATGAGGCACAATCCAAATGACATTTTGAATCAATTTTTCTACAGTCCAAAAAATCAATTTTCTGATGAAAAACGATGACCCGTGACCTGTCGAACTTTCTCCAGATGGTCAGAAATGGTAAGTTTTTATTGTGTTGTCTTTTGACTGTAAATGACTATTGCATGTGAATTAGAACTCTTGGAACTAAAATAAGTAAGTTTAGAGGCATTTTAATGCCTGAAATTGCTCGAAATAGAAGCTTCTGAGTAGTAGAAAAAGTCTGTTAAAATGGCCATTTTGGTCACATTGCAGCTTTAAAAAGAATTTATTCAACATGAGGCACAATCCAAATGACATTTTGAATCAATTTTTCTACAGTCCAAAAAATCAATTTTCTGATGAAAAACGATGACCCGTGACCTGTCGAACTTTCTCCAGATGGTCAGAAATGGTAAGTTTTTTATTGTGTTGTCTTTTGACTGTAAATGATTATTGCATGTGAATTAGAACTCTTGGAACTAAAATAAGTAAGTTTAGAGGCATTTTAATGCCTGAAATTGGTCGAAATAGAAGCTTCTGAGTAGCAGAAAAAGTCTGTTAAAATGGCAATTTTGGTCACATTGAGGCTTTAAAAAGTAGTAATTCAACATGAGGCACAATCTAAATGACATTTTGAATCAATTTTTTTACAGTCCAAAAAATTAATTTTCTGATGAAAAACGATGACCCTTGACCTGTCGAAATTTCTCCAGATGTTCAGGAATGGTAATTTTTTAATGTGTTGTCTTTTGACTGTAAATGACTATTGCATGTGAATTAGAACTCTTGGAACTAAAATAAGTAAGTTTAGAGGCATTTTAATGCCTGAAATTGCTCGAAATAGAAGCTTCTGAGTAGCAGAAAAAGTCTGTTAAAATGGCAATTTTGGTCACATTGAGGCTTTAAAAAGTAGTAATTCAACATGAGGCACAATCTAAATGACATTTTGAATCAATTTTTTTACAGTCCAAAAAATTTATTTTCTGATGAAAAACGATGACCCTTGACCTGTCGAACTTTCTCCAGATGGTCAGAAATGGTAATTTTTTAATGTTAAATTTTTTGACTGTAAATGACTATTGCATGTGAATTATCACTTTTGGAACTAAAATAAGTGTGTTTAGAGTCAGTTTATTGCCTGAAATTGTTCGAAATAGAAGCTTCTGAGTAGCAGAAAAAGTCTGTAAAAATGGCAATTTTGGTCACATTGAGGCTTTTAAAAGTAGTTATTCAACATGAGGCACAATCCAAATGACATTTTGAATCAATTTTTCTACAGTCCAAAAAATCAATTTTCTGATGAAAAACGATGACCCGTGACCTGTCGAACTTTCTCCAGATGGTCAGAAATGGTAAGTTTTTTATTGTGTTGTCTTTTGACTGTAAATGACTATTGCATGTGAATTAGAACTCTTGGAACTAAAATAAGTAAGTTTAGAGGCATTTTAATGCCTGAAATTGCTCGAAATAGAAGCTTCTGAGTAGTAGAAAAAGTCTGTTAAAATGGCCATTTTGGTCACATTGCAGCTTTAAAAAGAATTTATTCAACATGAGGCACAATCCAAATGACATTTTGAATCAATTTTTCTACAGTCCAAAAAATCAATTTTCTGATGAAAAACGATGACCCGTGACCTGTCGAACTTTCTCCAGATAGTCAGAAATGGTAAGTTTTTTATTGTGTTGTCTTTTGACTGTAAATGATTATTGCATGTGAATTAGAACTCTTGGAACTAAAATAAGTAAGTTTAGAGGCATTTTAATGCCTGAAATTGGTCGAAATAGAAGCTTCTGAGTAGTAGAAAAAGTCTGTAAAAATGGCCATTTTGGTCACATTGAGGCTTTAAAAAGAATTTATTCAACATGAGGCACAATCCAAATGACATTTTGAATCAATTTTTCTACAGTCCAAAAAATCAATTTTCTGATGAAAAACGATGACCCGTGACCTGTCGAAATTTCTCCAGATGATCAGATATGGTAATTTTTTAATTTGTTGTCTTTTGACTGTAAATGACTATTGCATGTGAATTAGAACTCTTGGAACTAAAATAAGTGTGTTTAGAGGCATTTTAATGCCTGAAATTGGTCGAAATAGAAGCTTCTGAGTAGCAAAAAAAGTCTGTTAAAATGGCAATTTTGGTCACATTGAGGCTTTAAAAAGTAGTAATTCAACATGAGGCACAATCCAAATGACATTTTGAATCAATTTTTCTACAGTCCAAAAAATCAATTTTCTGATGAAAAACGATGACCCGTGACCTGTCGAACTTTCTCCAGATGGTCAGAAATGGTAAGTTTTTTATTGTGTTGTCTTTTGACGTAAATGACTATTGCATTTGAATTAGAACTCTTGGAACTAAAATAAGTGTGTTTAGAGTCATTTTAATGCCTGAAATTGGTCGAAATAGAAGCTTCCGAGAGTGAGAAAAAGTCTGTAAAAATGGCAATTTTGGTCACATTGAGGCATTAAAAAGAATTTATTCAACATGGGGCACAATCCAAATGACATTTTGAATCAATTTATCTACAGTCCAAAAAAATCAATTTTCTGATGAAAAACGATGACCCGTGACCTGTCGAACTTTCTCCAG
Organism: Triturus cristatus; assembly: GCF_964204655.1. Classification (NCBI taxonomy): domain Eukaryota; kingdom Metazoa; phylum Chordata; class Amphibia; order Caudata; family Salamandridae; genus Triturus; species Triturus cristatus. The sequence continues at coordinate 1,197,301,137 of NC_140589.1, read as the reverse complement.
ATGGTCAGAAATGGTAATTTTTTAATGTTAAATTTTTTGACTGTAAATGACTATTGCATGTGAATTATCACTTTTGGAACTAAAATAAGTGTGTTTAGAGTCAGTTTATTGCCTGAAATTGTTCGAAATAGAAGCTTCTGAGTAGCAGAAAAAGTCTGTAAAAATGGCAATATTGGTCACATTGAGGCTTTTAAAAGTAGTTATTCAACATGAGGCACAATCCAAATGACATTTTGAATCAATTTTTCTACAGTCCAAAAAATCAATTTTCTGATGAAAAACGATGACCCGTGACCTGTCGAACTTTCTCCAGATGGTCAGAAATGGTAAGTTTTTTATTGTGTTGTCTTTTGACTGTAAATGACTATTGCATGTGAATTAGAACTCTTGGAACTAAAATAAGTAAGTTTAGCGGCATTTTAATGCCTGAAATTGCTCAAAATAGAAGCTTCTGAGTAGTAGAAAAAGTCTGTTAAAATGGCCATTTTGGTCACATTGCAGCTTTAAAAAGAATTTATTCAACATGAGGCACAATCCAAATGACATTTTGAATCAATTTTTCTACAGTCCAAAAAATCAATTTTCTGATGAAAAACGATGACCCGTGACCTGTCGAACTTTCTCCAGATGGTCAGAAATGGTAAGTTTTTTATTGTGTTGTCTTTTGACTGTAAATGATTATTGCATGTGAATTGGAACTCTTGGAACTAAAATAAGTAAGTTTAGAGGCATTTTAATGCCTGAAATTGGTCGAAATAGAAGCTTCTGAGTACAGAAAAAGTCTGTTAAAATGGCAATTTTGGTCACATTGAGGCTTTAAAAAGTAGTTATTCAACATGAGGCACAATCCAAATGACATTTTGAATCAATTTTACTACAGTCCAAAAAATAAATTTTCTGATAAAAAACGATGACCCGTGACCTGTCAATTTCTCCAGATGATCAGAAATGGTAATTTTTTAATGAGTTGTCTTTTGACTGTAAATGACTATTGCATGTGAATTAGAACTCTTGGAACTAAAATAAGTGTGTTTAGAATCATTTTAATGCCTGAAATTGGTCGAAATAGAAGCTTCTGAGTAAGAGAAAAAGTCTGTAAAAATGGCAATTTTGGTCACATTGAGGCTTTAAAAAGAATTTATTCAACATGAGGCACAATCCAAATGACATTTTGAATCAATTTCTATACAGTCCAAAAAATCAATTTTCTGATGAAAAACGATGACCCGTGACCTGTCGAACTTTCTCCAGATGGTCAGAAATGATAATTTTTTAATGTTAAATTTTTTGACTGTAAATGACTATTGCATGTGAATTATCACTTTTGGAACTAAAATAAGTGTGTTTAGAGTCAGTTTAATGCCTGAAATTGGTCGAAATAGAAGCTTCTGAGTACCAGAAAAAGTCTGTAAAAATGGCAATTTTGGTCACATTGAGGGTTTCAAAAGTAGTTATTCAACATGAGGCACAATCCAAATGACATTTTGAATCAATTTTTCTACAGTCCATAAAATCAATTTTCTGATAAAAAACGATGACCCGTGACCTGTCGAACTTTCTCCAGATGGTCAGAAATGGTAAGTTTTTTATTGTATTTCTTTTGACTGTAAATGACTATTGCATGTGAATTATAACTCTTGGAACTAAAATAAGTGTGTTTAGAGTCATTTTAATGCCTGAAATTGGTCGAAATAGAAGCTTCTGAGTACGAGAAAAAGTCTGTAAAAATGGCAATTTTGGTCACATTGAGGCTTTAAAAAGAATTTATTCAACATGGGGCACAATCCAAATGACATTTTGAATCAATTTATCTACAGTCCAAAAAATCAATTTTCTGATGAAAAACGATGACCCGTGACCTGTCGAAATTTCTCCAGATGATCAGAAATGGTAATTTTTTAATGTGTTGTCTTTTGACTGTAAATGACTATTGCATGTGAATTAGAACTCTTGGAACTAAAATAAGTGTGTTTAGAGGCATTTTAATGCCTGATATTGGTCGAAATAGAAGCTTCTGAGTAGCAGAAAAAGTCTTTTAAAATGGCAATTTTGGTCACATTGAGGCTTTAAAAAGTAGTTATTCAACATGAGGCACAATCCAAATGACATTTTGAATCAATTTTTTCACAGTCCAAAAAATAAATTTTCTGATGAAAAACGATGACCCCTGACCTGTCGAATTTTCTCCAGATGGTCAGAAATGGTAATTTTTTAATGTTAAATTTTTTGACTGTAAATGACTATTGCATGTGAATTATCACTTTTGGAACTAAAATAAGTGTGTTTAGAGTCAGTTTAATGCCTGAAATTGGTCGAAATAGAAGCTTCTGAGTACCAGAAAAAGTCTGTAAAAATTGCAATTTTGGTCACATTGAGGCTTTAAAAAGAATTTATTCAACATGAGGCACAATCCAAATGACATTTTGAATCAATTTTTCTACAGTCCATAAAATCAATTTTCTGATAAAAAATGATGACCCGTGACCTGTCGAACTTTCTCCAGATGGTCAGAAATGGTAAGTTTTTTATTGTATTTCTTTTGACTGTAAATGACTATTGCATGTGAATTATAACTCTTGGAACTAAAATAAGTGTGTTTAGAGTCATTTTAATGCCTGAAATTGGTCGAAATAGAAGCTTCTGAGTACGAGAAAAAGTCTGTAAAAATGGCAATTTTGGTCACATTGAGGCTTTAAAAAGAATTTATTCAACATGGGGCACAATCCAAATGACATTTTGAATCAATTTATCTACAGTCCAAAAAATCAATTTTCTGATGAAAAACGATGACCCGTGACCTGTCGAAATTTCTCCAGATGATCAGAAATGGTAATTTTTTAATGTGTTGTCTTTTGACTGTAAATGACTATTGCATGTGAATTAGAACTCTTGGAACTAAAATAAGTGTGTTTAGAGGCATTTTAATGCCTGAAATTGGTCGAAATAGAAGCTTCTGAGTAGCAGAAAAAGTCTTTTAAAATGGCAATTTTGGTCACATTGAGGCTTTAAAAAGTAGTTATTCAACATGAGGCACAATCCAAATGACATTTTGAATCAATTTTTTCACAGTCCAAAAAATAAATTTTCTGATGAAAAACGATGACCCGTGACCTGTCGAACTTTCTCCAGATGGTCAGAAATGGTAATTTTTTAATGTTAAATTTTTTGACTGTAAATGACTATTGCATGTGAATTATCACTTTTGGAACTAAAATAAGTGTGTTTAGAGTCAGTTTAATGCCTGAAATTGGTCGAAATAGAAGCTTCTGAGTACCAGAAAAAGTCTGTAAAAATGGCAATTTTGGTCACATTGAGGCTTTCAAAAGTAGTTATTCAACATGAGACACAATCCAAATGACATTTTGAATCAATTTTTCTACAGTCCATAAAATCAATTTTCTGATAAAAAACGATGACCCTTGACCTGTCGAACTTTCTCCAGATGGTCAGAAATGGTAAGTTTTTTATTGTATTTCTTTTGACTGTAAATGACTATTGCATGTGAATTATAACTCTTGGAACTAAAATAAGTGTGTTTAGAGTCATTTTAATGCCTGAAATTGGTCGAAATATAAGCTTCTGAGTACGAGAAAAAGTCTGTAAAAATGGCAATTTTGGTCACATTGAGGCTTTAAAAAGTAGTTATTCAACATGAGGCACAATCCAAATGACATTTTGAATCAATTTTTCTACAGTCCAAAAAATCAATTTTCTGATGAAAAACGATGACCCGTGACCTGTCGAACATTCTCCAGATGGTCAGAAATGGAAATTTTTGAATGTTAAATTTTTTAACTGTAAATGACTATTGCATGTGAATTATCACGTTTGGAACTAAAATAAGTGTGTTTAGAGTCAGTTTAATGCCTGAAATTGGTCGAAATAGAAGCTTCTGAGTACCAGAAAAAGTCTGTAAAAATGGCAATTTTGGTCACATTGAGGCTTTAAAAAGTAGTTATTCAACATGGGGCACAATCCCAATGACATTTTGAATCAATTTATCTACAGTCCAAAAAATCAATTTTCTGATGAAAAACGATGACCCGTGACCTGTCGAAATTTCTCCAGATGTTCAGGAATGGTAATTTTTTAATTGTGTTGTCTTTTGACTGTAAATGACTATTGCATGTGAATTAGAACTCTTGGAACTAAAATAAGTGTGTTTAGAGTCATTTTAATGCCTGAAATTGGTCGAAATAGAAGCTTCTGAGTACGAGAAAAAGTCTGTAAAAATTGCAATTTTGGTCACATTGAGGCTTTAAAAAGAATTTATTCAACATAGGGCACAATCCAAATGACATTTTGAATCAATTTATCTACAGTCCAAAAAATCAATTTTCTGATGAAAAACGATGACCCGTGACCTGTCAAACTTTCTCCAGATGGTCAGAAATGGTAATTTTTGATTGTGTTGTCTTTTGACTGTAAATGACTGTTGCATGTGAATTAGAACTCTTGGAACTAAAATAAGTAAGTTTAGAGGCATTTTAATGCCTGAAATTGGTCGAAATAGAAGCTTCTGAGTAGCAGAAAAAGTCTGTTAAAATGGCAATTTTGGTCACATTGAGGCTTTAAAAAGTAGTAATTCAACATGAGGCACAATCTAAATGACATTTTGAATCAATTTTTTTACAGTCCAAAAAATTAATTTTCTGATGAAAAACGATGACCCTTGACCTGTCGAACTTTCTCCAGATGGTCAGAAATGGTAATTTTTTAATGTTAAATTTTTTGACTGTAAATGACTATTGCATGTGAATTATCACTTTTGGAACTAAAATAAGTGTGTTTAGAGTCAGTTTATTGCCTGAAATTGTTCGAAATAGAAGCTTCTGAGTAGCAGAAAAAGTCTGTAAAAATGGCAATTTTGGTCACATTGAGGCTTTTAAAAGTAGTTATTCAACATGAGGCACAATCCAAATGACATTTTGAATCAATTTTTCTACAGTCCAAAAAATCAATTTTCTGATGAAAAACGATGACCCGTGACCTGTCGAACTTTCTCCAGATGGTCAGAAATGGTAAGTTTTTATTGTGTTGTCTTTTGACTGTAAATGACTATTGCATGTGAATTAGAACTCTTGGAACTAAAATAAGTAAGTTTAGAGGCATTTTAATGCCTGAAATTGCTCGAAATAGAAGCTTCTGAGTAGTAGAAAAAGTCTGTTAAAATGGCCATTTTGGTCACATTGCAGCTTTAAAAAGAATTTATTCAACATGAGGCACAATCCAAATGACATTTTGAATCAATTTTTCTACAGTCCAAAAAATCAATTTTCTGATGAAAAACGATGACCCGTGACCTGTCGAACTTTCTCCAGATGGTCAGAAATGGTAAGTTTTTTATTGTGTTGTCTTTTGACTGTAAATGATTATTGCATGTGAATTAGAACTCTTGGAACTAAAATAAGTAAGTTTAGAGGCATTTTAATGCCTGAAATTGGTCGAAATAGAAGCTTCTGAGTAGCAGAAAAAGTCTGTTAAAATGGCAATTTTGGTCACATTGAGGCTTTAAAAAGTAGTAATTCAACATGAGGCACAATCTAAATGACATTTTGAATCAATTTTTTTACAGTCCAAAAAATTAATTTTCTGATGAAAAACGATGACCCTTGACCTGTCGAAATTTCTCCAGATGTTCAGGAATGGTAATTTTTTAATGTGTTGTCTTTTGACTGTAAATGACTATTGCATGTGAATTAGAACTCTTGGAACTAAAATAAGTAAGTTTAGAGGCATTTTAATGCCTGAAATTGCTCGAAATAGAAGCTTCTGAGTAGCAGAAAAAGTCTGTTAAAATGGCAATTTTGGTCACATTGAGGCTTTAAAAAGTAGTAATTCAACATGAGGCACAATCTAAATGACATTTTGAATCAATTTTTTTACAGTCCAAAAAATTAATTTTCTGATGAAAAACGATGACCCTTGACCTGTCGAACTTTCTCCAGATGGTCAGAAATGGTAATTTTTTAATGTTAAATTTTTTGACTGTAAATGACTATTGCATGTGAATTATCACTTTTGGAACTAAAATAAGTGTGTTTAGAGTCAGTTTATTGCCTGAAATTGTTCGAAATAGAAGCTTCTGAGTAGCAGAAAAAGTCTGTAAAAATGGCAATTTTGGTCACATTGAGGCTTTTAAAAGTAGTTATTCAACATGAGGCACAATCCAAATGACATTTTGAATCAATTTTTCTACAGTCCAAAAAATCAATTTTCTGATGAAAAACGATGACCCGTGACCTGTCGAACTTTCTCCAGATGGTCAGAAATGGTAAGTTTTTTATTGTGTTGTCTTTTGACTGTAAATGACTATTGCATGTGAATTAGAACTCTTGGAACTAAAATAAGTAAGTTTAGAGGCATTTTAATGCCTGAAATTGCTCGAAATAGAAGCTTCTGAGTAGTAGAAAAAGTCTGTTAAAATGGCCATTTTGGTCACATTGCAGCTTTAAAAAGAATTTATTCAACATGAGGCACAATCCAAATGACATTTTGAATCAATTTTTCTACAGTCCAAAAAATCAATTTTCTGATGAAAAACGATGACCCGTGACCTGTCGAACTTTCTCCAGATGGTCAGAAATGGTAAGTTTTTTATTGTGTTGTCTTTTGACGTAAATGACTATTGCATTTGAATTAGAACTCTTGGAACTAAAATAAGTGTGTTTAGAGTCATTTTAATGCCTGAAATTGGTCGAAATAGAAGCTTCCGAGAGTGAGAAAAAGTCTGTAAAAATGGCAATTTTGGTCACATTGAGGCATTAAAAAGAATTTATTCAACATGGGGCACAATCCAAATGACATTTTGAATCAATTTATCTACAGTCCAAAAAAATCAATTTTCTGATGAAAAACGATGACCCGTGACCTGTCGAACTTTCTCCAGATGGTCAGAAATGGTAATTTTTTAATGTTAAATTTTTTGACTGTAAATGACTATTGCATGTGAATTATCACTTTTGGAACTAAAATAAGTGTGTTTAGAGTCAGTTTATTGCCTGAAATTGTTCGAAATAGAAGCTTCTGAGTAGCAGAAAAAGTCTGTAAAAATGGCAATATTGGTCACATTGAGGCTTTTAAAAGTAGTTATTCAACATGAGGCACAATCCAAATGACATTTTGAATCAATTTTTCTACAGTCCAAAAAATCAATTTTCTGATGAAAAACGATGACCCGTGACCTGTCGAACTTTCTCCAGATGGTCAGAAATGGTAAGTTTTTTATTGTGTTGTCTTTTGACTGTAAATGACTATTGCATGTGAATTAGAACTCTTGGAACTAAAATAAGTAAGTTTAGCGGCATTTTAATGCCTGAAATTGCTCAAAATAGAAGCTTCTGAGTAGTAGAAAAAGTCTGTTAAAATGGCCATTTTGGTCACATTGCAGCTTTAAAAAGAATTTATTCAACATGAGGCACAATCCAAATGACATTTTGAATCAATTTTTCTACAGTCCAAAAAATCAATTTTCTGATGAAAAACGATGACCCGTGACCTGTCGAACTTTCTCCAGATGGTCAGAAATGGTAAGTTTTTTATTGTGTTGTCTTTTGACTGTAAATGATTATTGCATGTGAATTGGAACTCTTGGAACTAAAATAAGTAAGTTTAGAGGCATTTTAATGCCTGAAATTGGTCGAAATAGAAGCTTCTGAGTACAGAAAAAGTCTGTTAAAATGGCAATTTTGGTCACATTGAGGCTTTAAAAAGTAGTTATTCAACATGAGGCACAATCCAAATGACATTTTGAATCAATTTTACTACAGTCCAAAAAATAAATTTTCTGATAAAAAACGATGACCCGTGACCTGTCAATTTCTCCAGATGATCAGAAATGGTAATTTTTTAATGAGTTGTCTTTTGACTGTAAATGACTATTGCATGTGAATTAGAACTCTTGGAACTAAAATAAGTGTGTTTAGAATCATTTTAATGCCTGAAATTGGTCGAAATAGAAGCTTCTGAGTAAGAGAAAAAGTCTGTAAAAATGGCAATTTTGGTCACATTGAGGCTTTAAAAAGAATTTATTCAACATGAGGCACAATCCAAATGACATTTTGAATCAATTTCTATACAGTCCAAAAAATCAATTTTCTGATGAAAAACGATGACCCGTGACCTGTCGAACTTTCTCCAGATGGTCAGAAATGATAATTTTTTAATGTTAAATTTTTTGACTGTAAATGACTATTGCATGTGAATTATCACTTTTGGAACTAAAATAAGTGTGTTTAGAGTCAGTTTAATGCCTGAAATTGGTCGAAATAGAAGCTTCTGAGTACCAGAAAAAGTCTGTAAAAATGGCAATTTTGGTCACATTGAGGGTTTCAAAAGTAGTTATTCAACATGAGGCACAATCCAAATGACATTTTGAATCAATTTTTCTACAGTCCATAAAATCAATTTTCTGATAAAAAACGATGACCCGTGACCTGTCGAACTTTCTCCAGATGGTCAGAAATGGTAAGTTTTTTATTGTATTTCTTTTGACTGTAAATGACTATTGCATGTGAATTATAACTCTTGGAACTAAAATAAGTGTGTTTAGAGTCATTTTAATGCCTGAAATTGGTCGAAATAGAAGCTTCTGAGTACGAGAAAAAGTCTGTAAAAATGGCAATTTTGGTCACATTGAGGCTTTAAAAAGAATTTATTCAACATGGGGCACAATCCAAATGACATTTTGAATCAATTTATCTACAGTCCAAAAAATCAATTTTCTGATGAAAAACGATGACCCGTGACCTGTCGAAATTTCTCCAGATGATCAGAAATGGTAATTTTTTAATGTGTTGTCTTTTGACTGTAAATGACTATTGCATGTGAATTAGAACTCTTGGAACTAAAATAAGTGTGTTTAGAGGCATTTTAATGCCTGATATTGGTCGAAATAGAAGCTTCTGAGTAGCAGAAAAAGTCTTTTAAAATGGCAATTTTGGTCACATTGAGGCTTTAAAAAGTAGTTATTCAACATGAGGCACAATCCAAATGACATTTTGAATCAATTTTTTCACAGTCCAAAAAATAAATTTTCTGATGAAAAACGATGACCCCTGACCTGTCGAATTTTCTCCAGATGGTCAGAAATGGTAATTTTTTAATGTTAAATTTTTTGACTGTAAATGACTATTGCATGTGAATTATCACTTTTGGAACTAAAATAAGTGTGTTTAGAGTCAGTTTAATGCCTGAAATTGGTCGAAATAGAAGCTTCTGAGTACCAGAAAAAGTCTGTAAAAATGGCAATTTTGGTCACATTGAGGCTTTAAAAAGAATTTATTCAACATGAGGCACAATCCAAATGACATTTTGAATCAATTTTTCTACAGTCCATAAAATCAATTTTCTGATAAAAAATGATGACCCGTGACCTGTCGAACTTTCTCCAGATGGTCAGAAATGGTAAGTTTTTTATTGTATTTCTTTTGACTGTAAATGACTATTGCATGTGAATTATAACTCTTGGAACTAAAATAAGTGTGTTTAGAGTCATTTTAATGCCTGAAATTGGTCGAAATAGAAGCTTCTGAGTACGAGAAAAAGTCTGTAAAAATGGCAATTTTGGTCACATTGAGGCTTTAAAAAGAATTTATTCAACATGGGGCACAATCCAAATGACATTTTGAATCAATTTATCTACAGTCCAAAAAATCAATTTTCTGATGAAAAACGATGACCCGTGACCTGTCGAAATTTCTCCAGATGATCAGAAATGGTAATTTTTTAATGTGTTGTCTTTTGACTGTAAATGACTATTGCATGTGAATTAGAACTCTTGGAACTAAAATAAGTGTGTTTAGAGGCATTTTAATGCCTGAAATTGGTCGAAATAGAAGCTTCTGAGTAGCAGAAAAAGTCTTTTAAAATGGCAATTTTGGTCACATTGAGGCTTTAAAAAGTAGTTATTCAACATGAGGCACAATCCAAATGACATTTTGAATCAATTTTTTCACAGTCCAAAAAATAAATTTTCTGATGAAAAACGATGACCCGTGACCTGTCGAACTTTCTCCAGATGGTCAGAAATGGTAATTTTTTAATGTTAAATTTTTTGACTGTAAATGACTATTGCATGTGAATTATCACTTTTGGAACTAAAATAAGTGTGTTTAGAGTCAGTTTAATGCCTGAAATTGGTCGAAATAGAAGCTTCTGAGTACCAGAAAAAGTCTGTAAAAATGGCAATTTTGGTCACATTGAGGCTTTCAAAAGTAGTTATTCAACATGAGACACAATCCAAATGACATTTTGAATCAATTTTTCTACAGTCCATAAAATCAATTTTCTGATAAAAAACGATGACCCTTGACCTGTCGAACTTTCTCCAGATGGTCAGAAATGGTAAGTTTTTTATTGTATTTCTTTTGACTGTAAATGACTATTGCATGTGAATTATAACTCTTGGAACTAAAATAAGTGTGTTTAGAGTCATTTTAATGCCTGAAATTGGTCGAAATATAAGCTTCTGAGTACGAGAAAAAGTCTGTAAAAATGGCAATTTTGGTCACATTGAGGCTTTAAAAAGTAGTTATTCAACATGAGGCACAATCCAAATGACATTTTGAATCAATTTTTCTACAGTCCAAAAAATCAATTTTCTGATGAAAAACGATGACCCGTGACCTGTCGAACATTCTCCAGATGGTCAGAAATGGAAATTTTTGAATGTTAAATTTTTTAACTGTAAATGACTATTGCATGTGAATTATCACGTTTGGAACTAAAATAAGTGTGTTTAGAGTCAGTTTAATGCCTGAAATTGGTCGAAATAGAAGCTTCTGAGTACCAGAAAAAGTCTGTAAAAATGGCAATTTTGGTCACATTGAGGCTTTAAAAAGTAGTTATTCAACATGGGGCACAATCCCAATGACATTTTGAATCAATTTATCTACAGTCCAAAAAATCAATTTTCTGATGAAAAACGATGACCCGTGACCTGTCGAAATTTCTCCAGATGTTCAGGAATGGTAATTTTTTAATTGTGTTGTCTTTTGACTGTAAATGACTATTGCATGTGAATTAGAACTCTTGGAACTAAAATAAGTGTGTTTAGAGTCATTTTAATGCCTGAAATTGGTCGAAATAGAAGCTTCTGAGTACGAGAAAAAGTCTGTAAAAATTGCAATTTTGGTCACATTGAGGCTTTAAAAAGAATTTATTCAACATAGGGCACAATCCAAATGACATTTTGAATCAATTTATCTACAGTCCAAAAAATCAATTTTCTGATGAAAAACGATGACCCGTGACCTGTCGAAATTTCTCCAGATGTTCAGGAATGGTAATTTTTTCATGTGTTGTCTTTTGACTGTAAATGACTATTGCATGTGAATTAGAACTCTTGGAACTAAAATAAGTAAGTTTAAAGGCATTTTAATGCCTGAAATTGCTCGAAATAGAAGCTTCTGAGTAGTAGAAAAAGTCTGTAAAAATGTCAATTTTGGTCACATTGAGGCTTTAAAAAGTAGTTATTCAACATGAGGCACAATCCAAATGACATTTTGAATCAATTTTTCTACAGTCCAAAAAATCAATTTTGTGATGAAAAACGATGACCCGTGACCTGTCAAACTTTCTCCAGATGGTCAGAAATGGTAATTTTTGATTGTGTTGTCTTTTGACTGTAAATGACTGTTGCATGTGAATTAGAACTCTTGGAACTAAAATAAGTAAGTTTAGAGGCATTTTAATGCCTGAAATTGGTCGAAATAGAAGCTTCTGAGTAGCAGAAAAAGTCTGTTAAAATGGCAATTTTGGTCACATTGAGGCTTTAAAAAGTAGTAATTCAACATGAGGCACAATCTAAATGACATTTTGAATCAATTTTTTTACAGTCCAAAAAATTAATTTTCTGATGAAAAACGATGACCCTTGACCTGTCGAACTTTCTCCAGATGGTCAGAAATGGTAATTTTTTAATGTTAAATTTTTTGACTGTAAATGACTATTGCATGTGAATTATCACTTTTGGAACTAAAATAAGTGTGTTTAGAGTCAGTTTATTGCCTGAAATTGTTCGAAATAGAAGCTTCTGAGTAGCAGAAAAAGTCTGTAAAAATGGCAATATTGGTCACATTGAGGCTTTTAAAAGTAGTTATTCAACATGAGGCACAATCCAAATGACATTTTGAATCAATTTTTCTACAGTCCAAAAAATCAATTTTCTGATGAAAAACGATGACCCGTGACCTGTCGAACTTTCTCCAGATGGTCAGAAATGGTAAGTTTTTTATTGTGTTGTCTTTTGACTGTAAATGACTATTGCATGTGAATTAGAACTCTTGGAACTAAAATAAGTAAGTTTAGCGGCATTTTAATGCCTGAAATTGCTCAAAATAGAAGCTTCTGAGTAGTAGAAAAAGTCTGTTAAAATGGCCATTTTGGTCACATTGCAGCTTTAAAAAGAATTTATTCAACATGAGGCACAATCCAAATGACATTTTGAATCAATTTTTCTACAGTCCAAAAAATCAATTTTCTGATGAAAAACGATGACCCGTGACCTGTCGAACTTTCTCCAGATGGTCAGAAATGGTAAGTTTTTTATTGTGTTGTCTTTTGACTGTAAATGATTATTGCATGTGAATTGGAACTCTTGGAACTAAAATAAGTAAGTTTAGAGGCATTTTAATGCCTGAAATTGGTCGAAATAGAAGCTTCTGAGTACAGAAAAAGTCTGTTAAAATGGCAATTTTGGTCACATTGAGGCTTTAAAAAGTAGTTATTCAACATGAGGCACAATCCAAATGACATTTTGAATCAATTTTACTACAGTCCAAAAAATAAATTTTCTGATAAAAAACGATGACCCGTGACCTGTCAATTTCTCCAGATGATCAGAAATGGTAATTTTTTAATGAGTTGTCTTTTGACTGTAAATGACTATTGCATGTGAATTAGAACTCTTGGAACTAAAATAAGTGTGTTTAGAATCATTTTAATGCCTGAAATTGGTCGAAATAGAAGCTTCTGAGTAAGAGAAAAAGTCTGTAAAAATGGCAATTTTGGTCACATTGAGGCTTTAAAAAGAATTTATTCAACATGAGGCACAATCCAAATGACATTTTGAATCAATTTCTATACAGTCCAAAAAATCAATTTTCTGATGAAAAACGATGACCCGTGACCTGTCGAACTTTCTCCAGATGGTCAGAAATGATAATTTTTTAATGTTAAATTTTTTGACTGTAAATGACTATTGCATGTGAATTATCACTTTTGGAACTAAAATAAGTGTGTTTAGAGTCAGTTTAATGCCTGAAATTGGTCGAAATAGAAGCTTCTGAGTACCAGAAAAAGTCTGTAAAAATGGCAATTTTGGTCACATTGAGGGTTTCAAAAGTAGTTATTCAACATGAGGCACAATCCAAATGACATTTTGAATCAATTTTTCTACAGTCCATAAAATCAATTTTCTGATAAAAAACGATGACCCGTGACCTGTCGAACTTTCTCCAGATGGTCAGAAATGGTAAGTTTTTTATTGTATTTCTTTTGACTGTAAATGACTATTGCATGTGAATTATAACTCTTGGAACTAAAATAAGTGTGTTTAGAGTCATTTTAATGCCTGAAATTGGTCGAAATAGAAGCTTCTGAGTACGAGAAAAAGTCTGTAAAAATGGCAATTTTGGTCACATTGAGGCTTTAAAAAGAATTTATTCAACATGGGGCACAATCCAAATGACATTTTGAATCAATTTATCTACAGTCCAAAAAATCAATTTTCTGATGAAAAACGATGACCCGTGACCTGTCGAAATTTCTCCAGATGATCAGAAATGGTAATTTTTTAATGTGTTGTCTTTTGACTGTAAATGACTATTGCATGTGAATTAGAACTCTTGGAACTAAAATAAGTGTGTTTAGAGGCATTTTAATGCCTGATATTGGTCGAAATAGAAGCTTCTGAGTAGCAGAAAAAGTCTTTTAAAATGGCAATTTTGGTCACATTGAGGCTTTAAAAAGTAGTTATTCAACATGAGGCACAATCCAAATGACATTTTGAATCAATTTTTTCACAGTCCAAAAAATAAATTTTCTGATGAAAAACGATGACCCCTGACCTGTCGAATTTTCTCCAGATGGTCAGAAATGGTAATTTTTTAATGTTAAATTTTTTGACTGTAAATGACTATTGCATGTGAATTATCACTTTTGGAACTAAAATAAGTGTGTTTAGAGTCAGTTTAATGCCTGAAATTGGTCGAAATAGAAGCTTCTGAGTACCAGAAAAAGTCTGTAAAAATGGCAATTTTGGTCACATTGAGGCTTTAAAAAGAATTTATTCAACATGAGGCACAATCCAAATGACATTTTGAATCAATTTTTCTACAGTCCATAAAATCAATTTTCTGATAAAAAATGATGACCCGTGACCTGTCGAACTTTCTCCAGATGGTCAGAAATGGTAAGTTTTTTATTGTATTTCTTTTGACTGTAAATGACTATTGCATGTGAATTATAACTCTTGGAACTAAAATAAGTGTGTTTAGAGTCATTTTAATGCCTGAAATTGGTCGAAATAGAAGCTTCTGAGTACGAGAAAAAGTCTGTAAAAATGGCAATTTTGGTCACATTGAGGCTTTAAAAAGAATTTATTCAACATGGGGCACAATCCAAATGACATTTTGAATCAATTTATCTACAGTCCAAAAAATCAATTTTCTGATGAAAAACGATGACCCGTGACCTGTCGAAATTTCTCCAGATGATCAGAAATGGTAATTTTTTAATGTGTTGTCTTTTGACTGTAAATGACTATTGCATGTGAATTAGAACTCTTGGAACTAAAATAAGTGTGTTTAGAGGCATTTTAATGCCTGAAATTGGTCGAAATAGAAGCTTCTGAGTAGCAGAAAAAGTCTTTTAAAATGGCAATTTTGGTCACATTGAGGCTTTAAAAAGTAGTTATTCAACATGAGGCACAATCCAAATGACATTTTGAATCAATTTTTTCACAGTCCAAAAAATAAATTTTCTGATGAAAAACGATGACCCGTGACCTGTCGAACTTTCTCCAGATGGTCAGAAATGGTAATTTTTTAATGTTAAATTTTTTGACTGTAAATGACTATTGCATGTGAATTATCACTTTTGGAACTAAAATAAGTGTGTTTAGAGTCATTTTAATGCCTGAAATTGGTCGAAATATAAGCTTCTGAGTACGAGAAAAAGTCTGTAAAAATGGCAATTTTGGTCACATTGAGGCTTTAAAAAGTAGTTATTCAACATGAGGCACAATCCAAATGACATTTTGAATCAATTTTTCTACAGTCCAAAAAATCAATTTTCTGATGAAAAACGATGACCCGTGACCTGTCGAACATTCTCCAGATGGTCAGAAATGGAAATTTTTGAATGTTAAATTTTTTAACTGTAAATGACTATTGCATGTGAATTATCACGTTTGGAACTAAAATAAGTGTGTTTAGAGTCAGTTTAATGCCTGAAATTGGTCGAAATAGAAGCTTCTGAGTACCAGAAAAAGTCTGTAAAAATGGCAATTTTGGTCACATTGAGGCTTTAAAAAGTAGTTATTCAACATGGGGCACAATCCCAATGACATTTTGAATCAATTTATCTACAGTCCAAAAAATCAATTTTCTGATGAAAAACGATGACCCGTGACCTGTCGAAATTTCTCCAGATGTTCAGGAATGGTAATTTTTTAATTGTGTTGTCTTTTGACTGTAAATGACTATTGCATGTGAATTAGAACTCTTGGAACTAAAATAAGTGTGTTTAGAGTCATTTTAATGCCTGAAATTGGTCGAAATAGAAGCTTCTGAGTACGAGAAAAAGTCTGTAAAAATTGCAATTTTGGTCACATTGAGGCTTTAAAAAGAATTTATTCAACATAGGGCACAATCCAAATGACATTTTGAATCAATTTATCTACAGTCCAAAAAATCAATTTTCTGATGAAAAACGATGACCCGTGACCTGTCGAAATTTCTCCAGATGTTCAGGAATGGTAATTTTTTAATGTGTTGTCTTTTGACTGTAAATGACTATTGCATGTGAATTAGAACTCTTGGAACTAAAATAAGTAAGTTTAAAGGCATTTTAATGCCTGAAATTGCTCGAAATAGAAGCTTCTGAGTAGTAGAAAAAGTCTGTAAAAATGTCAATTTTGGTCACATTGAGGCTTTAAAAAGTAGTTATTCAACATGAGGCACAATCCAAATGACATTTTGAATCAATTTTTCTACAGTCCAAAAAATCAATTTTGTGATGAAAAACGATGACCCGTGACCTGTCAAACTTTCTCCAGATGGTCAGAAATGGTAATTTTTGATTGTGTTGTCTTTTGACTGTAAATGACTGTTGCATGTGAATTAGAACTCTTGGAACTAAAATAAGTAAGTTTAGAGGCATTTTAATGCCTGAAATTGGTCGAAATAGAAGCTTCTGAGTAGCAGAAAAAGTCTGTTAAAATGGCAATTTTGGTCACATTGAGGCTTTAAAAAGTAGTAATTCAACATGAGGCACAATCTAAATGACATTTTGAATCAATTTTTTTACAGTCCAAAAAATTAATTTTCTGATGAAAAACGATGACCCTTGACCTGTCGAACTTTCTCCAGATGGTCAGAAATGGTAATTTTTTAATGTTAAATTTTTTGACTGTAAATGACTATTGCATGTGAATTATCACTTTTGGAACTAAAATAAGTGTGTTTAGAGTCAGTTTATTGCCTGAAATTGTTCGAAATAGAAGCTTCTGAGTAGCAGAAAAAGTCTGTAAAAATGGCAATTTTGGTCACATTGAGGCTTTTAAAAGTAGTTATTCAACATGAGGCACAATCCAAATGACATTTTGAATCAATTTTTCTACAGTCCAAAAAATCAATTTTCTGATGAAAAACGATGACCCGTGACCTGTCGAACTTTCTCCAGATGGTCAGAAATGGTAAGTTTTTATTGTGTTGTCTTTTGACTGTAAATGACTATTGCATGTGAATTAGAACTCTTGGAACTAAAATAAGTAAGTTTAGAGGCATTTTAATGCCTGAAATTGCTCGAAATAGAAGCTTCTGAGTAGCAGAAAAAGTCTGTTAAAATGGCAATTTTGGTCACATTGAGGCTTTAAAAAGTAGTAATTCAAAATGAGGCACAATCTAAATGACATTTTGAATCAATTTTTTTACAGTCCAAAAAATTAATTTTCTGATGAAAAACGATGACCCTTGACCTGTCGAAATTTCTCCAGATGTTCAGGAATGGTAATTTTTTAATGTGTTGTCTTTTGACTGTAAATGACTATTGCATGTGAATTAGAACTCTTGGAACTAAAATAAGTAAGTTTAGAGGCATTTTAATGCCTGAAATTGCTCGAAATAGAAGCTTCTGAGTAGCAGAAAAAGTCTGTTAAAATGGCAATTTTGGTCACATTGAGGCTTTAAAAAGTAGTAATTCAACATGAGGCACAATCTAAATGACATTTTGAATCAATTTTTTTACAGTCCAAAAAATTAATTTTCTGATGAAAAACGATGACCCTTGACCTGTCGAACTTTCTCCAGATGGTCAGAAATGGTAATTTTTTAATGTTAAATTTTTTGACTGTAAATGACTATTGCATGTGAATTATCACTTTTGGAACTAAAATAAGTGTGTTTAGAGTCAGTTTATTGCCTGAAATTGTTCGAAATAGAAGCTTCTGAGTAGCAGAAAAAGTCTGTAAAAATGGCAATTTTGGTCACATTGAGGCTTTTAAAAGTAGTTATTCAACATGAGGCACAATCCAAATGACATTTTGAATCAATTTTTCTACAGTCCAAAAAATCAATTTTCTGATGAAAAACGATGACCCGTGACCTGTCGAACTTTCTCCAGATGGTCAGAAATGGTAAGTTTTTTATTGTGTTGTCTTTTGACTGTAAATGACTATTGCATGTGAATTAGAACTCTTGGAACTAAAATAAGTAAGTTTAGAGGCATTTTAATGCCTGAAATTGCTCGAAATAGAAGCTTCTGAGTAGTAGAAAAAGTCTGTTAAAATGGCCATTTTGGTCACATTGCAGCTTTAAAAAGAATTTATTCAACATGAGGCACAATCCAAATGACATTTTGAATCAATTTTTCTACAGTCCAAAAAATCAATTTTCTGATGAAAAACGATGACCCGTGACCTGTCGAACTTTCTCCAGATGGTCAGAAATGGTAAGTTTTTTATTGTGTTGTCTTTTGACTGTAAATGATTATTGCATGTGAATTAGAACTCTTGGAACTAAAATAAGTAAGTTTAGAGGCATTTTAATGCCTGAAATTGGTCGAAATAGAAGCTTCTGAGTAGTAGAAAAAGTCTGTAAAAATGGCCATTTTGGTCACATTGAGGCTTTAAAAAGAATTTATTCAACATGAGGCACAATCCAAATGACATTTTGAATCAATTTTTCTACAGTCCAAAAAATCAATTTTCTGATGAAAAACGATGACCCGTGACCTGTCGAAATTTCTCCAGATGATCAGATATGGTAATTTTTTAATTTGTTGTCTTTTGACTGTAAATGACTATTGCATGTGAATTAGAACTCTTGGAACTAAAATAAGTGTGTTTAGAGGCATTTTAATGCCTGAAATTGGTCGAAATAGAAGCTTCTGAGTAGCAAAAAAAGTCTGTTAAAATGGCAATTTTGGTCACATTAAGGCTTTAAAAAGTAGTAATTCAACATGAGGCACAATCCAAATGACATTTTGAATCAATTTTTCTACAGTCCAAAAAATCAATTTTCTGATGAAAAACGATGACCCGTGACCTGTCGAACTTTCTCCAGATGGTCAGAAATGGTAAGTTTTTTATTGTGTTGTCTTTTGACGTAAATGACTATTGCATTTGAATTAGAACTCTTGGAACTAAAATAAGTGTGTTTAGAGTCATTTTAATGCCTGAAATTGGTCGAAATAGAAGCTTCCGAGAGTGAGAAAAAGTCTGTAAAAATGGCAATTTTGGTCACATTGAGGCATTAAAAAGAATTTATTCAACATGGGGCACAATCCAAATGACATTTTGAATCAATTTATCTACAGTCCAAAAAAATCAATTTTCTGATGAAAAACGATGACCCGTGACCTGTCGAACTTTCTCCAGATGGTCAGAAATGGTAATTTTTTAATGTTAAATTTTTTGACTGTAAATGACTATTGCATGTGAATTATCACTTTTGGAACTAAAATAAGTGTGTTTAGAGTCAGTTTATTGCCTGAAATTGTTCGAAATAGAAGCTTCTGAGTAGCAGAAAAAGTCTGTAAAAATGGCAATATTGGTCACATTGAGGCTTTTAAAAGTAGTTATTCAACATGAGGCACAATCCAAATGACATTTTGAATCAATTTTTCTACAGTCCAAAAAATCAATTTTCTGATGAAAAACGATGACCCGTGACCTGTCGAACTTTCTCCAGATGGTCAGAAATGGTAAGTTTTTTATTGTGTTGTCTTTTGACTGTAAATGACTATTGCATGTGAATTAGAACTCTTGGAACTAAAATAAGTAAGTTTAGCGGCATTTTAATGCCTGAAATTGCTCAAAATAGAAGCTTCTGAGTAGTAGAAAAAGTCTGTTAAAATGGCCATTTTGGTCACATTGCAGCTTTAAAAAGAATTTATTCAACATGAGGCACAATCCAAATGACATTTTGAATCAATTTTTCTACAGTCCAAAAAATCAATTTTCTGATGAAAAACGATGACCCGTGACCTGTCGAACTTTCTCCAGATGGTCAGAAATGGTAAGTTTTTTATTGTGTTGTCTTTTGACTGTAAATGATTATTGCATGTGAATTGGAACTCTTGGAACTAAAATAAGTAAGTTTAGAGGCATTTTAATGCCTGAAATTGGTCGAAATAGAAGCTTCTGAGTACAGAAAAAGTCTGTTAAAATGGCAATTTTGGTCACATTGAGGCTTTAAAAAGTAGTTATTCAACATGAGGCACAATCCAAATGACATTTTGAATCAATTTTACTACAGTCCAAAAAATAAATTTTCTGATAAAAAACGATGACCCGTGACCTGTCAATTTCTCCAGATGATCAGAAATGGTAATTTTTTAATGAGTTGTCTTTTGACTGTAAATTACTATTGCATGTGAATTAGAACTCTTGGAACTAAAATAAGTGTGTTTAGAATCATTTTAATGCCTGAAATTGGTCGAAATAGAAGCTTCTGAGTAAGAGAAAAAGTCTGTAAAAATGGCAATTTTGGTCACATTGAGGCTTTAAAAAGAATTTATTCAACATGAGGCACAATCCAAATGACATTTTGAATCAATTTCTATACAGTCCAAAAAATCAATTTTCTGATGAAAAACGATGACCCGTGACCTGTCGAACTTTCTCCAGATGGTCAGAAATGATAATTTTTTAATGTTAAATTTTTTGACTGTAAATGACTATTGCATGTGAATTATCACTTTTGGAACTAAAATAAGTGTGTTTAGAGTCAGTTTAATGCCTGAAATTGGTCGAAATAGAAGCTTCTGAGTACCAGAAAAAGTCTGTAAAAATGGCAATTTTGGTCACATTGAGGGTTTCAAAAGTAGTTATTCAACATGAGGCACAATCCAAATGACATTTTGAATCAATTTTTCTACAGTCCATAAAATCAATTTTCTGATAAAAAACGATGACCCGTGACCTGTCGAACTTTCTCCAGATGGTCAGAAATGGTAAGTTTTTTATTGTATTTCTTTTGACTGTAAATGACTATTGCATGTGAATTATAACTCTTGGAACTAAAATAAGTGTGTTTAGAGTCATTTTAATGCCTGAAATTGGTCGAAATAGAAGCTTCTGAGTACGAGAAAAAGTCTGTAAAAATGGCAATTTTGGTCACATTGAGGCTTTAAAAAGAATTTATTCAACATGGGGCACAATCCAAATGACATTTTGAATCAATTTATCTACAGTCCAAAAAATCAATTTTCTGATGAAAAACGATGACCCGTGACCTGTCGAAATTTCTCCAGATGATCAGAAATGGTAATTTTTTAATGTGTTGTCTTTTGACTGTAAATGACTATTGCATGTGAATTAGAACTCTTGGAACTAAAATAAGTGTGTTTAGAGGCATTTTAATGCCTGATATTGGTCGAAATAGAAGCTTCTGAGTAGCAGAAAAAGTCTTTTAAAATGGCAATTTTGGTCACATTGAGGCTTTAAAAAGTAGTTATTCAACATGAGGCACAATCCAAATGACATTTTGAATCAATTTTTTCACAGTCCAAAAAATAAATTTTCTGATGAAAAACGATGACCCCTGACCTGTCGAATTTTCTCCAGATGGTCAGAAATGGTAATTTTTTAATGTTAAATTTTTTGACTGTAAATGACTATTGCATGTGAATTATCACTTTTGGAACTAAAATAAGTGTGTTTAGAGTCAGTTTAATGCCTGAAATTGGTCGAAATAGAAGCTTCTGAGTACCAGAAAAAGTCTGTAAAAATGGCAATTTTGGTCACATTGAGGCTTTAAAAAGAATTTATTCAACATGAGGCACAATCCAAATGACATTTTGAATCAATTTTTCTACAGTCCATAAAATCAATTTTCTGATAAAAAATGATGACCCGTGACCTGTCGAACTTTCTCCAGATGGTCAGAAATGGTAAGTTTTTTATTGTATTTCTTTTGACTGTAAATGACTATTGCATGTGAATTATAACTCTTGGAACTAAAATAAGTGTGTTTAGAGTCATTTTAATGCCTGAAATTGGTCGAAATAGAAGCTTCTGAGTACGAGAAAAAGTCTGTAAAAATGGCAATTTTGGTCACATTGAGGCTTTAAAAAGAATTTATTCAACATGGGGCACAATCCAAATGACATTTTGAATCAATTTATCTACAGTCCAAAAAATCAATTTTCTGATGAAAAACGATGACCCGTGACCTGTCGAAATTTCTCCAGATGATCAGAAATGGTAATTTTTTAATGTGTTGTCTTTTGACTGTAAATGACTATTGCATGTGAATTAGAACTCTTGGAACTAAAATAAGTGTGTTTAGAGGCATTTTAATGCCTGAAATTGGTCGAAATAGAAGCTTCTGAGTAGCAGAAAAAGTCTTTTAAAATGGCAATTTTGGTCACATTGAGGCTTTAAAAAGTAGTTATTCAACATGAGGCACAATCCAAATGACATTTTGAATCAATTTTTTCACAGTCCAAAAAATAAATTTTCTGATGAAAAACGATGACCCGTGACCTGTCGAACTTTCTCCAGATGGTCAGAAATGGTAATTTTTTAATGTTAAATTTTTTGACTGTAAATGACTATTGCATGTGAATTATCACTTTTGGAACTAAAATAAGTGTGTTTAGAGTCATTTTAATGCCTGAAATTGGTCGAAATATAAGCTTCTGAGTACGAGAAAAAGTCTGTAAAAATGGCAATTTTGGTCACATTGAGGCTTTAAAAAGTAGTTATTCAACATGAGGCACAATCCAAATGACATTTTGAATCAATTTTTCTACAGTCCAAAAAATCAATTTTCTGATGAAAAACGATGACCCGTGACCTGTCGAACATTCTCCAGATGGTCAGAAATGGAAATTTTTGAATGTTAAATTTTTTAACTGTAAATGACTATTGCATGTGAATTATCACGTTTGGAACTAAAATAAGTGTGTTTAGAGTCAGTTTAATGCCTGAAATTGGTCGAAATAGAAGCTTCTGAGTACCAGAAAAAGTCTGTAAAAATGGCAATTTTGGTCACATTGAGGCTTTAAAAAGTAGTTATTCAACATGGGGCACAATCCCAATGACATTTTGAATCAATTTATCTACAGTCCAAAAAATCAATTTTCTGATGAAAAACGATGACCCGTGACCTGTCGAAATTTCTCCAGATGTTCAGGAATGGTAATTTTTTAATTGTGTTGTCTTTTGACTGTAAATGACTATTGCATGTGAATTAGAACTCTTGGAACTAAAATAAGTGTGTTTAGAGTCATTTTAATGCCTGAAATTGGTCGAAATAGAAGCTTCTGAGTACGAGAAAAAGTCTGTAAAAATTGCAATTTTGGTCACATTGAGGCTTTAAAAAGAATTTATTCAACATAGGGCACAATCCAAATGACATTTTGAATCAATTTATCTACAGTCCAAAAAATCAATTTTCTGATGAAAAACGATGACCCGTGACCTGTCGAAATTTCTCCAGATGTTCAGGAATGGTAATTTTTTAATGTGTTGTCTTTTGACTGTAAATGACTATTGCATGTGAATTAGAACTCTTGGAACTAAAATAAGTAAGTTTAAAGGCATTTTAATGCCTGAAATTGCTCGAAATAGAAGCTTCTGAGTAGTAGAAAAAGTCTGTAAAAATGTCAATTTTGGTCACATTGAGGCTTTAAAAAGTAGTTATTCAACATGAGGCACAATCCAAATGACATTTTGAATCAATTTTTCTACAGTCCAAAAAATCAATTTTGTGATGAAAAACGATGACCCGTGACCTGTCAAACTTTCTCCAGATGGTCAGAAATGGTAATTTTTGATTGTGTTGTCTTTTGACTGTAAATGACTGTTGCATGTGAATTAGAACTCTTGGAACTAAAATAAGTAAGTTTAGAGGCATTTTAATGCCTGAAATTGGTCGAAATAGAAGCTTCTGAGTAGCAGAAAAAGTCTGTTAAAATGGCAATTTTGGTCACATTGAGGCTTTAAAAAGTAGTAATTCAACATGAGGCACAATCTAAATGACATTTTGAATCAATTTTTTTACAGTCCAAAAAATTAATTTTCTGATGAAAAACGATGACCCTTGACCTGTCGAACTTTCTCCAGATGGTCAGAAATGGTAATTTTTTAATGTTAAATTTTTTGACTGTAAATGACTATTGCATGTGAATTATCACTTTTGGAACTAAAATAAGTGTGTTTAGAGTCAGTTTATTGCCTGAAATTGTTCGAAATAGAAGCTTCTGAGTAGCAGAAAAAGTCTGTAAAAATGGCAATTTTGGTCACATTGAGGCTTTTAAAAGTAGTTATTCAACATGAGGCACAATCCAAATGACATTTTGAATCAATTTTTCTACAGTCCAAAAAATCAATTTTCTGATGAAAAACGATGACCCGTGACCTGTCGAACTTTCTCCAGATGGTCAGAAATGGTAAGTTTTTATTGTGTTGTCTTTTGACTGTAAATGACTATTGCATGTGAATTAGAACTCTTGGAACTAAAATAAGTAAGTTTAGAGGCATTTTAATGCCTGAAATTGCTCGAAATAGAAGCTTCTGAGTAGTAGAAAAAGTCTGTTAAAATGGCCATTTTGGTCACATTGCAGCTTTAAAAAGAATTTATTCAACATGAGGCACAATCCAAATGACATTTTGAATCAATTTTTCTACAGTCCAAAAAATCAATTTTCTGATGAAAAACGATGACCCGTGACCTGTCGAACTTTCTCCAGATGGTCAGAAATGGTAAGTTTTTTATTGTGTTGTCTTTTGACTGTAAATGATTATTGCATGTGAATTAGAACTCTTGGAACTAAAATAAGTAAGTTTAGAGGCATTTTAATGCCTGAAATTGGTCGAAATAGAAGCTTCTGAGTAGCAGAAAAAGTCTGTTAAAATGGCAATTTTGGTCACATTGAGGCTTTAAAAAGTAGTAATTCAAAATGAGGCACAATCTAAATGACATTTTGAATCAATTTTTTTACAGTCCAAAAAATTAATTTTCTGATGAAAAACGATGACCCTTGACCTGTCGAAATTTCTCCAGATGTTCAGGAAGGGTAATTTTTTAATGTGTTGTCTTTTGACTGTAAATGACTATTGCATGTGAATTAGATCTCTTGGAACTAAAATAAGTAAGTTTAGAGGCATTTTAATGCCTGAAATTGCTCGAAATAGAAGCTTCTGAGTAGCAGAAAAAGTCTGTTAAAATGGCAATTTTGGTCACATTGAGGCTTTAAAAAGTAGTAATTCAACATGAGGCACAATCTAAATGACATTTTGAATCAATTTTTTTACAGTCCAAAAAATTAATTTTCTGATGAAAAACGATGACCCTTGACCTGTCGAACTTTCTCCAGATGGTCAGAAATGGTAATTTTTTAATGTTAAATTTTTTGACTGTAAATGACTATTGCATGTGAATTATCACTTTTGGAACTAAAATAAGTGTGTTTAGAGTCAGTTTATTGCCTGAAATTGTTCGAAATAGAAGCTTCTGAGTAGCAGAAAAAGTCTGTAAAAATGGCAATTTTGGTCACATTGAGGCTTTTAAAAGTAGTTATTCAACATGAGGCACAATCCAAATGACATTTTGAATCAATTTTTCTACAGTCCAAAAAATCAATTTTCTGATGAAAAACGATGACCCGTGACCTGTCGAACTTTCTCCAGATGGTCAGAAATGGTAAGTTTTTTATTGTGTTGTCTTTTGACTGTAAATGACTATTGCATGTGAATTAGAACTCTTGGAACTAAAATAAGTAAGTTTAGAGGCATTTTAATGCCTGAAATTGCTCGAAATAGAAGCTTCTGAGTAGTAGAAAAAGTCTGTTAAAATGGCCATTTTGGTCACATTGCAGCTTTAAAAAGAATTTATTCAACATGAGGCACAATCCAAATGACATTTTGAATCAATTTTTCTACAGTCCAAAAAATCAATTTTCTGATGAAAAACGATGACCCGTGACCTGTCGAACTTTCTCCAGATGGTCAGAAATGGTAAGTTTTTTATTGTGTTGTCTTTTGACTGTAAATGATTATTGCATGTGAATTAGAACTCTTGGAACTAAAATAAGTAAGTTTAGAGGCATTTTAATGCCTGAAATTGGTCGAAATAGAAGCTTCTGAGTAGTAGAAAAAGTCTGTAAAAATGGCCATTTTGGTCACATTGAGGCTTTAAAAAGAATTTATTCAACATGAGGCACAATCCAAATGACATTTTGAATCAATTTTTCTACAGTCCAAAAAATCAATTTTCTGATGAAAAACGATGACCCGTGACCTGTCGAAATTTCTCCAGATGATCAGATATGGTAATTTTTTAATTTGTTGTCTTTTGACTGTAAATGACTATTGCATGTGAATTAGAACTCTTGGAACTAAAATAAGTGTGTTTAGAGGCATTTTAATGCCTGAAATTGGTCGAAATAGAAGCTTCTGAGTAGCAAAAAAAGTCTGTTAAAATGGCAATTTTGGTCACATTAAGGCTTTAAAAAGTAGTAATTCAACATGAGGCACAATCCAAATGACATTTTGAATCAATTTTTCTACAGTCCAAAAAATCAATTTTCTGATGAAAAACGATGACCCGTGACCTGTCGAACTTTCTCCAGATGGTCAGAAATGGTAAGTTTTTTATTGTGTTGTCTTTTGACGTAAATGACTATTGCATTTGAATTAGAACTCTTGGAACTAAAATAAGTGTGTTTAGAGTCATTTTAATGCCTGAAATTGGTCGAAATAGAAGCTTCCGAGAGTGAGAAAAAGTCTGTAAAAATGGCAATTTTGGTCACATTGAGGCATTAAAAAGAATTTATTCAACATGGGGCACAATCCAAATGACATTTTGAATCAATTTATCTACAGTCCAAAAAAATCAATTTTCTGATGAAAAACGATGACCCGTGACCTGTCGAACTTTCTCCAGATGGTCAGAAATGGTAATTTTTTAATGTTAAATTTTTTGACTGTAAATGACTATTGCATGTGAATTATCACTTTTGGAACTAAAATAAGTGTGTTTAGAGTCAGTTTATTGCCTGAAATTGTTCGAAATAGAAGCTTCTGAGTAGCAGAAAAAGTCTGTAAAAATGGCAATATTGGTCACATTGAGGCTTTTAAAAGTAGTTATTCAACATGAGGCACAATCCAAATGACATTTTGAATCAATTTTTCTACAGTCCAAAAAATCAATTTTCTGATGAAAAACGATGACCCGTGACCTGTCGAACTTTCTCCAGATGGTCAGAAATGGTAAGTTTTTTATTGTGTTGTCTTTTGACTGTAAATGACTATTGCATGTGAATTAGAACTCTTGGAACTAAAATAAGTAAGTTTAGCGGCATTTTAATGCCTGAAATTGCTCAAAATAGAAGCTTCTGAGTAGTAGAAAAAGTCTGTTAAAATGGCCATTTTGGTCACATTGCAGCTTTAAAAAGAATTTATTCAACATGAGGCACAATCCAAATGACATTTTGAATCAATTTTTCTACAGTCCAAAAAATCAATTTTCTGATGAAAAACGATGACCCGTGACCTGTCGAACTTTCTCCAGATGGTCAGAAATGGTAAGTTTTTTATTGTGTTGTCTTTTGACTGTAAATGATTATTGCATGTGAATTGGAACTCTTGGAACTAAAATAAGTAAGTTTAGAGGCATTTTAATGCCTGAAATTGGTCGAAATAGAAGCTTCTGAGTACAGAAAAAGTCTGTTAAAATGGCAATTTTGGTCACATTGAGGCTTTAAAAAGTAGTTATTCAACATGAGGCACAATCCAAATGACATTTTGAATCAATTTTACTACAGTCCAAAAAATAAATTTTCTGATAAAAAACGATGACCCGTGACCTGTCAATTTCTCCAGATGATCAGAAATGGTAATTTTTTAATGAGTTGTCTTTTGACTGTAAATGACTATTGCATGTGAATTAGAACTCTTGGAACTAAAATAAGTGTGTTTAGAATCATTTTAATGCCTGAAATTGGTCGAAATAGAAGCTTCTGAGTAAGAGAAAAAGTCTGTAAAAATGGCAATTTTGGTCACATTGAGGCTTTAAAAAGAATTTATTCAACATGAGGCACAATCCAAATGACATTTTGAATCAATTTCTATACAGTCCAAAAAATCAATTTTCTGATGAAAAACGATGACCCGTGACCTGTCGAACTTTCTCCAGATGGTCAGAAATGATAATTTTTTAATGTTAAATTTTTTTACTGTAAATGACTATTGCATGTGAATTATCACTTTTGGAACTAAAATAAGTGTGTTTAGAGTCAGTTTAATGCCTGAAATTGGTCGAAATAGAAGCTTCTGAGTACCAGAAAAAGTCTGTAAAAATGGCAATTTTGGTCACATTGAGGGTTTCAAAAGTAGTTATTCAACATGAGGCACAATCCAAATGACATTTTGAATCAATTTTTCTACAGTCCATAAAATCAATTTTCTGATAAAAAACGATGACCCGTGACCTGTCGAACTTTCTCCAGATGGTCAGAAATGGTAAGTTTTTTATTGTATTTCTTTTGACTGTAAATGACTATTGCATGTGAATTATAACTCTTGGAACTAAAATAAGTGTGTTTAGAGTCATTTTAATGCCTGAAATTGGTCGAAATAGAAGCTTCTGAGTACGAGAAAAAGTCTGTAAAAATGGCAATTTTGGTCACATTGAGGCTTTAAAAAGAATTTATTCAACATGGGGCACAATCCAAATGACATTTTGAATCAATTTATCTACAGTCCAAAAAATCAATTTTCTGATGAAAAACGATGACCCGTGACCTGTCGAAATTTCTCCAGATGATCAGAAATGGTAATTTTTTAATGTGTTGTCTTTTGACTGTAAATGACTATTGCATGTGAATTAGAACTCTTGGAACTAAAATAAGTGTGTTTAGAGGCATTTTAATGCCTGATATTGGTCGAAATAGAAGCTTCTGAGTAGCAGAAAAAGTCTTTTAAAATGGCAATTTTGGTCACATTGAGGCTTTAAAAAGTAGTTATTCAACATGAGGCACAATCCAAATGACATTTTGAATCAATTTTTTCACAGTCCAAAAAATAAATTTTCTGATGAAAAACGATGACCCCTGACCTGTCGAATTTTCTCCAGATGGTCAGAAATGGTAATTTTTTAATGTTAAATTTTTTGACTGTAAATGACTATTGCATGTGAATTATCACTTTTGGAACTAAAATAAGTGTGTTTAGAGTCAGTTTAATGCCTGAAATTGGTCGAAATAGAAGCTTCTGAGTACCAGAAAAAGTCTGTAAAAATGGCAATTTTGGTCACATTGAGGCTTTAAAAAGAATTTATTCAACATGAGGCACAATCCAAATGACATTTTGAATCAATTTTTCTACAGTCCATAAAATCAATTTTCTGATAAAAAATGATGACCCGTGACCTGTCGAACTTTCTCCAGATGGTCAGAAATGGTAAGTTTTTTATTGTATTTCTTTTGACTGTAAATGACTATTGCATGTGAATTATAACTCTTGGAACTAAAATAAGTGTGTTTAGAGTCATTTTAATGCCTGAAATTGGTCGAAATAGAAGCTTCTGAGTACGAGAAAAAGTCTGTAAAAATGGCAATTTTGGTCACATTGAGGCTTTAAAAAGAATTTATTCAACATGGGGCACAATCCAAATGACATTTTGAATCAATTTATCTACAGTCCAAAAAATCAATTTTCTGATGAAAAACGATGACCCGTGACCTGTCGAAATTTCTCCAGATGATCAGAAATGGTAATTTTTTAATGTGTTGTCTTTTGACTGTAAATGACTATTGCATGTGAATTAGAACTCTTGGAACTAAAATAAGTGTGTTTAGAGGCATTTTAATGCCTGAAATTGGTCGAAATAGAAGCTTCTGAGTAGCAGAAAAAGTCTTTTAAAATGGCAATTTTGGTCACATTGAGGCTTTAAAAAGTAGTTATTCAACATGAGGCACAATCCAAATGACATTTTGAATCAATTTTTTCACAGTCCAAAAAATAAATTTTCTGATGAAAAACGATGACCCGTGACCTGTCGAACTTTCTCCAGATGGTCAGAAATGGTAATTTTTTAATGTTAAATTTTTTGACTGTAAATGACTATTGCATGTGAATTATCACTTTTGGAACTAAAATAAGTGTGTTTAGAGTCAGTTTAATGCCTGAAATTGGTCGAAATAGAAGCTTCTGAGTACCAGAAAAAGTCTGTAAAAATGGCAATTTTGGTCACATTGAGGCTTTCAAAAGTAGTTATTCAACATGAGACACAATCCAAATGACATTTTGAATCAATTTTTCTACAGTCCATAAAATCAATTTTCTGATAAAAAACGATGACCCTTGACCTGTCGAACTTTCTCCAGATGGTCAGAAATGGTAAGTTTTTTATTGTATTTCTTTTGACTGTAAATGACTATTGCATGTGAATTATAACTCTTGGAACTAAAATAAGTGTGTTTAGAGTCATTTTAATGCCTGAAATTGGTCGAAATATAAGCTTCTGAGTACGAGAAAAAGTCTGTAAAAATGGCAATTTTGGTCACATTGAGGCTTTAAAAAGTAGTTATTCAACATGAGGCACAATCCAAATGACATTTTGAATCAATTTTTCTACAGTCCAAAAAATCAATTTTCTGATGAAAAACGATGACCCGTGACCTGTCGAACATTCTCCAGATGGTCAGAAATGGAAATTTTTGAATGTTAAATTTTTTAACTGTAAATGACTATTGCATGTGAATTATCACGTTTGGAACTAAAATAAGTGTGTTTAGAGTCAGTTTAATGCCTGAAATTGGTCGAAATAGAAGCTTCTGAGTACCAGAAAAAGTCTGTAAAAATGGCAATTTTGGTCACATTGAGGCTTTAAAAAGTAGTTATTCAACATGGGGCACAATCCCAATGACATTTTGAATCAATTTATCTACAGTCCAAAAAATCAATTTTCTGATGAAAAACGATGACCCGTGACCTGTCGAAATTTCTCCAGATGTTCAGGAATGGTAATTTTTTAATTGTGTTGTCTTTTGACTGTAAATGACTATTGCATGTGAATTAGAACTCTTGGAACTAAAATAAGTGTGTTTAGAGTCATTTTAATGCCTGAAATTGGTCGAAATAGAAGCTTCTGAGTACGAGAAAAAGTCTGTAAAAATTGCAATTTTGGTCACATTGAGGCTTTAAAAAGAATTTATTCAACATAGGGCACAATCCAAATGACATTTTGAATCAATTTATCTACAGTCCAAAAAATCAATTTTCTGATGAAAAACGATGACCCGTGACCTGTCGAAATTTCTCCAGATGTTCAGGAATGGTAATTTTTTCATGTGTTGTCTTTTGACTGTAAATGACTATTGCATGTGAATTAGAACTCTTGGAACTAAAATAAGTAAGTTTAAAGGCATTTTAATGCCTGAAATTGCTCGAAATAGAAGCTTCTGAGTAGTAGAAAAAGTCTGTAAAAATGTCAATTTTGGTCACATTGAGGCTTTAAAAAGTAGTTATTCAACATGAGGCACAATCCAAATGACATTTTGAATCAATTTTTCTACAGTCCAAAAAATCAATTTTGTGATGAAAAACGATGACCCGTGACCTGTCAAACTTTCTCCAGATGGTCAGAAATGGTAATTTTTGATTGTGTTGTCTTTTGACTGTAAATGACTGTTGCATGTGAATTAGAACTCTTGGAACTAAAATAAGTAAGTTTAGAGGCATTTTAATGCCTGAAATTGGTCGAAATAGAAGCTTCTGAGTAGCAGAAAAAGTCTGTTAAAATGGCAATTTTGGTCACATTGAGGCTTTAAAAAGTAGTAATTCAACATGAGGCACAATCTAAATGACATTTTGAATCAATTTTTTTACAGTCCAAAAAATTAATTTTCTGATGAAAAACGATGACCCTTGACCTGTCGAACTTTCTCCAGATGGTCAGAAATGGTAATTTTTTAATGTTAAATTTTTTGACTGTAAATGACTATTGCATGTGAATTATCACTTTTGGAACTAAAATAAGTGTGTTTAGAGTCAGTTTATTGCCTGAAATTGTTCGAAATAGAAGCTTCTGAGTAGCAGAAAAAGTCTGTAAAAATGGCAATTTTGGTCACATTGAGGCTTTTAAAAGTAGTTATTCAACATGAGGCACAATCCAAATGACATTTTGAATCAATTTTTCTACAGTCCAAAAAATCAATTTTCTGATGAAAAACGATGACCCGTGACCTGTCGAACTTTCTCCAGATGGTCAGAAATGGTAAGTTTTTATTGTGTTGTCTTTTGACTGTAAATGAATATTGCATGTGAATTAGAACTCTTGGAACTAAAATAAGTAAGTTTAGAGGCATTTTAATGCCTGAAATTGCTCGAAATAGAAGCTTCTGAGTAGTAGAAAAAGTCTGTTAAAATGGCCATTTTGGTCACATTGCAGCTTTAAAAAGAATTTATTCAACATGAGGCACAATCCAAATGACATTTTGAATCAATTTTTCTACAGTCCAAAAAATCAATTTTCTGATGAAAAACGATGACCCGTGACCTGTCGAACTTTCTCCAGATGGTCAGAAATGGTAAGTTTTTTATTGTGTTGTCTTTTGACTGTAAATGATTATTGCATGTGAATTAGAACTCTTGGAACTAAAATAAGTAAGTTTAGAGGCATTTTAATGCCTGAAATTGGTCGAAATAGAAGCTTCTGAGTAGTAGAAAAAGTCTGTAAAAATGGCCATTTTGGTCACATTGAGGCTTTAAAAAGAATTTATTCAACATGAGGCACAATCCAAATGACATTTTGAATGAATTTTTCTACAGTCCAAAAAATCAATTTTCTGATGAAAAACGATGACCCGTGACCTGTCGAAATTTCTCCAGATGATCAGATATGGTAATTTTTTAATTTGTTGTCTTTTGACTGTAAATGACTATTGCATGTGAATTAGAACTCTTGGAACTAAAATAAGTGTGTTTAGAGGCATTTTAATGCCTGAAATTGGTCGAAATAGAAGCTTCTGAGTAGCAAAAAAAGTCTGTTAAAATGGCAATTTTGGTCACATTGAGGCTTTAAAAAGTAGTAATTCAACATGAGGCACAATCCAAATGACATTTTGAATCAATTTTTCTACAGTCCAAAAAATCAATTTTCTGATGAAAAACGATGACCCGTGACCTGTCGAACTTTCTCCAGATGGTCAGAAATGGTAAGTTTTTTATTGTGTTGTCTTTTGACGTAAATGACTATTGCATTTGAATTAGAACTCTTGGAACTAAAATAAGTGTGTTTAGAGTCATTTTAATGCCTGAAATTGGTCGAAATAGAAGCTTCCGAGAGTGAGAAAAAGTCTGTAAAAATGGCAATTTTGGTCACATTGAGGCATTAAAAAGAATTTATTCAACATGGGGCACAATCCAAATGACATTTTGAATCAATTTATCTACAGTCCAAAAAAATCAATTTTCTGATGAAAAACGATGACCCGTGACCTGTCGAACTTTCTCCAGATGGTCAGAAATGGTAATTTTTTAATGTTAAATTTTTTGACTGTAAATGACTATTGCATGTGAATTATCACTTTTGGAACTAAAATAAGTGTGTTTAGAGTCAGTTTATTGCCTGAAATTGTTCGAAATAGAAGCTTCTGAGTAGCAGAAAAAGTCTGTAAAAATGGCAATTTTGGTCACATTGAGGCTTTTAAAAGTAGTTATTCAACATGAGGCACAATCCAAATGACATTTTGAATCAATTTTTCTACAGTCCAAAAAATCAATTTTCTGATGAAAAACGATGACCCGTGACCTGTCGAACTTTCTCCAGATGGTCAGAAATGGTAAGTTTTTTATTGTGTTGTCTTTTGACTGTAAATGACTATTGCATGTGAATTAGAACTCTTGGAACTAAAATAAGTAAGTTTAGCGGCATTTTAATGCCTGAAATTGCTCAAAATAGAAGCTTCTGAGTAGTAGAAAAAGTCTGTTAAAATGGCCATTTTGGTCACATTGCAGCTTTAAAAAGAATTTATTCAACATGAGGCACAATCCAAATGACATTTTGAATCAATTTTTCTACAGTCCAAAAAATCAATTTTCTGATGAAAAACGATGACCTGTGACCTGTCGAACTTTCTCCAGATGGTCAGAAATGGTAAGTTTTTTATTGTGTTGTCTTTTGACTGTAAATGATTATTGCATGTGAATTGGAACTCTTGGAACTAAAATAAGTAAGTTTAGAGGCATTTTAATGCCTGAAATTGGTCGAAATAGAAGCTTCTGAGTACAGAAAAAGTCTGTTAAAATGGCAATTTTGGTCACATTGAGGCTTTAAAAAGTAGTTATTCAACATGAGGCACAATCCAAATGACATTTTGAATCAATTTTACTACAGTCCAAAAAATAAATTTTCTGATAAAAAACGATGACCCGTGACCTGTCAATTTCTCCAGATGATCAGAAATGGTAATTTTTTAATGAGTTGTCTTTTGACTGTAAATGACTATTGCATGTGAATTAGAACTCTTGGAACTAAAATAAGTGTGTTTAGAATCATTTTAATGCCTGAAATTGGTCGAAATAGAAGCTTCTGAGTAAGAGAAAAAGTCTGTAAAAATGGCAATTTTGGTCACATTGAGGCTTTAAAAAGAATTTATTCAACATGAGGCACAATCCAAATGACATTTTGAATCAATTTCTATACAGTCCAAAAAATCAATTTTCTGATGAAAAACGATGACCCGTGACCTGTCGAACTTTCTCCAGATGGTCAGAAATGATAATTTTTTAATGTTAAATTTTTTGACTGTAAATGACTATTGCATGTGAATTATCACTTTTGGAACTAAAATAAGTGTGTTTAGAGTCAGTTTAATGCCTGAAATTGGTCGAAATAGAAGCTTCTGAGTACCAGAAAAAGTCTGTAAAAATGGCAATTTTGGTCACATTGAGGGTTTCAAAAGTAGTTATTCAACATGAGGCACAATCCAAATGACATTTTGAATCAATTTTTCTACAGTCCATAAAATCAATTTTCTGATAAAAAACGATGACCCGTGACCTGTCGAACTTTCTCCAGATGGTCAGAAATGGTAAGTTTTTTATTGTATTTCTTTTGACTGTAAATGACTATTGCATGTGAATTATAACTCTTGGAACTAAAATAAGTGT
Source organism: Triturus cristatus (assembly GCF_964204655.1). NCBI lineage: Eukaryota > Metazoa > Chordata > Amphibia > Caudata > Salamandridae > Triturus > Triturus cristatus. The sequence continues at coordinate 1,197,266,291 of NC_140589.1, read as the reverse complement.
GTTTAGAGTCATTTTAATGCCTGAAATTGGTCGAAATAGAAGCTTCTGAGTACGAGAAAAAGTCTGTAAAAATGGCAATTTTGGTCACATTGAGGCTTTAAAAAGAATTTATTCAACATGGGGCACAATCCAAATGACATTTTGAATCAATTTATCTACAGTCCAAAAAATCAATTTTCTGATGAAAAACGATGACCCGTGACCTGTCGAAATTTCTCCAGATGATCAGAAATGGTAATTTTTTAATGTGTTGTCTTTTGACTGTAAATGACTATTGCATGTGAATTAGAACTCTTGGAACTAAAATAAGTGTGTTTAGAGGCATTTTAATGCCTGATATTGGTCGAAATAGAAGCTTCTGAGTAGCAGAAAAAGTCTTTTAAAATGGCAATTTTGGTCACATTGAGGCTTTAAAAAGTAGTTATTCAACATGAGGCACAATCCAAATGACATTTTGAATCAATTTTTTCACAGTCCAAAAAATAAATTTTCTGATGAAAAACGATGACCCCTGACCTGTCGAATTTTCTCCAGATGGTCAGAAATGGTAATTTTTTAATGTTAAATTTTTTGACTGTAAATGACTATTGCATGTGAATTATCACTTTTGGAACTAAAATAAGTGTGTTTAGAGTCAGTTTAATGCCTGAAATTGGTCGAAATAGAAGCTTCTGAGTACCAGAAAAAGTCTGTAAAAATGGCAATTTTGGTCACATTGAGGCTTTAAAAAGAATTTATTCAACATGAGGCACAATCCAAATGACATTTTGAATCAATTTTTCTACAGTCCATAAAATCAATTTTCTGATAAAAAATTATGACCCGTGACCTGTCGAACTTTCTCCAGATGGTCAGAAATGGTAAGTTTTTTATTGTATTTCTTTTGACTGTAAATGACTATTGCATGTGAATTATAACTCTTGGAACTAAAATAAGTGTGTTTAGAGTCATTTTAATGCCTGAAATTGGTCGAAATAGAAGCTTCTGAGTACGAGAAAAAGTCTGTAAAAATGGCAATTTTGGTCACATTGAGGCTTTAAAAAGAATTTATTCAACATGGGGCACAATCCAAATGACATTTTGAATCAATTTATCTACAGTCCAAAAAATCAATTTTCTGATGAAAAACGATGACCCGTGACCTGTCGAAATTTCTCCAGATGATCAGAAATGGTAATTTTTTAATGTGTTGTCTTTTGACTGTAAATGACTATTGCATGTGAATTAGAACTCTTGGAACTAAAATAAGTGTGTTTAGAGGCATTTTAATGCCTGAAATTGGTCGAAATAGAAGCTTCTGAGTAGCAGAAAAAGTCTTTTAAAATGGCAATTTTGGTCACATTGAGGCTTTAAAAAGTAGTTATTCAACATGAGGCACAATCCAAATGACATTTTGAATCAATTTTTTCACAGTCCAAAAAATAAATTTTCTGATGAAAAACGATGACCCGTGACCTGTCGAACTTTCTCCAGATGGTCAGAAATGGTAATTTTTTAATGTTAAATTTTTTGACTGTAAATGACTATTGCATGTGAATTATCACTTTTGGAACTAAAATAAGTGTGTTTAGAGTCAGTTTAATGCCTGAAATTGGTCGAAATAGAAGCTTCTGAGTACCAGAAAAAGTCTGTAAAAATGGCAATTTTGGTCACATTGAGGCTTTCAAAAGTAGTTATTCAACATGAGACACAATCCAAATGACATTTTGAATCAATTTTTCTACAGTCCATAAAATCAATTTTCTGATAAAAAACGATGACCCTTGACCTGTCGAACTTTCTCCAGATGGTCAGAAATGGAAATTTTTGAATGTTAAATTTTTTAACTGTAAATGACTATTGCATGTGAATTATCACGTTTGGAACTAAAATAAGTGTGTTTAGAGTCAGTTTAATGCCTGAAATTGGTCGAAATAGAAGCTTCTGAGTACCAGAAAAAGTCTGTAAAAATGGCAATTTTGGTCACATTGAGGCTTTAAAAAGTAGTTATTCAACATGGGGCACAATCCCAATGACATTTTGAATCAATTTATCTACAGTCCAAAAAATCAATTTTCTGATGAAAAACGATGACCCGTGACCTGTCGAAATTTCTCCAGATGTTCAGGAATGGTAATTTTTTAATTGTGTTGTCTTTTGACTGTAAATGACTATTGCATGTGAATTAGAACTCTTGGAACTAAAATAAGTGTGTTTAGAGTCATTTTAATGCCTGAAATTGGTCGAAATAGAAGCTTCTGAGTACGAGAAAAAGTCTGTAAAAATTGCAATTTTGGTCACATTGAGGCTTTAAAAAGAATTTATTCAACATAGGGCACAATCCAAATGACATTTTGAATCAATTTATCTACAGTCCAAAAAATCAATTTTCTGATGAAAAACGATGACCCGTGACCTGTCGAAATTTCTCCAGATGTTCAGGAATGGTAATTTTTTAATGTGTTGTCTTTTGACTGTAAATGACTATTGCATGTGAATTAGAACTCTTGGAACTAAAATAAGTAAGTTTAAAGGCATTTTAATGCCTGAAATTGCTCGAAATAGAAGCTTCTGAGTAGTAGAAAAAGTCTGTAAAAATGTCAATTTTGGTCACATTGAGGCTTTAAAAAGTAGTTATTCAACATGAGGCACAATCCAAATGACATTTTGAATCAATTTTTCTACAGTCCAAAAAATCAATTTTCTGATGAAAAACGATGACCCGTGACCTGTCAAACTTTCTCCAGATGGTCAGAAATGGTAATTTTTGATTGTGTTGTCTTTTGACTGTAAATGACTGTTGCATGTGAATTAGAACTCTTGGAACTAAAATAAGTGTGTTTAGAAGCATTTTAATGCCTGAAATTGGTCGAAATAGAAGCATCTGAGTAGCAGAAAAAGTCTGTAAAAATGGCAATTTTGGTCACATTGAGGCTTTAAAAAGTAGTTATTCAACATGAGGCACAATCCAAATGACATTTTGAATCAATTTTTTTACAGTCCAAAAAATTAATTTTCTGATGAAAAACGATGACCCGTGACCCGTCGAACTTTCTCCAGATGGTCAGAAATGGTAATTTTTTAATGTTAAATTTTTTGACTGTAAATGAATATTGCATGTGAATTATCAATTTTGGAACTAAAATAAGTGGGTTTAGAGTCAGTTTAATGCCTGAAATTGGTCGGAATAGAAGCTTCTGAGTAGCAGAAAAAGTCTGTAAAAATGGCAATTTTGGTCACATTGAGGCTTTAAAAAGTAGTTATTCAACATGAGGCACAATGCAAATGACATTTTGAATCAATTTTTCTACAGTCCAAAAAATCAATTTTCTGAAGAAAAACGATGACCCGTGACCTGTCGAACTTTCTCCAGATGGTCAGAAATGGTAAGTTTTTTATTGTGTTGTCTTTTGACTGTAAATGACTATTGCATGTGAATTATCACTTTTGGAACTAAAATAAGTGTGTTTAGAGTCAGTTTAATGCCTGAAATTGGTCGAAATAGAAGCTTCTGAGTACCAGAAAAAGTCTGTAAAAATGGCAATTTTGGTCACATTGAGGCTTTAAAAAGAATTTATTCAACATGAGGCACAATCCAAATGACATTTTGAATCAATTTTTCTACAGTCCATAAAATCAATTTTCTGATAAAAAATGATGACCCGTGACCTGTCGAACTTTCTCCAGATGGTCAGAAATGGTAAGTTTTTTATTGTATTTCTTTTGACTGTAAATGACTATTGCATGTGAATTATAACTCTTGGAACTAAAATAAGTGTGTTTAGAGTCATTTTAATGCCTGAAATTGGTCGAAATAGAAGCTTCTGAGTACGAGAAAAAGTCTGTAAAAATGGCAATTTTGGTCACATTGAGGCTTTAAAAAGAATTTATTCAACATGGGGCACAATCCAAATGACATTTTGAATCAATTTATCTACAGTCCAAAAAATCAATTTTCTGATGAAAAACGATGACCCGTGACCTGTCGAAATTTCTCCAGATGATCAGAAATGGTAATTTTTTAATGTGTTGTCTTTTGACTGTAAATGACTATTGCATGTGAATTAGAACTCTTGGAACTAAAATAAGTGTGTTTAGAGGCATTTTAATGCCTGAAATTGGTCGAAATAGAAGCTTCTGAGTAGCAGAAAAAGTCTTTTAAAATGGCAATTTTGGTCACATTGAGGCTTTAAAAAGTAGTTATTCAACATGAGGCACAATCCAAATGACATTTTGAATCAATTTTTTCATAGTCCAAAAAATAAATTTTCTGATGAAAAACGATGACCCGTGACCTGTCGAACTTTCTCCAGATGGTCAGAAATGGTAATTTTTTAATGTTAAATTTTTTGACTGTAAATGACTATTGCATGTGAATTATCACTTTTGGAACTAAAATAAGTGTGTTTAGAGTCAGTTTAATGCCTGAAATTGGTCGAAATAGAAGCTTCTGAGTACCAGAAAAAGTCTGTAAAAATGGCAATTTTGGTCACATTGAGGCTTTCAAAAGTAGTTATTCAACATGAGACACAATCCAAATGACATTTTGAATCAATTTTTCTACAGTCCATAAAATCAATTTTCTGATAAAAAACGATGACCCTTGACCTGTCGAACTTTCTCCAGATGGTCAGAAATGGTAAGTTTTTTATTGTATTTCTTTTGACTGTAAATGACTATTGCATGTGAATTATAACTCTTGGAACTAAAATAAGTGTGTTTAGAGTCATTTTAATGCCTGAAATTGGTCGAAATATAAGCTTCTGAGTACGAGAAAAAGTCTGTAAAAATGGCAATTTTGGTCACATTGAGGCTTTAAAAAGTAGTTATTCAACATGAGGCACAATCCAAATGACATTTTGAATCAATTTTTCTACAGTCCAAAAAATCAATTTTCTGATGAAAAACGATGACCCGTGACCTGTCGAACATTCTCCAGATGGTCAGAAATGGAAATTTTTGAATGTTAAATTTTTTAACTGTAAATGACTATTGCATGTGAATTATCACGTTTGGAACTAAAATAAGTGTGTTTAGAGTCAGTTTAATGCCTGAAATTGGTCGAAATAGAAGCTTCTGAGTACCAGAAAAAGTCTGTAAAAATGGCAATTTTGGTCACATTGAGGCTTTAAAAAGTAGTTATTCAACATGGGGCACAATCCCAATGACATTTTGAATCAATTTATCTACAGTCCAAAAAATCAATTTTCTGATGAAAAACGATGACCCGTGACCTGTCGAAATTTCTCCAGATGTTCAGGAATGGTAATTTTTTAATTGTGTTGTCTTTTGACTGTAAATGACTATTGCATGTGAATTAGAACTCTTGGAACTAAAATAAGTGTGTTTAGAGTCATTTTAATGCCTGAAATTAGTCGAAATAGAAGCTTCTGAGTACGAGAAAAAGTCTGTAAAAATTGCAATTTTGGTCACATTGAGGCTTTAAAAAGAATTTATTCAACATAGGGCACAATCCAAATGACATTTTGAATCAATTTATCTACAGTCCAAAAAATCAATTTTCTGATGAAAAACGATGACCCGTGACCTGTCGAAATTTCTCCAGATGTTCAGGAATGGTAATTTTTTAATGTGTTGTCTTTTGACTGTAAATGACTATTGCATGTGAATTAGAACTCTTGGAACTAAAATAAGTAAGTTTAAAGGCATTTTAATGCCTGAAATTGCTCGAAATAGAAGCTTCTGAGTAGTAGAAAAAGTCTGTAAAAATGTCAATTTTGGTCACATTGAGGCTTTAAAAAGTAGTTATTCAACATGAGGCACAATCCAAATGACATTTTGAATCAATTTTTCTACAGTCCAAAAAATCAATTTTCTGATGAAAAACGATGACCCGTGACCTGTCAAACTTTCTCCAGATGGTCAGAAATGGTAATTTTTGATTGTGTTGTCTTTTGACTGTAAATGACTGTTGCATGTGAATTAGAACTCTTGGAACTAAAATAAGTGTGTTTAGAAGCATTTTAATGCCTGAAATTGGTCGAAATAGAAGCATCTGAGTAGCAGAAAAAGTCTGTAAAAATGGCAATTTTGGTCACATTGAGGCTTTAAAAAGTAGTTATTCAACATGAGGCACAATCCAAATGACATTTTGAATCAATTTTTTTACAGTCCAAAAAATTAATTTTCTGATGAAAAACGATGACCCGTGACCCGTCGAACTTTCTCCAGATGGTCAGAAATGGTAATTTTTTAATGTTAAATTTTTTGACTGTAAATGAATATTGCATGTGAATTATCAATTTTGGAACTAAAATAAGTGGGTTTAGAGTCAGTTTAATGCATGAAATTGGTCGGAATAGAAGCTTCTGAGTAGCAGAAAAAGTCTGTAAAAATGGCAATTTTGGTCACATTGAGGCTTTAAAAAGTAGTTATTCAACATGAGGCACAATGCAAATGACATTTTGAATCAATTTTTCTACAGTCCAAAAAATCAATTTTCTGAAGAAAAACGATGACCCGTGACCTGTCGAACTTTCTCCAGATGGTCAGAAATGGTAAGTTTTTTATTGTGTTGTCTTTTGACTGTAAATGACTATTGCATGTGAATTATAACTCTTGGAACTAAAATAAGTGTGTTTAGAGGCATTTTAATGCCTGAAATTGGTCGAAATAGAAGCTTCTGAGTAGCAGAAAAAGTCTGTTAAAATGGCAATTTTGGTCACATTGAGGCTTTAAAAAGTAGTAATTCAACATGAGGCACAATCCAAATGACATTTTGAATCAATTTTTTTACACTCCAAAAAATTAATTTTCTGATGAAAAACGATGACCCGTGACCTGTCGAACTTTCTCCAGATGGTCAGAAATGGAAATTTTTTAATGTTAAATTTTTTGACTGTAAATGACTATTGCATGTGAATTATCACTTTTGGAACTAAAATAAGTGTGTTTAGAGTCAGTTTAATGCCTGAAATTGGTCGAAATAGAAGCTTCTGAGTACCAGAAAAAGTCTGTAAAAATGGCAATTTTGGTCACATTGAGGCTTTAAAAAGTAGTTATTCAACATGAGGCACAATCCAAATGACATTTTGAATCAATTTGTCTACAGTCCAAAAAATCAATTTTCTGATGAAAAACGATGACCCGTGACCTGTCGAAATTTCTCCAGATGATCAGAAATGGTAATTTTTTAATGTGTTGTCTTTTGACTCTAAATGACTATTGCATGTGAATTAGAACTCTTGGAACTAAAATAAGTAAGTTTAGAGGCATTTTAATGCCTGGAATTGCTCGAAATAGAAGCTTCTGAGTAGTAGAAAAAGTCTGTAAAAATGGCCATTTTGGTCACATTGAGGCTTTAAAAAGTAGTTATTCAACATGAGGCACAATCCAAATGACATTTTGAATCAATTTTTCTACAGTCCAAAAAATCAATTTTCTGATGAAAAACGATGACCCGTGACCTGTCGAAATTTCTCCAGATGATCAGAAATGGTAATTTTTTAATGAGTTGTCTTTTGACTGTAAATGACTATTGCATGTGAATTATAACTCTTGGAACTAAAATAAGTGTGTTTAGAGGCATTTTAATGCCTGAAATTGGTCGAAATAGAAGCTTCTGAGTAGCAGAAAAAGTCTGTTAAAATGGCAATTTTGGTCACATTGAGGCTTTAAAAAGTAGTAATTCAACATGAGGCACAATCCAAATGACATTTTGAATCAATTTTTTTACACTCCAAAAAACTTAATTTTCTGATGAAAAACGATGACCCGTGACCTGTCGAACTTTCTCCAGATGGTCAGAAATGGTAATTTTTTAATGTTAAATTTTTTGACTGTAAATGACTATTGCATGTGAATTATCACTTTTGGAACTAAAATAAGTGTGTTTAGAGTCAGTTTAATGCCTGAAATTGGTCGAAATAGAAGCTTCTGAGTACCAGAAAAAGTCTGTAAAAATGGCAATTTTGGTCACATTGAGGCTTTAAAAAGTAGTTATTCAACATGAGGCACAATCCAAATGACATTTTGAATCAATTTGTCTACAGTCCAAAAAATCAATTTTCTGATGAAAAACGATGACCCGTGACCTGTCGAAATTTCTCCAGATGATCAGAAATGGTAATTTTTTAATGTGTTGTCTTTTGACTGTAAATGACTATTGCATGTGAATTAGAACTCTTGGAACTAAAATAAGTAAGTTTAGAGGCATTTTAATGCCTGGAATTGCTCGAAATAGAAGCTTCTGAGTAGTAGAAAAAGTCTGTAAAAATGGCCATTTTGGTCACATTGAGGCTTTAAAAAGTAGTTATTCAACATGAGGCACAATCCAAATGACATTTTGAATCAATTTTTCTACAGTCCAAAAAATCAATTTTCTGATGAAAAACGATGACCCGTGACCTGTCGAAATTTCTCCAGATGATCAGAAATGGTAATTTTTTAATGAGTTGTCTTTTGACTGTAAATGACTATTGCATGTGAATTAGAACTCTTGGACCTAAAATAAGTGTGTTTAGAGGCATTTTAATGCCTGAAATTGGTCGAAATAGAAGCTTCTGAGTAGCAGAAAAAGTCTGTTAAAATGGCAATTTTGGTCACATTGAGGCTTTAAAAAGTAGTTATTCAACATGAGGCACAATCCAAATGACATTTTGAATCAATTTTTTTTTCAGGTCAAAAAATTAATTTTATGATGAAAAACGATGACCCGTGACCTGTCGAACTTTCTCCCGATGGTCAGAAATGGTAATTTTTTAATGTTAAATTTTTTGACTGTAAATGACTATTGCATGTGAATTATCACTTTTGGAACTAAAATACGTGTGTTTAGAGTCAGTTTAATGCCTGAAATAGGTTGAAATAGAAGCTTCTGAGTAGCAGAAAAAGTCTGTAAAAATGGCAATTTTGGTCACATTGAGGCTTTAAAAAGAATTTATTCAACATGAGGCACAATCCAAATGACATTTTGAATCAATTTTTCGACAGTCCAAAAAATCAATTTTCTGATGAAAAACGATGACCCGTGACCTGTCGAAATATCTCCAGATGTTCAGAAATGGTAATTTTTTAATGTGTTGTCTTTTGACTGTAAATGACTATTGCATGTGAATTAGAACTCTTGGAACTAAAATAAGTAAGTTTAGAGGCATTTTAATGCCTGAAATTGCTGGAAATAGAAGCTTCTGAGTAGTAGGAAAAATCTGTTAAAATCGCCATTTTGGTCACATTGAGGCTTTAAAAAGTAGTTATTCAACATGAGGCACAATCCAAACGACATTTTGAATGAATTTTTCCACAGTCCAAAAAATCAATTTTCTGATGAAAAACGATGACCCGTGACCTGTCGAAATTTCTCCAGATGTCCAGAAATGGTAATTTTTTAATGTGTTGTCTTTTGACTGTAAATAACTATTGCATGTGAATTTGAACTCTTGGAACTAAAATAAGTGTGTTTAGAGTCATTTTAATGCCTGAAATTGGTCGAAATAGAAGCTTCTGAGAGCGAGAAAAAGTCTGTAAAAATGGCAATTTTGGTCACATTGAGGCATTAAAAAGAATTTATTCAACATGGGGCACAATCCAAATGACATTTTGAATCAATTTTTTTACAGTCCAAAAAATTGATTTTCTGATGAAAAACGATGACCCGTGACCTGTCGAACTTTCTCCAGATGGTCAGAAATGGTAATTTTTTAATGTTAAATTTTTTGACTGTAAATGACTATTGCATGTGAATTATCACTTTTGGAACTAAAATAAGTGTGTTTAGAGTCAGTTTAATGCCTGAAATTGGTCGAAATAGAAGCTTCTGAGTAGCAGAAAAAGTCTGTAAAAATGGCAATTTTGGTCACATTGAGGCTTTTAAAAGTAGTTATTCAACATGAGGCACAATCCAAATGACATTTTGAATCAATTTTTCTACAGTCCAAAAAATCAATTTTCTGATGAAAAACGATGACCCGTGACCTGTCGAACTTTCTCCAGATGGTCAGAAATGGTAAGTTTTTTATTGTGTTGTCTTTTGACTGTAAATGACTATTGCATGTGAATTAGAACTCTTGGAACCAAAGTAAGTAAGTTTAGAGGCATTTTAATGCCTGAAATTGGTCGAAATAGAAGCTTCTGAGTACAGAAAAAGTCTGTTAAAATGGCAATTTTGGTCACATTGAGGCTTTAAAAAGTAGTTATTCAACATGAGGCACAATCCAAATGACATTTTGAATCAATTTTTCTACAGTCCAAAAAATCAATTTTCTGATAAAAAACGATGACCCGTGACCTGTCAATTTCTCCAGATGATCAGAAATGGTAATTTTTTAATGAGTTGTCTTTTGACTGTAAATGACTATTGCATGTGAATTAGAACTCTTGGAACTAAAATAAGTGTGTTTAGAGTCATTTTAATGCCTGAAATTGGTCGAAATAGAAGCTTCTGAGTAAGAGAAAAAGTCTGTAAAAATGGCAATTTTGGTCACATTGAGGCTTTAAAAAGAATTTATTCAACATGAGGCACAATCCAAATGACATTTTGAATCAATTTCTATACAGTCCAAAAAATCAATTTTCTGATGAAAAACTATGACCCGTGACCTGTCGAACTTTCTCCAGATGGTCAGAAATGATAATTTTTTAATGTTAAATTTTTTGACTGTAAATGACTATTGCATGTGAATTATCACTTTTGGAACTAAAATAAGTGTGTTTAGAGTCAGTTTAATGCCTGAAATTGGTCGAAATAGAAGCTTCTGAGTACCAGAAAAAGTCTGTAAAAATGGCAATTTTGGTCACATTGAGGCTTTCAAAAGTAGTTATTCAACATGAGGCACAATCCAAATGACATTTTGAATCAATTTTTCTACAGTCCATAAAATCAATTTTCTGATAAAAAACGATGACCCGTGACCTGTCGAACTTTCTCCAGATGGTCAGAAATGGTAAGTTTTTTATTGTATTTCTTTTGACTGTAAATGACTATTGCATGTGAATTATAACTCTTGGAACTAAAATAAGTGTGTTTAGAGTCATTTTAATGCCTGAAATTGGTCGAAATAGAAGCTTCTGAGTACCAGAAAAAGTCTGTAAAAATGGCAATTTTGGTCACATTGAGGCTTTAAAAAGTAGTTATTCAACATGAGGCACAATCCAAATGACATTTTGAATCAATTTGTCTACAGTCCAAAAAATCAATTTTCTGATGAAAAACGATGACCCGTGACCTGTCGAAATTTCTCCAGATGATCAGAAATGGTAATTTTTTAATGTGTTGTCTTTTGACTGTAAATGACTATTGCATGTGAATTAGAACTCTTGGAACTAAAATAAGTAAGTTTAGAGGCATTTTAATGCCTGGAATTGCTCGAAATAGAAGCTTCTGAGTAGTAGAAAAAGTCTGTAAAAATGGCCATTTTGGTCACATTGAGGCTTTAAAAAGTAGTTATTCAACATGAGGCACAATCCAAATGACATTTTGAATCAATTTTTCTACAGTCCAAAAAATCAATTTTCTGATGAAAAACGATGACCCGTGACCTGTCGAAATTTCTCCAGATGATCAGAAATGGTAATTTTTTAATGAGTTGTCTTTTGACTGTAAATGACTATTGCATGTGAATTAGAACTCTTGGACCTAAAATAAGTGTGTTTAGAGGCATTTTAATGCCTGAAATTGGTCGAAATAGAAGCTTCTGAGTAGCAGAAAAAGTCTGTTAAAATGGCAATCTTGGTCACATTGAGGCTTTAAAAAGTAGTTATTCAACATGAGGCACAATCCAAATGACATTTTGAATCAATTTTTTTTTCAGGTCAAAAAATTAATTTTATGATGAAAAACGATGACCCGTGACCTGTCGAACTTTCTCCCGATGGTCAGAAATGGTAATTTTTTAATGTTAAATTTTTTGACTGTAAATGACTATTGCATGTGAATTATCACTTTTGGAACTAAAATACGTGTGTTTAGAGTCAGTTTAATGCCTGAAATAGGTTGAAATAGAAGCTTCTGAGTAGCAGAAAAAGTCTGTAAAAATGGCAATTTTGGTCACATTGAGGCTTTAAAAAGAATTTATTCAACATGAGGCACAATCCAAATGACATTTTGAATCAATTTTTCGACAGTCCAAAAAATCAATTTTCTGATGAAAAACGATGACCCGTGACCTGTCGAAATATCTCCAGATGTTCAGAAATGGTAATTTTTTAATGTGTTGTCTTTTGACTGTAAATGACTATTGCATGTGAATTAGAACTCTTGGAACTAAAATAAGTAAGTTTAGAGGCATTTTAATGCCTGAAATTGCTGGAAATAGAAGCTTCTGAGTAGTAGGAAAAATCTGTTAAAATCGCCATTTTGGTCACATTGAGGCTTTAAAAAGTAGTTATTCAACATGAGGCACAATCCAAACGACATTTTGAATGAATTTTTCCACAGTCCAAAAAATCAATTTTCTGATGAAAAACGATGACCCGTGACCTGTCGAAATTTCTCCAGATGTCCAGAAATGGTAATTTTTTAATGTGTTGTCTTTTGACTGTAAATAACTATTGCATGTGAATTTGAACTCTTGGAACTAAAATAAGTGTGTTTAGAGTCATTTTAATGCCTGAAATTGGTCGAAATAGAAGCTTCTGAGAGCGAGAAAAAGTCTGTAAAAATGGCAATTTTGGTCACATTGAGGCATTAAAAAGAATTTATTCAACATGGGGCACAATCCAAATGACATTTTGAATCAATTTTTTTACAGTCCAAAAAATTGATTTTCTGATGAAAAACGATGACCCGTGACCTGTCGAACTTTCTCCAGATGGTCAGAAATGGTAATTTTTTAATGTTAAATTTTTTGACTGTAAATGACTATTGCATGTGAATTATCACTTTTGGAACTAAAATAAGTGTGTTTAGAGTCAGTTTAATGCCTGAAATTGGTCGAAATAGAAGCTTCTGAGTAGCAGAAAAAGTCTGTAAAAATGGCAATTTTGGTCACATTGAGGCTTTTAAAAGTAGTTATTCAACATGAGGCACAATCCAAATGACATTTTGAATCAATTTTTCTACAGTCCAAAAAATCAATTTTCTGATGAAAAACGATGACCCGTGACCTGTCGAACTTTCTCCAGATGGTCAGAAATGGTAAGTTTTTTATTGTGTTGTCTTTTGACTGTAAATGACTATTGCATGTGAATTAGAACTCTTGGAACCAAAGTAAGTAAGTTTAGAGGCATTTTAATGCCTGAAATTGGTCGAAATAGAAGCTTCTGAGTACAGAAAAAGTCTGTTAAAATGGCAATTTTGGTCACATTGAGGCTTTAAAAAGTAGTTATTCAACATGAGGCACAATCCAAATGACATTTTGAATCAATTTTTCTACAGTCCAAAAAATCAATTTTCTGATAAAAAACGATGACCCGTGACCTGTCAATTTCTCCAGATGATCAGAAATGGTAATTTTTTAATGAGTTGTCTTTTGACTGTAAATGACTATTGCATGTGAATTAGAACTCTTGGAACTAAAATAAGTGTGTTTAGAGTCATTTTAATGCCTGAAATTGGTCGAAATAGAAGCTTCTGAGTAAGAGAAAAAGTCTGTAAAAATGGCAATTTTGGTCACATTGAGGCTTTAAAAAGAATTTATTCAACATGAGGCACAATCCAAATGACATTTTGAATCAATTTCTATACAGTCCAAAAAATCAATTTTCTGATGAAAAACTATGACCCGTGACCTGTCGAACTTTCTCCAGATGGTCAGAAATGATAATTTTTTAATGTTAAATTTTTTGACTGTAAATGACTATTGCATGTGAATTATCACTTTTGGAACTAAAATAAGTGTGTTTAGAGTCAGTTTAATGCCTGAAATTGGTCGAAATAGAAGCTTCTGAGTACCAGAAAAAGTCTGTAAAAATGGCAATTTTGGTCACATTGAGGCTTTCAAAAGTAGTTATTCAACATGAGGCACAATCCAAATGACATTTTGAATCAATTTTTCTACAGTCCATAAAATCAATTTTCTGATAAAAAACGATGACCCGTGACCTGTCGAACTTTCTCCAGATGGTCAGAAATGGTAAGTTTTTTATTGTATTTCTTTTGACTGTAAATGACTATTGCATGTGAATTATAACTCTTGGAACTAAAATAAGTGTGTTTAGAGTCATTTTAATGCCTGAAATTGGTCGAAATAGAAGCTTCTGAGTACGAGAAAAAGTCTGTAAAAATGGCAATTTTGGTCACATTGAGGCTTTAAAAAGAATTTATTCAACATGGGGCACAATCCAAATGACATTTTGAATCAATTTATCTACAGTCCAAAAAATCAATTTTCTGATGAAAAACGATGACCCGTGACCTGTCAAAATTTCTCCAGATGATCAGAAATGGTAATTTTTTAATGTGTTGTCTTTTGACTGTAAATGACTATTGCATGTGAATTAGAACTCTTGGAACTAAAATAAGTGTGTTTAGAGTCATTTTAATGCCTGAAATTGGTCGAAATAGAAGCTTCTGAGTAAGAGAAAAAGTCTGTAAAAATGGCAATTTTGGTCACATTGAGGCTTTAAAAAGAATTTATTCTACATGAGGCACAATCCAAATGACATTTTGAATCAATTTCTATACAGTCCAAAAAATCAATTTTCTGATGAAAAACGATGACCCGTGACCTGTCGAATTTTCTCCAGATGGTCAGAAATGGTAATTTTTTAATGTCAAATTTTTTGACTGTAAATGACTATTGCATGTGAATTATCACTTTTGGAACTAAAATAAGTGTGTTTAGAGTCAGTTTAATGCCTGAAATTGGTCGAAATAGAAGCTTCTGAGTACCAGAAAAAGTCTGTAAAAATGGCAATTTTGGTCACATTGAGGCTTTCAAAAGTAGTTATTCAACATGAGGCACAATCCAAATGACATTTTGAATCAATTTTTCTACAGTCCATAAAATCAATTTTCTGATAAAAAACGATGACCCGTGACCTGTCGAACTTTCTCCAGATGGTCAGAAATGGTAAGTTTTTTATTGTATTTCTTTTGACTGTAAATGACTATTGCATTTGAATTATAACTCTTGGAACTAAAATAAGTGTGTTTAGAGTCATTTTAATGCCTGAAATTGGTCGAAATAGAAGCTTCTGAGTACGAGAAAAAGTCTGTAAAAATGGCAATTTTGGTCACATTGAGGCTTTAAAAAGAATTTATTCAACATGGGGCACAATCCAAATGACATTTTGAATCAATTTATCTACAGTCCAAAAAATCAATTTTCTGATGAAAAACGATGACCCGTGACCTGTCGAAATTTCTCCAGATGATCAGAAATGGTAATTTTTTAATGTGTTGTCTTTTGACTGTAAATGACTATTGCATGTGAATTATCAATTTTGGAACTAAAATAAGTGTGTTTAGAGTCATTTTAATGCCTGAAATTGGTCGAAATAGAAGCTTCTGAGTAAGAGAAAAAGTCTGTAAAAATGGCAATTTTGGTCACATTGAGGCTTTAAAAAGAATTTATTCAACATGAGGCACAATCCTAATGACATTTTGAATCAATTTCTATACAGTCCAAAAAATCAATTTTCTGATGAAAAACGATGACCCGTGACCTGTCGAACTTTCTCCAGATGGTCAGAAATGGTAATTTTTTAATGTCAAATTTTTTGACTGTAAATGACTATTGCATGTGAATTATCACTTTTGGAACTAAAATAAGTGTGTTTAGAGTCAGTTTAATGCCTGAAATTGGTCGAAATAGAAGCTTCTGAGTACCAGAAAAAGTCTGTAAAAATGGCAATTTTGATCACATTGAGGCTTTCAAAAGTAGTTATTCAACATGAGGCACAATCCAAATGACATTTTGAATCAATTTTTCTACAGTCCAAAAAATCAATTTTCTGATGAAAAACGATGACCCGTGACCTGTCGAACTTTCTCCAGATGGTCAGAAATGGTAAGTTTTTTATTGTGTTGTCTTTTGACTGTAAATGACTATTGCATGTGAATTAGAACTCTTGGAACTAAAATAAGTAAGTTTAGAAGCATTTTAATGCCTGAAATTGCTCGAAATAGAAGCTTCTGAGTAGTAGAAAAAGTCTGTAAAAATGGCAATTTTGGTCACATTGAGGCTTTAAAAAGTAGTTATTCAACATGAGGCACTATCCAAACGACATTTTGAATGAATTTTTCCACAGTCCAAAAAATCAATTTTCTGATGAAAAACGATGACCCGTGACCTGTCGAAATTTCTCCAGATGATCAGAAATGGTAATTTTTTAATGAATTGTCTTTTGACGGTAAATGACTATTGCATGTGAATTTGAACTCTTGGAACTAAAATAAGTGTGTTTAGAGGCATTTTAATGCCTGAAATTGGTCGAAATAGAAGCTTCTGAGAGCGAGAAAAAGTCTGTAAAAATGGCAATTTTGGTCACATTGAGGCATTAAAAAGAATTTATTCAACATGGGGCACAATCCAAATGACATTTTGAATCAATTTATCTACAGTCCAAAAAATCAATTTTCTGATGAAAAACGATGACCCGTGACCTGTCGAAATTTCTCCAGATGTTCAGAAATGGTAATTTTTTAATGTGTTGTCTTTTGACTGTAAATAACTATTGCATGTGAATTAGAACTCTTGGAACTAAAATAAGTAAGTTTAGAGGCATTTTAATGCCTGAAATTGCTCGAAATAGAAGCTTCTGAGTAGTAGAAAAAGTCTGTAAAAATGGCCATTTTTGTCACATTGAGGCTTTAAAAAGAATTTATTCAACATGGGGCACAATCCAAATGACATTTTGAATCAATTTATCTACAGTCCAAAAAATCAATTTTCTGATGAAAAACGATGACCCGTGACCTGTCGAAATTTCTCCAGATGATCAGAAATGGTAATTTTTTAATGTGTTGTCTTTTGACTGTAAATGACTATTGCATGTGAATTAGAACTCTTGGAACTAAAATAAGTGTGTTTAGAGTCATTTTAATGCCTGAAATTGGTCGAAATAGAAGCTTCTGAGTAAGAGAAAAAGTCTGTAAAAATGGCAATTTTGGTCACATTGAGGCTTCAAAAAGAATTTATTCAAAATGAGGCACAATCCAAATGACATTTTGAATCAATTTCTATACAGTCCAAAAAATCAATTTTCTGATGAAAAACGATGACCCGTGACCTGTCGAACTTTCTCCAGATGGTCAGAAATGATAATTTTTTAATGTTACATTTTTTGACTGTAAATGACTATTGCATGTGAATTATCACTTTTGGAACTAAAATAAGTGTGTTTAGAGTCAGTTTAATGCCTGAAATTGGTCGAAATAGAAGCTTCTGAGTACCAGAAAAAGTCTGTAAAAATGGCAATTTTGATCACATTGAGGCTTTCAAAAGTAGTTATTCAACATGAGGCTCAATCCAAATGACATTTTGAATCAATTTTTCTACAGTCCAAAAAATCAATTTTCTGATGAAAAACGATGACCCGTGACCTGTCGAACTTTCTCCAGATGGTCAGAAATGGTAAGTTTTTTATTGTGTTGTCTTTTGACTGTAAATGACTATTGCATGTGAATTAGAACTCTTGGAACTAAAATAAGTAAGTTTAGAAGCATTTTAATGCCTGAAATTGCTCGAAATAGAAGCTTCTGAGTAGTAGAAAAAGTCTGTAAAAATGGCAATTTTGGTCACATTGAGGCTTTAAAAAGTAGTTATTCAACATGAGGCACAATCCAAATGACATTTTGAATCAATTTTTTTTTCAGGTCAAAAAATTAATGTTATGATGAAAAACGATGACCCGTGACCTGTCGAACTTTCTCCTGATGGTCAGAAATGGTAATTTTTTAATGTTACATTTTTTGACTGTAAATGACTATTGCATGTGAATTATCACTTTTGGAACTAAAATAAGTGTGTTTAGAGTCAGTTTAATGCCTGAAATAGGTTGAAATAGAAGCTTCTGAATAGCAGAAAAAGTCTGTAAAAATGGCAATTTTGGTCACATTGAGGCTTTAAAAAGAATTTATTCAACATGAGGCACAATCCAAATGACATTTTGAATCAATTTTTCGACAGTGCAAAAAATCAATTTTCTGATGAAAAACGATGACCCGTGACCTGTCGAAATATCTCCAGATGTTCAGAAATGGTAATTTTTTAATGTGTTGTCTTTTGACTGTAAATGACTATTGCATGTGAATTAGAACTCTTGGAACTAAAATAAGTAAGTTTAGAGGCATTTTAATGCCTGAAATTGCTGGAAATAGAAGCTTCTGAGTAGTAGGAAAAATCTGTTAAAATCGCCATTTTGGTCACATTGAGGCTTTAAAAAGTAGTTATTCAACATGAGGCACAATCCAAACGACATTTTGAATGAATTTTTCCACAGTCCAAAAAATCAATTTTCTGATGAAAAACGATGACCCGTGACCTGTCGAAATTTCTCCAGATGATCAGAAATGGTAATTTTTTAATGAATTGTCTTTTGACGGTAAATGACTATTGCATGTGAATTTAAACTCTTGGAACTAAAATAAGTGTGTTTAGGGGCATTTTAATGCCTGAAATTGGTCGAAATAGAAGCTTCTGAGAGCGAGAAAAAGTCTGTAAAAATGGCAATTTTGGTCACATTGAGGCATTAAAAAGAATTTATTCAACATGGGGCACAATCCAAATGACATTTTGAATCAATTTATCTACAGTCCAAAAAATCAATTTTCTGATGAAAAACGATGACCCGTGACCTGTCGAAATTTCTCCAGATGTTCAGAAATGGTAATTTTTTAATGTGTTGTCTTTTGACTGTAAATAACTATTGCATGTGAATTAGAACTCTTGGAACTAAAATAAGTAAGTTTAGAGGCATTTTAATGCCTGAAATTGCTCGAAATAGAAGCTTCTGAGTAGTAGAAAAAGTCTGTAAAAATGGCCATTTTTGTCACATTGAGGCTTTAAAAAGTAGTTATTCAACATGAGGCACAATCCAAATGACATTTTGAATCAATTTTTCTACAGTCCAAAAAATCAATTTTCTGATGAAAAACGATGACCCGTGACCTGTCGAAATTTCTCCAGATGATCAGAAATGGTAACTTTTTAATGGGTTGTCTTTTGACTATAAATGACTATTGCATGTGAATTAGAACTCTTGGAACTAAAATAAGTGTGTTTAGAGTCATTTTAATGCCTGAAATTGGTCGAAATAGAAGCTTCTGAGTAAGAGAAAAAGTCTGTAAAAATGGCAATTTTGGTCACATTGAGGCTTTAAAAAGAATTTATTCAACATGAGGCACAATCCAAATGACATTTTGAATCAATTTCTATACAGTCCAAAAAATCAATTTTCTGATGAAAAACTATGACCCGTGACCTGTCGAACTTTCTCCAGATGGTCAGAAATGATAATTTTTTAATGTTACATTTTTTGACTGTAAATGACTATTGCATGTGAATTATCACTTTTGGAACTAAAATAAGTGTGTTTAGAGTCAGTTTAATGCCTGAAATTGGTCGAAATAGAAGCTTCTGAGTACCAGAAAAAGTCTGTAAAAATGGCAATTTTGGTCACATTGAGGCTTTCAAAAGTAGTTATTCAACATGAGGCACAATCCAAATGACATTTTGAATCAATTTTTCTACAGTCCATAAAATCAATTTTCTGATAAAAAACGATGACCCGTGACCTGTCGAACTTTCTCCAGATGGTCAGAAATGGTAAGTTTTTTATTGTATTTCTTTTGACTGTAAATGACTATTGCATTTGAATTATAACTCTTGGAACTAAAATAAGTGTGTTTAGAGTCATTTTAATGCCTGAAATTGGTCGAAATAGAAGCTTCTGAGTACGAGAAAAAGTCTGTAAAAATGGCAATTTTGGTCACATTGAGGCTTTAAAAAGAATTTATTCAACATGGGGCACAATCCAAATGACATTTTGAATCAATTTATCTAGAGTCCAAAAAATCAATTTTCTGATGAAAAACGATGACCCGTGACCTGTCGAAATTTCTCCAGATGATCAGAAATGGTAATTTTTTAATGTGTTGTCTTTTGACTGTAAATGACTATTGCATGTGAATTATCAATTTTGGAACTAAAATAAGTGTGTTTAGAGTCATTTTAATGCCTGAAATTGGTCGAAATAGAAGCTTCTGAGTAAGAGAAAAAGTCTGTAAAAATGGCAATTTTGGTCACATTGAGGCTTTAAAAAGAATTTATTCAACATGAGGCACAATCCAAATGACATTTTGAATCAATTTCTATACAGTCCAAAAAATCAATTTTCTGATGAAAAACGATGACCCGTGACCTGTCGAACTTTCTCCAGATGGTCAGAAATGGTAATTTTTTAATATCAAATTTTTTGACTGTAAATGACTATTGCATGTGAATTATCACTTTTGGAACTAAAATAAGTGTGTTTAGAGTCAGTTTAATGCCTGAAATTGGTCGAAATAGAAGCTTCTGAGTACCAGAAAAAGTCTGTAAAAATGGCAATTTTGATCACATTGAGGCTTTCAAAAGTAGTTATTCAACATGAGGCACAATCCAAATGACATTTTGAATCAATTTTTCAACAGTCCAAAAAATCAATTTTCTGATGAAAAACGATGACCCGTGACCTGTCGAACTTTCTCCAGATGGTCAGAAATGGTAAGTTTTTTATTGTGTTGTCTTTTGACTGTAAATGACTATTGCATGTGAATTAGAACTCTTGGAACTAAAATAAGTAAGTTTAGAAGCATTTTAATGCCTGAAATTGGTCGAAATAGAAGCTTCTGAGTACCAGAAAAAGTCTGTAAAAATGGCAATTTTGATCACATTGAGGCTTTCAAAAGTAGTTATTCAACATGAGGCACAATCCAAATGACATTTTGAATCAATTTTTCTACAGTCCAAAAAATCAATTTTCTGATGAAAAACGATGACCCGTGACCTGTCGAACTTTCTCCAGATGGTCAGAAATGGTAAGTTTTTTATTGTGTTGTCTTTTGACTGTAAATGACTATTGCATGTGAATTAGAACTCTTGGAACTAAAATAAGTAAGTTTAGAAGCATTTTAATGCCTGAAATTGCTCGAAATAGAAGCTTCTGAGTAGTAGAAAAAGTCTGTAAAAATGGCAATTTTGGTCACATTGAGGCTTTAAAAAGTAGTTATTCAACATGAGGCACAATCCAAATGACATTTTGAATCAATTTTTTTTTCAGGTCAAAAAATTAATGTTATGATGAAAAACGATGACCCGTGACCTGTCGAACTTTCTCCTGATGGTCAGAAATGGTAATTTTTTAATGTTACATTTTTTGACTGTAAATGACTATTGCATGTGAATTATCACTTTTGGAACTAAAATAAGTGTGTTTAGAGTCAGTTTAATGCCTGAAATAGGTTGAAATAGAAGCTTCTGAGTAGCAGAAAAAGTCTGTAAAAATGGCAATTTTGGTCACATTGAGGCTTTAAAAAGAATTTATTCAACATGAGGCACAATCCAAATGACATTTTGAATTAATTTTTCGACAGTGCAAAAAATCAATTTTCTGATGAAAAACGATGACCCGTGACCTGTCGAAATATCTCCAGATGTTCAGAAATGGTAATTTTTTAATGTGTTGTCTTTTGACTGTAAATGACTATTGCATGTGAATTAGAACTCTTGGAACTAAAATAAGTAAGTTTAGAGGCATTTTAATGCCTGAAATTGCTGGAAATAGAAGCTTCTGAGTAGTAGGAAAAATCTGTTAAAATCGCCATTTTGGTCACATTGAGGCTTTAAAAAGTAGTTATTCAACATGAGGCACAATCCAAACGACATTTTGAATGAATTTTTCCACAGTCCAAAAAATCAATTTTCTGATGAAAAACGATGACCCGTGACCTGTCGAAATTTCTCCAGATGATCAGAAATGGTAATTTTTTAATGAATTGTCTTTTGACGGTAAATGACTATTGCATGTGAATTTGAACTCTTGGAACTAAAATAAGTGTGTTTAGAGGCATTTTAATGCCTGAAATTGGTCGAAATAGAAGCTTCTGAGAGCGAGAAAAAGTCTGTAAAAATGGCAATTTTGGTCACATTGAGGCATTAAAAAGAATTTATTCAACATGGGGCAAAATCCAAATGACATTTTGAATCAATTTATCTACAGTCCAAAAAATCAATTTTCTGATGAAAAACGATGACCCGTGACCTGTCGAAATTTCTCCAGATGTTCAGAAATGGTAATTTTTTAATGTGTTGTCTTTTGACTGTAAATAACTATTGCATGTGAATTAGAACTCTTGGAACTAAAATAAGTAAGTTTAGAGGCATTTTAATGCCTGGAATTGCTCGAAATAGAAGCTTCTGAGTAGTAGAAAAAGTCTGTAAAAATGGCCATTTTGGTCACATTGAGGCTTTAAAAAGTAGTTATTCAACATGAGGCACGATCTAAATGACATTTTGAATCAATTTTTTTACAGTCCAAAAAATTGATTTTCTGATGAAAAACGATGACCCGTGACCTGTCGAACTTTCTCCAGATGGTCAGAAATGGTAAGTTTTTTATTGTGTTGTCTTTTGACTGTAAATGACTATTGCATGTGAATTAGAACTCTTGGAACCAAAGTAAGTAAGTTTAGAGGCATTTTAATGCCTGAAATTGCTCGAAATAGAAGCTTCTGAGTAGTAGAAAAAGTCTGTTAAAATGGCCATTTTGGTCACATTGCAGCTTTAAAAAGAATTTATTCAACATGAGGCACAATCCAAATGACATTTTGAATCAATTTTTCTACAGTCCAAAAAATCAATTTTCTGATGAAAAACGATGACCCGTGACCTGTCGAACTTTCTCCAGATGGTCAGAAATGGTAAGTTTTTTATTGTGTTGTCTTTTGACTGTAAATGATTATTGCATGTGAATTAGAACTCTTGGAACTAAAATAAGTAAGTTTAGAGGCATTTTAATGCCTGAAATTGGTCGAAATAGAAGCTTCTGAGTACAGAAAAAGTCTGTTAAAATGGCAATTTTGGTCACATTGAGGCTTTAAAAAGTAGTTATTCAACATGAGGCACAATCCAAATGACATTTTGAATCAATTTTTCTACAGTCCCTAAAAATCAATTTTCTGATAAAAAACGATGACCCGTGACCTGTCAATTTCTCCAGATGATCAGAAATGGTAATTTTTTAATGAGTTGTCTTTTGACTGTAAATGACTATTGCATGTGAATTAGAACTCTTGGAACTAAAATAAGTGTGTTTAGAGTCATTTTAATGCCTGAAATTGGTCGAAATAGAAGCTTCTGAGTAAGAGAAAAAGTCTGTAAAAATGGCAATTTTGGTCATATTGAGGTTTTAAAAAGAATTTATTCAACATGAGGCACAATCCAAATGACATTTTGAATCAATTTCTATACAGTCCAAAAAATCAATTTTCTGATGAAAAACGATGACCCGTGACCTGTCGAACTTTCTCCAGATGGTCAGAAATGATAATTTTTTAATGTTAAATTTTTTGACTGTAAATGACTATTGCATGTGAATTATCACTTTTGGAACTAAAATAAGTGTGTTTAGAGTCAGTTTAATGCCTGAAATTGGTCGAAATAGAAGCTTCTGAGTACCAGAAAAAGTCTGTAAAAATGGCAATTTTGGTCACATTGAGGCTTTCAAAAGTAGTTATTCAACATGAGGCACAATCCAAATGACATTTTGAATCAATTTTTCTACAGTCCATAAAATCAATTTTCTGATAAAAAACGATGACCCGTGACCTGTCGAACTTTCTCCAGATGGTCAGAAATGGTAAGTTTTTTATTGTATTTCTTTTGACTGTAAATGACTATTGCATGTGAATTATAACTCTTGGAACTAAAATAAGTGTGTTTAGAGTCATTTTAATGCCTGAAATTGGTCGAAATAGAAGCTTCTGAGTACGAGAAAAAGTCTGTAAAATTGGCAATTTTGGTCACATTGAGGCTTTAAAAAGAATTTATTCAACATGGGGCACAATCCAAATGACATTTTGAATCAATTTATCTACAGTCCAAAAAATCAATTTTCTGATGAAAAACGATGACCCGTGACCTGTCGAAATTTCTCCAGATGATCAGAAATGGTAATTTTTTAATGTGTTGTCTTTTGACTGTAAATGACTATTGCATGTGAATTAGAACTCTTGGAACTAAAATAAGTGTGTTTAGAGGCATTTTAATGCCTGATATTGGTCGAAATAGAAGCTTCTGAGTAACAGAAAAAGTCTTTTAAAATGGCAATTTTGGTCACATTGAGGCTTTAAAAAGTAGTTATTCAACATGAGGCACAATCCAAATGACATTTTGAATCAATTTTTTCACAGTCCAAAAAATAAATTTTCTGATGAAAAACGATGACCCGTGACCTGTCGAATTTTCTCCAGATGGTCAGAAATGGTAATTTTTTAATGTCAAATTTTTTGACTGTAAATGACTACTGCAAGTGAATTATCACTTTTGGAACTAAAATAAGTGTGTTTAGAGTCAGTTTAATGCCTGAAATTGGTCGAAATAGAAGCTTCTGAGTACCAGAAAAAGTCTGTAAAAATGGCAATTTTGGTCACATTGAGGCTTTCAAAAGTAGTTATTCAACATGAGGCACAATCCAAATGACATTTTGAATCAATTTTACTACAGTCCATAAAATCAATTTTCTGATAAAAAACGATGACCCGTGACCTGTCGAACTTTCTCCAGATGGTCAGAAATGGTAAGTTTTTTATTGTATTTCTTTTGACTGTAAATGACTATTGCATTTGAATTATAACTCTTGGAACTAAAATAAGTGTGTTTAGAGTCATTTTAATGCCTGAAATTGGTCGAAATAGAAGCTTCTGAGTACGAGAAAAAGTCTGTAAAAATGGCAATTTTGGTCACATTGAGGCTTTAAAAAGAATTTATTCAACATGGGGCACAATCCAAATGACATTTTGAATCAATTTATCTACAGTCCAAAAAATCAATTTTCTGATGAAAAACGATGACCCGTGACCTGTCGAATTTTCTCCAGATGGTCAGAAATGGTAATTTTTTAATGTCAAATTTTTTGACTGTAAATGACTATTGCATGTGAATTATCACTTTTGGAACTAAAATAAGTGTGTTTAGAGTCAGTTTAATGCCTGAAATTGGTCGAAATAGAAGCTTCTGAGTACCAGAAAAAGTCTGTAAAAATGGCAATTTTGGTCACATTGAGGCTTTCAAAAGTAGTTATTCAACATGAGGCACAATCCAAATGACATTTTGAATCAATTTTTCTACAGTCCATAAAATCAATTTTCTGATAAAAAACGATGACCCGTGACCTGTCGAACTTTCTCCAGATGGTCAGAAATGGTAAGTTTTTTATTGTATTTCTTTTGACTGTAAATGACTATTGCATTTGAATTATAACTCTTGGAACTAAAATAAGTGTGTTTAGAGTCATTTTAATGCCTGAAATTGGTCGAAATAGAAGCTTCTGAGTACGAGAAAAAGTCTGTAAAAATGGCAATTTTGGTCACATTGAGGCTTTAAAAAGAATTTATTCAACATGGGGCACAATCCAAATGACATTTTGAATCAATTTATCTAGAGTCCAAAAAATCAATTTTCTGATGAAAAACGATGACCCGTGACCTGTCGAAATTTCTCCAGATGATCAGAAATGGTAATTTTTTAATGTGTTGTCTTTTGACTGTAAATGACTATTGCATGTGAATTATCAATTTTGGAACTAAAATAAGTGTGTTTAGAGTCATTTTAATGCCTGAAATTGGTCGAAATAGAAGCTTCTGAGTAAGAGAAAAAGTCTGTAAAAATGGCAATTTTGGTCACATTGAGGCTTTAAAAAGAATTTATTCAACATGAGGCACAATCCAAATGACATTTTGAATCAATTTCTATACAGTCCAAAAAATCAATTTTCTGATGAAAAACGATGACCCGTGACCTGTCGAACTTTCTCCAGATGGTCAGAAATGGTAATTTTTTAATATCAAATTTTTTGACTGTAAATGACTATTGCATGTGAATTATCACTTTTGGAACTAAAATAAGTGTGTTTAGAGTCAGTTTAATGCCTGAAATTGGTCGAAATAGAAGCTTCTGAGTACCAGAAAAAGTCTGTAAAAATGGCAATTTTGATCACATTGAGGCTTTCAAAAGTAGTTATTCAACATGAGGCACAATCCAAATGACATTTTGAATCAATTTTTCTACAGTCCAAAAAATCAATTTTCTGATGAAAAACGATGACCCGTGACCTGTCGAACTTTCTCCAGATGGTCAGAAATGGTAAGTTTTTTATTGTGTTGTCTTTTGACTGTAAATGACTATTGCATGTGAATTAGAACTCTTGGAACTAAAATAAGTAAGTTTAGAAGCATTTTAATGCCTGAAATTGGTCGAAATAGAAGCTTCTGAGTACCAGAAAAAGTCTGTAAAAATGGCAATTTTGATCACATTGAGGCTTTCAAAAGTAGTTATTCAACATGAGGCACAATCCAAATGACATTTTGAATCAATTTTTCTACAGTCCAAAAAATCAATTTTCTGATGAAAAACGATGACCCGTGACCTGTCGAACTTTCTCCAGATGGTCAGAAATGGTAAGTTTTTTATTGTGTTGTCTTTTGACTGTAAATGACTATTGCATGTGAATTAGAACTCTTGGAACTAAAATAAGTAAGTTTAGAAGCATTTTAATGCCTGAAATTGCTCGAAATAGAAGCTTCTGAGTAGTAGAAAAAGTCTGTAAAAATGGCAATTTTGGTCACATTGAGGCTTTAAAAAGTAGTTATTCAACATGAGGCACAATCCAAATGACATTTTGAATCAATTTTTTTTTCAGGTCAAAAAATTAATGTTATGATGAAAAACGATGACCCGTGACCTGTCGAACTTTCTCCTGATGGTCAGAAATGGTAATTTTTTAATGTTACATTTTTTGACTGTAAATGACTATTGCATGTGAATTATCACTTTTGGAACTAAAATAAGTGTGTTTAGAGTCAGTTTAATGCCTGAAATAGGTTGAAATAGAAGCTTCTGAGTAGCAGAAAAAGTCTGTAAAAATGGCAATTTTGGTCACATTGAGGCTTTAAAAAGAATTTATTCAACATGAGGCACAATCCAAATGACATTTTGAATTAATTTTTCGACAGTGCAAAAAATCAATTTTCTGATGAAAAACGATGACCCGTGACCTGTCGAAATATCTCCAGATGTTCAGAAATGGTAATTTTTTAATGTGTTGTCTTTTGACTGTAAATGACTATTGCATGTGAATTAGAACTCTTGGAACTAAAATAAGTAAGTTTAGAGGCATTTTAATGCCTGAAATTGCTGGAAATAGAAGCTTCTGAGTAGTAGGAAAAATCTGTTAAAATCGCCATTTTGGTCACATTGAGGCTTTAAAAAGTAGTTATTCAACATGAGGCACAATCCAAACGACATTTTGAATGAATTTTTCCACAGTCCAAAAAATCAATTTTCTGATGAAAAACGATGACCCGTGACCTGTCGAAATTTCTCCAGATGATCAGAAATGGTAATTTTTTAATGAATTGTCTTTTGACGGTAAATGACTATTGCATGTGAATTTGAACTCTTGGAACTAAAATAAGTGTGTTTAGAGGCATTTTAATGCCTGAAATTGGTCGAAATAGAAGCTTCTGAGAGCGAGAAAAAGTCTGTAAAAATGGCAATTTTGGTCACATTGAGGCATTAAAAAGAATTTATTCAACATGGGGCAAAATCCAAATGACATTTTGAATCAATTTATCTACAGTCCAAAAAATCAATTTTCTGATGAAAAACGATGACCCGTGACCTGTCGAAATTTCTCCAGATGTTCAGAAATGGTAATTTTTTAATGTGTTGTCTTTTGACTGTAAATAACTATTGCATGTGAATTAGAACTCTTGGAACTAAAATAAGTAAGTTTAGAGGCATTTTAATGCCTGAAATTGCTCGAAATAGAAGCTTCTGAGTAGTAGAAAAAGTCTGTAAAAATGGCCATTTTTGTCACATTGAGGCTTTAAAAAGTAGTTATTCAACATGAGGCACGATCTAAATGACATTTTGAATCAATTTTTTTACAGTCCAAAAAATTGATTTTCTGATGAAAAACGATGACCCGTGACCTGTCGAACTTTCTCCAGATGGTCAGAAATGGTAAGTTTTTTATTGTGTTGTCTTTTGACTGTAAATGACTATTGCATGTGAATTAGAACTCTTGGAACCAAAGTAAGTAAGTTTAGAGGCATTTTAATGCCTGAAATTGCTCGAAATAGAAGCTTCTGAGTAGTAGAAAAAGTCTGTTAAAATGGCCATTTTGGTCACATTGCAGCTTTAAAAAGAATTTATTCAACATGAGGCACAATCCAAATGACATTTTGAATCAATTTTTCTACAGTCCAAAAAATCAATTTTCTGATGAAAAACGATGACCCGTGACCTGTCGAACTTTCTCCAGATGGTCAGAAATGGTAAGTTTTTTATTGTGTTGTCTTTTGACTGTAAATGATTATTGCATGTGAATTAGAACTCTTGGAACTAAAATAAGTAAGTTTAGAGGCATTTTAATGCCTGAAATTGGTCGAAATAGAAGCTTCTGAGTACAGAAAAAGTCTGTTAAAATGGCAATTTTGGTCACATTGAGGCTTTAAAAAGTAGTTATTCAACATGAGGCACAATCCAAATGACATTTTGAATCAATTTTTCTACAGTCCCTAAAAATCAATTTTCTGATAAAAAACGATGACCCGTGACCTGTCAATTTCTCCAGATGATCAGAAATGGTAATTTTTTAATGAGTTGTCTTTTGACTGTAAATGACTATTGCATGTGAATTAGAACTCTTGGAACTAAAATAAGTGTGTTTAGAGTCATTTTAATGCCTGAAATTGGTCGAAATAGAAGCTTCTGAGTAAGAGAAAAAGTCTGTAAAAATGGCAATTTTGGTCATATTGAGGTTTTAAAAAGAATTTATTCAACATGAGGCACAATCCAAATGACATTTTGAATCAATTTCTATACAGTCCAAAAAATCAATTTTCTGATGAAAAACGATGACCCGTGACCTGTCGAACTTTCTCCAGATGGTCAGAAATGATAATTTTTTAATGTTAAATTTTTTGACTGTAAATGACTATTGCATGTGAATTATCACTTTTGGAACTAAAATAAGTGTGTTTAGAGTCAGTTTAATGCCTGAAATTGGTCGAAATAGAAGTTTCTGAGTACCAGAAAAAGTCTGTAAAAATGGCAATTTTGGTCACATTGAGGCTTTCAAAAGTAGTTATTCAACATGAGGCACAATCCAAATGACATTTTGAATCAATTTTTCTACAGTCCATAAAATCAATTTTCTGATAAAAAACGATGACCCGTGACCTGTCGAACTTTCTCCAGATGGTCAGAAATGGTAAGTTTTTTATTGTATTTCTTTTGACTGTAAATGACTATTGCATGTGAATTATAACTCTTGGAACTAAAATAAGTGTGTTTAGAGTCATTTTAATGCCTGAAATTGGTCGAAATAGAAGCTTCTGAGTACGAGAAAAAGTCTGTAAAATTGGCAATTTTGGTCACATTGAGGCTTTAAAAAGAATTTATTCAACATGGGGCACAATCCAAATGACATTTTGAATCAATTTATCTACAGTCCAAAAAATCAATTTTCTGATGAAAAACGATGACCCGTGACCTGTCGAAATTTCTCCAGATGATCAGAAATGGTAATTTTTTAATGTGTTGTCTTTTGACTGTAAATGACTATTGCATGTGAATTAGAACTCTTGGAACTAATATAAGTGTGTTTAGAGGCATTTTAATGCCTGATATTGGTCGAAATAGAAGCTTCTGAGTAGCAGAAAAAGTCTTTTAAAATGGCAATTTTGGTCACATTGAGGCTTTAAAAAGTAGTTATTCAACATGAGGCACAATCCAAATGACATTTTGAATCAATTTTTTCACAGTCCAAAAAATAAATTTTCTGATGAAAAACGATGACCCGTGACCTGTCGAATTTTCTCCAGATGGTCAGAAATGGTAATTTTTTAATGTCAAATTTTTTGACTGTAAATGACTACTGCAAGTGAATTATCACTTTTGGAACTAAAATAAGTGTGTTTAGAGTCAGTTTAATGCCTGAAATTGGTCGAAATAGAAGCTTCTGAGTACCAGAAAAAGTCTGTAAAAATGGCAATTTTGGTCACATTGAGGCTTTCAAAAGTAGTTATTCAACATGAGGCACAATCCAAATGACATTTTGAATCAATTTTACTACAGTCCATAAAATCAATTTTCTGATAAAAAACGATGACCCGTGACCTGTCGAACTTTCTCCAGATGGTCAGAAATGGTAAGTTTTTTATTGTATTTCTTTTGACTGTAAATGACTATTGCATTTGAATTATAACTCTTGGAACTAAAATAAGTGTGTTTAGAGTCATTTTAATGCCTGAAATTGGTCGAAATAGAAGCTTCTGAGTACGAGAAAAAGTCTGTAAAAATGGCAATTTTGGTCACATTGAGGCTTTAAAAAGAATTTATTCAACATGGGGCACAATCCAAATGACATTTTGAATCAATTTATCTACAGTCCAAAAAATCAATTTTCTGATGAAAAACGATGACCCGTGACCTGTCGAAATTTCTCCAGATGATCAGAAATGGTAATTATTTAATGTGTTGTCTTTTGACTGTAAATGACTATTGCATGTGAATTATCAATTTTGGAACTAAAATAAGTGTGTTTAGAGTCATTTTAATGCCTGAAATTGGTCGAAATAGAAGCTTCTGAGTAAGAGAAAAAGTCTGAAAAAATGGCAATTTTGGTCACATTGAGGCTTTAAAAAGAATTTATTCAACATGAGGCACAATCCAAATGACATTTTGAATCAATTTCTATACAGTCCAAAAAATCAATTTTCTGATGAAAAACGATGACCCGTGACCTGTCGAACTTTCTCCAGATGGTCAGAAATGGTAAGTTTTTTATTGTGTTGTCTTTTGACTGTAAATGACTATTGCATGTGAATTAGAACTCTTGGAACTAAAATAAGTAAGTTTAGAAGCATTTTAATGCCTGAAATTGCTCGAAATAGAAGCTTCTGAGTAGTAGAAAAAGTCTGTAAAAATGGCAATTTTGGTCACATTGAGGCTTTAAAAAGTAGTTATTCAACATGAGGCACAATCCAAATGACATTTTGAATCAATTTTTTTTTCAGGTCAAAAAATTAATGTTATGATGAAAAACGATGACCCGTGACCTGTCGAACTTTCTCCTGATGGTCAGAAATGGTAATTTTTTAATGTTACATTTTTTGACTGTAAATGACTATTGCATGTGAATTATCACTTTTGGAACTAAAATAAGTGTGTTTAGAGTCAGTTTAATGCCTGAAATTGGTCGAAATAGAAGCTTCTGAGTACCAGAAAAAGTCTGTAAAAATGGCAATTTTGATCACATTGAGGCTTTCAAAAGTAGTTATTCAACATGAGGCACAATCCAAATGACATTTTGAATCAATTTTTCTACAGTCCAAAAAATCAATTTTCTGATGAAAAACGATGACCCGTGACCTGTCGAACTTTCTCCAGATGGTCAGAAATGGTAAGTTTTTTATTGTGTTGTCTTTTGACTGTAAATGACTATTGCATGTGAATTAGAACTCTTGGAACTAAAATAAGTAAGTTTAGAAGCATTTTAATGCCTGAAATTGCTCGAAATAGAAGCTTCTGAGTAGTAGAAAAAGTCTGTAAAAATGGCAATTTTGGTCACATTGAGGCTTTAAAAAGTAGTTATTCAACATGAGGCACAATCCAAATGACATTTTGAATCAATTTTTTTACACTCCCAAAAATTAATTTTCTGATGAAAAACGATGACCCGTGACCTGTCGAACTTTCTCCAGATGGTCAGAAATGGTAATTTTTTAATGTTACATTTTTTGACTGTAAATGACTATTGCATGTGAATTATCACTTTTGGAACTAAAATAAGTGTGTTTAGAGTCAGTTTAATGCCTGAAATAGGTTGAAATAGAAGCTTCTGAGTAGCAGAAAAAGTCTGTAAAAATGGCAATTTTGGTCACATTGAGGCTTTAAAAACAATTTATTCAACATGAGGCACAATCCAAATGACATTTTGAATTAATTTTTCGACAGTGCAAAAAATCAATTTTCTGATGAAAAACGATGACCCGTGACCTGTCGAAATATCTCCAGATGTTCAGAAATGGTAATTTTTTAATGTGTTGTCTTTTGACTGTAAATGACTATTGCATGTGAATTAGAACTCTTGGAACTAAAATAAGTAAGTTTAGAGGCATTTTAATGCCTGAAATTGCTGGAAATAGAAGCTTCTGAGTAGTAGGAAAAATCTGTTAAAATCGCCATTTTGTTCACATTGAGGCTTTAAAAAGTAGTTATTCAACATGAGGCACAATCCAAACGACATTTTGAATGAATTTTTCCACAGTCCAAAAAATCAATTTTCTGATAAAAAACGATGACCCGTGACCTGTCGAAATTTCTCCAGATGATCAGAAATGGTAATTTTTTAATGAATTGTCTTTTGACGGTAAATGACTATTGCATGTGAATTTGAACTCTTGGAACTAAAATAAGTGTGTTTAGAGGCATTTTAATGCCTGAAATTGGTCGAAATAGAAGCTTCTGAGAGCGAGAAAAAGTCTGTAAAAATGGCAATTTTGGTCACATTGAGGCATTAAAAAGAATTTATTCAACATGGGGCACAATCCAAATGACATTTTGAATCAATTTATCTACAGTCCAAAAAATCAATTTTCTGATGAAAAACGATGACCCGTGACCTGTCGAAATTTCTCCAGATGTTCAGAAATGGTAATTTTTTAATGTGTTGTCTTTTGACTGTAAATAACTATTGCATGTGAATTAGAACTCTTGGAACTAAAATAAGTAAGTTTAGAGGCATTTTATTGCCTGAAATTGCTCGAAATAGAAGCTTCTGAGTAGTAGAAAAAGTCTGTAAAAATGGCCATTTTTGTCACATTGAGGCTTTAAAAAGTAGTTATTCAACATGAGGCACAATCCAAATGACATTTTGAATCAATTTTTCTACAGTCCTAAAAATCAATTTTCTGATGAAAAACGATGACCCGTGACCTGTCGAAATTTCTCCAGATGATCAGAAATGGTAACTTTTTAATGGGTTGTCTTTTGACTATAAATGACTATTGCATGTGAATTAGAACTCTTGGAACTAAAATAAGTGTGTTTAGAGGCATTTTAATGCCTGAAATTGGTCGAAATAGAAGCTTCTGAGTAGCAGAAAAAGTCTGTTAAAATGGCAATTTTGGTCACATTGAGGCTTTAAAAAGTAGTAATTCAACATGAGGCACAATCTAAATGACATTTTGAATCAATTTTTTTACAGTCCAAAAAATTGATTTTCTGATGAAAAACGATGACCCGTGACCTGTCGAACTTTCTCCAGATGGTCAGAAATGGTAATTTTTTAATGTTAAATTTTTTGACTGTAAATGACTATTGCATGTGAATTATCACTTTTGGAACTAAAATACGTGTGTTTAGAGTCAGTTTAATGCCTGAAATTGTTCGAAATAGAAGCTTCTGAGTAGCAGAAAAAGTCTGTAAAAATGGCAATTTTGGTCACATTGAGGCTTTTAAAAGTAGGTATTCAACATGAGGCACAATCCAAATGACATTTTGAATCAATTTTTCTACAGTCCAAAAAATCAATTTTCTGATGAAAAACGATGACCCGTGACCTGTCGAACTTTCTCCAGATGGTCAGAAATGGTAAGTTTTTTATTGTATTTCTTTTGACTGTAAATGACTATTGCATGTGAATTTGAACTCTTGGAACTAAAATAAGTGTGTTTAGAGGCATTTTAATGCCTGAAATTGGTCGAAATAGAAGCTTCTGAGAGCGAGAAAAAGTCTGTAAAAATGGCAATTTTGGTCACATTGAGGCATTAAAAAGAATTTATTCAACATGGGGCACAATCCAAATGACATTTTGAATCAATTTATCTACAGTCCAAAAAATCAATTTTCTGATGAAAAACGATGACCCGTGACCTGTCGAAATTTCTCCAGATGATCAGAAATGGTAATTTTTTAATGTGTTGTCTTTTGACTGTAAATGACTATTGCATGTGAATTAGAACTCTTGGAACTAAAATAAGTGTGTTTAGAGTCATTTTAATGCCTGAAATTGGTCGAAATAGAAGCTTCTGAGTAAGAGAAAAAGTCTGTAAAAATGGCAATTTTGGTCACATTGAGGCTTTAAAAAGAATTTATTCAACATGAGGCACAATCCAAATGACATTTTGAATCAATTTCTATACAGTCCAAAAAATCAATTTTCTGATGAAAAACGATGACCCGTGACCTGTCGAACTTTCTCCAGATGGTCTGAAATGATAATTTTTTAATGTTAAATTTTTTGACTGTAAATGACTATTGCATGTGAATTATCACTTTTGGAACTAAAATAAGTGTGTTTAGAGTCAGTTTAATGCCTGAAATTGGTCGAAATAGAAGCTTCTGAGTGCCAGAAAAAGTCTGTAAAAATGGCAATTTTGGTCACATTGAGGCTTTCAAAAGTAGTTATTCAACATGAGGCACTATCCAAATGACATTTTGAATCAATTTATCTACAGTCCAAAAAATCAATTTTCTGATGAAAAACGATGACCCGTGACCTGTCGAAATTTCTCCAGATGATCAGAAATGGTAATTTTTTAATGTGTTGTCTTTTGACTGTAAATGACTATTGCATGTGTATTAGAACTCTTGGAACTAAAATAAGTGTGTTTAGAGGCATTTTAATGCCTGATATTGGTCAAAATAGAAGCTTCTGAGTAGCAGAAAAAGTCTTTTAAAATGGCAATTTTGGTCACATTGAGGCTTTAAAAAGTAGTTATTCAACATGAGGCACAATCCAAATGACATTTTGAATCAATTTTTTCACAGTCCAAAAAATAAATTTTCTGATGAAAAACGATGACCCGTGACCTGTCGAATTTTCTCCAGATGGTCAGAAATGGTAATTTTTTAATGTCAAATTTTTTGACTGTAAATGACTATTGCATGTGAATTATCACTTTTGGAACTAAAATAAGTGTGTTTAGAGTCAGTTTAATGCCTGAAATTGGTCGAAATAGAAGCTTCTGAGTACC
The DNA here is from genome assembly GCF_964204655.1 of Triturus cristatus. NCBI lineage: Eukaryota > Metazoa > Chordata > Amphibia > Caudata > Salamandridae > Triturus > Triturus cristatus. The sequence continues at coordinate 1,197,231,166 of NC_140589.1, read as the reverse complement.
AGAAAAAGTCTGTAAAAATGGCAATTTTGGTCACATTGAGGCTTTCAAAAGTAGTTATTCAACATGAGGCACAATCCAAATGACATTTTGAATCAATTTTTCTACAGTCCATAAAATCAATTTTCTCATAAAAAACGATGACCCGTGACCTGTCGAACTTTCTCCAGATGGTCAGAAATGGTAAGTTTTTTATTGTATTTCTTTTGACTGTAAATGACTATTGCATGTGAATTATAACTCTTGGAACTAAAATAAGTGTGTTTAGAGTCATTTTAATGCCTGAAATTGGTCGAAATAGAAGCTTCTGAGTACGAGAAAAAGTCTGTAAAAATGGCAATTTTGGTCACATTGAGGCTTTAAAAAGAATTTATTCAACATGGGGCACAATCCAAATGACATTTTGAATCAATTTATCTACAGTCCAAAAAATCAATTTTCTGATGAAAAACGATGACCCGTGACCTGTCGAAATTTCTCCAGATGATCAGAAATGGTAATTTTTTAATGTGTTGTCTTTTGACTGTAAATGACTATTGCATGTGAATTAGAACTCTTGGAACTAAAATAAGTGTGTTTAGAGTCATTTTAATGCCTGAAATTGGTCGAAATAGAAGCTTCTGAGTAAGAGAAAAAGTCTGTAAAAATGGCAATTTTGGTCACATTGAGGCTTTAAAAAGAATTTATTCAACATGAGGCACAATCCAAATGACATTTTGAATCAATTTCTATACAGTCCAAAAAATCAATTTTCTGATGAAAACCGATGACCCGTGACCTGTCGAACTTTCTCCAGATGGTCAGAAATGATAATTTTTTAATGTTAAATTTTTTGACTGTAAATGATTATTGCATGTGAATTATCACTTTTGGAACTAAAATAAGTGTGTTTAGAGTCAGTTTAATGCCTGAAATTGGTCGAAATAGAAGCTTCTGAGTGCCAGAAAAAGTCTGTAAAAATGGCAATTTTGGTCACATTGAGGCTTTCAAAAGTAGTTATTCAACATGAGGCACAATCCAAATGACATTTTGAATCAATTTTTCTACAATCCATAAAATCAATTTTCTGATAAAAAACTATGACCCGTGACCTGTCGAACTTTCTCCAGATGGTCAGAAATGGTAAGTTTTTTATTGTATTTCTTTTGACTGTAAATGACTATTGCATGTGAATTATAACTCTTGGAACTAAAATAAGTGTGTTTAGAGTCATTTTAATGCCTGAAATTGGTCGAAATAGAAGCTTCTGAGTACGAGAAAAAGTCTGTAAAAATGGCAATTTTGGTCACATTGAGGCTTTAAAAAGAATTTATTCAACATGGGGCACAATCCAAATGACATTTTGAATCAATTTATCTACAGTCCAAAAAATCAATTTTCTGATGAAAAACGATGACCTGTGACCTGTCGAAATTTCTCCAGATGATCAGAAATGGTAATTTTTTAATGTGTTGTCTTTTGACTGTAAATGACTATTGCATGTGAATTAGAACTCTTGGAACTAAAATAAGTGTGTTTAGAGTCATTTTAATGCCTGAAATTGGTCGAAATAGAAGCTTCTGAGTAAGAGAAAAAGTCTGTAAAAATTGCAATTTTGGTCACATTGAGGCTTTAAAAAGAATTTATTCAACATGGGGCACAATCCAAATGGCATTTTGAATCAATTTATCTACAGTCCAAAAAATCAATTTTCTGATGAAAAACGATGACCCGTGACCTGTCGAAATTTCTCCAGATGATCAGATATGGTAATTTTTTAATGTGTTGTCTTTTGACTGTAAATGACTATTGCATGTGAATTAGAACTCTTGGAACTAAAATAAGTGTGTTTAGAGGCATTTTAATGCCTGATATTGGTCGAAATAGAAGCTTCTGAGTAGCAGAAAAAGTCTTTTAAAATGGCAATTTTGGTCACATTGAGGCTTTAAAAAGTAGTTATTCAACATGAGGCACAATCCAAATGACATTTTGAATCAATTTTTTCACAGTCCAAAAAATAAATTTTCTGATGAAAAACGATGACCCGTGACCTGTCGAATTTTCTCCAGATGGTCAGAAATGGTAATTTTTTAATGTCAAATTTTTTGACTGTAAATGACTATTGCATGTGAATTATCACTTTTGGAACTAAAATAAGTGTGTTTAGAGTCAGTTTAATGCCTGAAATTGGTCGAAATAGAAGCTTCTGAGTGCCAGAAAAAGTCTGTAAAAATGGCAATTTTGGTCACATTGAGGCTTTCAAAAGTAGTTATTCAACATGAGGCACAATCCAAATGACATTTTGAATCAATTTTTCTACAATCCATAAAATCAATTTTCTGATAAAAAAGTATGACCCGTGACCTGTCGAACTTTCTCCAGATGGTCAGAAATGGTAAGTTTTTTATTGTATTTCTTTTGACTGTAAATGACTATTGCATGTGAATTATAACTCTTGGAACTAAAATAAGTGTGTTTAGAGTCATTTTAATGCCTGAAATTGGTCAAAATAGAAGCTTCTGAGTACGAGAAAAAGTCTGTAAAAATGGCAATTTTGGTCACATTGAGGCTTTAAAAAGAATTTACTCAACATGGGGCACAATCCAAATGACATTTTGAATCAATTTATCTACAGTCCAAAAAATCAATTTTCTGATGAAAAACGATGACCCGTGACCTGTCGAAATTTCTCCAGATGATCAGAAATGGTAATTTTTTTATGTGTTGTCTTTTGACTGTAAATGACTATTGCATGTGAATTAGAACTCTTGGAACTAAAATAAGTGTGTTTAGAGTCATTTTAATGCCTGAAATTGGTCGAAATAGAAGCTTCTGAGTAAGAGAAAAAGTCTGTAAAAATGGCAATTTTGGTCATATTGAGGCTTTAAAAAGAATTTATTCAACATGAGGCACAATCCAAATGACATTTTGAATCAATTTCTATACAGTCCAAAAAATAAATTTTCTGATGAAAAACGATGACCAGTGACCTGTCGAATTTTCTCCAGATGGTCAGAAATGGTAATTTTTTAATGTCAAATTTTTTGACTGTAAATGACTATTGCATGTGAGTTATCACTTTTGGAACTAAAATAAGTGTGTTTAGAGTCAGTTTAATGCCTGAAATTGGTCGAAATAGAAGCTTCTGAGTACCAGAAAAAGTCTGTAAAAATGGCAATTTTGGTCACATTGAGGCTTTCAAAAGTAGTTATTCAACATGAGGCACAATCCAAATGACATTTTGAATCAATTTTTCTACAGTCCATAAAATCAATTTTCTGATAAAAAACGATGACCCGTGACCTGTCGAACTTTCTCCAGATGGTCAGAAATGGTAAGTTTTTTATTGTATTTCTTTTGACTGTAAATGACTATTGCATTTGAATTATAACTCTTGGAACTAAAATAAGTGTGTTTAGAGTCATTTTAATGCCTGAAATTGGTCGAAATAGAAGCTTCTGAGTAGTAGAAAAAGTCTGTTAAAATGGCCATTTTGGTCACATTGCAGCTTTAAAAAGAATTTATTCAACATGAGGCACAATCCAAATGACATTTTGAATCAATTTTTCTACAGTCCAAAAAATCAATTTTCTGATGAAAAACGATGACCCGTGACCTGTCGAACTTTCTCCAGATGGTCAGAAATGGTAAGTTTTTTATTGTGTTGTCTTTTGACTGTAAATGATTATTGCATGTGAATTAGAACTCTTGGAACTAAAATAAGTAAGTTTAGAGGCATTTTAATGCCTGAAATTGGTCGAAATAGAAGCTTCTGAGTACAGAAAAAGTCTGTTAAAATGGCAATTTTGGTCACATTGAGGCTTTAAAAAGTAGTTATTCAACATGAGGCACAATCCAAATGACATTTTGAATCAATTTTTCTACAGTCCCTAAAAATCAATTTTCTGATAAAAAACGATGACCCGTGACCTGTCAATTTCTCCAGATGATCAGAAATGGTAATTTTTTAATGAGTTGTCTTTTGACTGTAAATGACTATTGCATGTGAATTAGAACTCTTGGAACTAAAATAAGTGTGTTTAGAGTCATTTTAATGCCTGAAATTGGTCGAAATAGAAGCTTCTGAGTAAGAGAAAAAGTCTGTAAAAATGGCAATTTTGGTCATATTGAGGTTTTAAAAAGAATTTATTCAACATGAGGCACAATCCAAATGACATTTTGAATCAATTTCTATACAGTCCAAAAAATCAATTTTCTGATGAAAAACGATGACCCGTGACCTGTCGAACTTTCTCCAGATGGTCAGAAATGATAATTTTTTAATGTTAAATTTTTTGACTGTAAATGACTATTGCATGTGAATTATCACTTTTGGAACTAAAATAAGTGTGTTTAGAGTCAGTTTAATGCCTGAAATTGGTCGAAATAGAAGCTTCTGAGTACCAGAAAAAGTCTGTAAAAATGGCAATTTTGGTCACATTGAGGCTTTCAAAAGTAGTTATTCAACATGAGGCACAATCCAAATGACATTTTGAATCAATTTTTCTACAGTCCATAAAATCAATTTTCTGATAAAAAACGATGACCCGTGACCTGTCGAACTTTCTCCAGATGGTCAGAAATGGTAAGTTTTTTATTGTATTTCTTTTGACTGTAAATGACTATTGCATGTGAATTATAACTCTTGGAACTAAAATAAGTGTGTTTAGAGTCATTTTAATGCCTGAAATTGGTCGAAAAAGAAGCTTCTGAGTACGAGAAAAAGTCTGTAAAATTGGCAATTTTGGTCACATTGAGGCTTTAAAAAGAATTTATTCAACATGGGGCACAATCCAAATGACATTTTGAATCAATTTATCTACAGTCCAAAAAATCAATTTTCTGATGAAAAACGATGACCCGTGACCTGTCGAAATTTCTCCAGATGATCAGAAATGGTAATTTTTTAATGTGTTGTCTTTTGACTGTAAATGACTATTGCATGTGAATTAGAACTCTTGGAACTAAAATAAGTGTGTTTAGAGGCATTTTAATGCCTGATATTGGTCGAAATAGAAGCTTCTGAGTAACAGAAAAAGTCTTTTAAAATGGCAATTTTGGTCACATTGAGGCTTTAAAAAGTAGTTATTCAACATGAGGCACAATCCAAATGACATTTTGAATCAATTTTTTCACAGTCCAAAAAATAAATTTTCTGATGAAAAACGATGACCCGTGACCTGTCGAATTTTCTCCAGATGGTCAGAAATGGTAATTTTTTAATGTCAAATTTTTTGACTGTAAATGACTACTGCAAGTGAATTATCACTTTTGGAACTAAAATAAGTGTGTTTAGAGTCAGTTTAATGCCTGAAATTGGTCGAAATAGAAGCTTCTGAGTACCAGAAAAAGTCTGTAAAAATGGCAATTTTGGTCACATTGAGGCTTTCAAAAGTAGTTATTCAACATGAGGCACAATCCAAATGACATTTTGAATCAATTTTACTACAGTCCATAAAATCAATTTTCTGATAAAAAACGATGACCCGTGACCTGTCGAACTTTCTCCAGATGGTCAGAAATGGTAAGTTTTTTATTGTATTTCTTTTGACTGTAAATGACTATTGCATTTGAATTATAACTCTTGGAACTAAAATAAGTGTGTTTAGAGTCATTTTAATGCCTGAAATTGGTCGAAATAGAAGCTTCTGAGTACGAGAAAAAGTCTGTAAAAATGGCAATTTTGGTCACATTGAGGCTTTAAAAAGAATTTATTCAACATGGGGCACAATCCAAATGACATTTTGAATCAATTTATCTACAGTCCAAAAAATCAATTTTCTGATGAAAAACGATGACCCGTGACCTGTCGAATTTTCTCCAGATGGTCAGAAATGGTAATTTTTTAATGTCAAATTTTTTGACTGTAAATGACTATTGCATGTGAATTATCACTTTTGGAACTAAAATAAGTGTGTTTAGAGTCAGTTTAATGCCTGAAATTGGTCGAAATAGAAGCTTCTGAGTACCAGAAAAAGTCTGTAAAAATGGCAATTTTGGTCACATTGAGGCTTTCAAAAGTAGTTATTCAACATGAGGCACAATCCAAATGACATTTTGAATCAATTTTTCTACAGTCCATAAAATCAATTTTCTGATAAAAAACGATGACCCGTGACCTGTCGAACTTTCTCCAGATGGTCAGAAATGGTAAGTTTTTTATTGTATTTCTTTTGACTGTAAATGACTATTGCATTTGAATTATAACTCTTGGAACTAAAATAAGTGTGTTTAGAGTCATTTTAATGCCTGAAATTGGTCGAAATAGAAGCTTCTGAGTACGAGAAAAAGTCTGTAAAAATGGCAATTTTGGTCACATTGAGGCTTTAAAAAGAATTTATTCAACATGGGGCACAATCCAAATGACATTTTGAATCAATTTATCTAGAGTCCAAAAAATCAATTTTCTGATGAAAAACGATGACCCGTGACCTGTCGAAATTTCTCCAGATGATCAGAAATGGTAATTTTTTAATGTGTTGTCTTTTGACTGTAAATGACTATTGCATGTGAATTATCAATTTTGGAACTAAAATAAGTGTGTTTAGAGTCATTTTAATGCCTGAAATTGGTCGAAATAGAAGCTTCTGAGTAAGAGAAAAAGTCTGTAAAAATGGCAATTTTGGTCACATTGAGGCTTTAAAAAGAATTTATTCAACATGAGGCACAATCCAAATGACATTTTGAATCAATTTCTATACAGTCCAAAAAATCAATTTTCTGATGAAAAACGATGACCCGTGACCTGTCGAACTTTCTCCAGATGGTCAGAAATGGTAATTTTTTAATATCAAATTTTTTGACTGTAAATGACTATTGCATGTGAATTATCACTTTTGGAACTAAAATAAGTGTGTTTAGAGTCAGTTTAATGCCTGAAATTGGTCGAAATAGAAGCTTCTGAGTACCAGAAAAAGTCTGTAAAAATGGCAATTTTGATCACATTGAGGCTTTCAAAAGTAGTTATTCAACATGAGGCACAATCCAAATGACATTTTGAATCAATTTTTCTACAGTCCATAAAATCAATTTTCTGATAAAAAACGATGACCCGTGACCTGTCGAACTTTCTCCAGATGGTCAGAAATGGTAAGTTTTTTATTGTATTTCTTTTGACTGTAAATGACTATTGCATTTGAATTATAACTCTTGGAACTAAAATAAGTGTGTTTAGAGTCATTTTAATGCCTGAAATTGGTCGAAATAGAAGCTTCTGAGTACGAGAAAAAGTCTGTAAAAATGGCAATTTTGGTCACATTGAGGCTTTAAAAAGAATTTATTCAACATGGGGCACAATCCAAATGACATTTTGAATCAATTTATCTAGAGTCCAAAAAATCAATTTTCTGATGAAAAACGATGACCCGTGACCTGTCGAAATTTCTCCAGATGATCAGAAATGGTAATTTTTTAATGTGTTGTCTTTTGACTGTAAATGACTATTGCATGTGAATTATCAATTTTGGAACTAAAATAAGTGTGTTTAGAGTCATTTTAATGCCTGAAATTGGTCGAAATAGAAGCTTCTGAGTAAGAGAAAAAGTCTGTAAAAATGGCAATTTTGGTCACATTGAGGCTTTAAAAAGAATTTATTCAACATGAGGCACAATCCAAATGACATTTTGAATCAATTTCTATACAGTCCAAAAAATCAATTTTCTGATGAAAAACGATGACCCGTGACCTGTCGAACTTTCTCCAGATGGTCAGAAATGGTAATTTTTTAATATCAAATTTTTTGACTGTAAATGACTATTGCATGTGAATTATCACTTTTGGAACTAAAATAAGTGTGTTTAGAGTCAGTTTAATTCCTGAAATTGGTTGAAATAGAAGCTTCTGAGTACCAGAAAAAGTCTGTAAAAATGGCAATTTTGATCACATTGAGGCTTTCAAAAGTAGTTATTCAACATGAGGCACAATCCAAATGACATTTTGAATCAATTTTTCTACAGTCCAAAAAATCAATTTTCTGATGAAAAACGATGACCCGTGACCTGTCGAACTTTCTCCAGATGGTCAGAAATGGTAAGTTTTTTATTGTGTTGTCTTTTGACTGTAAATGACTATTGCATGTGAATTAGAACTCTTGGAACTAAAATAAGTAAGTTTAGAAGCATTTTAATGCCTGAAATTGGTCGAAATAGAAGCTTCTGAGTACCAGAAAAAGTCTGTAAAAATGGCAATTTTGATCACATTGAGGCTTTCAAAAGTAGTTATTCAACATGAGGCACAATCCAAATGACATTTTGAATCAATTTTTCTACAGTCCAAAAAATCAATTTTCTGATGAAAAACGATGACCCGTGACCTGTCGAACTTTCTCCAGATGGTCAGAAATGGTAAGTTTTTTATTGTGTTGTCTTTTGACTGTAAATGACTATTGCATGTGAATTAGAACTCTTGGAACTAAAATAAGTAAGTTTAGAAGCATTTTAATGCCTGAAATTGCTCGAAATAGAAGCTTCTGAGTAGTAGAAAAAGTCTGTAAAAATGGCAATTTTGGTCACATTGAGGCTTTAAAAAGTAGTTATTCAACATGAGGCACAATCCAAATGACATTTTGAATCAATTTTTTTTTCAGGTCAAAAAATTAATGTTATGATGAAAAACGATGACCCGTGACCTGTCGAACTTTCTCCTGATGGTCAGAAATGGTAATTTTTTAATGTTACATTTTTTGACTGTAAATGACTATTGCATGTGAATTATCACTTTTGGAACTAAAATAAGTGTGTTTAGAGTCAGTTTAATGCCTGAAATAGGTTGAAATAGAAGCTTCTGAGTAGCAGAAAAAGTCTGTAAAAATGGCAATTTTGGTCACATTGAGGCTTTAAAAAGAATTTATTCAACATGAGGCACAATCCAAATGACATTTTGAATTAATTTTTCGACAGTGCAAAAAATCAATTTTCTGATGAAAAACGATGACCCGTGACCTGTCGAAATATCTCCAGATGTTCAGAAATGGTAATTTTTTAATGTGTTGTCTTTTGACTGTAAATGACTATTGCATGTGAATTAGAACTCTTGGAACTAAAATAAGTAAGTTTAGAGGCATTTTAATGCCTGAAATTGCTGGAAATAGAAGCTTCTGAGTAGTAGGAAAAATCTGTTAAAATCGCCATTTTGGTCACATTGAGGCTTTAAAAAGTAGTTATTCAACATGAGGCACAATCCAAACGACATTTTGAATGAATTTTTCCACAGTCCAAAAAATCAATTTTCTGATGAAAAACGATGACCCGTGACCTGTCGAAATTTCTCCAGATGATCAGAAATGGTAATTTTTTAATGAATTGTCTTTTGACGGTAAATGACTATTGCATGTGAATTTGAACTCTTGGAACTAAAATAAGTGTGTTTAGAGGCATTTTAATGCCTGAAATTGGTCGAAATAGAAGCTTCTGAGAGCGAGAAAAAGTCTGTAAAAATGGCAATTTTGGTCACATTGAGGCATTAAAAAGAATTTATTCAACATGGGGCAAAATCCAAATGACATTTTGAATCAATTTATCTACAGTCCAAAAAATCAATTTTCTGATGAAAAACGATGACCCGTGACCTGTCGAAATTTCTCCAGATGTTCAGAAATGGTAATTTTTTAATGTGTTGTCTTTTGACTGTAAATAACTATTGCATGTGAATTAGAACTCTTGGAACTAAAATAAGTAAGTTTAGAGGCATTTTAATGCCTGAAATTGCTCGAAATAGAAGCTTCTGAGTAGTAGAAAAAGTCTGTAAAAATGGCCATTTTTGTCACATTGAGGCTTTAAAAAGTAGTTATTCAACATGAGGCACGATCTAAATGACATTTTGAATCAATTTTTTTACAGTCCAAAAAATTGATTTTCTGATGAAAAACGATGACCCGTGACCTGTCGAACTTTCTCCAGATGGTCAGAAATGGTAAGTTTTTTATTGTGTTGTCTTTTGACTGTAAATGACTATTGCATGTGAATTAGAACTCTTGGAACCAAAGTAAGTAAGTTTAGAGGCATTTTAATGCCTGAAATTGCTCGAAATAGAAGCTTCTGAGTAGTAGAAAAAGTCTGTTAAAATGGCCATTTTGGTCACATTGCAGCTTTAAAAAGAATTTATTCAACATGAGGCACAATCCAAATGACATTTTGAATCAATTTTTCTACAGTCCAAAAAATCAATTTTCTGATGAAAAACGATGACCCGTGACCTGTCGAACTTTCTCCAGATGGTCAGAAATGGTAAGTTTTTTATTGTGTTGTCTTTTGACTGTAAATGATTATTGCATGTGAATTAGAACTCTTGGAACTAAAATAAGTAAGTTTAGAGGCATTTTAATGCCTGAAATTGGTCGAAATAGAAGCTTCTGAGTACAGAAAAAGTCTGTTAAAATGGCAATTTTGGTCACATTGAGGCTTTAAAAAGTAGTTATTCAACATGAGGCACAATCCAAATGACATTTTGAATCAATTTTTCTACAGTCCCTAAAAATCAATTTTCTGATAAAAAACGATGACCCGTGACCTGTCAATTTCTCCAGATGATCAGAAATGGTAATTTTTTAATGAGTTGTCTTTTGACTGTAAATGACTATTGCATGTGAATTAGAACTCTTGGAACTAAAATAAGTGTGTTTAGAGTCATTTTAATGCCTGAAATTGGTCGAAATAGAAGCTTCTGAGTAAGAGAAAAAGTCTGTAAAAATGGCAATTTTGGTCATATTGAGGTTTTAAAAAGAATTTATTCAACATGAGGCACAATCCAAATGACATTTTGAATCAATTTCTATACAGTCCAAAAAATCAATTTTCTGATGAAAAACGATGACCCGTGACCTGTCGAACTTTCTCCAGATGGTCAGAAATGATAATTTTTTAATGTTAAATTTTTTGACTGTAAATGACTATTGCATGTGAATTATCACTTTTGGAACTAAAATAAGTGTGTTTAGAGTCAGTTTAATGCCTGAAATTGGTCGAAATAGAAGTTTCTGAGTACCAGAAAAAGTCTGTAAAAATGGCAATTTTGGTCACATTGAGGCTTTCAAAAGTAGTTATTCAACATGAGGCACAATCCAAATGACATTTTGAATCAATTTTTCTACAGTCCATAAAATCAATTTTCTGATAAAAAACGATGACCCGTGACCTGTCGAACTTTCTCCAGATGGTCAGAAATGGTAAGTTTTTTATTGTATTTCTTTTGACTGTAAATGACTATTGCATGTGAATTATAACTCTTGGAACTAAAATAAGTGTGTTTAGAGTCATTTTAATGCCTGAAATTGGTCGAAATAGAAGCTTCTGAGTACGAGAAAAAGTCTGTAAAATTGGCAATTTTGGTCACATTGAGGCTTTAAAAAGAATTTATTCAACATGGGGCACAATCCAAATGACATTTTGAATCAATTTATCTACAGTCCAAAAAATCAATTTTCTGATGAAAAACGATGACCCGTGACCTGTCGAAATTTCTCCAGATGATCAGAAATGGTAATTTTTTAATGTGTTGTCTTTTGACTGTAAATGACTATTGCATGTGAATTAGAACTCTTGGAACTAAAATAAGTGTGTTTAGAGGCATTTTAATGCCTGATATTGGTCGAAATAGAAGCTTCTGAGTAGCAGAAAAAGTCTTTTAAAATGGCAATTTTGGTCACATTGAGGCTTTAAAAAGTAGTTATTCAACATGAGGCACAATCCAAATGACATTTTGAATCAATTTTTTCACAGTCCAAAAAATAAATTTTCTGATGAAAAACGATGACCCGTGACCTGTCGAATTTTCTCCAGATGGTCAGAAATGGTAATTTTTTAATGTCAAATTTTTTGACTGTAAATGACTACTGCAAGTGAATTATCACTTTTGGAACTAAAATAAGTGTGTTTAGAGTCAGTTTAATGCCTGAAATTGGTCGAAATAGAAGCTTCTGAGTACCAGAAAAAGTCTGTAAAAATGGCAATTTTGGTCACATTGAGGCTTTCAAAAGTAGTTATTCAACATGAGGCACAATCCAAATGACATTTTGAATCAATTTTACTACAGTCCATAAAATCAATTTTCTGATAAAAAACGATGACCCGTGACCTGTCGAACTTTCTCCAGATGGTCAGAAATGGTAAGTTTTTTATTGTATTTCTTTTGACTGTAAATGACTATTGCATTTGAATTATAACTCTTGGAACTAAAATAAGTGTGTTTAGAGTCATTTTAATGCCTGAAATTGGTCGAAATAGAAGCTTCTGAGTACGAGAAAAAGTCTGTAAAAATGGCAATTTTGGTCACATTGAGGCTTTAAAAAGAATTTATTCAACATGGGGCACAATCCAAATGACATTTTGAATCAATTTATCTACAGTCCAAAAAATCAATTTTCTGATGAAAAACGATGACCCGTGACCTGTCGAAATTTCTCCAGATGATCAGAAATGGTAATTATTTAATGTGTTGTCTTTTGACTGTAAATGACTATTGCATGTGAATTATCAATTTTGGAACTAAAATAAGTGTGTTTAGAGTCATTTTAATGCCTGAAATTGGTCGAAATAGAAGCTTCTGAGTAAGAGAAAAAGTCTGAAAAAATGGCAATTTTGGTCACATTGAGGCTTTAAAAAGAATTTATTCAACATGAGGCACAATCCAAATGACATTTTGAATCAATTTCTATACAGTCCAAAAAATCAATTTTCTGATGAAAAACGATGACCCGTGACCTGTCGAACTTTCTCCAGATGGTCAGAAATGGTAAGTTTTTTATTGTGTTGTCTTTTGACTGTAAATGACTATTGCATGTGAATTAGAACTCTTGGAACTAAAATAAGTAAGTTTAGAAGCATTTTAATGCCTGAAATTGCTCGAAATAGAAGCTTCTGAGTAGTAGAAAAAGTCTGTAAAAATGGCAATTTTGGTCACATTGAGGCTTTAAAAAGTAGTTATTCAACATGAGGCACAATCCAAATGACATTTTGAATCAATTTTTTTTTCAGGTCAAAAAATTAATGTTATGATGAAAAACGATGACCCGTGACCTGTCGAACTTTCTCCTGATGGTCAGAAATGGTAATTTTTTAATGTTACATTTTTTGACTGTAAATGACTATTGCATGTGAATTATCACTTTTGGAACTAAAATAAGTGTGTTTAGAGTCAGTTTAATGCCTGAAATTGGTCGAAATAGAAGCTTCTGAGTACCAGAAAAAGTCTGTAAAAATGGCAATTTTGATCACATTGAGGCTTTCAAAAGTAGTTATTCAACATGAGGCACAATCCAAATGACATTTTGAATCAATTTTTCTACAGTCCAAAAAATCAATTTTCTGATGAAAAACGATGACCCGTGACCTGTCGAACTTTCTCCAGATGGTCAGAAATGGTAAGTTTTTTATTGTGTTGTCTTTTGACTGTAAATGACTATTGCATGTGAATTAGAACTCTTGGAACTAAAATAAGTAAGTTTAGAAGCATTTTAATGCCTGAAATTGCTCGAAATAGAAGCTTCTGAGTAGTAGAAAAAGTCTGTAAAAATGGCAATTTTGGTCACATTGAGGCTTTAAAAAGTAGTTATTCAACATGAGGCACAATCCAAATGACATTTTGAATCAATTTTTTTACACTCCCAAAAATTAATTTTCTGATGAAAAACGATGACCCGTGACCTGTCGAACTTTCTCCAGATGGTCAGAAATGGTAATTTTTTAATGTTACATTTTTTGACTGTAAATGACTATTGCATGTGAATTATCACTTTTGGAACTAAAATAAGTGTGTTTAGAGTCAGTTTAATGCCTGAAATAGGTTGAAATAGAAGCTTCTGAGTAGCAGAAAAAGTCTGTAAAAATGGCAATTTTGGTCACATTGAGGCTTTAAAAACAATTTATTCAACATGAGGCACAATCCAAATGACATTTTGAATTAATTTTTCGACAGTGCAAAAAATCAATTTTCTGATGAAAAACGATGACCCGTGACCTGTCGAAATATCTCCAGATGTTCAGAAATGGTAATTTTTTAATGTGTTGTCTTTTGACTGTAAATGACTATTGCATGTGAATTAGAACTCTTGGAACTAAAATAAGTAAGTTTAGAGGCATTTTAATGCCTGAAATTGCTGGAAATAGAAGCTTCTGAGTAGTAGGAAAAATCTGTTAAAATCGCCATTTTGTTCACATTGAGGCTTTAAAAAGTAGTTATTCAACATGAGGCACAATCCAAACGACATTTTGAATGAATTTTTCCACAGTCCAAAAAATCAATTTTCTGATAAAAAACGATGACCCGTGACCTGTCGAAATTTCTCCAGATGATCAGAAATGGTAATTTTTTAATGAATTGTCTTTTGACGGTAAATGACTATTGCATGTGAATTTGAACTCTTGGAACTAAAATAAGTGTGTTTAGAGGCATTTTAATGCCTGAAATTGGTCGAAATAGAAGCTTCTGAGAGCGAGAAAAAGTCTGTAAAAATGGCAATTTTGGTCACATTGAGGCATTAAAAAGAATTTATTCAACATGGGGCACAATCCAAATGACATTTTGAATCAATTTATCTACAGTCCAAAAAATCAATTTTCTGATGAAAAACGATGACCCGTGACCTGTCGAAATTTCTCCAGATGTTCAGAAATGGTAATTTTTTAATGTGTTGTCTTTTGACTGTAAATAACTATTGCATGTGAATTAGAACTCTTGGAACTAAAATAAGTAAGTTTAGAGGCATTTTATTGCCTGAAATTGCTCGAAATAGAAGCTTCTGAGTAGTAGAAAAAGTCTGTAAAAATGGCCATTTTTGTCACATTGAGGCTTTAAAAAGTAGTTATTCAACATGAGGCACAATCCAAATGACATTTTGAATCAATTTTTCTACAGTCCTAAAAATCAATTTTCTGATGAAAAACGATGACCCGTGACCTGTCGAAATTTCTCCAGATGATCAGAAATGGTAACTTTTTAATGGGTTGTCTTTTGACTATAAATGACTATTGCATGTGAATTAGAACTCTTGGAACTAAAATAAGTGTGTTTAGAGGCATTTTAATGCCTGAAATTGGTCGAAATAGAAGCTTCTGAGTAGCAGAAAAAGTCTGTTAAAATGGCAATTTTGGTCACATTGAGGCTTTAAAAAGTAGTAATTCAACATGAGGCACAATCTAAATGACATTTTGAATCAATTTTTTTACAGTCCAAAAAATTGATTTTCTGATGAAAAACGATGACCCGTGACCTGTCGAACTTTCTCCAGATGGTCAGAAATGGTAATTTTTTAATGTTAAATTTTTTGACTGTAAATGACTATTGCATGTGAATTATCACTTTTGGAACTAAAATAAGTGTGTTTAGAGTCAGTTTAATGCCTGAAATTGTTCGAAATAGAAGCTTCTGAGTAGCAGAAAAAGTCTGTAAAAATGGCAATTTTGGTCACATTGAGGCTTTTAAAAGTAGGTATTCAACATGAGGCACAATCCAAATGACATTTTGAATCAATTTTTCTACAGTCCAAAAAATCAATTTTCTGATGAAAAACGATGACCCGTGACCTGTCGAACTTTCTCCAGATGGTCAGAAATGGTAAGTTTTTTATTGTATTTCTTTTGACTGTAAATGACTATTGCATGTGAATTTGAACTCTTGGAACTAAAATAAGTGTGTTTAGAGGCATTTTAATGCCTGAAATTGGTCGAAATAGAAGCTTCTGAGAGCGAGAAAAAGTCTGTAAAAATGGCAATTTTGGTCACATTGAGGCATTTAAAAGAATTTATTCAACATGGGGCACAATCCAAATGACATTTTGAATCAATTTATCTACAGTCCAAAAAATCAATTTTCTGATGAAAAACGATGACCCGTGACCTGTCGAAATTTCTCCAGATGATCAGAAATGGTAATTTTTTAATGTGTTGTCTTTTGACTGTAAATGACTATTGCATGTGAATTAGAACTCTTGGAACTAAAATAAGTGTGTTTAGAGTCATTTTAATGCCTGAAATTGGTCGAAATAGAAGCTTCTGAGTAAGAGAAAAAGTCTGTAAAAATGGCAATTTTGGTCACATTGAGGCTTTAAAAAGAATTTATTCAACATGAGGCACAATCCAAATGACATTTTGAATCAATTTCTATACAGTCCAAAAAATCAATTTTCTGATGAAAAACGATGACCCGTGACCTGTCGAACTTTCTCCAGATGGTCTGAAATGATAATTTTTTAATGTTAAATTTTTTGACTGTAAATGACTATTGCATGTGAATTATCACTTTTGGAACTAAAATAAGTGTGTTTAGAGTCAGTTTAATGCCTGAAATTGGTCGAAATAGAAGCTTCTGAGTACCAGAAAAAGTCTGTAAAAATGGCAATTTTGGTCACATTGAGGCTTTCAAAAGTAGTTATTCAACATGAGGCACAATCCAAATGACATTTTGAATCAATTTTTCTACAGTCCATAAAATCAATTTTCTGATAAAAAACGATGACCCGTGACCTGTCGAACTTTCTCCAGATGGTCAGAAATGGTAAGTTTTTTATTGTATTTCTTTTGACTGTAAATGACTATTGCATTTGAATTATAACTCTTGGAACTAAAATAAGTGTGTTTAGAGTCATTTTAATGCCTGAAATTGGTCGAAATAGAAGCTTCTGAGTACGAGAAAAAGTCTGTAAAAATGGCAATTTTGGTCACATTGAGGCTTTAAAAAGAATTTATTCAACATGGGGCACAATCCAAATGACATTTTGAATCAATTTATCTACAGTCCAAAAAATCAATTTTCTGATGAAAAACGATGACCCGTGACCTGTCGAAATTTCTCCAGATGATCAGAAATGGTAATTATTTAATGTGTTGTCTTTTGACTGTAAATGACTATTGCATGTGAATTATCAATTTTGGAACTAAAATAAGTGTGTTTAGAGTCATTTTAATGCCTGAAATTGGTCGAAATAGAAGCTTCTGAGTAAGAGAAAAAGTCTGAAAAAATGGCAATTTTGGTCACATTGAGGCTTTAAAAAGAATTTATTCAACATGAGGCACAATCCAAATGACATTTTGAATCAATTTCTATACAGTCCAAAAAATCAATTTTCTGATGAAAAACGATGACCCGTGACCTGTCGAACTTTCTCCAGATGGTCAGAAATGGTAAGTTTTTTATTGTGTTGTCTTTTGACTGTAAATGACTATTGCATGTGAATTAGAACTCTTGGAACTAAAATAAGTAAGTTTAGAAGCATTTTAATGCCTGAAATTGCTCGAAATAGAAGCTTCTGAGTAGTAGAAAAAGTCTGTAAAAATGGCAATTTTGGTCACATTGAGGCTTTAAAAAGTAGTTATTCAACATGAGGCACAATCCAAATGACATTTTGAATCAATTTTTTTTTCAGGTCAAAAAATTAATGTTATGATGAAAAACGATGACCCGTGACCTGTCGAACTTTCTCCTGATGGTCAGAAATGGTAATTTTTTAATGTTACATTTTTTGACTGTAAATGACTATTGCATGTGAATTATCACTTTTGGAACTAAAATAAGTGTGTTTAGAGTCAGTTTAATGCCTGAAATTGGTCGAAATAGAAGCTTCTGAGTACCAGAAAAAGTCTGTAAAAATGGCAATTTTGATCACATTGAGGCTTTCAAAAGTAGTTATTCAACATGAGGCACAATCCAAATGACATTTTGAATCAATTTTTCTACAGTCCAAAAAATCAATTTTCTGATGAAAAACGATGACCCGTGACCTGTCGAACTTTCTCCAGATGGTCAGAAATGGTAAGTTTTTTATTGTGTTGTCTTTTGACTGTAAATGACTATTGCATGTGAATTAGAACTCTTGGAACTAAAATAAGTAAGTTTAGAAGCATTTTAATGCCTGAAATTGCTCGAAATA
Organism: Triturus cristatus; assembly: GCF_964204655.1. Classification (NCBI taxonomy): domain Eukaryota; kingdom Metazoa; phylum Chordata; class Amphibia; order Caudata; family Salamandridae; genus Triturus; species Triturus cristatus. The sequence goes on along the minus strand of NC_140589.1, from coordinate 1,197,213,333 downwards.
GAAGCTTCTGAGTAGTAGAAAAAGTCTGTAAAAATGGCAATTTTGGTCACATTGAGGCTTTAAAAAGTAGTTATTCAACATGAGGCACAATCCAAATGACATTTTGAATCAATTTTTTTACACTCCCAAAAATTAATTTTCTGATGAAAAACGATGACCCGTGACCTGTCGAACTTTCTCCAGATGGTCAGAAATGGTAATTTTTTAATGTTACATTTTTTGACTGTAAATGACTATTGCATGTGAATTATCACTTTTGGAACTAAAATAAGTGTGTTTAGAGTCAGTTTAATGCCTGAAATAGGTTGAAATAGAAGCTTCTGAGTAGCAGAAAAAGTCTGTAAAAATGGCAATTTTGGTCACATTGAGGCTTTAAAAACAATTTATTCAACATGAGGCACAATCCAAATGACATTTTGAATTAATTTTTCGACAGTGCAAAAAATCAATTTTCTGATGAAAAACGATGACCCGTGACCTGTCGAAATATCTCCAGATGTTCAGAAATGGTAATTTTTTAATGTGTTGTCTTTTGACTGTAAATGACTATTGCATGTGAATTAGAACTCTTGGAACTAAAATAAGTAAGTTTAGAGGCATTTTAATGCCTGAAATTGCTGGAAATAGAAGCTTCTGAGTAGTAGGAAAAATCTGTTAAAATCGCCATTTTGTTCACATTGAGGCTTTAAAAAGTAGTTATTCAACATGAGGCACAATCCAAACGACATTTTGAATGAATTTTTCCACAGTCCAAAAAATCAATTTTCTGATAAAAAACGATGACCCGTGACCTGTCGAAATTTCTCCAGATGATCAGAAATGGTAATTTTTTAATGAATTGTCTTTTGACGGTAAATGACTATTGCATGTGAATTTGAACTCTTGGAACTAAAATAAGTGTGTTTAGAGGCATTTTAATGCCTGAAATTGGTCGAAATAGAAGCTTCTGAGAGCGAGAAAAAGTCTGTAAAAATGGCAATTTTGGTCACATTGAGGCATTAAAAAGAATTTATTCAACATGGGGCACAATCCAAATGACATTTTGAATCAATTTATCTACAGTCCAAAAAATCAATTTTCTGATGAAAAACGATGACCCGTGACCTGTCGAAATTTCTCCAGATGTTCAGAAATGGTAATTTTTTAATGTGTTGTCTTTTGACTGTAAATAACTATTGCATGTGAATTAGAACTCTTGGAACTAAAATAAGTAAGTTTAGAGGCATTTTATTGCCTGAAATTGCTCGAAATAGAAGCTTCTGAGTAGTAGAAAAAGTCTGTAAAAATGGCCATTTTTGTCACATTGAGGCTTTAAAAAGTAGTTATTCAACATGAGGCACAATCCAAATGACATTTTGAATCAATTTTTCTACAGTCCTAAAAATCAATTTTCTGATGAAAAACGATGACCCGTGACCTGTCGAAATTTCTCCAGATGATCAGAAATGGTAACTTTTTAATGGGTTGTCTTTTGACTATAAATGACTATTGCATGTGAATTAGAACTCTTGGAACTAAAATAAGTGTGTTTAGAGGCATTTTAATGCCTGAAATTGGTCGAAATAGAAGCTTCTGAGTAGCAGAAAAAGTCTGTTAAAATGGCAATTTTGGTCACATTGAGGCTTTAAAAAGTAGTAATTCAACATGAGGCACAATCTAAATGACATTTTGAATCAATTTTTTTACAGTCCAAAAAATTGATTTTCTGATGAAAAACGATGACCCGTGACCTGTCGAACTTTCTCCAGATGGTCAGAAATGGTAATTTTTTAATGTTAAATTTTTTGACTGTAAATGACTATTGCATGTGAATTATCACTTTTGGAACTAAAATAAGTGTGTTTAGAGTCAGTTTAATGCCTGAAATTGTTCGAAATAGAAGCTTCTGAGTAGCAGAAAAAGTCTGTAAAAATGGCAATTTTGGTCACATTGAGGCTTTTAAAAGTAGGTATTCAACATGAGGCACAATCCAAATGACATTTTGAATCAATTTTTCTACAGTCCAAAAAATCAATTTTCTGATGAAAAACGATGACCCGTGACCTGTCGAACTTTCTCCAGATGGTCAGAAATGGTAAGTTTTTTATTGTATTTCTTTTGACTGTAAATGACTATTGCATGTGAATTTGAACTCTTGGAACTAAAATAAGTGTGTTTAGAGGCATTTTAATGCCTGAAATTGGTCGAAATAGAAGCTTCTGAGAGCGAGAAAAAGTCTGTAAAAATGGCAATTTTGGTCACATTGAGGCATTTAAAAGAATTTATTCAACATGGGGCACAATCCAAATGACATTTTGAATCAATTTATCTACAGTCCAAAAAATCAATTTTCTGATGAAAAACGATGACCCGTGACCTGTCGAAATTTCTCCAGATGATCAGAAATGGTAATTTTTTAATGTGTTGTCTTTTGACTGTAAATGACTATTGCATGTGAATTAGAACTCTTGGAACTAAAATAAGTGTGTTTAGAGTCATTTTAATGCCTGAAATTGGTCGAAATAGAAGCTTCTGAGTAAGAGAAAAAGTCTGTAAAAATGGCAATTTTGGTCACATTGAGGCTTTAAAAAGAATTTATTCAACATGAGGCACAATCCAAATGACATTTTGAATCAATTTCTATACAGTCCAAAAAATCAATTTTCTGATGAAAAACGATGACCCGTGACCTGTCGAACTTTCTCCAGATGGTCTGAAATGATAATTTTTTAATGTTAAATTTTTTGACTGTAAATGACTATTGCATGTGAATTATCACTTTTGGAACTAAAATAAGTGTGTTTAGAGTCAGTTTAATGCCTGAAATTGGTCGAAATAGAAGCTTCTGAGTGCCAGAAAAAGTCTGTAAAAATGGCAATTTTGGTCACATTGAGGCTTTCAAAAGTAGTTATTCAACATGAGGCACTATCCAAATGACATTTTGAATCAATTTATCTACAGTCCAAAAAATCAATTTTCTGATGAAAAACGATGACCCGTGACCTGTCGAAATTTCTCCAGATGATCAGAAATGGTAATTTTTTAATGTGTTGTCTTTTGACTGTAAATGACTATTGCATGTGTATTAGAACTCTTGGAACTAAAATAAGTGTGTTTAGAGGCATTTTAATGCCTGATATTGGTCAAAATAGAAGCTTCTGAGTAGCAGAAAAAGTCTTTTAAAATGGCAATTTTGGTCACATTGAGGCTTTAAAAAGTAGTTATTCAACATGAGGCACAATCCAAATGACATTTTGAATCAATTTTTTCACAGTCCAAAAAATAAATTTTCTGATGAAAAACGATGACCCGTGACCTGTCGAATTTTCTCCAGATGGTCAGAAATGGTAATTTTTTAATGTCAAATTTTTTGACTGTAAATGACTATTGCATGTGAATTATCACTTTTGGAACTAAAATAAGTGTGTTTAGAGTCAGTTTAATGCCTGAAATTGGTCGAAATAGAAGCTTCTGAGTACCAGAAAAAGTCTGTAAAAATGGCAATTTTGGTCACATTGAGGCTTTCAAAAGTAGTTATTCAACATGAGGCACAATCCAAATGACATTTTGAATCAATTTTTCTACAGTCCATAAAATCAATTTTCTCATAAAAAACGATGACCCGTGACCTGTCGAACTTTCTCCAGATGGTCAGAAATGGTAAGTTTTTTATTGTATTTCTTTTGACTGTAAATGACTATTGCATGTGAATTATAACTCTTGGAACTAAAATAAGTGTGTTTAGAGTCATTTTAATGCCTGAAATTGGTCGAAATAGAAGCTTCTGAGTAAGAGAAAAAGTCTGTAAAAATTGCAATTTTGGTCACATTGAGGCTTTAAAAAGAATTTATTCAACATGGGGCACAATCCAAATGGCATTTTGAATCAATTTATCTACAGTCCAAAAAATCAATTTTCTGATGAAAAACGATGACCCGTGACCTGTCGAAATTTCTCCAGATGATCAGATATGGTAATTTTTTAATGTGTTGTCTTTTGACTGTAAATGACTATTGCATGTGAATTAGAACTCTTGGAACTAAAATAAGTGTGTTTAGAGGCATTTTAATGCCTGATATTGGTCGAAATAGAAGCTTCTGAGTAGCAGAAAAAGTCTTTTAAAATGGCAATTTTGGTCACATTGAGGCTTTAAAAAGTAGTTATTCAACATGAGGCACAATCCAAATGACATTTTGAATCAATTTTTTCACAGTCCAAAAAATAAATTTTCTGATGAAAAACGATGACCCGTGACCTGTCGAATTTTCTCCAGATGGTCAGAAATGGTAATTTTTTAATGTCAAATTTTTTGACTGTAAATGACTATTGCATGTGAATTATCACTTTTGGAACTAAAATAAGTGTGTTTAGAGTCAGTTTAATGCCTGAAATTGGTCGAAATAGAAGCTTCTGAGTGCCAGAAAAAGTCTGTAAAAATGGCAATTTTGGTCACATTGAGGCTTTCAAAAGTAGTTATTCAACATGAGGCACAATCCAAATGACATTTTGAATCAATTTTTCTACAATCCATAAAATCAATTTTCTGATAAAAAAGTATGACCCGTGACCTGTCGAACTTTCTCCAGATGGTCAGAAATGGTAAGTTTTTTATTGTATTTCTTTTGACTGTAAATGACTATTGCATGTGAATTATAACTCTTGGAACTAAAATAAGTGTGTTTAGAGTCATTTTAATGCCTGAAATTGGTCAAAATAGAAGCTTCTGAGTACGAGAAAAAGTCTGTAAAAATGGCAATTTTGGTCACATTGAGGCTTTAAAAAGAATTTACTCAACATGGGGCACAATCCAAATGACATTTTGAATCAATTTATCTACAGTCCAAAAAATCAATTTTCTGATGAAAAACGATGACCCGTGACCTGTCGAAATTTCTCCAGATGATCAGAAATGGTAATTTTTTTATGTGTTGTCTTTTGACTGTAAATGACTATTGCATGTGAATTAGAACTCTTGGAACTAAAATAAGTGTGTTTAGAGTCATTTTAATGCCTGAAATTGGTCGAAATAGAAGCTTCTGAGTAAGAGAAAAAGTCTGTAAAAATGGCAATTTTGGTCATATTGAGGCTTTAAAAAGAATTTATTCAACATGAGGCACAATCCAAATGACATTTTGAATCAATTTCTATACAGTCCAAAAAATAAATTTTCTGATGAAAAACGATGACCAGTGACCTGTCGAATTTTCTCCAGATGGTCAGAAATGGTAATTTTTTAATGTCAAATTTTTTGACTGTAAATGACTATTGCATGTGAGTTATCACTTTTGGAACTAAAATAAGTGTGTTTAGAGTCAGTTTAATGCCTGAAATTGGTCGAAATAGAAGCTTCTGAGTAGCAGAAAAAGTCTTTTAAAATGGCAATTTTGGTCACATTGAGGCTTTAAAAAGTAGTTATTCAACATGAGGCACAATCCAAATGACATTTTGAATCAATTTTTTCACAGTCCAAAAAATAAATTTTCTGATGAAAAACGATGACCCGTGACCTGTCGAATTTTCTCCAGATGGTCAGAAATGGTAATTTTTTAATGTCAAATTTTTTGACTGTAAATGACTATTGCATGTGAATTATCACTTTTGGAACTAAAATAAGTGTGTTTAGAGTCAGTTTAATGCCTAAAATTGGTCGAAATAGAAGCTTCTGAGTACCAGAAAAAGTCTGTAAAAATGGCAATTTTGGTCACATTGAGGCTTTCAAAAGTAGTTATTCAACATGAGGCACAATCCAAATGACATTTTGAATCAATTTTTCTACAATCCATAAAATCAATTTTCTGATAAAAAACTATGACCCGTGACCTGTCGAACTTTCTCCAGATGGTCAGAAATGGTAAGTTTTTTATTGTATTTCTTTTGACTGTAAATGACTATTGCATGTGAATTATAACTCTTGGAACTAAAATAAGTGTGTTTAGAGTCATTTTAATGCCTGAAATTGGTCGAAATAGAAGCTTCTGAGTACGAGAAAAAGTCTGTAAAAATGGCAATTTTGGTCACATTGAGGCTTTAAAAAGAATTTATTCAACATGGGGCACAATCCAAATGACATTTTGAATCAATTTATCTACAGTCCAAAAAATCAATTTTCTGATGAAAAACGATGACCCGTGACCTGTCGAAATTTCTCCAGATGATCAGAAATGGTAATTTTTTAATGTGTTGTCTTTTGACTGTAAATGACTATTGCATGTGTATTAGAACTCTTGGAACTAAAATAAGTGTGTTTAGAGGCATTTTAATGCCTGATATTGGTCAAAATAGAAGCTTCTGAGTAGCAGAAAAAGTCTTTTAAAATGGCAATTTTGGTCACATTGAGGCTTTAAAAAGTAGTTATTCAACATTAGGCACAATCCAAATGACATTTTGAATCAATTTTTTCACAGTCCAAAAAATAAATTTTCTGATGAAAAACGATGACCCGTGACCTGTCGAATTTTCTCCAGATGGTCAGAAATGGTAATTTTTTAATGTCAAATTTTTTGACTGTAAATGACTATTGCATGTGAATTATCACTTTTGGAACTAAAATAAGTGTGTTTAGAGTCAGTTTAATGCCTGAAATTGGTCGAAATAGAAGCTTCTGAGTACCAGAAAAAGTCTGTAAAAATGGCAATTTTGGTCACATTGAGGCTTTCAAAAGTAGTTATTCAACATGAGGCACAATCCAAATGACATTTTGAATCAATTTTTCTACAGTCCATAAAATCAATTTTCTCATAAAAAACGATGACCCGTGACCTGTCGAACTTTCTCCAGATGGTCAGAAATGGTAAGTTTTTTATTGTATTTCTTTTGACTGTAAATGACTATTGCATGTGAATTATAACTCTTGGAACTAAAATAAGTGTGTTTAGAGTCATTTTAATGCCTGAAATTGGTCGAAATAGAAGCTTCTGAGTACGAGAAAAAGTCTGTAAAAATGGCAATTTTGGTCACATTGAGGCTTTAAAAAGAATTTATTCAACATGGGGCACAATCCAAATGACATTTTGAATCAATTTATCTACAGTCCAAAAAATCAATTTTCTGATGAAAAACGATGACCCGTGACCTGTCGAAATTTCTCCAGATGATCAGAAATGGTAATTTTTTAATGTGTTGTCTTTTGACTGTAAATGACTATTGCATGTGAATTAGAACTCTTGGAACTAAAATAAGTGTGTTTAGAGTCATTTTAATGCCTGAAATTGGTCGAAATAGAAGCTTCTGAGTAAGAGAAAAAGTCTGTAAAAATGGCAATTTTGGTCACATTGAGGCTTTAAAAAGAATTTATTCAACATGAGGCACAATCCAAATGACATTTTGAATCAATTTCTATACAGTCCAAAAAATCAATTTTCTGATGAAAACCGATGACCCGTGACCTGTCGAACTTTCTCCAGATGGTCAGAAATGATAATTTTTTTATGTTAAATTTTTTGACTGTAAATGATTATTGCATGTGAATTATCACTTTTGGAACTAAAATAAGTGTGTTTAGAGTCAGTTTAATGCCTGAAATTGGTCGAAATAGAAGCTTCTGAGTGCCAGAAAAAGTCTGTAAAAATGGCAATTTTGGTCACATTGAGGCTTTCAAAAGTAGTTATTCAACATGAGGCACAATCCAAATGACATTTTGAATCAATTTTTCTACAATCCATAAAATCAATTTTCTGATAAAAAACTATGACCCGTGACCTGTCGAACTTTCTCCAGATGGTCAGAAATGGTAAGTTTTTTATTGTATTTCTTTTGACTGTAAATGACTATTGCATGTGAATTATAACTCTTGGAACTAAAATAAGTGTGTTTAGAGTCATTTTAATGCCTGATATTGGTCGAAATAGAAGCTTCTGAGTACGAGAAAAAGTCTGTAAAAATGGCAATTTTGGTCACATTGAGGCTTTAAAAAGAATTTATTCAACATGGGGCACAATCCAAATGACATTTTGAATCAATTTATCTACAGTCCAAAAAATCAATTTTCTGATGAAAAACGATGACCCGTGACCTGTCGAAATTTCTCCAGATGATCAGAAATGGTAATTTTTTAATGTGTTGTCTTTTGACTGTAAATGACTATTGCATGTGAATTAGAACTCTTGGAACTAAAATAAGTGTGTTTAGAGTCATTTTAATGCCTGAAATTGGTCGAAATAGAAGCTTCTGAGTAAGAGAAAAAGTCTGTAAAAATGGCAATTTTGGTCACATTGAGGCTTTAAAAAGAATTTATTCAACATGAGGCACAATCAAATGACATTTTGAATCAATTTATCTACAGTCCAAAAAATCAATTTTCTGATGAAAAACGATGACCCGTGACCTGTCGAACTTTCTCCAGATGGTCAGAAATGATAATTTTTTAATGTTAAATTTTTTGACTGTAAATGACTATTGCATGTGAATTATCACTTTTGGAACTAAAATAAGTGTGTTTAGAGTCAGTTTAATGCCTGAAATTGGTCGAAATAGAAGCTTCTGAGTGCCAGAAAAAGTCTGTAAAAATGGCAATTTTGGTCACATTGAGGCTTTCAAAAGTAGTTATTCAACATGAGGCACAATCCAAATGACATTTTGAATCAATTTATCTACAGTCCAAAAAATCAATTTTCTGATGAAAAACGATGACCCGTGACCTGTCGAAATTTCTCCAGATGATTAGAAATGGTAATTTTTTAATGTGTTGTCTTTTGACTGTAAATGACTATTGCATGTGTATTAGAACTCTTGGAACTAAAATAAGTGTGTTTAGAGGCATTTTAATGCCTGATATTGGTCAAAATAGAAGCTTCTGAGTAGCAGAAAAAGTCTTTTAAAATGGCAATTTTGGTCACATTGAGGCTTTAAAAAGTAGTTATTCAACATGAGGCACAATCCAAATGACATTTTGAATCAATTTTTTCACAGTCCAAAAAAAAAAATTTCTGATGAAAAACGATGACCCGTGACCTGTCGAATTTTCTCCAGATGGTCAGAAATGGTAATTTTTTAATGTCAAATTTTTTGACTGTAAATGACTATTGCATGTGAATTATCACTTTTGGAACTAAAATAAGTGTGTTTAGAGTCAGTTTAATGCCTGAAATTGGTCGAAATAGAAGCTTCTGAGTACCAGAAAAAGTCTGTAAAAATGGCAATTTTGGTCACATTGAGGCTTTCAAAAGTAGTTATTCAACATGAGGCACAATCCAAATGACATTTTGAATCAATTTTTCTACAGTCCATAAAATCAATTTTCTCATAAAAAACGATGACCCGTGACCTGTCGAACTTTCTCCAGATGGTCAGAAATGGTAAGTTTTTTATTGTATTTCTTTTGACTGTAAATGACTATTGCATGTGAATTATAACTCTTGGAACTAAAATAAGTGTGTTTAGAGTCATTTTAATGCCTGAAATTGGTCGAAATAGAAGCTTCTGAGTACGAGAAAAAGTCTGTAAAAATGGCAATTTTGGTCACATTGAGGCTTTAAAAAGAATTTATTCAACATGGGGCACAATCCAAATGACATTTTGAATCAATTTATCTACAGTCCAAAAAATCAATTTTCTGATGAAAAACGATGACCCGTGACCTGTCGAAATTTCTCCAGATGATCAGAAATGGTAATTTTTTAATGTGTTGTCTTTTGACTGTAAATGACTATTGCATGTGAATTAGAACTCTTGGAACTAAAATAAGTGTGTTTAGAGTCATTTTAATGCCTGAAATTGGTCGAAATAGAAGCTTCTGAGTAAGAGAAAAAGTCTGTAAAAATGGCAATTTTGGTCACATTGAGGCTTTAAAAAGAATTTATTCAACATGAGGCACAATCCAAATGACATTTTGAATCAATTTCTATACAGTCCAAAAAATCAATTTTCTGATGAAAACCGATGACCCGTGACCTGTCGAACTTTCTCCAGATGGTCAGAAATGATAATTTTTTAATGTTAAATTTTTTGACTGTAAATGATTATTGCATGTGAATTATCACTTTTGGAACTAAAATAAGTGTGTTTAGAGTCAGTTTAATGCCTGAAATTGGTCGAAATAGAAGCTTCTGAGTGCCAGAAAAAGTCTGTAAAAATGGCAATTTTGGTCACATTGAGGCTTTCAAAAGTAGTTATTCAACATGAGGCACAATCCAAATGACATTTTGAATCAATTTTTCTACAATCCATAAAATCAATTTTCTGATAAAAAACTATGACCCGTGACCTGTCGAACTTTCTCCAGATGGTCAGAAATGGTAAGTTTTTTATTGTATTTCTTTTGACTGTAAATGACTATTGCATGTGAATTATAACTCTTGGAACTAAAATAAGTGTGTTTAGAGTCATTTTAATGCCTGAAATTGGTCGAAATAGAAGCTTCTGAGTACGAGAAAAAGTCTGTAAAAATGGCAATTTTGGTCACATTGAGGCTTTAAAAAGAATTTATTCAACATGGGGCACAATCCAAATGACATTTTGAATCAATTTATCTACAGTCCAAAAAATCAATTTTCTGATGAAAAACGATGACCCGTGACCTGTCGAAATTTCTCCAGATGATCAGAAATGGTAATTTTTTAATGTGTTGTCTTTTGACTGTAAATGACTATTGCATGTGAATTAGAACTCTTGGAACTAAAATAAGTGTGTTTAGAGTCATTTTAATGCCTGAAATTGGTCGAAATAGAAGCTTCTGAGTAAGAGAAAAAGTCTGTAAAAATTGCAATTTTGGTCACATTGAGGCTTTAAAAAGAATTTATTCAACATGAGGCACAATCCAAATGACATTTTGAATCAATTTCTATACAGTCCAAAAAATCAATTTTCTGATGAAAAACGATGACCCGTGACCTGTCGAACTTTCTCCAGATGGTCAGAAATGATAATTTTTTAATGTTAAATTTTTTGACTGTAAATGACTATTGCATGTGAATTATCACTTTTGGAACTAAAACAAGTGTGTTTAGAGTCAGTTTAATGCCTGAAATTGGTCGAAATAGAAGCTTCTGAGTGCCAGAAAAAGTCTGTAAAAATGGCAATTTTGGTCACATTGAGGCTTTCAAAAGTAGTTATTCAACATGAGGCACAATCCAAATGACATTTTGAATCAATTTTTCTACAATCCATAAAATCAATTTTCTGATAAAAAACTATGACCCGTGACCTGTCGAACTTTCTCCAGATGGTCAGAAATGGTAAGTTTTTTATTGTATTTCTTTTGACTGTAAATGACTATTGCATGTGAATTATAACTCTTGGAACTAAAATAAGTGTGTTTAGAGTCATTTTAATGCCTGAAATTGGTCAAAATAGAAGCTTCTGAGTACGAGAAAAAGTCTGTAAAAATGGCAATTTTGGTCACATTGAGGCTTTAAAAAGAATTTACTCAACATGGGGCACAATCCAAATGACATTTTGAATCAATTTATCTACAGTCCAAAAAATCAATTTTCTGATGAAAAACGATGACCCGTGACCTGTCGAAATTTCTCCAGATGATCAGAAATGGTAATTTTTTAATGTGTTGTCTTTTGACTGTAAATGACTATTGCATGTGAATTAGAACTCTTGGAACTAAAATAAGTGTGTTTAGAGTCATTTTAATGCCTGAAATTGGTTGAAATAGAAGCTTCTGAGTAAGAGAAAAAGTCTGTAAAAATGGCAATTTTGGTCATATTGAGGCTTTAAAAAGAATTTATTCAACATGAGGCACAATCCAAATGACATTTTGAATCAATTTCTATACAGTCCAAAAAATAAATTTTCTGATGAAAAACGATGACCAGTGACCTGTCGAATTTTCTCCAGATGGTCAGAAATGGTAATTTTTTAATGTCAAATTTTTTGACTGTAAATGACTATTGCATGTGAATTATCACTTTTGGAACTAAAATAAGTGTGTTTAGAGTCAGTTTAATGCCTGAAATTGGTCGAAATAGAAGCTTCTGAGTACCAGAAAAAGTCTGTAAAAATGGCAATTTTGGTCACATTGAGGCTTTCAAAAGTAGTTATTCAACATGAGGCACAATCCAAATGACATTTTGAATCAATTTTTCTACAGTCCATAAAATCAATTTTCTGATAAAAAACGATGACCCGTGACCTGTCGAACTTTCTCCAGATGGTCAGAAATGGTAAGTTTTTTATTGTATTTCTTTTGACTGTAAATGACTATTGCATTTGAATTATAACTCTTGGAACTAAAATAAGTGTGTTTAGAGTCATTTTAATGCCTGAAATTGGTCGAAATAGAAGCTTCTGAGTACGAGAAAAAGTCTGTAAAAATGGCAATTTTGGTCACATTGAGGCTTTAAAAAGAATTTATTCAACATGGGGCACAATCCAAATGGCATTTTGAATCAATTTATCTACAGTCCAAAAAATCAATTTTCTGATGAAAAACGATGACCCGTGACCTGTCGAAATTTCTCCAGATGATCAGAAATGGTAATTTTTTAATGTGTTGTCTTTTGACTGTAAATGACTATTGCATGTGAATTAGAACTCTTGGAACTAAAATAAGTGTGTTTAGAGGCATTTTAATGCCTGATATTGGTCGAAATAGAAGCTTCTGAGTAGCAGAAAAAGTCTTTTAAAATGGCAATTTTGGTCACATTGAGGCTTTAAAAAGTAGTTATTCAACATGAGGCACAATCCAAATGACATTTTGAATCAATTTTTTCACAGTCCAAAAAATAAATTTTCTGATGAAAAACGATGACCCGTGACCTGTCGAATTTTCTCCAGATGGTCAGAAATGGTAATTTTTTAATGTCAAATTTTTTGACTGTAAATGACTATTGCATGTGAATTATCACTTTTGGAACTAAAATAAGTGTGTTTAGAGTCAGTTTAATGCCTAAAATTGGTCGAAATAGAAGCTTCTGAGTACCAGAAAAAGTCTGTAAAAATGGCAATTTTGGTCACATTGAGGCTTTCAAAAGTAGTTATTCAACATGAGGCACAATCCAAATGACATTTTGAATCAATTTTTCTACAATCCATAAAATCAATTTTCTGATAAAAAACTATGACCCGTGACCTGTCGAACTTTCTCCAGATGGTCAGAAATGGTAAGTTTTTTATTGTATTTCTTTTGACTGTAAATGACTATTGCATGTGAATTATAACTCTTGGAACTAAAATAAGTGTGTTTAGAGTCATTTTAATGCCTGAAATTGGTCGAAATAGAAGCTTCTGAGTACGAGAAAAAGTCTGTAAAAATGGCAATTTTGGTCACATTGAGGCTTTAAAAAGAATTTATTCAACATGGGGCACAATCCAAATGACATTTTGAATCAATTTATCTACAGTCCAAAAAATCAATTTTCTGATGAAAAACGATGACCCGTGACCTGTCGAAATTTCTCCAGATGATCAGAAATGGTAATTTTTTAATGTGTTGTCTTTTGACTGTAAATGACTATTGCATGTGTATTAGAACTCTTGGAACTAAAATAAGTGTGTTTAGAGGCATTTTAATGCCTGATATTGGTCAAAATAGAAGCTTCTGAGTAGCAGAAAAAGTCTTTTAAAATGGCAATTTTGGTCACATTGAGGCTTTAAAAAGTAGTTATTCAACATGAGGCACAATCCAAATGACATTTTGAATCAATTTTTTCACAGTCCAAAAAATAAATTTTCTGATGAAAAACGATGACCCGTGACCTGTCGAATTTTCTCCAGATGGTCAGAAATGGTAATTTTTTAATGTCAAATTTTTTGACTGTAAATGACTATTGCATGTGAATTATCACTTTTGGAACTAAAATAAGTGTGTTTAGAGTCAGTTTAATGCCTGAAATTGGTCGAAATAGAAGCTTCTGAGTACCAGAAAAAGTCTGTAAAAATGGCAATTTTGGTCACATTGAGGCTTTCAAAAGTAGTTATTCAACATGAGGCACAATCCAAATGACATTTTGAATCAATTTTTCTACAGTCCATAAAATCAATTTTCTCATAAAAAACGATGACCCGTGACCTGTCGAACTTTCTCCAGATGGTCAGAAATGGTAAGTTTTTTATTGTATTTCTTTTGACTGTAAATGACTATTGCATGTGAATTATAACTCTTGGAACTAAAATAAGTGTGTTTAGAGTCATTTTAATGCCTGAAATTGGTCGAAATAGAAGCTTCTGAGTACGAGAAAAAGTCTGTAAAAATGGCAATTTTGGTCACATTGAGGCTTTAAAAAGAATTTATTCAACATGGGGCACAATCCAAATGACATTTTGAATCAATTTATCTACAGTCCAAAAAATCAATTTTCTGATGAAAAACGATGACCCGTGACCTGTCGAAATTTCTCCAGATGATCAGAAATGGTAATTTTTTAATGTGTTGTCTTTTGACTGTAAATGACTATTGCATGTGAATTAGAACTCTTGGAACTAAAATAAGTGTGTTTAGAGTCATTTTAATGCCTGAAATTGGTCGAAATAGAAGCTTCTGAGTAAGAGAAAAAGTCTGTAAAAATGGCAATTTTGGTCACATTGAGGCTTTAAAAAGAATTTATTCAACATGAGGCACAATCCAAATGACATTTTGAATCAATTTCTATACAGTCCAAAAAATCAATTTTCTGATGAAAACCGATGACCCGTGACCTGTCGAACTTTCTCCAGATGGTCAGAAATGATAATTTTTTTATGTTAAATTTTTTGACTGTAAATGATTATTGCATGTGAATTATCACTTTTGGAACTAAAATAAGTGTGTTTAGAGTCAGTTTAATGCCTGAAATTGGTCGAAATAGAAGCTTCTGAGTGCCAGAAAAAGTCTGTAAAAATGGCAATTTTGGTCACATTGAGGCTTTCAAAAGTAGTTATTCAACATGAGGCACAATCCAAATGACATTTTGAATCAATTTTTCTACAATCCATAAAATCAATTTTCTGATAAAAAACTATGACCCGTGACCTGTCGAACTTTCTCCAGATGGTCAGAAATGGTAAGTTTTTTATTGTATTTCTTTTGACTGTAAATGACTATTGCATGTGAATTATAACTCTTGGAACTAAAATAAGTGTGTTTAGAGTCATTTTAATGCCTGAAATTGGTCGAAATAGAAGCTTCTGAGTACGAGAAAAAGTCTGTAAAAATGGCAATTTTGGTCACATTGAGGCTTTAAAAAGAATTTATTCAACATGGGGCACAATCCAAATGACATTTTGAATCAATTTATCTACAGTCCAAAAAATCAATTTTCTGATGAAAAACGATGACCCGTGACCTGTCGAAATTTCTCCAGATGATCAGAAATGGTAATTTTTTAATGTGTTGTCTTTTGACTGTAAATGACTATTGCATGTGAATTAGAACTCTTGGAACTAAAATACGTGTGTTTAGAGTCATTTTAATGCCTGAAATTGGTCGAAATAGAAGCTTCTGAGTAAGAGAAAAAGTCTGTAAAAATTGCAATTTTGGTCACATTGAGGCTTTAAAAAGAATTTATTCAACATGAGGCACAATCCAAATGACATTTTGAATCAATTTCTATACAGTCCAAAAAATCAATTTTCTGATGAAAAACGATGACCAGTGACCTGTCGAATTTTCTCCAGATGGTCAGAAATGGTAATTTTTTAATGTCAAATTTTTTGACTGTAAATGACTATTGCATGTGAATTATCACTTTTGGAACTAAAATAAGTGTGTTTAGAGTCAGTTTAATGCCTGAAATTTGTCGAAATAGAAGCTTCTGAGTACCAGAAAAAGTCTGTAAAAATGGCAATTTTGGTCACATTGAGGCTTTCAAAAGTAGTTATTCAACATGAGGCACAATCCAAATGACATTTTGAATCAATTTTTCTACAGTCCATAAAATCAATTTTCTGATAAAAAACGATGACCCGTGACCTGTCGAACTTTCTCCAGATGGTCAGAAATGGTAAGTTTTTTATTGTATTTCTTTTGACTGTAAATGACTATTGCATTTGAATTATAACTCTTGGAACTAAAATAAGTGTGTTTAGAGTCATTTTAATGCCTGAAATTGGTCGAAATAGAAGCTTCTGAGTACGAGAAAAAGTCTGTAAAAATGGCAATTTTGGTCACATTGAGGCTTTAAAAAGAATTTATTCAACATGGGGCACAATCCAAATGGCATTTTGAATCAATTTATCTACAGTCCAAAAAATCAATTTTCTGATGAAAAACGATGACCCGTGACCTGTCGAAATTTCTCCAGATGATCAGAAATGGTAATTTTTTAATGTGTTGTCTTTTGACTGTAAATGACTATTGCATGTGAATTAGAACTCTTGGAACTAAAATAAGTGTGTTTAGAGGCATTTTAATGCCTGATATTGGTCGAAATAGAAGCTTCTGAGTAGCAGAAAAAGTCTTTTAAAATGGCAATTTTGGTCACATTGAGGCTTTAAAAAGTAGTTATTCAACATGAGGCACAATCCAAATGACATTTTGAATCAATTTTTTCACAGTCCAAAAAATAAATTTTCTGATGAAAAACGATGACCCGTGACCTGTCGAATTTTCTCCAGATGGTCAGAAATGGTAATTTTTTAATGTCAAATTTTTTGACTGTAAATGACTATTGCATGTGAATTATCACTTTTGGAACTAAAATAAGTGTGTTTAGAGTCAGTTTAATGCCTAAAATTGGTCGAAATAGAAGCTTCTGAGTACCAGAAAAAGTCTGTAAAAATGGCAATTTTGGTCACATTGAGGCTTTCAAAAGTAGTTATTCAACATGAGGCACAATCCAAATGACATTTTGAATCAATTTTTCTACAATCCATAAAATCAATTTTCTGATAAAAAACTATGACCCGTGACCTGTCGAACTTTCTCCAGATGGTCAGAAATGGTAAGTTTTTTATTGTATTTCTTTTGACTGTAAATGACTATTGCATGTGAATTATAACTCTTGGAACTAAAATAAGTGTGTTTAGAGTCATTTTAATGCCTGAAATTGGTCGAAATAGAAGCTTCTGAGTACGAGAAAAAGTCTGTAAAAATGGCAATTTTGGTCACATTGAGGCTTTAAAAAGAATTTATTCAACATGGGGCACAATCCAAATGACATTTTGAATCAATTTATCTACAGTCCAAAAAATCAATTTTCTGATGAAAAACGATGACCCGTGACCTGTCGAACTTTCTCCAGATGGTCAGAAATGATAATTTTTTAATGTTAAATTTTTTGACTGTAAATGACTATTGCATGTGAATTAACACTTTTGGAACTAAAATAAGTGTGTTTAGAGTCAGTTTAATGCCTGAAATTGGTCAAAATAGAAGCTTCTGAGTGCCAGAAAAAGTCTGTAAAAATGGCAATTTTGGTCACATTGAGGCTTTCAAAAGTAGTTATTCAACATGAGGCACAATCCAAATGACATTTTGAATCAATTTTTCTACAATCCATAAAATCAATTTTCTGATAAAAAACTATGACCCGTGACCTGTCGAACTTTCTCCAGATGGTCAGAAATGGTAAGTTTTTTATTGTATTTCTTTTGACTGTAAATGACTATTGCATGTGAATTATAACTCTTGGAACTAAAATAAGTGTGTTTAGAGTCATTTTAATGCCTGAAATTGGTCGAAATAGAAGCTTCTGAGTACGAGAAAAAGTCTGTAAAAATGGCAATTTTGGTCACATTGAGGCTTTAAAAAGAATTTATTCAACATGGGGCACAATCCAAATGACATTTTGAATCAATTTATCTACAGTCCAAAAAATCAATTTTCTGATGAAAAACGATGACCCGTGACCTGTCGAAATTTCTCCAGATGATCAGAAATGGTAATTTTTTAATGTGTTGTCTTTTGACTGTAAATGACTATTGCATGTGAATTAGAACTCTTGGAACTAAAATAAGTGTGTTTAGAGTCATTTTAATGCCTGAAATTGGTCGAAATAGAAGCTTCTGAGTAAGAGAAAAAGTCTGTAAAAATGGCAATTTTGGTCACATTGAGGCTTTAAAAAGAATTTATTCAACATGAGGCACAATCCAAATGACATTTTGAATCAATTTCTATACAGTCCAAAAAATCAATTTTCTGATGAAAAACGATGACCCGTGACCTGTCGAACTTTCTCCAGATGGTCAGAAATGATAATTTTTTATTGTATTTCTTTTGACTGTAAATGACTATTGCATGTGAATTATAACTCTTGGAACTAAAATAAGTGTGTTTAGAGTCATTTTAATGCCTGAAATTGGTCGAAATAGAAGCTTCTGAGTATGAGAAAAAGTCTGTAAAAATGGCAATTTTGGTCACATTGAGGCTTTAAAAAGAATTTATTCAACATGGGGCACAATCCAAATGACATTTTGAATCAATTTATCTACAGTCCAAAAAATCAATTTTCTGATGAAAAACGATGACCCGTGACCTGTCGAAATTTCTCCAGATGATCAGAAATGGTAATTTTTTAATGTGTTGTCTTTTGACTGTAAATGACTATTGCATGTGAATTAGAACTCTTGGAACTAAAATAAGTGTGTTTAGAGGCATTTTAATGCCTGATATTGGTCGAAATAGAAGCTTCTGAGTAGCAGAAAAAGTCTTTTAAAATGGCAATTTTGGTCACATTGAGGCTTTAAAAAGTAGTTATTCAACATGAGGCACAATCCAAATGACATTTTGAATCAATTTTTTCACAGTCCAAAAAATAATTTTTCTGATGAAAAACGATGACCCGTGACCTGTCGAATTTTCTCCAGATGGTCAGAAATGGTAATTTTTTAATGTCAAATTTTTTGACTGTAAATGACTATTGCATGTGAATTATCACTTTTGGAACTAAAATAAGTGTGTTTAGAGTCAGTTTAATGCCTGAAATTGGTCGAAATAGAAGCTTCTGAGTACCAGAAAAAGTCTGTAAAAATGGCAATTTTGGTCACATTGAGGCTTTCAAAAGTAGTTATTCAACATGAGGCACAATCCAAATGA
Organism: Triturus cristatus; assembly: GCF_964204655.1. Classification (NCBI taxonomy): domain Eukaryota; kingdom Metazoa; phylum Chordata; class Amphibia; order Caudata; family Salamandridae; genus Triturus; species Triturus cristatus. The sequence continues at coordinate 1,197,194,456 of NC_140589.1, read as the reverse complement.
CATTTTGAATCAATTTTTCTACAGTCCATAAAATCAATTTTCTGATAAAAAACGATGACCCGTGACCTGTCGAACTTTCTCCAGATGGTCAGAAATGGTAAGTTTTTTATTGTATTTCTTTTGACTGTAAATGACTATTGCATTTGAATTATAACTCTTGGAACTAAAATAAGTGTGTTTAGAGTCATTTTAATGCCTGAAATTGGTCGAAATAGAAGCTTCTGAGTACGAGAAAAAGTCTGTAAAAATGGCAATTTTGGTCACATTGAGGCTTTAAAAAGAATTTATTCAACATGGGGCACAATCCAAATGACATTTTGAATCAATTTATCTACAGTCCATAAAATCAATTTTCTGATGAAAAACGATGACCCGTGACCTGTCGAAATTTCTCCAGATGATCAGAAATGGTAATTTTTTAATGTGTTGTCTTTTGACTGTAAATGACTATTGCATGTGAATTAGAACTCTTGGAACTAAAATAAGTGTGTTTAGAGGCATTTTAATGCCTGATATTGGTCGAAATAGCAGCTTCTGAGTAGCAGAAAAAGTCTTTTAAAATGGCAATTTTGGTCACATTGAGGCTTTAAAAAGTAGTTATTCAACATGAGGCACAATCCAAATGACATTTTGAATCAATTTTTTCACAGTCCAAAAAATAAATTTTCTGATGAAAAACGATGACCCGTGACCTGTCGAATTTTCTCCAGATGGTCAGAAATGGTAATTTTTTAATGTCAAATTTTTTGACTGTAAATGACTATTGCATGTGAATTATCACTTTTGGAACTAAAATAAGTGTGTTTAGAGTCAGTTTAATGCCTGAAATTGGTCAAAATAGAAGCTTCTGAGTACCAGAAAAAGTCTGTAAAAATGGCAATTTTGGTCACATTGAGGCTTTCAAAAGTAGTTATTCAACATGAGGCACAATCCAAATGACATTTTGAATCAATTTTTCTACAGTCCATAAAATCAATTTTCTGATAAAAAACGATGACCCGTGACCTGTCGAACTTTCTCCAGATGGTCAGAAATGGTAAGTTTTTTATTGTATTTCTTTTGACTGTAAATGACTATTGCATGTGAATTATAACTCTTGAAACTAAAATAAGTGTGTTTAGAGTCATTTTAATGCCTGAAATTGGTCGAAATAGAAGCTTCTGAGTACGAGAAAAAGTCTGTAAAAATGGCAATTTTGGTCACATTGAGGCTTTAAAAAGAATTTATTCAACATGGGGCACAATCCAAATGACATTTTGAATCAATTTATCTACAGTCCAAAAAGTCAATTTTCTGATGAAAAACGGTGACCCGTGACCTGTCGAAATTTCTCCAGATGATCAGAAATGGTAATTTTTTAATGTGTTGTCTTTTGACTGTAAATGACTATTGCATGTGAATTAGAACTCTTGGAACTAAAATAAGTGTGTTTAGAGTCATTTTAATGCCTGAAATTGGTCGAAATAGAAGCTTCTGAGTAAGAGAAAAAGTCTGTAAAAATGGCAATTTTGGTCACATTGAGGCTTTAAAAAGAATTTATTCAACATGAGGCACAATCCAAATGACATTTTGAATCAATTTCTATACAGTCCAAAAAATCAATTTTCTGATGAAAAACGATGACCCGTGACCTGTCGAACTTTCTCCAGATGGTCAGAAATGATAATTTTTTAATGTTAAATTTTTTGACTGTAAATGACTATTGCATGTGAATTATCACTTTTGGAACTAAAATAAGTGTGTTTAGAGTCAGTTTAATGCCTGAAATTGGTCGAAATAGAAGCTTCTGAGTACCAGAAAAAGTCTGTAAAAATGGCAATTTTGGTCACATTGAGGCTTTCAAAAGTAGTTATTCAACATGAGGCACAATCCAAATGACATTTTGAATCAATTTTTCTACAGTCCATAAAATCAATTTTCTGATAAAAAACGATGACCCGTGACCTGTCGAACTTTCTCCAGATGGTCAGAAATGGTAAGTTTTTTATTGTATTTCTTTTGACTGTAAATGACTATTGCATGTGAATTATAACTCTTGGAACTAAAATAAGTGTGTTTAGAGTCATTTTAATGCCTGAAATTGGTCGAAATAGAAGCTTCTGAGTACGAGAAAAAGTGTAAAAATGGCAATTTTGGTCACATTGAGGCTTTAAAAAGAATTTATTCAACATGGGGCACAATCCAAATGACATTTTGAATCAATTTATCTACAGTCCAAAAAATCAATTTTCTGATGAAAAACGATGACCCGTGACCTGTCGAAATTTCTCTAGATGATCAGAAATGGTAATTTTTTAATGTGTTGTCTTTTTACTGTAAATGACTATTGCATGTGAATTAGAACTCTTGGAACTAAAATAAGTGTGTTTAGAGGCATTTTAATGCCTGAAATTGGTCGAAATAGAAGCTTCTGAGTAGCAGAAAAAGTCTTTTAAAATGGCAATTTTGGTCACATTGAGGCTTTAAAAAGTAGTTATTCAACATGAGGCACAATCCAAATGACATTTTGAATCAATTTTTTCACAGTCCAAAAAATAAATTTTCTGATGAAAAACGATGACCCGTGACCTGTCGAAATTTCTCCAGATATTCAGGAATGGTAATTTTTTAATTGTGTTGTCTTTTGACTGTAAATGACTATTGCATGTGAATTAGAACTCTTGGAACTAAAATAAGTGTGTTTAGAGTCATTTTAATGCCTGAAATTGGTCGAAATAGAAGCTTCTGAGTACGAGAAAAAGTCTGTAAAAATTGCAATTTTGGTCACATTGAGGCTTTAAAAAGAATTTATTCAACATAGGGCACAATCCAAATGACATTTTGAATCAATTTATCTACAGTCCAAAAAATCAATTTTCTGATGAAAAACGATGACCCGTGACCTGTCGAAATTTCTCCAGATGTTCAGGAATGGTAATTTTTTAATGTGTTGTCTTTTGACTGTAAATGACTATTGCATGTGAATTAGAACTCTTGGAACTAAAATAAGTAAGTTTAGAGGCATTTTAATGCCTGAAATTGCTCGAAATAGAAGCTTCTGATTAGTAGAAAAAGTCTGTACAAATGTCAATTTTGATCACATTGAGGCTTTAAAAAGTAGTTATTCAACATGAGGCACAATCCAAATGACATTTTGAATCAATTTTTCTACAGTCCAAAAAATCAATTTTCTGATGAAAAACGATGACCCGTGACCTGTCAAACTTTCTCCAGATGGTCAGAAATGGTAATTTTTGATTGTGTTGTCTTTTGACTGTAAATGACTGTTGCATGTGAATTAGAACTCTTGGAACTAAAATAAGTGTGTTTAGAAGCATTTTAATGCCTGAAATTGGTCGAAATAGAAGCATCTGAGTAGCAGAAAAAGTCTGTAAAAATGGCAATTTTGGTCACATTGAGGCTTTAAAAAGTAGTTATTCAACATGAGGCACAATCCAAATGACATTTTGAATCAATTTATCTACAGTCCAAAAAATCAATTTTCTGATGAAAACGATGACCCGTGACCTGTCGAAATTTCTCCAGATGTTCAGGAATGGTAATTTTTTAATTGTGTTGTCTTTTGACTGTAAATGACTATTGCATGTGAATTAGAACTCTTGGAACTAAAATAAGTGTGTTTAGAGTCATTTTAATGCCTGAAATTGGTCGAAATAGAAGCTTCTGAGTACGAGAAAAAGTCTGTAAAAATTGCAATTTTGGTCACATTGAGGCTTTAAAAAGAATTTATTCAACATGGGGCACAATCCAAATGACATTTTGAATCAATTTATCTACAGTCCAAAAAATCAATTTTCTGATGAAAAACGATGACCCGTGACCTGTCGAAATTTCTCCAGATGTTCAGGAATGGTAATTTTTTAATGTGTTGTCTTTTGACTGTAAATGACTATTGCATGTGAATTAGAACTCTTGGAACTAAAATAAGTAAGTTTAGAGGCATTTTAATGCCTGAAATTGCTCGAAATAGAAGCTTCTGAGTAGTAGAAAAAGTCTGTAAAAATGTCAATTTTGGTCACATTGAGGCTTTAAAAAGTAGTTATTCAACATGAGGCACAATCCAAATGACATTTTGAATCAATTTTTCTACAGTCCAAAAAATCAATTTTCTGATGAAAAACGATGACCCGTGACCTGTCAAACTTTCTCCAGATGGTCAGAAATGGTAATTTTTGATTGTGTTGTCTTTTGACTGTAAATGACTGTTGCATGTGAATTAGAACTCTTGGAACTAAAATAAGTGTGTTTAGAAGCATTTTAATGCCTGAAATTGGTCGAAATAGAAGCTTCTGAGTAGCAGAAAAAGTCTGTAAAAATGGCAATTTTGGTCACATTGAGGCTTTAAAAAGTAGTTATTCAAAATGAGGCACAATGCAAATGACATTTTGAATCAATTTTTCTACAGTCCAAAAAATCAATTTTCTGAAGAAAAACGATGACCCGTGACCTGTCGAACTTTCTCCAGATGGTCAGAAATGGTAAGTTTTTTATTGTGTTGTCTTTTGACTGTAAATGACTATTGCATGTGAATTATAACTCTTGGAACTAAAATAAGTGTGTTTAGAGGCATTTTAATGCCTGAAATTTGTCGAACTAGAAGCTTCTGAGTAGCAGAAAAAGTCTGTTAAAATGGCAATTTTGGTCACATTGAGGCTTTAAAAAGTAGTAATTCAACATGAGGCACAATCCAAATGACATTTTGAATCAAATTTTTTTTCAGGTCAAAAAATTAATTTTATGATGAAAAACGATGACCCGTGACCTGTCGAACTTTCTCCAGATGGTCAGAAATGGAAATTTTTTATTGTTAAATTTTTTGACTGTAAATGACTATTGCATGTGAATTATCACTTTTGGAACTAAAATAAGTGTGTTTAGAGTCAGTTTAATGCCTGAAATTGGTCAAAATAGAAGCTTCTGAATAGCAGAAAAAGTCTGTAAAAATGGCAATTTTGGTCACATTGAGGCTTTAAAAAGTAGTTATTCAACATGAGGCACAATCCAAATGACATTTTGAATCAATTTTTTTTTCAGGTCAAAAAATTAATTTTATGATGAAAAACGATGACCCGTGACCTGTCGAACTTTCTCCAGATGGTCAGAAATGGTAATTTTTTAATGTTAAATTTTTTGACTGTAAATGACTATTGCATGTGAATTATCACTTTTGGAACTAAAATAAGTGGGTTTAGAGTCAGTTTAATGCCTGAAATTGGTCGAAATAGAAGCTTCTGAGTAGCAGAAAAAGTCTGTAAAAATGGCAATTTTGGTCACATTGAGGCTTTAAAAAGTAGTTATTCAACATGAGGCACAATCCAAATGACATTTTGAATCAATTTTTCGACAGTCCAAAAAATCAATTTTCTGATGAAAAACGATGACCCGTGACCTGTCGAAATATCTCCAGATGTTCAGAAATGGTAATTTTTTAATGTGTTGTCTTTTGACTGTAAATTACTATTGCATGTGAATTAGAACTCTTGGAACTAAAATAAGTAAGTTTAGAGGCATTTTAATGCCTGAAATTGCTGGAAATAGAAGCTTCTGAGTAGTAGGAAAAATCTGTTAAAATCGCCATTTTGGTCACATTGAGGCTTTAAAAAGTAGTTATTCAACATGAGGCACAATCCAAACGACATTTTGAATGAATTTTTCCACAGTCCAAAAAATCAATTTTCTGATGAAAAACGATGACCCGTGACCTGTCGAAAATTCTCCAGATGATCAGAAATGGTAATTTTTTAATGAATTGTCTTTTGACGGTAAATGACTATTGCATGTGAATTTGAACTCTTGGAACTAAAATAAGTGTGTTTAGAGTCAATTTAATGCCTGAAATTGGTTGAAATAGAAGTTTCTGAGTACGAGAAAAAGTCTGTAAAAATGGCAATTTTGGTCACATTGAGGCTTTAAAAAGAATTTATTCAACATGGGGCACAATCCAAATGACATTTTGAATCAATTTATCTACAGTCCACAAAATCAATTTTCTGATGAAAAACGATGACCCGTGACCTGTCGAAATTTCTCCAGATGTTCAGGAATGGTAAATTTTTTAATTGTGTTGTCTTTTGACTGTAAATGACTATTGCATGTGAATTAGAACTCTTGGAACTAAAATAAGTGTGTTTAGAGTCATTTTAATGCCTGAAATTGGTCGAAATAGAAGCTTCTGAGTACGAGAAAAAGTCTGTAAAAATTGCAATTTTGGTCACATTGAGGCTTTAAAAAGAATTTATTCAACATGGGGCACAATCCAAATGACATTTTGAATCAATTTATCTACAGTCCAAAAAATCAATTTTCTGATGAAAAACGATGACCCGTGACCTGTCGAAATTTCTCCAGATGTTCAGGAATGGTAATTTTTTAATGTGTTGTCTTTTGACTGTAAATGACTATTGCATGTGAATTAGAACCCTTGGAACTAAAATTAGTAAGTTTAGAGGCATTTTAATGCCTGAAATTGCTCGAAATAGAAGCTTCTGAGTAGTAGAAAAAGTCTGTAAAAATGTCAATTTTGGTCACATTGAGGCTTTAAAAAGTAGTTATTCAACATGAGGCACAATCCAAATGACATTTTGAATCAATTTTTCTACAGTCCAAAAAATCAATTTTCTGATGAAAAACGATGACCCGTGACCTGTCAAACTTTCTCCAGATGGTCAGAAATGGTAATTTTTGATTGTGTTGTCTTTTGACTGTAAATGACTATTGCATGTGAATTATAACTCTTGGAACTAAAATAAGTGTGTTTAGAAGCATTTTAATGCCTGAAATTGGTCGAAATAGAAGCATCTGAGTAGCAGAAAAAGTCTGTAAAAATGGCAATTTTGGTCACATTGAGGCTTTAAAAAGTAGTTATTCAATATGAGGCACAATCCAAATGACATTTTGAATCAATTTTTTTACAGTCCAAAAAATTATTTTTCTGATGAAAAACAATGACCCGTGACCTGTCGAACTTTCTCCAGATGGTCAGAAATGGTAATTTTTTAATGTTAAATTTTTTGACTGTAAATGACTATTGCATGTGAATTATCACTTTTGGAACTAAAATAAGTGGGTTTAGAGTCAGTTTAATGCCTGAAATTGGTCGAAATAGAAGCTTCTGAGTAGCAGAAAAAGTCTGTAAAAATGGCAATTTTGGTCACATTGAGGCTTTAAAAAGTAGTTATTCAACATGAGGCACAATCCAAATGACATTTTGAATCAATTTTTCTACAGTCCAAAAAATCAATTTTCTGATAAAAAACGATGACCCGTGACCTGTCGAACTTTCTCCAGATGGTCAGAAATGGTAAGTTTTTTATTGTGTTGTCTTTTGACTGTAAATGACTATTGCATGTGAATTATAACTCTTGGAACTAAAATAAGTGTGTTTAGAGGCATTTTAATACCTGAAATTGGTTGAAATAGAAGCTTCTGAGTAGCAGAAAAAGTCTGTAAAAATGGCAATTTTGGTCACATTGAGGCTTTAAAAAGAATTTATTCAACATGAGGCACAATCCAAATGACATTTTGAATCAATTTTTCGACAGTCCAAAAAATAAATTTTCTGATGAAAAACGATGACCCGTGACCTGTCGAAATATCTCCAGATGTTCAGAAATGGTAATTTTTTAATGTGTTGTCTTTTGACTGTAAATGACTATTGCATGTGAATTAGAACTCTTGGAACTAAAATAAGTAAGTTTAGAGGCATTTTAATGCCTGAAATTGCTCGAAATAGAAGCTTCTGAGTAGTAGGAAAAATCTGTTAAAATCGCCATTTTTGTCACATTGAGGCTTTAAAAAGTAGTTATTCAACATGAGGCACAATCCAAATGACATTTTGAATGAATTTTTCCACAGTCCAAAAAATCAATTTTCTGATGAAAAACGATGACCCGTGACCTGTCGAAATTTCTCCAGATGATCAGAAATGGTAATTTTTTAATGTGTTGTCTTTTGACTGTAAATGACTATTGCATGTGAATTAGAACTCTTGGAACTAAAATAAGTAAGTTTAGAGGCATTTTAATGCCTGAAATTGCTCGAAATAGAAGCTTCTGAGTAGTAGAAAAAGTCTGTAAAAATGGCAATTTTGGTCACATTGAGGCTTTAAAAAGTAGATATTCAACATGAGGCACAATCCAAATGACATTTTGAATCAATTTTTCTACAGTCCAAAAAATCAATTTTCTGATGAAAAACGATGATCCGTGACCTGTCGAACTTTCTCCAGATGGTCAGAAATGGTAATTTTTTAATGTTAAATTTTTTGACTGTAAATGACTATTGCATGTGAATTATCACTTTTGGAACTAAAATAAGTGTGTTTAGAGTCAGTTTAATGCCTCAAATTGGTCGAAATAGAAGCTTCTGAGTAGGAGAAAAAGTCTGTGAAAATGGCAATTTTGGTCACATTGAGGCTTTAAAAAGAATTTATTCAACATGAGGCACAATCCAAATGACATTTTGAATCAATTTTTCTACAGTCCAAAAAATCAATTTTCTGATGAAAAACGATGACCCGTGACCTGTCGAAATTTCTCCAGATGATCAGAAATGGTAATTTTTTAATGTGTTGTCTTTTGACTGTAAATGACTATTGCATGTGAATTAGAACTCTTGGAACTAAAATAAGTGTGTTTAGAGTCATTTTAATGCCTGAAATTGGTCGAAATAGAAGCTTCTGAGTAAGAGAAAAAGTCTGTAAAAATGGCAATTTTGGTCACATTGAGGCTTTAAAAAGAATTTATTCAACATGAGGCACAATCCAAATGACATTTTGAATCAATTTCTATACAGTCCAAAAAATCAATTTTCTGATGAAAAACGATGACCCGTGACCTGTCGAACTTTCTCCAGATGGTCAGAAATGATAATTTTTTAATGTTAAATTTTTTGACTGTAAATGACTATTGCATGTGAATTATCACTTTTGGAACTAAAATAAGTGTGTTTAGAGTCAGTTTAATGCCTGAAATTGGTCGAAATAGAAGCTTCTGAGTGCCAGAAAAAGTCTGTAAAAATGGCAATTTTGGTCACATTGAGGCTTTCAAAAGTAGTTATTCAACATGAGGCACAATCCAAATGACATTTTGAATCAATTTTTCTACAATCCATAAAATCAATTTTCTGATAAAAAACTATGACCCGTGACCTGTCGAACTTTCTCCAGATGGTCAGAAATGGTAAGTTTTTTATTGTATTTCTTTTGACTGTAAATGACTATTGCATGTGAATTATCACTTTTGGAACTAAAATAAGTAGGTTTAGAGTCAGTTTAATGCCTGAAATTGGTCGAAATACAAGCTTTTGAGTAGCAGAAAAAGTCTGTAAAAATGGCAATTTTGGTCACATTGAGGCTTTAAAAAGTAGTTATTCAACATGAGGCACAATCCAAATGACATTTTGAATCAATTTTTCTACAGTCCAAAAAATCAATTTTCTGATAAAAAACGATGACCCGTGACCTGTCGAAATTTCTCCAGATGTTCAGGAATGGTAATTTTTTAATGTGTTGTCTTTTGACTGTAAATGACTATTGCATGTGAATTAGAACCCTTGGAACTAAAATTAGTAAGTTTAGAGGCATTTTAATGCCTGAAATTGCTCGAAATAGAAGCTTCTGAGTAGTAGAAAAAGTCTGTAAAAATGTCAATTTTGGTCACATTGAGGCTTTAAAAAGTAGTTATTCAACATGAGGCACAATCCAAATGACATTTTGAATCAATTTTTCTACAGTCAAAAAAATCAATTTTCTGATGAAAAACGATGACCCGTGACCTGTCAAACTTTCTCCAGATGGTCAGAAATGGTAATTTTTGATTGTGTTGTCTTTTGACTGTAAATGACTATTGCATGTGAATTATGACTCTGGGAACTGAAATAAGTGTGTTTAGAAGCATTTTAATGCCTGAAATTGGTCGAAATAGAAGCATCTGAGTAGCAGAAAAAGTCTGTAAAAATGGCAATTTTGGTCACATTGAGGCTTTAAAAAGTAGTTATTCAATATGAGGCACAATCCAAATGACATTTTGAATCAATTTTTTTACAGTCCAAAAAATTATTTTTCTGATGAAAAACGATGATCCGTGACCTGTCGAACTTTCTCCAGATGGTCAGAACTGGTAATTTGTTAATGTTAAATTTTTTGACTGTAAATGACTATTGCATGTGAATTATCACTTTTGGAACTAAAATAAGTGGGTTTAGAGTCAGTTTAATGCCTGAAATTGGTCGAAATAGAAGCTTCTGAGTAGCAGAAAAAGTCTGTAAAAATGGCAATTTTGGTCACATTGAGGCTTTAAAAAGTAGTTATTCAACATGAGGCACAATCCAAATGACATTTTGAATCAATTTTTCTACAGTCCAAAAAATCAATTTTCTGATAAAAAACGATGACCCGTGACCTGTCGAACTTTCTCCAGATGGTCAGAAATGGTAAGTTTTTTATTGTGTTGTCTTTTGACTGTAAATGACTATTGCATGTGAATTATAACTCTTGGAACTAAAATAAGTGTGTTTAGAGGCATTTTAATGCCTGAAATTGGTTGAAATAGAAGCTTCTGAGTTGCAGAAAAAGTCTGTAAAAATGGCAATTTTGGTCACATTGAGGCTTTAAAAAGAATTTATTCAACATGAGGCACAATCCAAATGACATTTTGAATCAATTTTTCGACAGTCCAAAAAATCAATTTTCTGATGAAAAACGATGATCCGTGACCTGTCGAAATATCTCCAGATGTTCAGAAATGGTAATTTTTTAATGTGTTGTCTTTTGACTGTAAATGACTATTGCATGTGAATTAGAACTCTTGGAACTAAAATAAGTAAGTTTAGAGGCATTTTAATGCCTGAAATTGCTCGAAATAGAAGCTTCTGAGTAGTAGGAAAAATCTGTTAAAATCGCCATTTTTGTCACATTGAGGCTTTAAAAAGTAGTTATTCAACATGAGGCACAATCCAAATGACATTTTGAATGAATTTTTCCACAGTCCAAAAAATCAATTTTCTGATGAAAAACGATGACCCGTGACCTGTCGAAATTTCTCCAGATGATCAGAAATGGTAATTTTTTAATGTGTTGTCTTTTGACTGTAAATGACTATTGCATGTGAATTAGAACTCTTGGAACTAAAATAAGTAAGTTTAGAGGCATTTTAATGCCTGAAATTGCTCGAAATAGAAGCTTCTGAGTAGTAGAAAAAGTCTGTAAAAATGGCAATTTTGGTCACATTGAGGCTTTAAAAAGTAGATATTCAACATGAGGCACAATCCAAATGACATTTTGAATCAATTTTTCTACAGTCCAAAAAATCAATTTTCTGATGAAAAACGATGATCCGTGACCTGTCGAACTTTCTCCAGATGGTCAGAAATGGTAATTTTTTAATGTTAACTTTTTTGACTGTAAATGACTATTGCATGTGAATTATCACTTTTGGAACTAAAATAAGTGTGTTTAGAGTCAGTTTAATGCCTCAAATTGGTCGAAATAGAAGCTTCTGAGTAGGAGAAAAAGTCTGTGAAAATGGCAATTTTGGTCACATTGAGGCTTTAAAAAGAATTTATTCAACATGAGGCACAATCCAAATGACATTTTGAATCAATTTTTCTACAGTCCAAAAAATCAATTTTCTGATGAAAAACGATGACCCGTGACCTGTCGAAATTTCTCCAGATGATCAGAAATGGTAATTTTTTAATGTGTTGTCTTTTGACTGTAAATGACTATTGCATGTGAATTAGAACTCTTGGAACTAAAATAAGTGTGTTTAGAGTCATTTTAATGCCTGAAATTGGTCGAAATAGAAGCTTCTGAGTAAGAGAAAAAGTCTGTAAAAATGGCAATTTTGGTCACATTGAGGCTTTAAAAAGAATTTATTCAACATGAGGCACAATCCAAATGACATTTTGAATCAATTTCTATACAGTCCAAAAAATCAATTTTCTGATGAAAAACGATGACCCGTGACCTGTCGAACTTTCTCCAGATGGTCAGAAATGATAATTTTTTAATGTTAAATTTTTTGACTGTAAATGACTATTGCATGTGAATTATCACTTTTGGAACTAAAATAAGTGTGTTTAGAGTCAGTTTAATGCCTGAAATTGGTCGAAATAGAAGCTTCTGAGTGCCAGAAAAAGTCTGTAAAAATGGCAATTTTGGTCACATTGAGGCTTTCAAAAGTAGTTATTCAACATGAGGCACAATCCAAATGACATTTTGAATCAATTTTTCTACAATCCATAAAATCAATTTTCTGATAAAAAACTATGACCCGTGACCTGTCGAACTTTCTCCAGATGGTCAGAAATGGTAAGTTTTTTATTGTATTTCTTTTGACTGTAAATGACTATTGCATGTGAATTATCACTTTTGGAACTAAAATAAGTAGGTTTAGAGTCAGTTTAATGCCTGAAATTGGTCGAAATACAAGCTTTTGAGTAGCAGAAAAAGTCTGTAAAAATGGCAATTTTGGTCACATTGAGGCTTTAAAAAGTAGTTATTCAACATGAGGCACAATCCAAATGACATTTTGAATCAATTTTTCTACAGTCCAAAAAATCAATTTTCTGATAAAAAACGATGACCCGTGACCTGTCGAAATTTCTCCAGATGTTCAGGAATGGTAATTTTTTAATGTGTTGTCTTTTGACTGTAAATGACTATTGCATGTGAATTAGAACCCTTGGAACTAAAATTAGTAAGTTTAGAGGCATTTTAATGCCTGAAATTGCTCGAAATAGAAGCTTCTGAGTAGTAGAAAAAGTCTGTAAAAATGTCAATTTTGGTCACATTGAGGCTTTAAAAAGTAGTTATTCAACATGAGGCACAATCCAAATGACATTTTGAATCAATTTTTCTACAGTCAAAAAAATCAATTTTCTGATGAAAAACGATGACCCGTGACCTGTCAAACTTTCTCCAGATGGTCAGAAATGGTAATTTTTGATTGTGTTGTCTTTTGACTGTAAATGACTATTGCATGTGAATTATGACTCTGGGAACTGAAATAAGTGTGTTTAGAAGCATTTTAATGCCTGAAATTGGTCGAAATAGAAGCATCTGAGTAGCAGAAAAAGTCTGTAAAAATCTCAATTTTGGTCACATTGAGGCTTTAAAAAGTAGTTATTCAATATGAGGCACAATCCAAATGACATTTTGAATCAATTTTTTTACAGTCCAAAAAATTATTTTTCTGATGAAAAACGATGATCCGTGACCTGTCGAACTTTCTCCAGATGGTCAGAAATGGTAATTTGTTAATGTTAAATTTTTTGACTGTAAATGACTATTGCATGTGAATTATCACTTTTGGAACTAAAATAAGTGGGTTTAGAGTCAGTTTAATGCCTGAAATTGGTCGAAATAGAAGCTTCTGAGTAGCAGAAAAAGTCTGTAAAAATGGCAATTTTGGTCACATTGAGGCTTTAAAAAGTAGTTATTCAACATGAGGCACAATCCAAATGACATTTTGAATCAATTTTTCTACAGTCCAAAAAATCAATTTTCTGATAAAAAACGATGACCCGTGACCTGTCGAACTTTCTCCAGATGGTCAGAAATGGTAAGTTTTTTATTGTGTTGTCTTTTGACTGTAAATGACTATTGCATGTGAATTATAACTCTTGGAACTAAAATAAGTGTGTTTAGAGGCATTTTAATGCCTGAAATTGGTTGAAATAGAAGCTTCTGAGTTGCAGAAAAAGTCTGTAAAAATGGCAATTTTGGTCACATTGAGGCTTTAAAAAGAATTTATTCAACATGAGGCACAATCCAAATGACATTTTGAATCAATTTTTCGACAGTCCAAAAAATCAATTTTCTGATGAAAAACGATGATCCGTGACCTGTCGAAATATCTCCAGATGTTCAGAAATGGTAATTTTTTAATGTGTTGTCTTTTGACTGTAAATGACTATTGCATGTGAATTAGAACTCTTGGAACTAAAATAAGTAAGTTTAGAGGCATTTTAATGCCTGAAATTGCTCGAAATAGAAGCTTCTGAGTAGTAGGAAAAATCTGTTAAAATCGCCATTTTTGTCACATTGAGGCTTTAAAAAGTAGTTATTCAACATGAGGCACAATCCAAATGACATTTTGAATGAATTTTTCCACAGTCCAATAAATCAATTTTCTGATGAAAAACGATGACCCGTGACCTGTCGAAATTTCTCCAGATGATCAGAAATGGTAATTTTTTAATGTGTTGTCTTTTGACTGTAAATGACTATTGCATGTGAATTAGAACTCTTGGAACTAAAATAAGTAAGTTTAGAGGCATTTTAATGCCTGAAATTGCTCGAAATAGAAGCTTCTGAGTAGTAGAAAAAGTCTGTAAAAATGGCAATTTTGGTCACATTGAGGCTTTAAAAAGTAGATATTCAACATGAGGCACAATCCAAATGACATTTTGAATCAATTTTTCTACAGTCCAAAAAATCAATTTTCTGATGAAAAACGATGATCCGTGACCTGTCGAACTTTCTCCAGATGGTCAGAAATGGTAATTTTTTAATGTAAAATTTTTTGACTGTAAATGACTATTGCATGTGAATTATCACTTTTGGAACTAAAATAAGTGTGTTTAGATTAATGCCTGAAATTGGTCGAAATAGAAGCTTCTGAGTACGAGAAAAAGTCTGTGAAAATGGCAATTTTGGTCACATTGAGGCTTTAAAAAGAATTTATTCAACATGAGGCACAATCCAAATGACATTTTGAATCAATTTTTCTACAGTCCAAAAAATCAATTTTCTGATGAAAAACGATGACCCGTGACCTGTCGAAATTTCTTCAGATGATCAGAAATGGCCTTTTTTCAATGTTTAATTTTTGGACTTCAAATGACTATTCCATGTAAATTATCACTTTTGGAACAAAAATAAGTGTGTTTATAGTCACTTTAATGCCTGAAATTGGTCGAAATAGAAGCATCTAAATAGGAGAAAAAGTCTGTAATAATGGCAATTTTGGTCACATTGAGGCTTTAAAAAGTAGTTATTCAACATGAGGCACATTCCAAATGACATTTTGAATCAATTTTTCTACAGTCCAAAAAATCAATTTTCTGATGAAAAACGATGACCTGTGACATGTCGAAATTTCTCCAGATGGCCAGAAATGGAAATTTTTTAATGTTTAATTGTTTGACTGCAAATGACTATTTCATATAAATTATCACTTTTGGAACAAAAATAAGTGTGTTTAGAGTCACTTTAATGTCTGAAATTAGTCGAAATAGACGCTTCTGAATAGGAGAAAAAGTCTGTAATAATGGCAATTTTGGTCACATTGAGGCTTTAAAAAGTAGTTATTCAACATGAGGCACATTCCAAATGACATTTTGAATCAATTTTAATAAAAAAATCAATTTTCTGATGAAAAATGATGACCCGTGACCTGTCGAAATTTCTCCAGATGGTCAGAAATGGACATTTTTCAATGTTTAATTTTTGGACTTCAAATGACTATTCCATGTAAATTATCACTTTTGGAACAAAAATAAGTGTGTTTATAGTCACTTTAATGCCTGAAATTGGTCGAAATAGAAGCTTCTAAATAGGAGAAAAAGTCTGTAATAATGGCAATTTTGGTCACATTGAGGCTTTAAAAAGTAGTTATTCAACATGGGGTACATTCCAAATGACATTTTGAATCAATTTTTCTACAGTCCAAAAAATCAATTTTCTGATGAAAAACGATGACCCGTGACCTGTCAAATTTTATCCAGATGGTCAGAAATCGAAATTTTTATTGTTTAATTTTTGGACTGCAAATGACTATTCCATGTAAATTATCACTTTTGGAACAAAAATAAGTGTGTTTAGACTCACTTTAATGACTGAAATTGGTCGAAATAGAAGCTTCTGAATAGGAGAAAAAGTCTGTAATAATGGCAATTTTGGTCACATTGAGGCTTTAAAAAGTAGTTATTCAACATGAGGCACATTCCAAATGACATTTTGAATCAATTTTAATAAAAAAATCAATTTTCTGATGAAAAATGATGACCCGTGACCTGTCGAAATTTCTCCAGATGGCCAGAAATGGAAATTTTTTAATGTTTAATTTTTTGACTGCAAATGACTATTTCATATAAATTATCACTTTTGGAACAAAAATAAGTGTGTTTAGAGTCACTTTAATGTCTGAAATTGGTCGAAATAGACGCTTCTGAAGAGGAGAAAAAGTCTGTAATAATGGCAATTTTGGTAACATTGAGGCTTTAAAAAGAATTTATTCAACATGGGGCACAATCCAAATGACATTTTGAATCAATTTATCTACAGTCCAAAAAATCAATTTTCTGATGAAAAACGATGACCCGTGACCTGTCGAAATTTCTCCAGATGATCAGAAATGGTAATTTTTTAATGTGTTGTCTTTTGACTGTAAATGACTATTGCATGTGAATTAGAACTCTTGGAACTAAAATACGTGTGTTTAGAGTCATTTTAATGCCTGAAATTGGTCGAAATAGAAGCTTCTGAGTAAGAGAAAAAGTCTGTAAAAATTGCAATTTTGGTCACATTGAGGCTTTAAAAAGAATTTATTCAACATGAGGCACAATCCAAATGACATTTTGAATCAATTTCTATACAGTCCAAAAAATCAATTTTCTGATGAAAAACGATGACCAGTGACCTGTCGAATTTTCTCCAGATGGTCAGAAATGGTAATTTTTTAATGTCAAATTTTTTGACTGTAAATGACTATTGCATGTGAATTATCACTTTTGGAACTAAAATAAGTGTGTTTAGAGTCAGTTTAATGCCTGAAATTTGTCGAAATAGAAGCTTCTGAGTACCAGAAAAAGTCTGTAAAAATGGCAATTTTGGTCACATTGAGGCTTTCAAAAGTAGTTATTCAACATGAGGCACAATCCAAATGACATTTTGAATCAATTTTTCTACAGTCCATAAAATCAATTTTCTGATAAAAAACGATGACCCGTGACCTGTCGAACTTTCTCCAGATGGTCAGAAATGGTAAGTTTTTTATTGTATTTCTTTTGACTGTAAATGACTATTGCATTTGAATTATAACTCTTGGAACTAAAATAAGTGTGTTTAGAGTCATTTTAATGCCTGAAATTGGTCGAAATAGAAGCTTCTGAGTACGAGAAAAAGTCTGTAAAAATGGCAATTTTGGTCACATTGAGGCTTTAAAAAGAATTTATTCAACATGGGGCACAATCCAAATGGCATTTTGAATCAATTTATCTACAGTCCAAAAAATCAATTTTCTGATGAAAAACGATGACCCGTGACCTGTCGAAATTTCTCCAGATGATCAGAAATGGTAATTTTTTAATGTGTTGTCTTTTGACTGTAAATGACTATTGCATGTGAATTAGAACTCTTGGAACTAAAATAAGTGTGTTTAGAGGCATTTTAATGCCTGATATTGGTCGAAATAGAAGCTTCTGAGTAGCAGAAAAAGTCTTTTAAAATGGCAATTTTGGTCACATTGAGGCTTTAAAAAGTAGTTATTCAACATGAGGCACAATCCAAATGACATTTTGAATCAATTTTTTCACAGTCCAAAAAATAAATTTTCTGATGAAAAACGATGACCCGTGACCTGTCGAATTTTCTCCAGATGGTCAGAAATGGTAATTTTTTAATGTCAAATTTTTTGACTGTAAATGACTATTGCATGTGAATTATCACTTTTGGAACTAAAATAAGTGTGTTTAGAGTCAGTTTAATGCCTAAAATTGGTCGAAATAGAAGCTTCTGAGTACCAGAAAAAGTCTGTAAAAATGGCAATTTTGGTCACATTGAGGCTTTCAAAAGTAGTTATTCAACATGAGGCACAATCCAAATGACATTTTGAATCAATTTTTCTACAATCCATAAAATCAATTTTCTGATAAAAAACTATGACCCGTGACCTGTCGAACTTTCTCCAGATGGTCAGAAATGGTAAGTTTTTTATTGTATTTCTTTTGACTGTAAATGACTATTGCATGTGAATTATAACTCTTGGAACTAAAATAAGTGTGTTTAGAGTCATTTTAATGCCTGAAATTGGTCGAAATAGAAGCTTCTGAGTACGAGAAAAAGTCTGTAAAAATGGCAATTTTGGTCACATTGAGGCTTTAAAAAGAATTTATTCAACATGGGGCACAATCCAAATGACATTTTGAATCAATTTATCTACAGTCCAAAAAATCAATTTTCTGATGAAAAACGATGACCCGTGACCTGTCGAACTTTCTCCAGATGGTCAGAAATGATAATTTTTTAATGTTAAATTTTTTGACTGTAAATGACTATTGCATGTGAATTAACACTTTTGGAACTAAAATAAGTGTGTTTAGAGTCAGTTTAATGCCTGAAATTGGTCAAAATAGAAGCTTCTGAGTGCCAGAAAAAGTCTGTAAAAATGGCAATTTTGGTCACATTGAGGCTTTCAAAAGTAGTTATTCAACATGAGGCACAATCCAAATGACATTTTGAATCAATTTTTCTACAATCCATAAAATCAATTTTCTGATAAAAAACTATGACCCGTGACCTGTCGAACTTTCTCCAGATGGTCAGAAATGGTAAGTTTTTTATTGTATTTCTTTTGACTGTAAATGACTATTGCATGTGAATTATAACTCTTGGAACTAAAATAAGTGTGTTTAGAGTCATTTTAATGCCTGAAATTGGTCGAAATAGAAGCTTCTGAGTACGAGAAAAAGTCTGTAAAAATGGCAATTTTGGTCACATTGAGGCTTTAAAAAGAATTTATTCAACATGGGGCACAATCCAAATGACATTTTGAATCAATTTATCTACAGTCCAAAAAATCAATTTTCTGATGAAAAACGATGACCCGTGACCTGTCGAAATTTCTCCAGATGATCAGAAATGGTAATTTTTTAATGTGTTGTCTTTTGACTGTAAATGACTATTGCATGTGAATTAGAACTCTTGGAACTAAAATAAGTGTGTTTAGAGTCATTTTAATGCCTGAAATTGGTCGAAATAGAAGCTTCTGAGTAAGAGAAAAAGTCTGTAAAAATGGCAATTTTGGTCACATTGAGGCTTTAAAAAGAATTTATTCAACATGAGGCACAATCCAAATGACATTTTGAATCAATTTCTATACAGTCCAAAAAATCAATTTTCTGATGAAAAACGATGACCCGTGACCTGTCGAACTTTCTCCAGATGGTCAGAAATGATAATTTTTTATTGTATTTCTTTTGACTGTAAATGACTATTGCATGTGAATTATAACTCTTGGAACTAAAATAAGTGTGTTTAGAGTCATTTTAATGCCTGAAATTGGTCGAAATAGAAGCTTCTGAGTACGAGAAAAAGTCTGTAAAAATTGCAATTTTGGTCACATTGAGGCTTTAAAAAGAATTTATTCAACATGGGGCACAATCCAAATGACATTTTGAATCAATTTATCTACAGTCCAAAAAATCAATTTTCTGATGAAAAACGATGACCCGTGACCTGTCGAAATTTCTCCAGATGTTCAGGAATGGTAATTTTTTAATGTGTTGTCTTTTGACTGTAAATGACTATTGCATGTGAATTAGAACCCTTGGAACTAAAATTAGTAAGTTTAGAGGCATTTTAATGCCTGAAATTGCTCGAAATAGAAGCTTCTGAGTAGTAGAAAAAGTCTGTAAAAATGTCAATTTTGGTCACATTGAGGCTTTAAAAAGTAGTTATTCAACATGAGGCACAATCCAAATGACATTTTGAATCAATTTTTCTACAGTCCAAAAAATCAATTTTCTGATGAAAAACGATGACCCGTGACCTGTCAAACTTTCTCCAGATGGTCAGAAATGGTAATTTTTGATTGTGTTGTCTTTTGACTGTAAATGACTATTGCATGTGAATTATAACTCTTGGAACTAAAATAAGTGTGTTTAGAAGCATTTTAATGCCTGAAATTGGTCGAAATAGAAGCATCTGAGTAGCAGAAAAAGTCTGTAAAAATGGCAATTTTGGTCACATTGAGGCTTTAAAAAGTAGTTATTCAATATGAGGCACAATCCAAATGACATTTTGAATCAATTTTTTTACAGTCCAAAAAATTATTTTTCTGATGAAAAACAATGACCCGTGACCTGTCGAACTTTCTCCAGATGGTCAGAAATGGTAATTTTTTAATGTTAAATTTTTTGACTGTAAATGACTATTGCATGTGAATTATCACTTTTGGAACTAAAATAAGTGGGTTTAGAGTCAGTTTAATGCCTGAAATTGGTCGAAATAGAAGCTTCTGAGTAGCAGAAAAAGTCTGTAAAAATGGCAATTTTGGTCACATTGAGGCTTTAAAAAGTAGTTATTCAACATGAGGCACAATCCAAATGACATTTTGAATCAATTTTTCTACAGTCCAAAAAATCAATTTTCTGATAAAAAACGATGACCCGTGACCTGTCGAACTTTCTCCAGATGGTCAGAAATGGTAAGTTTTTTATTGTGTTGTCTTTTGACTGTAAATGACTATTGCATGTGAATTATAACTCTTGGAACTAAAATAAGTGTGTTTAGAGGCATTTTAATACCTGAAATTGGTTGAAATAGAAGCTTCTGAGTAGCAGAAAAAGTCTGTAAAAATGGCAATTTTGGTCACATTGAGGCTTTAAAAAGAATTTATTCAACATGAGGCACAATCCAAATGACATTTTGAATCAATTTTTCGACAGTCCAAAAAATAAATTTTCTGATGAAAAACGATGACCCGTGACCTGTCGAAATATCTCCAGATGTTCAGAAATGGTAATTTTTTAATGTGTTGTCTTTTGACTGTAAATGACTATTGCATGTGAATTAGAACTCTTGGAACTAAAATAAGTAAGTTTAGAGGCATTTTAATGCCTGAAATTGCTCGAAATAGAAGCTTCTGAGTAGTAGGAAAAATCTGTTAAAATCGCCATTTTTGTCACATTGAGGCTTTAAAAAGTAGTTATTCAACATGAGGCACAATCCAAATGACATTTTGAATGAATTTTTCCACAGTCCAAAAAATCAATTTTCTGATGAAAAACGATGACCCGTGACCTGTCGAAATTTCTCCAGATGATCAGAAATGGTAATTTTTTAATGTGTTGTCTTTTGACTGTAAATGACTATTGCATGTGAATTAGAACTCTTGGAACTAAAATAAGTAAGTTTAGAGGCATTTTAATGCCTGAAATTGCTCGAAATAGAAGCTTCTGAGTAGTAGAAAAAGTCTGTAAAAATGGCAATTTTGGTCACATTGAGGCTTTAAAAAGTAGATATTCAACATGAGGCACAATCCAAATGACATTTTGAATCAATTTTTCTACAGTCCAAAAAATCAATTTTCTGATGAAAAACGATGATCCGTGACCTGTCGAACTTTCTCCAGATGGTCAGAAATGGTAATTTTTTAATGTTAAATTTTTTGACTGTAAATGACTATTGCATGTGAATTATCACTTTTGGAACTAAAATAAGTGTGTTTAGAGTCAGTTTAATGCCTCAAATTGGTCGAAATAGAAGCTTCTGAGTAGGAGAAAAAGTCTGTGAAAATGGCAATTTTGGTCACATTGAGGCTTTAAAAAGAATTTATTCAACATGAGGCACAATCCAAATGACATTTTGAATCAATTTTTCTACAGTCCAAAAAATCAATTTTCTGATGAAAAACGATGACCCGTGACCTGTCGAAATTTCTCCAGATGATCAGAAATGGTAATTTTTTAATGTGTTGTCTTTTGACTGTAAATGACTATTGCATGTGAATTAGAACTCTTGGAACTAAAATAAGTGTGTTTAGAGTCATTTTAATGCCTGAAATTGGTCGAAATAGAAGCTTCTGAGTAAGAGAAAAAGTCTGTAAAAATGGCAATTTTGGTCACATTGAGGCTTTAAAAAGAATTTATTCAACATGAGGCACAATCCAAATGACATTTTGAATCAATTTCTATACAGTCCAAAAAATCAATTTTCTGATGAAAAACGATGACCCGTGACCTGTCGAACTTTCTCCAGATGGTCAGAAATGATAATTTTTTAATGTTAAATTTTTTGACTGTAAATGACTATTGCATGTGAATTATCACTTTTGGAACTAAAATAAGTGTGTTTAGAGTCAGTTTAATGCCTGAAATTGGTCGAAATAGAAGCTTCTGAGTGCCAGAAAAAGTCTGTAAAAATGGCAATTTTGGTCACATTGAGGCTTTCAAAAGTAGTTATTCAACATGAGGCACAATCCAAATGACATTTTGAATCAATTTTTCTACAATCCATAAAATCAATTTTCTGATAAAAAACTATGACCCGTGACCTGTCGAACTTTCTCCAGATGGTCAGAAATGGTAAGTTTTTTATTGTATTTCTTTTGACTGTAAATGACTATTGCATGTGAATTATCACTTTTGGAACTAAAATAAGTAGGTTTAGAGTCAGTTTAATGCCTGAAATTGGTCGAAATACAAGCTTTTGAGTAGCAGAAAAAGTCTGTAAAAATGGCAATTTTGGTCACATTGAGGCTTTAAAAAGTAGTTATTCAACATGAGGCACAATCCAAATGACATTTTGAATCAATTTTTCTACAGTCCAAAAAATCAATTTTCTGATAAAAAACGATGACCCGTGACCTGTCGAAATTTCTCCAGATGTTCAGGAATGGTAATTTTTTAATGTGTTGTCTTTTGACTGTAAATGACTATTGCATGTGAATTAGAACCCTTGGAACTAAAATTAGTAAGTTTAGAGGCATTTTAATGCCTGAAATTGCTCGAAATAGAAGCTTCTGAGTAGTAGAAAAAGTCTGTAAAAATGTCAATTTTGGTCACATTGAGGCTTTAAAAAGTAGTTATTCAACATGAGGCACAATCCAAATGACATTTTGAATCAATTTTTCTACAGTCAAAAAAATCAATTTTCTGATGAAAAACGATGACCCGTGACCTGTCAAACTTTCTCCAGATGGTCAGAAATGGTAATTTTTGATTGTGTTGTCTTTTGACTGTAAATGACTATTGCATGTGAATTATGACTCTGGGAACTGAAATAAGTGTGTTTAGAAGCATTTTAATGCCTGAAATTGGTCGAAATAGAAGCATCTGAGTAGCAGAAAAAGTCTGTAAAAATGGCAATTTTGGTCACATTGAGGCTTTAAAAAGTAGTTATTCAATATGAGGCACAATCCAAATGACATTTTGAATCAATTTTTTTACAGTCCAAAAAATTATTTTTCTGATGAAAAACGATGATCCGTGACCTGTCGAACTTTCTCCAGATGGTCAGAACTGGTAATTTGTTAATGTTAAATTTTTTGACTGTAAATGACTATTGCATGTGAATTATCACTTTTGGAACTAAAATAAGTGGGTTTAGAGTCAGTTTAATGCCTGAAATTGGTCGAAATAGAAGCTTCTGAGTAGCAGAAAAAGTCTGTAAAAATGGCAATTTTGGTCACATTGAGGCTTTAAAAAGTAGTTATTCAACATGAGGCACAATCCAAATGACATTTTGAATCAATTTTTCTACAGTCCAAAAAATCAATTTTCTGATAAAAAACGATGACCCGTGACCTGTCGAACTTTCTCCAGATGGTCAGAAATGGTAAGTTTTTTATTGTGTTGTCTTTTGACTGTAAATGACTATTGCATGTGAATTATAACTCTTGGAACTAAAATAAGTGTGTTTAGAGGCATTTTAATGCCTGAAATTGGTTGAAATAGAAGCTTCTGAGTTGCAGAAAAAGTCTGTAAAAATGGCAATTTTGGTCACATTGAGGCTTTAAAAAGAATTTATTCAACATGAGGCACAATCCAAATGACATTTTGAATCAATTTTTCGACAGTCCAAAAAATCAATTTTCTGATGAAAAACGATGATCCGTGACCTGTCGAAATATCTCCAGATGTTCAGAAATGGTAATTTTTTAATGTGTTGTCTTTTGACTGTAAATGACTATTGCATGTGAATTAGAACTCTTGGAACTAAAATAAGTAAGTTTAGAGGCATTTTAATGCCTGAAATTGCTCGAAATAGAAGCTTCTGAGTAGTAGGAAAAATCTGTTAAAATCGCCATTTTTGTCACATTGAGGCTTTAAAAAGTAGTTATTCAACATGAGGCACAATCCAAATGACATTTTGAATGAATTTTTCCACAGTCCAAAAAATCAATTTTCTGATGAAAAACGATGACCCGTGACCTGTCGAAATTTCTCCAGATGATCAGAAATGGTAATTTTTTAATGTGTTGTCTTTTGACTGTAAATGACTATTGCATGTGAATTAGAACTCTTGGAACTAAAATAAGTAAGTTTAGAGGCATTTTAATGCCTGAAATTGCTCGAAATAGAAGCTTCTGAGTAGTAGAAAAAGTCTGTAAAAATGGCAATTTTGGTCACATTGAGGCTTTAAAAAGTAGATATTCAACATGAGGCACAATCCAAATGACATTTTGAATCAATTTTTCTACAGTCCAAAAAATCAATTTTCTGATGAAAAACGATGATCCGTGACCTGTCGAACTTTCTCCAGATGGTCAGAAATGGTAATTTTTTAATGTTAACTTTTTTGACTGTAAATGACTATTGCATGTGAATTATCACTTTTGGAACTAAAATAAGTGTGTTTAGAGTCAGTTTAATGCCTCAAATTGGTCGAAATAGAAGCTTCTGAGTAGGAGAAAAAGTCTGTGAAAATGGCAATTTTGGTCACATTGAGGCTTTAAAAAGAATTTATTCAACATGAGGCACAATCCAAATGACATTTTGAATCAATTTTTCTACAGTCCAAAAAATCAATTTTCTGATGAAAAACGATGACCCGTGACCTGTCGAAATTTCTCCAGATGATCAGAAATGGTAATTTTTTAATGTGTTGTCTTTTGACTGTAAATGACTATTGCATGTGAATTAGAACTCTTGGAACTAAAATAAGTGTGTTTAGAGTCATTTTAATGCCTGAAATTGGTCGAAATAGAAGCTTCTGAGTAAGAGAAAAAGTCTGTAAAAATGGCAATTTTGGTCACATTGAGGCTTTAAAAAGAATTTATTCAACATGAGGCACAATCCAAATGACATTTTGAATCAATTTCTATACAGTCCAAAAAATCAATTTTCTGATGAAAAACGATGACCCGTGACCTGTCGAACTTTCTCCAGATGGTCAGAAATGATAATTTTTTAATGTTAAATTTTTTGACTGTAAATGACTATTGCATGTGAATTATCACTTTTGGAACTAAAATAAGTGTGTTTAGAGTCAGTTTAATGCCTGAAATTGGTCGAAATAGAAGCTTCTGAGTGCCAGAAAAAGTCTGTAAAAATGGCAATTTTGGTCACATTGAGGCTTTCAAAAGTAGTTATTCAACATGAGGCACAATCCAAATGACATTTTGAATCAATTTTTCTACAATCCATAAAATCAATTTTCTGATAAAAAACTATGACCCGTGACCTGTCGAACTTTCTCCAGATGGTCAGAAATGGTAAGTTTTTTATTGTATTTCTTTTGACTGTAAATGACTATTGCATGTGAATTATCACTTTTGGAACTAAAATAAGTAGGTTTAGAGTCAGTTTAATGCCTGAAATTGGTCGAAATACAAGCTTTTGAGTAGCAGAAAAAGTCTGTAAAAATGGCAATTTTGGTCACATTGAGGCTTTAAAAAGTAGTTATTCAACATGAGGCACAATCCAAATGACATTTTGAATCAATTTTTCTACAGTCCAAAAAATCAATTTTCTGATAAAAAACGATGACCCGTGACCTGTCGAAATTTCTCCAGATGTTCAGGAATGGTAATTTTTTAATGTGTTGTCTTTTGACTGTAAATGACTATTGCATGTGAATTAGAACCCTTGGAACTAAAATTAGTAAGTTTAGAGGCATTTTAATGCCTGAAATTGCTCGAAATAGAAGCTTCTGAGTAGTAGAAAAAGTCTGTAAAAATGTCAATTTTGGTCACATTGAGGCTTTAAAAAGTAGTTATTCAACATGAGGCACAATCCAAATGACATTTTGAATCAATTTTTCTACAGTCAAAAAAATCAATTTTCTGATGAAAAACGATGACCCGTGACCTGTCAAACTTTCTCCAGATGGTCAGAAATGGTAATTTTTGATTGTGTTGTCTTTTGACTGTAAATGACTATTGCATGTGAATTATGACTCTGGGAACTGAAATAAGTGTGTTTAGAAGCATTTTAATGCCTGAAATTGGTCGAAATAGAAGCATCTGAGTAGCAGAAAAAGTCTGTAAAAATCTCAATTTTGGTCACATTGAGGCTTTAAAAAGTAGTTATTCAATATGAGGCACAATCCAAATGACATTTTGAATCAATTTTTTTACAGTCCAAAAAATTATTTTTCTGATGAAAAACGATGATCCGTGACCTGTCGAACTTTCTCCAGATGGTCAGAAATGGTAATTTGTTAATGTTAAATTTTTTGACTGTAAATGACTATTGCATGTGAATTATCACTTTTGGAACTAAAATAAGTGGGTTTAGAGTCAGTTTAATGCCTGAAATTGGTCGAAATAGAAGCTTCTGAGTAGCAGAAAAAGTCTGTAAAAATGGCAATTTTGGTCACATTGAGGCTTTAAAAAGTAGTTATTCAACATGAGGCACAATCCAAATGACATTTTGAATCAATTTTTCTACAGTCCAAAAAATCAATTTTCTGATAAAAAACGATGACCCGTGACCTGTCGAACTTTCTCCAGATGGTCAGAAATGGTAAGTTTTTTATTGTGTTGTCTTTTGACTGTAAATGACTATTGCATGTGAATTATAACTCTTGGAACTAAAATAAGTGTGTTTAGAGGCATTTTAATGCCTGAAATTGGTTGAAATAGAAGCTTCTGAGTTGCAGAAAAAGTCTGTAAAAATGGCAATTTTGGTCACATTGAGGCTTTAAAAAGAATTTATTCAACATGAGGCACAATCCAAATGACATTTTGAATCAATTTTTCGACAGTCCAAAAAATCAATTTTCTGATGAAAAACGATGATCCGTGACCTGTCGAAATATCTCCAGATGTTCAGAAATGGTAATTTTTTAATGTGTTGTCTTTTGACTGTAAATGACTATTGCATGTGAATTAGAACTCTTGGAACTAAAATAAGTAAGTTTAGAGGCATTTTAATGCCTGAAATTGCTCGAAATAGAAGCTTCTGAGTAGTAGGAAAAATCTGTTAAAATCGCCATTTTTGTCACATTGAGGCTTTAAAAAGTAGTTATTCAACA
Source organism: Triturus cristatus (assembly GCF_964204655.1). Lineage (NCBI taxonomy): Eukaryota > Metazoa > Chordata > Amphibia > Caudata > Salamandridae > Triturus > Triturus cristatus. The sequence goes on along the minus strand of NC_140589.1, from coordinate 1,197,167,254 downwards.
TGAGGCACAATCCAAATGACATTTTGAATGAATTTTTCCACAGTCCAATAAATCAATTTTCTGATGAAAAACGATGACCCGTGACCTGTCGAAATTTCTCCAGATGATCAGAAATGGTAATTTTTTAATGTAAAATTTTTTGACTGTAAATGACTATTGCATGTGAATTAGAACTCTTGGAACTAAAATAAGTAAGTTTAGAGGCATTTTAATGCCTGAAATTGCTCGAAATAGAAGCTTCTGAGTAGTAGAAAAAGTCTGTAAAAATGGCAATTTTGGTCACATTGAGGCTTTAAAAAGTAGATATTCAACATGAGGCACAATCCAAATGACATTTTGAATCAATTTTTCTACAGTCCAAAAAATCAATTTTCTGATGAAAAACGATGATCCGTGACCTGTCGAACTTTCTCCAGATGGTCAGAAATGGTAATTTTTTAATGTAAAATTTTTTGACTGTAAATGACTATTGCATGTGAATTATCACTTTTGGAACTAAAATAAGTGTGTTTAGATTAATGCCTGAAATTGGTCGAAATAGAAGCTTCTGAGTACGAGAAAAAGTCTGTGAAAATGGCAATTTTGGTCACATTGAGGCTTTAAAAAGAATTTATTCAACATGAGGCACAATCCAAATGACATTTTGAATCAATTTTTCTACAGTCCAAAAAATCAATTTTCTGATGAAAAACGATGACCCGTGACCTGTCGAAATTTCTTCAGATGATCAGAAATGGCCTTTTTTCAATGTTTAATTTTTGGACTTCAAATGACTATTCCATGTAAATTATCACTTTTGGAACAAAAATAAGTGTGTTTATAGTCACTTTAATGCCTGAAATTGGTCGAAATAGAAGCATCTAAATAGGAGAAAAAGTCTGTAATAATGGCAATTTTGGTCACATTGAGGCTTTAAAAAGTAGTTATTCAACATGAGGCACATTCCAAATGACATTTTGAATCAATTTTTCTACAGTCCAAAAAATCAATTTTCTGATGAAAAACGATGACCTGTGACATGTCGAAATTTCTCCAGATGGCCAGAAATGGAAATTTTTTAATGTTTAATTGTTTGACTGCAAATGACTATTTCATATAAATTATCACTTTTGGAACAAAAATAAGTGTGTTTAGAGTCACTTTAATGTCTGAAATTAGTCGAAATAGACGCTTCTGAATAGGAGAAAAAGTCTGTAATAATGGCAATTTTGGTCACATTGAGGCTTTAAAAAGTAGTTATTCAACATGAGGCACATTCCAAATGACATTTTGAATCAATTTTAATAAAAAAATCAATTTTCTGATGAAAAATGATGACCCGTGACCTGTCGAAATTTCTCCAGATGGTCAGAAATGGACATTTTTCAATGTTTAATTTTTGGACTTCAAATGACTATTCCATGTAAATTATCACTTTTGGAACAAAAATAAGTGTGTTTATAGTCACTTTAATGCCTGAAATTGGTCGAAATAGAAGCTTCTAAATAGGAGAAAAAGTCTGTAATAATGGCAATTTTGGTCACATTGAGGCTTTAAAAAGTAGTTATTCAACATGGGGTACATTCCAAATGACATTTTGAATCAATTTTTCTACAGTCCAAAAAATCAATTTTCTGATGAAAAACGATGACCCGTGACCTGTCAAATTTTATCCAGATGGTCAGAAATCGAAATTTTTATTGTTTAATTTTTGGACTGCAAATGACTATTCCATGTAAATTATCACTTTTGGAACAAAAATAAGTGTGTTTAGACTCACTTTAATGACTGAAATTGGTCGAAATAGAAGCTTCTGAATAGGAGAAAAAGTCTGTAATAATGGCAATTTTGGTCACATTGAGGCTTTAAAAAGTAGTTATTCAACATGAGGCACATTCCAAATGACATTTTGAATCAATTTTAATAAAAAAATCAATTTTCTGATGAAAAATGATGACCCGTGACCTGTCGAAATTTCTCCAGATGGCCAGAAATGGAAATTTTTTAATGTTTAATTTTTTGACTGCAAATGACTATTTCATATAAATTATCACTTTTGGAACAAAAATAAGTGTGTTTAGAGTCACTTTAATGTCTGAAATTGGTCGAAATAGACGCTTCTGAAGAGGAGAAAAAGTCTGTAATAATGGCAATTTTGGTAACATTGAGGCTTTAAAAAGTAGCTATTCAACATGGGGCACATTCCAAATGACATTTTGAATCAATTTTTCTACAGTCCAAAAAATCAATTTTCTGATGAAAAACGATGACCCGTCGTGACCTGTCGAAATGTCTCCAGATGGTCAGAAATGGAAATTTTTTAATGTTTAACTTTTTTGACTGCAAATGACTATTCCATGTAAATTATCACTTTTGGAACAAAAACAAGTGTGTTTAGAGTCACTTTATGCCTGAAATTGGTCGAAATAGAAGCTTCTGAATAGGAGAAAAAGTCTGCAATAATGGCAATTTTGGTCACATTGAGGTTTCAAAAAGTAGTTATTCAACATGAGGCACAATCCAAATGACATTTTGAATCAATTTTTCTACAGTCCAAAAAATCAATTTTCTGATGAAAAACGATGACCCGTGACCTGTCGAAATTTCTCCAGATGGTCAGAAATCGAAATTTTTATTGTTTAAGTTTTTTGACTGCAAATGACTATTCCATGTAAATTATCACTTTTGGAACAAAAACAAGTGTGTTTAGAGTCAGTTTAATGCCTGAAATTGGTCGAAAAAGAAGCTTCTGAGTAGGAGAAAATGTCCGTAAAAATGGCAATTTTGGTCACATTGAGGCTTCAAAAAGTAGTTATTCAACATGAGGCACATTCCAAATGACATTTTGAATCAATTTTTCTACAGTCCAGAAAATCAATTTTCTGATGAAAAAGGATGACCCGTGACCTGTCGAAATTTCTCCAGATGGTCAGAAATGGAAATGTTTTAATGTTTAATTTTTTGACTGCAAATGACTATTCCATGTAAATTATCACTTTTGGAACAAAACAAGTGTGTTTAGAGTCACTTTAATGCCTGAAATTGGTCGAAATAGAAGCTTCTGAATAAGAGAAAAAGTCTGTAATAATGGCAATTTTGGTCACATTGAGGCTTTAAAAAGTAGTTATTCAACATGAGGCACATTCCAAATGACATTTTGAATCAATTTTTCTACAGTCCTAAAAATCAATTTTCTGATGAAAAACAATGACCTATGACCTGTCGAAATTTCTCCAGATGGCCAGAAATGGAAATTTTTTAATGTTTAAATTTTTTGACTGCAAATGACTATTCCATGTAAATTATCACTTTTGGAACTAAAATAAGTGTGTTTAGAGTCACGTTAATGCCTGAAATTGTTCGAAATAGAAGCTTCTGAATAGGAGAAAAAGTCTGCAATAATGGCAATTTTGGTCACATTGAGGTTTCAAAAAGTAACTATTCAACATGAGGCACAATCCAAATGACATTTTAAATCAATTTTTTTACAGTCCAAAAAATCAATTTTCTGATGAAAAACGATGACCCGTGACCTGTCGAAATTTCTCCAGATGGTCAGAAATCGAAATATTTATTGTTGAATTTTTTGACTGCAAATGACTATTCCATGTAAATTATCACTTTTGGAACAAAAATAAGTGTGTTTAGACTCACTTTAATGACTGAAATTGGTCGAAATAGAAGCTTCTGAATAGGAGAAAAAGTCTATAATAATGGCAATTTTGGTCACATTGAGGCTTTAAAAAGTAGTTATTCAACATGAGGCACATTCCAAATGACATTTTGAATCAATTTTTCTACAGTCCAAAAAATCAATTTTCTGATGAAAAACGATGACCCGTGACCTGTCGAAATTTCTCCAGATGGTCAGAAATCGAAATTTTTATTGTTTAATTTTTTGACTGCAATTGACTATTCCATGTAAATTATCACTTTTGGAACAAAAACAAGTGTGTTTAGACTCACTTTAATGCCTGAAATTAGTCGAAATAGAAGCTTCTGAATAGGAGAAAAAGTCTGCAATAATGGCAATTTTGGTCACATTGAGGTTTCAAAAAGTAGTTATTCAACATGAGGCACAATCCAAATGACATTTTGAATCAATTTTTCTACAGTCCAAAAAATCAATTTTCTGATGAAAAACGATGACCCGTCGTGACCTGTCGAAATGTCTCCAGATGGTCAGAAATGGAAATTTATTAATGTTCAACTTTTTTGACTGCAAATGACTATTCCATGTAAATTATCACTTTTGGAACAAAAATAAGTGTGTTTATAGTCACTTTAATGCCTGAAATTGGTCGAAATAGAAGCTTCTAAATAGGAGAAAAAGTCTGTAATAATGGCAATTTTGGTCACATTGAGGCTTTAAAAAGTAGTTATTCAACATGAGGCACATTCCAAATGACATTTTGAATCAATTTTTCTACAGTCCAAAAAATCAATTTTCTGATGAAAAACGATGACCCGTGACCTGTCGAAATTTCTCCAGATGGTCAGAAATCGAAATTTTTATTGTTTAATTTTTTGACTGCAAATGACTATTCCATGTAAATTATCACTTTTGGAACAAAAACAAGTTTGTTTAGAGTCAGTTTAATGCCTGAAATTGGTCGAAAAAGAAGCTTCTGAGTAGGAGAAAATGTCCGTAAAAATGGCAATTTTGGTCACATTGAGGCTTCAAAAAGTAGTTATTCAACATGAGGCACATTCCAAATGACATTTTGAATCAATTTTTCTACAGTCCAGAAAATCAATTTTCTGATGAAAAAGGATGACCCGTGACCTGTCGAAATTTCTCCAGATGGTCAGAAATGGAAATTTTTTAATGTTTAAATTTTTTGACTGCAAATGACTATTCCATGTAAATTATCACTTTTGGAACTAAAATAAGTGTGTTTAGAGTCACGTTAATGCCTGAAATTGTTCGAAATAGAAGCTTCTGAATAGGAGAAAAAGTCTACAATAATGGCAATTTTGGTCACATTGAGGTTTCAAAAAGTAGCTATTCAACATGAGGCACAATCCAAATGACATTTTAAATAAATTTTTTTACAGTCCAAAAAATCAATTTTCTGATGAAAAACGATGACCCGTGACCCGTCGAAATTTCTCCAGATGGTCAGAAATCGAAATTTTTATTGTTTAATTTTTTGACTGCAAATGACTATTCCATGTAAATTATCACTTTTGGAACAAAAACAAGTGTGTTTAGAGTCAGTTTAATGCCTGAAATTGGTCGAAAAAGAAGCTTCTGAGTAGGAGAAAATGTCCGTAAAAATGGCAATTTTGGTCACATTGAGGCTTCAAAAAGTAGTTATTCAACATGAGGCACATTCCAAATGACATTTTGAATCATTTTTTCTACAGTCCAGAAAATCAATTTTCTGATGAAAAAGGATGACCCGTGACCTGTCGAAATTTCTCCAGATGGTCAGAAATGGAAATTTTTTAATGTTTAAATTTTTTGACTGCAAATGACTATTCCATGTAAATTATCACTTTTGGAACTAAAATAAGTGTGTTTAGAGTCACGTTAATGCCTGAAATTGTTCGAAATAGAAGCTTCTGAATAGGAGAAAAAGTCTACAATAATGGCAATTTTGGTCACATTGAGGTTTCAAAAAGTAGCTATTCAACATGAGGCACAATCCAAATGACATTTTAAATCAATTTTTTTACAGTCCAAAAAATCAATTTTCTGATAAAAAACGATGACCCGTGACCTGTCGAAATTTCTCCAGATGGTCAGAAATCGAAATTTTTATTGTTTAATTTTTTGACTGCAAATGACTATTCCATGTAAATTATCACTTTTGGAACAAAAATAAGTGTGTTTAGACTCACTTTAATGACTGAAAGTGGTCGAAATAGAAGCTTCTGAATAGGAGAAAAAGTCTGTAATAATGGCAATTTTGGTCACATTGAGGCTTTAAAAAGTAGTTATTCAACATGAGGCACATTCCAAATGACATTTTGAATCAATTTTTCTACAGTCCAAAAAATCAATTTTCTGATGAAAAACGATGACCCGTGACCTGTCGAAATTTCTCCAGATGGTCAGAAATCGAAATTTGTATTGTTTAATTTTTTGACTGCAATTGACTATTCCATGTAAATTATCACTTTTGGAACAAAAACAAGTGTGTTTAGACTCACTTTAATGCCTGAAATTAGTCGAAAAAGAAGCTTCTGAGTAGGAGAAAATGTCCGTAAAAATGGCAATTTTTGTCACATTGAGGCTTCAAAAAGTAGTTATTCAACATGAGGCACATTCCAAATGACATTTTGAATCAATTTTTCTACAGTCCAGAAAATAATTTTCTGATGAAAAAGGATGACCCGTGACCTGTCGAAATTTCTCCAGATGGTCAGAAATGGAAATGTTTTAATGTTTAATTTTCTGACTGCAAATGACTATTCCATGTAAATTATCACTTTTGGAACAAAAACAAGTGTTTTTAGAGTCACTTTAATGCCTGAAATTGGTCGAAATAGAAGCTTCTGAATAGGAGAAAAAGTCTGTAATAATGGCAATTTTGGTCACATTGAGGCTTTAAAAAGTATTTATTCAACATGAGGCACATTCCAAATGACATTTTGAATCAATTTTTCTACAGTCCAAAAAATCAATTTTCTGATGAAAAACGATGACCCGTGACCTGTCGAAATTTCTCCAGATGGTCAGAAATCGAAATTTTTATTGTTTAATTTTTTGACTGCAAATGACTATTCCATGTAAATTATCACTTTTGGAACAAAAACAAGTGTGTTTAGAGTCAGTTTAATGCCTGAAATTGGTCGAAAAAGAAGCTTCTGAGTAGTAGAAAATGTCCGTAAAAATGGCAATTTTGGTCACATTGAGGCTTCTAAAAGTAGTTATTCAACATGAGGCACATTCCAAATGACATTTTGAATCAATTTTTCTACAGTCCAGAAAATCAATTTTCTGATGAAAAAGGATGACCGTGACCTGTCGAAATTTCTCCAGATGGTCAGAAATGGAAATGTTTTAATGTTTAATTTTTTGACTGCAAATGACTATTCCATGTAAATTATCACTTTTGGAACAAAAACAAGTGTTTTTAGAGTCACTTTAATGCCTGAAATTGGTCGAAATAGAAGCTTCTGAATAGGAGAAAAAGTCTGTAATAATGGCAATTTTGGTCACATTGAGGCTTTAAAAAGTAGTTATTCAACATGAGGCACATTCCAAATGACATTTTGAATCAATTTTTCTACTGTCCTAAAAATCAATTTTCTGATGAAAAACAATGACCTATGACCTGTCGAAATTTCTCCAGATGGCCAGGAATGGAAATTTTTTAATGTTTAAATTTTTTGACTGCAAATGACTATTCCATGTAAATTATCACTTTTGGAACAAAAACAAGTGTGTTTAGACTCACTTTAATGTCTGAAATTGGTCGAAATAGACGCTTCTGAATAGGAGAAAAAGTCTGTAATAATGGCAATTTTGGTAACATTGAGGCTTTAAAAAGTAGTTATTCAACATGGGGCACATTCCAAATGACATTTTGAATCAATTTTTCTACAGTCCAAAAAATCAATTTTCTGATGAAAAACGATGACCCGTCGTGACCTGTCGAAATGTCTCCAGATGGTCAGAAATGGAAATTTTTTAATGTTTAACTTTTTTGACTGCAAATGACTATTCCATGTAAATTATCACTTTTGGAACAAAAACAAGTGTGTTTAGAGTCACTTTATGCCTGAAATTGGTCGAAATAGAAGCTTCTGAATAGGAGAAAAAGTCTGTAATAATGGCAATTTTGGTCACATTGAGGCTTTAAAAAGTAGTTATTCAACATGAGGCACATTCCAAATGACATTTTGAATCAATTTTTCTACAGTCCAAAAAAGATATTTTCTGATGAAAAACAATGACCCGTGACCTGTCGAAATTTCTCCAGATGGTCAGAAATGGAAATTTTTTAATGTTTAATTTTTTGACTGCAATTGACTATTCCATGTAAATTATCACTTTTGGAACAAAAACAAGTGTGTTTAGACTCACTTTAATGCCTGAAATTGGTCGAAATAGAAGCTTCTGAATAGGAGAAAAAGTCTGCAATAATGGCAATTTTGGTCACATTGAGGTTTCAAAAAGTAGTTATTCAACATGAGGCACAATCCAAATGACATTTTGAATCAATTTTTCTACAGTCCAAAAAATCAATTTTCTGATGAAAAACAATGACCCGTGACCTGTCGAAATTTCTCCAGATGGTCAGAAATCGAAATTTTTATTGTTTAATTTTTTGACTGCAAATGACTATTCCATGTAAATTATCACTTTTGGAACAAAAACAAGTGTGTTTAGAGTCAGTTTAATGCCTGAAATTGGTGGAAAAATAAGCTTCTGAGTAGGAGAAAATGTCTGTAAAAATGGCAATTTTGGTCACATTGAGGCTTCAAAAAGTAGTTTTTCAACATGAGGCACATTCCAAATGACATTTTGAATCAATTTTTCTACAGTCCAGAAAATCAATTTTCTGATGAAAAAGGATGACCCGTGACCTGTCGAAATTTCTCCAGATGGTCAGAAATGGAAATGTTTTAATGTTTAATTTTTTGACTGCAAATGACTATTCCATGTAAATTATCACTTTTGGAACAAAAACAAGTGTTTTTAGAGTCACTTTAATGCCTGAAATTGGTCGAAATAGAAGCTTCTGAATAGGAGAAAAAGTCTGTAATAATGGCAATTTTGGTCACATTGAGGCTTTAAAAAGTAGTTATTCAACATGAGGCACATTCCAAATGACATTTTGAATCAATTTTTCTACAGTCCTAAAAATCAATTTTCTGATGAAAAACAATGACCTATGACCTGTCGCAATTTCTCCAGATGGCCAGAAATGGAAATTTTTTAATGTTTTAATTTTTGGACTGCAAATGACTATTCCATGTAAATTATCACTTTTGGAACTAAAATAAGTGTGTTTAGAGTCACGTTAATGCCTGAAATTGTTCGAAATAGAAGCTTCTGAATAGGAGAAAAAGTCTACAATAATGGCAATTTTGGTCACATTGAGGTTTCAAAAAGTAGCTATTCAACATGTGGCACAATCCAAATGACATTTTAAATCAATTTTTTTACAGTCCAAAAAATCAATTTTCTGATGAAAAACGATGACCCGTGACCTGTCGAAATTTCTCCAGATGGTCAGAAATCGAAATTTTTATTGTTTAATTTTTGGACTGCAAATGACTATTCCATGTAAATTATCACTTTTGGAACAAAAATAAGTGTGTTTAGACTCACTTTAATGACTGAAATTGGTCGAAATAGAAGCTTCTGAATAGGAGAAAAAGTATGTAATAATGGCAATTTTGGTCACATTGAGGCTTTAAAAATTAGTTATTCAACATGAGGCACATTCCAAATGACATTTTGAATCAATTTTTCTACAGTCCAAAAAATCAATTTTCTGATGAAAAACGATGACCCGTGACCTGTCGAAATTTCTCCAGATGGTCAGAAATGGAAATGTTTTAATGTTTAATTTTTTGACTGCAAATGACTATTCCATGTAAATTATCACTTTTGGAACAAAAACAAGTGTTTTTAGAGTCACTTTAATGCCTGAAATTGGTCGAAATAGAAGCTTCTGAATAGGAGAAAAAGTCTGTAATAATGGCAATTTTGGTCACATTGAGGCTTTAAAAAGTATTTATTCAACATGAGGCACATTCCAAATGACATTTTGAATCAATTTTTCTACAGTCCAAAAAATCAATTTTCTGATGAAAAACGATGACCCGTGACCTGTCGAAATTTCTCCAGATGGTCAGAAATCAAAATTTTTATTGTTTAATTTTTTGACTGCAAATGACTATTCCATGTAAATTATCACTTTTGGAACAAAAACAAGTGTGTTTAGAGTCAGTTTAATGCCTGAAATTGGTCGAAAAAGAAGCTTCTGAGTAGGAGAAAATGTCCGTAAAAATGGCAATTTTGGTCACATTGAGGCTTCAAAAAGTAGTTATTCAACATGAGGCACATTCCAAATGACATTTTGAATCAATTTTTCTACAGTCCAGAAAATCAATTTTCTGATGAAAAAGGATGACCCGTGACCTGCCGAAATTTCTCCAGATGGTCAGAAATTGAAATGTTTTAATGTTTAATTTTTTGACTGCAAATGACTATTCCATGTAAATTATCACTTTTGGAACAAAAACAAGTGTTTTTAGAGTCACTTTAATGCCTGAAATTGGTCGAAATAGAAGCTTCTGAATAGGAGAAAAAGTCTGTGTTAATGGCAATTTTGGTCACATTGAGGCTTTAAAAAGTAGTTATTCAACATGAGGCACATTCCAAATGACATTTTGAATCAATTTTTCTACAGTCCTAAAAATCAATTTTCTGATGAAAAACAATGACCTATGACCTGTCGAAATTTCTCCAGATGGCCAGAAATGGAAATTTTGTAATGTTTAAATTTTTTGACTGCAAATGACTATTCCATGTAAATTATCACTTTTGGAACTAAAATAAGTGTGTTTAGAGTCACGTTAATGCCTGAAATTGTTCGAAATAGAAGCTTCTGAATAGGAGAAAAAGTCTACAATAATGGCAATTTTGGTCACATTGAGGTTTCAAAAAGTAGCTATTCAACATGAGGCACAATCCAAATGACATTTTAAATCAACTTTTTTTACAGTCCAAAAAATCAATTTTCTGATGAAAAACGATGACCCGTGACCTGTCGAAATTTCTCCAGATGGTCAGAAATCGAAATTTTTATTGTTTAATTTTTGGACTGCAAATGACTATTCCATGTAAATTATCACTTTTGGAACAAAAACAAGTGTGTTTAGACTCACTTTAATGCCTGAAATTAGTTGAAATAGAAGCTTCTGAATAGGAGAAAAAGTCTGCAATAATGGCAATTTTGGTCACATTGAGGTTTCAAAAAGTAGTTATTCAACATGAGGCACAATCCAAATGACATTTTGAATCAATTTTTCTACAGTCCAAAAAATCAATTTTCTGATGAAAAACGATGACCCGTGACCTGTCGAAATTTCTCCAGATGGTCAGAAATCGAAATTTGTATTGTTTAATTTTTTGACTGCAATTGACTATTCCATGTAAATTATCACTTTTGGAACAAAAACAAGTGTGTTTAGAGTCAGTTTAATGCCTGAAATTGGTCGAAATAGAAGCTTCTGAATAGGAGAAAAAGTCTGTAATAATGGCAATTTTGGTCACATTGAGGCTTTAAAAAGTAGTTATTCAACATGAGGCACATTCCAAATGACATTTTGAATCAATTTTTCTACAGTCCAGAAAATAATTTTCTGATGAAAAAGGATGACCCGTGACCTGTCGAAATTTCTCCAGATGGTCAGAAATCGAAATTTTTATTGTTTAATTTTTTGACTGCAAATGACTATTCCATGTAAATTATCACTTTTGGAACAAAAACAAGTGTGTTTAGAGTCAGTTTAATGCCTGAAATTGGTCGAAAAAGAAGCTTCTGAGTAGGAGAAAATGTCCTTAAAAATGGCAATTTTGGTCACATTGAGGCTTCAAAAAGTAGTTATTCAACATGAGGCACATTCCAAATGACATTTTTAATCAATTTTTCTACAGTCCAAAAAATCTATTTTCTGATGAAAAACGATGACCCGTGACCTGTCGAAATTTCTCCAGATGGTCAGAAATGGACATTTTTCAATGTTTAATTTTTGGACTTCAAATGACTATTCCATGTAAATTATCACTTTTGGAACAAAAACAAGTGTGTTTAGACTCACTTTAATGCCTGAAATTAGTCGAAATAGAAGCTTCTGAATAGGAGAAAAAGTCTGCAATAATGGCAATTTTGGTCACATTGAGGTTTCAAAAAGTAGTTATTCAACATGAGGCACAATCCAAATGACATTTTGAATCAATTTTTCTACAGTCCAAAAAATCAATTTTCTGATGAAAAACGATGACCCGTCGTGACCTGTCGAAATGTCTCCAGATGGTCAGAAATGGAAATTTCTTAATGTTTAACTTTTTTGACTGCAAATGACTATTCCATGTAAATTATCACTTTTGGAACAAAAATAAGTGTGTTTATAGTCACTTTAATGCCTGAAATTGGTCGAAATAGAAGCTTCTAAATAGGAGAAAAAGTCTGTAATAATGGCAATTTTGGTCACATTGAGGCTTTAAAAAGTAGTTATTCAACATGAGGCACATTCCAAATGACATTTTGAATCAATTTTTCTACAGTCCAAAAAATCAATTTTCTGATGAAAAACGATGACCCGTGACCTGTCGAAATTTCTCCAGATGGTCAGAAATCGAAATTTGTATTGTTTAATTTTTTGACTGCAATTGACTATTCCATGTAAATTATCACTTTTGGAACAAAAACAAGTGTGTTTAGACTCACTTTAATGCCTGAAATTAGTCGAAAAAGAAGCTTCTGAGTAGGAGAAAATGTCCGTAAAAATGGCAATTTTTGTCACATTGAGGCTTCAAAAAGTAGTTATTCAACATGAGGCACATTCCAAATGACATTTTGAATCAATTTTTCTACAGTCCAGAAAATAATTTTCTGATGAAAAAGGATGACCCGTGACCTGTCGAAATTTCTCCAGATGGTCAGAAATGGAAATGTTTTAATGTTTAATTTTCTGACTGCAAATGACTATTCCATGTAAATTATCACTTTTGGAACAAAAACAAGTGTTTTTAGAGTCACTTTAATGCCTGAAATTGGTCGAAATAGAAGCTTCTGAATAGGAGAAAAAGTCTGTAATAATGGCAATTTTGGTCACATTGAGGCTTTAAAAAGTATTTATTCAACATGAGGCACATTCCAAATGACATTTTGAATCAATTTTTCTACAGTCCAAAAAATCAATTTTCTGATGAAAAACGATGACCCGTGACCTGTCAAAATTTCTCCAGATGGTCAGAAATCGAAATTTTTATTGTTTAATTTTTTGACTGCAAATGACTATTCCATGTAAATTATCACTTTTGGAACAAAAACAAGTGTGTTTAGAGTCAGTTTAATGCCTGAAATTGGTCGAAAAAGAAGCTTCTGAGTAGTAGAAAATGTCCGTAAAAATGGCAATTTTGGTCACATTGAGGCTTCTAAAAGTAGTTATTCAACATGAGGCACATTCCAAATGACATTTTGAATCAATTTTTCTACAGTCCAGAAAATCAATTTTCTGATGAAAAAGGATGACCCGTGACCTGTCGAAATTTCTCCAGATGGTCAGAAATGGAAATGTTTTAATGTTTAATTTTTTGACTGCAAATGACTATTCCATGTAAATTATCACTTTTGGAACAAAAACAAGTGTTTTTAGAGTCACTTTAATGCCTGAAATTGGTCGAAATAGAAGCTTCTGAATAGGAGAAAAAGTCTGTAATAATGGCAATTTTGGTCACATTGAGGCTTTAAAAAGTAGTTATTCAACATGAGGCACATTCCAAATGACATTTTGAATCAATTTTTCTACAGTCCTAAAAATCAATTTTCTGATGAAAAACAATGACCTATGACCTGTCGAAATTTCTCCAGATGGCCAGGAATGGAAATTTTTTAATGTTTACATTTTTTGACTGCAAATGACTATTCCATGTAAATTATCACTTTTGGAACAAAAACAAGTGTGTTTAGACTCACTTTAATGTCTGAAATTGGTCGAAATAGACGCTTCTGAATAGGAGAAAAAGTCTGTAATAATGGCAATTTTGGTAACATTGAGGCTTTAAAAAGTAGTTATTCAACATGGGGCACATTCCAAATGACATTTTGAATCAATTTTTCTACAGTCCAAAAAATCAATTTTCTGATGAAAAACGATGACCCGTCTTGACCTGTCGAAATGTCTCCAGATGGTCAGAAATGGACATTTTTTAATGTTGAACTTTTTTGACTGCAAATGACTATTCCATGTAAATTATCACTTTTGGAACAAAAACAAGTGTGTTTAGAGTCACTTTATGCCTGAAATTGGTCGAAATAGAAGCTTCTGAATAGGAGAAAAAGTCTGTAATAATGGCAATTTTGGTCACATTGAGGCTTTAAAAAGTAGTTATTCAACATGAGGCACATTCCAAATGACATTTTGAATCAATTTTTCTACAGTCCAAAAAAGATATTTTCTGATGAAAAACAATGACCCGTGACCTGTCGAAATTTCTCCAGATGGTCAGAAATGGAAATTTTTTAATGTTTAATTTTTTGACTGCAATTGACTATTCCATGTAAATTATCACTTTTGGAACAAAAACAAGTGTGTTTAGACTCACTTTAATGCCTGAAATTAGTCGAAATAGAAGCTTCTGAATAGGAGAAAAAGTCTGCAATAATGGCAATTTTGGTCACATTGAGGTTTCAAAAAGTAGTTATTCAACATGAGGCACAATCCAAATGACATTTTGAATCAATTTTTCTACAGTCCAAAAAATCAATTTTCTGATGAAAAACAATGACCCGTGACCTGTCGAAATTTCTCCAGATGGTCAGAAATCGAAATTTTTATTGTTTAATTTTTTGACTGCAAATGACTATTCCATGTAAATTATCACTTTTGGAACAAAAACAAGTGTGTTTAGAGTCAGTTTAATGCCTGAAATTGGTCGAAAAAGAAGCTTCTGAGTAGGAGAAAATGTCTGTAAAAATGGCAATTTTGGTCACATTGAGGCTTCAAAAAGTAGTTTTTCAACATGAGGCACATTCCAAATGACATTTTGAATCAATTTTTCTACAGTCCAGAAAATCAATTTTCTGATGAAAAAGGATGACCCGTGACCTGTCGAAATTTCTCCAGATGGTCAGAAATGGAAATGTTTTAATGTTTAATTTTTTGACTGCAAATGACTATTCCATGTAAATTATCACTTTTGGAACAAAAACAAGTGTTTTTAGAGTCACTTTAATGCCTGAAATTGGTCGAAATAGAAGCTTCTGAATAGGAGAAAAAGTCTGTAATAATGGCAATTTTGGTCACATTGAGGCTTTAAAAAGTAGTTATTCAACATGAGGCACATTCCAAATGACATTTTGAATCAATTTTTCTACAGTCCTAAAAATCAATTTTCTGATGAAAAACAATGACCTATGACCTGTCGCAATTTCTCCAGATGGCCAGAAATGGAAATTTTTTAATGTTTTAATTTTTGGACTGCAAATGACTATTCCATGTAAATTATCACTTTTGGAACTAAAATAAGTGTGTTTAGAGTCACGTTAATGCCTGAAATTGTTCGAAATAGAAGCTTCTGAATAGGAGAAAAAGTCTACAATAATGGCAATTTTGGTCTCATTGAGGTTTCAAAAAGTAGCTATTCAACATGAGGCACAATCCAAATGACATTTTAAATCAATTTTTTTACAGTCCAAAAAATCAATTTTCTGATGAAAAACGATGACCCGTGACCTGTCGAAATTTCTCCAGATGGTCAGAAATCGAAATTTTTATTGTTTAATTTTTGGACTGCAAATGACTATTCCATGTAAATTATCACTTTTGGAACAAAGATAAGTGTGTTTAGACTCACTTTAATGACTGAAATTGGTCGAAATAGAAGCTTCTGAATAGGAGAAAAAGTCTGTAATAATGGCAATTTTGGTCACATTGAGGCTTTAAAAATTAGTTATTCAACATGAGGCACATTCCAAATGACATTTTGAATCAATTTTTCTACAGTCCAAAAAATCAATTTTCTGATGAAAAACGATGACCCGTGACCTGTCGAAATTTCTCCAGATGGTCAGAAATGGAAATGTTTTAATGTTTAATTTTTTGACTGCAAATGACTATTCCATGTAAATTATCACTTTTGGAACAAAAACAAGTGTTTTTAGAGTCACTTTAATGCCTGAAATTGGTCGAAATAGAAGCTTCTGAATAGGAGAAAAAATCTGTAATAATGGCAATTTTGGTCACATTGAGGCTTTAAAAAGTATTTATTCAACATGAGGCACATTCCAAATGACATTTTGAATCAATTTTTCTACAGTCCAAAAAATCAATTTTCTGATGAAAAACGATGACCCGTGACCTGTCGAAATTTCTCCAGATGGTCAGAAATCAAAATTTTTATTGTTTAATTTTTTGACTGCAAATGACTATTCCATGTAAATTATCACTTTTGGAACAAAAACAAGTGTGTTTAGAGTCAGTTTAATGCCTGAAATTGGTCGAAAAAGAAGCTTCTGAGTAGGAGAAAATGTCCGTAAAAATGGCAATTTTGGTCACATTGAGGCTTCAAAAAGTAGTTATTCAACATGAGGCACATTCCAAATGACATTTTGAATCAATTTTTCTACAGTCCAGAAAATCAATTTTCTGATGAAAAAGGATGACCCGTGACCTGCCGAAATTTCTCCAGATGGTCAGAAATTGAAATGTTTTAATGTTTAATTTTTTGACTGGAAATGACTATTCCATGTAAATTATCACTTTTGGAACAAAAACAAGTGTTTTTAGAGTCACTTTAATGCCTGAAATTGGTCGAAATAGAAGCTTCTGAATAGGAGAAAAAGTCTGTGTTAATGGCAATTTTGGTCACATTGAGGCTTTAAAAAGTAGTTATTCAACATGAGGCACATTCCAAATGACATTTTGAATCAATTTTTCTACAGTCCTAAAAATCAATTTTCTGATGAAAAACAATGACCTATGACCTGTCGAAATTTCTCCAGATGGCCAGAAATGGACATTTTTTAATGTTTAAATTTTTTGACTGCAAATGACTATTCCATGTAAATTATCACTTTTGGAACAAAAATAAGTGTGTTTAGACTCACTTTAATGACTGAAATTGGTCGAAATAGAAGCTTCTGAATAGGAGAAAAAGTCTGTAATAATGGCAATTTTGGTCACATTGAGGCTTTAAAAAGTAGTTATTCAACATGAGGCACATTCCAAATGACATTTTGAATCAATTTTTCTACAGTCCAAAAAATCATTTTTCTGATGAAAAACGATGACCCGTGACCTGTCGAAATTTCTCCAGATGGTCAAAAATCGAAATTTTTATTGTTTAATTTTTTGACTGCAAATGACTATTCCATGTAAATTATCACTTTTGGAACAAAAATAAGTGTGTTTATAGTCACTTTAATGCCTGAAATTGGTCGAAATAGAAGCTTCTAAATAGGAGAAAAAGTCTGTAATAATGGCAATTTTGGTAACATTGAGGCTTTAAAAAGTAGTTATTCAACATGGGGCACATTCCAAATGACATTTTGAATCAATTTTTCTACAGTCCAAAAAATCAATTTTCTGATGAAAAACGATGACCCGTCGTGACCTGTCGAAATGTCTCCAGATGGTCAGAAATGGAAATTTTTTAATGTTTAACTTTTTTGACTGCAAATGACTATTCCATGTAAATTATCACTTTTGGAACAAAAACAAGTGTGTTTAGAGTCACTTTATGCCTGAAATTGGTCGAAATAGAAGCTTCTGAATAGGAGAAAAAGTCTGTAATAATGGCAATTTTGGTCACATTGAGGCTTTAAAAAGTAGTTATTCAACATGAGGCACATTCCAAATGACATTTTGAATCAATTTTTCTACAGTCCAAAAAAGATATTTTCTGATGAAAAACAATGACCCGTGACCTGTCGAAATTTCTCCAGATGGTCAGAAATGGAAATTTTTTAATGTTTAATTTTTTGACTGCAATTGACTATTCCATGTAAATTATCACTTTTGGAACAAAAACAAGTGTGTTTAGACTCACTTTAATGCCTGAAATTAGTCGAAATAGAAGCTTCTGAATAGGAGAAAAAGTCTGCAATAATGGCAATTTTGGTCACATTGAGGTTTCAAAAAGTAGTTATTCAACATGAGGCACAATCCAAATGACATTTTGAATCAATTTTTCTACAGTCCAAAAAATCAATTTTCTGATGAAAAACAATGACCCGTGACCTGTCGAAATTTCTCCAGATGGTCAGAAATCGAAATTTTTATTGTTTAATTTTTTGACTGCAAATGACTATTCCATGTAAATTATCACTTTTGGAACAAAAACAAGTGTGTTTAGAGTCAGTTTAATGCCTGAAATTGGTCGAAAAAGAAGCTTCTGAGTAGGAGAAAATGTCTGTAAAAATGGCAATTTTGGTCACATTGAGGCTTCAAAAAGTAGTTTTTCAACATGAGGCACATTCCAAATGACATTTTGAATCAATTTTTCTACAGTCCAGAAAATCAATTTTCTGATGAAAAAGGATGACCCGTGACCTGTCGAAATTTCTCCAGATGGTCAGAAATGGAAATGTTTTAATGTTTAATGTTTTGACTGCAAATGACTATTCCATGTAAATTATCACTTTTGGAACAAAAACAAGTGTTTTTAGAGTCACTTTAATGCCTGAAATTGGTCGAAATAGAAGCTTCTGAATAGGAGAAAAAGTCTGTAATAATGGCAATTTTGGTCACATTGAGGCTTTAAAAAGTAGTTATTCAACATGAGGCACATTCCAAATGACATTTTGAATCAATTTTTCTACAGTCCTAAAAATCAATTTTCTGATGAAAAACAATGACCTATGACCTGTCGCAATTTCTCCAGATGGCCAGAAATGGAAATTTTTTAATGTTTTAATTTTTGGACTGCAAATGACTATTCCATGTAAATTATCACTTTTGGAACTAAAATAAGTGTGTTTAGAGTCACGTTAATGCCTGAAATTGTTCGAAATAGAAGCTTCTGAATAGGAGAAAAAGTCTACAATAATGGCAATTTTGGTCTCATTGAGGTTTCAAAAAGTAGCTATTCAACATGAGGCACAATCCAAATGACATTTTAAATCAATTTTTTTACAGTCCAAAAAATCAATTTTCTGATGAAAAACGATGACCCGTGACCTGTCGAAATTTCTCCAGATGGTCAGAAATCGACATTTTTATTGTTTAATTTTTGGACTGCAAATGACTATTCCATGTAAATTATCACTTTTGGAACAAAAATAAGTGTGTTTAGACTCACTTTAATGACTGAAATTGGTCGAAATAGAAGCTTCTGAATAGGAGAAAAAGTCTGTAATAATGGCAATTTTGGTCACATTGAGGCTTTAAAAATTAGTTATTCAACATGAGGCACATTCCAAATGACATTTTGAATCAATTTTTCTACAGTCCAAAAAATCAATTTTCTGATGAAAAACGATGACCCGTGACCTGTCGAAATTTCTCCAGATGGTCAGAAATGGAAATGTTTTAATGTTTAATTTTTTGACTGCAAATGACTATTCCATGTAAATTATCACTTTTGGAACAAAAACAAGTGTTTTTAGAGTCACTTTAATGCCTGAAATTGGTCGAAATAGAAGCTTCTGAATAGGAGAAAAAGTCTGTAATAATGGCAATTTTGGTCACATTGAGGCTTTAAAAAGTAGTTATTCAACATGAGGCACATTCCAAATGACATTTTGAATCAATTTTTCTACAGTCCAGAAAATAATTTTCTGATGAAAAAGGATGACCCGTGACCTGTCGAAATTTCTCCAGATGGTCAGAAATCGAAATTTTTATTGTTTAATTTTTTGACTGCAAATGACTATTCCATGTAAATTATCACTTTTGGAACAAAAACAAGTGTGTTTAGAGTCAGTTTAATGCCTGAAATTGGTCGAAAAAGAAGCTTCTGAGTAGGAGAAAATGTCCTTAAAAATGGCAATTTTGGTCACATTGAGGCTTCAAAAAGTAGTTATTCAACATGAGGCACATTCCAAATGACATTTTTAATCAATTTTTCTACAGTCCAAAAAATCTATTTTCTGATGAAAAACGATGACCCGTGACCTGTCGAAATTTCTCCAGATGGTCAGAAATGGACATTTTTCAATGTTTAATTTTTGGACTTCAAATGACTATTCCATGTAAATTATCACTTTTGGAACAAAAACAAGTGTGTTTAGACTCACTTTAATGCCTGAAATTAGTCGAAATAGAAGCTTCTGAATAGGAGAAAAAGTCTGCAATAATGGCAATTTTGGTCACATTGAGGTTTCAAAAAGTAGTTATTCAACATGAGGCACAATCCAAATGACATTTTGAATCAATTTTTCTACAGTCCAAAAAATCAATTTTCTGATGAAAAACGATGACCCGTCGTGACCTGTCGAAATGTCTCCAGATGGTCAGAAATGGAAATTTCTTAATGTTTAACTTTTTTGACTGCAAATGACTATTCCATGTAAATTATCACTTTTGGAACAAAAATAAGTGTGTTTATAGTCACTTTAATGCCTGAAATTGGTCGAAATAGAAGCTTCTAAATAGGAGAAAAAGTCTGTAATAATGGCAATTTTGGTCACATTGAGGCTTTAAAAAGTAGTTATTCAACATGAGGCACATTCCAAATGACATTTTGAATCAATTTTTCTACAGTCCAAAAAATCAATTTTCTGATGAAAAACGATGACCCGTGACCTGTCGAAATTTCTCCAGATGGTCAGAAATCGAAATTTGTATTGTTTAATTTTTTGACTGCAATTGACTATTCCATGTAAATTATCACTTTTGGAACAAAAACAAGTGTGTTTAGACTCACTTTAATGCCTGAAATTAGTCGAAAAAGAAGCTTCTGAGTAGGAGAAAATGTCCGTAAAAATGGCAATTTTTGTCACATTGAGGCTTCAAAAAGTAGTTATTCAACATGAGGCACATTCCAAATGACATTTTGAATCAATTTTTCTACAGTCCAGAAAATAATTTTCTGATGAAAAAGGATGACCCGTGACCTGTCGAAATTTCTCCAGATGGTCAGAAATGGAAATGTTTTAATGTTTAATTTTCTGACTGCAAATGACTATTCCATGTAAATTATCACTTTTGGAACAAAAACAAGTGTTTTTAGAGTCACTTTAATGCCTGAAATTGGTCGAAATAGAAGCTTCTGAATAGGAGAAAAAGTCTGTAATAATGGCAATTTTGGTCACATTGAGGCTTTAAAAAGTATTTATTCAACATGAGGCACATTCCAAATGACATTTTGAATCAATTTTTCTACAGTCCAAAAAATCAATTTTCTGATGAAAAACGATGACCCGTGACCTGTCAAAATTTCTCCAGATGGTCAGAAATCGAAATTTTTATTGTTTAATTTTTTGACTGCAAATGACTATTCCATGTAAATTATCACTTTTGGAACAAAAACAAGTGTGTTTAGAGTCAGTTTAATGCCTGAAATTGGTCGAAAAAGAAGCTTCTGAGTAGTAGAAAATGTCCGTAAAAATGGCAATTTTGGTCACATTGAGGCTTCTAAAAGTAGTTATTCAACATGAGGCACATTCCAAATGACATTTTGAATCAATTTTTCTACAGTCCAGAAAATCAATTTTCTGATGAAAAAGGATGACCCGTGACCTGTCGAAATTTCTCCAGATGGTCAGAAATGGAAATGTTTTAATGTTTAATTTTTTGACTGCAAATGACTATTCCATGTAAATTATCACTTTTGGAACAAAAACAAGTGTTTTTAGAGTCACTTTAATGCCTGAAATTGGTCGAAATAGAAGCTTCTGAATAGGAGAAAAAGTCTGTAATAATGGCAATTTTGGTCACATTGAGGCTTTAAAAAGTAGTTATTCAACATGAGGCACATTCCAAATGACATTTTGAATCAATTTTTCTACAGTCCTAAAAATCAATTTTCTGATGAAAAACAATGACCTATGACCTGTCGAAATTTCTCCAGATGGCCAGGAATGGAAATTTTTTAATGTTTACATTTTTTGACTGCAAATGACTATTCCATGTAAATTATCACTTTTGGAACAAAAACAAGTGTGTTTAGACTCACTTTAATGTCTGAAATTGGTCGAAATAGACGCTTCTGAATAGGAGAAAAAGTCTGTAATAATGGCAATTTTGGTAACATTGAGGCTTTAAAAAGTAGTTATTCAACATGGGGCACATTCCAAATGACATTTTGAATCAATTTTTCTACAGTCCAAAAAATCAATTTTCTGATGAAAAACGATGACCCGTCGTGACCTGTCGAAATGTCTCCAGATGGTCAGAAATGGACATTTTTTAATGTTGAACTTTTTTGACTGCAAATGACTATTCCATGTAAATTATCACTTTTGGAACAAAAACAAGTGTGTTTAGAGTCACTTTATGCCTGAAATTGGTCGAAATAGAAGCTTCTGAATAGGAGAAAAAGTCTGTAATAATGGCAATTTTGGTCACATTGAGGCTTTAAAAAGTAGTTATTCAACATGAGGCACATTCCAAATGACATTTTGAATCAATTTTTCTACAGTCCAAAAAAGATATTTTCTGATGAAAAACAATGACCCGTGACCTGTCGAAATTTCTCCAGATGGTCAGAAATGGAAATTTTTTAATGTTTAATTTTTTGACTGCAATTGACTATTCCATGTAAATTATCACTTTTGGAACAAAAACAAGTGTGTTTAGACTCACTTTAATGCCTGAAATTAGTCGAAATAGAAGCTTCTGAATAGGAGAAAAAGTCTGCAATAATGGCAATTTTGGTCACATTGAGGTTTCAAAAAGTAGTTATTCAACATGAGGCACAATCCAAATGACATTTTGAATCAATTTTTCTACAGTCCAAAAAATCAATTTTCTGATGAAAAACAATGACCCGTGACCTGTCGAAATTTCTCCAGATGGTCAGAAATCGAAATTTTTATTGTTTAATTTTTTGACTGCAAATGACTATTCCATGTAAATTATCACTTTTGGAACAAAAACAAGTGTGTTTAGAGTCAGTTTAATGCCTGAAATTGGTCGAAAAAGAAGCTTCTGAGTAGGAGAAAATGTCTGTAAAAATGGCAATTTTGGTCACATTGAGGCTTCAAAAAGTAGTTTTTCAACATGAGGCACATTCCAAATGACATTTTGAATCAATTTTTCTACAGTCCAGAAAATCAATTTTCTGATGAAAAAGGATGACCCGTGACCTGTCGAAATTTCTCCAGATGGTCAGAAATGGAAATGTTTTAATGTTTAATTTTTTGACTGCAAATGACTATTCCATGTAAATTATCACTTTTGGAACAAAAACAAGTGTTTTTAGAGTCACTTTAATGCCTGAAATTGGTCGAAATAGAAGCTTCTGAATAGGAGAAAAAGTCTGTAATAATGGCAATTTTGGTCACATTGAGGCTTTAAAAAGTAGTTATTCAACATGAGGCACATTCCAAATGACATTTTGAATCAATTTTTCTACAGTCCTAAAAATCAATTTTCTGATGAAAAACAATGACCTATGACCTGTCGCAATTTCTCCAGATGGCCAGAAATGGAAATTTTTTAATGTTTTAATTTTTGGACTGCAAATGACTATTCCATGTAAATTATCACTTTTGGAACTAAAATAAGTGTGTTTAGAGTCACGTTAATGCCTGAAATTGTTCGAAATAGAAGCTTCTGAATAGGAGAAAAAGTCTACAATAATGGCAATTTTGGTCTCATTGAGGTTTCAAAAAGTAGCTATTCAACATGAGGCACAATCCAAATGACATTTTAAATCAATTTTTTTACAGTCCAAAAAATCAATTTTCTGATGAAAAACGATGACCCGTGACCTGTCGAAATTTCTCCAGATGGTCAGAAATCGAAATTTTTATTGTTTAATTTTTGGACTGCAAATGACTATTCCATGTAAATTATCACTTTTGGAACAAAGATAAGTGTGTTTAGACTCACTTTAATGACTGAAATTGGTCGAAATAGAAGCTTCTGAATAGGAGAAAAAGTCTGTAATAATGGCAATTTTGGTCACATTGAGGCTTTAAAAATTAGTTATTCAACATGAGGCACATTCCAAATGACATTTTGAATCAATTTTTCTACAGTCCAAAAAATCAATTTTCTGATGAAAAACGATGACCCGTGACCTGTCGAAATTTCTCCAGATGGTCAGAAATGGAAATGTTTTAATGTTTAATTTTTTGACTGCAAATGACTATTCCATGTAAATTATCACTTTTGGAACAAAAACAAGTGTTTTTAGAGTCACTTTAATGCCTGAAATTGGTCGAAATAGAAGCTTCTGAATAGGAGAAAAAATCTGTAATAATGGCAATTTTGGTCACATTGAGGCTTTAAAAAGTATTTATTCAACATGAGGCACATTCCAAATGACATTTTGAATCAATTTTTCTACAGTCCAAAAAATCAATTTTCTGATGAAAAACGATGACCCGTGACCTGTCGAAATTTCTCCAGATGGTCAGAAATCAAAATTTTTATTGTTTAATTTTTTGACTGCAAATGACTATTCCATGTAAATTATCACTTTTGGAACAAAAACAAGTGTGTTTAGAGTCAGTTTAATGCCTGAAATTGGTCGAAAAAGAAGCTTCTGAGTAGGAGAAAATGTCCGTAAAAATGGCAATTTTGGTCACATTGAGGCTTCAAAAAGTAGTTATTCAACATGAGGCACATTCCAAATGACATTTTGAAT
The DNA here is from genome assembly GCF_964204655.1 of Triturus cristatus. Taxonomy (NCBI): domain Eukaryota; kingdom Metazoa; phylum Chordata; class Amphibia; order Caudata; family Salamandridae; genus Triturus; species Triturus cristatus. The sequence goes on along the minus strand of NC_140589.1, from coordinate 1,197,142,824 downwards.
CAATTTTTCTACAGTCCAGAAAATCAATTTTCTGATGAAAAAGGATGACCCGTGACCTGCCGAAATTTCTCCAGATGGTCAGAAATTGAAATGTTTTAATGTTTAATTTTTTGACTGGAAATGACTATTCCATGTAAATTATCACTTTTGGAACAAAAACAAGTGTTTTTAGAGTCACTTTAATGCCTGAAATTGGTCGAAATAGAAGCTTCTGAATAGGAGAAAAAGTCTGTGTTAATGGCAATTTTGGTCACATTGAGGCTTTAAAAAGTAGTTATTCAACATGAGGCACATTCCAAATGACATTTTGAATCAATTTTTCTACAGTCCTAAAAATCAATTTTCTGATGAAAAACAATGACCTATGACCTGTCGAAATTTCTCCAGATGGCCAGAAATGGACATTTTTTAATGTTTAAATTTTTTGACTGCAAATGACTATTCCATGTAAATTATCACTTTTGGAACAAAAATAAGTGTGTTTAGACTCACTTTAATGACTGAAATTGGTCGAAATAGAAGCTTCTGAATAGGAGAAAAAGTCTGTAATAATGGCAATTTTGGTCACATTGAGGCTTTAAAAAGTAGTTATTCAACATGAGGCACATTCCAAATGACATTTTGAATCAATTTTTCTACAGTCCAAAAAATCATTTTTCTGATGAAAAACGATGACCCGTGACCTGTCGAAATTTCTCCAGATGGTCAAAAATCGAAATTTTTATTGTTTAATTTTTTGACTGCAAATGACTATTCCATGTAAATTATCACTTTTGGAACAAAAATAAGTGTGTTTATAGTCACTTTAATGCCTGAAATTGGTCGAAATAGAAGCTTCTAAATAGGAGAAAAAGTCTGTAATAATGGCAATTTTGGTAACATTGAGGCTTTAAAAAGTAGTTATTCAACATGGGGCACATTCCAAATGACATTTTGAATCAATTTTTCTACAGTCCAAAAAATCAATTTTCTGATGAAAAACGATGACCCGTCGTGACCTGTCGAAATGTCTCCAGATGGTCAGAAATGGAAATTTTTTAATGTTTAACTTTTTTGACTGCAAATGACTATTCCATGTAAATTATCACTTTTGGAACAAAAACAAGTGTGTTTAGAGTCACTTTATGCCTGAAATTGGTCGAAATAGAAGCTTCTGAATAGGAGAAAAAGTCTGTAATAATGGCAATTTTGGTCACATTGAGGCTTTAAAAAGTAGTTATTCAACATGAGGCACATTCCAAATGACATTTTGAATCAATTTTTCTACAGTCCAAAAAAGATAGTTTCTGATGAAAAACAATGACCCGTGACCTGTCGAAATTTCTCCAGATGGTCAGAAATGGAAATTTTTTAATGTTTAATTTTTTGACTGCAATTGACTATTCCATGTAAATTATCACTTTTGGAACAAAAACAAGTGTGTTTAGACTCACTTTAATGCCTGAAATTAGTCGAAATAGAAGCTTCTGAATAGGAGAAAAAGTCTGCAATAATGGCAATTTTGGTCACATTGAGGTTTCAAAAAGTAGTTATTCAACATGAGGCACAATCCAAATGACATTTTGAATCAATTTTTCTACAGTCCAAAAAATCAATTTTCTGATGAAAAACAATGACCCGTGACCTGTCGAAATTTCTCCAGATGGTCAGAAATCGAAATTTTTATTGTTTAATTTTTTGACTGCAAATGACTATTCCATGTAAATTATCACTTTTGGAACAAAAACAAGTGTGTTTAGAGTCAGTTTAATGCCTGAAATTGGTCGAAAAAGAAGCTTCTGAGTAGGAGAAAATGTCTGTAAAAATGGCAATTTTGGTCACATTGAGGCTTCAAAAAGTAGTTTTTCAACATGAGGCACATTCCAAATGACATTTTGAATCAATTTTTCTACAGTCCAGAAAATCAATTTTCTGATGAAAAAGGATGACCCGTGACCTGTCGAAATTTCTCCAGATGGTCAGAAATGGAAATGTTTTAATGTTTAATGTTTTGACTGCAAATGACTATTCCATGTAAATTATCACTTTTGGAACAAAAACAAGTGTTTTTAGAGTCACTTTAATGCCTGAAATTGGTCGAAATAGAAGCTTCTGAATAGGAGAAAAAGTCTGTAATAATGGCAATTTTGGTCACATTGAGGCTTTAAAAAGTAGTTATTCAACATGAGGCACATTCCAAATGACATTTTGAATCAATTTTTCTACAGTCCTAAAAATCAATTTTCTGATGAAAAACAATGACCTATGACCTGTCGCAATTTCTCCAGATGGCCAGAAATGGAAATTTTTTAATGTTTTAATTTTTGGACTGCAAATGACTATTCCATGTAAATTATCACTTTTGGAACTAAAATAAGTGTGTTTAGAGTCACGTTAATGCCTGAAATTGTTCGAAATAGAAGCTTCTGAATAGGAGAAAAAGTCTACAATAATGGCAATTTTGGTCTCATTGAGGTTTCAAAAAGTAGCTATTCAACATGAGGCACAATCCAAATGACATTTTAAATCAATTTTTTTACAGTCCAAAAAATCAATTTTCTGATGAAAAACGATGACCCGTGACCTGTCGAAATTTCTCCAGATGGTCAGAAATCGACATTTTTATTGTTTAATTTTTGGACTGCAAATGACTATTCCATGTAAATTATCACTTTTGGAACAAAAATAAGTGTGTTTAGACTCACTTTAATGACTGAAATTGGTCGAAATAGAAGCTTCTGAATAGGAGAAAAAGTCTGTAATAATGGCAATTTTGGTCACATTGAGGCTTTAAAAATTAGTTATTCAACATGAGGCACATTCCAAATGACATTTTGAATCAATTTTTCTACAGTCCAAAAAATCAATTTTCTGATGAAAAACGATGACCCGTGACCTGTCGAAATTTCTCCAGATGGTCAGAAATGGAAATGTTTTAATGTTTAATTTTTTGACTGCAAATGACTATTCCATGTAAATTATCACTTTTGGAACAAAAACAAGTGTTTTTAGAGTCACTTTAATGCCTGAAATTGGTCGAAATAGAAGCTTCTGAATAGGAGAAAAAGTCTGTAATAATGGCAATTTTGGTCACATTGAGGCTTTAAAAAGTAGTTATTCAACATGAGGCACATTCCAAATGACATTTTGAATCAATTTTTCTACAGTCCAGAAAATAATTTTCTGATGAAAAAGGATGACCCGTGACCTGTCGAAATTTCTCCAGATGGTCAGAAATCGAAATTTTTATTGTTTAATTTTTTGACTGCAAATGACTATTCCATGTAAATTATCACTTTTGGAACAAAAACAAGTGTGTTTAGAGTCAGTTTAATGCCTGAAATTGGTCGAAAAAGAAGCTTCTGAGTAGGAGAAAATGTCCTTAAAAATGGCAATTTTGGTCACATTGAGGCTTCAAAAAGTAGTTATTCAACATGAGGCACATTCCAAATGACATTTTTAATCAATTTTTCTACAGTCCAAAAAATCTATTTTCTGATGAAAAACGATGACCCGTGACCTGTCGAAATTTCTCCAGATGGTCAGAAATGGACATTTTTCAATGTTTAATTTTTGGACTTCAAATGACTATTCCATGTAAATTATCACTTTTGGAACAAAAACAAGTGTGTTTAGACTCACTTTAATGCCTGAAATTAGTCGAAATAGAAGCTTCTGAATAGGAGAAAAAGTCTGCAATAATGGCAATTTTGGTCACATTGAGGTTTCAAAAAGTAGTTATTCAACATGAGGCACAATCCAAATGACATTTTGAATCAATTTTTCTACAGTCCAAAAAATCAATTTTCTGATGAAAAACGATGACCCGTCGTGACCTGTCGAAATGTCTCCAGATGGTCAGAAATGGAAATTTCTTAATGTTTATCTTTTTTGACTGCAAATGACTATTCCATGTAAATTATCACTTTTGGAACAAAAATAAGTGTGTTTATAGTCACTTTAATGCCTGAAATTGGTCGAAATAGAAGCTTCTAAATAGGAGAAAAAGTCTGTAATAATGGCAATTTTGGTCACATTGAGGCTTTAAAAAGTAGTTATTCAACATGAGGCACATTCCAAATGACATTTTGAATCAATTTTTCTACAGTCCAAAAAATCAATTTTCTGATGAAAAACGATGACCCGTGACCTGTCGAAATTTCTCCAGATGGTCAGAAATCGAAATTTGTATTGTTTAATTTTTTGACTGCAATTGACTATTCCATGTAAATTATCACTTTTGGAACAAAAACAAGTGTGTTTAGACTCACTTTAATGCCTGAAATTAGTCGAAAAAGAAGCTTCTGAGTAGGAGAAAATGTCCGTAAAAATGGCAATTTTTGTCACATTGAGGCTTCAAAAAGTAGTTATTCAACATGAGGCACATTCCAAATGACATTTTGAATCAATTTTTCTACAGTCCAGAAAATAATTTTCTGATGAAAAAGGATGACCCGTGACCTGTCGAAATTTCTCCAGATGGTCAGAAATGGAAATGTTTTAATGTTTAATTTTCTGACTGCAAATGACTATTCCATGTAAATTATCACTTTTGGAACAAAAACAAGTGTTTTTAGAGTCACTTTAATGCCTGAAATTGGTCGAAATAGAAGCTTCTGAATAGGAGAAAAAGTCTGTAATAATGGCAATTTTGGTCACATTGAGGCTTTAAAAAGTATTTATTCAACATGAGGCACATTCCAAATGACATTTTGAATCAATTTTTCTACAGTCCAAAAAATCAATTTTCTGATGAAAAACGATGACCCGTGACCTGTCAAAATTTCTCCAGATGGTCAGAAATCGAAATTTTTATTGTTTAATTTTTTGACTGCAAATGACTATTCCATGTAAATTATCACTTTTGGAACAAAAACAAGTGTGTTTAGAGTCAGTTTAATGCCTGAAATTGGTCGAAAAAGAAGCTTCTGAGTAGTAGAAAATGTCCGTAAAAATGGCAATTTTGGTCACATTGAGGCTTCTAAAAGTAGTTATTCAACATGAGGCACATTCCAAATGACATTTTGAATCAATTTTTCTACAGTCCAGAAAATCAATTTTCTGATGAAAAAGGATGACCCGTGACCTGTCGAAATTTCTCCAGATGGTCAGAAATGGAAATGTTTTAATGTTTAATTTTTTGACTGCAAATGACTATTCCATGTAAATTATCACTTTTGGAACAAAAACAAGTGTTTTTAGAGTCACTTTAATGCCTGAAATTGGTCGAAATAGAAGCTTCTGAATAGGAGAAAAAGTCTGTAATAATGGCAATTTTGGTCACATTGAGGCTTTAAAAAGTAGTTATTCAACATGAGGCACATTCCAAATGACATTTTGAATCAATTTTTCTACAGTCCTAAAAATCAATTTTCTGATGAAAAACAATGACCTATGACCTGTCGAAATTTCTCCAGATGGCCAGGAATGGAAATTTTTTAATGTTTACATTTTTTGACTGCAAATGACTATTCCATGTAAATTATCACTTTTGGAACAAAAACAAGTGTGTTTAGACTCACTTTAATGTCTGAAATTGGTCGAAATAGACGCTTCTGAATAGGAGAAAAAGTCTGTAATAATGGCAATTTTGGTAACATTGAGGCTTTAAAAAGTAGTTATTCAACATGGGGCACATTCCAAATGACATTTTGAATCAATTTTTCTACAGTCCAAAAAATCAATTTTCTGATGAAAAACGATGACCCGTCGTGACCTGTCGAAATGTCTCCAGATGGTCAGAAATGGACATTTTTTAATGTTGAACTTTTTTGACTGCAAATGACTATTCCATGTAAATTATCACTTTTGGAACAAAAACAAGTGTGTTTAGAGTCACTTTATGCCTGAAATTGGTCGAAATAGAAGCTTCTGAATAGGAGAAAAAGTCTGTAATAATGGCAATTTTGGTCACATTGAGGCTTTAAAAAGTAGTTATTCAACATGAGGCACATTCCAAATGACATTTTGAATCAATTTTTCTACAGTCCAAAAAAGATATTTTCTGATGAAAAACAATGACCCGTGACCTGTCGAAATTTCTCCAGATGGTCAGAAATGGAAATTTTTTAATGTTTAATTTTTTGACTGCAATTGACTATTCCATGTAAATTATCACTTTTGGAACAAAAACAAGTGTGTTTAGACTCACTTTAATGCCTGAAATTAGTCGAAATAGAAGCTTCTGAATAGGAGAAAAAGTCTGCAATAATGGCAATTTTGGTCACATTGAGGTTTCAAAAAGTAGTTATTCAACATGAGGCACAATCCAAATGACATTTTGAATCAATTTTTCTACAGTCCAAAAAATCAATTTTCTGATGAAAAACAATGACCCGTGACCTGTCGAAATTTCTCCAGATGGTCAGAAATCGAAATTTTTATTGTTTAATTTTTTGACTGCAAATGACTATTCCATGTAAATTATCACTTTTGGAACAAAAACAAGTGTGTTTAGAGTCAGTTTAATGCCTGAAATTGGTCGAAAAAGAAGATTCTGAGTAGGAGAAAATGTCTGTAAAAATGGCAATTTTGGTCACATTGAGGCTTCAAAAAGTAGTTTTTCAACATGAGGCACATTCCAAATGACATTTTGAATCAATTTTTCTACAGTCCAGAAAATCAATTTTCTGATGAAAAAGGATGACCCGTGACCTGTCGAAATTTCTCCAGATGGTCAGAAATGGAAATGTTTTAATGTTTAATTTTTTGACTGCAAATGACTATTCCATGTAAATTATCACTTTTGGAACAAAAACAAGTGTTTTTAGAGTCACTTTAATGCCTGAAATTGGTCGAAATAGAAGCTTCTGAATAGGAGAAAAAGTCTGTAATAATGGCAATTTTGGTCACATTGAGGCTTTAAAAAGTAGTTATTCAACATGAGGCACATTCCAAATGACATTTTGAATCAATTTTTCTACAGTCCTAAAAATCAATTTTCTGATGAAAAACAATGACCTATGACCTGTCGCAATTTCTCCAGATGGCCAGAAATGGAAATTTTTTAATGTTTTAATTTTTGGACTGCAAATGACTATTCCATGTAAATTATCACTTTTGGAACTAAAATAAGTGTGTTTAGAGTCACGTTAATGCCTGAAATTGTTCGAAATAGAAGCTTCTGAATAGGAGAAAAAGTCTACAATAATGGCAATTTTGGTCTCATTGAGGTTTCAAAAAGTAGCTATTCAACATGAGGCACAATCCAAATGACATTTTAAATCAATTTTTTTACAGTCCAAAAAATCAATTTTCTGATGAAAAACGATGACCCGTGACCTGTCGAAATTTCTCCAGATGGTCAGAAATCGAAATTTTTATTGTTTAATTTTTGGACTGCAAATGACTATTCCATGTAAATTATCACTTTTGGAACAAAAATAAGTGTGTTTAGACTCACTTTAATGACTGAAATTGGTCGAAATAGAAGCTTCTGAATAGGAGAAAAAGTCTGTAATAATGGCAATTTTGGTCACATTGAGGCTTTAAAAATTAGTTATTCAACATGAGGCACATTCCAAATGACATTTTGAATCAATTTTTCTACAGTCCAAAAAATCAATTTTCTGATGAAAAACGATGACCCGTGACCTGTCGAAATTTCTCCAGATGGTCAGAAATGGAAATGTTTTAATGTTTAATTTTTTGACTGCAAATGACTATTCCATGTAAATTATCACTTTTGGAACAAAAACAAGTGTTTTTAGAGTCACTTTAATGCCTGAAATTGGTCGAAATAGAAGCTTCTGAATAGGAGAAAAAATCTGTAATAATGGCAATTTTGGTCACATTGAGGCTTTAAAAAGTATTTATTCAACATGAGGCACATTCCAAATGACATTTTGAATCAATTTTTCTACAGTCCAAAAAATCAATTTTCTGATGAAAAACGATGACCCGTGACCTGTCGAAATTTCTCCAGATGGTCAGAAATCAAAATTTTTATTGTTTAATTTTTTGACTGCAAATGACTATTCCATGTAAATTATCACTTTTGGAACAAAAACAAGTGTGTTTAGAGTCAGTTTAATGCCTGAAATTGGTCGAAAAAGAAGCTTCTGAGTAGGAGAAAATGTCCGTAAAAATGGCAATTTTGGTCACATTGAGGCTTCAAAAAGTAGTTATTCAACATGAGGCACATTCCAAATGACATTTTGAATCAATTTTTCTACAGTCCAGAAAATCAATTTTCTGATGAAAAAGGATGACCCGTGACCTGCCGAAATTTCTCCAGATGGTCAGAAATTGAAATGTTTTAATGTTTAATTTTTTGACTGGAAATGACTATTCCATGTAAATTATCACTTTTGGAACAAAAACAAGTGTTTTTAGAGTCACTTTAATGCCTGAAATTGGTCGAAATAGAAGCTTCTGAATAGGAGAAAAAGTCTGTGTTAATGGCAATTTTGGTCACATTGAGGCTTTAAAAAGTAGTTATTCAACATGAGGCACATTCCAAATGACATTTTGAATCAATTTTTCTACAGTCCTAAAAATCAATTTTCTGATGAAAAACAATGACCTATGACCTGTCGAAATTTCTCCAGATGGCCAGAAATGGACATTTTTTAATGTTTAAATTTTTTGACTGCAAATGACTATTCCATGTAAATTATCACTTTTGGAACAAAAATAAGTGTGTTTAGACTCACTTTAATGACTGAAATTGGTCGAAATAGAAGCTTCTGAATAGGAGAAAAAGTCTGTAATAATGGCAATTTTGGTCACATTGAGGCTTTAAAAAGTAGTTATTCAACATGAGGCACATTCCAAATGACATTTTGAATCAATTTTTCTACAGTCCAAAAAATCATTTTTCTGATGAAAAACGATGACCCGTGACCTGTCGAAATTTCTCCAGATGGTCAAAAATCGAAATTTTTATTGTTTAATTTTTTGACTGCAAATGACTATTCCATGTAAATTATCACTTTTGGAACAAAAATAAGTGTGTTTATAGTCACTTTAATGCCTGAAATTGGTCGAAATAGAAGCTTCTAAATAGGAGAAAAAGTCTGTAATAATGGCAATTTTGGTAACATTGAGGCTTTAAAAAGTAGTTATTCAACATGGGGCACATTCCAAATGACATTTTGAATCAATTTTTCTACAGTCCAAAAAATCAATTTTCTGATGAAAAACGATGACCCGTCGTGACCTGTCGAAATGTCTCCAGATGGTCAGAAATGGAAATTTTTTAATGTTTAACTTTTTTGACTGCAAATGACTATTCCATGTAAATTATCACTTTTGGAACAAAAACAAGTGTGTTTAGAGTCACTTTATGCCTGAAATTGGTCGAAATAGAAGCTTCTGAATAGGAGAAAAAGTCTGTAATAATGGCAATTTTGGTCACATTGAGGCTTTAAAAAGTAGTTATTCAACATGAGGCACATTCCAAATGACATTTTGAATCAATTTTTCTACAGTCCAAAAAAGATAGTTTCTGATGAAAAACAATGACCCGTGACCTGTCGAAATTTCTCCAGATGGTCAGAAATGGAAATTTTTTAATGTTTAATTTTTTGACTGCAATTGACTATTCCATGTAAATTATCACTTTTGGAACAAAAACAAGTGTGTTTAGACTCACTTTAATGCCTGAAATTAGTCGAAATAGAAGCTTCTGAATAGGAGAAAAAGTCTGCAATAATGGCAATTTTGGTCACATTGAGGTTTCAAAAAGTAGTTATTCAACATGAGGCACAATCCAAATGACATTTTGAATCAATTTTTCTACAGTCCAAAAAATCAATTTTCTGATGAAAAACAATGACCCGTGACCTGTCGAAATTTCTCCAGATGGTCAGAAATCGAAATTTTTATTGTTTAATTTTTTGACTGCAAATGACTATTCCATGTAAATTATCACTTTTGGAACAAAAACAAGTGTGTTTAGAGTCAGTTTAATGCCTGAAATTGGTCGAAAAAGAAGCTTCTGAGTAGGAGAAAATGTCTGTAAAAATGGCAATTTTGGTCACATTGAGGCTTCAAAAAGTAGTTTTTCAACATGAGGCACATTCCAAATGACATTTTGAATCAATTTTTCTACAGTCCAGAAAATCAATTTTCTGATGAAAAAGGATGACCCGTGACCTGTCGAAATTTCTCCAGATGGTCAGAAATGGAAATGTTTTAATGTTTAATGTTTTGACTGCAAATGACTATTCCATGTAAATTATCACTTTTGGAACAAAAACAAGTGTTTTTAGAGTCACTTTAATGCCTGAAATTGGTCGAAATAGAAGCTTCTGAATAGGAGAAAAAGTCTGTAATAATGGCAATTTTGGTCACATTGAGGCTTTAAAAAGTAGTTATTCAACATGAGGCACATTCCAAATGACATTTTGAATCAATTTTTCTACAGTCCTAAAAATCAATTTTCTGATGAAAAACAATGACCTATGACCTGTCGCAATTTCTCCAGATGGCCAGAAATGGAAATTTTTTAATGTTTTAATTTTTGGACTGCAAATGACTATTCCATGTAAATTATCACTTTTGGAACTAAAATAAGTGTGTTTAGAGTCACGTTAATGCCTGAAATTGTTCGAAATAGAAGCTTCTGAATAGGAGAAAAAGTCTACAATAATGGCAATTTTGGTCTCATTGAGGTTTCAAAAAGTAGCTATTCAACATGAGGCACAATCCAAATGACATTTTAAATCAATTTTTTTACAGTCCAAAAAATCAATTTTCTGATGAAAAACGATGACCCGTGACCTGTCGAAATTTCTCCAGATGGTCAGAAATCGACATTTTTATTGTTTAATTTTTGGACTGCAAATGACTATTCCATGTAAATTATCACTTTTGGAACAAAAATAAGTGTGTTTAGACTCACTTTAATGACTGAAATTGGTCGAAATAGAAGCTTCTGAATAGGAGAAAAAGTCTGTAATAATGGCAATTTTGGTCACATTGAGGCTTTAAAAATTAGTTATTCAACATGAGGCACATTCCAAATGACATTTTGAATCAATTTTTCTACAGTCCAAAAAATCAATTTTCTGATGAAAAACGATGACCCGTGACCTGTCGAAATTTCTCCAGATGGTCAGAAATGGAAATGTTTTAATGTTTAATTTTTTGACTGCAAATGACTATTCCATGTAAATTATCACTTTTGGAACAAAAACAAGTGTTTTTAGAGTCACTTTAATGCCTGAAATTGGTCGAAATAGAAGCTTCTGAATAGGAGAAAAAGTCTGTAATAATGGCAATTTTGGTCACATTGAGGCTTTAAAAAGTATTTATTCAACATGAGGCACATTCCAAATGACATTTTGAATCAATTTTTCTACAGTCCAAAAAATCAATTTTCTGATGAAAAACGATGACCCGTGACCTGTCGAAATTTCTCCAGATGGTCAGAAATCAAAATTTTTATTGTTTAATTTTTTGACTGCAAATGACTATTCCATGTAAATTATCACTTTTGGAACAAAAACAAGTGTGTTTAGAGTCAGTTTAATGCCTGAAATTGGTCGAAAAAGAAGCTTCTGAGTAGGAGAAAATGTCCGTAAAAATGGCAATTTTGGTCACATTGAGGCTTCAAAAAGTAGTTATTCAACATGAGGCACATTCCAAATGACATTTTGAATCAATTTTTCTACAGTCCAGAAAATCAATTTTCTGATGAAAAAGGATGACCGTGACCTGCCGAAATTTCTCCAGATGGTCAGAAATTGAAATGTTTTAATGTTTAATTTTTTGACTGGAAATGACTATTCCATGTAAATTATCACTTTTGGAACAAAAACAAGTGTTTTTAGAGTCACTTTAATGCCTGAAATTGGTCGAAATAGAAGCTTCTGAATAGGAGAAAAAGTCTGTGTTAATGGCAATTTTGGTCACATTGAGGCTTTAAAAAGTAGTTATTCAACATGAGGCACATTCCAAATGACATTTTGAATCAATTTTTCTACAGTCCTAAAAATCAATTTTCTGATGAAAAACAATGACCTATGACCTGTCGAAATTTCTCCAGATGGCCAGAAATGGAAATTTTTTAATGTTTAAATTTTTTGACTGCAAATGACTATTCCATGTAAATTATCACTTTTGGAACTAAAATAAGTGTGTTTAGAGTCACGTTAATGCCTGAAATTGTTCGAAATAGAAGCTTCTGAATAGGAGAAAAAGGCTACAATAATGGCAATTTTGGTCACATTGAGGTTTCAAAAAGTAGCTATTCAACATGAGGCACAATCCAAATGACATTTTAAATCAATTTTTTTACAGTCCAAAAAATCAATTTTCTGATGAAAAACGATGACCCGTGACCTGTCGAAATTTCTCCAGATGGTCAGAAATCGAAATTTTTATTGTTTAATTTTTGGACTGCAAATGACTATTCCATGTAAATTATCACTTTTGGAACAAAAACAAGTGTGTTTAGACTCACTTTAATGCCTGAAATTAGTTGAAATAGAAGCTTCTGAATAGGAGAAAAAGTCTGCAATAATGGCAATTTTGGTCACATTGAGGTTTCAAAAAGTAGTTATTCAACATGAGGCACAATCCAAATGACATTTTGAATCAATTTTTCTACAGTCCAAAAAATCAATTTTCTGATGAAAAACGATGACCCGTGACCTGTCGAAATTTCTCCAGATGGTCAGAAATCGAAATTTGTATTGTTTAATTTTTTGACTGCAAATGACTATTCCATGTAAATTATCACTTTTGGAACAAAAACAAGTGTGTTTAGACTCACTTTAATGCCTGAAATTAGTCGAAAAAGAAGCTTCTGAGTAGGAGAAAATGTCCGTAAAAATGGCAATTTTGGTCACATTGAGGCTTCAAAAAGTAGTTATTCAACATGAGGCACATTCCAAATGACATTTTGAATCAATTTTTCTACAGTCCAGAAAATCAATTTTCGGATGAAAAAGGATGACCCGTGACCTGTCGAAATTTCTCCAGATGGTCAGAAATGGAAATGTTTTAATGTTTAATTTTTTGACTGCAAATGACTATTCCATGTAAATTATCACTTTTGGAACAAAAACAAGTGTTTTTAGAGTCACTTTAATGCCTGAAATTGGTTGAAATAGAAGTTTCTTAATAGGAGTAAAAGTCTATAATAATGGCAATTTTGGTCACACAGAGGATTTAAAAAGTAGTTATTCAACATGAGTCACATTTCAAATGACATTTTTATTCAATTTTTCTACAGTCCAAAAAATCTATTTTCTGATGAAAAACGATGACCCGTGACCTGTCGAAATTTCTCCAGATGATCAGAAATGGACAATTTTCAATGTTTAATTTTTGGACTTCAAATGACTATTCCATGTAAATTATCACTTTTGGAACAAAAATAAGTGTGTTTATAGTCACTTTAATGCCTGAAATTGGTCGAAATAGAAGCTTCTAAATAGGAGAAAAAGTCTGTAATAATGCAATTTTGGTCACATTGAGGCTTTGAAAAGTAGTTATTCAACATGAGGCACATTCCAAATGACATTTTGAATCAATTTTTCTACAGTCCAGAAAATAATTTTCTGATGAAAAAGGATGACCCGTGACCTGTCGAAATTTCTCCAGATGGTCAGAAATGGAAATGTTTTAATGTTCAATTTTTTGACTGCAAATGACTATTCCATGTAAATTATCACTTTTGGAACAAGAACAAGTGTTTTTAGAGTCACTTTAATGCCTGAAATTGGTCGAAATAGAAGCTTCTGAATAGGAGAAAAAGTCTGTAATAATGGCAATTTTGGTCACATTGAGGCTTTAAAAAGTATTTATTCAACATGAGGCACATTCCAAATGACATTTTGAATCAATTTTTCTACAGTCCAAAAAATCAATTTTCTGATGAAAAACGATGACCCGTGACCTGTCGAAATTTCTCCAGATGATCAGAAATCGAAATTTTTATTGTTTAATTTTTTGACTGCAAATGACTATTCCATGTAAATTATCACTTTTGGAACAAAAACAAGTGTGTTTAGAGTCAGTTTAATGCCTGAAATTGGTCGAAAAAGAAGCTTCTGAGTAGGAGAAAATGTCCGTAAAAATGGCAATTTTGGTCACATTGAGGCTTCAAAAAGTAGTTATTCAACATGAGGCACATTCCAAATGACATTTTGAATCAATTTTTCTACAGTCCAGAAAATCAATTTTCTGATGAAAAAGGATGACCCGTGACCTGTCGAAATTTCTCCAGATGGTCAGAAATGGAAATGTTTTAATGTTTAAGTTTTTTGACTGCAAATGACTATTCCATGTAAATTATCACTTTTGGAACAAAAACAAGTGTTTTTAGAGTCACTTTAATGCCTGAAATTGGTCGAAATAGAAGCTTCTGAATAGGAGAAAAAGTCTGTAATAATGGCAATTTTGGTCACATTGAGGCTTTAAAAAGTAGTTATTCAACATGAGGCACATTCCAAATGACATTTTGAATCAATTTTTCTACAGTCCTAAAAATCAATTTTCTGATGAAAAACAATGACCTATGACCTGTCGAAATTTCTCCAGATGGCCAGAAATGGAAATTTTTTAATGTTTACATTTTTTGACTGCAAATGACTATTCCATGTAAATTATCACTTTTGGAACTAAAATAAGTGTGTTTAGAGTCACGTTAATGCCTGAAATTGTTCGAAATAGAAGCTTCTGAATAGGAGAAAAAGTCTGCAATAATGGCAATTTTGATCACATTGAGGTTTCAAAAAGTAACTATTCAACATGAGGCACAATCCAAATGACATTTTAAATCAATTTTTTTACAGTCCAAAAAATCAATTTTCTGATGAAAAAGGATGACCCGTGACCGGTCGAAATTTCTCCAGATGGTCAAAAATCGAAATTTTTATTGTTTAATTTTTTGACTGCAAATGACTATTCCATGTAAATTATCACTTTTGGAACAAAAATAAGTGTGTTTAGACTCACTTTAATGACTGAAATTGGTTGAAATAGAAGCTTCTGAATAGGAGAAAAAGTCTGTAATAATGGCAATTTTGGTCACATTGAGGCTTTAAAAAGTAGTTATTCAACATGAGGCACATTCCAAATGACATTTTGAATCAATTTTTCTACAGTCCAAAAAATCAATTTTCTGATGAAAAACGATGACCCGTGACCTGTCGAAATTTCTCCAGATGGTCAGAAATCGAAATTTTTATTGTTTAATTTTTTGACTGAAAATGACTATTCCATGTAAATTATCCCTTTTGGAACAAAAACAAGTGTGTTTAGAGTCAGTTTAATGCCTGAAATTGGTCGAAAAAGAAGCTTCTGAGTAGGAGAAAATGTCCGTAAAAATGGCAATTTTGGTCACATTGAGGCTTCAAAAAGTAGTTATTCAACATGAGGCACATTCCAAATGACATTTTGAATCAATTTTTCTACAGTCCAGAAAATAATTTTTTGATGAAAAAGGATGACCCGTGACCTGTCGAAATTTCTCCAGATGGTCAGAAATGGAAATGTTTTAATGTTTAATTTTTTGACTGCAAATGACTATTCCATGTAAATTATCACTTTTGGAACAAAAACAAGTGTTTTTAGAGTCAGTTTAATGCCTGAAATTGGTCGAAAAAGAAGCTTCTGAGTAGGAGAAAATGTCCGTAAAAATGGCAATTTTGGTCACATTGAGGCTTCAAAAAGTAGTTATTCAACATGAGGCACATTCCAAATGACATTTTGAATCAATTTTTCTACAGTCCAGAAAATCAATTTTCTGATGAAAAAGGATGACCCGTGACCTGCCGAAATTTCTCCAGATGGTCAGAAATTGAAATGTTTTAATGTTTAATTTTTTGACTGCAAATGACTATTCCATGTAAATTATCACTTTTGGAACAAAAACAAGTGTTTTTAGAGTCACTTTAATGCCTGAAATTGGTCGAAATAGAAGCTTCTGAATAGGAGAAAAAGTCTGTGTTAATGGCAATTTTGGTCACATTGAGGCTTTAAAAAGTAGTTATTCAACATGAGGCACATTCCAAATGACATTTTGAATCAATTTTTCTACAGTCCTAAAAATCAATTTTCTGATGAAAAACAATGACCTATGACCTGTCGAAATTTCTCCAGATGGCCAGAAATGGAAATTTTTTAATGTTTAAATTTTTTGACTGCAAATGACTATTCCATGTAAATTATCACTTTTGGAACTAAAATAAGTGTGTTTAGAGTCACGTTAATGCCTGAAATTGTTCGAAATAGAAGCTTCTGAATAGGAGAAAAAGTCTACAATAATGGCAATTTTGGTCACATTGAGGTTTCAAAAAGTAGCTATTCAACATGAGGCACAATCCAAATGACATTTTAAATCAATTTTTTTACAGTCCAAAAAATCAATTTTCTGATGAAAAACGAAGACCCGTGACCTGTCGAAATTTCTCCAGATGGTCAGAAATCGAAATTTTTATTGTTTAATTTTTGGACTGCAAATGACTATTCCATGTAAATTATCACTTTTGGAACAAAAACAAGTGTGTTTAGACTCACTTTAATGCCTGAAATTAGTCGAAATAGAAGCTTCTGAATAGGAGAAAAAGTCTGCAATAATGGCAATTTTGGTCACATTGAGGTTTCAAAAAGTAGTTATTCAACATGAGGCACAATCCAAATGACATTTTGAATCAATTTTTCTACAGTCCAAAAAATCAATTTTCTGATGAAAAACGATGACCCGTGACCTGTCGAAATTTCTCCAGATGGTCAGAAATCGAAATTTGTATTGTTTAATTTTTTGACTGCAATTGACTATTCCATGTAAATTATCACTTTTGGAACAAAAACAAGTGTGTTTAGAGTCAGTTTAATGCCTGAAATTGGTCGAAATAGAAGCTTCTGAATAGGAGAAAAAGTCTATAATAATGGCAATTTTGGTCACATTGAGGCTTTAAAAAGTAGTTATTCAACATAAGGCACATTCCAAATGACATTTTGAATCAATTTTTCTACAGTCCAGAAAATAATTTTCTGATGAAAAAGGATGACCCGTGACCTGTCGAAATTTCTCCAGATGGTCAGAAATGGAAATGTTTTAATGTTTAATTTTTTGACTGCAAATGACTATTCCATGTAAATTATCACTTTTGGAACAAAAACAAGTGTTTTTAGAGTCACTTTAATGCCTGAAATTGGTCGAAATAGAAGCTTCTGAATAGGAGAAAAAGTCTGTAATAATGGCAATTTTGGTCACATTGAGGCTTTAAAAAGTATTTATTCAACATGAGGCACATTCCAAATGACATTTTGAATCAATTTTTCTACAGTCCAAAAAATCAATTTTCTGATGAAAAACGATGACCCGTGACCTGTCGAAATTTCTCCAGATGGTCAGAAATCGAAATTTTTATTGTTTAATTTTTTGACTGCAAATGACTATTCCATGTAAATTATCACTTTTGGAACAAAAACAAGTGTGTTTAGAGTCAGTTTAATGCCTGAAATTGGTCGAAAAAGAAGCTTCTGAGTAGGAGAAAATGTCCTTAAAAATGGCAATTTTGGTCACATTGAGGCTTCAAAAAGTAGTTATTCAACATGAGGCACATTCCAAATGACATTTTTAATCAATTTTTCTACAGTCCAAAAAATCTATTTTCTGATGAAAAACGATGACCCGTGACCTGTCGAAATTTCTCCAGATGGTCAGAAATGGACATTTTTCAATGTTTAATTTTTGGACTTCAAATGACTATTCCATGTAAATTATCACTTTTGGAACAAAAACAAGTGTGTTTAGACTCACTTTAATGCCTGAAATTAGTCGAAATAGAAGCTTCTGAATAGGAGAAAAAGTCTGCAATAATGGCAATTTTGGTCACATTGAGGTTTCAAAAAGTAGTTATTCAACATGAGGCACAATCCAAATGACATTTTGAATCAATTTTTCTACAGTCCAAAAAATCAATTTTCTGATGAAAAACGATGACCCGTCGTGACCTGTCGAAATGTCTCCAGATGGTCAGAAATGGAAATTTCTTAATGTTTAACTTTTTTGACTGCAAATGACTATTCCATGTAAATTATCACTTTTGGAACAAAAATAAGTGTGTTTATAGTCACTTTAATGCCTGAAATTGGTCGAAATAGAAGCTTCTAAATAGGAGAAAAAGTCTGTAATAATGGCAATTTTGGTCACATTGAGGCTTTAAAAAGTAGTTATTCAACATGAGGCACATTCCAAATGACATTTTGAATCAATTTTTCTACAGTCCAAAAAATCAATTTTCTGATGAAAAACGATGACCCGTGACCTGTCGAAATTTCTCCAGATGGTCAGAAATCGAAATTTTTATTGTTTAATTTTTTGACTGCAAATGACTATTCCATGTAAATTATCACTTTTGGAACAAAAACAAGTGTGTTTAGAGTCAGTTTAATGCCTGAAATTGGTCGAAAAAGAAGCTTCTGAGTAGGAGAAAATGTCCGTAAAAATGGCAATTTTGGTCACATTGAGGCTTCAAAAAGTAGTTATTCAACATGAGGCACATTCCAAATGACATTTTGAATCATTTTTTCTACAGTCCAGAAAATCAATTTTCTGATGAAAAAGGATGACCCGTGACCTGTCGAAATTTCTCCAGATGGTCAGAAATGGAAATTTTTTAATGTTTAAATTTTTTGACTGCAAATGACTATTCCATGTAAATTATCACTTTTGGAACTAAAATAAGTGTGTTTAGAGTCACGTTAATGCCTGAAATTGTTCGAAATAGAAGCTTCTGAATAGGAGAAAAAGTCTACAATAATGGCAATTTTGGTCACATTGAGGTTTCAAAAAGTAGCTATTCAACATGAGGCACAATCCAAATGACATTTTAAATCAATTTTTTTACAGTCCAAAAAATCAATTTTCTGATAAAAAACGATGACCCGTGACCTGTCGAAATTTCTCCAGATGGTCAGAAATCGAAATTTTTATTGTTTAATTTTTTGACTGCAAATGACTATTCCATGTAAATTATCACTTTTGGAACAAAAATAAGTGTGTTTAGACTCACTTTAATGACTGAAAGTGGTCGAAATAGAAGCTTCTGAATAGGAGAAAAAGTCTGTAATAATGGCAATTTTGGTCACATTGAGGCTTTAAAAAGTAGTTATTCAACATGAGGCACATTCCAAATGACATTTTGAATCAATTTTTCTACAGTCCAAAAAATCAATTTTCTGATGAAAAACGATGACCCGTGACCTGTCGAAATTTCTCCAGATGGTCAGAAATCGAAATTTGTATTGTTTAATTTTTTGACTGCAATTGACTATTCCATGTAAATTATCACTTTTGGAACAAAAACAAGTGTGTTTAGACTCACTTTAATGCCTGAAATTAGTCGAAAAAGAAGCTTCTGAGTAGGAGAAAATGTCCGTAAAAATGGCAATTTTTGTCACATTGAGGCTTCAAAAAGTAGTTATTCAACATGAGGCACATTCCAAATGACATTTTGAATCAATTTTTCTACAGTCCAGAAAATAATTTTCTGATGAAAAAGGATGACCCGTGACCTGTCGAAATTTCTCCAGATGGTCAGAAATGGAAATGTTTTAATGTTTAATTTTCTGACTGCAAATGACTATTCCATGTAAATTATCACTTTTGGAACAAAAACAAGTGTTTTTAGAGTCACTTTAATGCCTGAAATTGGTCGAAATAGAAGCTTCTGAATAGGAGAAAAAGTCTGTAATAATGGCAATTTTGGTCACATTGAGGCTTTAAAAAGTATTTATTCAACATGAGGCACATTCCAAATGACATTTTGAATCAATTTTTCTACAGTCCAAAAAATCAATTTTCTGATGAAAAACGATGACCCGTGACCTGTCGAAATTTCTCCAGATGGTCAGAAATCGAAATTTTTATTGTTTAATTTTTTGACTGCAAATGACTATTCCATGTAAATTATCACTTTTGGAACAAAAACAAGTGTGTTTAGAGTCAGTTTAATGCCTGAAATTGGTCGAAAAAGAAGCTTCTGAGTAGTAGAAAATGTCCGTAAAAATGGCAATTTTGGTCACATTGAGGCTTCTAAAAGTAGTTATTCAACATGAGGCACATTCCAAATGACATTTTGAATCAATTTTTCTACAGTCCAGAAAATCAATTTTCTGATGAAAAAGGATGACCCGTGACCTGTCGAAATTTCTCCAGATGGTCAGAAATGGAAATGTTTTAATGTTTAATTTTTTGACTGCAAATGACTATTCCATGTAAATTATCACTTTTGGAACAAAAACAAGTGTTTTTAGAGTCACTTTAATGCCTGAAATTGGTCGAAATAGAAGCTTCTGAATAGGAGAAAATGTCCGTAAAAATGGCAATTTTTGTCACATTGAGGCTTCAAAAAGTAGTTATTCAACATGAGGCACATTCCAAATGACATTTTGAATCAATTTTTCTACAGTCCAGAAAATAATTTTCTGATGAAAAAGGATGACCCGTGACCTGTCGAAATTTCTCCAGATGGTCAGAAATGGAAATGTTTTAATGTTTAATTTTCTGACTGCAAATGACTATTCCATGTAAATTATCACTTTTGGAACAAAAACAAGTGTTTTTAGAGTCACTTTAATGCCTGAAATTGGTCGAAATAGAAGCTTCTGAATAGGAGAAAAAGTCTGTAATAATGGCAATTTTGGTCACATTGAGGCTTTAAAAAGTATTTATTCAACATGAGGCACATTCCAAATGACATTTTGAATCAATTTTTCTACAGTCCAAAAAATCAATTTTCTGATGAAAAACGATGACCCGTGACCTGTCGAAATTTCTCCAGATGGTCAGAAATCGAAATTTTTATTGTTTAATTTTTTGACTGCAAATGACTATTCCATGTAAATTATCACTTTTGGAACAAAAACAAGTGTGTTTAGAGTCAGTTTAATGCCTGAAATTGGTCGAAAAAGAAGCTTCTGAGTAGGAGAAAATGTCCTTAAAAATGGCAATTTTGGTCACATTGAGGCTTCAAAAAGTAGTTATTCAACATGAGGCACATTCCAAATGACATTTTTAATCAATTTTTCTACAGTCCAAAAAATCTATTTTCTGATGAAAAACGATGACCCGTGACCTGTCGAAATTTCTCCAGATGGTCAGAAATGGACATTTTTCAATGTTTAATTTTTGGACTTCAAATGACTATTCCATGTAAATTATCACTTTTGGAACAAAAACAAGTGTGTTTAGACTCACTTTAATGCCTGAAATTAGTCGAAATAGAAGCTTCTGAATAGGAGAAAAAGTCTGCAATAATGGCAATTTTGGTCACATTGAGGTTTCAAAAAGTAGTTATTCAACATGAGGCACAATCCAAATGACATTTTGAATCAATTTTTCTACAGTCCAAAAAATCAATTTTCTGATGAAAAACGATGACCCGTCGTGACCTGTCGAAATGTCTCCAGATGGTCAGAAATGGAAATTTCTTAATGTTTAACTTTTTTGACTGCAAATGACTATTCCATGTAAATTATCACTTTTGGAACAAAAATAAGTGTGTTTATAGTCACTTTAATGCCTGAAATTGGTCGAAATAGAAGCTTCTAAATAGGAGAAAAAGTCTGTAATAATGGCAATTTTGGTCACATTGAGGCTTTAAAAAGTAGTTATTCAACATGAGGCACATTCCAAATGACATTTTGAATCAATTTTTCTACAGTCCAAAAAATCAATTTTCTGATGAAAAACGATGACCCGTGACCTGTCGAAATTTCTCCAGATGGTCAGAAATCGAAATTTTTATTGTTTAATTTTTTGACTGCAAATGACTATTCCATGTAAATTATCACTTTTGGAACAAAAACAAGTGTGTTTAGAGTCAGTTTAATGCCTGAAATTGGTCGAAAAAGAAGCTTCTGAGTAGGAGAAAATGTCCGTAAAAATGGCAATTTTGGTCACATTGAGGCTTCAAAAAGTAGTTATTCAACATGAGGCACATTCCAAATGACATTTTGAATCATTTTTTCTACAGTCCAGAAAATCAATTTTCTGATGAAAAAGGATGACCCGTGACCTGTCGAAATTTCTCCAGATGGTCAGAAATGGAAATTTTTTAATGTTTAAATTTTTTGACTGCAAATGACTATTCCATGTAAATTATCACTTTTGGAACTAAAATAAGTGTGTTTAGAGTCACGTTAATGCCTGAAATTGTTCGAAATAGAAGCTTCTGAATAGGAGAAAAAGTCTACAATAATGGCAATTTTGGTCACATTGAGGTTTCAAAAAGTAGCTATTCAACATGAGGCACAATCCAAATGACATTTTAAATCAATTTTTTTACAGTCCAAAAAATCAATTTTCTGATAAAAAACGATGACCCGTGACCTGTCGAAATTTCTCCAGATGGTCAGAAATCGAAATTTTTATTGTTTAATTTTTTGACTGCAAATGACTATTCCATGTAAATTATCACTTTTGGAACAAAAATAAGTGTGTTTAGACTCACTTTAATGACTGAAAGTGGTCGAAATAGAAGCTTCTGAATAGGAGAAAAAGTCTGTAATAATGGCAATTTTGGTCACATTGAGGCTTTAAAAAGTAGTTATTCAACATGAGGCACATTCCAAATGACATTTTGAATCAATTTTTCTACAGTCCAAAAAATCAATTTTCTGATGAAAAACGATGACCCGTGACCTGTCGAAATTTCTCCAGATGGTCAGAAATCGAAATTTGTATTGTTTAATTTTTTGACTGCAATTGACTATTCCATGTAAATTATCACTTTTGGAACAAAAACAAGTGTGTTTAGACTCACTTTAATGCCTGAAATTAGTCGAAAAAGAAGCTTCTGAGTAGGAGAAAATGTCCGTAAAAATGGCAATTTTTGTCACATTGAGGCTTCAAAAAGTAGTTATTCAACATGAGGCACATTCCAAATGACATTTTGAATCAATTTTTCTACAGTCCAGAAAATAATTTTCTGATGAAAAAGGATGACCCGTGACCTGTCGAAATTTCTCCAGATGGTCAGAAATGGAAATGTTTTAATGTTTAATTTTCTGACTGCAAATGACTATTCCATGTAAATTATCACTTTTGGAACAAAAACAAGTGTTTTTAGAGTCACTTTAATGCCTGAAATTGGTCGAAATAGAAGCTTCTGAATAGGAGAAAAAGTCTGTAATAATGGCAATTTTGGTCACATTGAGGCTTTAAAAAGTATTTATTCAACATGAGGCACATTCCAAATGACATTTTGAATCAATTTTTCTACAGTCCAAAAAATCAATTTTCTGATGAAAAACGATGACCCGTGACCTGTCGAAATTTCTCCAGATGGTCAGAAATCGAAATTTTTATTGTTTAATTTTTTGACTGCAAATGACTATTCCATGTAAATTATCACTTTTGGAACAAAAACAAGTGTGTTTAGAGTCAGTTTAATGCCTGAAATTGGTCGAAAAAGAAGCTTCTGAGTAGTAGAAAATGTCCGTAAAAATGGCAATTTTGGTCACATTGAGGCTTCTAAAAGTAGTTATTCAACATGAGGCACATTCCAAATGACATTTTGAATCAATTTTTCTACAGTCCAGAAAATCAATTTTCTGATGAAAAAGGATGACCCGTGACCTGTCGAAATTTCTCCAGATGGTCAGAAATGGAAATGTTTTAATGTTTAATTTTTTGACTGCAAATGACTATTCCATGTAAATTATCACTTTTGGAACAAAAACAAGTGTGTTTAGACTCACTTCAATGCCTGAAATTAGTCGAAATAGAAGCTTCTGAATAGGAGAAAAAGTCTGCAATAATGGCAATTTTGGTCACATTGAGGTTTCAAAAAGTAGTTATTCAACATGAGGCACAATCCAAATGACATTTTGAATCAATTTTTCTACAGTCCAAAAAATCAATTTTCTGATGAAAAACGATGACCCGTGACCTGTCGAAATTTCTCCAGATGGTCAGAAATCGAAATTTTTATTGTTTAATTTTTTGACTGCAAATGACTATTCCATGTAAATTATCACTTTTGGAACAAAAACAAGTGTGTTTAGAGTCAGTTTAATGCCTGAAATTGGTCGAAAAAGAAGCTTCTGAGTAGGAGAAAATGTCCGTAAAAATGGCAATTTTGGTCACATTGAGGCTTCAAAAAGTAGTTATTCAACATGAGGCACATTCCAAATGACATTTTGAATCAATTTTTCTACAGTCCAGAAAATAATTTTCTGATGAAAAAGGATGACCCGTGACCTGTCGAAATTTCTCCAGATGGTCAGAAATGGAAATGTTTTAATGTTTAATTTTTTGACTGCAAATGACTATTCCATGTAAATTATCACTTTTGGAACAAGAACAAGTGTTTTTAGAGTCACTTTAATGCCTGAAATTGGTCGAAATAGAAGCCTCTGAATAGGAGAAAAAGTCTGTAATAATGGCAATTTTGGTCACATTGAGGCTTTAAAAAGTATTTATTCAACATGAGGCACATTCCAAATGACATTTTGAATCAATTTTTCTACAGTCCAAAAAATCAATTTTCTGATGAAAAACGATGACCCGTGACCTGTCGAAATTTCTCCAGATGGTCAGAAATCGAAATTTTTATTGTTTAATTTTTTGACTGCAAATGACTATTCCATGTAAATTATCACTTTTGGAACAAAAACAAGTGTGTTTAGAGTCAGTTTAATGCCTGAAATTGGTCGAAAAAGAAGCTTCTGAGTAGGAGAAAATGTCCGTAAAAATGGCAATTTTGGTCACATTGAGGCTTCAAAAAGTAGTTATTCAACATGAGGCACATTCCAAATGACATTTTGAATCAATTTTTCTACAGTCCAGAAAATCAATTTTCTGATGAAAAAGGATGACCCGTGACCTGTCGAAATTTCTCCAGATGGTCAGAAATGGAAATGTTTTAATGTTTAAGTTTTTTGACTGCAAATGACTATTCCATGTAAATTATCACTTTTGGAACAAAAACAAGTGTTTTTAGAGTCACTTTAATGCCTGAAATTGGTCGAAATAGAAGCTTCTGAATAGGAGAAAAAGTCTGTAATAATGGCAATTTTGGTCACATTGAGGCTTTAAAAAGTAGTTATTCAACATGAGGCACATTCCAAATGACATTTTGAATCAATTTTTCTACAGTCCTAAAAATCAATTTTCTGATGAAAAACAATGACCTATGACCTGTCGAAATTTCTCCAGATGGCCAGAAATGGAAATTTTTTAATGTTTAAATTTTTTGACTGCAAATGACTATTCCATGTAAATTATCACTTTTGGAACTAAAATAAGTGTGTTTAGAGTCACGTTAATGCCTGAAATTGTTCGAAATAGAAGCTTCTGAATAGGAGAAAAAGTCTGCAATAATGGCAATTTTGGTCACATTGAGGTTTCAAAAAGTAGTTATTCAACATGAGGCACAATCCAAATGACATTTTGAATCAATTTTTCTACAGTCCAAAAAATCAATTTTCTGATGAAAAATGATGACCCGTGACCTGTCGAAATTTCTCCAGATGGTCAAAAATCGAAATCTTTATTGTTTAATTTTTTGACTGCAAATGACTATTCCATGTAAATTATCACTTTTGGAACAAAAATAAGTGTGTTTAGACTCACTTTAATGACTGAAATTGATCGAAATAGAAGCTTCTGAATAGGAGAAAAAGTCTGTAATAATGGCAATTTTGGTCACATTGAGGCTTTAAAAAGTAGTTATTCAACATGAGGCACATTCCAAATGACATTTTGAATCAAATTTTCTACAGTCCAAAAAATCAATTTTCTGATGAAAAACGATGACCCGTGACCTGTCGAAATTTCTCCAGATGGTCAGAAATCGAAATTTTTATTGTTTAATTTTTTGACTGAAAATGACTATTCCATGCAAATTATCACTTTTGGAACAAAAACAAGTGTGTTTAGAGTCAGTTTAATGCCTGAAATTGGTCGAAAAAGAAGCTTCTGAGTAGGAGAAAATGTCCTTAAAAATGGCAATTTTGGTCACATTGAGGCTTCAAAAAGTAGTTATTCAACATGAGGCACATTCCAAATGACATTTTGAATCAATTTTTCTACAGTCCAGAAAATAATTTTCTGATGAAAAAGGATGACCCGTGACCTGTCGAAATTTCTCCAGATGGTCAGAAATGGAAATGTTTTAATGTTTAATTTTTTGACTGCAAATGACTATTCCATGTAAATTATCACTTTTGGAAAAAAAACAAGTGTTTTTAGAGTCACATTAATGCCTGAAATTGGTCGAAATAGAAGCTTCTGAATAGGAGAAAAAGTCTGTAATAATGGCAATTTTGGTCACATTGAGGCTTTAAAAAGTATTTATTCAACATGAGGCACATTCCAAATGACATTTTGAATCAATTTTTCTACAGTCCAAAAAATCAATTTTCTGATGAAAAACGATGACCCGTGACCTGTCGAAATTTCTCCAGATGGTCAGAAATCGAAATTTTTATTGTTTAATTTTTTGACTGCAAATGACTATTCCATGTAAATTATCACTTTTGGAACAAAAACAAGTGTGTTTAGAGTCAGTTTAATGCCTGAAATTGGTCGAAAAAGAAGCTTCTGAGTAGGAGAAAATGTCCTTAAAAATGGCAATTTTGGTCACATTGAGGCTTCAAAAAGTAGTTATTCAACATGAGGCACATTCCAAATGACATTTTTAATCAATTTTTCTACAGTCCAAAAAATCTATTTTCTGATGAAAAACGATGACCCGTGACCTGTCGAAATTTCTCCAGATGGTCAGAAATGGACATTTTTCAATGTTTAATTTTTGGACTTCAAATGACTATTCCATGTAAATTATCACTTTTGGAACAAAAACAAGTGTGTTTAGACTCACTTTAATGCCTGAAATTAGTCGAAATAGAAGCTTCTGAATAGGAGAAAAAGTCTGCAATAATGGCAATTTTGGTCACATTGAGGTTTCAAAAAGTAGTTATTCAACATGAGGCACAATCCAAATGACATTTTGAATCAATTTTTCTACAGTCCAAAAAATCAATTTTCTGATGAAAAACGATGACCCGTCGTGACCTGTCGAAATGTCTCCGGATGGTCAGAAATGGAAATTTCTTAATGTTTAACTTTTTTGACTGCAAATGACTATTCCATGTAAATTATCACTTTTGGAACAAAAATAAGTGTGTTTATAGTCACTTTAATGCCTGAAATTGGTCGAAATAGAAGCTTCTAAATAGGAGAAAAAGTCTGTAATAATGGCAATTTTGGTCACATTGAGGCTTTAAAAAGTAGTTATTCAACATGAGGCACATTCCAAATGACATTTTGAATCAATTTTTCTACAGTCCAAAAAATCAATTTTCTGATGAAAAACGATGACCCGTGACCTGTCGAAATTTCTCCAGATGGTCAGAAATCGAAATTTTTATTGTTTAATTTTTTGACTGCAAATGACTATTCCATGTAAATTATCACTTTTGGAACAAAAACAAGTGTGTTTAGAGTCAGTTTAATGCCTGAAATTGGTCGAAAAAGAAGCTTCTGAGTAGGAGAAAATGTCCGTAAAAATGGCAATTTTGGTCACATTGAGGCTTCAAAAAGTAGTTATTCAACATGAGGCACATTCCAAATGACATTTTGAATCAATTTTTCTACAGTCCAGAAAATCAATTTTCTGATGAAAAAGGATGACCCGTGACCTGTCGAAATTTCTCCAGATGGTCAGAAATGGAAATGTTTTAATGTTTAATTTTTTGACTGCAAATGACTATTCCATGTAAATTATCACTTTTGGAACAAAAACAAGTGTTTTTAGAGTCACTTTAATGCCTGAAATTGGTCGAAATAGAAGCTTCTGAATAGGAGAAAAAGTCTGTAATAATGGCAATTTTGGTCACATTGAGGCTTTAAAAAGTAGTTATTCAACATGAGGCACATTCCAAATGACATTTTGAATCAATTTTTCTACAGTCCTAAAAATCAATTTTCTGATGAAAAACAATGACCTATGACCTGTCGCAATTTCTCCAGATGGCCAGAAATGGAAATTTTTTAATGTTTTAATTTTTGGACTGCAAATGACTATTCCATGTAAATTATCACTTTTGGAACTAAAATAAGTGTGTTTAGAGTCACGTTAATGCCTGAAATTGTTCGAAATAGAAGCTTCTGAATAGGAGAAAAAGTCTACAATAATGGCAATTTTGGTCACATTGAGGTTTCAAAAAGTAGCTATTCAACATGAGGCACAATCCAAATGACATTTTAAATCAATTTTTTTACAGTCCAAAAAATCAATTTTCTGATGAAAAACGATGACCCGCGTGACCTGTCGAAATTTCTCCAGATGGTCAGAAATCGAAATTTTTATTGTTTAATTTTTGGACTGCAAATGACTATTCCATGTAAATTATCACTTTTGGAACAAAAATAAGTGTGTTTAGACTCACTTTAATGACTGAAATTGGTCGAAATAGAAGCTTCTGAATAGGAGAAAAAGTCTGTAATAATGGCAATTTTGGTCACATTGAGGCTTTAAAAATTAGTTATTCAACATGAGGCACATTCCAAATGACATTTTGAATCAATTTTTCTACAGTCCAAAAAATCAATTTTCTGATGAAAAACGATGACCCGTGACCTGTCGAAATTTCTCCAGATGGTCAGAAATGGAAATGTTTTAATGTTTAATTTTTTGACTGCAAATGACTATTCCATGTAAATTATCACTTTTGGAACAAAAACAAGTGTTTTTAGAGTCACTTTAATGCCTGAAATTGGTCGAAATAGAAGCTTCTGAATAGGAGAAAAAGTCTGTAATAATGGCAATTTTGGTCACATTGAGGCTTTAAAAAGTATTTATTCAACATGAGGCACATTCCAAATGACATTTTGAATCAATTTTTCTACAGTCCCAAAAATCAATTTTCTGATGAAAAACGATGACCCGTGACCTGTCGAAATTTCTCCAGATGGTCAGAAATCAAAATTTTTATTGTTTAATTTTTTGACTGCAAATGACTATTCCATGTAAATTATCACTTTTGGAACAAAAACAAGTGTGTTTAGAGTCAGTTTAATGCCTGAAATTGGTCGAAAAAGAAGCTTCTGAGTAGGAGAAAATGTCCGTAAAAATGGCAATTTTGGTCACATTGAGGCTTCAAAAAGTAGTTATTCAACATGAGGCACATTCCAAATGACATTTTGAATCAATTTTTCTACAGTCCAGAAAATCAATTTTCTGATGAAAAAGGATGACCCGTGACCTGCCGAAATTTCTCCAGATGGTCAGAAATTGAAATGTTTTAATGTTTAATTTTTTGACTGGAAATGACTATTCCATGTAAATTATCACTTTTGGAACAAAAACAAGTGTTTTTAGAGTCACTTTAATGCCTGAAATTGGTCGAAATAGAAGCTTCTGAATAGGAGAAAAAGTCTGTGTTAATGGCAATTTTGGTCACATTGAGGCTTTAAAAAGTAGTTATTCAACATGAGGCACATTCCAAATGACATTTTGAATCAATTTTTCTACAGTCCTAAAAATCAATTTTCTGATGAAAAACAATGACCTATGACCTGTCGAAATTTCTCCAGATGGCCAGAAATGGAAATTTTTTAATGTTTAAATTTTTTGACTGCAAATGACTATTCCATGTAAATTATCACTTTTGGAACTAAAATAAGTGTGTTTAGAGTCACGTTAATGCCTGAAATTAGTTGAAATAGAAGCTTCTGAATAGGAGAAAAAGTCTGCAATAATGGCAATTTTGGTCACTTTGAGGTTTCAAAAAGTAGTTATTCAACATGAGGCACAATCCAAATGACATTTTGAATCAATTTTTCTACAGTCCAAAAAATCAATTTTCTGATGAAAAACGATGACCCGTGACCTGTCGAAATTTCTCCAGATGGTCAGAAATCGAAATTTGTATTGTTTAATTTTGTGACTGCAATTGACTATTCCATGTAAATTATCACTTTTGGAACAAAAACAAGTGTGTTTAGACTCACTTTAATGCCTGAAATTAGTCGAAAAAGAAGCTTCTGAGTAGGAGAAAATGTCCGTAAAAATGGCAATTTTGGTCACATTGAGGCTTCAAAAAGTAGTTATTCAACATGAGGCACATTCCAAATGACATTTTGAAACAATTTTTCTACAGTCCAGAAAATCAATTTTCGGATGAAAAAGGATGACCCGTGACCTGTCGAAATTTCTCCAGATGGTCAGAAATGGAAATGTTTTAATGTTTAATTTTTTGACTGCAAATGACTATTCCATGTAAATTATCACTTTTGGAACAAAAACAAGTGTTTTTAGAGTCACTTTAATGCCTGAAATTGGTCGAAATAGAAGCTTCTTAATAGGAGTAAAAGTCTATAATAATGGCAATTTTGGTCACACAGAGGATTTAAAAAGTAGTTATTCAACATGAGTCACATTTCAAATGACATTTTTATTCAATTTTTCTACAGTCCAAAAAATCTATTTTCTGATGAAAAACGATGACCCGTGACCTGTCGAAATTTCTCCGGATGGTCAGAAATGGACATTTTTCAATGTTTAATTTTTCGACTTCAAATGACTATTCCATGTAAATTATCACTTTTGGAACAAAAATAAGTGTGTTTATAGTCACTTTAATGCCTGAAATTGGTCGAAATAGAAGCTTCTAAATAGGAGAAAAAGTCTGTAATAATGCAATTTTGGTCACATTGAGGCTTTGAAAAGTAGTTATTCAACATGAGGCACATTCCAAATGACATTTTTGAATCAATTTTTCTACAGTCCAAAAAATCAATTTTCTGATGAAAAACGATGACCTGTGACCTGTCGAAATTTCTCCAGATGGCCAGAAATTGAAATTTTTTAATGTTTAATTGTTTGACTGCAAATGACTATTTCATATAAATTATCACTTTTGGAACAAAAATAAGTGTGTTTAGAGTCACTTTAATGTCTGAAATTAGTCGAAATAGACGCTTCTGAATAGGAGAAAAAGTCTGTAATAATGGCAATTTTGGTCACATTGAGGCTTTAAAAAGTAGTTATTCAACATGAGGCACATTCCAAATGACATTTTGAATCAATTTTTCTACAGTCCAAAAAATCAATTTTCTGATGAAAAACGATGACCCGTGACCTGTCGAAATTTCTCCGGATGGTCAGAAATGGACATTTTTCAATGTTTAATTTTTGGACTTCAAATGACTATTCCATGTAAATTATCACTTTTGGAACAAAAATAAGTGTGTTTATAGTCACTTTAATGCCTGAAATTGGTCGAAATAGAAGCTTCTAAATAGGAGAAAAAGTCTGTAATAATGGCAATTTTGGTCACATTGAGGCTTTAAAAAGTAGTTATTCAACATGAGGCACATTCCAAATGACATTTTGAATCAATTTTTCTACAGTCCAAAAAATCAATTTTCTGATGAAAAACGATGACCTGTGACCTGTCGAAATTTCTCCAGATGGCCAGGAATGGAAATTTTTTAATGTTTAATTTTTTGACTGCAAATGACTATTTCATATAAATTATCACTTTTGGAACAAAAATAAGTGTGTTTAGAGTCACTTTAATGTCTGAAATTGGTCGAAATAGACGCTTCTGAATAGGAGAAAAAGTCTGTAATAATGGCAATTTTGGTCACATTGAGGCTTTAAAAATTAGTTATTCAACATGAGGCACATTCCAAATGACATTTTGAATCAATTTTTCTACAGTCCAAAAAATCAATTTTCTGATGAAAAACGATGACCCGTGACCTGTCGAAATGTCTCCAGATGGTCAGAAATGGAAATTTTTTAATGTTTAACTTTTTTGACTGCAAATGACTATTCCATGTAAATTATCACTTTTGGAACAAAAACAAGTGTGTTTAGAGTCACTTTATGCCTGAAATTGGTCGAAATAGAAGCTTCTGAATAGGAGAAAAAGTCTGTAATAATGGCAATTTTGGTCACATTGAGGCTTTAAAAAGTAGTTATTCAACATGAGGCACATTCCAAATGACATTTTGAATCAATTTTTCTACAGTCCAAAAAAGGAATTTTCTGATGAAAAACGATGACCCGTGACCTGTCGAAATTTCTCCAGATGGTCAGAAATGGAAATTTTTTAATGTTTAATTTTTTGACTGCAATTGACTATTCCATGTAAATTATCACTTTTGGAACAAAAACAAGTGTGTTTAGAGTCACGTTAATGCCTGAAATTGTTCGAAATAGAAGCTTCTGAATAGGAGAAAAAGTCTGCAATAATGGCAATTTTGGTCACATTGAGGTTTCAAAAAGTAACTATTCAACATGAGGCACAATCCAAATGACATTTTAAATCAATTTTTTTACAGTCCAAAAAATCAATTTTCTGATGAAAAAGGATGACCCGTGACCTGTCGAAATTTCTCCAGATGGTCAAAAATCGAAATTTTTATTGTTTAATTTTTTGACTGCAAATGACTATTCCATGTAAATTATCACTTTTGGAACAAAAATAAGTGTGTTTAGACTCACTTTAATGACTGAAATTGGTTGAAATAGAAGCTTCTGAATAGGAGAAAAAGTCTGTAATAATGGCAATTTTGGTCACATTGAGGCTTTAAAAAGTATTTATTCAACATGAGGCACATTCCAAATGACATTTTGAATCAATTTTTCTACAGTCCCAAAAATCAATTTTCTGATGAAAAACGATGACCCGTGACCTGTCGAAATTTCTCCAGATGGTCAGAAATCAAAATTTTTATTGTTTAATTTTTTGACTGCAAATGACTATTCCATGTAAATTATCACTTTTGGAACAAAAACAAGTGTGTTTAGAGTCAGTTTAATGCCTGAAATTGGTCGAAAAAGAAGCTTCTGAGTAGGAGAAAATGTCCGTAAAAATGGCAATTTTGGTCACATTGAGGCTTCAAAAAGTAGTTATTCAACATGAGGCACATTCCAAATGACATTTTGAATCAATTTTTCTACAGTCCAGAAAATCAATTTTCTGATGAAAAAGGATGACCCGTGACCTGCCGAAATTTCTCCAGATGGTCAGAAATTGAAATGTTTTAATGTTTAATTTTTTGACTGGAAATGACTATTCCATGTAAATTATCACTTTTGGAACAAAAACAAGTGTTTTTAGAGTCACTTTAATGCCTGAAATTGGTCGAAATAGAAGCTTCTGAATAGGAGAAAAAGTCTGTGTTAATGGCAATTTTGGTCACATTGAGGCTTTAAAAAGTAGTTATTCAACATGAGGCACATTCCAAATGACATTTTGAATCAATTTTTCTACAGTCCTAAAAATCAATTTTCTGATGAAAAACAATGACCTATGACCTGTCGAAATTTCTCCAGATGGCCAGAAATGGAAATTTTTTAATGTTTAAATTTTTTGACTGCAAATGACTATTCCATGTAAATTATCACTTTTGGAACTAAAATAAGTGTGTTTAGAGTCACGTTAATGCCTGAAATTGTTCGAAATAGAAGCTTCTGAATAGGAGAAAAAGTCTACAATAATGGCAATTTTGGTCACATTGAGGTTTCAAAAAGTAGCTATTCAACATGAGGCACAATCCAAATGACATTTTAAATCAATTTTTTTACAGTCCAAAAAATCAATTTTCTGATGAAAAACGATGACCCGTGACCTGTCGAAATTTCTCCAGATGGTCAGAAATCGAAATTTTTATTGTTTAATTTTTGGACTGCAAATGACTATTCCATGTAAATTATCACTTTTGGAACAAAAACAAGTGTGTTTAGACTCACTTTAATGCCTGAAATTAGTTGAAATAGAAGCTTCTGAATAGGAGAAAAAGTCTGCAATAATGGCAATTTTGGTCACTTTGAGGTTTCAAAAAGTAGTTATTCAACATGAGGCACAATCCAAATGACATTTTGAATCAATTTTTCTACAGTCCAAAAAATCAATTTTCTGATGAAAAACGATGACCCGTGACCTGTCGAAATTTCTCCAGATGGTCAGAAATCGAAATTTGTATTGTTTAATTTTTTGACTGCAATTGACTATTCCATGTAAATTATCACTTTTGGAACAAAAACAAGTGTGTTTAGACTCACTTTAATGCCTGAAATTAGTCGAAAAAGAAGCTTCTGAGTAGGAGAAAATGTCCGTAAAAATGGCAATTTTGGTCACATTGAGGCTTCAAAAAGTAGTTATTCAACATGAGGCACATTCCAAATGACATTTTGAAACAATTTTTCTACAGTCCAGAAAATCAATTTTCGGATGAAAAAGGATGACCCGTGACCTGTCGAAATTTCTCCAGATGGTCAGAAATGGAAATGTTTTAATGTTTAATTTTTTGACTGCAAATGACTATTCCATGTAAATTATCACTTTTGGAACAAAAACAAGTGTTTTTAGAGTCACTTTAATGCCTGAA
Organism: Triturus cristatus; assembly: GCF_964204655.1. Taxonomy (NCBI): domain Eukaryota; kingdom Metazoa; phylum Chordata; class Amphibia; order Caudata; family Salamandridae; genus Triturus; species Triturus cristatus. Next base: position 1,197,108,527 of record NC_140589.1, on the reverse strand, counting down.
ATTGGTCGAAATAGAAGCTTCTTAATAGGAGTAAAAGTCTATAATAATGGCAATTTTGGTCACACAGAGGATTTAAAAAGTAGTTATTCAACATGAGTCACATTTCAAATGACATTTTTATTCAATTTTTCTACAGTCCAAAAAATCTATTTTCTGATGAAAAACGATGACCCGTGACCTGTCGAAATTTCTCCGGATGGTCAGAAATGGACATTTTTCAATGTTTAATTTTTCGACTTCAAATGACTATTCCATGTAAATTATCACTTTTGGAACAAAAATAAGTGTGTTTATAGTCACTTTAATGCCTGAAATTGGTCGAAATAGAAGCTTCTAAATAGGAGAAAAAGTCTGTAATAATGCAATTTTGGTCACATTGAGGCTTTGAAAAGTAGTTATTCAACATGAGGCACATTCCAAATGACATTTTTGAATCAATTTTTCTACAGTCCAAAAAATCAATTTTCTGATGAAAAACGATGACCTGTGACCTGTCGAAATTTCTCCAGATGGCCAGAAATTGAAATTTTTTAATGTTTAATTGTTTGACTGCAAATGACTATTTCATATAAATTATCACTTTTGGAACAAAAATAAGTGTGTTTAGAGTCACTTTAATGTCTGAAATTAGTCGAAATAGACGCTTCTGAATAGGAGAAAAAGTCTGTAATAATGGCAATTTTGGTCACATTGAGGCTTTAAAAAGTAGTTATTCAACATGAGGCACATTCCAAATGACATTTTGAATCAATTTTTCTACAGTCCAAAAAATCAATTTTCTGATGAAAAACGATGACCCGTGACCTGTCGAAATTTCTCCGGATGGTCAGAAATGGACATTTTTCAATGTTTAATTTTTGGACTTCAAATGACTATTCCATGTAAATTATCACTTTTGGAACAAAAATAAGTGTGTTTATAGTCACTTTAATGCCTGAAATTGGTCGAAATAGAAGCTTCTAAATAGGAGAAAAAGTCTGTAATAATGGCAATTTTGGTCACATTGAGGCTTTAAAAAGTAGTTATTCAACATGAGGCACATTCCAAATGACATTTTGAATCAATTTTTCTACAGTCCAAAAAATCAATTTTCTGATGAAAAACGATGACCTGTGACCTGTCGAAATTTCTCCAGATGGCCAGGAATGGAAATTTTTTAATGTTTAATTTTTTGACTGCAAATGACTATTTCATATAAATTATCACTTTTGGAACAAAAATAAGTGTGTTTAGAGTCACTTTAATGTCTGAAATTGGTCGAAATAGACGCTTCTGAATAGGAGAAAAAGTCTGTAATAATGGCAATTTTGGTCACATTGAGGCTTTAAAAATTAGTTATTCAACATGAGGCACATTCCAAATGACATTTTGAATCAATTTTTCTACAGTCCAAAAAATCAATTTTCTGATGAAAAACGATGACCCGTGACCTGTCGAAATGTCTCCAGATGGTCAGAAATGGAAATTTTTTAATGTTTAACTTTTTTGACTGCAAATGACTATTCCATGTAAATTATCACTTTTGGAACAAAAACAAGTGTGTTTAGAGTCACTTTATGCCTGAAATTGGTCGAAATAGAAGCTTCTGAATAGGAGAAAAAGTCTGTAATAATGGCAATTTTGGTCACATTGAGGCTTTAAAAAGTAGTTATTCAACATGAGGCACATTCCAAATGACATTTTGAATCAATTTTTCTACAGTCCAAAAAAGGAATTTTCTGATGAAAAACGATGACCCGTGACCTGTCGAAATTTCTCCAGATGGTCAGAAATGGAAATTTTTTAATGTTTAATTTTTTGACTGCAATTGACTATTCCATGTAAATTATCACTTTTGGAACAAAAACAAGTGTGTTTAGAGTCACGTTAATGCCTGAAATTGTTCGAAATAGAAGCTTCTGAATAGGAGAAAAAGTCTGCAATAATGGCAATTTTGGTCACATTGAGGTTTCAAAAAGTAACTATTCAACATGAGGCACAATCCAAATGACATTTTAAATCAATTTTTTTACAGTCCAAAAAATCAATTTTCTGATGAAAAAGGATGACCCGTGACCTGTCGAAATTTCTCCAGATGGTCAAAAATCGAAATTTTTATTGTTTAATTTTTTGACTGCAAATGACTATTCCATGTAAATTATCACTTTTGGAACAAAAATAAGTGTGTTTAGACTCACTTTAATGACTGAAATTGGTTGAAATAGAAGCTTCTGAATAGGAGAAAAAGTCTGTAATAATGGCAATTTTGGTCACATTGAGGCTTTAAAAAGTAGTTATTCAACATGAGGCACATTCCAAATGACATTTTGAATCAATTTTTCTACAGTCCAAAAAATCAATTTTCTGATGAAAAACGATGACCCGTGACCTGTCGAAATTTCTCCAGATGGTCAGAAATCGAAATTTTTATTGTTTAATTTTTTGACTGAAAATGACTATTCCATGTAAATTATCACTTTTGGAACAAAAACAAGTGTGTTTAGAGTCAGTTTAATGCCTGAAATTGGTCGAAAAAGAAGCTTCTGAGTAGGAGAAAATGTCCGTAAAAATGGCAATTTTGGTCACATTGAGGCTTTAAAAAGTATTTATTCAACATGAGGCACATTCCAAATGACATTTTGAATCAATTTTTCTACAGACCAAAAAATCAATTTTCTGATGAAAAACGATGACCCGTGACCTGTCGAAATTTCTCCAGATGGTCAGAAATCGAAATTTTTATTGTTTAATTTTTTGACTGCAAATGACTATTCCATGTAAATTATCACTTTTGGAACAAAAACAAGTGTGTTTAGAGTCAGTTTAATGCCTGAAATTGGTCGAAAAAGAAGCTTCTGAGTAGGAGAAAATGTCCGTAAAAATGGCAATTTTGGTCACATTGAGGCTTCAAAAAGTAGTTATTCAACATGAGGCACATTACAAATGACATTTTGAATCAATTTTTCTACAGTCCAGAAAATCAATTTTCTGATGAAAAAGGATGACCCGTGACCTGCCGAAATTTCTCCAGATGGTCAGAAATTGAAATGTTTTAATGTTTAATTTTTTGACTGGAAATGACTATTCCATGTAAATTATCACTTTTGGAACAAAAACAAGTGTTTTTAGAGTCACTTTAATGCCTGAAATTGGTCGAAATAGAAGCTTCTGAATAGGAGAAAAAGTCTGTGTTAATGGCAATTTTGGTCACATTGAGGCTTTAAAAAGTAGTTATTCAACATGAGGCACATTCCAAATGACATTTTGAATCAATTTTTCTACAGTCCTAAAAATCAATTTTCTGATGAAAAACAATGACCTATGACCTGTCGAAATTTCTCCAGATGGCCAGAAATGGAAATTTTTTAATGTTTAAATTTTTTGACTGCAAATGACTATTCCATGTAAATTATCACTTTTGGAACTAAAATAAGTGTGTTTAGAGTCACGTTAATGCCTGAAATTGTTCGAAATAGAAGCTTCTGAATAGGAGAAAAAGTCTACAATAATGGCAATTTTGGTCACATTGAGGTTTCAAAAAGTAGCTATTCAACATGAGGCACAATCCAAATGACATTTTAAATCAATTTTTTTACAGTCCAAAAAATCAATTTTCTGATGAAAAACGATGACCCGTGACCTGTCGAAATTTCTCCAGATGGTCAGAAATCGAAATTTTTATTGTTTAATTTTTGGACTGCAAATGACTATTCCATGTAAATTATCACTTTTGGAACAAAAACAAGTGTGTTTAGACTCACTTTAATGCCTGAAATTAGTTGAAATAGAAGCTTCTGAATAGGAGAAAAAGTCTGCAATAATGGCAATTTTGGTCACATTGAGGTTTCAAAAAGTAGTTATTCAACATGAGGCACAATCCAAATGACATTTTGAATCAATTTTTCTACAGTCCAAAAAATCAATTTTCTGATGAAAAACGATGACCCGTGACCTGTCGAAATTTCTCCAGATGGTCAGAAATCGAAATTTGTATTGTTTAATTTTTTGACTGCAATTGACTATTCCATGTAAATTATCACTTTTGGAACAAAAACAAGTGTGTTTAGACTCACTTTAATGCCTGAAATTAGTCGAAAAAGAAGCTTCTGAGTAGGAGAAAATGTCCGTAAAAATGGCAATTTTGGTCACATTGAGGCTTCAAAAAGTAGTTATTCCACATGAGGCACATTCCAAATGACATTTTGAATCAATTTTTCTACAGTCCAGAAAATCAATTTTCGGATGAAAAAGGATGACCCGTGACCTGTCGAAATTTCTCCAGATGGTCAGAAATGGAAATGTTTTAATGTTTAATTTTTTGACTGCAAATGACTATTCCATGTAAATTATCACTTTTGGAACAAAAACAAGTGTTTTTAGAGTCACTTTAATGCCTGAAATTGGTCGAAATAGAAGCTTCTTAATAGGAGTAAAAGTCTATAATAATGGCAATTTTGGTCACACAGAGGATTTAAAAAGTAGTTATTCAACATGAGTCACATTTCAAATGACATTTTTATTCAATTTTTCTACAGTCCAAAAAATCTATTTTCTGATGAAAAACGATGACCCGTGACCTGTCGAAATTTCTCCAGATGATCAGAAATGGACATTTTTCAATGTTTAATTTTTGGACTTCAAATGACTATTCCATGTAAATTATCACTTTTGGAACAAAAATAAGTGTGTTTATAGTCACTTTAATGCCTGAAATTGGTCGAAATAGAAGCTTCTAAATAGGAGAAAAAGTCTGTAATAATGCAATTTTGGTCACATTGAGGCTTTGAAAAGTAGTTATTCAACATGAGGCACATTCCAAATGACATTTTTGAATCAATTTTTCTACAGTCCAAAAAATCAATTTTCTGATGAAAAACGATGACCTGTGACCTGTCGAAATTTCTCCAGATGGCCAGAAATTGAAATTTTTTAATGTTTAATTGTTTGACTGCAAATGACTATTTCATATAAATTATCACTTTTGGAACAAAAATAAGTGTGTTTAGAGTCACTTTAATGTCTGAAATTAGTCGAAATAGACGCTTCTGAATAGGAGAAAAAGTCTGTAATAATGGCAATTTTGGTCACATTGAGGCTTTAAAAAGTAGTTATTCAACATGAGGCACATTCCAAATGACATTTTGAATCAATTTTTCTACAGTCCAAAAAATCAATTTTCTGATGAAAAACGATGACCCGTGACCTGTCGAAATTTCTCCGGATGGTCAGAAATGGACATTTTTCAATGTTTAATTTTTGGACTTCAAATGACTATTCCATGTAAATTATCACTTTTGGAACAAAAATAAGTGTGTTTATAGTCACTTTAATGCCTGAAATTGGTCGAAATAGAAGCTTCTAAATAGGGGAAAAAGTCTGTAATAATGGCAATTTTGGTCACATTGAGGCTTTAAAAAGTAGTTATTCAACATGAGGCACATTCCAAATGACATTTTGAATCAATTTTTCTACAGTCCAAAAAATCAATTTTCTGATGAAAAACGATGACCTGTGACCTGTCGAAATTTCTCCAGATGGCCAGAAATGGAAATTTTTTAATGTTTAATTTTTTGACTGCAAATGACTATTTCATATAAATTATCACTTTTGGAACAAAAATAAGTGTGTTTAGAGTCACTTTAATGTCTGAAATTGGTCGAAATAGACGCTTCTGAATAGGAGAAAAAGTCTGTAATAATGGCAATTTTGGTCACATTGAGGCTTTAAAAATTAGTTATTCAACATGAGGCACATTCCAAATGACATTTTGAATCAATTTTTCTACAGTCCAAAAAATCAATTTTCTGATGAAAAACGATGACCCGTGACCTGTCGAAATTTCTCCGGATGGTCAGAAATGGACATTTTTCAATGTTTAACTTTTTTGACTGCAAATGACTATTCCATGTAAATTATCACTTTTGGAACAAAAACAAGTGTGTTTAGAGTCACTTTATGCCTGAAATTGGTCGAAATAGAAGCTTCTGAATAGGAGAAAAAGTCTGTAATAATGGCAATTTTGGTCACATTGAGGCTTTAAAAAGTAGTTATTCAACATGAGGCACATTCCAAATGACATTTTGAATCAATTTTTCTACAGTCCAAAAAAGGAATTTTCTGATGAAAAACGATGACCCGTGACCTGTCGAAATTTCTCCAGATGGTCAGAAATGGAAATTTTTTAATGTTTAATTTTTTGACTGCAATTGACTATTCCATGTAAATTATCACTTTTGGAACAAAAACAAGTGTGTTTAGACTCACTTTAATGCCTGAAATTGGTCGAAATAGAAGCTTCTGAATAGGAGAAAAAGTCTGTAATAATGGCAATTTTGGTCACATTGAGGCTTTAAAAAGTAGTTATTCAACATGAGGCACATTCCAAATGACATTTTGAATCAATTTTTCTACAGTCCTAAAAATCAATTTTCTGATGAAAAACAATGACCCGTGACCTGTCGAAATTTCTCCAGATGGCCAGAAATGGAAATTTTTTAATGTTTAAATTTTTTGACTGCAAATGACTATTCCATGTAAATTATCACTTTTGGAACTAAAATAAGTGTGTTTAGAGTCACGTTAATGCCTGAAATTGTTCGAAATAGAAGCTTCTGAATAGGAGAAAAAGTCTGCAATAATGGCAATTTTGGTCACATTGAGGTTTCAAAAAGTAACTATTCAACATGAGGCACAATCCAAATGACATTTTAAATCAATTTTTTTACAGTCCAAAAAATCAATTTTCTGATGAAAAAGGATGACCCGTGACCTGTCGAAATTTCTCCAGATGGTCAAAAATCGAAATTTTTATTGTTTAATTTTTTGACTGCAAATGACTATTCCATGTAAATTATCACTTTTGGAACAAAAATAAGTGTGTTTAGACTCACTTTAATGACTGAAATTGGTTGAAATAGAAGCTTCCGAATAGGAGAAAAAGTCTGTAATAATGGCAATTTTGGTCACATTGAGGCTTTAAAAAGTAGTTATTCAACATGAGGCACATTCCAAATGACATTTTGAATCAATTTTTCTACAGTCCAAAAAATCAATTTTCTGATGAAAAACGATGACCCGTGACCTGTCGAAATTTCTCCAGATGGTCAGAAATCGAAATTTTTATTGTTTAATTTTTTGACTGAAAATGACTATTCCATGTAAATTATCACTTTTGGAACAAAAACAAGTGTGTTTAGAGTCAGTTTAATGCCTGAAATTGGTCGAAAAAGAAGCTTCTGAGTAGGAGAAAATGTCCGTAAAAATGGCAATTTTGGTCACATTGAGGCTTTAAAAAGTATTTATTCAACATGAGGCACATTCCAAATGACATTTTGAATCAATTTTTCTACAGACCAAAAAATCAATTTTCTGATGAAAAACGATGACCCGTGACCTGTCGAAATTTCTCCAGATGGTCAGAAATCGAAATTTTTATTGTTTAATTTTTTGACTGCAAATGACTATTCCATGTAAATTATCACTTTTGGAACAAAAACAAGTGTGTTTAGAGTCAGTTTAATGCCTGAAATTGGTCGAAAAAGAAGCTTCTGAGTAGGAGAAAATGTCCGTAAAAATGGCAATTTTGGTCACATTGAGGCTTCAAAAAGTAGTTATTCAACATGAGGCACATTCCAAATGACATTTTGAATCAATTTTTCTACAGTCCAGAAAATCAATTTTCTGATGAAAAAGGATGACCCGTGACCTGTCGAAATTTCTCCAGATGGTCAGAAATGGAAATGTTTTAATGTTGAATTTTTTGACTGCAAATGACTATTCCATGTAAATTATCACTTTTGGAACAAAAATAAGTGTGTTTAGACTCACTTTAATGACTGAAATTGGTCGAAATAGAAGATTCTGAATAGGAGAAAAAGTCTGTAATAATGGCAATTTTGGTCACATTGAGGCTTTAAAAAGTAGTTATTCAACATGGGGTACATTCCAAATGACATTTTGAATCAATTTTTCTACAGTCCAAAAAATCAATTTTCTGATGAAAAACGATGACCCGTGACCTGTCAAAATTTCTCCAGATGGTCAGAAATCGAAATTTTTATTGTTTAATTTTTGGACTGCAAATGACTATTCCATGTAAATTATCACTTTTGGAACAAAAATAAGTGTGTTTAGACTCACTTTAATGACTGAAATTGGTCGAAATAGAAGCTTCTGAATAGGAGAAAAAGTCTGTAATAATGGCAATTTTGGTCACATTGAGGCTTTAAAAAGTAGTTATTCAACATGAGGCACATTCCAAATGACATTTTGAATCAATTTTTCTACAGTCCAAAAAATCAATTTTCTGATGAAAAACGATGACCCGTGACCTGTCGAAATTTCTCCAGATGGTCAGAAATGGAAATTTTTTAATGTTTAATTTTTTGACTGCAATTGACTATTCCATGTAAATTATCACTTTTGGAACAAAAACAAGTGTGTTTAGACTCACTTTAATGCCTGAAATTAGTCGAAATAGAAGCTTCTGAATAGGAGAAAAAGTCTGCAATAATGGCAATTTTGGTCACATTGAGGTTTCAAAAAGTAGTTATTCAACATGAGGCACAATCCAAATGACATTTTGAATCAATTTTTCTACAGTCCAAAAAATCAATTTTCTGATGAAAAACGATGACCTGTGACCTGTCGAAATTTCTCCAGATGGCCAGAAATGGAAATTTTTTAATGTTTAATTTTTTGACTGCAAATGACTATTTCATATAAATTATCACTTTTGGAACAAAAATAAGTGTGTTTAGAGTCACTTTAATGTCTGAAATTGGTCGAAATAGACGCTTCTGAATAGGAGAAAAAGTCTGTAATAATGGCAATTTTGGTCACATTGAGGCTTTAAAAATTAGTTATTCAACATGAGGCACATTCCAAATGACATTTTGAATCAATTTTTCTACAGTCCAAAAAATCAATTTTCTGATGAAAAACGATGACCCGTGACCTGTCGAAATTTCTCCGGATGGTCAGAAATGGACATTTTTCAATGTTTAACTTTTTTGACTGCAAATGACTATTCCATGTAAATTATCACTTTTGGAACAAAAACAAGTGTGTTTAGAGTCACTTTATGCCTGAAATTGGTCGAAATAGAAGCTTCTGAATAGGAGAAAAAGTCTGTAATAATGGCAATTTTGGTCACATTGAGGCTTTAAAAAGTAGTTATTCAACATGAGGCACATTCCAAATGACATTTTGAATCAATTTTTCTACAGTCCAAAAAAGGAATTTTCTGATGAAAAACGATGACCCGTGACCTGTCGAAATTTCTCCAGATGGTCAGAAATGGAAATTTTTTAATGTTTAATTTTTTGACTGCAATTGACTATTCCATGTAAATTATCACTTTTGGAACAAAAACAAGTGTGTTTAGACTCACTTTAATGCCTGAAATTGGTCGAAATAGAAGCTTCTGAATAGGAGAAAAAGTCTGTAATAATGGCAATTTTGGTCACATTGAGGCTTTAAAAAGTAGTTATTCAACATGAGGCACATTCCAAATGACATTTTGAATCAATTTTTCTACAGTCCTAAAAATCAATTTTCTGATGAAAAACAATGACCCGTGACCTGTCGAAATTTCTCCAGATGGCCAGAAATGGAAATTTTTTAATGTTTAAATTTTTTGACTGCAAATGACTATTCCATGTAAATTATCACTTTTGGAACTAAAATAAGTGTGTTTAGAGTCACGTTAATGCCTGAAATTTTTCGAAATAGAAGCTTCTGAATAGGAGAAAAAGTCTGCAATAATGGCAATTTTGGTCACATTGAGGTTTCAAAAAGTAACTATTCAACATGAGGCACAATCCAAATGACATTTTAAATCAATTTTTTTACAGTCCAAAAAATCAATTTTCTGATGAAAAAGGATGACCCGTGACCTGTCGAAATTTCTCCAGATGGTCAAAAATCGAAATTTTTATTGTTTAATTTTTTGACTGCAAATGACTATTCCATGTAAATTATCACTTTTGGAACAAAAATAAGTGTGTTTAGACTCACTTTAATGACTGAAATTGGTTGAAATAGAAGCTTCCGAATAGGAGAAAAAGTCTGTAATAATGGCAATTTTGGTCACATTGAGGCTTTAAAAAGTAGTTATTCAACATGAGGCACATTCCAAATGACATTTTGAATCAATTTTTCTACAGTCCAAAAAATCAATTTTCTGATGAAAAACGATGACCCGTGACCTGTCGAAATTTCTCCAGATGGTCAGAAATCGAAATTTTTATTGTTTAATTTTTTGACTGAAAATGACTATTCCATGTAAATTATCACTTTTGGAACAAAAACAAGTGTGTTTAGAGTCAGTTTAATGCCTGAAATTGGTCGAAAAAGAAGCTTCTGAGTAGGAGAAAATGTCCGTAAAAATGGCAATTTTGGTCACATTGAGGCTTTAAAAAGTATTTATTCAACATGAGGCACATTCCAAATGACATTTTGAATCAATTTTTCTACAGACCAAAAAATCAATTTTCTGATGAAAAACGATGACCCGTGACCTGTCGAAATTTCTCCAGATGGTCAGAAATCGAAATTTTTATTGTTTAATTTTTTGACTGCAAATGACTATTCCATGTAAATTATCACTTTTGGAACAAAAACAAGTGTGTTTAGAGTCAGTTTAATGCCTGAAATTGGTCGAAAAAGAAGCTTCTGAGTAGGAGAAAATGTCCGTAAAAATGGCAATTTTGGTCACATTGAGGCTTCAAAAAGTAGTTATTCAACATGAGGCACATTCCAAATGACATTTTGAATCAATTTTTCTACAGTCCAGAAAATCAATTTTCTGATGAAAAAGGATGACCCGTGACCTGTCGAAATTTCTCCAGATGGTCAGAAATGGAAATGTTTTAATGTTGAATTTTTTGACTGCAAATGACTATTCCATGTAAATTATCACTTTTGGAACAAAAATAAGTGTGTTTAGACTCACTTTAATGACTGAAATTGGTCGAAATAGAAGATTCTGAATAGGAGAAAAAGTCTGTAATAATGGCAATTTTGGTCACATTGAGGCTTTAAAAAGTAGTTATTCAACATGGGGTACATTCCAAATGACATTTTGAATCAATTTTTCTACAGTCCAAAAAATCAATTTTCTGATGAAAAACGATGACCCGTGACCTGTCAAAATTTCTCCAGATGGTCAGAAATCGAAATTTTTATTGTTTAATTTTTGGACTGCAAATGACTATTCCATGTAAATTATCACTTTTGGAACAAAAATAAGTGTGTTTAGACTCACTTTAATGACTGAAATTGGTCGAAATAGAAGCTTCTGAATAGGAGAAAAAGTCTGTAATAATGGCAATTTTGGTCACATTGAGGCTTTAAAAAGTAGTTATTCAACATGAGGCACATTCCAAATGACATTTTGAATCAATTTTTCTACAGTCCAAAAAATCAATTTTCTGATGAAAAACGATGACCCGTGACCTGTCGAAATTTCTCCAGATGGTCAGAAATGGAAATTTTTTAATGTTTAATTTTTTGACTGCAATTGACTATTCCATGTAAATTATCACTTTTGGAACAAAAACAAGTGTGTTTAGACTCACTTTAATGCCTGAAATTAGTCGAAATAGAAGCTTCTGAATAGGAGAAAAAGTCTGCAATAATGGCAATTTTGGTCACATTGAGGTTTCAAAAAGTAGTTATTCAACATGAGGCACAATCCAAATGACATTTTGAATCAATTTTTCTACAGTCCAAAAAATCAATTTTCTGATGAAAAACGATGACCCGTGACCTGTCGAAATTTCTCCAGATGGTCAGAAATCGAAATTTGTATTGTTTAATTTTTTGACTGCAATTGACTATTCCATGTAAATTATCACTTTTGGAACTAAAATAAGTGTGTTTAGAGTCACGTTAATGCCTGAAATTGGTCGAAATAGAAGCTTCTAAATAGGAGAAAAAGTCTGTAATAATGGCAATTTTGGTCACATTGAGGCTTTAAAAAGTAGTTATTCAACATGAGGCACATTCCAAATGACATTTTGAATCAATTTTTCTACAGTCCAAAAAATCTATTTTCTGGTGAAAAACGATGACCTGTGACCTGTCGAAATTTCTCCAAATGGCCAGAAATGGAAATTTTTTAATGTTTAATTTTTTGACTGCAAATGACTATTTCATATAAATTATCACTTTTGGAACAAAAATAAGTGTGTTTAGAGTCACTTTAATGTCTGAAATTGGTCGAAATAGACGCTTCTGAATAGGAGAAAAAGTCTGTAATAATGGCAATTTTGGTAACATTGAGGCTTTAAAAAGTAGTTATTCAACATGGGGCACATTCCAAATGACATTTTGAATCAATTTTTCTACAGTCCAAAAAATCATCTTTCTGATGAAAAACGATGACCCGTCGTGACCTGTCGAAATGTCTCCAGATGGTCAGAAATGGAAATTTTTTAATGTTTAATTTTTTGACTGCAATTGACTATTCCATGTAAATTATCACTTTTGGAACAAAAACAAGTGTGTTTAGACTCACTTTAATGCCTGAAATTAGTCGAAATAGAAGCTTCTGAATAGGAGAAAAAGTCTGCAATAATGGCAATTTTGGTCACATTGAGGTTTCAAAAAGTAGTTATTCAACATGAGGCACAATCCAAATGACATTTTGAATCAATTTTTCTACAGTCCAAAAAATCAATTTTCTGATGAAAAACGATGACCCGTGACCTGTCGAAATTTCTCCAGATGGTCAGAAATCGAAATTTTTATTGTTTAATTTTTTGACTGCAATTGACTATTCCATCTAAATTATCACTTTTGGAACAAAAACAAGTGTGTTTAGACTCACTTTAATGCCTGAAATTAGTCGAAATAGAAGCTTCTGAATAGGAGAAAAAGTCTGCAATAATGGCAATTTTGGTCACATTGAGGTTTCAAAAAGTAGTTATTCAACATGAGGCACAATCCAAATGACATTTTGAATCAATTTTTCTACAGTCCAAAAAAGGAATTTTCTGATGAAAAACGATGACCCGTGACCTGTCGAAATTTCTCCAGATGGTCAGAAATGGAAATTTTTTAATGTTTAATTTTTTGACTGCAATTGACTATTCCATGTAAATTATCACTTTTGGAACAAAAACAAGTGTGTTTAGACTCACTTTAATGCCTGAAATTAGTCGAAATAGAAGCTTCTGAATAGGAGAAAAAGTCTGCAATAATGGCAATTTTGGTCACATTGAGGTTTCAAAAAGTAGTTATTCAACATGAGGCACAATCCAAATGACATTTTGAATCAATTTTTCTACAGTCCAAAAAATCAATTTTCTGATGAAAAACGATGACCCGTGACCTGTCGAAATTTCTCCAGATGGTCAGAAATCGAAATTTTTATTGTTTAATTTTTTGACTGCAATTGACTATTCCATCTAAATTATCACTTTTGGAACAAAAACAAGTGTGTTTAGACTCACTTTAATGCCTGAAATTAGTCGAAATAGAAGCTTCTGAATAGGAGAAAAAGTCTGCAATAATGGCAATTTTGGTCACATTGAGGTTTCAAAAAGTAGTTATTCAACATGAGGCACAATCCAAATGACATTTTGAATCAATTTTTCTACTGTCCAAAAAATCAATTTTCTGATGAAAAACGATGACCCGTGACCTGTCGAAATTTCTCCAGATGGTCAGAAATCGAAATTTGTATTGTTTAATTTTTTGACTGCAATTGACTATTCCATGTAAATTATCACTTTTGGAACAAAAACAAGTGTGTTTAGACTCATTTTAATGCCTGAAATTAGTCGAAAAAGAAGCTTCTGAGTAGGCGAAAATGTCCGTAAAAATGGCAATTTTGGTCACATTGAGGCTTCAAAAAGTAGTTATTCAACATGAGGCACATTCCAAATGACATTTTGAATCAATTTTTCTACAGTCCAGAAAATCAATTTTCTGATGAAAAAGGATGACCCGTGACCTGTCGAAATTTCTCCAGATGGTCAGAAATGGAAATGTTTTAATGTTTAATTTTTTGACTGCAAATGACGATTCCATGTAAATTATCACTTTTGGAACAAAAATAAGTGTGTTTATAGTCACTTTAATGCCTGAAATTGGTCGAAATAGAAGCTTCTAAATAGGAGAAAAAGTCTGTAATAATGGCAATTTTGGTCACATTGAGGCTTTAAAAAGTAGTTATTCAACATGAGGCACATTCCAAATGACATTTTGAATCAATTTTTCTACAGTCCAAAAAATCTATTTTCTGATGAAAAACGATGACCTGTGACCTGTCGAAATTTCTCCAGATGGTCAGAAATCGAAATTTGTATTGTTTAATTTTTTGACTGCAATTGACTATTCCATGTAAATTATCACTTTTGGAACAAAAACAAGTGTGTTTAGACTCACTTTAATGCCTGAAATTAGTCGAAAAAGAAGCTTCTGAGTAGGAGAAAATGTCCGTAAAAATGGCAATTTTTGTCACATTGAGGCTTCAAAAAGTAGTTATTCAACATGAGGCACATTCCAAATGACATTTTGAATCAATTTTTCTACAGTCCAGAAAATAATTTTCTGATGAAAAAGGATGACCCGTGACCTGTCGAAATTTCTCCAGATGGTCAGAAATCGAAATTTTTATTGTTTAATTTTTGGACTGCAAATGACTATTCCATGTAAATTATCACTTTTGGAACAAAAACAAGTGTGTTTAGACTCACTTTAATGCCTGAAATTAGTTGAAATAGAAGCTTCTGAATAGGAGAAAAAGTCTGCAATAATGGCAATTTTGGTCACATTGAGGTTTCAAAAAGTAGTTATTCAACATGAGGCACAATCCAAATGACATTTTGAATCAATTTTTCTACAGTCCAAAAAATCAATTTTCTGATGAAAAACGATGACCCGTGACCTGTCGAAATTTCTCCAGATGGTCAGAAATCGAAATTTGTATTGTTTAATTTTTTGACTGCAATTGACTATTCCATGTAAATTATCACTTTTGGAACAAAAACAAGTGTGTTTAGAGTCAGTTTAATGCCTGAAATTGGTCGAAATAGAAGCTTCTGAATAGGAGAAAAAGTCTATAATAATGGCAATTTTGGTCACATTGAGGCTTTAAAAAGTAGTTATTCAACATGAGGCACATTCCAAATGACATTTTGAATCAATTTTTCTACAGTCCAGAAAATAATTTTCTGATGAAAAAGGATGACCCGTGACCTGTCGAAATTTCTCCAGATGGTCAGAAATGGAAATGTTTTAATGTTTAATTTTTTGACTGCAAATGACTATTCCATGTAAATTATCACTTTTGGAACAAAAACAAGTGTTTTTAGAGTCACTTTAATGCCTGAAATTGGTCGAAATAGAAGCTTCTGAATAGGAGAAAAAGTCTGTAATAATGGCAATTTTGGTCACATTGAGGCTTTAAAAAGTATTTATTCAACATGAGGCACATTCCAAATGACATTTTGAATCAATTTTTCTACAGTCCAAAAAATCAATTTTCTGATGAAAAACGATGACCCGTGACCTGTCGAAATTTCTCCAGATGGTCAGAAATCGAAATTTTTATTGTTTAATTTTTTGACTGCAAATGACTATTCCATGTAAATTATCACTTTTGGAACAAAAACAAGTGTGTTTAGAGTCAGTTTAATGCCTGAAATTGGTCGAAAAAGAAGCTTCTGAGTAGGAGAAAATGTCCTTAAAAATGGCAATTTTGGTCACATTGAGGCTTCAAAAAGTAGTTATTCAACATGAGGCACATTCCAAATGACATTTTTAATCAATTTTTCTACAGTCCAAAAAATCTATTTTCTGATGAAAAACGATGACCCGTGACCTGTCGAAATTTCTCCAGATGGTCAGAAATGGACATTTTTCAATGTTTAATTTTTGGACTTCAAATGACTATTCCATGTAAATTATCACTTTTGGAACAAAAACAAGTGTGTTTAGACTCACTTTAATGCCTGAAATTAGTCGAAATAGAAGCTTCTGAATAGGAGAAAAAGTCTGCAATAATGGCAATTTTGGTCACATTGAGGTTTCAAAAAGTAGTTATTCAACATGAGGCACAATCCAAATGACATTTTGAATCAATTTTTCTACAGTCCAAAAAATCAATTTTCTGATGAAAAACGATGACCCGTCGTGACCTGTCGAAATGTCTCCAGATGGTCAGAAATGGAAATTTCTTAATGTTTAACTTTTTTGACTGCAAATGACTATTCCATGTAAATTATCACTTTTGGAACAAAAATAAGTGTGTTTATAGTCACTTTAATGCCTGAAATTGGTCGAAATAGAAGCTTCTAAAGGAGAAAAAGTCTGTAATAATGGC
This sequence comes from Triturus cristatus, assembly GCF_964204655.1. NCBI lineage: Eukaryota > Metazoa > Chordata > Amphibia > Caudata > Salamandridae > Triturus > Triturus cristatus. Next base: position 1,197,092,215 of record NC_140589.1, on the reverse strand, counting down.
AATTTTGGTCACATTGAGGCTTTAAAAAGTAGTTATTCAACATGAGGCACATTCCAAATGACATTTTGAATCAATTTTTCTACAGTCCAAAAAATCAATTTTCTGATGAAAAACGATGACCCGTGACCTGTCGAAATTTCTCCAGATGGTCAGAAATCGAAATTTGTATTGTTTAATTTTTTGACTGCAATTGACTATTCCATGTAAATTATCACTTTTGGAACAAAAACAAGTGTGTTTAGACTCACTTTAATGCCTGAAATTAGTCGAAAAAGAAGCTTCTGAGTAGGCGAAAATGTCCGTAAAAATGGCAATTTTGGTCACATTGAGGCTTCAAAAAGTAGTTATTCAACATGAGGCACATTCCAAATGACATTTTGAATCAATTTTTCTACAGTCCAGAAAATCAATTTTCTGATGAAAAAGGATGACCCGTGACCTGTCGAAATTTCTCCAGATGGTCAGAAATGGAAATGTTTTAATGTTTAATTTTTTGACTGCAAATGACTATTCCATGTAAATTATCACTTTTGGAACAAAAATAAGTGTGTTTATAGTCACTTTAATGCCTGAAATTGGTCGAAATAGAAGCTTCTAAATAGGAGAAAAAGTCTGTAATAATGGCAATTTTGGTCACATTGAGGCTTTAAAAAGTAGTTATTCAACATGAGGCACATTCCAAATGACATTTTGAATCAATTTTTCTACAGTCCAAAAAATCTATTTTCTGATGAAAAACGATGACCTGTGACCTGTCGAAATTTCTCCAGATGGTCAGAAATCGAAATTTGTATTGTTTAATTTTTTGACTGCAATTGACTATTCCATGTAAATTATCACTTTTGGAACAAAAACAAGTGTGTTTAGACTCACTTTAATGCCTGAAATTAGTCGAAAAAGAAGCTTCTGAGTAGGAGAAAATGTCCGTAAAAATGGCAATTTTTGTCACATTGAGGCTTCAAAAAGTAGTTATTCAACATGAGGCACATTCCAAATGACATTTTGAATCAATTTTTCTACAGTCCAGAAAATAATTTTCTGATGAAAAAGGATGACCCGTGACCTGTCGAAATTTCTCCAGATGGTCAGAAATCGAAATTTTTATTGTTTAATTTTTGGACTGCAAATGACTATTCCATGTAAATTATCACTTTTGGAACAAAAACAAGTGTGTTTAGACTCACTTTAATGCCTGAAATTAGTTGAAATAGAAGCTTCTGAATAGGAGAAAAAGTCTGCAATAATGGCAATTTTGGTCACATTGAGGTTTCAAAAAGTAGTTATTCAACATGAGGCACAATCCAAATGACATTTTGAATCAATTTTTCTACAGTCCAAAAAATCAATTTTCTGATGAAAAACGATGACCCGTGACCTGTCGAAATTTCTCCAGATGGTCAGAAATCGAAATTTGTATTGTTTAATTTTTTGACTGCAATTGACTATTCCATGTAAATTATCACTTTTGGAACAAAAACAAGTGTGTTTAGAGTCAGTTTAATGCCTGAAATTGGTCGAAATAGAAGCTTCTGAATAGGAGAAAAAGTCTATAATAATGGCAATTTTGGTCACATTGAGGCTTTAAAAAGTAGTTATTCAACATGAGGCACATTCCAAATGACATTTTGAATCAATTTTTCTACAGTCCAGAAAATAATTTTCTGATGAAAAAGGATGACCCGTGACCTGTCGAAATTTCTCCAGATGGTCAGAAATGGAAATGTTTTAATGTTTAATTTTTTGACTGCAAATGACTATTCCATGTAAATTATCACTTTTGGAACAAAAACAAGTGTTTTTAGAGTCACTTTAATGCCTGAAATTGGTCGAAATAGAAGCTTCTGAATAGGAGAAAAAGTCTGTAATAATGGCAATTTTGGTCACATTGAGGCTTTAAAAAGTATTTATTCAACATGAGGCACATTCCAAATGACATTTTGAATCAATTTTTCTACAGTCCAAAAAATCAATTTTCTGATGAAAAACGATGACCCGTGACCTGTCGAAATTTCTCCAGATGGTCAGAAATCGAAATTTTTATTGTTTAATTTTTTGACTGCAAATGACTATTCCATGTAAATTATCACTTTTGGAACAAAAACAAGTGTGTTTAGAGTCAGTTTAATGCCTGAAATTGGTCGAAAAAGAAGCTTCTGAGTAGGAGAAAATGTCCTTAAAAATGGCAATTTTGGTCACATTGAGGCTTCAAAAAGTAGTTATTCAACATGAGGCACATTCCAAATGACATTTTTAATCAATTTTTCTACAGTCCAAAAAATCTATTTTCTGATGAAAAACGATGACCCGTGACCTGTCGAAATTTCTCCAGATGGTCAGAAATGGACATTTTTCAATGTTTAATTTTTGGACTTCAAATGACTATTCCATGTAAATTATCACTTTTGGAACAAAAACAAGTGTGTTTAGACTCACTTTAATGCCTGAAATTAGTCGAAATAGAAGCTTCTGAATAGGAGAAAAAGTCTGCAATAATGGCAATTTTGGTCACATTGAGGTTTCAAAAAGTAGTTATTCAACATGAGGCACAATCCAAATGACATTTTGAATCAATTTTTCTACAGTCCAAAAAATCAATTTTCTGATGAAAAACGATGACCCGTCGTGACCTGTCGAAATGTCTCCAGATGGTCAGAAATGGAAATTTCTTAATGTTTAACTTTTTTGACTGCAAATGACTATTCCATGTAAATTATCACTTTTGGAACAAAAATAAGTGTGTTTATAGTCACTTTAATGCCTGAAATTGGTCGAAATAGAAGCTTCTAAAGGAGAAAAAGTCTGTAATAATGGCAATTTTGGTCACATTGAGGCTTTAAAAAGTAGTTATTCAACATGAGGCACATTCCAAATGACATTTTGAATCAATTTTTCTACAGTCCAAAAAATCAATTTTCTGATGAAAAACGATGACCCGTGACCTGTCGAAATTTCTCCAGATGGTCAGAAATCGAAATTTTTGTTGTTTAATTTTTTGACTGCAAATGACTATTCCATGTAAATTATCACTTTTGGAACAAAAACAAGTGTGTTTAGAGTCAGTTTAATGCCTGAAATTGGTCGAAAAAGAAGCTTCTGAGTAGGAGAAAATGTCCGTAAAAATGGCAATTTTGGTCACATTGAGGCTTCAAAAAGTAGTTATTCAACATGAGGCACATTCCAAATGACATTTTGAATCATTTTTTCTACAGTCCAGAAAATCAATTTTCTGATGAAAAAGGATGACCCGTGACCTGTCGAAATTTCTCCAGATGGTCAGAAATGGAAATTTTTTAATGTTTAAATTTTTTGACTGCAAATGACTATTCCATGTAAATTATCACTTTTGGAACTAAAATAAGTGTGTTTAGAGTCACGTTAATGCCTGAAATTGTTCGAAATAGAAGCTTCTGAATAGGAGAAAAAGTCTACAATAATGGCAATTTTGGTCACATTGAGGTTTCAAAAAGTAGCTATTCAACATGAGGCACAATCCAAATGACATTTTAAATCAATTTTTTTACAGTCCAAAAAATCAATTTTCTGATAAAAAACGATGACCCGTGACCTGTCGAAATTTCTCCAGATGGTCAGAAATCGAAATTTTTATTGTTTAATTTTTTGACTGCAAATGACTATTCCATGTAAATTATCACTTTTGGAACAAAAATAAGTGTGTTTAGACTCACTTTAATGACTGAAAGTGGTCGAAATAGAAGCTTCTGAATAGGAGAAAAAGTCTGTAATAATGGCAATTTTGGTCACATTGAGGCTTTAAAAAGTAGTTATTCAACATGAGGCACATTCCAAATGACATTTTGAATCAATTTTTCTACAGTCCAAAAAATCAATTTTCTGATGAAAAACGATGACCCGTGACCTGTCGAAATTTCTCCAGATGGTCAGAAATCGAAATTTGTATTGTTTAATTTTTTGACTGCAATTGACTATTCCATGTAAATTATCACTTTTGGAACAAAAACAAGTGTGTTTAGACTCACTTTAATGCCTGAAATTAGTCGAAAAAGAAGCTTCTGAGTAGGAGAAAATGTCCGTAAAAATGGCAATTTTTGTCACATTGAGGCTTCAAAAAGTAGTTATTCAACATGAGGCACATTCCAAATGACATTTTGAATCAATTTTTCTACAGTCCAGAAAATAATTTTCTGATGAAAAAGGATGACCCGTGACCTATCGAAATTTCTCCAGATGGTCAGAAATGGAAATGTTTTAATGTTTAATTTTCTGACTGCAAATGACTATTCCATGTAAATTATCACTTTTGGAACAAAAACAAGTGTTTTTAGAGTCACTTTAATGCCTGAAATTGGTCGAAATAGAAGCTTCTGAATAGGAGAAAAAGTCTGTAATAATGGCAATTTTGGTCACATTGAGGCTTTAAAAAGTATTTATTCAACATGAGGCACATTCCAAAAGACATTTTGAATCATTTTTTCTACAGTCCAAAAAATCAATTTTCTGATGAAAAACGATGATCCGTGACCTGTCGAAATTTCTCCAGATGGTCAGAAATCGAAATTTTTATTGTTTAATTTTTTGACTGCAAATGACTATTCCATGTAAATTATCACTTTTGGAACAAAAACAAGTGTGTTTAGAGTCAGTTTAATGCCTGAAATTGGTCGAAAAAGAAGCTTCTGAGTAGTAGAAAATGTCCGTAAAAATGGCAATTTTGGTCACATTGAGGCTTCTAAAAGTAGTTATTCAACATGAGGCACATTCCAAATGACATTTTGAATCAATTTTTCTACAGTCCAGAAAATCAATTTTCTGATGAAAAAGGATGACCCGTGACCTGTCGAAATTTCTCCAGATGGTCAGAAATGGAAATGTTTTAATGTTTAATTTTTTGACTGCAAATGACTATTCCATGTAAATTATCACTTTTGGAACAAAAACAAGTGTTTTTAGAGTCACTTTAATGCCTGAAATTGGTCGAAATAGAAGCTTCTGAATAGGAGAAAAAGTCTGTAATAATGGCAATTTTGGTCACATTGAGGCTTTAAAAAGTAGTTATTCAACATGAGGCACATTCCAAATGACATTTTGAATCAATTTTTCTACAGTCCTAAAAATCAATTTTCTGATGAAAAACAATGACCTATGACCTGTCGAAATTTCTCCAGATGGCCAGGAATGGAAATTTTTTAATGTTTAAATTTTTTGACTGCAAATGACTATTCCATGTAAATTATCACTTTTGGAACAAAAACAAGTGTGTTTAGACTCACATTAATGTCTGAAATTGGTCGAAATAGACGCTTCTGAATAGGAGAAAAAGTCTGTAATAATGGCAATTTTGGTAACATTGAGGCTTTAAAAAGTAGTTATTCAACATGGGGCACATTCCAAATGACATTTTGAATCAATTTTTCTACAGTCCAAAAAATCAATTTTCTGATGAAAAACGATGACCCGTCGTGACCTGTCGAAATGTCTCCAGATGGTCAGAAATGGAAATTTTTTAATGTTTAACTTTTTTGACTGCAAATGACTATTCCATGTAAATTATCACTTTTGGAACAAAAACAAGTGTGTTTAGAGTCACTTTATGCCTGAAATTGGTCGAAATAGAAGCTTCTGAATAGGAGAAAAAGTCTGTAATAATGGCAATTTTGGTCATATTGAGGCTTTAAAAAGTAGTTATTCAACATGAGGCACATTCCAAATGACATTTTGAATCAATTTTTCTACAGTCCAAAAAAGATATTTTCTGATGAAAAACAATGACCCGTGACCTGTCGAAATTTCTCCAGATGGTCAGAAATGGAAATTTTTTAATGTTTAATTTTTTGACTGCAATTGACTATTCCATGTAAATTATCACTTTTGGAACAAAAACAAGTGTGTTTAGACTCACTTTAATGCCTGAAATTAGTCGAAATAGAAGCTTCTGAATAGGAGAAAAAGTCTGCAATAATGGCAATTTTGGTCACATTGAGGTTTCAAAAAGTAGTTATTCAACATGAGGCACAATCCAAATGACATTTTGAATCAATTTTTCTACAGTCCAAAAAATCAATTTTCTGATGAAAAACAATGACCCGTGACCTGTCGAAATTTCTCCAGATGGTCAGAAATCGAAATTTTTATTGTTTAATTTTTTGACTGCAAATGACTATTCCATGTAAATTATCACTTTTGGAACAAAAACAAGTGTGTTTAGAGTCAGTTTAATGCCTGAAATTGGTCGAAAAAGAAGCTTCTGAGTAGGAGAAAATTTCTGTAAAAATGGCAATTTTGGTCACATTGAGGCTTCAAAAAGTAGTTTTTCAACATGAGGCACATTCCAAATGACATTTTGAATCAATTTTTCTACAGTCCAGAAAATCAATTTTCTGATGAAAAAGGATGACCCGTGACCTGTCGAAATTTCTCCAGATGGTCAGAAATGGAAATGTTTTAATGTTTAATTTTTTGACTGCAAATGACTATTCCATGTAAATTATCACTTTTGGAACAAAAACAAGTGTTTTTAGAGTCACTTTAATGCCTGAAATTGGTCGAAATAGAAGCTTCTGAATAGGAGAAAAAGTCTGTAATAATGGCAATTTTGGTCACATTGAGGCTTTAAAAAGTAGTTATTCAACATGAGGCACATTCCAAATGACATTTTGAATCAATTTTTCTACAGTCCTAAAAATCAATTTTCTGATGAAAAACAATGACCTATGACCTGTCGCAATTTCTCCAGATGGCCAGAAATGGAAATTTTTTAATGTTTTAATTTTTGGACTGCAAATGACTATTCCATGTAAATTATCACTTTTGGAACTAAAATAAGTGTGTTTAGAGTCACGTTAATGCCTGAAATTGTTCGAAATAGAAGCTTCTGAATAGGAGAAAAAGTCTACAATAATGGCAATTTTGGTCACATTGAGGTTTCAAAAAGTAGCTATTCAACATGAGGCACAATCCAAATGACATTTTAAATCAATTTTTTTACAGTCCAAAAAATCAATTTTCTGATGAAAAACGATGACCCGCGTGACCTGTCGAAATTTCTCCAGATGGTCAGAAATCGAAATTTTTATTGTTTAATTTTTGGACTGCAAATGACTATTCCATGTAAATTATCACTTTTGGAACAAAAATAAGTGTGTTTAGACTCACTTTAATGACTGAAATTGGTCGAAATAGAAGCTTCTGAATAGGAGAAAAAGTCTGTAATAATGGCAATTTTGGTCACATTGAGGCTTTAAAAATTAGTTATTCAACATGAGGCACATTCCAAATGACATTTTGAATCAATTTTTCTACAGTCCAAAAAATCAATTTTCTGATGAAAAACGATGACCCGTGACCTGTCGAAATTTCTCCAGATGGTCAGAAATGGAAATGTTTTAATGTTTAATTTTTTGACTGCAAATGACTATTCCATGTAAATTATCACTTTTGGAACAAAAACAAGTGTTTTTAGAGTCACTTTAATGCCTGAAATTGGTCGAAATAGAAGCTTCTGAATAGGAGAAAAAGTCTGTAATAATGGCAATTTTGGTCACATTGAGGCTTTAAAAAGTATTTATTCAACATGAGGCACATTCCAAATGACATTTTGAATCAATTTTTCTATAGTCCAAAAAATCAATTTTCTGATGAAAAACGATGACCCGTGACCTGTCGAAATTTCTCCAGATGGTCAGAAATCAAAATTTTTATTGTTTAATTTTTTGACTGCAAATGACTATTCCATGTAAATTATCACTTTTGGAACAAAAACAAGTGTGTTTAGAGTCAGTTTAATGCCTGAAATTGGTCGAAAAAGAAGCTTCTGAGTAGGAGAAAATGTCCGTAAAAATGGCAATTTTGGTCACATTGAGGCTTCAAAAAGTAGTTATTCAACATGAGGCACATTCCAAATGACATTTTGAATCAATTTTTCTACAGTCCAGAAAATCAATTTTCTGATGAAAAAGGATGACCCGTGACCTGCCGAAATTTCTCCAGATGGTCAGAAATTGAAATGTTTTAATGTTTAATTTTTTGACTGGAAATGACTATTCCATGTAAATTATCACTTTTGGAACAAAAACAAGTGTTTTTAGAGTCACTTTAATGCCTGAAATTGGTCGAAATAGAAGCTTCTGAATAGGAGAAAAAGTCTGTGTTAATGGCAATTTTGGTCACATTGAGGCTTTAAAAAGTAGTTATTCAACATGAGGCACATTCCAAATGACATTTTGAATCAATTTTTCTACAGTCCTAAAAATCAATTTTCTGATGAAAAACAATGACCTATGACCTGTCGAAATTTCTCCAGATGGCCAGAAATGGAAATTTTTTAATGTTTAAATTTTTTGACTGCAAATGACTATTCCATGTAAATTATCACTTTTGGAACTAAAATAAGTGTGTTTAGAGTCACGTTAATGCCTGAAATTGTTCGAAATAGAAGCTTCTGAATAGGAGAAAAAGTCTACAATAATGGCAATTTTGGTCACATTGAGGTTTCAAAAAGTAGCTATTCAACATGAGGCACAATCCAAATGACATTTTAAATCAATTTTTTTACAGTCCAAAAAATCAATTTTGTGATGAAAAACGATGACCCGTGACCTGTCGAAATTTCTCCAGATGGTCAGAAATCGAAATTTGTATTGTTTAATTTTTTGACTGCAATTGACTATTCCATGTAAATTATCACTTTTGGAACAAAAACAAGTGTGTTTAGACTCACTTTAATGCCTGAAATTAGTCGAAAAAGAAGCTTCTGAGTAGGAGAAAATGTCCGTAAAAATGGCAATTTTGGTCACATTGAGGCTTCAAAAAGTAGTTATTCAACATGAGGCACATTCCAAATGACATTTTGAATCAATTTTTCTACAGTCCAGAAAATCAATTTTCGGATGAAAATGGATGACCCGTGACCTGTCGAAATTTCTCCAGATGGTCAGAAATGGAAATGTTTTAATGTTTAATTTTTTGACTGCAAATGACTATTCCATGTAAATTATCACTTTTGGAACAAAAACAAGTGTTTTTAGAGTCACTTTAATGCCTGAAATTGGTCGAAATAGAAGCTTCTAAATAGGAGTAAAAGTCTATAATAATGGCAATTTTGGTCACACAGAGGATTTAAAAAGTAGTTATTCAACATGAGTCACATTTCAAATGACATTTTTATTCAATTTTTCTACAGTCCAAAAAATCTATTTTCTGATGAAAAACGATGACCCGTGACCTGTCGAAATTTCTCCAGATGATCAGAAATGGACATTTTTCAATGTTTAATTTTTGGACTTCAAATGACTATTCCATGTAAATTATCACTTTTGGAACAAAAATAAGTGTGTTTATAGTCACTTTAATGCCTGAAATTGGTCGAAATAGAAGCTTCTAAATAGGAGAAAAAGTCTGTAATAATGCAATTTTGGTCACATTGAGGCTTTGAAAAGTAGTTATTCAACATGAGGCACATTCCAAATGACATTTTTGAATCAATTTTTCTACAGTCCAAAAAATCAATTTTCTGATGAAAAACGATGACCTGTGACCTGTCGAAATTTCTCCAGATGGCCAGAAATTGAAATTTTTTAATGTTTAATTGTTTGACTGCAAATGACTATTTCATATAAATTATCACTTTTGGAACAAAAATAAGTGTGTTTAGAGTCACTTTAATGTCTGAAATTAGTCGAAATAGACGCTTCTGAATAGGAGAAAAAGTCTGTAATAATGGCAATTTTGGTCACATTGAGGCTTTAAAAAGTAGTTATTCAACATGAGGCACATTCCAAATGACATTTTGAATCAATTTTTCTACTGTCCAAAAAATCAATTTTCTGATGAAAAACGATGACCCGTGACCTGTCGAAATTTCTCCGGATGGTCAGAAATGGACATTTTTCAATGTTTAATTTTTGGACTTCAAATGACTATTCCATGTAAATTATCACTTTTGGAACAAAAATAAGTGTGTTTATAGTCACTTTAATGCCTGAAATTGGTCGAAATAGAAGCTTCTAAATAGGAGAAAAAGTCTGTAATAATGGCAATTTTGGTCACATTGAGGCTTTAAAAAGTAGTTATTCAACATGAGGCACATTCCAAATGACATTTTGAATCAATTTTTCTACAGTCCAAAAAATCAATTTTCTGATGAAAAACGATGACCTGTGACCTGTCGAAATTTCTCCAGATGGCCAGAAATGGAAATTTTTTAATGTTTAATTTTTTGACTGCAAATGACTATTTCATATAAATTATCACTTTTGGAACAAAAATAAGTGTGTTTAGAGTCACTTTAATGTCTGAAATTGGTCGAAATAGACGCTTCTGAATAGGAGAAAAAGTCTGTAATAATGGCAATTTTGGTCACATTGAGGCTTTAAAAAGTAGTTATTCAACATGAGGCACATTCCAAATGACATTTTGAATCAATTTTTCTACAGTCCAAAAAATCAATTTTCTGATGAAAAACGATGACCCGTGACCTGTCGAAATTTCTCCAGATGGTCAGAAATGGAAATTTTTTAATGTTTAATTTTTTGACTGCAATTGACTATTCCATGTAAATTATCACTTTTGGAACAAAAACAAGTGTGTTTAGACTCACTTTAATGCCTGAAATTGGTCGAAATAGAAGCTTCTGAATAGGAGAAAAAGTCTGTAATAATGGCAATTTTGGTCACATTGAGGCTTTAAAAAGTAGTTATTCAACATGAGGCACATTCCAAATGACATTTTGAATCAATTTTTCTACAGTCCTAAAAATCAATTTTCTGATGAAAAACAATGACCTATGACCTGTCGAAATTTCTCCAGATGGCCAGAAATGGAAATTTTTTAATGTTTAAATTTTTTGACTGCAAATGACTATTCCATGTAAATTATCACTTTTGGAACTAAAATAAGTGTGTTTAGAGTCACGTTAATGCCTGAAATTGTTCGAAATAGAAGCTTCTGAATAGGAGAAAAAGTCTGCAATAATGGCAATTTTGGTCACATTGAGGTTTCAAAAAGTAACTATTCAACATGAGGCACAATCCAAATGACATTTTAAATCAATTTTTTTACAGTCCAAAAAATCAATTTTCTGATGAAAAAGGATGACCCGTGACCTGTCGAAATTTCTCCAGATGGTCAAAAATCTAAATTTTTATTGTTTAATTTTTTGACTGCAAATGACTATTCCATGTAAATTATCACTTTTGGAACAAAAATAAGTGTGTTTAGACTCACTTTAATGACTGAAATTGGTTGAAATAGAAGCTTCTGAATAGGAGAAAAAGTCTGTAATAATGGCAATTTTGGTCACATTGAGGCTTTAAAAAGTAGTTATTCAACATGAGGCACATTCCAAATGACATTTTGAATCAATTTTTCTACAGTCCAAAAAATCAATTTTCTGATGAAAAACGATGACCCGTGACCTGTCGAAATTTCTCCAGATGGTCAGAAATCGAAATTTTTATTGTTTAATTTTTTGACTGAAAATGACTATTCCATGTAAATTATCACTTTTGGAACAAAAACAAGTGTGTTTAGAGTCAGTTTAATGCCTGAAATTGGTCGAAAAAGAAGCTTCTGAGTAGGAGAAAATGTCCGTAAAAATGGCAATTTTGGTCACATTGAGGCTTTAAAAAGTATTTATTCAACATGAGGCACATTCCAAATGACATTTTGAATCAATTTTTCTACAGACCAAAAAATCAATTTTCTTATGAAAAACGATGACCCGTGACCTGTCGAAATTTCTCCAGATGGTCAGAAATCGAAATTTTTATTGTTTAATTTTTTGACTGCAAATGACTATTCCATGTAAATTATCACTTTTGGAACAAAAACAAGTGTGTTTAGAGTCAGTTTAATGCCTGAAATTGGTCGAAAAAGAAGCTTCTGAGTAGGAGAAAATGTCCGTAAAAATGGCAATTTTGGTCACATTGAGGCTTCAAAAAGTAGTTATTCAACATGAGGCACATTCCAAATGACATTTTGAATCAATTTTTCTACAGTCCAGAAAATCAATTTTCTGATGAAAAAGGATGACCCGTGACCTGTCGAAATTTCTCCAGATGGTCAGAAATGGAAATGTTTTAATGTTGAATTTTTTGACTGCAAATGACTATTCCATGTAAATTATCACTTTTGGAACAAAAATAAGTGTGTTTAGACTCACTTTAATGCCTGAAATTAGTCGAAATAGAAGCTTCTGAATAGGAGAAAAAGTCTGCAATAATGGCAATTTTGGTCACATTGAGGTTTCAAAAAGTAGTTATTCAACATGAGGCACAATCCAAATGACATTTTGAATCAATTTTTCTACAGTCCAAAAAATCAATTTTCTGATGAAAAACGATGACCCGTGACCTGTCGAAATTTCTCCAGATGGTCAGAAATCGAAATTTGTATTGTTTAATTTTTTGACTGCAATTGACTATTCCATGTAAATTATCACTTTTGGAACTAAAATAAGTGTGTTTAGAGTCACGTTAATGCCTGAAATTGGTCGAAATAGAAGCTTCTAAATAGGAGAAAAAGTCTGTAATAATGGCAATTTTGGTCACATTGAGGCTTTAAAAAGTAGTTATTCAACATGAGGCACATTCCAAATGACATTTTGAATCAATTTTTCTACAGTCCAAAAAATCTATTTTCTGGTGAAAAACGATGACCTGTGACCTGTCGAAATTTCTCCAAATGGCCAGAAATGGAAATTTTTTAATGTTTAATTTTTTGACTGCAAATGACTATTTCATATAAATTATCACTTTTGGAACAAAAATAAGTGTGTTTAGAGTCACTTTAATGTCTGAAATTGGTCGAAATAGACGCTTCTGAATAGGAGAAAAAGTCTGTAATAATGGCAATTTTGGTAACATTGAGGCTTTAAAAAGTAGTTATTCAACATGGGGCACATTCCAAATGACATTTTGAATCAATTTTTCTACAGTCCAAAAAATCATCTTTCTGATGAAAAACGATGACCCGTCGTGACCTGTCGAAATGTCTCCAGATGGTCAGAAATGGAAATTTTTTAATGTTTAACTTTTTTGACTGCAAATGACTATTCCATGTAAATTATCACTTTTGGAACAAAAACAAGTGTGTTTAGAGTCACTTTATGCCTGAAATTGGTCGAAATAGAAGCTTCTGAATAGGGGAAAAAGTCTGTAATAATGGCAATTTTGGTCACATTGAGGCTTTAAAAAGTAGTTATTCAACATGAGGCACATTCCAAATGACATTTTGAATCAATTTTTCTACAGTCCAAAAAAGGAATTTTCTGATGAAAAACGATGACCCGTGACCTGTCGAAATTTCTCCAGATGGTCAGAAATGGAAATTTTTTAATGTTTAATTTTTTGACTGCAATTGACTATTCCATGTAAATTATCACTTTTGGAACAAAAACAAGTGTGTTTAGACTCACTTTAATGCCTGAAATTAGTCGAAATAGAAGCTTCTGAATAGGAGAAAAAGTCTGCAATAATGGCAATTTTGGTCACATTGAGGTTTCAAAAAGTAGTTATTCAACATGAGGCACAATCCAAATGACATTTTGAATCAATTTTTCTACAGTCCAAAAAATCAATTTTCTGATGAAAAACGATGACCCGTGACCTGTCGAAATTTCTCCAGATGGTCAGAAATCGAAATTTGTATTGTTTAATTTTTTGACTGCAATTGACTATTCCATGTAAATTATCACTTTTGGAACAAAAACAAGTGTGTTTAGACTCACTTTAATGCCTGAAATTAGTCGAAAAAGAAGCTTCTGAGTAGGCGAAAATGTCCGTAAAAATGGCAATTTTGGTCACATTGAGGCTTCAAAAAGTAGTTATTCAACATGAGGCACATTCCAAATGACATTTTGAATCAATTTTTCTACAGTCCAGAAAATCAATTTTCTGATGAAAAAGGATGACCCGTGACCTGTCGAAATTTCTCCAGATGGTCAGAAATGGAAATGTTTTAATGTTTAATTTTTTGACTGCAAATGACTATTCCATGTAAATTATCACTTTTGGAACAAAAATAAGTGTGTTTATAGTCACTTTAATGCCTGAAATTGGTCGAAATAGAAGCTTCTAAATAGGAGAAAAAGTCTGTAATAATGGCAATTTTGGTCACATTGAGGCTTTAAAAAGTAGTTATTCAACATGAGGCACATTCCAAATGACATTTTGAATCAATTTTTCTACAGTCCAAAAAATCTATTTTCTGATGAAAAACGATGACCTGTGACCTGTCGAAATTTCTCCAGATGGCCAGAAATGGAAATTTTTTAATGTTTAATTTTTTGACTGCAAATGACTATTTCATATAAATTATCACTTTTGGAACAAAAATAAGTGTGTTTAGAGTCACTTTAATGTCTGAAATTGGTCGAAATAGACGCTTTTGAATAGGAGAAAAAGTCTGTAATAATGGCAATTTTGGTAACATTGAGGCTTTAAAAAGTAGTTATTCAACATGGGGCACATTCCAAATGACATTTTGAATCAATTTTTCTACAGTCCAAAAAATCAATTTTCTGATGAAAAACGATGACCCGTGACCTGTCGAAATTTCTCCAGATGGTCAGAAATCGAAATTTGTATTGTTTAATTTTTTGACTGCAATTGACTATTCCATGTAAATTATCACTTTTGGAACAAAAACAAGTGTGTTTAGACTCACTTTAATGCCTGAAATTAGTCGAAAAAGAAGCTTCTGAGTAGGAGAAAATGTCCGTAAAAATGGCAATTTTTGTCACATTGAGGCTTCAAAAAGTAGTTATTCAACATGAGGCACATTCCAAATGACATTTTGAATCAATTTTTCTACAGTCCAGAAAATAATTTTCTGATGAAAAAGGATGACCCGTGACCTGTCGAAATTTCTCCAGATGGTCAGAAATGGAAATGTTTTAATGTTTAATTTTCTGACTGCAAATGACTATTCCATGTAAATTATCACTTTTGGAACAAAAACAAGTGTTTTTAGAGTCACTTTAATGCCTGAAATTGGTCGAAATAGAAGCTTCTGAATAGGAGAAAAAGTCTGTAATAATGGCAATTTTGGTCACATTGAGGCTTTAAAAAGTATTTATTCAACATGAGGCACATTCCAAATGACATTTTGAATCAATTTTTCTACAGTCCAAAAAATCAATTTTCTGATGAAAAACGATGACCCGTGACCTGTCGAAATTTCTCCAGATGGTCAGAAATGGAAATGTTTTAATGTTTAACTTTTTTGACTGCAAATGACTATTCCATGTAAATTATCACTTTTGGAACAAAAACAAGTGTGTTTAGAGTCACTTTATGCCTGAAATTGGTCGAAATAGAAGCTTCTGAATAGGAGAAAAAGTCTGTAATAATGGCAATGTTGGTCACATTGAGGCTTTAAAAAGTAGTTATTCAACATGAGGCACATTCCAAATGACATTTTGAATAAATTTTTCTACAGTCCAAAAAAGGAATTTTCTGATGAAAAACGATGACCCGTGACCTGTCGAAATTTCTCCAGATGGTCAGAAATGGAAATTTTTTAATGTTTAATTTTTTGACTGCAATTGACTATTCCATGTAAATTATCACTTTTGGAACAAAAACAAGTGTGTTTAGACTCACTTCAATGCCTGAAATTAGTCGAAATAGAAGCTTCTGAATAGGAGAAAAAGTCTGCAATAATGGCAATTTTGGTCACATTGAGGTTTCAAAAAGTAGTTATTCAACATGAGGCACAATCCAAATGACATTTTGAATCAATTTTTCTACAGTCCAAAAAATCAATTTTCTGATGAAAAACGATGACCCGTGACCTGTCGAAATTTCTCCAGATGGTCAGAAATCGAAATTTTTATTGTTTAATTTTTTGACTGCAAATGACTATTCCATGTAAATTATCACTTTTGGAACAAAAACAAGTGTGTTTAGAGTCAGTTTAATGCCTGAAATTGGTCGAAAAAGAAGCTTCTGAGTAGGAGAAAATGTCCGTAAAAATGGCAATTTTGGTCACATTGAGGCTTCAAAAAGTAGTTATTCAACATGAGGCACATTCCAAATGACATTTTGAATCAATTTTTCTACAGTCCAGAAAATAATTTTCTGATGAAAAAGGATGACCCGTAACCTGTCGAAATTTCTCCAGATGGTCAGAAATGGAAATGTTTTAATGTTTAATTTTTTGACTGCAAATGACTATTCCATGTAAATTATCACTTTTGGAACAAGAACAAGTGTTTTTAGAGTCACTTTAATGCCTGAAATTGGTCGAAATAGAAGCTTCTGAATAGGAGAAAAAGTCTGTAATAATGGCAATTTTGGTCACATTGAGGCTTTAAAAAGTATTTATTCAACATGAGGCACATTCCAAATGACATTTTGAATCAATTTTTCTACAGTCCAAAAAATCAATTTTCTGATGAAAAACGATGACCCGTGACCTGTCGAAATTTCTCCAGATGGTCAGAAATCGAAATTTTTATTGTTTAATTTTTTGACTGCAAATGACTATTCCATGTAAATTATCACTTTTGGAACAAAAACAAGTGTGTTTAGAGTCAGTTTAATGCCTGAAATTGGTCGAAAAAGAAGCTTCTGAGTAGGAGAAAATGTCCGTAAAAATGGCAATTTTGGTCACATTGAGGCTTCAAAAAGTAGTTATTCAACATGAGGCACATTCCAAATGACATTTTGAATCAATTTTTCTACAGTCCAGAAAATCAATTTTCTGATGAAAAAGGATGACCCGTGACCTGTCGAAATTTCTCCAGATGGTCAGAAATGGAAATGTTTTAATGTTTAAGTTTTTTGACTGCAAATGACTATTCCATGTAAATTATCACTTTTGGAACAAAAACAAGTGTTTTTAGAGTCACTTTAATGCCTGAAATTGGTCGAAATAGAAGCTTCTGAATAGGAGAAAAAGTCTGTAATAATGGCAATTTTGGTCACATTGAGGCTTTAAAAAGTAGTTATTCAACATGAGGCACATTCCAAATGACATTTTGAATCAATTTTTCTACAGTCCTAAAAATCAATTTTCTGATGAAAAACAATGACCTATGACCTGTCGAAATTTCTCCAGATGGCCAGAAATGGAAATTTTTTAATGTTTAAATTTTTTGACTGCAAATGACTATTCCATGTAAATTATCACTTTTGGAACTAAAATAAGTGTGTTTAGAGTCACGTTAATGCCTGAAATTGTTCGAAATAGAAGCTTCTGAATAGGAGAAAAAGTCTGCAATAATGGCAATTTTGGTCACATTGAGGTTTCAAAAAGTAGTTATTCAACATGAGGCACAATCCAAATGACATTTTGAATCAATTTTTCTACAGTCCAAAAAATCAATTTTCTGATGAAAAACGATGACCCGTGACCTGTCGAAATTTCTCCAGATGGTCAAAAATCGAAATTTTTATTGTTTAATTTTTTGACTGCAAATGACTATTCCATGTAAATTATCACTTTTGGAACAAAAATAAGTGTGTTTAGACTCACTTTAATGACTGAAATTGGTCGAAATAGAAGCTTCTGAATAGGAGAAAAAGTCTGTAATAATGGCAATTTTGGTCACATTGAGGCTTTAAAAATTAGTTATTCAACATGAGGCACATTACAAATGACATTTTGAATCAATTTTTCTACAGTCCAAAAAATCAATTTTCTGATGAAAAACGATGATCCGTGACCTGTCGAAATTTCTCCAGATGGTCAGAAATCAAAATTTTTATTGTTTAATTTTTTGACTGCAAATGACTATTCCATGTAAATTATCACTTTTGGAACAAAAACAAGTGTGTTTAGAGTCAGTTTAATGCCTGAAATTGGTCGAAAAAGAAGCTTCTGAGTAGGAGAAAATGTCCGTAAAAATGGCAATTTTGGTCACATTGAGGCTTTAAAAAGTAGTTATTCAACATGAGGCACATTCCAAATGACATTTTGAATCAATTTTTCTACAGTCCTAAAAATCAATTTTCTGATGAAAAACAATGACCTATCACCTGTCGAAATTTCTCCAGATGGCCAGAAATGGAAATTTTTTAATGTTTAAATTTTTTGACTGCAAATGACTATTCCATGTAAATTATCACTTTTGGAACTAAAATAAGTGTGTTTAGAGTCACGTTAATGCCTGAAATTGTTCGAAATAGAAGCTTCTGAATAGGAGAAAAAGTCTACAATAATGGCAATTTTGGTCACATTGAGGTTTCAAAAAGTAGCTATTCAACATGAGGCACAATCCAAATGACATTTTAAATCAATTTTTTTACAGTCCAAAAAATCAATTTTCTGATGAAAAACGATGACCCGTGACCTGTCGAAATTTCTCCAGATGGTCAGAAATCGAAATTTTTATTGTTTAATTTTTGGACTGCAAATGACTATTCCATGTAAATTATCACTTTTGGAACAAAAACAAGTGTGTTTAGACTCACTTTAATGCCTGAAATTAGTCGAAATAGAAGCTTCTGAATAGGAGAAAAAGTCTGTAATAATGGCAATTTTGGTCACATTGAGGTTTCAAAAAGTAGTTATTCAACATGAGGCACAATCCAAATGACATTTTGAATCAATTTTTCTACAGTCCAAAAAATCAATTTTCTGATGAAAAACGATGACCCGTGACCTGTCGAAATTTCTCCAGATGGTCAGAAATCGAAATTTGTATTGTTTAATTTTTTGACTGCAATTGACTATTCCATGTAAATTATCACTTTTGGAACAAAAACAAGTGTGTTTAGACTCACTTTAATGCCTGAAATTAGTCGAAAAAGAAGCTTCTGAGTAGGAGAAAATGTCCGTAAAAATGGCAATTTTGGTCACATTGAGGCTTCAAAAAGTAGTTATTCAACATGAGGCACATTCCAAATGACATTTTGAATCAATTTTTCTACAGTCCAGAAAATCAATTTTCGGATGAAAAAGGATGACCCGTGACCTGTCGAAATTTCTCCAGATGGTCAGAAATGGAAATGTTTTAATGTTTAATTTTTTGACTGCAAATGACTATTCCATGTAAATTATCACTTTTGGAACAAAAACAAGTGTTTTTAGAGTCACTTTAATGCCTGAAATTGGTCGAAATAAAAGCTTCTTAATAGGAGTAAAAGTCTATAATAATGGCAATTTTGGTCACACAGAGTATTTAAAAAGTAGTTATTCAACATGAGTCACATTTCAAATGACATTTTTATTCAATTTTTCTACAGTCCAAAAAATCTATTTTCTGCTGAAAAACGATGACCCGTGACCTGTCGAAATTTCTCCAGATGATCAGAAATGGACATTTTTCAATGTTTAATTTTTGGACTTCAAATGACTATTCCATGTAAATTATCACTTTTGGAACAAAAATAAGTGTGTTTATAGTCACTTTAATGCCTGAAATTGGTCGAAATAGAAGCTTCTAAATAGGAGAAAAAGTCTGTAATAATGCAATTTTGTTCACATTGAGGCTTTGAAAAGTAGTTATTCAACATGAGGCACATTCCAAATGACATTTTTGAATCAATTTTTCTACAGTCCAAAAAATCAATTTTCTGATGAAAAACGATGACCTGTGACCTGTCGAAATTTCTCCAGATGGCCAGAAATTGAAATTTTTTAATGTTTAATTGTTTGACTGCAAATGACTATTTCATATAAATTATCACTTTTGGAACAAAAATAAGTGTGTTTAGAGTCACTTTAATGTCTGAAATTAGTCGAAATAGACGCTTCTGAATAGGAGAAAAAGTCTGTAATAATGGCAATTTTGGTCACATTGAGGCTTTAAAAAGTAGTTATTCAACATGAGGCACATTCCAAATGACATTTTGAATCAATTTTTCTACAGTCCAAAAAATCAATTTTCTGATGAAAAACGATGACCCGTGACCTGTCGAAATTTCTCCGGATGGTCAGAAATGGACATTTTTCAATGTTTAATTTTTGGACTTCAAATGACTATTCCATGTAAATTATCACTTTTGGAACAAAAATAAGTGTGTTTATAGTCACTTTAATGCCTGAAATTGGTCGAAATAGAAGCTTCTAAATAGGAGAAAAAGTCTGTAATAATGGCAATTTTGGTCACATTGAGGCTTTAAAAAGTAGTTATTCAACATGAGGCACATTCCAAATGACATTTTGAATCAATTTTTCTACAGTCCAAAAAATCAATTTTCTGATGAAAAACGATGACCCGTGACCTGTCAAAATTTCTCCAGATGGTCAGAAATCGAAATTTTTATTGTTTAATTTTTGGACTGCAAATGACTATTCCATGTAAATTATCACTTTTGGAACAAAAATAAGTGTGTTTAGACTCACTTTAATGACTGAAATTGGTCGAAATAGAAGCTTCTGAATAGGAGAAAAAGTCTGTAATAATGGCAATTTTGGTCACATTGAGGCTTTAAAAAGTAGTTATTCAACATGAGGCACATTCCAAATGACATTTTGAATCAATTTTTCTACAGTCCAAAAAATCAATTTTCTGATGAAAAACGATGACCCGTGACCTGTCGAAATTTCTCCAGATGGTCAGAAATGGAAATTTTTTAATGTTTAATTTTTTGACTGCAATTGACTATTCCATGTAAATTATCACTTTTGGAACAAAAACAAGTGTGTTTAGACTCACTTTAATGCCTGAAATTGGTCGAAATAGAAGCTTCTGAATAGGAGAAAAAGTCTGTAATAATGGCAATTTTGGTCACATTGAGGCTTTAAAAAGTAGTTATTCAACATGAGGCACATTCCAAATGACATTTTGAATCAATTTTTCTACAGTCCAAAAAATCAATTTTCTGATGAAAAACGATGACCCGTGACCTGTCGAAATTTCTCCAGATGGTCAGAAATTGAAATTTTTATTGTTTAATTTTTTGACTGCAAATGACTATTCCATGTAAATTATCACTTTTGGAACAAAAACAAGTGTGTTTAGAGTCAGTTTAATGCCTGAAATTGGTCGAAAAAGAAGCTTCTGAGTAGGAGAAAATGTCCGTAAAAATGGCAATTTTGGTCACATTGAGGCTTCAAAAAGTAGTTATTCAACATGAGGCACATTCCAAATGACATTTTGAATCAATTTTTCTACAGTCCAGAAAATAATTTTCTGATGAAAAAGGATGACCCGTCGAAATTTCTCCAGATGGTCAGAAATGGAAATGTTTTAATGTTTAAGTTTTTTGACTGCAAATGACTATTCCATGTAAATTATCACTTTTGGAACAAAAACAAGTGTTTTTAGAGTCACTTTAATGCCTGAAATTGGTCGAAATAGAAGCTTCTGAATAGGAGAAAAAGTCTGTAATAATGGCAATTTTGGTCACATTGAGGCTTTAAAAAGTAGTTATTCAACATGAGGCACATTCCAAATGACATTTTGAATCAATTTTTCTACAGTCCTAAAAATCAATTTTCTGATGAAAAACAATGACCTATGACCTGTCGAAATTTCTCCAGATGGCCAGAAATGGAAATTTTTTAATGTTTAAATTTTTTGACTGCAAATGACTATTCCATGTAAATTATCACTTTTGGAACTAAAATAAGTGTGTTTAGAGTCACGTTAATGCCTGAAATTGTTCGAAATAGAAGCTTCTGAATAGGAGAAAAAGTCTGCAATAATGGCAATTTTGGTCACATTGAGGTTTCAAAAAGTAACTATTCAACATGAGGCACAATCCAAATGACATTTTAAATCAATTTTTTTACAGTCCAAAAAATCAATTTTCTGATGAAAAAGGATGACCCGTGACCTGTCGAAATTTCTCCAGATGGTCAAAAATCGAAATTTTTATTGTTTAATTTTTTGACTGCAAATGACTATTCCATGTAAATTATCACTTTTGGAACAAAAATAAGTGTGTTTAGACTCACTTTAATGACTGAAATTGGTTGAAATAGAAGCTTCTGAATAGGAGAAAAAGTCTGTAATAATGGCAATTTTGGTCACATTGAGGCTTTAAAAAGTAGTTATTCAACATGAGGCACATTCCAAATGACATTTTGAATCAATTTTTCTACAGTCCAGAAAATAATTTTCTGATGAAAAAGGATGACCCGTCGAAATTTCTCCAGATGGTCAGAAATGGAAATGTTTTAATGTTTAATTTTTTGACTGCAAATGACTATTCCATGTAAATTATCACTTTTGGAACAAGAACAAGTGTTTTTAGAGTCACTTTAATGCCTGAAATTGGTCGAAATAGAAGCTTCTGAATAGGAGAAAAAGTCTGTAATAATGGCAATTTTGGTCACATTGAGGCTTTAAAAAGTATTTATTCAACATGAGGCACATTCCAAATGACATTTTGAATCAATTTTTCTACAGTCCAAAAAATCAATTTTCTGATGAAAAACGATGACCCGTGACCTGTCGAAATTTCTCCAGATGGTCAGAAATCGAAATTTTTATTGTTTAATTTTTTGACTGCAAATGACTATTCCATGTAAATTATCACTTTTGGAACAAAAACAAGTGTGTTTAGAGTCAGTTTAATCCCTGAAATTGGTCGAAAAAGAAGCTTCTGAGTAGGAGAAAATGTCCGTAAAAATGGCAATTTTGGTCACATTGAGGCTTCAAAAAGTAGTTATTCAACATGAGGCACATTCCAAATGACATTTTGAATCAATTTTTCTACAGTCCAGAAAATCAATTTTCTGATGAAAAAGGATGACCCGTGACCTGTCGAAATTTCTCCAGATGGTCAGAAATGGAAATGTTTTAATGTTTAAGTTTTTTGACTGCAAATGACTATTCCATGTAAATTATCACTTTTGGAACAAAAACAAGTGTTTTTAGAGTCACTTTAATGCCTGAAATTGGTCGAAATAGAAGCTTCTGGATAGGAGAAAAAGTCTGTAATAATGGCAATTTTGGTCACATTGAGGCTTTAAAAAGTAGTTATTCAACATGAGGCACATTCCAAATGACATTTTGAATCAATTTTTCTACAGTCCTAAAAATCAATTTTCTGATGAAAAACAATGACCTATGACCTGTCGAAATTTCTCCAGATGGCCAGAAATGGAAATTTTTTAATGTTTAAATTTTTTGACTGCAAATGACTATTCCATGTAAATTATCACTTTTGGAACTAAAATAAGTGTGTTTAGAGTCACGTTAATGCCTGAAATTGTTCGAAATAGAAGCTTCTGAATAGGAGAAAAAGTCTGCAATAATGGCAATTTTGGTCACATTGAGGTTTCAAAAAGTAACTATTCAACATGAGGCACAATCCAAATGACATTTTAAATCAATTTTTTTACAGTCCAAAAAATCAATTTTCTGATGAAAAAGGATGACCCGTGACCTGTCGAAATTTCTCCAGATGGTCAAAAATCGAAATTTTTATTGTTTAATTTTTTGACTGCAAATGACTATTCCATGTAAATTATCACTTTTGGAACAAAAACAAGTGTGTTTAGAGGCAGTTTAATGCCTGAAATTGGTCGAAAAAGAAGCTTCTGAGTAGGAGAAAATGTCCGTAAAAATGGCAATTTTGGTCACATTGAGGCTTCAAAAAGTAGTTATTCAACATGAGGCACATTCCAAATGACATTTTGAATCAATTTTTCTACAGTCCAGAAAATAATTTTTTGATGAAAAAGGATGACCCGTGACCTGTCGAAATTTCTCCAGATGGTCAGAAATGGAAATGTTTTAATGTTTAATTTTTTGACTGCAAATGACTATTCCATGTAAATTATCACTTTTGGAACAAAAACAAGTGTTTTTAGAGTCACTTTAATGCCTGAAATTGGTCGAAATAGAAGCTTCTGAATAGGAGAAAAAGTCTGTAATAATGGCAATTTTGGTCACATTGAGGCTTTAAAAAGTATTTATTCAACATGAGGCACATTCCAAATGACATTTTGAATCAATTTTTCTACAGACCAAAAAATCAATTTTCTGATGAAAAACGATGACCCGTGACCTGTCGAAATTTCTCCAGATGGTCAGAAATTGAAATTTTTATTGTTTAATTTTTTGACTGCAAATGACTATTCCATGTAAATTATCACTTTTGGAACAAAAACAAGTGTGTTTAGAGTCAGTTTAATGCCTGAAATTGGTCGAAAAAGAAGCTTCTGAGTAAGAGAAAATGTCCGTAAAAATGGCAATTTTGGTCACATTGAGGCTTCAAAAAGTAGTTATTCAACATGAGGCACATTCCAAATGACATTTTGAATCAATTTTTCTACAGTCCAGAAAATCAATTTTCTGATGAAAAAGGATGACCCGTGACCTGTCGAAATTTCTCCAGATGGTCAGAAATGGAAATGTTTTAATGTTGAATTTTTTGACTGCAAATGACTATTCCATGTAAATTATCACTTTTGGAACAAAAATAAGTGTGTTTAGACTCACTTTAATGACTGAAATTGGTCGAAATAGAAGATTCTGAATAGGAGAAAAAGTCTGTAATAATGGCAATTTTGGTCACATTGAGGCTTTAAAAAGTAGTTATTCAACATGGGGTACATTCCAAATGACATTTTGAATCAATTTTTCTACAGTCCAAAAAATCAATTTTCTGATGAAAAACGATGACCCGTGACCTGTCAAAATTTCTCCAGATGGTCAGAAATCGAAATTTTTATTGTTTAATTTTTGGACTGCAAATGACTATTCCATGTAAATTATCACTTTTGGAACAAAAATAAGTGTGTTTAGACTCACTTTAATGACTGAAATTGGTCGAAATAGAAGCTTCTGAATAGGAGAAAAAGTCTGTAATAATGGCAATTTTGGTCACATTGAGGCTTTAAAAAGTAGTTATTCAACATGAGGCACATTCCAAATGACATTTTGAATCAATTTTTCTACAGTCCAAAAAATCAATTTTCTGATGAAAAACGATGACCCGTGACCTGTCGAAATTTCTCCAGATGGTCAGAAATGGAAATTTTTTAATGTTTAATTTTTTGACTGCAATTGACTATTCCATGTAAATTATCACTTTTGGAACAAAAACAAGTGTGTTTAGACTCACTTTAATGCCTGAAATTAGTCGAAATAGAAGCTTCTGAATAGGAGAAAAAGTCTGCAATAATGGCAATTTTGGTCACATTGAGGTTTCAAAAAGTAGTTATTCAACATGAGGCACAATCCAAATGACATTTTGAATCAATTTTTCTACAGTCCAAAAAATCAATTTTCTGATAAAAAACGATGACCCGTGACCTGTCGAAATTTCTCCAGATGGTCAGAAATCGAAATTTGTATTGTTTAATTTTTTGACTGCAATTGACTATTCCATGTAAATTATCACTTTTGGAACTAAAATAAGTGTGTTTAGAGTCACGTTAATGCCTGAAATTGGTCGAAATAGGAGCTTCTAAATAGGAGAAAAAGTCTGTAATAATGGCAATTTTGGTCACATTGAGGCTTTAAAAAGTAGTTATTCAACATGAGGCACATTCCAAATGACATTTTGAATCAATTTTTCTACAGTCCAAAAAATCTATTTTCTGGTGAAAAACGATGACCTGTGACCTGTCGAAATTTCTCCAAATGGCCAGAAATGGAAATTTTTTAATGTTTAATTTTTTGACTGCAAATGACTATTTCATATAAATTATCACTTTTGGAACAAAAATAAGTGTGTTTAGAGTCACTTTAATGTCTGAAATTGGTCGAAATAGACGCTTCTGAATAGGAGAAAAAGTCTGTAATAATGGCAATTTTGGTAACATTGAGGCTTTAAAAAGTAGTTATTCAACATGGGGCACATTCCAAATGACATTTTGAATCAATTTTTCTACAGTCCAAAAAATCATCTTTCTGATGAAAAACGATGACCCGTCGTGACCTGTCGAAATGTCTCCAGATGGTCAGAAATGGAAATTTTTTAATGTTTAACTTTTTTGACTGCAAATGACTATTCCATGTAAATTATCACTTTTGGAACAAAAACAAGTGTGTTTAGAGTCACTTTATGCCTGAAATTGGTCGAAATAGAAGCTTCTGAATAGGGGAAAAAGTCTGTAATAATGGCAATTTTGGTCACATTGAGGCTTTAAAAAGTAGTTATTCAACATGAGGCACATTCCAAATGACATTTTGAATCAATTTTTCTACAGTCCAAAAAAGGAATTTTCTGATGAAAAACGATGACCCGTGACCTGTCGAAATTTCTCCAGATGGTCAGAAATGGAAATTTTTTAATGTTTAATTTTTTGACTGCAATTGACTATTCCATGTAAATTATCACTTTTGGAACAAAAACAAGTGTGTTTAGACTCACTTTAATGCCTGAAATTAGTCGAAATAGAAGCTTCTGAATAGGAGAAAAAGTCTGCAATAATGGCAATTTTGGTCACATTGAGGTTTCAAAAAGTAGTTATTCAACATGAGGCACAATCCAAATGACATTTTGAATCAATTTTTCTACAGTCCAAAAAATCAATTTTCTGATGAAAAACGATGACCCGTGACCTGTCGAAATTTCTCCAGATGGTCAGAAATCGAAATTTGTATTGTTTAATTTTTTGACTGCAATTGACTATTCCATGTAAATTATCACTTTTGGAACAAAAACAAGTGTGTTTAGACTCACTTTAATGCCTGAAATTAGTCGAAAAAGAAGCTTCTGAGTAGGAGAAAATGTCCGTAAAAATGGCAATTTTGGTCACATTGAGGCTTCAAAAAGTAGTTATTCAACATGAGGCACATTCCAAATGACATTTTGAATCAATTTTTCTACAGTCCAGAAAATCAATTTTCGGATGAAAAAGGATGACCCGTGACCTGTCGAAATTTCTCCAGATGGTCAGAAATGGAAATGTTTTAATGTTTAATTTTTTGACTGCAAATGACTATTCCATGTAAATTATCACTTTTGGAACAAAAACAAGTGTTTTTAGAGTCACTTTAATGCCTGAAATTGGTCGAAATAGAAGCTTCTTAATAGGAGTAAAAGTCTATAATAATGGCAATTTTGGTCACACAGAGGATTTAAAAAGTAGTTATTCAACATGAGTCACATTTCAAATGACATTTTTATTCAATTTTTCTACAGTCCAAAAAATCTATTTTCTGCTGAAAAACGATGACCCGTGACCTGTCGAAATTTCTCCAGATGATCAGAAATGGACATTTTTCAATGTTTAATTTTTGGACTTCAAATGACTATTCCATGTAAATTATCACTTTTGGAACAAAAATAAGTGTGTTTATAGTCACTTTAATGCCTGAAATTGGTCGAAATAGAAGCTTCTAAATAGGAGAAAAAGTCTGTAATAATGCAATTTTGTTCACATTGAGGCTTTGAAAAGTAGTTATTCAACATGAGGCACATTCCAAATGACATTTTTGAATCAATTTTTCTACAGTCCAAAAAATCAATTTTCTGATGAAAAACGATGACCTGTGACCTGTCGAAATTTCTCCAGATGGCCAGAAATTGAAATTTTTTAATGTTTAATTGTTTGACTGCAAATGACTATTTCATATAAATTATCACTTTTGGAACAAAAATAAGTGTGTTTAGAGTCACTTTAATGTCTGAAATTAGTCGAAATAGACGCTTCTGAATAGGAGAAAAAGTCTGTAATAATGGCAATTTTGGTCACATTGAGGCTTTAAAAAGTAGTTATTCAACATGAGGCACATTCCAAATGACATTTTGAATCAATTTTTCTACAGTCCAAAAAATCAATTTTCTGATGAAAAACGATGACCCGTGACCTGTCGAAATTTCTCCGGATGGTCAGAAATAGACATTTTTCAATGTTTAATTTTTGGACTTCAAATGACTATTCCATGTAAATTATCACTTTTGGAACAAAAATAAGTGTGTTTATAGTCACTTTAATGCCTGAAATTGGTCGAAATAGAAGCTTCTAAATAGGAGAAAAAGTCTGTAATAATGGCAATTTTGGTCACATTGAGGCTTTAAAAAGTAGTTATTCAACATGAGGCACATTCCAAATGACATTTTGAATCAATTTTTCTACAGTCCAAAAAATCAATTTTCTGATGAAAAACGATGACCCGTGACCTGTCAAAATTTCTCCAGATGGTCAGAAATCGAAATTTTTATTGTTTAATTTTTGGACTGCAAATGACTATTCCATGTAAATTATCACTTTTGGAACAAAAATAAGTGTGTTTAGACTCACTTTAATGACTGAAATTGGTCGAAATAGAAGCTTCTGAATAGGAGAAAAAGTCTGTAATAATGGCAATTTTGGTCACATTGAGGCTTTAAAAAGTAGTTATTCAACATGAGGCACATTCCAAATGACATTTTGAATCAATTTTTCTACAGTCCAAAAAATCAATTTTCTGATGAAAAACGATGACCCGTGACCTGTCGAAATTTCTCCAGATGGTCAGAAATGGAAAATTTTTAATGTTTAATTTTTTGACTGCAATTGACTATTCCATGTAAATTATCACTTTTGGAACAAAAACAAGTGTGTTTAGACTCACTTTAATGCCTGAAATTGGTCGAAATAGAAGCTTCTGAATAGGAGAAAAAGTCTGTAATAATGGCAATTTTGGTCACATTGAGGCTTTAAAAAGTAGTTATTCAACATGAGGCACATTCCAAATGACATTTTGAATCAATTTTTCTACAGTCCAAAAAATCAATTTTCTGATGAAAAACGATGACCCGTGACCTGTCGAAATTTCTCCAGATGGTCAGAAATCGAAATTTTTATTGTTTAATTTTTTGACTGCAAATGACTATTCCATGTAAATTATCACTTTTGGAACAAAAACAAGTGTGTTTAGAGTCAGTTTAATGCCTGAAATTGGTCGAAAAAGAAGCTTCTGAGTAGGAGAAAATGTCCGTAAAAATGGCAATTTTGGTCACATTGAGGCTTCAAAAAGTAGTTATTCAACATGAGGCACATTCCAAATGACATTTTGAATCAATTTTTCTACAGTCCAGAAAATAATTTTCTGATGAAAAAGGATGACCCGTGACCTGTCGAAATTTCTCCAGATGGTCAGAAATGGAAATGTTTTAATGTTTAATTTTTTGACTGCAAATGACTATTCCATGTAAATTATCACTTTTGGAACAAGAACAAGTGTTGTTAGAGTCACTTTAATGCCTGAAATTGGTCGAAATAGAAGCTTCTGAATAGGAGAAAAAGTCTGTAATAATGGCAATTTTGGTCACATTGAGGCTTTAAAAAGTATTTATTCAACATGAGGCACATTCCAAATGACATTTTGAATCAATTTTTCTACAGTCCAAAAAATCAATTTTCTGATGAAAAACGATGACCCGTGACCTGTCGAAATTTCTCCAGATGGTCAGAAATCGAAAGTTTTATTGTTTAATTTTTTGACTGCAAATGACTATTCCATGTAAATTATCACTTTTGGAACAAAAACAAGTGTGTTTAGAGTCAGTTTAATGCCTGAAATTGGTCGAAAAAGAAGCTTCTGAGTAGGAGAAAATGTCCGTAAAAATGGCAATTTTGGTCACATTGAGGCTTCAAAAAGTAGTTATTCAACATGAGGCACATTCCAAATGACATTTTGAATCAATTTTTCTACAGTCCAGAAAATCAATTTTCTGATGAAAAAGGATGACCCGTGACCTGTCGAAATTTCTCCAGATGGTCAGAAATGGAAATGTTTTAATGTTTAAGTTTTTTGACTGCAAATGACTATTCCATGTAAATTATCACTTTTGGAACAAAAACAAGTGTTTTTAGAGTCACTTTAATGCCTGAAATTGGTCGAAATAGAAGCTTCTGAATAGGAGAAAAAGTCTGTAATAATGGCAATTTTGGTCACATTGAGGCTTTAAAAAGTAGTTATTCAACATGAGGCACATTCCAAATGACATTTTGAATCAATTTTTCTACAGTCCTAAAAATCAATTTTCTGATGAAAAACAATGACCTATGACCTGTCGAAATTTCTCCAGATGGCCAGAAATGGAAATTTTTTAATGTTTAAATTTTTTGACTGCAAATGACTATTCCATGTAAATTATCACTTTTGGAACTAAAATAAGTGTGTTTAGAGTCACGTTAATGCCTGAAATTGTTCGAAATAGAAGCTTCTGAATAGGAGAAAAAGTCTGCAATAATGGCAATTTTGGTCACATTGAGGTTTCAAAAAGTAACTATTCAACATGAGGCACAATCCAAATGACATTTTAAATCAATTTTTTTACAGTCCAAAAAATCAATTTTCTGATGAAAAAGGATGACCCGTGACCTGTCGAAATTTCTCCAGATGGTCAAAAATCGAAATTTTTATTGTTTAATTTTTTGACTGCAAATGACTATTCCATGTAAATTATCACTTTTGGAACAAAAATAAGTGTGTTTAGACTCACTTTAATGCCTGAAATTGGTTGAAATAGAAGCTTCTGAATAGGAGAAAAAGTCTGTAATAATGGCAATTTTGGTCACATTGAGGCTTTAAAAAGTAGTTATTCAACATGAGGCACATTCCAAATGACATTTTGAATCAATTTTTCTACAGTCCAAAAAATCAATTTTCTGATGAAAAACGATGACCCGTGACCTGTCGAAATTTCTCCGGATGGTCAGAAATGGACATTTTTCAATGTTTAATTTTTGGACTTCAAATGACTATTCCATGTAAATTATCACTTTTGGAACAAAAATAAGTGTGTTTATAGTCACTTTAATGCCTGAAATTGGTCGAAATAGAAGCTTCTAAATAGGAGAAAAAGTCTGTAATAATGGCAATTTTGGTCACATTGAGGCTTTAAAAAGTAGTTATTCAACATGAGGCACATTCCAAATGACATTTTGAATCAATTTTTCTACAGTCCAAAAAATCAATTTTCTGATGAAAAACGATGACCCGTGACCTGTCAAAATTTCTCCAGATGGTCAGAAATCGAAATTTTTATTGTTTAATTTTTGGACTGCAAATGACTATTCCATGTAAATTATCACTTTTGGAACAAAAATAAGTGTGTTTAGACTCACTTTAATGACTGAAATTGGTCGAAATAGAAGCTTCTGAATAGGAGAAAAAGTCTGTAATAATGGCAATTTTGGTCACATTGAGGCTTTAAAAAGTAGTTATTCAACATGAGGCACATTCCAAATGACATTTTGAATCAATTTTTCTACAGTCCAAAAAATCAATTTTCTGATGAAAAACGATGACCCGTGACCTGTCGAAATTTCTCCAGATGGTCAGAAATGGAAATTTTTTAATGTTTAATTTTTTGACTGCAATTGACTATTCCATGTAAATTATCACTTTTGGAACAAAAACAAGTGTGTTTAGACTCACTTTAATGCCTGAAATTGGTCGAAATAGAAGCTTCTGAATAGGAGAAAAAGTCTGTAATAATGGCAATTTTGGTCACATTGAGGCTTTAAAAAGTAGTTATTCAACATGAGGCACATTCCAAATGACATTTTGAATCAATTTTTCTACAGTCCAAAAAATCAATTTTCTGATGAAAAACGATGACCCGTGACCTGTCGAAATTTCTCCAGATGGTCAGAAATCGAAATTTTTATTGTTTAATTTTTTGACTGAAAATGACTATTCCATGTAAATTATCACTTTTGGAACAAAAACAAGTGTGTTTAGAGTCAGTTTAATGCCTGAAATTGGTCGAAAAAGAAGCTTCTGAGTAGGAGAAAATGTCCGTAAAAATGGCAATTTTGGTCACATTGAGGCTTCAAAAAGTAGTTATTCAACATGAGGCACATTCCAAATGACATTTTGAATCAATTTTTCTACAGTCCAGAAAATAATTTTTTGATGAAAAAGGATGACCCGTGACCTGTCGAAATTTCTCCAGATGGTCAGAAATGGAAATGTTTTAATGTTTAATTTTTTGACTGCAAATGACTATTCCATGTAAATTATCACTTTTGGAACAAAAACAAGTGTTTTTAGAGTCACTTTAATGCCTGAAATTGGTCGAAATAGAAGCTTCTGAATAGGAGAAAAAGTCTGTAATAATGGCAATTTTGGTCACATTGAGGCTTTAAAAAGTATTTATTCAACATGAGGCACATTCCAAATGACATTTTGAATCAATTTTTCTACAGACCAAAAAATCAATTTTCTGATGAAAAACGATGACCCGTGACCTGTCGAAATTTCTCCAGATGGTCAGAAATTGAAATTTTTATTGTTTAATTTTTTGACTGCAAATGACTATTCCATGTAAATTATCACTTTTGGAACAAAAATAAGTGTGTTTAGACTCACTTTAATGACTGAAATTGGTCGAAATAGAAGATTCTGAATAGGAGAAAAAGTCTGTAATAATGGCAATTTTGGTCACATTGAGGCTTTAAAAAGTAGTTATTCAACATGGGGTACATTCCAAATGACATTTTGAATCAATTTTTCTACAGTCCAAAAAATCAATTTTCTGATGAAAAACGATGACCCGTGACCTGTCAAAATTTCTCCAGATGGTCAGAAATCGAAATTTTTATTGTTTAATTTTTGGACTGCAAATGACTATTCCATGTAAATTATCACTTTTGGAACAAAAATAAGTGTGTTTAGACTCACTTTAATGACTGAAATTGGTCGAAATAGAAGCTTCTGAATAGGAGAAAAAGTCTGTAATAATGGCAATTTTGGTCACATTGAGGCTTTAAAAAGTAGTTATTCAACATGAGGCACATTCCAAATGACATTTTGAATCAATTTTTCTACAGTCCAAAAAATCAATTTTCTGATGAAAAACGATGACCCGTGACCTGTCGAAATTTCTCCAGATGGTCAGAAATGGAAATTTTTTAATGTTTAATTTTTTGACTGCAATTGACTATTCCATGTAAATTATCACTTTTGGAACAAAAACAAGTGTGTTTAGACTCACTTTAATGCCTGAAATTGGTCGAAATAGAAGCTTCTGAATAGGAGAAAAAGTCTGTAATAATGGCAATTTTGGTCACATTGAGGCTTTAAAAAGTAGTTATTCAACATGAGGCACATTCCAAATGACATTTTGAATCAATTTTTCTACAGACCAAAAAATCAATTTTCTGATGAAAAACGATGACCCGTGACCTGTCGAAATTTCTCCAGATGGTCAGAAATTGAAATTTTTATTGTTTAATTTTTTGACTGCAAATGACTATTCCATGTAAATTATCACTTTTGGAACAAAAACAAGTGTGTTTAGAGTCAGTTTAATGCCTGAAATTGGTTGAAAAAGAAGCTTCTGAGTAGGAGAAAATGTCCGTAAAAATGGCAATTTTGGTCACATTGAGGCTTCAAAAAGTAGTTATTCAACATGGGGTACATTCCAAATGACATTTTGAATCAATTTTTCTACAGTCCAAAAAATCAATTTTCTGATGAAAAACGATGACCCGTGACCTGTCAAAATTTCTCCAGATGGTCAGAAATCGAAATTTTTATTGTTTAATTTTTGGACTGCAAATGACTATTCCATGTAAATTATCACTTTTGGAACAAAAATAAGTGTGTTTAGACTCACTTTAATGACTGAAATTGGTCGAAATAGAAGCTTCTGAATAGGAGAAAAAGTCTGTAATAATGGCAATTTTGGTCACATTGAGGCTTTAAAAAGTAGTTATTCAACATGAGGCACATTCCAAATGACATTTTGAATCAATTTTTCTACAGTCCAAAAAATCAATTTTCTGATGAAAAACGATGACCCGTGACCTGTCCAAATTTCTCCAGATGGTCAGAAATGGAAATTTTTTAATGTTTAATTTTTTGTCTGCAATTGACTATTCCATGTAAATTATCACTTTTGGAACAAAAACAAGTGTGTTTAGACTCACTTTAATGCCTGAAATTAGTCGAAATAGAAGCTTCTGAATAGGAGAAAAAGTCTGCAATAATGGCAATTTTGGTCACATTGAGGTTTCAAAAAGTAGTTATTCAACATGAGGCACAATCCAAATGACATTTTGAATCAATTTTTCTACAGTCCAAAAAATCAATTTTCTGATGAAAAACGATGACCCGTGACCTGTCGAAATTTCTCCAGATGGTCAGAAATCGAAATTTGTATTGTTTAATTTTTTGACTGCAATTGACTATTCCATGTAAATTATCACTTTTGGAACTAAAATAAGTGTGTTTAGAGTCACGTTAATGCCTGAAATTGGTCGAAATAGAAGCTTCTAAATAGGAGAAAATGTCTGTAATAATGGCAATTTTGGTCACATTGAGGCTTTAAAAAGTAGTTATTCAACATGAGGCACATTCCAAATGACATTTTGAATCAATTTTTCTACAGTCCAAAAAATCAATTTTCTGATGAAAAACGATGACCCGTGACCTGTCGAAATTTCTCCAGATGGTCAGAAATGGAAATTTTTTAATGTTTAATTTTTTGACTGCAATTGACTATTCCATGTAAATTATCACTTTTGGAACAAAAACAAGTGTGTTTAGACTCACTTTAATGCCTGAAATTAGTCGAAATAGAAGCTTCTGAATAGGAGAAAAAGTCTGCAATAATGGCAATTTTGGTCACATTGAGGTTTCAAAAAGTAGTTATTCAACATGAGGCACAATCCAAATGACATTTTGAATCAATTTTTCTACAGTCCAAAAAATCAATTTTCTGATGAAAAACGATGACCCGTGACCTGTCGAAATTTCTCCAGATGGTCAGAAATCGAAATTTGTATTGTTTAATTTTTTGACTGCAATTGACTATTCCATGTAAATTATCACTTTTGGAACAAAAACAAGTGTGTTTAGACTCACTTTAATGCCTGAAATTAGTCGAAAAAGAAGCTTCTGAGTAGGAGAAAATGTCCGTAAAAATGGCAATTTTGGTCACATTGAGGATTTAAAAAGTAGTTATTCAACATGAGTCACATTTCAAATGACATTTTTATTCAATTTTTCTACAGTCCAAAAAATCTATTTTCTGCTGAAAAACGATGACCCGTGACCTGTCGAAATTTCTCCAGATGATCAGAAATGGACATTTTTCAATGTTTAATTTTTGGACTTCAAATGACTATTCCATGTAAATTATCACTTTTGGAACAAAAATAAGTGTGTTTATAGTCACTTTAATGCCTGAAATTGGTCGAAATAGAAGCTTCTAAATAGGAGAAAAAGTCTGTAATAATGCAATTTTGTTCACATTGAGGCTTTGAAAAGTAGGTATTCAACATGAGGCACATTCCAAATGACATTTTTGAATCAATTTTTCTACAGTCCAAAAAATCAATTTTCTGATGAAAAACGATGACCTGTGACCTGTCGAAATTTCTCCAGATGGCCAGAAATTGAAATTTTTTAATGTTTAATTGTTTGACTGCAAATGACTATTTCATATAAATTATCACTTTTGGAACAAAAATAAGTGTGTTTAGAGTCACTTTAATGTCTGAAATTAGTCGAAATAGACGCTTCTGAATAGGAGAAAAAGTCTGTAATAATGGCAATTTTGGTCACATTGAGGCTTTAAAAAGTAGTTATTCAACATGAGGCACATTCCAAATGACATTTTGAATCAATTTTTCTACAGTCCAAAAAATCAATTTTCTGATGAAAAACGATGACCCGTGACCTGTCGAAATTTCTCCGGATGGTCAGAAATGGACATTTTTCAATGTTTAATTTTTGGACTTCAAATGACTATTCCATGTAAATTATCACTTTTGGAACAAAAATAAGTGTGTTTATAGTCACTTTAATGCCTGAAATTGGTCGAAATAGAAGCTTCTAAATAGGAGAAAAAGTCTGTAATAATGGCAATTTTGGTCACATTGAGGCTTTAAAAAGTAGTTATTCAACATGAGGCACATTCCAAATGACATTTTGAATCAATTTTTCTACAGTCCAAAAAATCAATTTTCTGATGAAAAACGATGACCCGTGACCTGTCAAAATTTCTCCAGATGGTCAGAAATGGAAATTTTTTAATGTTTAATTTTTTGACTGCAATTGACTATTCCATGTAAATTATCACTTTTGGAACAAAAACAAGTGTGTTTAGACTCACTTTAATGCCTGAAATTGGTCGAAATAGAAGCTTCTGAATAGGAGAAAAAGTCTGTAATAATGGCAATTTTGGTCACATTGAGGCTTTAAAAAGTAGTTATTCAACATGAGGCACATTCCAAATGACATTTTGAATCAATTTTTCTACAGTCCAAAAAATCAATTTTCTGATGAAAAACGATGACCCGTGACCTGTCGAAATTTCTCCAGATGGTCAGAAATCGAAATTTTTATTGTTTAATTTTTTGACTGCAAATGACTATTCCATGTAAATTATCACTTTTGGAACAAAAACAAGTGTGTTTAGAGTCAGTTTAATGCCTGAAATTGGTCGAAAAAGAAGCTTCTGAGTAGGAGAAAATGTCCGTAAAAATGGCAATTTTGGTCACATTGAGGCTTCAAAAAGTAGTTATTCAACATGAGGCACATTCCAAATGACATTTTGAATCAATTTTTCTACAGTCCAGAAAATAATTTTCTGATGAAAAAGGATGACCCGTGACCTGTCGAAATTTCTCCAGATGGTCAGAAATGGAAATGTTTTAATGTTTAATTTTTTGACTGCAAATGACTATTCCATGTAAATTATCACTTTTGGAACAAGAACAAGTGTTTTTAGAGTCACTTTAATGCCTGAAATTGGTCGAAATAGAAGCTTCTGAATAGGAGAAAAAGTCTGTAATAATGGCAATTTTGGTCACATTGAGGCTTTAAAAAGTATTTATTCAACATGAGGCACATTCCAAATGACATTTTGAATCAATTTTTCTACAGTCCAAAAAATCAATTTTCTGATGAAAAACGATGACCCGTGACCTGTCGAAATTTCTCCAGATGGTCAGAAATCGAAATTTTTATTGTTTAATTTTTTGACTGCAAATGACTATTCCATGTAAATTATCACTTTTGGAACAAAAACAAGTGTGTTTAGAGTCAGTTTAATGCCTGAAATTGGTCGAAAAAGAAGCTTCTGAGTAGGAGAAAATGTCCGTAAAAATGGCAATTTTGGTCACATTGAGGCTTCAAAAAGTAGTTATTCAACATGAGGCACATTCCAAATGACATTTTGAATCAATTTTTCTACAGTCCAGAAAATCAATTTTCTGATGAAAAAGGATGACCCGTGACCTGTCGAAATTTCTCCAGATGGTCAGAAATGGAAATGTTTTAATGTTTAAGTTTTTTGACTGCAAATGACTATTCCATGTAAATTATCACTTTTGGAACAAAAACAAGTGTTTTTAGAGTCACTTTAATGCCTGAAATTGGTCGAAATAGAAGCTTCTGAATAGGAGAAAAAGTCTGTAATAATGGCAATTTTGGTCACATTGAGGCTTTAAAAAGTAGTTATTCATCATGAGACACATTCCAAATGACATTTTGAATCAATTTTTCTACAGTCCTAAAAATCAATTTTCTGATGAAAAACAATGACCTATGACCTGTCGAAATTTCTCCAGATGGCCAGAAATGGAAATTTTTTAATGTTTAAATTTTTTGACTGCAAATGACTATTCCATGTAAATTATCACTTTTGGAACTAAAATAAGTGTGTTTAGAGTCACGTTAATGCCTGAAATTGTTCGAAATAGAAGCTTCTGAATAGGAGAAAAAGTCTGCAATAATGGCAATTTTGGTCACATTGAGGTTTCAAAAAGTAACTATTCAACATGAGGCACAATCCAAATGACATTTTAAATCAATTTTTTTACAGTCCAAAAAATCAATTTTCTGATGAAAAAGGATGACCCGTGACCTGTCGAAATTTCTCCAGATGGTCAAAAATCGAAATTTTTATTGTTTAATTTTTTGACTGCAAATGACTATTCCATGTAAATTATCACTTTTGGAACAAAAATAAGTGTGTTTAGACTCACTTTAATGACTGAAATTGGTTGAAATAGAAGCTTCTGAATAGGAGAAAAAGTCTGTAATAATGGCAATTTTGGTCACATTGAGGCTTTAAAAAGTAGTTATTCAACATGAGGCACATTCCAAATGACATTTTGAATCAATTTTTCTACAGTCCAAAAAATCAATTTTCTGATGAAAAACGATGACCCGTGACCTGTCGAAATTTCTCCAGATGGTCAGAAATCGAAATTTTTATTGTTTAATTTTTTGACTGCAAATGACTATTCCATGTAAATTATCACTTTTGGAACAAAAACAAGTGTGTTTAGAGTCAGTTTAATGCCTGAAATTGGTCGAAAAAGAAGCTTCTGAGTAGGAGAAAATGTCCGTAAAAATGGCAATTTTGGTCACATTGAGGCTTCAAAAAGTAGTTATTCAACATGAGGCACATTCCAAATGACATTTTGAATCAATTTTTCTACAGTCCAGAAAATAATTTTCTGATGAAAAAGGATGACCCGTGACCTGTCGAAATTTCTCCAGATGGTCAGAAATGGAAATGTTTTAATGTTTAATTTTTTGACTGCAAATGACTATTCCATGTAAATTATCACTTTTGGAACAAGAACAAGTGTTTTTAGAGTCACTTTAATGCCTGAAATTGGTCGAAATAGAAGCTTCTGAATAGGAGAAAAAGTCTGTAATAATGGCAATTTTGGTCATATTGAGGCTTTAAAAAGTATTTATTCAACATGAGGCACATTCCAAATGACATTTTGAATCAATTTTTCTACAGTCCAAAAAATCAATTTTCTGATGAAAAACGATGACCCGTGACCTGTCGAAATTTCTCCAGATGGTCAGAAATCGAAATTTTTATTGTTTAATTTTTTGACTGCAAATGACTATTCCATGTAAATTATCACTTTTGGAACAAAAACAAGTGTGTTTAGAGTCAGTTTAATGCCTGAAATTGGTCGAAAAAGAAGCTTCTGAGTAGGAGAAAATGTCCGTAAAAATGGCAATTTTGGTCACATTGAGGCTTCAAAAAGTAGTTATTCAACATGAGGCACATTCCAAATGACATTTTGAATCAATTTTTCTACAGTCCAGAAAATCAATTTTCTGATGAAAAAGGATGACCCGTGACCTGTCGAAATTTCTCCAGATGGTCAGAAATGGAAATGTTTTAATGTTTAAGTTTTTTGACTGCAAATGACTATTCCATGTAAATTATCACTTTTGGAACAAAAACAAGTGTTTTTAGAGTCACTTTAATGCCTGAAATTGGTCGAAATAGAAGCTTCTGAATAGGAGAAAAAGTCTGTAATAATGGCAATTTTGGTCACATTGAGGCTTTAAAAAGTAGTTATTCATCATGAGACACATTCCAAATGACATTTTGAATCAATTTTTCTACAGTCCTAAAAATCAATTTTCTGATGAAAAACAATGACCTATGACCTGTCGAAATTTCTCCAGATGGCCAGAAATGGAAATTTTTTAATGTTTAAATTTTTTGACTGCAAATGACTATTCCATGTAAATTATCACTTTTGGAACTAAAATAAGTGTGTTTAGAGTCACGTTAATGCCTGAAATTGTTCGAAATAGAAGCTTCTGAATAGGAGAAAAAGTCTGCAATAATGGCAATTTTGGTCACATTGAGGTTTCAAAAAGTAACTATTCAACATGAGGCACAATCCAAATGACATTTTAAATCAATTTTTTTACAGTCCAAAAAATCAATTTTCTGATGAAAAAGGATGACCCGTGACCTGTCGAAATTTCTCCAGATGGTCAAAAATCGAAATTTTTATTGTTTAATTTTTTGACTGCAAATGACTATTCCATGTAAATTATCACTTTTGGAACAAAAATAAGTGTGTTTAGACTCACTTTAATGACTGAAATTGGTTGAAATAGAAGCTTCTGAATAGGAGAAAAAGTCTGTAATAATGGCAATTTTGGTCACATTGAGGCTTTAAAAAGTAGTTATTCAACATGAGGCACATTCCAAATGACATTTTGAATCAATTTTTCTACAGTCCAAAAAATCAATTTTCTGATGAAAAACGATGACCCGTGACCTGTCGAAATTTCTCCAGATGGTCAGAAATCGAAATTTTTATTGTTTAATTTTTTGACTGCAAATGACTATTCCATGTAAATTATCACTTTTGGAACAAAAACAAGTGTGTTTAGAGTCAGTTTAATGCCTGAAATTGGTCGAAAAAGAAGCTTCTGAGTAGGAGAAAATGTCCGTAAAAATGGCAATTTTGGTCACATTGAGGCTTCAAAAAGTAGTTATTCAACATGAGGCACATTCCAAATGACATTTTGAATCAATTTTTCTACAGTCCAGAAAATAATTTTCTGATGAAAAAGGATGACCCGTCGAAATTTCTCCAGATGGTCAGA
This sequence comes from Triturus cristatus, assembly GCF_964204655.1. Taxonomy (NCBI): domain Eukaryota; kingdom Metazoa; phylum Chordata; class Amphibia; order Caudata; family Salamandridae; genus Triturus; species Triturus cristatus. The sequence goes on along the minus strand of NC_140589.1, from coordinate 1,197,052,053 downwards.
AATGGAAATGTTTTAATGTTTAATTTTTTGACTGCAAATGACTATTCCATGTAAATTATCACTTTTGGAACAAGAACAAGTGTTTTTAGAGTCACTTTAATGCCTGAAATTGGTCGAAATAGAAGCTTCTGAATAGGAGAAAAAGTCTGTAATAATGGCAATTTTGGTCACATTGAGGCTTTAAAAAGTAGTTATTCAACATGAGTCACATTCCAAATGACATTTTGAATCAATTTTTCTACAGTCCAAAAAATCAATTTTCTGATGAAAAACGATGACCCGTGACCTGTCGAAATTTCTCCAGATGGTCAGAAATCAAAATTTTTATTGTTTAATTTTTTGACTGCAAATGACTATTCCATGTAAATTATCACTTTTGGAACAAAAACAAGTGTGTTTAGAGTCAGTTTAATCCCTGAAATTGGTCGAAAAAGAAGCTTCTGAGTAGGAGAAAATGTCCGTAAAAATGGCAATTTTGGTCACATTGAGGCTTCAAAAAGTAGTTATTCAACATGAGGCACATTCCAAATGACATTTTGAATCAATTTTTCTACAGTCCAGAAAATCAATTTTCTGATGAAAAAGGATGACCCGTGACCTGTCGAAATTTCTCCAGATGGTCAGAAATGGAAATGTTTTAATGTTTAAGTTTTTTGACTGCAAATGACTATTCCATGTAAATTATCACTTTTGGAACAAAAACAAGTGTTTTTAGAGTCACTTTAATGCCTGAAATTGGTCGAAATAGAAGCTTCTGAATAGGAGAAAAAGTCTGTAATAATGGCAATTTTGGTCACATTGAGGCTTTAAAAAGTAGTTATTCAACATGAGGCACATTCCAAATGACATTTTGAATCAATTTTTCTACAGTCCTAAAAATCAATTTTCTGATGAAAAACAATGACCTATGACCTGTCGAAATTTCTCCAGATGGCCAGAAATGGAAATTTTTTAATGTTTAAATTTTTTGACTGCAAATGACTATTCCATGTAAATTATCACTTTTGGAACTAAAATAAGTGTGTTTAGAGTCACGTTAATGCCTGAAATTGTTCGAAATAGAAGCTTCTGAATAGGAGAAAAAGTCTGCAATAATGGCAATTTTGGTCACATTGAGGTTTCAAAAAGTAACTATTCAACATGAGGCACAATCCAAATGACATTTTAAATCAATTTTTTTACAGTCCAAAAAATCAATTTTCTGATGAAAAAGGATGACCCGTGACCTGTCGAAATTTCTCCAGATGGTCAAAAATCGAAATTTTTATTGTTTAATTTTTTGACTGCAAATGACTATTCCATGTAAATTATCACTTTTGGAACAAAAATAAGTGTGTTTAGACTCACTTTAATGACTGAAATTGGTTGAAATAGAAGCTTCTGAATAGGAGAAAAAGTCTGTAATAATGGCAATTTTGGTCACATTGAGGCTTTAAAAAGTAGTTATTCAACATGAGGCACATTCCAAATGACATTTTGAATCAATTTTTCTACAGTCCAAAAAATCAATTTTCTGATGAAAAACGTTGACCCGTGACCTGTCGAAATTTCTCCAGATGGTCAGAAATCGAAATTTTTATTGTTTAATTTTTTGACTGACAATGACTATTCCATGTAAATTATCACTTTTGGAACAAAAACAAGTGTGTTTAGAGTCAGTTTAATGCCTGAAATTGGTCGAAAAAGAAGCTTCTGAGTAGGAGAAAATGTCCGTAAAAATGGCAATTTTGGTCACATTGAGGTTTCAAAAAGTAGTTATTCAACATGAGGCACATTCCAAATGACATTTTGAATCAATTTTTCTACAGTCCAGAAAATAATTTTTTGATGAAAAAGGATGACCCGTGACCTGTCGAAATTTCTCCAGATGGTCAGAAATGGAAATGTTTTAATGTTTAATTTTTTGACTGCAAATGACTATTCCATGTAAATTATCACTTTTGGAACAAAAACAAGTGTTTTTAGAGTCACTTTAATGCCTGAAATTGGTCGAAATAGAAGCTTCTGAATAGGAGAAAAAGTCTGTAATAATGGCAATTTTGGTCACATTGAGGCTTTAAAAAGTATTTATTCAACATGAGGCACATTCCAAATGACATTTTGAATCAATTTTTCTACAGACCAAAAAATCAATTTTCTGATGAAAAACGATGACCCGTGACCTGTCGAAATTTCTCCAGATGGTCAGAAATTGAAATTTTTATTGTTTAATTTTTTGACTGCAAATGACTATTCCATGTAAATTATCACTTTTGGAACAAAAACAAGTGTGTTTAGAGTCAGTTTAATGCCTGAAATTGGTCGAAAAAGAAGCTTCTGAGTAGGAGAAAATGTCCGTAAAAATGGCAATTTTGGTCACATTGAGGCTTCAAAAAGTAGTTATTCAACATGAGGCACATTCCAAATGACATTTTGAATCAATTTTTCTACAGTCCAGAAAATCAATTTTCTGATGAAAAAGGATGACCCGTGACCTGTCGAAATTTCTCCAGATGGTCAGAAATGGAAATGTTTTAATGTTGAATTTTTTGACTGCAAATGACTATTCCATGTAAATTATCACTTTTGGAACAAAAATAAGTGTGTTTAGACTCACTTTAATGACTGACATTGGTCGAAATAGAAGATTCTGAATAGGAGAAAAAGTCTGTAATAATGGCAATTTTGGTCACATTGAGGCTTTAAAAAGTAGTTATTCAACATGGGGTACATTCCAAATGACATTTTGAATCAATTTTTCTACAGTCCAAAAAATCAATTTTCTGATGAAAAACGATGACCCGTGACCTGTCAAAATTTCTCCAGATGGTCAGAAATCGAAATTTTTATTGTTTAATTTTTGGACTGCAAATGACTATTCCATGTAAATTATCACTTTTGGAACAAAAATAAGTGTGTTTAGACTCACTTTAATGACTGAAATTGGTCGAAATAGAAGCTTCTGAATAGGAGAAAAAGTCTGTAATAATGGCAATTTTGGTCACATTGAGGCTTTAAAAAGTAGTTATTCAACATGAGGCACATTCCAAATGACATTTTGAATCAATTTTTCTACAGTCCAAAAAATCAATTTTCTGATGAAAAACGATGACCCGTGACCTGTCGAAATTTCTCCAGATGGTCAGAAATGGAAATTTTTTAATGTTTAATTTTTTGACTGCAATTGACTATTCCATGTAAATTATCACTTTTGGAACAAAAACAAGTGTGTTTAGACTCACTTTAATGCCTGAAATTAGTCGAAATAGACGCTTCTGAATAGGAGAAAAAGTCTGCAATAATGGCAATTTTGGTCACATTGAGGTTTCAAAAAGTAGTTATTCAACATGAGGCACAATCCAAATGACATTTTGAATCAATTTTTCTACAGTCCAAAAAATCAATTTTCTGATGAAAAACGATGACCCGTGACCTGTCGAAATTTCTCCAGATGGTCAGAAATCGAAATTTGTATTGTTTAATTTTTTGACTGCAATTGACTATTCCATGTAAATTATCACTTTTGGAACTAAAATAAGTGTGTTTAGAGTCACGTTAATGCCTGAAATTGGTCGAAATAGAAGCTTCTAAATAGGAGAAAAAGTCTGTAATAATGGCAATTTTGGTCACATTGAGGCTTTAAAAAGTAGTTATTCAACATGAGGCACATTCCAAATGACATTTTGAATCAATTTTTCTACAGTCCAAAAAATCTATTTTCTGGTGAAAAACGATGACCTGTGACCTGTCGAAATTTCTCCAAATGGCCAGAAATGGAAATTTTTTAATGTTTAATTTTTTGACTGCAAATGACTATTTCATATAAATTATCACTTTTGGAACAAAAATAAGTGTGTTTAGAGTCACTTTAATGTCTGAAATTGGTCGAAATAGACGCTTCTGAATAGGAGAAAAAGTCTGTAATAATGGCAATTTTGGTAACATTGAGGCTTTAAAAAGTAGTTATTCAACATGGGGCACATTCCAAATGACATTTTGAATCAATTTTTCTAGTCCAAAAAATCATCTTTCTGATGAAAAACGATGACCCGTCGTGACCTGTCGAAATGTCTCCAGATGGTCAGAAATGGAAATTTTTTAATGTTTAACTTTTTTGACTGCAAATGACTATTCCATGTAAATTATCACTTTTGGAACAAAAACAAGTGTGTTTAGAGTCACTTTATGCCTGAAATTGGTTGAAATAGAAGCTTCTGAATAGGGGAAAAAGTCTGTAATAATGGCAATTTTGGTCACATTGAGGCTTTAAAAAGTAGTTATTCAACATGAGGCACATTCCAAATGACATTTTGAATCAATTTTTCTAGAGTCCAAAAAAGGAATTTTCTGATGAAAAACGATGACCCGTGACCTGTCGAAATTTCTCCAGATGGTCAGAAATGGAAATTTTTTAATGTTTAATTTTTTGACTGCAATTGACTATTCCATGTAAATTATCACTTTTGGAACAAAAACAAGTGTGTTTAGACTCACTTTAATGCCTGAAATTAGTCGAAATAGAAGCTTCTGAATAGGAGAAAAAGTCTGTAATAATGGCAATTTTGGTCACATTGAGGCTTTAAAAAGTAGTTATTCAACATGAGGCACATTCCAAATGACATTTTGAATCAATTTTTCTACAGTCCAAAAAATCAATTTTCTGATGAAAAACGATGACCCGTGACCTGTCAAAATTTCTCCAGATGGTCAGAAATCGAAATTTTTATTGTTTAATTTTTGGACTGCAAATGACTATTCCATGTAAATTATCACTTTTGGAACAAAAATAAGTGTGTTTAGACTCACTTTAATGACTGAAATTGGTCGAAATAGAAGCTTCTGAATAGGAGAAAAAGTCTGTAATAATGGCAATTTTGGTCACATTGAGGCTTTAAAAAGTAGTTATTCAACATGAGGCACATTCCAAATGACATTTTGAATCAATTTTTCTACAGTCCAAAAAATCAATTTTCTGATGAAAAACGATGACCCGTGACCTGTCGAAATTTCTCCAGATGGTCAGAAATGGAAATTTTTTAATGTTTAATTTTTTGACTGCAATTGACTATTCCATGTAAATTATCACTTTTGGAACAAAAACAAGTGTGTTTAGACTCACTTTAATGCCTGAAATTGGTCGAAATAGAAGCTTCTGAATAGGAGAAAAAGTCTGTAATAATGGCAATTTTGGTCACATTGAGGCTTTAAAAAGTAGTTATTCAACATGAGGCACATTCCAAATGACATTTTGAATCAATTTTTCTACAGTCCAAAAAATCAATTTTCTGATGAAAAACGATGACCCGTGACCTGTCGAAATTTCTCCAGATGGTCAGAAATCGAAATTTTTATTGTTTAATTTTTTGACTGCAAATGACTATTCCATGTAAATTATCACTTTTGGAACAAAAACAAGTGTGTTTAGAGTCAGTTTAATGCCTGAAATTGGTCGAAAAAGAAGCTTCTGAGTAGGAGAAAATGTCCGTAAAAATGGCAATTTTGGTCACATTGAGGCTTCAAAAAGTAGTTATTCAACATGAGGCACATTCCAAATGACATTTTGAATCAATTTTTCTACAGTCCAGAAAATAATTTTCTTTTTTTTTTTTTTTTTTCTTTCAAAAACGATAAGGATTTTTATTGCGCAAACACTAGTAAATTACTTGGCTTAAATTACAAATCAGGCACATGGAAATACCTTTGTTGACACCCCCATACAAGAAAATAATTTTCTGATGAAAAAGGATGACCCGTGACCTGTCGAAATTTCTCCAGATGGTCAGAAATGGAAATGTTTTAATGTTTAATTTTTTGACTGCAAATGACTATTCCATGTAAATTATCACTTTTGGAACAAGAACAAGTGTTTTTAGAGTCACTTTAATGCCTGAAATTGGTCGAAATAGAAGCTTCTGAATAGGAGAAAAAGTCTGTAATAATGGCAATTTTGGTCACATTGAGGCTTTAAAAAGTATTTATTCAACATGAGGCACATTCCAAATGACATTTTGAATCAATTTTTCTACAGTCCAAAAAATCAATTTTCTGATGAAAAACGATGACCCGTGACCTGTCGAAATTTCTCCAGATGGTCAGAAATCGAAATTTTTATTGTTTAATTTTTTGACTGCAAATGACTATTCCATGTAAATTATCACTTTTGGAACAACAACAAGTGTGTTTAGAGTCAGTTTAATGCCTGAAATTGGTCGAAAAAGAAGCTTCTGAGTAGGAGAAAATGTCCGTAAAAATGGCAATTTTGGTCACATTGAGGCTTCAAAAAGTAGTTATTCAACATGAGGCACATTCCAAATGACATTTTGAATCAATTTTTCTACAGTCCAGAAAATCAATTTTCTGATGAAAAAGGATGACCAGTGACCTGTCGAAATTTCTCCAGATGGTCAGAAATGGAAATGTTTTAATGTTTAAGTTTTTTGACTGCAAATGACTATTCCATGTAAATTATCACTTTTGGAACAAAAACAAGTGTTTTTAGAGTCACTTTAATGCCTGAAATTGGTCGAAATAGAAGCTTCTGAATAGGAGAAAAAGTCTGTAATAATGGCAATTTTGGTCACATTGAGGCTTTAAAAAGTAGTTATTCATCATGAGACACATTCCAAATGACATTTTGAATCAATTTTTCTACAGTCCTAAAAATCAATTTTCTGATGAAAAACAATGACCTATGACCTGTCGAAATTTCTCCAGATGGCCAGAAATGGAAATTTTTTAATGTTTAAATTTTTTGACTGCAAATGACTATTCCATGTAAATTATCACTTTTGGAACTAAAATAAGTGTGTTTAGAGTCACGTTAATGCCTGAAATTGTTTGAAATAGAAGCTTCTGAATAGGAGAAAAAGTCTGCAATAATGGCAATTTTGGTCACATTGAGGTTTCAAAAAGTAACTATTCAACATGAGGCACAATCCAAATGACATTTTAAATCAATTTTTTTACAGTCCAAAAAATCAATTTTCTGATGAAAAAGGATGACCCGTGACCTGTCGAAATTTCTCCAGATGGTCAAAAATCGAAATTTTTATTGTTTAATTTTTTGACTGCAAATGACTATTCCATGTAAATTATCACTTTTGGAACAAAAATAAGTGTGTTTAGACTCACTTTAATGACTGAAATTGGTTGAAATAGAAGCTTCTGAATAGGAGAAAAAGTCTGTAATAATGGCAATTTTGGTCACATTGAGGCTTTAAAAAGTAGTTATTCAACATGAGGCACATTCCAAATGACATTTTGAATCAATTTTTCTACAGTCCAAAAAATCAATTTTCTGATGAAAAACGATGACCCGTGACCTGTCGAAATTTCTCCAGATGGTCAGAAATCGAAATTTTTATTGTTTAATTTTTTGACTGAAAATGACTATTCCATGTAAATTATCACTTTTGGAACAAAAACAAGTGTGTTTAGAGTCAGTTTAATGCCTGAAATTGGTCGAAAAAGAAGCTTCTGAGTAGGAGAAAATGTCCGTAAAAATGGCAATTTTGGTCACATTGAGGCTTCAAAAAGTAGTTATTCAACATGAGGCACATTCCAAATGACATTTTGAATCAATTTTTCTACAGTCCAGAAAATCAATTTTCTGATGAAAAAGGATGACCCGTGACCTGTCGAAATTTCTCCAGATGGTCAGAAATGGAAATGTTTTAATGTTGAATTTTTTGACTGCAAATGACTATTCCATGTAAATTATCACTTTTGGAACAAAAATAAGTGTGTTTAGACTCACTTTAATGACTGAAATTGGTCGAAATAGAAGATTCTGAATAGGAGAAAAAGTCTGTAATAATGGCAATTTTGGTCACATTGAGGCTTTAAAAAGTAGTTATTCAACATGGGGTACATTCCAAATGACATTTTGAATCAATTTTTCTACAGTCCAAAAAATCAATTTTCTGATGAAAAACGATGACCCGTGACCTGTCGAAATTTCTCCAGATGGTCAGAAATGGAAATTTTTATTGTTTAATTTTTGGACTGCAAATGACTATTCCATGTAAATTATCACTTTTGGAACAAAAATAAGTGTGTTTAGACTCACTTTAATGCCTGAAATTAGTCGAAATAGAAGCTTCTGAATAGGAGAAAAAGTCTGCAATAATGGCAATTTTGGTCACATTGAGGTTTCAAAAAGTAGTCAACATGAGGCACAATCCAAATGACATTTTGAATCAATTTTTCTACAGTCCAAAAAATCAATTTTCTGATGAAAAACGATGACCCGTGACCTGTCGAAATTTCTCCAGATGGTCAGAAATCGAAATTTGTATTGTTTAATTTTTTGACTGCAATTGACTATTCCATGTAAATTATCACTTTTGGAACTAAAATAAGTGTGTTTAGAGTCACGTTAATGCCTGAAATTGGTCGAAATAGAAGCTTCTAAATAGGAGAAAATGTCTGTAATAATGGCAATTTTGGTCACATTGAGGCTTTAAAAAGTAGTTATTCAACATGAGGCACATTCCAAATGACATTTTGAATCAATTTTTCTACAGTCCAAAAAATCTATTTTCTGGTGAAAAACGATGACCTGTGACCTGTCGAAATTTCTCCAAATGGCCAGAAATGGAAATTTTTTAATGTTTAATTTTTTGACTGCAAATGACTATTTCATATAAATTATCACTTTTGGAACAAAAATAAGTGTGTTTAGACTCACTTTAATGACTGAAATTGGTTGAAATAGAAGCTTCTGAATAGGAGAAAAAGTCTGTAATAATGGCAATTTTGGTAACATTGAGGCTTTAAAAAGTAGTTATTCAACATGGGGCACATTCCAAATGACATTTTGAATCAATTTTTCTACAGTCCAAAAAATCATCTTTCTGATGAAAAACGATGACCCGTCGTGACCTGTCGAAATGTCTCCAGATGGTCAGAAATGGAAATTTTTTAATGTTTAACTTGTTTTACTGCAAATGACTATTCCATGTAAATTATCACTTTTGGAACAAAAACAAGTGTGTTTAGAGTCACTTTATGCCTGAAATTGGTCGAAATAGAAGCTTCTGAATAGGGGAAAAAGTCTGTAATAATGGCAATTTTGGTCACATTGAGGCTTTAAAAAGTAGTTATTCAACATGAGGCACATTCCAAATGACATTTTGAATCAATTTTTCTACAGTCCAAAAAAAGAATTTTCTGATGAAAAACGATGACCCGTGACCTGTCGAAATTTCTCCAGATGGTCAGAAATGGAAATTTTTTAATGTTTAATTTTTTGACTGCAATTGACTATTCCATGTAAATTATCACTTTTGGAACAAAAACAAGTGTGTTTAGACTCACTTTAATGCCTGAAATTAGTCGAAATAGAAGCTTCTGAATAGGAGAAAAAGTCTGCAATAATGGCAATTTTGGTCACATTGAGGTTTCAAAAAGTAGTTATTCAACATGAGGCACAATCCAAATGACATTTTGAATCAATTTTTCTACAGTCCAAAAAATCAATTTTCTGATGAAAAACGATGACCCGTGACCTGTCGAAATTTCTCCAGATGGTCAGAAATCGAAATTTGTATTGTTTAATTTTTTGACTGCAATTGACTATTCCATGTAAATTATCACTTTTGGAACAAAAACAAGTGTGTTTAGACTCACTTTAATGCCTGAAATTAGTCGAAAAAGAAGCTTCTGAGTAGGAGAAAATGTCCGTAAAAATGGCAATTTTGGTCACATTGAGGCTTCAAAAAGTAGTTATTCAACATGAGGCACATTCCAAATGACATTTTGAATCAATTTTTCTACAGTCCAGAAAATCAATTTTCTGATGAAAAAGGATGACCCGTGACCTGTCGAAATTTCTCCAGATGGTTAGAAATGGAAATGTTTTAATGTTTAATTTTTTGACTGCAAATGACTATTCCATGTAAATTATCACTTTTGGAACAAAAATAAGTGTGTTTATAGTCACTTTAATGCCTGAAATTGGTCGAAATAGAAGCTTCTAAATAGGAGAAAAAGTCTGTAATAATGGCAATTTTGGTCACATTGAGGCTTTAAAAAGTAGTTATTCAACATGAGGCACATTCCAAATGACATTTTGAATCAATTTTTCTACAGTCCAAAAAATCTATTTTCTGATGAAAAACGATGACCTGTGACCTGTCGAAATTTCTCCAGATGGCCAGAAATGGAAATTTTTTAATGTTTAATTTTTTGACTGCAAATGACTATTTCATATAAATTATCACTTTTGGAACAACAATAAGTGTGTTTAGAGTCACTTTAATGTCTGAAATTGGTCGAAATAGACGCTTTTGAATAGGAGAAAAAGTCTGTAATAATGGCAATTTTGGTAACATTGAGGCTTTAAAAAGTAGTTATTCAACATGGGGCACATTCCAAATGACATTTTGAATCAATTTTTCTACAGTCCAAAAAATCAATTTTCTGATGAAAAACGATGACCCGTGACCTGTCGAAATTTCTCCAGATGGTCAGAAATCGAAATTTGTATTGTTTAATTTTTTGACTGCAATTGACTATTCCATGTAAATTATCACTTTTGGAACAAAAACAAGTGTGTTTAGACTCACTTTAATGCCTGAAATTAGTCGAAAAAGAAGCTTCTGAGTAGGAGAAAATGTCCGTAAAAATGGCAATTTTTGTCACATTGAGGCTTCAAAAAGTAGTTATTCAACATGAGGCACATTCCAAATGACATTTTGAATCAATTTTTCTACAGTCCAGAAAATAATTTTCTGATGAAAAAGGATGACCCGTGACCTGTCGAAATTTCTCCAGATGGTCAGAAATGGAAATGTTTTAATGTTTAATTTTTTGACTGCAAATGACTATTCCATGTAAATTATCACTTTTGGAACAAAAACAAGTGTTTTTAGAGTCACTTTAATGCCTGAAATTGGTCGAAATAGAAGCTTCTGAATAGGAGAAAAAGTCTGTAATAATGGCAATTTTGGTCACATTGAGGCTTTAAAAAGTATTTATTCAACATGAGGCACATTCCAAATGACATTTTGAATCAATTTTTCTACAGTCCAAAAAATCAATTTTCTGATGAAAAACGATGACCCGTGACCTGTCGAAATTTCTCCAGATGGTCAGAAATCGAAATTTTTATTGTTAAATTTTTTGACTGCAAATGACTATTCCATGTAAATTATCACTTTTGGAACAAAAACAAGTGTGTTTAGAGTCAGTTTAATGCCTGAAATTGGTCGAAAAAGAAGCTTCTGAGTAGTAGAAAATGTCCGTAAAAATGGCAATTTTGGTCACATTGAGGCTTCTAAAAGTAGTTATTCAACATGAGGCACATTCCAAATGACATTTTGAATCAATTTTTCTACAGTCCAGAAAATCAATTTTCTGATGAAAAAGGATGACCCGTGACCTGTCGAAATTTCTCCAGATGGTCAGAAATGGAAATGTTTTAATGTTTAACTTTTTTTACTGCAAATGACTATTCCATGTAAATTATCACTTTTGGAACAAAAACAAGTGTGTTTAGAGTCACTTTATGCCTGAAATTGGTCGAAATAGAAGCTTCTGAATAGGAGAAAAAGTCTGTAATAATGGCAATTTTGGTCACATTGAGGCTTTAAAAAGTAGTTATTCAACATGAGGCACATTCCAAATGACATTTTGAATCAATTTTTCTACAGTCCAAAAAATGAATTTTCTGATGAAAAACGATGACCCGTGACCTGTCGAAATTTCTCCAGATGGTCAGAAATGGAAATTTTTTAATGTTTAATTTTTTGACTGCAATTGACTATTCCATGTAAATTATCACTTTTGGAACAAAAACAAGTGTGTTTAGACTCACTTCAATGCCTGAAATTAGTCGAAATAGAAGCTTCTGAATAGGAGAAAAAGTCTGCAATAATGGCAATTTTGGTCACATTGAGGTTTCAAAAAGTAGTTATTCAACATGAGGCACAATCCAAATGACATTTTGAATCAATTTTTCTACAGTCCAAAAAATCAATTTTCTGATGAAAAACGATGACCCGTGACCTGTCGAAATTTCTCCAGATGGTCAGAAATCGAAATTTTTATTGTTTAAGTTTTTTGACTGCAAATGACTATTCCATGTAAATTATCACTTTTGGAACAAAAACAAGTGTGTTTAGAGTCAGTTTAATGCCTGAAATTGGTCGAAAAAGAAGCTTCTGAGTAGGAGAAAATGTCCGTAAAAATGGCAATTTTGGTCACATTGAGGCTTCAAAAAGTAGTTATTCAACATGAGGCACATTCCAAATGACATTTTGAATCAATTTTTCTACAGTCCAGAAAATAATTTTCTGATGAAAAAGGATGACCCGTGACCTGTCGAAATTTCTCCAGATGGTCAGAAATGGAAATGTTTTAATGTTTAATTTTTTGACTGCAAATGACTATTCCATGTAAATTATCACTTTTGGAACAAGAACAAGTGTTTTTAGAGTCACTTTAATGCCTGAAATTGGTCGAAATAGAAGCTTCTGAATAGGAGAAAAAGTCTGTAATAATGGCAATTTTGGTCACATTGAGGCTTTAAAAAGTATTTATTCAACATGAGGCACATTCCAAATGACATTTTGAATCAATTTTTCTACAGTCCAAAAAATCAATTTTCTGATGAAAAACGATGACCCGTGACCTGTCGAAATTTCTCCAGATGGTCAGAAATCGAAATTTTTATTGTTTAATTTTTTGACTGCAAATGACTATTCCATGTAAATTATCACTTTTGGAACAAAAACAAGTGTGTTTAGAGTCAGTTTAATGCCTGAAATTGGTCGAAAAAGAAGCTTCTGAGTAGGAGAAAATGTCCGTAAAAATGGCAATTTTGGTCACATTGAGGCTTCAAAAAGTAGTTATTCAACATGAGGCACATTCCAAATGACATTTTGAATCAATTTTTCCACAGTCCAGAAAATCAATTTTCTGATGAAAAAGGATGACCCGTGACCTGTCGAAATTTCTCCAGATGGTCAGAAATGGAAATGTTTTAATGTTTAAGTTTTTTGACTGCAAATGACTATTCCATGTAAATTATCACTTTTGGAACAAAAACAAGTGTTTTTAGAGTCACTTTAATGCCTGAAATTGGTCGAAATAGAAGCTTCTGAATAGGAGAAAAAGTCTGTAATAATGGCAATTTTGGTCACATTGAGGCTTTAAAAAGTAGTTATTCAACATGAGGCACATTCCAAATGACATTTTGAATCAATTTTTCTACAGTCCTAAAAATCAATTTTCTGATGAAAAACAATGACCTATGACCTGTCGAAATTTCTCCAGATGGCCAGAAATGGACATTTTTTAATGTTTAAATTTTTTGACTGCAAATGACTATTCCATGTAAATTATCACTTTTGGACCTAAAATAAGTGTGTTTAGAGTCACGTTAATGCCTGAAATTGTTCGAAATAGAAGCTTCTGAATAGGAGAAAAAGTCTGCAATAATGGCAATTTTGGTCACATTGAGGTTTCAAAAAGTAGTTATTCAACATGAGGCACAATCCAAATGACATTTTGAATCAATTTTTCTACAGTCCAAAAAATCAATTTTCTGATGAAAAACGATGACCCGTGACCTGTCGAAATTTCTCCAGATGGTCAAAAATCGAAATTTTTATTGTTTAATTTTTTGACTGCAAATGACTATTCCATGTAAATTATCACTTTTGGAACAAAAACAAGTGTGTTTAGAGTCAGTTTAATGCCTGAAATTGGTCGAAAAAGAAGCTTCTGAGTAGGAGAAAATGTCCGTAAAAATGGCAATTTTGGTCACATTGAGGCTTCAAAAAGTAGTTATTCAACATGAGGCACATTCCAAATGACATTTTGAATCAATTTTTCTACAGTCCAGAAAATATTTTCTGATGAAAAAGGATGACCCGTGACCTGTCGAAATTTCTCCAGATGGTCAGAAATGGAAATGTTTTAATGTTTAATTTTTTGACTGCAAATGACTATTCCATGTAAATTATCACTTTTGGAACAAGAACAAGTGTTTTTAGAGTCACTTTAATGCCTGAAATTGGTCGAAATAGAAGCTTCTGAATAGGAGAAAAAGTCTGTAATAATGGCAATTTTGGTCACATTGAGGCTTTAAAAAGTAGTTATTCAACATGAGGCACATTCCAAATGACATTTTGAATCAATTTTTCTACAGTCCTAAAAATCAATTTTCTGATGAAAAACAATGACCTATGACCTGTCGAAATTTCTCCAGATGGCCAGAAATGGACATTTTTTAATGTTTAAATTTTTTGACTGCAAATGACTATTCCATGTAAATTATCACTTTTGGAACTAAAATAAGTGTGTTTAGAGTCACGTTAATGCCTGAAATTGTTCGAAATAGAAGCTTCTGAATAGGAGAAAAAGTCTGCAATAATGGCAATTTTGGTCACATTGAGGTTTCAAAAAGTAGTTATTCAACATGAGGCACAATCCAAATGACATTTTGAATCAATTTTTCTACAGTCCAAAAAATCAATTTTCTGATGAAAAACGATGACCCGTGACCTGTCGAAATTTCTCCAGATGGTCAAAAATCGAAATTTTTATTGTTTAATTTTTTGACTGCAAATGACTATTCCATGTAAATTATCACTTTTGGAACAAAAATAAGTGTGTTTAGACTCACTTTAATGACTGAAATTGGTCGAAATAGAAGCTTCTGAATAGGAGAAAAAGTCTGTAATAATGGCAATTTTGGTCACATTGAGGCTTTAAAAATTAGTTATTCAACATGAGGCACATTCCAAATGACATTTTGAATCAATTTTTCTACAGTCCAAAAAATCAATTTTCTGATGAAAAACGATGACCCGTGACCTGTCGAAATTTCTCCAGATGGTCAGAAATCAAAATTTTTATTGTTTAATTTTTTGACTGCAAATGACTATTCCATGTAAATTATCACTTTTGGAACAAAAACAAGTGTGTTTAGAGTCAGTTTAATGCCTGAAATTGGTCGAAAAAGAAGCTTCTGAGTAGGAGAAAATGTCCATAAAAATGGCAATTTTGGTCACATTGAGGCTTCAAAAAGTAGTTATTCAACATGAGGCACATTCCAAATGACATTTTGAATCAATTTTTCTACAGTCCAGAAAATCAATTTTCTGATGA
The DNA here is from genome assembly GCF_964204655.1 of Triturus cristatus. Taxonomy (NCBI): domain Eukaryota; kingdom Metazoa; phylum Chordata; class Amphibia; order Caudata; family Salamandridae; genus Triturus; species Triturus cristatus. Next base: position 1,197,036,957 of record NC_140589.1, on the reverse strand, counting down.
AAAAGGATGACCCGTGACCTGCCGAAATTTCTCCAGATGGTCAGAAATTGAAATGTTTTAATGTTTAATTTTTTGACTGCAAATGACTATTCCATGTAAATTATCACTTTTGGAACAAAAACAAGTGTTTTTAGAGTCACTTTAATGCCCGAAATTGGTCGAAATAGAAGCTTCTGAATAGGAGAAAAAGTCTGTGTTAATGGCAATTTTGGTCACATTGAGGCTTTAAAAAGTAGTTATTCAACATGAGGCACATTCCAAATGACATTTTGAATCAATTTTTCTACAGTCCTAAAAATCAATTTTCTGATGAAAAACAATGACCTATGACCTGTCGAAATTTCTCCAGATGGCCAGCAATGGAAATTTTTTAATGTTTAAATTTTTGGACTGCAAATGACTATTCCATGTAAATTATCACTTTTGGAACAAAAACAAGTGTGTTTAGACTCACTTTAATGCCTGAAATTAGTCGAAATAGAAGCTTCTGAATAGGAGAAAAAGTCTGCAATAATGGCAATTTTGGTCACATTGAGGTTTCAAAAAGTAGTTATTCAACATGAGGCACAATCCAAATGACATTTTGAATCAATTTTTCTACAGTCCAAAAAATCAATTTTCTGATGAAAAACGATGACCCGTGACCTGTCGAAATTTCTCCAGATGGTCAGAAATCGAAATTTGTATTGTTTAATTTTTTGACTGCAATTGACTATTCCATGTAAATTATCACTTTTGGAACAAAAACAAGTGTGTTTAGACTCACTTTAATGCCTGAAATTAGTCGAAAAAGAAGCTTCTGAGTAGGAGAAAATGTCCGTAAAAAAGGCAATTTTGGTCACATTGAGGCTTCAAAAAGTAGTTATTCAACATGAGGCACATTCCAAATGACATTTTGAATCAATTTTTCTACAGTCCAGAAAATCAATTTTCGGATGAAAAAGGATGACCCGTGACCTGTCGAAATTTCTCCAGATGGTCAGAAATGGAAATGTTTTAATGTTTAATTTTTTGACTGCAAATGACTATTCCATGTAAATTATCACTTTTGGAACAAAAACAAGTGTTTTTAGAGTCACTTTAATGCCTGAAATTGGTCGAAATAGAAGCTTCTTAATAGGAGTAAAAGTCTATAATAATGGCAATTTTGGTCACACAGAGGATTTAAAAAGTAGTTATTCAACATGAGTCACATTTCAAATGACATTTTTATTCAATTTTTCTACAGTCCAAAAAATCTATTTTCTGCTGAAAAACGATGACCCGTGACCTGTCGAAATTTCTCCAGATGATCAGAAATGGACATTTTTCAATGTTTAATTTTTGGACTTCAAATGACTATTCCATGTAAATTATCACTTTTGGAACAAAAATAAGTGTGTTTATAGTCACTTTAATGCCTGAAATTGGTCGAAATAGAAGCTTCTAAATAGGAGAAAAAGTCTGTAATAATGCAATTTTGTTCACATTGAGGCTTTGAAAAGTAGTTATTCAACATGAGGCACATTCCAAATGACATTTTTGAATCAATTTTTCTACAGTCCAAAAAATCAATTTTCTGATGAAAAACGATGACCTGTGACCTGTCGAAATTTCTCCAGATGGCCAGAAATTGAAATTTTTTAATGTTTAATTGTTTGACTGCAAATGACTATTTCATATAAATTATCACTTTTGGAACAAAAATAAGTGTGTTTAGAGTCACTTTAATGTCTGAAATTAGTCGAAATAGACGCTTCTGAATAGGAGAAAAAGTCTGTAATAATGGCAATTTTGGTCACATTGAGGCTTTAAAAAGTAGTTATTCAACATGAGGCACATTCCAAATGACATTTTGAATCAATTTTTCTACAGTCCAAAAAATCAATTTTCTGATGAAAAACGATGACCCGTGACCTGTCGAAATTTCTCCGGATGGTCAGAAATGGACATTTTTCAATGTTTAATTTTTGGACTTCAAATGACTATTCCATGTAAATTATCACTTTTGGAACAAAAATAAGTGTGTTTATAGTCACTTTAATGCCTGAAATTGGTCGAAATAGAAGCTTCTAAATAGGAGAAAAAGTCTGTAATAATGGCAATTTTGGTCACATTGAGGCTTTAAAAAGTAGTTATTCAACATGAGGCACATTCCAAATGACATTTTGAATCAATTTTTCTACAGTCCAAAAAATCAATTTTCTGATGAAAAACGATGACCTGTCGTGACCTGTCGAAATGTCTCCAGATGGTCAGAAATGGAAATTTTTTAATGTTTAACTTTTTTGACTGCAAATGACTATTCCATGTAAATTATCACTTTTGGAACAAAAACAAGTGTGTTTAGAGTCACTTTATGCCTGAAATTGGTCGAAATAGAAGCTTCTGAATAGGAGAAAAAGTCTGTAATAATGGCAATTTTGGTCACATTGAGGCTTTAAAAAGTAGTTATTCAACATGAGGCACATTCCAAATGACATTTTGAATCAATTTTTCTACAGTCCAAAAAAGGACTTTTCTGATGAAAAACGATGACCCGTGACCTGTCGAAATTTCTCCAGATGGTCAGAAATGGAAATTTTTTAATGTTTAATTTTTTGACTGCAATTGACTATTCCATGTAAATTATCACTTTTGGAACAAAAACAAGTGTGTTTAGACTCACTTTAATGCCTGAAATTAGTCGAAATAGAAGCTTCTGAATAGGAGAAAAAGTCTGCAATAATGGCAATTTTGGTCACATTGAGGTTTCAAAAAGTAGTTATTCAACATGAGGCACAATCCAAATGACATTTTGAATCAATTTTTCTACAGTCCAAAAAATCAATTTTCTGATGAAAAACGATGACCCGTGACCTGTCGAAATTTCTCCAGATGGTCAGAAATCGAAATTTTTATTGTTTAATTTTTTGACTGCAAATGACTATTCCATGTAAATTATCACTTTTGGAACAAAAACAAGTGTGTTTAGAGTCAGTTTAATGCCTGAAATTGGTCGAAAAAGAAGCTTCTGAGTAGGAGAAAATGTCCGTAAAAATGGCAATTTTGGTCACATTGAGGCTTCAAAAAGTAGTTATTCAACATGAGGCACATTCCAAATGACATTTTGAATCAATTTTTCTACAGTCCAGAAAATAATTTTCTGATGAAAAAGGATGACCCGTGACCTGTCGAAATTTCTCCAGATGGTCAGAAATGGAAATGTTTTAATGTTTAATTTTTTGACTGCAAATGACTATTCCATGTAAATTATCACTTTTGGAACAAGAACAAGTGTTTTTAGAGTCACTTTAATGCCTGAAATTGGTCGAAATAGAAGCTTCTGAATAGGAGAAAAAGTCTGTAATAATGGCAATTTTGGTCACATTGAGGCTTTAAAAAGTATTTATTCAACATGAGGCACATTCCAAATGACATTTTGAATCAATTTTTCTACAGTCCAAAAAATCAATTTTCTGATGAAAAACGATGACCCGTGACCTGTCGAAATTTCTCCAGATGGTCAGAAATCGAAATTTTTATTGTTTAATTTTTTGACTGCAAATGACTATTCCATGTAAATTATCACTTTTGGAACAAAAACAAGTGTGTTTAGAGTCAGTTTAATGCCTGAAATTGGTCGAAAAAGAAGCTTCTGAGTAGGAGAAAATGTCCGTAAAAATGGCAATTTTGGTCACATTGAGGCTTCAAAAAGTAGTTATTCAACATGAGGCACATTCCAAATGACATTTTGAATCAATTTTTCTACAGTCCAGAAAATCAATTTTCTGATGAAAAAGGATGACCCGTGACCTGTCGAAATTTCTCCAGATGGTCAGAAATGGAAATGTTTTAATGTTGAATTTTTTGACTGCAAATGACTATTCCATGTAAATTATCACTTTTGGAACAAAAATAAGTGTGTTTAGACTCACTTTAATGACTGAAATTGGTCGAAATAGAAGATTCTGAATAGGAGAAAAAGTCTGTAATAATGGCAATTTTGGTCACATTGAGGCTTTAAAAAGTAGTTATTCAACATGGGGTACATTCCAAATGACATTTTGAATCAATTTTTCTACAGTCCAAAAAATCAATTTTCTGATGAAAAACGATGACCCGTGACCTGTCGAAATTTCTCCGGATGGTCAGAAATGGACATTTTTCAATGTTTAATTTTTGGACTTCAAATGACTATTCCATGTAAATTATCACTTTTGGAACAAAAATAAGTGTGTTTATAGTCACTTTAATGCCTGAAATTGGTCGAAATAGAAGCTTCTAAATAGGAGAAAAAGTCTGTAATAATGGCAATTTTGGTCACATTGAGGCTTTAAAAAGTAGTTATTCAACATGAGGCACATTCCAAATGACATTTTGAATCAATTTTTCTACAGTCCAAAAAATCAATTTTCTGATGAAAAACGATGACCTGTCGTGACCTGTCGAAATTTCTCCAGATGGTCAGAAATGGAAATTTTTTAATGTTTAATTTTTTGACTGCAATTGACTATTCCATGTAAATTATCACTTTTGGAACAAAAACAAGTGTGTTTAGACTCACTTTAATGCCTGAAATTAGTCGAAATAGAAGCTTCTGAATAGGAGAAAAAGTCTGCAATAATGGCAATTTTGGTCACATTGAGGTTTCAAAAAGTAGTTATTCAACATGAGGCACAATCCAAATGACATTTTGAATCAATTTTTCTACAGTCCAAAAAATCAATTTTCTGATGAAAAACGATGACCCGTGACCTGTCGAAATTTCTCCAGATGGTCAGAAATCGAAATTTGTATTGTTTAATTTTTTGACTGCAATTGACTATTCCATGTAAATTATCACTTTTGGAACTAAAATAAGTGTGTTTAGAGTCACGTTAATGCCTGAAATTGGTCGAAATAGAAGCTTCTAAATAGGAGAAAATGTCTGTAATAATGGCAATTTTGGTCACATTGAGGCTTTAAAAAGTAGTTATTCAACATGAGGCACAATCCAAATGACATTTTGAATCAATTTTTCTACAGTCCAAAAAATCAATTTTCTGATGAAAAACGATGACCCGTGACCTGTCGAAATTTCTCCAGATGGTCAGAAATCGAAATTTGTATTGTTTAATTTTTTGACTGCAATTGACTATTCCATGTAAATTATCACTTTTGGAACAAAAACAAGTGTGTTTAGACTCACTTTAATGCCTGAAATTGGTCGAAATAGAAGCTTCTTAATAGGAGTAAAAGTCTATAATAATGGCAATTTTGGTCACACAGAGGATTTAAAAAGTAGTTATTCAACATGAGTCACATTTCAAATGACATTTTTATTCAATTTTTCTACAGTCCAAAAAATCTATTTTCTGCTGAAAACGATGACCCGTGACCTGTCGAAATTTCTCCAGATGATCAGAAATGGACATTTTTCAATGTTTAATTTTTGGACTTCAAATGACTATTCCATGTAAATTATCACTTTTGGAACAAAAATAAGTGTGTTTATAGTCACTTTAATGCCTGAAATTGGTCGAAATAGAAGCTTCTAAATAGGAGAAAAAGTCTGTAATAATGCAATTTTGTTCACATTGAGGCTTTGAAAAGTAGTTATTCAACATGAGGCACATTCCAAATGACATTTTTGAATCAATTTTTCTACAGTCCAAAAAATCAATTTTCTGATGAAAAACGATGACCTGTGACCTGTCGAAATTTCTCCAGATGGCCAGAAATTGAAATTTTTTAATGTTTAATTGTTTGACTGCAAATGACTATTTCATATAAATTATCACTTTTGGAACAAAAATAAGTGTGTTTAGAGTCACTTTAATGTCTGAAATTAGTCGAAATAGACGCTTCTGAATAGGAGAAAAAGTCTGTAATAATGGCAATTTTGGTCACATTGAGGCTTTAAAAAGTAGTTATTCAACATGAGGCACATTCCAAATGACATTTTGAATCAATTTTTCTACAGTCCAAAAAATCAATTTTCTGATGAAAAACGATGACCCGTGACCTGTCGAAATTTCTCCGGATGGTCAGAAATGGACATTTTTCAATGTTTAATTTTTGGACTTCAAATGACTATTCCATGTAAATTATCACTTTTGGAACAAAAATAAGTGTGTTTATAGTCACTTTAATGCCTGAAATTGGTCGAAATAGAAGCTTCTAAATAGGAGAAAAAGTCTGTAATAATGGCAATTTTGGTCACATTGAGGCTTTAAAAAGTAGTTATTCAACATGAGGCACATTCCAAATGACATTTTGAATCAATTTTTCTACAGTCCAAAAAATCAATTTTCTGATGAAAAACGATGACCCGTGACCTGTCAAAATTTCTCCAGATGGTCAGAAATCGAAATTTTTATTGTTTAATTTTTGGACTGCAAATGACTATTCCATGTAAATTATCACTTTTGGAACAAAAATAAGTGTGTTTAGACTCACTTTAATGACTGAAATTGGTCGAAATAGAAGCTTCTGAATAGGAGAAAAAGTCTGTAATAATGGCAATTTTGGTCACATTGAGGCTTTAAAAAGTAGTTATTCAACATGAGGCACATTCCAAATGACATTTTGAATCAATTTTTCTACAGTCCAAAAAATCAATTTTCTGATGAAAAACGATGACCCGTGACCTGTCGAAATTTCTCCAGATGGTCAGAAATGGAAATTTTTTAATGTTTAATTTTTTGACTGCAATTGACTATTCCATGTAAATTATCACTTTTGGAACAAAAACAAGTGTGTTTAGACTCACTTTAATGCCTGAAATTGGTCGAAATAGAAGCTTCTGAATAGGAGAAAAAGTCTGTAATAATGGCAATTTTGGTCACATTGAGGCTTTAAAAAGTAGTTATTCAACATGAGGCACATTCCAAATGACATTTTGAATCAATTTTTCTACAGTCCAAAAAATCAATTTTCTGATGAAAAACGATGACCCGTGACCTGTCGAAATTTCTATAGATGGTCAGAAATCGAAATTTTTATTGTTTAATTTTTTGACTGCAAATGACTATTCCATGTAAATTATCACTTTTGGAACAAAAACAAGTGTGTTTAGAGTCAGTTTAATGCCTGAAATTGGTCGAAAAAGAAGCTTCTGAGTAGGAGAAAATGTCCGTAAAAATGGCAATTTTGGTCACATTGAGGCTTCAAAAAGTAGTTATTCAACATGAGGCACATTCCAAATGACATTTTGAATCAATTTTTCTACAGTCCAGAAAATCAATTTTCTGATGAAAAAGGATGACCCGTGACCTGTCGAAATTTCTCCAGATGGTCAGAAATGGAAATGTTTTAATGTTGAATTTTTTGACTGCAAATGACTATTCCATGTAAATTATCACTTTTGGAACAAAAATAAGTGTGTTTAGACTCACTTTAATGACTGAAATTGGTCGAAATAGAAGATTCTGAATAGGAGAAAAAGTCTGTAATAATGGCAATTTTGGTCACATTGAGGCTTTAAAAAGTAGTTATTCAACATGGGGTACATTCCAAATGACATTTTGAATCAATTTTTTCTACAGTCCAAAAAATCAATTTTCTGATGAAAAACGATGACCCGTGACCTGTCGAAATTTCTCCGGATGGTCAGAAATGGACATTTTTCAATGTTTAATTTTTGGACTTCAAATGACTATTCCATGTAAATTATCACTTTTGGAACAAAAATAAGTGTGTTTATAGTCTTTTTAATGCCTGAAATTGGTCGAAATAGAAGCTTCTAAATAGGAGAAAAAGTCTGTAATAATGGCAATTTTGGTCACATTGAGGCTTTAAAAAGTAGTTATTCAACATGAGGCACATTCCAAATGACATTTTGAATCAATTTTTCTACAGTCCAAAAAATCAATTTTCTGATGAAAAACGATGACCTGTCGTGACCTGTCGAAATTTCTCCAGATGGTCAGAAATGGAAATTTTTTAATGTTTAATTTTTTGACTGCAATTGACTATTCCATGTAAATTATCACTTTTGGAACAAAAACAAGTGTGTTTAGACTCACTTTAATGCCTGAAATTAGTCGAAATAGAAGCTTCTGAATAGGAGAAAAAGTCTGCAATAATGGCAATTTTGGTCACATTGAGGTTTCAAAAAGTAGTTATTCAACATGAGGCACAATCCAAATGACATTTTGAATCAATTTTTCTACAGTCCAAAAAATCAATTTTCTGATGAAAAACGATGACCCGTGACCTGTCGAAATTTCTCCAGATGGTCAGAAATCGAAATTTGTATTGTTTAATTTTTTGACTGCAATTGACTATTCCATGTAAATTATCACTTTTGGAACTAAAATAAGTGTGTTTAGAGTCACGTTAATGCCTGAAATTGGTCGAAATAGAAGCTTCTAAATAGGAGAAAATGTCTGTAATAATGGCAATTTTGGTCACATTGAGGCTTTAAAAAGTAGTTATTCAACATGAGGCACAATCCAAATGACATTTTGAATCAATTTTTCTACAGTCCAAAAAATCAATTTTCTGATGAAAAACGATGACCCGTGACCTGTCGAAATTTCTCCAGATGGTCAGAAATCGAAATTTGTATTGTTTAATTTTTTGACTGCAATTGACTATTCCATGTAAATTATCACTTTTGGAACAAAAACAAGTGTGTTTAGACTCACTTTAATGCCTGAAATTGGTCGAAATAGAAGCTTCTTAATAGGAGTAAAAGTCTATAATAATGGCAATTTTGGTCACACAGAGGATTTAAAAAGTAGTTATTCAACATGAGTCACATTTCAAATGACATTTTTATTCAATTTTTCTACAGTCCAAAAAATCTATTTTCTGCTGAAAAACGATGACCCGTGACCTGTCGAAATTTCTCCAGATGATCAGAAATGGACATTTTTCAATGTTTAATTTTTGGACTTCAAATGACTATTCCATGTAAATTATCACTTTTGGAACAAAAATAAGTGTGTTTATAGTCACTTTAATGCCTGAAATTGGTCGAAATAGAAGCTTCTAAATAGGAGAAAAAGTCTGTAATAATGCAATTTTGTTCACATTGAGGCTTTGAAAAGTAGTTATTCAACATGAGGCACATTCCAAATGACATTTTTGAATCAATTTTTCTACAGTCCAAAAAATCAATTTTCTGATGAAAAACGATGACCTGTGACCTGTCGAAATTTCTCCAGATGGCCAGAAATTGAAATTTTTTAATGTTTAATTGTTTGACTGCAAATGACTATTTCATATAAATTATCACTTTTGGAACAAAAATAAGTGTGTTTAGAGTCACTTTAATGTCTGAAATTAGTCGAAATAGACGCTTCTGAATAGGAGAAAAAGTCTGTAATAATGGCAATTTTGGTCACATTGAGGCTTTAAAAAGTAGTTATTCAACATGAGGCACATTCCAAATGACATTTTGAATCAATTTTTCTACAGTCCAAAAAATCAATTTTCTGATGAAAAACGATGACCCGTGACCTGTCGAAATTTCTCCGGATGGTCAGAAATGGACATTTTTCAATGTTTAATTTTTGGACTTCAAATGACTATTCCATGTAAATTATCACTTTTGGAACAAAAATAAGTGTGTTTATAGTCACTTTAATGCCTGAAATTGGTCGAAATAGAAGCTTCTAAATAGGAGAAAAAGTCTGTAATAATGGCAATTTTGGTCACATTGAGGCTTTAAAAAGTAGTTATTCAACATGAGGCACATTCCAAATGACATTTTGAATCAATTTTTCTACAGTCCAAAAAATCAATTTTCTGATGAAAAACGATGACCCGTGACCTGTCAAAATTTCTCCAGATGGTCAGAAATCGAAATTTTTATTGTTTAATTTTTGGACTGCAAATGACTATTCCATGTAAATTATCACTTTTGGAACAAAAATAAGTGTGTTTAGACTCACTTTAATGACTGAAATTGGTCGAAATAGAAGCTTCTGAATAGGAGAAAAAGTCTGTAATAATGGCAATTTTGGTCACATTGAGGCTTTAAAAAGTAGTTATTCAACATGAGGCACATTCCAAATGACATTTTGAATCAATTTTTCTACAGTCCAAAAAATCAATTTTCTGATGAAAAACGATGACCCGTGACCTGTCAAAATTTCTCCAGATGGTCAGAAATCGAAATTTTTTATTGTTTAATTTTTTGACTGCAAATGACTATTCCATGTAAATTATCACTTTTGGAACTAAAATAAGTGTGTTTAGAGTCACGTTAATGCCTGAAATTGTTCGAAATAGAAGCTTCTGAATAGGAGAAAAAGTCTGCAATAATGGCAATTTTGGTCACATTGAGGTTTCAAAAAGTAACTATTCAACATGAGGCACAATCCAAATGACATTTTAAATCAATTTTTTTACAGTCCAAAAAATCAATTTTCTGATGAAAAAGGATGACCCGTGACCTGTCGAAATTTCTCCAGATGGTCAAAAATCGAAATTTTTATTGTTTAATTTTTTGACTGCAAATGACTATTCCATGTAAATTATCACTTTTGGAACAAAAATAAGTGTGTTTAGACTCACTTTAATGACTGAAATTGGTTGAAATAGAAGCTTCTGAATAGGAGAAAAAGTCTGTAATAATGGCAATTTTGGTCACATTGAGGCTTTAAAAAGTAGTTATTCAACATGAGGCACATTCCAAATGACATTTTGAAACAATTTTTCTACAGTCCAAAAAATCAATTTTCTGATGAAAAACGATGACCCGTGACCTGTCGAAATTTCTCCAGATGGTCAGAAATCGAAATTTTTATTGTTTAATTTTTTGACTGCAAATGACTATTCCATGTAAATTATCACTTTTGGAACAAAAACAAGTGTGTTTAGAGTCAGTTTAATGCCTGAAATTGGTCGAAAAAGAAGCTTCTGAGTAGGAGAAAATGTCCGTAAAAATGGCAATTTTGGTCACATTGAGGCTTCAAAAAGTAGTTATTCAACATGAGGCACATTCCAAATGACATTTTGAATCAATTTTTCTACAGTCCAGAAAATAATTTTCTGATGAAAAAGGATGACCCGTGACCTGTCGAAATTTCTCCAGATGGTCAGAAATGGAAATGTTTTAATGTTTAATTTTTTGACTGCAAATGACTATTCCATGTAAATTATCACTTTTGGAACAAGAACAAGTGTTTTTAGAGTCACTTTAATGCCTGAAATTGGTCGAAATAGAAGCTTCTGAATAGGAGAAAAAGTCTGTAATAATGCCAATTTTGGTCACATTGAGGCTTTAAAAAGTATTTATTCAACATGAGGCACATTCCAAATGACATTTTGAATCAATTTTTCTACAGTCCAAAAAATCAATTTTCTGATGAAAAACGATGACCCGTGACCTGTCGAAATTTCTCCAGATGGTCAGAAATCGAAATTTTTATTGTTTAATTTTTTGACTGCAAATGACTATTCCATGTAAATTATCACTTTTGGAACAAAAACAAGTGTGTTTAGAGTCAGTTTAATGCCTGAAATTGGTCGAAAAAGAAGCTTCTGAGTAGGAGAAAATGTCCGTAAAAATGGCAATTTTGGTCACATTGAGGCTTCAAAAAGTAGTTATTCAACATGAGGCACATTCCAAATGACATTTTGAATCAATTTTTCTACAGTCCAGAAAATCAATTTTCTGATGAAAAAGGATGACCCGTGACCTGTCGAAATTTCTCCAGATGGTCAGAAATGGAAATGTTTTAATGTTGAATTTTTTGACTGCAAATGACTATTCCATGTAAATTATCACTTTTGGAACAAAAATAAGTGTGTTTAGACTCACTTTAATGACTGAAATTGGTCGAAATAGAAGATTCTGAATAGGAGAAAAAGTCTGTAATAATGGCAATTTTGGTCACATTGAGGCTTTAAAAAGTAGTTATTCAACATGGGGTACATTCCAAATGACATTTTGAATCAATTTTTCTACAGTCCAAAAAATCAATTTTCTGATGAAAAACGATGACCCGTGACCTGTCAAAATTTCTCCAGATGGTCAGAAATCGAAATTTTTATTGTTTAATTTTTGGACTGCAAATGACTATTCCATGTAAATTATCACTTTTGGAACAAAAATAAGTGTGTTTAGACTCACTTTAATGACTGAAATTGGTCGAAATAGAAGCTTCTGAATAGGAGAAAAAGTCTGTAATAATGGCAATTTTGGTCACATTGAGGCTTTAAAAAGTAGTTATTCAACATGAGGCACATTCCAAATGACATTTTGAATCAATTTTTCTACAGTCCAAAAAATCAATTTTCTGATGAAAAACGATGACCCGTGACCTGTCGAAATTTCTCCAGATGGTCAGAAATGGAAATTTTTTAATGTTTAATTTTTTGACTGCAATTGACTATTCCATGTAAATTATCACTTTTGGAACAAAAACAAGTGTGTTTAGACTCACTTTAATGCCTGAAATTTGTCGAAATAGAAGCTTCTGAATAGGAGAAAAAGTCTGCAATAATGGCAATTTTGGTCACATTGAGGTTTCAAAAAGTAGTTATTCAACATGAGGCACAATCCAAATGACATTTTGAATCAATTTTTCTACAGTCCAAAAAATCAATTTTCTGATGAAAAACGATGACCCGTGACCTGTCGAAATTTCTCCAGATGGTCAGAAATCGAAATTTGTATTGTTTAATTTTTTGACTGCAATTGACTATTCCATGTAAATTATCACTTTTGGAACTAAAATAAGTGTGTTTAGAGTCACGTTAATGCCTGAAATTGGTCGAAATAGAAGCTTCTAAATAGGAGAAAATGTCTGTAATAATGGCAATTTTGGTCACATTGAGGCTTTAAAAAGTAGTTATTCAACATGAGGCACATTCCAAATGACATTTTGAATCAATTTTTCTACAGTCCAAAAAATCAATTTTCTGATGAAAAACGATGACCCGTGACCTGTCGAAATTTCTCCAGATGGTCAGAAATGGAAATTTTTTAATGTTTAATTTTTTGACTGCAATTGACTATTCCATGTAAATTATCACTTTTGGAACAAAAACAAGTGTGTTTAGACTCACTTTAATGCCTGAAATTAGTCGAAATAGAAGCTTCTGAATAGGAGAAAAATTCTGCAATAATGGCAATTTTGGTCACATTGAGGTTTCAAAAAGTAGTTATTCAACATGAGGCACAATCCAAATGACATTTTGAATCAATTTTTCTACAGTCCAAAAAATCAATTTTCTGATGAAAAACGATGACCCGTGACCTGTCGAAATTTCTCCAGATGGTCAGAAATCGAAATTTGTATTGTTTAATTTTTTGACTGCAATTGACTATTCCATGTAAATTATCACTTTTGGAACAAAAACAAGTGTGTTTAGACTCACTTTAATGCCTGAAATTGGTCGAAATAGAAGCTTCTTAATAGGAGTAAAAGTCTATAATAATGGCAATTTTGGTCACACAGAGGATTTAAAAAGTAGTTATTCAACATGAGTCACATTTCAAATGACATTTTTATTCAATTTTTCTACAGTCCAAAAAATCTATTTTCTGCTGAAAAACGATGACCCGTGACCTGTCGAAATTTCTCCAGATGATCAGAAATGGACATTTTTCAATGTTTAATTTTTGGACTTCAAATGACTATTCCATGTTAATTATCACTTTTGGAACAAAAATAAGTGTGTTTATAGTCACTTTAATGCCTGAAATTGGTCGAAATAGAAGCTTCTAAATAGGAGAAAAAGTCTGTAATAATGCAATTTTGTTCACATTGAGGCTTTGAAAAGTAGTTATTCAACATGAGGCACATTCCAAATGACATTTTTGAATCAATTTTTCTACAGTCCAAAAAATCAATTTTCTGATGAAAAACGATGACCTGTGACCTGTCGAAATTTCTCCAGATGGCCAGAAATTGAAATTTTTTAATGTTTAATTGTTTGACTGCAAATGACTATTTCATATAAATTATCACTTTTGGAACAAAAATAAGTGTGTTTAGAGTCACTTTAATGTCTGAAATTAGTCGAAATAGACGCTTCTGAATAGGAGAAAAAGTCTGTAATAATGGCAATTTTGGTCACATTGAGGCTTTAAAAAGTAGTTATTCAACATGAGGCACATTCCAAATGACATTTTGAATCAATTTTTCTACAGTCCAAAAAATCAATTTTCTGATGAAAAACGATGACCCGTGACCTGTCGAAATTTCTCCGGATGGTCAGAAATGGACATTTTTCAATGTTTAATTTTTGGACTTCAAATGACTATTCCATGTAAATTATCACTTTTGGAACAAAAATAAGTGTGTTTATAGTCACTTTAATGCCTGAAATTGGTCGAAATAGAAGCTTCTAAATAGGAGAAAAAGTCTGTAATAATGGCAATTTTGGTCACATTGAGGCTTTAAAAAGTAGTTATTCAACATGAGGCACATTCCAAATGACATTTTGAATCAATTTTTCTACAGTCCAAAAAATCAATTTTCTGATGAAAAACGATGACCCGTGACCTGTCGAAATTTCTCCAGATGGTCAGAAATGGAAATTTTTTAATGTTTAATTTTTTGACTGCAATTGACTATTCCATGTAAATTATCACTTTTGGAACAAAAACAAGTGTGTTTAGACTCACTTTAATGCCTGAAATTGGTCGAAATAGAAGCTTCTGAATAGGAGAAAAAGTCTGTAATAATGGCAATTTTGGTCACATTGAGCCTTTAAAAAGTAGTTATTCAACATGAGGCACATTCCAAATGACATTTTGAATCAATTTTTCTACAGTCCAAAAAATCAATTTTCTGATGAAAAACGATGACCCGTGACCTGTCGAAATTTCTCCAGATGGTCAGAAATCGAAATTTTTATTGTTTAATTTTTTGACTGCAAATGACTATTCCATGTAAATTATCACTTTTGGAACAAAAACAAGTGTGTTTAGAGTCAGTTTAATGCCTGAAATTGGTCGAAAAAGAAGCTTCTGAGTAGGAGAAAATGTCCGTAAAAATGGCAATTTTGGTCACATTGAGGCTTCAAAAAGTAGTTATTCAACATGAGGCACATTCCAAATGACATTTTGAATCAATTTTTCTACAGTCCAGAAAATAATTTTCTGATGAAAAAGGATGACCCGTGACCTGTCGAAATTTCTCCAGATGGTCAGAAATGGAAATGTTTTAATGTTTAATTTTTTGACTGCAAATGACTATTCCATGTAAATTATCACTTTTGGAACAAGAACAAGTGTTTTTAGAGTCACTTTAATGCCTGAAATTGGTCGAAATAGAAGCTTCTGAATAGGAGAAAAAGTCTGTAATAATGGCAATTTTGGTCACATTGAGGCTTTAAAAAGTATTTATTCAACATGAGGCACATTCCAAATGACATTTTGAATCAATTTTTCTACAGTCCAAAAAATCAATTTTCTGATGAAAAACGATGACCCGTGACCTGTCGAAATTTCTCCAGATGGTCAGAAATCGAAATTTTTATTGTTTAATTTTTTGACTGCAAATGACTATTCCATGTAAATGATCACTTTTGGAACAAAAACAAGTGTGTTTAGAGTCAGTTTAATGCCTGAAATTGGTCGAAAAAGAAGCTTCTGAGTAGGAGAAAATGTCCGTAAAAATGGCAATTTTGGTCACATTGAGGCTTCAAAAAGTAGTTATTCAACATGAGGCACATTCCAAATGACATTTTGAATCAATTTTTCTACAGTCCAGAAAATCAATTTTCTGATGAAAAAGGATGACCCGTGACCTGTCGAAATTTCTCCAGATGGTCAGAAATGGAAATGTTTTAATGTTTAAGTTTTTTGACTGCAAATGACTATTCCATGTAAATTATCACTTTTGGAACAAAAGCAAGTGTTTTTAGAGTCACTTTAATACCTGAAATTGGTCGAAATAGAAGCTTCTGAATAGGAGAAAAAGTCTGTAATAATGGCAATTTTGGTCACATTGAGGCTTTAAAAAGTAGTTATTCAACATGAGGCACATTCCAAATGACATTTTGAATCAATTTTTCTACAGTCCTAAAAATCAATTTTCTGATGAAAAACAATGACCTATGACCTGTCGAAATTTCTCCAGATGGCCAGAAATGGAAATTTTTTAATGTTTAAATTTTTTGACTGCAAATGACTATTCCATGTAAATTATCACTTTTGGAACTAAAATAAGTGTGTTTAGAGTCACGTTAATGCCTGAAATTGTTCGAAATAGAAGCTTCTGAATAGGAGAAAAAGTCTGCAATAATGGCAATTTTGGTCACATTGAGGTTTCAAAAAGTAACTATTCAACATGAGGCACAATCCAAATGACATTTTAAATCAATTTTTTTACAGTCCAAAAAATCAATTTTCTGATGAAAAAGGATGACCCGTGACCTGTCGAAATTTCTCCAGATGGTCAAAAATCGAAATTTTTATTGTTTAATTTTTTGACTGCAAATGACTATTCCATGTAAATTATCACTTTTTGAACAAAAATAAGTGTGTTTAGACTCACTTTAATGACTGAAATTGGTTGAAATAGAAGCTTCTGAATAGGAGAAAAAGTCTGTAATAATGGCAATTTTGGTCACATTGAGGCTTTAAAAAGTAGTTATTCAACATGAGGCACATTCCAAATGACATTTTGAAACAATTTTTCTACAGTCCAAAAAATCAATTTTCTGATGAAAAACGATGACCCGTGACCTGTCGAAATTTCTCCAGATGGTCAGAAATCGAAATTTTTATTGTTTAATTTTTTGACTGAAAATGACTATTCCATGTAAATTATCACTTTTGGAACAAAAACAAGTGTGTTTAGAGTCAGTTTAATGCCTGAAATTGGTCGAAAAAGAAGCTTCTGAGTAGGAGAAAATGTCCGTAAAAATGGCAATTTTGGTCACATTGAGGCTTCAAAAAGTAGTTATTCAACATGAGGCACATTCCAAATGACATTTTGAATCAATTTTTCTACAGTCCAGAAAATAATTTTTTGATGAAAAAGGATGACCCGTGACCTGTCGAAATTTCTCCAGATGGTCAGAAATGGAAATGTTTTAATGTTTAATTTTTTGACTGCAAATGACTATTCCATGTAAATTATCACTTTTGGAACAAAAACAAGTGTTTTTAGAGTCACTTTAATGCCTGAAATTGGTCGAAATAGAAGCTTCTGAATAGGAGAAAAAGTCTGTAATAATGGCAATTTTGGTCACATTGAGGCTTTAAAAAGTATTTATTCAACATGAGGCACATTCCAAATGACATTTTGAATCAATTTTTCTACAGACCAAAAAATCAATTTTCTGATGAAAAACGATGACCCGTGACCTGTCGAAATTTCTCCAGATGGTCAGAAATTGAAATTTTTATTGTTTAATTTTTTGACTGCAAATGACTATTCCATGTAAATTATCACTTTTGGAACAAAAACAAGTGTGTTTAGATTCAGTTTAATGCCTGAAATTGGTCGAAAAAGAAGCTTCTGAGTAGGAGAAAATGTCCGTAAAAATGGCAATTTTGGTCACATTGAGGCTTCAAAAAGTAGTTATTCAACATGAGGCACATTCCAAATGACATTTTGAATCAATTTTTCTACAGTCCAGAAAATCAATTTTCTGATGAAAAAGGATGACCCGTGACCTGTCGAAATTTCTCCAGATGGTCAGAAATGGAAATGTTTTAATGTTGAATTTTTTGACTGCAAATGACTATTCCATGTAAATTATCACTTTTGGAACAAAAATAAGTGTGTTTAGAGTCACTTTAATGTCTGAAATTAGTCGAAATAGACGCTTCTGAATAGGAGAAAAAGTCTGTAATAATGGCAATTTTGGTCACATTGAGGCTTTAAAAAGTAGTTATTCAACATGAGGCACATTCCAAATGACATTTTGAATCAATTTTTCTACAGTCCAAAAAATCAATTTTCTGGTGAAAAACGATGACCTGTGACCTGTCGAAATTTCTCCAAATGGCCAGAAATGGAAATTTTTTAATGTTTAATTTTTTGACTGCAAATGACTATTTCATATAAATTATCACTTTTGGAACAAAAATAAGTGTGTTTAGAGTCACTTTAATGTCTGAAATTGGTCGAAATAGACGCTTCTGAATAGGAGAAAAAGTCTGTAATAATGGCAATTTTGGTAACATTGAGGCTTTAAAAAGTAGTTATTCAACATGGGGCACATTCCAAATGACATTTTGAATCAATTTTTCTACAGTCCAAAAAATCATCTTTCTGATGAAAAACGATGACCCGTCGTGACCTGTCGAAATGTCTCCAGATGGTCAGAAATGGAAATTTTTTAATGTTTAACTTTTTTGACTGCAAATGACTATTCCATGTAAATTATCACTTTTGGAACAAAAACAAGTGTGTTTAGAGTCACTTTATGCCTGAAATTGGTCGAAATAGAAGCTTCTGAATAGGGGAAAAAGTCTGTAATAATGGCAATTTTGGTCACATTGAGGCTTTAAAAAGTAGTTATTCAACATGAGGCACATTCCAAATGACATTTTGAATCAATTTTTCTACAGTCCAAAAAATCTATTTTCTGGTGAAAAACGATGACCTGTGACCTGTCGAAATTTCTCCAAATGGCCAGAAATGGAAATTTTTTAATGTTTAATTTTTTGACTGCAAATGACTATTTCATATAAATTATCACTTTTGGAACAAAAATAAGTGTGTTTAGAGTCACTTTAATGTCTGAAATTGGTCGAAATAGACGCTTCTGAATAGGAGAAAAAGTCTGTAATAATGGCAATTTTGGTAACATTGAGGCTTTAAAAAGTAGTTATTCAACATGGGGCACATTCCAAATGACATTTTGAATC
Source organism: Triturus cristatus (assembly GCF_964204655.1). Lineage (NCBI taxonomy): Eukaryota > Metazoa > Chordata > Amphibia > Caudata > Salamandridae > Triturus > Triturus cristatus. The sequence continues at coordinate 1,197,018,224 of NC_140589.1, read as the reverse complement.
AATTTTTCTACAGTCCAAAAAATCATCTTTCTGATGAAAAACGATGACCCGTCGTCACCTGTCGAAATGTCTCCAGATGGTCAGAAATGGAAATTTTTTAATGTTTAACTTTTTTGACTGCAAATGACTATTCCATGTAAATTATCACTTTTGGAACAAAAACAAGTGTGTTTAGAGTCACTTTATGCCTGAAATTGGTCGAAATAGAAGCTTCTGAATAGGGGAAAAAGTCTGTAATAATGGCAATTTTGGTCACATTGAGGCTTTAAAAAGTAGTTATTCAACATGAGGCACATTCCAAATGACATTTTGAATCAATTTTTCTACAGTCCAAAAAAGGAATTTTCTGATGAAAAACGATGACCCGTGACCTGTCGAAATTTCTCCAGATGGTCAGAAATGGAAATTTTTTAATGTTTAATTTTTTGACTGCAATTGACTATTCCATGTAAATTATCACTTTTGGAACAAAAACAAGTGTGTTTAGACTCACTTTAATGCCTGAAATTAGTCGAAATAGAAGCTTCTGAATAGGAGAAAAAGTCTGCAATAATGGCAATTTTGGTCACATTGAGGTTTCAAAAAGTAGTTATTCAACATGAGGCACAATCCAAATGACATTTTGAATCAATTTTTCTACAGTCCAAAAAATCAATTTTCTGATGAAAAACGATGACCCGTGACCTGTCGAAATTTCTCCAGATGGTCAGAAATCGAAATTTGTATTGTTTAATTTTTTGACTGCAATTGACTATTCCATGTAAATTATCACTTTTGGAACAAAAACAAGTGTGTTTAGACTCACTTTAATGCCTGAAATTAGTCGAAAAAGAAGCTTCTGAGTAGGAGAAAATGTCCGTAAAAATGGCAATTTTGGTCACATTGAGGCTTCAAAAAGTAGTTATTCAACATGAGGCACATTCCAAATGACATTTTGAATCAATTTTTCTACAGTCCAAAAAATCAATTTTCTGATGAAAAACGATGACCCGTGACCTGTCGAAATTTCTCCGGATGGTCAGAAATGGACATTTTTCAATGTTTAATTTTTGGACTTCAAATGACTATTCCATGTAAATTATCACTTTTGGAACAAAAATAAGTGTGTTTATAGTCACTTTAATGCCTGAACTTGGTCGAAATAGAAGCTTCTAAATAGGAGAAAAAGTCTGTAATAATGGCAATTTTGGTCACATTGAGGCTTTAAAAAGTAGTTATTCAACATGAGGCACATTCGAAATGACATTTTGAATCAATTTTTCTACAGTCCAAAAAATCAATTTTCTGATGAAAAACGATGACCTGTGACCTGTCGAAATTTCTCCAGATGGCCAGAAATGGAAATTTTTTAATGTTTAATTTTTTGACTGCAAATGACTATTTCATATAAATTATCACTTTTGGAACAAAAATAAGTGTGTTTAGAGTCACTTTAATGTCTGAAATTGGTCGAAATAGACGCTTCTGAATAGGAGAAAAAGTCTGTAATAATGGCAATTTTGGTAACATTGAGGCTTTAAAAAGTAGTTATTCAACATGGGGCACATTCCAAATGACATTTTGAATCAATTTTTCTACAGTCCAAAAAATCATCTTTCTGATGAAAAACGATGACCCGTCGTGACCTGTCGAAATGTCTCCAGATGGTCAGAAATGGAAATTTTTTAATGTTTAACTTTTTTGACTGCAATTGACTATTCCATGTAAATTATCACTTTTGGAACAAAAACAAGTGTGTTTAGAGTCACTTTATGCCTGAAATTGGTCGAAATAGAAGCTTCTGAATAGGGGAAAAAGTCTGTAATAATGGCAATTTTGGTCACATTGAGGCTTTAAAAAGTAGTTATTCAACATGAGGCACATTCCAAATGACATTTTGAATCAATTTTTCTACAGTCCAAAAAAGGAATTTTCTGATGAAAAACGATGACCCGTGACCTGTCGAAATTTCTCCAGATGGTCAGAAATGGAAATTTTTTAATGTTTAATTTTTTGACTGCAATTGACTATTCCATGTAAATTATCACTTTTGGAACAAAAACAAGTGTGTTTAGACTCACTTTAATGCCTGAAATTAGTCGAAATAGAAGCTTCTGAATAGGAGAAAAAGTCTGCAATAATGGCAATTTTGGTCACATTGAGGTTTCAAAAAGTAGTTATTCAACATGAGGCACAATCCAAATGACATTTTGAATCAATTTTTCTACAGTCCAGAAAATCAATTTTCTGATGAAAAAGGATGACCCGTGACCTGTCGAAATTTCTCCAGATGGCCAGAAATTGAAATTTTTTAATGTTTAATTGTTTGACTGCAAATGACTATTTCATATAAATTATCACTTTTGGAACAAAAATAAGTGTGTTTAGAGTCACTTTAATGTCTGAAATTAGTCGAAATAGACGCTTCTGAATAGGAGAAAAAGTCTGTAATAATGGCAATTTTGGTCACATTGAGGCTTTAAAAAGTAGTTATTCAACATGAGGCACATTCCAAATGACATTTTGAATCAATTTTTCTACAGTCCAAAAAATCAATTTTCTGATGAAAAACGATGACCCGTGACCTGTCGAAATTTCTCCGGATGGTCAGAAATGGACATTTTTCAATGTTTAATTTTTGGACTTCAAATGACTATTCCATGTAAATTATCACTTTTGGAACAAAAATAAGTGTGTTTATAGTCACTTTAATGCCTGAAATTGGTCGAAATAGAAGCTTCTAAATAGGAGAAAAAGTCTGTAATAATGGCAATTTTGGTCACATTGAGGCTTTAAAAAGTAGTTATTCAACATGAGGCACATTCCAAATGACATTTTGAATCAATTTTTCTACAGTCCAAAAAATCAATTTTCTGATGAAAAACGATGACCCGTGACCTGTCAAAATTTCTCCAGATGGTCAGAAATCGAAATTTTTATTGTTTAATTTTTGGACTGCAAATGACTATTCCATGTAAATTATCACTTTTGGAACAAAAATAAGTGTGTTTAGACTCACTTTAATGACTGAAATTGGTCGAAATAGAAGCTTCTGAATAGGAGAAAAAGTCTGTAATAATGGCAATTTTGGTCACATTGAGGCTTTAAAAAGTAGTTATTCAACATGAGGCACATTCCAAATGACATTTTGAATCAATTTTTCTACAGTCCAAAAAATCAATTTTCTGATGAAAAACGATGACCCGTGACCTGTCGAAATTTCTCCAGATGGTCAGAAATGGAAATTTTTTAATGTTTAATTTTTTGACTGCAATTGACTATTCCATGTAAATTATCACTTTTGGAACAAAAACAAGTGTGTTTAGACTCACTTTAATGCCTGAAATTGGTCGAAATAGAAGCTTCTGAATAGGAGAAAAAGTCTGTAATAATGGCAATTTTGGTCACATTGAGGCTTTAAAAAGTAGTTATTCAACATGAGGCACATTCCAAATGACATTTTGAATCAATTTTTCTACAGTCCAAAAAATCAATTTTCTGATGAAAAACGATGACCCGTGACCTGTCGAAATTTCTCCAGATGGTCAGAAATCGAAATTTTTATTGTTTAATTTTTTGACTGCAAATGACTATTCCATGTAAATTATCACTTTTGGAACAAAAACAAGTGTGTTTAGAGTCAGTTTAATGCCTGAAATTGGTCGAAAAAGAAGCTTCTGAGTAGGAGAAAATGTCCGTAAAAATGGCAATTTTGGTCACATTGAGGCTTCAAAAAGTAGTTATTCAACATGAGGCACATTCCAAATGACATTTTGAATCAATTTTTCTACAGTCCAGAAAATATTTTCTGATGAAAAAGGATGACCCGTGACCTGTCGAAATTTCTCCAGATGGTCAGAAATGGAAATGTTTTAATGTTTAATTTTTTGACTGCAAATGACTATTCCATGTAAATTATCACTTTTGGAACAAGAACAAGTGTTTTTAGAGTCACTTTAATGCCTGAAATTGGTCGAAATAGAAGCTTCTGAATAGGAGAAAAAGTCTGTAATAATGGCAATTTTGGTCACATTGAGGCTTTAAAAAGTATTTATTCAACATGAGGCACATTCCAAATGACATTTTGAATCAATTTTTCTACAGTCCAAAAAATCAATTTTCTGATGAAAAACGATGACCCGTGACCTGTCGAAATTTCTCCAGATGGTCAGAAATCGAAATTTTTATTGTTTAATTTTTTGACTGCAAATGACTATTCCATGTAAATGATCACTTTTGGAACAAAAACAAGTGTGTTTAGAGTCAGTTTAATGCCTGAAATTGGTCAAAAAAGAAGCTTCTGAGTAGGAGAAAATGTCCGTAAAAATGGCAATTTTGGTCACATTGAGGCTTCAAAAAGTAGTTATTCAACATGAGGCACATTCCAAATGACATTTTGAATCAATTTTTCTATAGTCCAGAAAATCAATTTTCTGATGAAAAAGGATGACCCGTGACCTGTCGAAATTTCTCCAGATGGTCAGAAATGGAAATGTTTTAATGTTTAAGTTTTTTGACTGCAAATGACTATTCCATGTAAATTATCACTTTTGGAACAAAAGCAAGTGTTTTTAGAGTCACTTTAATACCTGAAATTGGTCGAAATAGAAGCTTCTGAATAGGAGAAAAAGTCTGTAATAATGGCAATTTTGGTCACATTGAGGCTTTAAAAAGTAGTTATTCAACATGAGGCACATTCCAAATGACATTTTGAATCAATTTTTCTACAGTCCTAAAAATCAATTTTCTGATGAAAAACAATGACCTATGACCTGTCGAAATTTCTCCAGATGGCCAGAAATGGAAATTTTTTAATGTTTAAATTTTTTGACTGCAAATGACTATTCCATGTAAATTATCACTTTTGGAACTAAAATAAGTGTGTTTAGAGTCACGTTAATGCCTGAAATTGTTCGAAATAGAAGCTTCTGAATAGGAGAAAAAGTCTGCAATAATGGCAATTTTGGTCACATTGAGGTTTCAAAAAGTAACTATTCAACATGAGGCACAATCCAAATGACATTTTAAATCAATTTTTTTACAGTCCAAAAAATCAATTTTCTGATGAAAAAGGATGACCCGTGACCTGTCGAAATTTCTCCAGATGGTCAAAAATCGAAATTTTTATTGTTTAATTTTTTGACTGCAAATGACTATTCCATGTAAATTATCACTTTTGGAACAAAAATAAGTGTGTTTAGACTCACTTTAATGACTGAAATTGGTTGAAATAGAAGCTTCTGAATAGGAGAAAAAGTCTGTAATAATGGCAATTTTGGTCACATTGAGGCTTTAAAAAGTAGTTATTCAACATGAGGCACATTCCAAATGACATTTTGAAACAATTTTTCTACAGTCCAAAAAATCAATTTTCTGATGAAAAACGATGACCCGTGACCTGTCGAAATTTCTCCAGATGGTCAGAAATCGAAATTTTTATTGTTTAATTTTTTGACTGAAAATGACTATTCCATGTAAATTATCACTTTTGGAACAAAAACAAGTGTGTTTAGAGTCAGTTTAATGCCTGAAATTGGTCGAAAAAGAAGCTTCTGAGTAGGAGAAAATGTCCGTAAAAATGGCAATTTTGGTCACATTGAGGCTTCAAAAAGTAGTTATTCAACATGAGGCACATTCCAAATGACATTTTGAATCAATTTTTCTACAGTCCAGAAAATAATTTTTTGATGAAAAAGGATGACCCGTGACCTGTCGAAATTTCTCCAGATGGTCAGAAATGGAAATGTTTTAATGTTTAATTTTTTGACTGCAAATGACTATTCCATGTAAATTATCACTTTTGGAACAAAAACAAGTGTTTTTAGAGTCACTTTAATGCCTGAAATTGGTCGAAATAGAAGCTTCTGAATAGGAGAAAAAGTCTGTAATAATGGCAATTTTGGTCACATTGAGGCTTTAAAAAGTATTTATTCAACATGAGGCACATTCCAAATGACATTTTGAATCAATTTTTCTACAGACCAAAAAATCAATTTTCTGATGAAAAACGATGACCCGTGACCTGTCGAAATGTCTCCAGATGGTCAGAAATTGAAATTTTTATTGTTTAATTTTTTGACTGCAAATGACTATTCCATGTAAATTATCACTTTTGGAACAAAAACAAGTGTGTTTAGAGTCAGTTTAATGCCTGAAATTGGTCGAAAAAGAAGCTTCTGAGTAGGAGAAAATGTCCGTAAAAATGGCAATTTTGGTCACATTGAGGCTTCAAAAAGTAGTTATTCAACATGAGGCACATTCCAAATGACATTTTGAATCAATTTTTCTACAGTCCAGAAAATCAATTTTCTGATGAAAAAGGATGACCCGTGACCTGTCGAAATTTCTCCAGATGGTCAGAAATGGAAATGTTTTAATGTTGAATTTTTTGACTGCAAATGACTATTCCATGTAAATTATCACTTTTGGAACAAAAATAAGTGTGTTTAGACTCACTTTAATGACTGAAATTGGTCGAAATAGAAGATTCTGAATAGGAGAAAAAGTCTGTAATAATGGCAATTTTGGTCACATTGAGGCTTTAAAAAGTAGTTATTCAACATGGGGTACATTCCAAATGACATTTTGAATCAATTTTTCTACAGTCCAAAAAATCAATTTTCTGATGAAAAACGATGACCCGTGACCTGTCAAAATTTCTCCAGATGGTCAGAAATCGAAATTTTTATTGTTTAATTTTTGGACTGCAAATGACTATTCCATGTAAATTATCACTTTTGGAACAAAAATAAGTGTGTTTAGACTCACTTTAATGACTGAAATTGGTCGAAATAGAAGCTTCTGAATAGGAGAAAAAGTCTGTAATAATGGCAATTTTGGTCACATTGAGGCTTTAAAAAGTAGTTATTCAACATGAGGCACATTCCAAATGACATTTTGAATCAATTTTTCTACAGTCCAAAAAATCAATTTTCTGATGAAAAACGATGACCCGTGACCTGTCGAAATTTCTCCAGATGGTCAGAAATGGAAATTTTTTAATGTTTAATTTTTTGACTGCAATTGACTATTCCATGTAAATTATCACTTTTGGAACTAAAATAAGTGTGTTTAGAGTCACGTTAATGCCTGAAATTGGTCGAAATAGAAGCTTCTAAATAGGAGAAAATGTCTGTAATAATGGCAATTTTGGTCACATTGAGGCTTTAAAAAGTAGTTATTCAACATGAGGCACATTCCAAATGACATTTTGAATCAATTTTTCTACAGTCCAAAAAATCTATTTTCTGGTGAAAAACGATGACCTGTGACCTGTCGAAATTTCTCCAAATGGCCAGAAATGGAAATTTTTTAATGTTTAATTTTTTGACTGCAAATGACTATTTCATATAAATTATCACTTTTGGAACAAAAATAAGTGTGTTTAGAGTCACTTTAATGTCTGAAATTGGTCGAAATAGACGCTTCTGAATAGGAGAAAAAGTCTGTAATAATGGCAATTTTGGTAACATTGAGGCTTTAAAAAGTAGTTATTCAACATGGGGCACATTCCAAATGACATTTTGAATCAATTTTTCTACAGTCCAAAAAATCATCTTTCTGATGAAAAACGATGACCCGTCGTGACCTGTCGAAATGTCTCCAGATGGTCAGAAATGGAAATTTTTTAATGTTTAACTTTTTTGACTGCAAATGACTATTCCATGTAAATTATCACTTTTGGAACAAAAACAAGTGTGTTTAGACTCACTTTAATGCCTGAAATTAGTCGAAATAGAAGCTTCTGAATAGGAGAAAAAGTCTGCAATAATGGCAATTTTGGTCACATTGAGGTTTCAAAAAGTAGTTATTCAACATGAGGCACAATCCAAATGACATTTTGAATCAATTTTTCTACAGTCCAAAAAATCAATTTTCTGATGAAAAACGATGACCCGTGACCTGTCGAAATTTCTCCAGATGGTCAGAAATCGAAATTTGTATTGTTTAATTTTTTGACTGCAATTGACTATTCCATGTAAATTATCACTTTTGGAACAAAAACAAGTGTGTTTAGACTCACTTTAATGCCTGAAATTAGTCAAAAAAGAAGCTTCTGAGTAGGAGAAAATGTCCGTAAAAATGGCAATTTTGGTCACATTGAGGCTTCAAAAAGTAGTTATTCAACATGAGGCACATTCCAAATGACATTTTGAATCAATTTTTCTACAGTCCAGAAAATAATTTTCTGATGAAAAAGGATGACCCGTGACCTGTCGAAATTTCTCCAGATGGTCAGAAATGGAAATGTTTTAATGTTTAATTTTCTGACTGCAAATGACTATTCCATGTAAATTATCACTTTTGGAACAAAAACAAGTGTTTTTAGAGTCACTTTAATGCCTGAAATTGGTCGAAATAGAAGCTTCTGAATAGGAGAAAAAGTCTGTAATAATGGCAATTTTGGTCACATTGAGGCTTTAAAAAGTATTTATTCAACATGAGGCACATTCCAAATGACATTTTGAATCAATTTTTCTACAGTCCAAAAAATCAATTTTCTGATGAAAAACGATGACCCGTGACCTGTCGAAATTTCTCCAGATGGTCAGAAATCGAAATTTTTATTGTTAAATTTTTTGACTGCAAATGACTATTCCATGTAAATTATCACTTTTGGAACAAAAACAAGTGTGTTTAGAGTCAGTTTAATGCCTGAAATTGGTCGAAAAAGAAGCTTCTGAGTAGTAGAAAATGTCCGTAAAAATGGCAATTTTGGTCACATTGAGGCTTCTAAAAGTAGTTATTCAACATGAGGCACATTCCAAATGACATTTTGAATCAATTTTTCTACAGTCCAGAAAATCAATTTTCTGATGAAAAAGGATGACCCGTGACCTGTCGAAATTTCTCCAGATGGTCAGAAATGGAAATGTTTTAATGTTTAACTTTTTTGACTGCAAATGACTATTCCATGTAAATTATCACTTTTGGAACAAAAACAAGTGTGTTTAGAGTCACTTTATGCCTGAAATTGGTCGAAATAGAAGCTTCTGAATAGGAGAAAAAGTCTGTAATAATGGCAATTTTGGTCACATTGAGGCTTTAAAAAGTAGTTATTCAACATGAGGCACATTCCAAATGACATTTTGAATCAATTTTTCTACAGTCCAAAAAAGGAATTTTCTGATGAAAAACGATGACCCGTGACCTGTCGAAATTTCTCCAGATGGTCAGAAATGGAAATTTTTTAATGTTTAATTTTTTGACTGCAATTGACTATTCCATGTAAATTATCACTTTTGGAACAAAAACAAGTGTGTTTAGACTCACTTCAATGCCTGAAATTAGTCGAAATAGAAGCTTCTGAATAGGAGAAAAAGTCTGCAATAATGGCAATTTTGGTCACATTGAGGTTTCAAAAAGTAGTTATTCAACATGAGGCACAATCCAAATGACATTTTGAATCAATTTTTCTGCAGTCCAAAAAATCAATTTTCTGATGAAAAACGATGACCCGTGACCTGTCGAAATTTCTCCAGATGGTCAGAAATCGAAATTTTTATTGTTTAATTTTTTGACTGCAAATGACTATTCCATGTAAATTATCACTTTTGGAACAAAAACAAGTGTGTTTAGAGTCAGTTTAATGCCTGAAATTGGTCGAAAAAGAAGCTTCTGAGTAGGAGAAAATGTCCGTAAAAATGGCAATTTTGGTCACATTGAGGCTTCAAAAAGTAGTTATTCAACATGAGGCACATTCCAAATGACATTTTGAATCAATTTTTCTACAGTCCAGAAAATAATTTTCTGATGAAAAAGGATGACCCGTGACCTGTCGAAATTTCTCCAGATGGTCAGAAATGGAAATGTTTTAATGTTTAATTTTTTGACTGCAAATGACTATTCCATGTAAATTATCACTTTTGGAACAAGAACAAGTGTTTTTAGAGTCACTTTAATGCCTGAAATTGGTCGAAATAGAAGCTTCTGAATAGGAGAAAAAGTCTGTAATAATGGCAATTTTGGTCACATTGAGGCTTTAAAAAGTATTTATTCAACATGAGGCACATTCCAAATGACATTTTGAATCAATTTTTCTACAGTCCAAAAAATCAATTTTCTGATGAAAAACGATGACCCGTGACCTGTCGAAATTTCTCCAGATGGTCAAAAATCGAAATTTTTATTGTTTAATTTTTTGACTGCAAATGACTATTCCATGTAAATTATCACTTTTGGAACAAAAATAAGTGTGTTTAGACTCACTTTAATGACTGAAATTGGTCGAAATAGAAGCTTCTGAATAGGAGAAAAAGTCTGTAATAATGGCAATTTTGGTCACATTGAGGCTTTAAAAATTAGTTATTCAACATGAGGCACATTCCAAATGACATTTTGAATCAATTTTTCTACAGTCCAAAAAATCAATTTTCTGATGAAAAACGATGACCCGTGACCTGTCGAAATTTCTCCAGATGGTCAGAAATCAAAATTTTTATTGTTTAATTTTTTGACTGCAAAAGACTATTCCATGTAAATTATCACTTTTGGAACAAAAACAAGTGTGTTTAGAGTCAGTTTAATGCCTGAAATTGGTCGAAAAAGAAGCTTCTGAGTAGGAGAAAATGTCCGTAAAAATGGCAATTTTGGTCACATTGAGGCTTCAAAAAGTAGTTATTCAACATGAGGCACATTCCAAATGACATTTTGAATCAATTTTTCTACAGTCCAGAAAATCAATTTTCTGATGAAAAAGGATGACCCGTGACCTGCCGAAATTTCTCCAGATGGTCAGAAATTGAAATGTTTTAATGTTTAATTTTTTGACTGCAAATGACTATTCCATGTAAATTATCACTTTTGGAACAAAAACAAGTGTTTTTAGAGTCACTTTAATGCCCGAAATTGGTCGAAATAGAAGCTTCTGAATAGGAGAAAAAGTCTGTGTTAATGGCAATTTTGGTCACATTGAGGCTTTAAAAAGTAGTTATTCAACATGAGGCACATTCCAAATGACATTTTGAATCAATTTTTCTACAGTCCTAAAAATCAATTTTCTGATGAAAAACAATGACCTATGACCTGTCGAAATTTCTCCAGATGGCCAGAAATGGAAATTTTTTAATGTTTAAATTTTTTGACTGCAAATGACTATTCCATGTAAATTATCACTTTTGGAACTAAAATAAGTGTGTTTAGAGTCACGTTAATGCCTGAAATTGTTCGAAATAGAAGCTTCTGAATAGGAGAAAAAGTCTACAATAATGGCAATTTTGGTCACATTGAGGTTTCAAAAAGTAGCTATTCAACATGAGGCACAATCCAAATGACATTTTAAATCAATTTTTTTACAGTCCAAAAAATCAATTTTCTGATGAAAAACGATGACCCGTGACCTGTCGAAATTTCTCCAGATGGTCAGAAATCGAAATTTTTATTGTTTAATTTTTGGACTGCAAATGACTATTCCATGTAAATTATCACTTTTGGAACAAAAACAAGTGTGTTTAGACTCACTTTAATGCCTGAAATTAGTCGAAATAGAAGCTTCTGAATAGGAGAAAAAGTCTGCAATAATGGCAATTTTGGTCACATTGAGGTTTCAAAAAGTAGTTATTCAACATGAGGCACAATCCAAATGACATTTTGAATCAATTTTTCTACAGTCCAAAAAATCAATTTTCTGATGAAAAACGATGACCCGTGACCTGTCGAAATTTCTCCAGATGGTCAGAAATTGAAATTTGTATTGTTTAATTTTTTGACTGCAATTGACTATTCCATGTAAATTATCACTTTTGGAACAAAAACAAGTGTGTTTAGACTCACTTTAATGCCTGAAATTAGTCGAAAAAGAAGCTTCTGAGTAGGAGAAAATGTCCGTAAAAATGGCAATTTTGGTCACATTGAGGCTTCAAAAAGTAGTTATTCAACATGAGGCACATTCCAAATGACATTTTGAATCAATTTTTCTACAGTCCAGAAAATCAATTTTCGGATGAAAAAGGATGACCCGTGACCTGTCGAAATTTCTCCAGATGGTCAGAAATGGAAATGTTTTAATGTTTAATTTTTTGACTGCAAATGACTATTCCATGTAAATTATCACTTTTGGAACAAAAACAAGTGTTTTTAGAGTCACTTTAATGCCTGAAATTGGTCGAAATAGAAGCTTCTTAATAGGAGTAAAAGTCTATAATAATGGCAATTTTGGTCACACAGAGGATTTAAAAAGTAGTTATTCAACATGAGTCACATTTCAAATGACATTTTTATTCAATTTTTCTACAGTCCAAAAAATCTATTTTCTGCTGAAAAACGATGACCCGTGACCTGTCGAAATTTCTCCAGATGATCAGAAATGGACATTTTTCAATGTTTAATTTTTGGACTTCAAATGACTATTCCATGTAAATTATCACTTTTGGAACAAAAATAAGTGTGTTTATAGTCACTTTAATGCCTGAAATTGGTCGAAATAGAAGCTTCTAAATAGGAGAAAAAGTCTGTAATAATGCAATTTTGTTCACATTGAGGCTTTGAAAAGTAGTTATTCAACATGAGGCACATTCCAAATGACATTTTTGAATCAATTTTTCTACAGTCCAAAAAATCAATTTTCTGATGAAAAACGATGACCTGTGACCTGTCGAAATTTCTCCAGATGGCCAGAAATTGAAATTTTTTAATGTTTAATTGTTTGACTGCAAATGACTATTTCATATAAATTATCACTTTTGGAACAAAAATAAGTGTGTTTAGAGTCACTTTAATGTCTGAAATTAGTCGAAATAGACGCTTCTGAATAGGAGAAAAAGTCTGTAATAATGGCAATTTTGGTCACATTGAGGCTTTAAAAAGTAGTTATTCAACATGAGGCACATTCCAAATGACATTTTGAATCAATTTTTCTACAGTCCAAAAAATCAATTTTCTGATGAAAAACGATGACCCGTGACCTGTCGAAATTTCTCCGGATGGTCAGAAATGGACATTTTTCAATGTTTAATTTTTGGACTTCAAATGACTATTCCATGTAAATTATCACTTTTGGAACAAAAATAAGTGTGTTTATAGTCACTTTAATGCCTGAAATTGGTCGAAATAGAAGCTTCTAAATAGGAGAAAAAGTCTGTAATAATGGCAATTTTGGTCACATTGAGGCTTTAAAAAGTAGTTATTCAACATGAGGCACATTCCAAATGACATTTTGAATCAATTTTTCTACAGTCCAAAAAATCAATTTTCTGATGAAAAACGATGACCTGTGACCTGTCGAAATTTCTCCAGATGGCCAGAAATGGAAATTTTTTAATGTTTAATTTTTTGACTGCAAATGACTATTTCATATAAATTATCACTTTTGGAACAAAAATAAGTGTGTTTAGAGTCACTTTAATGTCTGAAATTGGTCGAAATAGACGCTTCTGAATAGGAGAAAAAGTCTGTAATAATGGCAATTTTGGTAACATTGAGGCTTTAAAAAGTAGTTATTCAACATGGGGCACATTCCAAATGACATTTTGAATCAATTTTTCTACAGTCCAAAAAATCAATTTTCTGATGAAAAACGATGACCTGTCGTGACCTGTCGAAATGTCTCCAGATGGTCAGAAATGGAAATTTTTTAATGTTTAACTTTTTTGACTGCAAATGACTATTCCATGTAAATTATCACTTTTGGAACAAAAACAAGTGTGTTTAGAGTCACTTTATGCCTGAAATTGGTCGAAATAGAAGCTTCTGAATAGGAGAAAAAGTCTGTAATAATGGCAATTTTGGTCACATTGAGGCTTTAAAAAGTAGTTATTCAACATGAGGCACATTCCAAATGACATTTTGAATCAATTTTTCTACAGTCCAAAAAAGGAATTTTCTGATGAAAAACGATGACCCGTGACCTGTCGAAATTTCTCCAGATGGTCAGAAATGGAAATTTTTTAATGTTTAATTTTTTGACTGCAATTGACTATTCCATGTAAATTATCACTTTTGGAACAAAAACAAGTGTGTTTAGACTCACTTTAATGCCTGAAATTAGTCGAAATAGAAGCTTCTGAATAGGAGAAAAAGTCTGCAATAATGGCAATTTTGGTCACATTGAGGTTTCAAAAAGTAGTTATTCAACATGAGGCACAATCCAAATGACATTTTGAATCAATTTTTCTACAGTCCAAAAAATCAATTTTCTGATGAAAAACGATGACCCGTGACCTGTCGAAATTTCTCCAGATGGTCAGAAATCGAAATTTTTATTGTTTAATTTTTTGACTGCAAATGACTATTCCATGTAAATTATCACTTTTGGAACAAAAACAAGTGTGTTTAGAGTCAGTTTAATACCTGAAATTGGTCGAAAAAGAAGCTTCTGAGTAGGAGAAAATGTCCGTAAAAATGGCAATTTTGGTCACATTGAGGCTTCAAAAAGTAGTTATTCAACATGAGGCACATTCCAAATGACATTTTGAATCAATTTTTCTACAGTCCAGAAAATAATTTTCTGATGAAAAAGGATGACCCGTGACCTGTCGAAATTTCTCCAGATGGTCAGAAATGGAAATGTTTTAATGTTTAATTTTTTGACTGCAAATGACTATTCCATGTAAATTATCACTTTTGGAACAAGAACAAGTGTTTTTAGAGTCACTTTAATGCCTGAAATTGGTCGAAATAGAAGCTTCTGAATAGGAGAAAAAGTCTGTAATAATGGCAATTTTGGTCACATTGAGGCTTTAAAAAGTATTTATTCAACATGAGGCACATTCCAAATGACATTTTGAATCAATTTTTCTACAGTCCAAAAAATCAATTTTCTGATGAAAAACGATGACCCGTGACCTGTCGAAATTTCTCCAGATGGTCAGAAATCGAAATTTTTATTGTTTAATTTTTTGACTGCAAATGACTATTCCATGTAAATTATCACTTTTGGAACAAAAACAAGTGTGTTTAGAGTCAGTTTAATGCCTGAAATTGGTCGAAAAAGAAGCTTCTGAGTAGGAGAAAAAGTCTGTAATAATGGCAATTTTGGTCACATTGAGGCTTTAAAAAGTAGTTATTCAACATGAGGCACATTCCAAATGACATTTTGAATCAATTTTTCTACAGTCCAAAAAATCTATTTTCTGGTGAAAAACGATGACCTGTGACCTGTCGAAATTTCTCCAAATGGCCAGAAATGGAAATTTTTTAATGTTTAATTTTTTGACTGCAAATGACTATTTCATATAAATTATCACTTTTGGAACAAAAATAAGTGTGTTTAGAGTCACTTTAATGTCTGAAATTGGTCGAAATAGACGCTTCTGAATAGGAGAAAAAGTCTGTAATAATGGCAATTTTGGTAACATTGAGGCTTTAAAAAGTAGTTATTCAACATGGGGCACATTCCAAATGACATTTTGAATCAATTTTTCTACAGTCCAAAAAATCATCTTTCTGATGAAAAACGATGACCCGTCGTCACCTGTCGAAATGTCTCCAGATGGTCAGAAATGGAAATTTTTTAATGTTTAACTTTTTTGACTGCAAATGACTATTCCATGTAAATTATCACTTTTGGAACAAAAACAAGTGTGTTTAGAGTCACTTTATGCCTGAAATTGGTCGAAATAGAAGCTTCTGAATAGGGGAAAAAGTCTGTAATAATGGCAATTTTGGTCACATTGAGGCTTTAAAAAGTAGTTATTCAACATGAGGCACATTCCAAATGACATTTTGAATCAATTTTTCTACAGTCCAAAAAATCTATTTTCTGGTGAAAAACGATGACCTGTGACCTGTCGAAATTTCTCCAAATGGCCAGAAATGGAAATTTTTTAATGTTTAATTTTTTGACTGCAAATGACTATTTCATATAAATTATCACTTTTGGAACAAAAATAAGTGTGTTTAGAGTCACTTTAATGTCTGAAATTGGTCGAAATAGACGCTTCTGAATAGGAGAAAAAGTCTGTAATAATGGCAATTTTGGTAACATTGAGGCTTTAAAAAGTAGTTATTCAACATGGGGCACATTCCAAATGACATTTTGAATCAATTTTTCTACAGTCCAAAAAATCATCTTTCTGATGAAAAACGATGACCCGTCGTCACCTGTCGAAATGTCTCCAGATGGTCAGAAATGGAAATTTTTTAATGTTTAACTTTTTTGACTGCAAATGACTATTCCATGTAAATTATCACTTTTGGAACAAAAACAAGTGTGTTTAGAGTCACTTTATGCCTGAAATTGGTCGAAATAGAAGCTTCTGAATAGGGGAAAAAGTCTGTAATAATGGCAATTTTGGTCACATTGAGGCTTTAAAAAGTAGTTATTCAACATGAGGCACATTCCAAATGACATTTTGAATCAATTTTTCTACAGTCCAAAAAAGGAATTTTCTGATGAAAAACGATGACCTGTGACCTGTCGAAATTTCTCCAGATGGTCAGAAATGGAAATTTTTTAATGTTTAATTTTTTGACTGCAATTGACTATTCCATGTAAATTATCACTTTTGGAACAAAAACAAGTGTGTTTAGACTCACTTTAATGCCTGAAATTAGTCGAAATAGAAGCTTCTGAATAGGAGAAAAAGTCTGCAATAATGGCAATTTTGGTCACATTGAGGTTTCAAAAAGTAGTTATTCAACATGAGGCACAATCCAAATGACATTTTGAATCAATTTTTCTACAGTCCAAAAAATCAATTTTCTGATGAAAAACGATGACCCGTGACCTGTCGAAATTTCTCCAGATGGTCAGAAATCGAAATTTGTATTGTTTAATTTTTTGACTGCAATTGACTATTCCATGTAAATTATCACTTTTGGAACAAAAACAAGTGTGTTTAGACTCACTTTAATGCCTGAAATTAGTCGAAAAAGAAGCTTCTGAGTAGGAGAAAATGTCCGTAAAAATGGCAATTTTGGTCACATTGAGGCTTCAAAAAGTAGTTATTCAACATGAGGCACATTCCAAATGACATTTTGAATCAATTTTTCTACAGTCCAAAAAATCAATTTTCTGATGAAAAACGATGACCCGTGACCTGTCGAAATTTCTCCGGATGGTCAGAAATGGACATTTTTCAATGTTTAATTTTTGGACTTCAAATGACTATTCCATGTAAATTATCACTTTTGGAACAAAAATAAGTGTGTTTATAGTCACTTTAATGCCTGAACTTGGTCGAAATAGAAGCTTCTAAATAGGAGAAAAAGTCTGTAATAATGGCAATTTTGGTCACATTGAGGCTTTAAAAAGTAGTTATTCAACATGAGGCACATTCGAAATGACATTTTGAATCAATTTTTCTACAGTCCAAAAAATCAATTTTCTGATGAAAAACGATGACCTGTGACCTGTCGAAATTTCTCCAGATGGCCAGAAATGGAAATTTTTTAATGTTTAATTTTTTGACTGCAAATGACTATTTCATATAAATTATCACTTTTGGAACAAAAATAAGTGTGTTTAGAGTCACTTTAATGTCTGAAATTGGTCGAAATAGACGCTTCTGAATAGGAGAAAAAGTCTGTAATAATGGCAATTTTGGTAACATTGAGGCTTTAAAAAGTAGTTATTCAACATGGGGCACATTCCAAATGACATTTTGAATCAATTTTTCTACAGTCCAAAAAATCATCTTTCTGATGAAAAACGATGACCCGTCGTGACCTGTCGAAATGTCTCCAGATGGTCAGAAATGGAAATTTTTTAATGTTTAACTTTTTTGACTGCAAATGACTATTCCATGTAAATTATCACTTTTGGAACAAAAACAAGTGTGTTTAGAGTCACTTTATGCCTGAAATTGGTCGAAATAGAAGCTTCTGAATAGGGGAAAAAGTCTGTAATAATGGCAATTTTGGTCACATTGAGGCTTTAAAAAGTAGTTATTCAACATGAGGCACATTCCAAATGACATTTTGAATCAATTTTTCTACAGTCCAAAAAAGGAATTTTCTGATGAAAAACGATGACCCGTGACCTGTCGAAATTTCTCCAGATGGTCAGAAATGGAAATTTTTTAATGTTTAATTTTTTGACTGCAATTGACTATTCCATGTAAATTATCACTTTTGGAACAAAAACAAGTGTGTTTAGACTCACTTTAATGCCTGAAATTAGTCGAAATAGAAGCTTCTGAATAGGAGAAAAAGTCTGCAATAATGGCAATTTTGGTCACATTGAGGTTTCAAAAAGTAGTTATTCAACATGAGGCACAATCCAAATGACATTTTGAATCAATTTTTCTACAGTCCAAAAAATCAATTTTCTGATGAAAAATGATGACCCGTGACCTGTCGAAATTTCTCCAGATGGTCAGAAATCGAAATTTGTATTGTTTAATTTTTTGACTGCAATTGACTATTCCATGTAAATTATCACTTTTGGAACAAAAACAAGTGTGTTTAGACTCACTTTAATGCCTGAAATTAGTCGAAAAAGAAGCTTCTGAGTAGGAGAAAATGTCCGTAAAAATGGCAATTTTGGTCACATTGAGGCTTCAAAAAGTAGTTATTCAACATGAGGCACATTCCAAATGACATTTTGAATCAATTTTTCTACAGTCCAGAAAATCAATTTTCTGATGAAAAAGGATGACCCGTGACCTGTCGAAATTTCTCCAGATGGTCAGAAATGGAAATGTTTTAATGTTTAATTTTTTGACTGCAAATGACTATTCCATGTAAATTATCACTTTTGGAACAAAAATAAGTGTGTTTATAGTCACTTTAATGCCTGAAATTGGTCGAAATAGAAGCTTCTAAATAGGAGAAAAAGTCTGTAATAATGGCAATTTTGGTCACATTGAGGCTTTAAAAAGTAGTTATTCAACATGAGGCACATTCCAAATGACATTTTGAATCAATTTTTCTACAGTCCAAAAAATCTATTTTCTGATGAAAAACGATGACCTGTGACCTGTCGAAATTTCTCCAGATGGCCAGAAATGGAAATTTTTTAATGTTTAATTTTTTGACTGCAAATGACTATTTCATATAAATTATCACTTTTGGAACAAAAATAAGTGTGTTTAGAGTCACTTTAATGTCTGAAATTGGTCGAAATAGACGCTTTTGAATAGGAGAAAAAGTCTGTAATAATGGCAATTTTGGTAACATTGAGGCTTTAAAAAGTAGTTATTCAACATGGGGCACATTCCAAATGACATTTTGAATCAATTTTTCTACAGTCCAAAAAATCAATTTTCTGATGAAAAACGATGACCCGTGACCTGTCGAAATTTCTCCAGATGGTCAGAAATCGAAATTTGTATTGTTTAATTTTTTGACTGCAATTGACTATTCCATGTAAATTATCACTTTTGGAACAAAAACAAGTGTGTTTAGAGTCACTTTAATGCCTGAAATTAGTCGAAAAAGAAGCTTCTGAGTAGGAGAAAATGTCCGTAAAAATGGCAATTTTTGTCACATTGAGGCTTCAAAAAGTAGTTATTCAACATGAGGCACATTCCAAATGACATTTTGAATCAATTTTTCTACAGTCCAGAAAATAATTTTCTGATGAAAAAGGATGACCCGTGACCTGTCGAAATTTCTCCAGATGGTCAGAAATGGAAATGTTTTAATGTTTAATTTTCTGACTGCAAATGACTATTCCATGTAAATTATCACTTTTGGAACAAAAACAAGTGTTTTTAGAGTCACTTTATGCCTGAAATTGGTCGAAATAGAAGCTTCTGAATAGGAGAAAAAGTCTGTAATAATGGCAATTTTGGTCACATTGAGGCTTTAAAAAGTATTTATTCAACATGAGGCACATTCCAAATGACATTTTGAATCAATTTTTCTACAGTCCAAAAAATCAATTTTCTGATGAAAAACGATGACCCGTGACCTGTCGAAATTTCTCCAGATGGTCAGAAATCGAAATTTTTATTGTTTAATTTTTCGACTGCAAATGACTATTCCATGTAAATTATCACTTTTGGAACAAGAACAAGTGTTTTTAGAGTCACTTTAATGCCTGAAATTGGTCGAAATAGAAGCTTCTGAATAGGAGAAAAAGTCTGTAATAATGGCAATTTTGGTCACATTGAGGCTTTAAAAAGTATTTATTCAACATGAGGCACATTCCAAATGACATTTTGAATCAATTTTTCTACAGTCCAAAAAATCAATTTTCTGATGAAAAACGATGACCCGTGACCTGTCGAAATTTCTCCAGATGGTCAGAAATCGAAATTTTTATTGTTTAATTTTTTGACTGCAAATGACTATTCCATGTAAATTATCACTTTTGGAACAAAAACAAGTGTGTTTAGAGTCAGTTTAATGCCTGAAATTGGTCGAAAAAGAAGCTTCTGAGTAGGAGAAAATGTCCGTAAAAATGGCAATTTTGGTCACATTGAGGCTTCAAAAAGTAGTTATTCAACATGAGGCACATTCCAAATGACATTTTGAATCAATTTTTCTACAGTCCTAAAAATCAATTTTCTGATGAAAAACAATGACCTATGACCTGTCGAAATTTCTCCAGATGGCCAGAAATGGAAATTTTTTAATGTTTAAATTTTTTGACTGCAAATGACTATTCCATGTAAATTATCACTTTTGGAACTAAAATAAGTGTGTTTAGAGTCACGTTAATGCCTGAAATTGTTCGAAATAGAAGCTTCTGAATAGGAGAAAAAGTCTGCAATAATGGCAATTTTGGTCACATTGAGGTTTCAAAAAGTAACTATTCAACATGAGGCACAATCCAAATGACATTTTGAATCAATTTTTCTACAGTCCAAAAAATCAATTTTCTGATGAAAAACGATGACCCGTGACCTGTCGAAATTTCTCCAGATGGTCAGAAATCGAAATTTGTATTGTTTAATTTTTTGACTGCAATTGACTATTCCATGTAAATTATCACTTTTGGAACAAAAACAAGTGTGTTTAGACTCACTTTAATGCCTGAAATTAGTCGAAAAAGAAGCTTCTGAGTAGGAGAAAATGTCCGTAAAAATGGCAATTTTGGTCACATTGAGGCTTCAAAAAGTAGTTATTCAACATGAGGCACATTCCAAATGACATTTTGAATCAATTTTTCTACAGTCCAGAAAATCAATTTTCTGATGAAAAAGGATGACCCGTGACCTGTCGAAATTTCTCCAGATGGTCAGAAATGGAAATGTTTTAATGTTTAATTTTTTGACTGCAAATGACTATTCCATGTAAATTATCACTTTTGGAACAAAAATAAGTGTGTTTATAGTCACTTTAATGCCTGAAATTGGTCGAAATAGAAGCTTCTAAATAGGAGAAAAAGTCTGTAATAATGGCAATTTTGGTCACATTGAGGCTTTAAAAAGTAGTTATTCAACATGAGGCACATTCCAAATGACATTTTGAATCAATTTTTCTACAGTCCAAAAAATCTATTTTCTGATGAAAAACGATGACCTGTGACCTGTCGAAATTTCTCCAGATGGCCAGAAATGGAAATTTTTTAATGTTTAATTTTTTGACTGCAAATGACTATTTCATATAAATTATCACTTTTGGAACAAAAATAAGTGTGTTTAGAGTCACTTTAATGTCTGAAATTGGTCGAAATAGACGCTTTTGAATAGGAGAAAAAGTCTGTAATAATGGCAATTTTGGTAACATTGAGGCTTTAAAAAGTAGTTATTCAACATGGGGCACATTCCAAATGACATTTTGAATCAATTTTTCTACAGTCCAAAAAATCAATTTTCTGATGAAAAACGATGACCCGTGACCTGTCGAAATTTCTCCAGATGGTCAGAAATCGAAATTTGTATTGTTTAATTTTTTGACTGCAATTGACTATTCCATGTAAATTATCACTTTTGGAACAAAAACAAGTGTGTTTAGACTCACTTTAATGCCTGAAATTAGTCGAAAAAGAAGCTTCTGAGTAGGAGAAAATGTCCGTAAAAATGGCAATTTTTGTCACATTGAGGCTTCAAAAAGTAGTTATTCAACATGAGGCACATTCCAAATGACATTTTGAATCAATTTTTCTACAGTCCAGAAAATAATTTTCTGATGAAAAAGGATGACCCGTGACCTGTCGAAATTTCTCCAGATGGTCAGAAATGGAAATGTTTTAATGTTTAATTTTCTGACTGCAAATGACTATTCCATGTAAATTATCACTTTTGGAACAAAAACAAGTGTTTTTAGAGTCACTTTAATGCCTGAAATTGGTCGAAATAGAAGCTTCTGAATAGGAGAAAAAGTCTGTAATAATGGCAATTTTGGTCACATTGAGGCTTTAAAAAGTATTTATTCAACATGAGGCACATTCCAAATGACATTTTGAATCAATTTTTCTACAGTCCAAAAAATCAATTTTCTGATGAAAAACGATGACCCGTGACCTGTCGAAATTTCTCCAGATGGTCAGAAATCGAAATTTTTATTGTTTAATTTTTTGACTGCAAATGACTATTCCATGTAAATTATCACTTTTGGAACAAGAACAAGTGTTTTTAGAGTCACTTTAATGCCTGAAATTGGTCGAAATAGAAGCTTCTGAATAGGAGAAAAAGTCTGTAATAATGGCAATTTTGGTCACATTGAGGCTTTAAAAAGTATTTATTCAACATGAGGCACATTCCAAATGACATTTTGAATCAATTTTTCTACAGTCCAAAAAATCAATTTTCTGATGAAAAACGATGACCCGTGACCTGTCGAAATTTCTCCAGATGGTCAGAAATCGAAATTTTTATTGTTTAATTTTTTGACTGCAAATGACTATTCCATGTAAATTATCACTTTTGGAACAAAAACAAGTGTGTTTAGAGTCAGTTTAATGCCTGAAATTGGTCGAAAAAGAAGCTTCTGAGTAGGAGAAAATGTCCGTAAAAATGGCAATTTTGGTCACATTGAGGCTTCAAAAAGTAGTTATTCAACATGAGGCACATTCCAAATGACATTTTGAATCAATTTTTCTACAGTCCTAAAAATCAATTTTCTGATGAAAAACAATGACCTATGACCTGTCGAAATTTCTCCAGATGGCCAGAAATGGAAATTTTTTAATGTTTAAATTTTTTGACTGCAAATGACTATTCCATGTAAATTATCACTTTTGGAACTAAAATAAGTGTGTTTAGAGTCACGTTAATGCCTGAAATTGTTCGAAATAGAAGCTTCTGAATAGGAGAAAAAGTCTGCAATAATGGCAATTTTGGTCACATTGAGGTTTCAAAAAGTAACTATTCAACATGAGGCACAATCCAAATGACATTTTAAATCAATTTTTTTACAGTCCAAAAAATCAATTTTCTGATGAAAAAGGATGACCCGTGACCTGTCGAAATTTCTCCAGATGGTCAAAAATCGAAATTTTTATTGTTTAATTTTTTGACTGCAAATGACTATTCCATGTAAATTATCACTTTTGGAACAAAAATAAGTGTGTTTAGACTCACTTTAATGACTGAAATTGGTCGAAATAGAAGCTTCTGAATAGGAGAAAAAGTCTGTAATAATGGCAATTTTGGTCACATTGAGGCTTTAAAAAGTAGTTATTCAACATGAGGCACATTCCAAATGACATTTTGAATCAATTTTTCTACAGTCCAAAAAATCAATTTTCTGATGAAAAACGATGACCCGTGACCTGTCGAAATTTCTCCAGATGGTCAGAAATCGAAATTTTTATTGTTTAATTTTTTGACTGCAAATGACTATTCCATGTAAATTATCACTTTTGGAACAAAAACAAGTGTTTTTAGAGTCACTTTAATGCCTGAAATTGGTCGAAATAGAAGCTTCTGAATAGGAGAAAAAGTCTGTAATAATGGCAATTTTGGTCACATTGAGGCTTTAAAAAGTATTTATTCAACATGAGGCACATTCCAAATGACATTTTGAATCAATTTTTCTACAGACCAAAAAATCAATTTTCTGATGAAAAACGATGACCCGTGCCTGTCGAAATTTCTCCAGATGGTCAGAAATCAAAATTTTTATTGTTTAATTTTTTGACTGCAAATGACTATTCCATGTAAATTATCACTTTTGGAACAAAAACAAGTGTGTTTAGAGTCAGTTTAATGCCTGAAATTGGTCGAAAAAGAAGCTTCTGAGTAGGAGAAAATGTCCGTAAAAATGGCAATTTTGGTCACATTGAGGCTTCAAAAAGTAGTTATTCAACATGAGGCACATTCCAAATGACATTTTGAATCAATTTTTCTACAGTCCAGAAAATCAATTTTCTGATGAAAAAGGATGACCCGTGACCTGTCGAAATTTCTCCAGATGGTCAGAAATGGAAATGTTTTAATGTTGAATTTTTTGACTGCAAATGACTATTCCATGTAAATTATCACTTTTGGAACAAAAATAAGTGTGTTTAGACTCACTTTAATGACTGAAATTGGTCGAAATAGAAGATTCTGAATAGGAGAAAAAGTCTGTAATAATGGCAATTTTGGTCACATTGAGGCTTTAAAAAGTAGTTATTCAACATGAGGCACATTCCAAATGACATTTTGAATCAATTTTTCTACAGTCCAAAAAATCAATTTTCTGATGAAAAACGATGACCCGTGACCTGTCGAAATTTCTCCAGATGGTCAGAAATGGAAATTTTTTAATGTTTAATTTTTTGACTGCAATTGACTATTCCATGTAAATTATCACTTTTGGAACAAAAACAAGTGTGTTTAGACTCACTTTAATGCCTGAAATTAGTCGAAATAGAAGCTTCTGAATAGGAGAAAAAGTCTGCAATAATGGCGATTTTGGTCACATTGAGGTTTCAAAAAGTAGTTATTCAACATGAGGCACAATCCAAATGACATTTTGAATCACTTTTTCTACAGTCCAAAAAATCAATTTTCTGATGAAAAACGATGACCCGTGACCTGTCGAAATTTCTCCAGATGGTCAGAAATGGAAATTTTTTAATGTTTAATTTTTTGACTGCAATTGACTATTCCATGTAAATTATCACTTTTGGAACAAAAACAAGTGTGTTTAGACTCACTTTAATGCCTGAAATTAGTCGAAATAGAAGCTTCTGAATAGGAGAAAAAGTCTGCAATAATGGCGATTTTGGTCACATTGAGGTTTCAAAAAGTAGTTATTCAACATGAGGCACAATCCAAATGACATTTTGAATCAATTTTTCTACAGTCCAAAAAATCAATTTTCTGATGAAAAACGATGACCCGTGACCTGTCGAAATTTCTCCAGATGGTCAGAAATCGAAATTTGTATTGTTTAATTTTTTGACTGCAATTGACTATTCCATGTAAATTATCACTTTTGGAACTAAAATAAGTGTGTTTAGAGTCACGTTAATGCCTGAAATTGGTCGAAATAGAAGCTTCTAAATAGGAGAAAAAGTCTGTAATAATGGCAATTTTGGTCACATTGAGGCTTTAAAAAGTAGTTATTCAACATGAGGCACATTCCAAATGACATTTTGAATCAATTTTTCTACAGTCCAAAAAATCTATTTTCTGGTGAAAAACGATGACCTGTGACCTATCGAAATTTCTCCAAATGGCCAGAAATGGAAATTTTTTAATGTTTAATTTTTTGACTGCAAATGACTATTTCATATAAATTATCACTTTTGGAACAAAAATAAGTGTGTTTAGAGTCACTTTAATGTCTGAAATTGGTCGAAATAGACGCTTCTGAATAGGAGAAAAAGTCTGTAATAATGGCAATTTTGCTAACATTGAGGCTTTAAAAAGTAGTTATTCAACATGGGGCACATTCCAAATGACATTTTGAATCAATTTTTCTACAGTCCAAAAAATCATCTTTCTGATGAAAAACGATGACCCGTCGTGACCTGTCGAAATGTCTCCAGATGGTCAGAAATGGAAATTTTTTAATGTTTAACTTTTTTGACTGCAAATGACTATTCCATGTAAATTATCACTTTTGGAACAAAAACAAGTGTGTTTAGAGTCACTTTATGCCTGAAATTGGTCGAAATAGAAGCTTCTGAATAGGGGAAAAAGTCTGTAATAATGGCAATTTTGGTCACATTGAGGCTTTAAAAAGTAGTTATTCAACATGAGGCACATTCCAAATGACATTTTGAATCAATTTTTCTACAGTCCAAAAAAGTAATTTTCTGATGAAAAACGATGACCCGTGACCTGTCGAAATTTCTCCAGATGGTCAGAAATGGAAATTTTTTAATGTTTAATTTTTTGACTGCAATTGACTATTCCATGTAAATTATCACTTTTGGAACAAAAACAAGTGTGTTTAGACTCACTTTAATGCCTGAAATTAGTCGAAATAGAAGCTTCTGAATAGGAGAAAAAGTCTGCAATAATGGCAATTTTGGTCACATTGAGGTTTCAAAAAGTAGTTATTCAACATGAGGCACAATCCAAATGACATTTTGAATCAATTTTTCTACAGTCCAAAAAATCAATTTTCTGATGAAAAACGATGACCCGTGACCTGTCGAAATTTCTCCAGATGGTCAGAAATGGAAATTTTTTAATGTTTAATTTTTTGACTGCAATTGACTATTCCATGTAAATTATCACTTTTGGAACAAAAACAAGTGTGTTTAGACTCACTTTAATGCCTGAAATTAGTCGAAATAGAAGCTTCTGAATAGGAGAAAAAGTCTGCAATAATGGCGATTTTGGTCACATTGAGGTTTCAAAAAGTAGTTATTCAACATGAGGCACAATCCAAATGACATTTTGAATCACTTTTTCTACAGTCCAAAAAATCAATTTTCTGATGAAAAACGATGACCCGTGACCTGTCGAAATTTCTCCAGATGGTCAGAAATGGAAATTTTTTAATGTTTAATTTTTTGACTGCAATTGACTATTCCATGTAAATTATCACTTTTGGAACAAAAACAAGTGTGTTTAGACTCACTTTAATGCCTGAAATTAGTCGAAATAGAAGCTTCTGAATAGGAGAAAAAGTCTGCAATAATGGCGATTTTGGTCACATTGAGGTTTCAAAAAGTAGTTATTCAACATGAGGCACAATCCAAATGACATTTTGAATCAATTTTTCTACAGTCCAAAAAATCAATTTTCTGATGAAAAACGATGACCCGTGACCTGTCGAAATTTCTCCAGATGGTCAGAAATCGAAATTTGTATTGTTTAATTTTTTGACTGCAATTGACTATTCCATGTAAATTATCACTTTTGGAACAAAAACAAGTGTGTTTAGACTCACTTTAATGCCTGAAATTAGTCGAAAAAGAAGCTTCTGAGTAGGAGAAAATGTCCGTAAAAATGGCAATTTTTGTCACATTGAGGCTTCAAAAAGTAGTTATTCAACATGAGGCACATTCCAAATGACATTTTGAATCAATTTTTCTACAGTCCAGAAAATAATTTTCTGATGAAAAAGGATGACCCGTGACCTGTCGAAATTTCTCCAGATGGTCAGAAATGGAAATGTTTTAATGTTTAATTTTCTGACTGCAAATGACTATTCCATGTAAATTATCACTTTTGGAACAAAAACAAGTGTTTTTAGAGTCACTTTAATGCCTGAAATTGGTCGAAATAGAAGCTTCTGAATAGGAGAAAAAGTCTGTAATAATGGCAATTTTGGTCACATTGAGGCTTTAAAAAGTATTTATTCAACATGAGGCACATTCCAAATGACATTTTGAATCAATTTTTCTACAGTCCAAAAAATCAATTTTCTGATGAAAAACGATGACCCGTGACCTGTCGAAATTTCTCCAGATGGTCAGAAATCGAAATTTTTATTGTTTAATTTTTTGACTGCAAATGACTATTCCATGTAAATTATCACTTTTGGAACAAGAACAAGTGTTTTTAGAGTCACTTTAATGCCTGAAATTGGTCGAAATAGAAGCTTCTGAATAGGAGAAAAAGTCTGTAATAATGGCAATTTTGGTCACATTGAGGCTTTAAAAAGTATTTATTCAACATGAGGCACATTCCAAATGACATTTTGAATCAATTTTTCTACAGTCCAAAAAATCAATTTTCTGATGAAAAACGATGACCCGTGACCTGTCGAAATTTCTCCAGATGGTCAGAAATCGAAATTTTTATTGTTTAATTTTTTGACTGCAAATGACTATTCCATGTAAATTATCACTTTTGGAACAAAAACAAGTGTGTTTAGAGTCAGTTTAATGCCTGAAATTGGTCGAAAAAGAAGCTTCTGAGTAGGAGAAAATGTCCGTAAAAATGGCAATTTTGGTCACATTGAGGCTTCAAAAAGTAGTTATTCAACATGAGGCACATTCCAAATGACATTTTGAATCAATTTTTCTACAGTCCTAAAAATCAATTTTCTGATGAAAAACAATGACCTATGACCTGTCGAAATTTCTCCAGATGGCCAGAAATGGAAATTTTTTAATGTTTAAATTTTTTGACTGCAAATGACTATTCCATGTAAATTATCACTTTTGGAACTAAAATAAGTGTGTTTAGAGTCACGTTAATGCCTGAAATTGTTCGAAATAGAAGCTTCTGAATAGGAGAAAAAGTCTGCAATAATGGCAATTTTGGTCACATTGAGGTTTCAAAAAGTAACTATTCAACATGAGGCACAATCCAAATGACATTTTAAATCAATTTTTTTACAGTCCAAAAAATCAATTTTCTGATGAAAAAGGATGACCCGTGACCTGTCGAAATTTCTCCAGATGGTCAAAAATCGAAATTTTTATTGTTTAATTTTTTGACTGCAAATGACTATTCCATGTAAATTATCAATTTTGGAACAAAAATAAGTGTGTTTAGACTCACTTTAATGACTGAAATTGGTCGAAATAGAAGCTTCTGAATAGGAGAAAAAGTCTGTAATAATGGCAATTTTGGTCACATTGAGGCTTTAAAAAGTAGTTATTCAACATGAGGCACATTCCAAATGACATTTTGAATCAATTTTTCTACAGTCCAAAAAATCAATTTTCTGATGAAAAACGATGACCCGTGACCTGTCGAAATTTCTCCAGATGGTCAGAAATCGAAATTTGGATTGTTTAATTTTTTGACTGAAAATGACTATTCCATGTAAATTATCACTTTTGGAACAAAAACAAGTGTGTTTAGACTCACTTTAATGCCTGAAATTAGTCGAAAAAGAAGCTTCTGAGTAGGAGAAAATGTCCGTAAAAATGGCAATTTTTGTCACATTGAGGCTTCAAAAAGTAGTTATTCAACATGAGGCACATTCCAAATGACATTTTGAATCAATTTTTCTACAGTCCAGAAAATCAATTTTCTGATGAAAAAGGATGACC
Organism: Triturus cristatus; assembly: GCF_964204655.1. Classification (NCBI taxonomy): domain Eukaryota; kingdom Metazoa; phylum Chordata; class Amphibia; order Caudata; family Salamandridae; genus Triturus; species Triturus cristatus. The sequence goes on along the minus strand of NC_140589.1, from coordinate 1,196,989,081 downwards.
CGTGACCTGTCGAAATTTCTCCAGATGGTCAGAAATGGAAATGTTTTAATGTTTAATTTTTTGACTGCAAATGACTATTCCATGTAAATTATCACTTTTGGAACAAAAACAAGTGTTTTTAGAGTCACTTTAATGCCTGAAATTGGTCGAAATAGAAGCTTCTGAATAGGAGAAAAAGTCTGTAATAATGGCAATTTTGGTCACATTGAGGCTTTAAAAAGTATTTATTCAACATGAGGCACATTCCAAATGACATTTTGAATCAATTTTTCTACAGTCCAAAAAATCAATTTTCTGATGAAAAACGATGACCCGTGACCTGTCGAAATTTCTCCAGATGGTCAGAAATCGAAATTTTTATTGTTTAATTTTTTGACTGCAAATGACTATTCCATGTAAATTATCACTTTTGGAACAAAAACAAGTGTGTTTAGAGTCAGTTTAATGCCTGAAATTGGTCGAAAAAGAAGCTTCTGAGTAGGAGAAAATGTCCGTAAAAATGGCAATTTTGGTCACATTGAGGCTTCAAAAAGTAGTTATTCAACATGAGGCACATTCCAAATGACATTTTGAATCAATTTTTCTACAGTCCTAAAAATCAATTTTCTGATGAAAAACAATGACCTATGACCTGTCGAAATTTCTCCAGATGGCCAGAAATGGAAATTTTTTAATGTTTAAATTTTTTGACTGCAAATGACTATTCCATGTAAATTATCACTTTTGGAACTAAAATAAGTGTGTTTAGAGTCACGTTAATGCCTGAAATTGTTCGAAATAGAAGCTTCTGAATAGGAGAAAAAGTCTGCAATAATGGCAATTTTGGTCACATTGAGGTTTCAAAAAGTAACTATTCAACATGAGGCACAATCCAAATGACATTTTAAATCAATTTTTTTACAGTCCAAAAAATCAATTTTCTGATGAAAAAGGATGACCCGTGACCTGTCGAAATTTCTCCAGATGGTCAAAAATCGAAATTTTTATTGTTTAATTTTTTGACTGCAAATGACTATTCCATGTAAATTATCACTTTTGGAACAAAAATAAGTGTGTTTAGACTCACTTTAATGACTGAAATTGGTCGAAATAGAAGCTTCTGAATAGGAGAAAAAGTCTGTAATAATGGCAATTTTGGTCACATTGAGGCTTTAAAAAGTAGTTATTCAACATGAGGCACATTCCAAATGACATTTTGAATCAATTTTTCTACAGTCCAAAAAATCAATTTTCTGATGAAAAACGATGACCCGTGACCTGTCGAAATTTCTCCAGATGGTCAGAAATCGAAATTTGTATTGTTTAATTTTTTGACTGAAAATGACTATTCCATGTAAATTATCACTTTTGGAACAAAAACAAGTGTGTTTAGACTCACTTTAATGCCTGAAATTAGTCGAAAAAGAAGCTTCTGAGTAGGAGAAAATGTCCGTAAAAATGGCAATTTTTGTCACATTGAGGCTTCAAAAAGTAGTTATTCAACATGAGGCACATTCCAAATGACATTTTGAATCAATTTTTCTACAGTCCAGAAAATCAATTTTCTGATGAAAAAGGATGACCCGTGACCTGTCGAAATTTCTCCAGATGGTCAGAAATGGAAATGTTTTAATGTTTAATTTTTTGACTGCAAATGACTATTCCATGTAAATTATCACTTTTGGAACAAAAATAAGTGTGTTTATAGTCACTTTAATGCCTGAAATTGGTCGAAATAGAAGCTTCTAAATAGGAGAAAAAGTCTGTAATAATGGCAATTTTGGTCACATTGAGGCTTTAAAAAGTAGTTATTCAACATGAGGCACATTCCAAATGACATTTTGAATCAATTTTTCTACAGTCCAAAAAATCTATTTTCCGATGAAAAACGATGACCTGTGACCTGTCGAAATTTCTCCAGATGGCCAGAAATGGAAATTTTTTAATGTTTAATTTTTTGACTGCAAATGACTATTTCATATAAATTATCACTTTTGGAACAAAAATAAGTGTGTTTAGAGTCACTTTAATGTCTGAAATTGGTCGAAATAGACGCTTTTGAATAGGAGAAAAAGTCTGTAATAATGGCAATTTTGGTAACATTGAGGCTTTAAAAAGTAGTTATTCAACATGGGGCACATTCCAAATGACATTTTGAATCAATTTTTCTACAGTCCAAAAAATCAATTTTCTGATGAAAAACGATGACCCGTGACCTGTCGAAATTTCTCCAGATGGTCAGAAATCAAAATTTGTATTGTTTAATTTTTTGACTGCAATTGACTATTCCATGTAAATTATCACTTTTGGAACAAAAACAAGTGTGTTTAGACTCACTTTAATGCCTGAAATTAGTCGAAAAAGAAGCTTCTGAGTAGGAGAAAATGTCCGTAAAAATGGCAATTTTTGTCACATTGAGGCTTCAAAAAGTAGTTATTCAACATGAGGCACATTCCAAATGACATTTTGAATCAATTTTTCTACAGTCCAGAAAATAATTTTCTGATGAAAAAGGATGACCCGTGACCTGTCGAAATTTCTCCAGATGGTCAGAAATGGAAATGTTTTAATGTTTAATTTTCTGACTGCAAATGACTATTCCATGTAAATTATCACTTTTGGAACAAAAACAAGTGTTTTTAGAGTCACTTTAATGCCTGAAATTGGTCGAAATAGAAGCTTCTGAATAGGAGAAAAAGTCTGTAATAATGGCAATTTTGGTCACATTGAGGCTTTAAAAAGTATTTATTCAACATGAGGCACATTCCAAATGACATTTTGAATCAATTTTTCTACAGTCCAAAAAATCAATTTTCTGATGAAAAACGATGACCCGTGACCTGTCGAAATTTCTCCAGATGGTCAGAAATCGAAATTTTTATTGTTTAATTTTTTGACTGCAAATGACTATTCCATGTAAATTATCACTTTTGGAACAAGAACAAGTGTTTTTAGAGTCACTTTAATGCCTGAAATTGGTCGAAATAGAAGCTTCTGAATAGGAGAAAAAGTCTGTAATAATGGCAATTTTGGTCACATTGAGGCTTTAAAAAGTATTTATTCAACATGAGGCACATTCCAAATGACATTTTGAATCAATTTTTCTACAGTCCAAAAAATCAATTTTCTGATGAAAAACGATGACCCGTGACCTGTCGAAATTTCTCCAGATGGTCAGAAATCGAAATTTTTATTGTTTAATTTTTTGACTGCAAATGACTATTCCATGTAAATTATCACTTTTGGAACAAAAACAAGTGTGTTTAGAGTCAGTTTAATGCCTGAAATTGGTCGAAAAAGAAGCTTCTGAGTAGGAGAAAATGTCCGTAAAAATGGCAATTTTGGTCACATTGAGGCTTCAAAAAGTAGTTATTCAACATGAGGCACATTCCAAATGACATTTTGAATCAATTTTTCTACAGTCCTAAAAATTAATTTTCTGATGAAAAACAATGACCTATGACCTGTCGAAATTTCTCCAGATGGCCAGAAATGGAAATTTTTTAATGTTTAAATTTTTTGACTGCAAATGACTATTCCATGTAAATTATCACTTTTGGAACTAAAATAAGTGTGTTTAGAGTCACGTTAATGCCTGAAATTGTTCGAAATAGAAGCTTCTGAATAGGAGAAAAAGTCTGCAATAATGGCAATTTTGGTCACATTGAGGTTTCAAAAAGTAACTATTCAACATGAGGCACAATCCAAATGACATTTTAAATCAATTTTTTTACAGTCCAAAAAATCAATTTTCTGATGAAAAAGGATGACCCGTGACCTGTCGAAATTTCTCCAGATGGTCAAAAATCGAAATTTTTATTGTTTAATTTTTTGACTGCAAATGACTATTCCATGTAAATTATCACTTTTGGAACAAAAATAAGTGTGTTTAGACTCACTTTAATGACTGAAATTGGTCGAAATAGAAGCTTCTGAATAGGAGAAAAAGTCTGTAATAATGGCAATTTTGGTCACATTGAGGCTTTAAAAAGTAGTTATTCAACATGAGGCACATTCCAAATGACATTTTGAATCAATTTTTCTACAGTCCAAAAAATCAATTTTCTGATGAAAAACGATGACCCGTGACCTGTCGAAATTTCTCCAGATGGTCAGAAATCGAAATTTGTATTGTTTAATTTTTTGACTGAAAATGACTATTCCATGTAAATTATCACTTTTGGAACAAAAACAAGTGTGTTTAGACTCACTTTAATGCCTGAAATTAGTCGAAAAAGAAGCTTCTGAGTAGGAGAAAATGTCCGTAAAAATGGCAATTTTTGTCACATTGAGGCTTCAAAAAGTAGTTATTCAACATGAGGCACATTCCAAATGACATTTTGAATCAATTTTTCTACAGTCCAGAAAATCAATTTTCTGATGAAAAAGGATGACCCGTGACCTGTCGAAATTTCTCCAGATGGTCAGAAATGGAAATGTTTTAATGTTTAATTTTTTGACTGCAAATGACTATTCCATGTAAATTATCACTTTTGGAACAAAAATAAGTGTGTTTATAGTCACTTTAATGCCTGAAATTGGTCGAAATAGAAGCTTCTAAATAGGAGAAAAAGTCTGTAATAATGGCAATTTTGGTCACATTGAGGCTTTAAAAAGTAGTTATTCAACATGAGGCACATTCCAAATGACATTTTGAATCAATTTTTCTACAGTCCAAAAAATCTATTTTCCGATGAAAAACGATGACCTGTGACCTGTCGAAATTTCTCCAGATGGCCAGAAATGGAAATTTTTTAATGTTTAATTTTTTGACTGCAAATGACTATTTCATATAAATTATCACTTTTGGAACAAAAATAAGTGTGTTTAGAGTCACTTTAATGTCTGAAATTGGTCGAAATAGACGCTTTTGAATAGGAGAAAAAGTCTGTAATAATGGCAATTTTGGTAACATTGAGGCTTTAAAAAGTAGTTATTCAACATGGGGCACATTCCAAATGACATTTTGAATCAATTTTTCTACAGTCCAAAAAATCAATTTTCTGATGAAAAACGATGACCCGTGACCTGTCGAAATTTCTCCAGATGGTCAGAAATCAAAATTTGTATTGTTTAATTTTTTGACTGCAATTGACTATTCCATGTAAATTATCACTTTTGGAACAAAAACAAGTGTGTTTAGACTCACTTTAATGCCTGAAATTAGTCGAAAAAGAAGCTTCTGAGTAGGAGAAAATGTCCGTAAAAATGGCAATTTTTGTCACATTGAGGCTTCAAAAAGTAGTTATTCAACATGAGGCACATTCCAAATGACATTTTGAATCAATTTTTCTACAGTCCAGAAAATAATTTTCTGATGAAAAAGGATGACCCGTGACCTGTCGAAATTTCTCCAGATGGTCAGAAATGGAAATGTTTTAATGTTTAATTTTCTGACTGCAAATGACTATTCCATGTAAATTATCACTTTTGGAACAAAAACAAGTGTTTTTAGAGTCACTTTAATGCCTGAAATTGGTCGAAATAGAAGCTTCTGAATAGGAGAAAAAGTCTGTAATAATGGCAATTTTGGTCACATTGAGGCTTTAAAAAGTATTTATTCAACATGAGGCACATTCCAAATGACATTTTGAATCAATTTTTCTACAGTCCAAAAAATCAATTTTCTGATGAAAAACGATGACCCGTGACCTGTCGAAATTTCTCCAGATGGTCAGAAATCGAAATTTTTATTGTTTAATTTTTTGACTGCAAATGACTATTCCATGTAAATTATCACTTTTGGAACAAGAACAAGTGTTTTTAGAGTCACTTTAATGCCTGAAATTGGTCGAAATAGAAGCTTCTGAATAGGAGAAAAAGTCTGTAATAATGGCAATTTTGGTCACATTGAGGCTTTAAAAAGTATTTATTCAACATGAGGCACATTCCAAATGACATTTTGAATCAATTTTTCTACAGTCCAAAAAATCAATTTTCTGATGAAAAACGATGACCCGTGACCTGTCGAAATTTCTCCAGATGGTCAGAAATCGAAATTTTTATTGTTTAATTTTTTGACTGCAAATGACTATTCCATGTAAATTATCACTTTTGGAACAAAAACAAGTGTGTTTAGAGTCAGTTTAATGCCTGAAATTGGTCGAAAAAGAAGCTTCTGAGTAGGAGAAAATGTCCGTAAAAATGGCAATTTTGGTCACATTGAGGCTTCAAAAAGTAGTTATTCAACATGAGGCACATTCCAAATGACATTTTGAATCAATTTTTCTACAGTCCAGAAAATCAATTTTCTGATGAAAAAGGATGACCCGTGACCTGTCGAAATTTCTCCAGATGGTCAGAAATGGAAATGTTTTAATGTTGAATTTTTTGACTGCAAATGACTATTCCATGTAAATTATCACTTTTGGAACAAAAATAAGTGTGTTTAGACTCACTTTAATGACTGAAATTGGTCGAAATAGAAGATTCTGAATAGGAGAAAAAGTCTGTAATAATGGCAATTTTGGTCACATTGAGGCTTTAAAAAGTAGTTATTCAACATGGGGTACATTCCAAATGACATTTTGAATCAATTTTTCTACAGTCCAAAAAATCAATTTTCTGATGAAAAACGATGACCCGTGACCTGTCAAAATTTCTCCGGATGGTCAGAAATCGAAATTTTTATTGTTTAATTTTTGGACTGCAAATGACTATTCCATGTAAATTATCACTTTTGGAACAAAAATAAGTGTGTTTAGACTCACTTTAATGACTGAAATTGGTCGAAATAGAAGCTTCTGAATAGGAGAAAAAGTCTGTAATAATGGCAATTTTGGTCACATTGAGGTTTCAAAAAGTAACTATTCAACATGAGGCACAATCCAAATGACATTTTAAATCAATTTTTTTACAGTCCAAAAAATCAATTTTCTGATGAAAAAGGATGACCCGTGACCTGTCGAAATTTCTCCAGATGGTCAGAAATGGAAATTTTTTAATGTTTAATTTTTTGACTGCAAATGACTATTCCATGTAAATTATCACTTTTGGAACAAAAATAAGTGTGTTTATAGTCACTTTAATGCCTGAAATTGGTCGAAATAGAAGCTTCTAAATAGGAGAAAAAGTCTGTAATAATGGCAATTTTGGTCACATTGAGGCTTTAAAAAGTAGTTATTCAACATGAGGCACATTCCAAATGACATTTTGAATCAATTTTTCTACAGTCCAAAAAATCTATTTTCTGATAAAAAACGATGACCTGTGACCTGTCGAAATTTCTCCAGATGGCCAGAAATGGAAATTTTTTAATGTTTAATTTTTTGACTGCAAATGACTATTTCATATAAATTATCACTTTTGGAACAAAAATAAGTGTGTTTAGAGTCACTTTAATGTCTGAAATTGGTCGAAATAGACGCTTTTGAATAGGAGAAAAAGTCTGTAATAATGGCAATTTTGGTAACATTGAGGCTTTAAAAAGTAGTTATTCAACATGGGGCACATTCCAAATGACATTTTGAATCAATTTTTCTACAGTCCAAAAAATCAATTTTCTGATGAAAAACGATGACCCGTGACCTGTCGAAATTTCTCCAGATGGTCAGAAATCGAAATTTGTATTGTTTAATTTTTTGACTGCAATTGACTATTCCATGTAAATTATCACTTTTGGAACAAAAACAAGTGTGTTTAGACTCACTTTAATGCCTGAAATTAGTCGAAAAAGAAGCTTCTGAGTAGGAGAAAATGTCCGTAAAAATGGCAATTTTTGTCACATTGAGGCTTCAAAAAGTAGTTATTCAACATGAGGCACATTCCAAATGACATTTTGAATCAATTTTTCTACAGTCCAGAAAATAATTTTCTGATGAAAAAGGATGACCCGTGACCTGTCGAAATTTCTCCAGATGGTCAGAAATGGAAATGTTTTAATGTTTAATTTTCTGACTGCAAATGACTATTCCATGTAAATTATCACTTTTGGAACAAAAACAAGTGTTTTTAGAGTCACTTTAATGCCTGAAATTGGTCGAAATAGAAGCTTCTGAATAGGAGAAAAAGTCTGTAATAATGGCAATTTTGGTCACATTGAGGCTTTAAAAAGTATTTATTCAACATGAGGCACATTCCAAATGACATTTTGAATCAATTTTTCTACAGTCCAAAAAATCAATTTTCTGATGAAAAACGATGACCCGTGACCTGTCGAAATTTCTCCAGATGGTCAGAAATCGAAATTTTTATTGTTTAATTTTTTGACTGCAAATGACTATTCCATGTAAATTATCACTTTTGGAACAAGAACAAGTGTTTTTAGAGTCACTTTAATGCCTGAAATTGGTCGAAATAGAAGCTTCTGAATAGGAGAAAAAGTCTGTAATAATGGCAATTTTGGTCACATTGAGGCTTTAAAAAGTATTTATTCAACATGAGGCACATTCCAAATGACATTTTGAATCAATTTTTCTACAGTCCAAAAAATCAATTTTCTGATGAAAAACGATGACCCGTGACCTGTCGAAATTTCTCCAGATGGTCAGAAATCGAAATTTTTATTGTTTAATTTTTTGACTGCAAATGACTATTCCATGTAAATTATCACTTTTGGAACAAAAACAAGTGTGTTTAGAGTCAGTTTAATGCCTGAAATTGGTCGAAAAAGAAGCTTCTGAGTAGGAGAAAATGTCCGTAAAAATGGCAATTTTGGTCACATTGAGGCTTCAAAAAGTAGTTATTCAACATGAGGCACATTCCAAATGACATTTTGAATCAATTTTTCTACAGTCCAGAAAATCAATTTTCTGATGAAAAAGGATGACCCGTGACCTGTCGAAATTTCTCCAGATGGTCAGAAATGGAAATGTTTTAATGTTGAATTTTTTGACTGCAAATGACTATTCCATGTAAATTATCACTTTTGGAACAAAAATAAGTGTGTTTAGACTCACTTTAATGACTGAAATTGGTCGAAATAGAAGATTCTGAATAGGAGAAAAAGTCTGTAATAATGGCAATTTTGGTCACATTGAGGCTTTAAAAAGTAGTTATTCAACATGGGGTACATTCCAAATGACATTTTGAATCAATTTTTCTACAGTCCAAAAAATCAATTTTCTGATGAAAAACGATGACCCGTGACCTGTCAAAATTTCTCCAGATGGTCAGAAATCGAAATTTTTATTGTTTAATTTTTGGACTGCAAATGACTATTCCATGTAAATTATCACTTTTGGAACAAAAATAAGTGTGTTTAGACTCACTTTAATGACTGAAATTGGTCGAAATAGAAGCTTCTGAATAGGAGAAAAAGTCTGTAATAATGGCAATTTTGGTCACATTGAGGCTTTAAAAAGTAGTTATTCAACATGAGGCACATTCCAAATGACATTTTGAATCAATTTTTCTACAGTCCAAAAAATCAATTTTCTGATGAAAAACGATGACCCGTGACCTGTCGAAATTTCTCCAGATGGTCAGAAATGGAAATTTTTTAATGTTTAATTTTTTGACTGCAATTGACTATTCCATGTAAATTATCACTTTTGGAACAAAAACAAGTGTGTTTAGACTCACTTTAATGCCTGAAATTAGTCGAAATAGAAGCTTCTGAATAGGAGAAAAAGTCTGCAATAATGGCAATTTTGGTCACATTGAGGTTTCAAAAAGTAGTTATTCAACATGAGGCACAATCCAAATGACATTTTGAATCAATTTTTCTACAGTCCAAAAAATCAATTTTCTGATGAAAAACGATGACCCGTGACCTGTCGAAATTTCTCCAGATGGTCAGAAATCGAAATTTGTATTGTTTAATTTTTTGACTGCAATTGACTATTCCATGTAAATTATCACTTTTGGAACTAAAATAAGTGTGTTTAGAGTCACGTTAATGCCTGAAATTGGTCGAAATAGAAGCTTCTAAATAGGAGAAAAAGTCTGTAATAATGGCAATTTTGGTCACATTGAGGCTTTAAAAAGTAGTTATTCAACATGAGGCACATTCCAAATGACATTTTGAATCAATTTTTCTACAGTCCAAAAAATCTATTTTCTGGTGAAAAACGATGACCTGTGACCTGTCGAAATTTCTCCAATTGGCCAGAAATGGAAATTTTTTAATGTTTAATTTTTTGACTGCAAATGACTATTTCATATAAATTATCACTTTTGGAACAAAAATAAGTGTGTTTAGAGTCACTTTAAGTCTGAAATTGGTCGAAATAGACGCTTCTGAATAGGAGAAAAAGTCTGTAATAATGGCAATTTTGGTAACATTGAGGCTTTAAAAAGTAGTTATTCAACATGGGGCACATTCCAAATGACATTTTGAATCAATTTTTCTACAGTCCAAAAAATCATCTTTCTGATGAAAAACGATGACCCGTCGTGACCTGTCGAAATGTCTCCAGATGGTCAGAAATGGAAATTTTTTAATGTTTAACTTTTTTGACTGCAAATGACTATTCCATGTAAATTATCACTTTTGGAACAAGAACAAGTGTTTTTAGAGTCACTTTAATGCCTGAAATTGGTCGAAATAGAAGCTTCTGAATAGGAGAAAAAGTCTGTAATAATGGCAATTTTGGTCACATTGAGGCTTTAAAAAGTATTTATTCAACATGAGGCACATTCCAAATGACATTTTGAATCAATTTTTCTACAGTCCAAAAAATCAATTTTCTGATGAAAAACGATGACCCGTGACCTGTCGAAATTTCTCCAGATGGTCAGAAATCGAAATTTTTATTGTTTAATTTTTTGACTGCAAATGACTATTCCATGTAAATTATCACTTTTGGAACAAAAACAAGTGTGTTTAGAGTCAGTTTAATGCCTGAAATTGGTCGAAAAAGAAGCTTCTGAGTAGGAGAAAATGTCCGTAAAAATGGCAATTTTGGTCACATTGAGGCTTCAAAAAGTAGTTATTCAACATGAGGCACATTCCAAATGACATTTTGAATCAATTTTTCTACAGTCCAGAAAATCAATTTTCTGATGAAAAAGGATGACCCGTGACCTGTCGAAATTTCTCCAGATGGTCAGAAATGGAAATGTTTTAATGTTGAATTTTTTGACTGCAAATGACTATTCCATGTAAATTATCACTTTTGGAACAAAAATAAGTGTGTTTAGACTCACTTTAATGACTGAAATTGGTCGAAATAGAAGATTCTGAATAGGAGAAAAAGTCTGTAATAATGGCAATTTTGGTCACATTGAGGCTTTAAAAAGTAGTTATTCAACATGGGGTACATTCCAAATGACATTTTGAATCAATTTTTCTACAGTCCAAAAAATCAATTTTCTGATGAAAAACGATGACCCGTGACCTGTCAAAATTTCTCCAGATGGTCAGAAATCGAAATTTTTATTGTTTAATTTTTGGACTGCAAATGACTATTCCATGTAAATTATCACTTTTGGAACAAAAATAAGTGTGTTTAGACTCACTTTAATGACTGAAATTGGTCGAAATAGAAGCTTCTGAATAGGAGAAAAAGTCTGTAATAATGGCAATTTTGGTCACATTGAGGTTTCAAAAAGTAACTATTCAACATGAGGCACAATCCAAATGACATTTTAAATCAATTTTTTTACAGTCCAAAAAATCAATTTTCTGATGAAAAAGGATGACCCGTGACCTGTCGAAATTTCTCCAGATGGTCAGAAATGGAAATTTTTTAATGTTTAATTTTTTGACTGCAAATGACTATTCCATGTAAATTATCACTTTTGGAACAAAAATAAGTGTGTTTATAGTCACTTTAATGCCTGAAATTGGTCGAAATAGAAGCTTCTAAATAGGAGAAAAAGTCTGTAATAATGGCAATTTTGGTCACATTGAGGCTTTAAAAAGTAGTTATTCAACATGAGGCACATTCCAAATGACATTTTGAATCAATTTTTCTACAGTCCAAAAAATCTATTTTCTGATAAAAAACGATGACCTGTGACCTGTCGAAATTTCTCCAGATGGCCAGAAATGGAAATTTTTTAATGTTTAATTTTTTGACTGCAAATGACTATTTCATATAAATTATCACTTTTGGAACAAAAATAAGTGTGTTTAGAGTCACTTTAATGTCTGAAATTGGTCGAAATAGACGCTTTTGAATAGGAGAAAAAGTCTGTAATAATGGCAATTTTGGTAACATTGAGGCTTTAAAAAGTAGTTATTCAACATGGGGCACATTCCAAATGACATTTTGAATCAATTTTTCTACAGTCCAAAAAATCAATTTTCTGATGAAAAACGATGACCCGTGACCTGTCGAAATTTCTCCAGATGGTCAGAAATCGAAATTTGTATTGTTTAATTTTTTGACTGCAATTGACTATTCCATGTAAATTATCACTTTTGGAACAAAAACAAGTGTGTTTAGACTCACTTTAATGCCTGAAATTAGTCGAAAAAGAAGCTTCTGAGTAGGAGAAAATGTCCGTAAAAATGGCAATTTTTGTCACATTGAGGCTTCAAAAAGTAGTTATTCAACATGAGGCACATTCCAAATGACATTTTGAATCAATTTTTCTACAGTCCAGAAAATAATTTTCTGATGAAAAAGGATGACCCGTGACCTGTCGAAATTTCTCCAGATGGTCAGAAATGGAAATGTTTTAATGTTTAATTTTCTGACTGCAAATGACTATTCCATGTAAATTATCACTTTTGGAACAAAAACAAGTGTTTTTAGAGTCACTTTAATGCCTGAAATTGGTCGAAATAGAAGCTTCTGAATAGGAGAAAAAGTCTGTAATAATGGCAATTTTGGTCACATTGAGGCTTTAAAAAGTATTTATTCAACATGAGGCACATTCCAAATGACATTTTGAATCAATTTTTCTACAGTCCAAAAAATCAATTTTCTGATGAAAAACGATGACCCGTGACCTGTCGAAATTTCTCCAGATGGTCAGAAATCGAAATTTTTATTGTTTAATTTTTTGACTGCAAATGACTATTCCATGTAAATTATCACTTTTGGAACAAGAACAAGTGTTTTTAGAGTCACTTTAATGCCTGAAATTGGTCGAAATAGAAGCTTCTGAATAGGAGAAAAAGTCTGTAATAATGGCAATTTTGGTCACATTGAGGCTTTAAAAAGTATTTATTCAACATGAGGCACATTCCAAATGACATTTTGAATCAATTTTTCTACAGTCCAAAAAATCAATTTTCTGATGAAAAACGATGACCCGTGACCTGTCGAAATTTCTCCAGATGGTCAGAAATCGAAATTTTTATTGTTTAATTTTTTGACTGCAAATGACTATTCCATGTAAATTATCACTTTTGGAACAAAAACAAGTGTGTTTAGAGTCAGTTTAATGCCTGAAATTGGTCGAAAAAGAAGCTTCTGAGTAGGAGAAAATGTCCGTAAAAATGGCAATTTTGGTCACATTGAGGCTTCAAAAAGTAGTTATTCAACATGAGGCACATTCCAAATGACATTTTGAATCAATTTTTCTACAGTCCAGAAAATCAATTTTCTGATGAAAAAGGATGACCCGTGACCTGTCGAAATTTCTCCAGATGGTCAGAAATGGAAATGTTTTAATGTTGAATTTTTTGACTGCAAATGACTATTCCATGTAAATTATCACTTTTGGAACAAAAATAAGTGTGTTTAGACTCACTTTAATGACTGAAATTGGTCGAAATAGAAGATTCTGAATAGGAGAAAAAGTCTGTAATAATGGCAATTTTGGTCACATTGAGGCTTTAAAAAGTAGTTATTCAACATGGGGTACATTCCAAATGACATTTTGAATCAATTTTTCTACAGTCCAAAAAATCAATTTTCTGATGAAAAACGATGACCCGTGACCTGTCAAAATTTCTCCAGATGGTCAGAAATCGAAATTTTTATTGTTTAATTTTTGGACTGCAAATGACTATTCCATGTAAATTATCACTTTTGGAACAAAAATAAGTGTGTTTAGACTCACTTTAATGACTGAAATTGGTCGAAATAGAAGCTTCTGAATAGGAGAAAAAGTCTGTAATAATGGCAATTTTGGTCACATTGAGGCTTTAAAAAGTAGTTATTCAACATGAGGCACATTCCAAATGACATTTTGAATCAATTTTTCTACAGTCCAAAAAATCAATTTTCTGATGAAAAACGATGACCCGTGACCTGTCGAAATTTCTCCAGATGGTCAGAAATGGAAATTTTTTAATGTTTAATTTTTTGACTGCAATTGACTATTCCATGTAAATTATCACTTTTGGAACAAAAACAAGTGTGTTTAGACTCACTTTAATGCCTGAAATTAGTCGAAATAGAAGCTTCTGAATAGGAGAAAAAGTCTGCAATAATGGCAATTTTGGTCACATTGAGGTTTCAAAAAGTAGTTATTCAACATGAGGCACAATCCAAATGACATTTTGAATCAATTTTTCTACAGTCCAAAAAATCAATTTTCTGATGAAAAACGATGACCCGTGACCTGTCGAAATTTCTCCAGATGGTCAGAAATCGAAATTTGTATTGTTTAATTTTTTGACTGCAATTGACTATTCCATGTAAATTATCACTTTTGGAACTAAAATAAGTGTGTTTAGAGTCACGTTAATGCCTGAAATTGGTCGAAATAGAAGCTTCTAAATAGGAGAAAAAGTCTGTAATAATGGCAATTTTGGTCACATTGAGGCTTTAAAAAGTAGTTATTCAACATGAGGCACATTCCAAATGACATTTTGAATCAATTTTTCTACAGTCCAAAAAATCTATTTTCTGGTGAAAAACGATGACCTGTGACCTGTCGAAATTTCTCCAATTGGCCAGAAATGGAAATTTTTTAATGTTTAATTTTTTGACTGCAAATGACTATTTCATATAAATTATCACTTTTGGAACAAAAATAAGTGTGTTTAGAGTCACTTTAAGTCTGAAATTGGTCGAAATAGACGCTTCTGAATAGGAGAAAAAGTCTGTAATAATGGCAATTTTGGTAACATTGAGGCTTTAAAAAGTAGTTATTCAACATGGGGCACATTCCAAATGACATTTTGAATCAATTTTTCTACAGTCCAAAAAATCATCTTTCTGATGAAAAACGATGACCCGTCGTGACCTGTCGAAATGTCTCCAGATGGTCAGAAATGGAAATTTTTTAATGTTTAACTTTTTTGACTGCAAATGACTATTCCATGTAAATTATCACTTTTGGAACAAAAACAAGTGTGTTTAGAGTCACTTTATGCCTGAAATTGGTCGAAATAGAAGCTTCTGAATAGGGGAAAAAGTCTGTAATAATGGCAATTTTGGTCACATTGAGGCTTTAAAAAGTAGTTATTCAACATGAGGCACATTCCAAATGACATTTTGAATCAATTTTTCTACAGTCCAAAAAAGGAATTTTCTGATGAAAAACGATGACCCGTGACCTGTCGAAATTTCTCCAGATGGTCAGAAATGGAAATTTTTTAATGTTTAATTTTTTGACTGCAATTGACTATTCCATGTAAATTATCACTTTTGGAACAAAAACAAGTGTGTTTAGACTCACTTTAATGCCTGAAATTAGTCGAAATAGAAGCTTCTGAATAGGAGAAAAAGTCTGCAATAATGGCAATTTTGGTCACATTGAGGTTTCAAAAAGTAGTTATTCAACATGAGGCACAATCCAAATGACATTTTGAATCAATTTTTCTACAGTCCAAAAAATCAATTTTCTGATGAAAAACGATGACCCGTGACCTGTCGAAATTTCTCCAGATGGTCAGAAATCGAAATTTGTATTGTTTAATTTTTTGACTGCAATTGACTATTCCATGTAAATTATCACTTTTGGAACAAAAACAAGTGTGTTTAGACTAACTTTAATGCCTGAAATTAGTCGAAAAAGAAGCTTCTGAGTAGGAGAAAATGTCCGTAAAAATGGCAATTTTGGTCACATTGAGGCTTCAAAAAGTAGTTATTCAACATGAGGCACATTCCAAATGACATTTTGAATCAATTTTTCTACAGTCCAGAAAATCAATTTTCTGATGAAAAAGGATGACCCGTGACCTGTCGAAATTTCTCCAGATGGTCAGAAATGGAAATGTTTTAATGTTTAATTTTTTGACTGCAAATGACTATTCCATGTAAATTATCACTTTTGGAACAAAAATAAGTGTGTTTATAGTCACTTTAATGCCTGAAATTGGTCGAAATAGAAGCTTCTGAATAGGAGAAAAAGTCTGTAATAATGGCAATTTTGGTCACATTGAGGCTTTAAAAAGTAGTTATTCAACATGAGGCACATTCCAAATGACATTTTGAATCAATTTTTCTACAGTCCAAAAAATCAATTTTCTGATGAAAAACGATGACCTGTGACCTGTCGAAATTTCTCCGGATGGTCAGAAATGGACATTTTTCAATGTTTAATTTTTGGACTTCAAATGACTATTCCATGTAAATTATCACTTTTGGAACAAAAATAAGTGTGTTTATAGTCACTTTAATGCCTGAAATTGGTCGAAATAGAAGCTTCTAAATAGGAGAAAAAGTCTGTAATAATGGCAATTTTGGTCACATTGAGGCTTTAAAAAGTAGTTATTCAACATGAGGCACATTCCAAATGACATTTTGAATCAATTTTTCTACAGTCCAAAAAATCAATTTTCTGATGAAAAACGATGACCTGTGACCTGTCGAAATTTCTCCAGATGGCCAGAAATGGAAATTTTTTAATGTTTAATTTTTTGACTGCAAATGACTATTTCATATAAATTATCACTTTTGGAACAAAAATAAGTGTGTTTAGAGTCACTTTAATGTCTGAAATTGGTCGAAATAGACGCTTCTGAATAGGAGAAAAAGTCTGTAATAATGGCAATTTTGGTAACATTGAGGCTTTAAAAAGTAGTTATTCAACATGGGGCACATTCCAAATGACATTTTGAATCAATTTTTCTACAGTCCAAAAAATCAATTTTCTGATGAAAAACGATGACCTGTCGTGACCTGTCGAAATGTCTCCAGATGGTCAGAAATGGAAATTTTTTAATGTTTAACTTTTTTGACTGCAAATGACTATTCCATGTAAATTATCACTTTTGGAACAAAAACAAGTGTGTTTAGAGTCACTTTATGCCTGAAATTGGTCGAAATAGAAGCTTCTGAATAGGAGAAAAAGTCTGTAATAATGGCAATTTTGGTCACATTGAGGCTTTAAAAAGTAGTTATTCAAAATGAGGCACATTCCAAATGACATTTTGAATCAATTTTTCTACAGTCCAAAAAAGGAATTTTCTGATGAAAAACGATGACCCGTGACCTGTCGAAATTTCTCCAGATGGTCAGAAATGGAAATTTTTTAATGTTTAATTTTTTGACTGCAATTGACTATTCCATGTAAATTATCACTTTTGGAACAAAAACAAGTGTGTTTAGACTCACTTTAATGCCTGAAATTAGTCGAAATAGAAGCTTCTGAATAGGAGAAAAAGTCTGCAATAATGGCAATTTTGGTCACATTGAGGTTTCAAAAAGTAGTTATTCAACATGAGGCACAATCCAAATGACATTTTGAATCAATTTTTCTACAGTCCAAAAAATCAATTTTCTGATGAAAAACGATGACCCGTGACCTGTCGAAATTTCTCCAGATGGTCAGAAATCGAAATTTTTATTGTTTAATTTTTTGACTGCAAATGACTATTCCATGTAAATTATCACTTTTGGAACAAAAACAAGTGTGTTTAGAGTCAGTTTAATGCCTGAAATTGGTCGAAAAAGAAGCTTCTGAGTAGGAGAAAATGTCCGTAAAAATGGCAATTTTGGGCACATTGAGGCTTCAAAAAGTAGTTATTCAACATGAGGCACATTCCAAATGACATTTTGAATCAATTTTTCTACAGTCCAGAAAATAATTTTCTGATGAAAAAGGATGACCCGTGACCTGTCGAAATTTCTCCAGATGGTCAGAAATGGAAATGTTTTAATGTTTAATTTTTTGACTGCAAATGACTATTCCATGTAAATTATCACTTTTGGAACAAGAACAAGTGTTTTTAGAGTCACTTTAATGCCTGAAATTGGTCGAAATAGAAGCTTCTGAATAGGAGAAAAAGTCTGTAATAATGGCAATTTTGGTCACATTGAGGCTTTAAAAAGTATTTATTCAACATGAGGCACATTCCAAATGACATTTTGAATCAATTTTTCTACAGTCCAAAAAATCAATTTTCTGATGAAAAACGATGAGCCGTGACCTGTCGAAATTTCTCCAGATGGTCAGAAATCGAAATTTTTATTGTTTAATTTTTTGACTGCAAATGACTATTCCATGTAAATTATCACTTTTGGAACAAAAACAAGTGTGTTTAGAGTCACTTTAATGCCTGAAATTGGTCGAAAAAGAAGCTTCTGAATAGGAGAAAAAGTCTGTAATAATGGCAATTTTGGTCACATTGAGGCTTTAAAAAGTAGTTATTCAACATGAGGCACATTCCAAATGACATTTTGAATCAATTTTTCTACAGTCCTAAAAATCAATTTTCTGATGAAAAACAATGACCTATGACCTGTCGAAATTTCTCCAGATGGCCAGAAATGGAAATTTTTTAATGTTTAAATTTTTTGACTGCAAATGACTATTCCATGTAAATTATCACTTTTGGAACTAAAATAAGTGTGTTTAGAGTCACGTTAATGCCTGAAATTGTTCGAAATAGAAGCTTCTGAATAGGAGAAAAAGTCTGCAATAATGGCAATTTTGGTCACATTGAGGTTTCAAAAAGTAACTATTCAACATGAGGCACAATCCAAATGACATTTTAAATCAATTTTTTTACAGTCCAAAAAATCAATTTTCTGATGAAAAAGGATGACCCGTGACCTGTCGAAATTTCTCCAGATGGTCAAAAATCGAAATTTTTCTTGTTTAATTTTTTGACTGCAAATGACTATTCCATGTAAATTATCACTTTTGGAACAAAAATAAGTGTGTTTAGACTCACTTTAATGACTGAAATTGGTCGAAATAGAAGCTTCTGAATAGGAGAAAAAGTCTGTAATAATGGCAATTTTGGTCACATTGAGGCTTTAAAAAGTAGTTATTCAACATGAGGCACATTCCAAATGACATTTTGAATCAATTTTTCTACAGTCCAAAAAATCAATTTTCTGATGAAAAACGATGACCCGTGACCTGTCGAAATTTCTCCAGATGGTCAGAAATCGAAATTTTTATTGTTTAATTTTTTGACTGAAAATGACTATTCCATGTAAATTATCACTTTTGGAACAAAAACAAGTGTGTTTAGAGTCAGTTTAATGCCTGAAATTGGTCGAAAAAGAAGCTTCTGAGTAGGAGAAAATGTCCGTAAAAATGGCAATTTTGGTCACATTGAGGCTTCAAAAAGTAGTTATTCAACATGAGGCACATTCCAAATGACATTTTGAATCAATTTTTCTACAGTCCAGAAAATAATTTTCTGATGAAAAAGGATGACCCGTGACCTGTCGAAATTTCTCCAGATGGTCAGAAATGGAAATGTTTTAATGTTTAATTTTTTGACTGCAAATGACTATTCCATGTAAATTATCACTTTTGGAACAAAAACAAGTGTTTTTAGAGTCACTTTAATGACTGAAATTGGTCGAAATAGAAGCTTCTGAATAGGAGAAAAAGTCTGTAATAATGGCAATTTTGGTCACATTGAGGCTTTAAAAAGTATTTATTCAACATGAGGCACATTCCAAATGACATTTTGAATCAATTTTTCTACAGACCAAAAAATCAATTTTCTGATGAAAAACGATGACCCGTGACCTGTCGAAATTTCTCCAGATGGTCAGAAATCGAAATTTTTATTGTTTAATTTTTTGACTGCAAATGACTATTCCATGTAAATTATCACTTTTGGAACAAAAACAAGTGTGTTTAGAGTCAGTTTAATGCCTGAAATTGGTCGAAAAAGAAGCTTCTGAGTAGGAGAAAATGTCCGTAAAAATGGCAATTTTGGTCACATTGAGGCTTCAAAAAGTAGTTATTCAACATGAGGCACATTCCAAATGACATTTTGAATCAATTTTTCTACAGTCCAGAAAA
Organism: Triturus cristatus; assembly: GCF_964204655.1. Lineage (NCBI taxonomy): Eukaryota > Metazoa > Chordata > Amphibia > Caudata > Salamandridae > Triturus > Triturus cristatus. Next base: position 1,196,969,101 of record NC_140589.1, on the reverse strand, counting down.
TCAATTTTCTGATGAAAAAGGATGACCCGTGACCTGTCGAAATTTCTCCAGATGGTCAGAAATGGAAATGTTTTAATGTTTAATTTTTTGACTGCAAATGACTATTCCATGTAAATTATCACTTTTGGAACAAAAACAAGTGTTTTTAGAGTCACTTTAATGCCTGAAATTGGTCGAAATAGAAGCTTCTGAATAGGAGAAAAAGTCTATAATAATGGCAATTTTGGTCACATTGAGGCTTTAAAAAGTAGTTATTCAACATGAGGCACATTCCAAATGACATTTTTAATCAATTTTTCTACAGTCCAAAAAATCAATTTTCTGATGAAAAACGATGACCCGTGACCTGTCGAAATTTCTCCAGATGGTCAGAAATCGAAATTTTTATTGTTTAATTTTTGGACTGCAAATGACTATTCCATGTAAATTATCACTTTTGGAACAAAAATAAGTGTGTTTAGACTCACTTTAATGACTGAAATTGGTCGAAATAGAAGCTTCTGAATAGGAGAAAAAGTCTGTAATAATGGCAATTTTGGTCACATTGAGGCTTTAAAAAGTAGTTATTCAACATGAGGCACATTCCAAATGACATTTTGAATCAATTTTTCTACAGTCCAAAAAATCAATTTTCTGATGAAAAACGATGACCCGTGACCTGTCGAAATTTCTCCAGATGGTCAGAAATGGAAATTTTTTAATGTTTAATTTTTTGACTGCAACTGACTATTCCATGTAAATTATCACTTTTGGAACAAAAACAAGTGTGTTTCGACTCACTTTAATGCCTGAAATTAGTCGAAATAGAAGCTTCTGAATAGGAGAAAAAGTCTGCAATAATGGCAATTTTGGTCACATTGAGGTTTCAAAAAGTAGTTATTCAACATGAGGCACAATCCAAATGACATTTTGAATCAATTTTTCTACAGTCCAAAAAATCAATTTTCTGATGAAAAACGATGACCCGTGACCTGTCGAAATTTCTCCAGATGGTCAGAAATCGAAATTTGTATTGTTTAATTTTTTGACTGCAATTGACTATTCCATGTAAATTATCACTTTTGGAACTAAAATAAGTGTGTTTAGAGTCACGTTAATGCCTGAAATTGGTCGAAATAGAAGCTTCTAAATAGGAGAAAAAGTCTGTAATAATGGCAATTTTGGTCACATTGAGGCTTTAAAAAGTAGTTATTCAACATGAGGCACATTCCAAATGACATTTTGAATCAATTTTTCTACAGTCCAAAAAATCTATTTTCTGATGAAAAACGATGACCTGTGACCTGTCGAAATTTCTCCAAATGGCCAGAAATGGAAATTTTTTAATGTTTAATTTTTTGACTGCAAATGACTATTTCATATAAATTATCACTTTTGGAACAAAAATAAGTGTGTTTAGAGTCACTTTAATGTCTGAAATTGGTCGAAATAGACGCTTCTGAATAGGAGAAAAAGTCTGTAATAATGGCAATTTTGGTAACATTGAGGCTTTAAAAAGTAGTTATTCAACATGGGGCACATTCCAAATGACATTTTGAATCAATTTTTCTACAGTCCAAAAAATCATCTTTCTGATGAAAAACGATGACCCGTCGTGACCTGTCGAAATGTCTCCAGATGGTCAGAAATGGAAATTTTTTAATGTTTAACTTTTTTGACTGCAAATGACTATTCCATGTAAATTATCACTTTTGGAACAAAAACAAGTGTGTTTAGAGTCACTTTATGCCTGAAATTGGTCGAAATAGAAGCTTCTGAATAGGGGAAAAAGTCTGTAATAATGGCAATTTTGGTCACATGAGGCTTTAAAAAGTAGTTATTCAACATGAGGCACATTCCAAATGACATTTTGAATCAATTTTTCTACAGTCCAAAAAAGGAATTTTCTGATGAAAAACGATGACCCGTGACCTGTCGAAATTTCTCCAGATGGTCAGAAATGGAAATTTTTTAATGTTTAATTTTTTGACTGCAATTGACTATTCCATGTAAATTATCACTTTTGGAACAAAAACAAGTGTGTTTAGACTCACTTTAATGCCTGAAATTAGTCGAAATAGAAGCTTCTGAATAGGAGAAAAAGTCTGTAATAATGGCAATTTTGGTCACATTGAGGCTTTAAAAAGTATTTATTCAACATGAGGCACATTCCAAATGACATTTTGAATCAATTTTTCTACAGTCCAGAAAATAATTTTCTGATGAAAAAGGATGACCCGTGACCTGTCGAAATTTCTCCAGATGGTCAGAAATGGAAATGTTTTAATGTTTAATTTTCTGACTGCAAATGACTATTCCATGTAAATTATCACTTTTGGAACAAAAACAAGTGTGTTTAGAGTCAGTTTAATGCCTGAAATTGGTCGAAAAAGAAGCTTCTGAGTAGTAGAAAATGTCCGTAAAAATGGCAATTTTGGTCACATTGAGGCTTTAAAAAGTAGTTATTCAACATGAGGCACATTCCAAATGACATTTTGAATCAATTTTTCTACAGTCCTAAAAATCAATTTTCTGATGAAAAACAATGACCTATGACCTGTCGAAATTTCTCCAGATGGCCAGAAATGGAAATTTTTTAATGTTTAAATTTTTTGACTGCAAATGACTATTCCATGTAAATTATCACTTTTGGAACAAAAACAAGTGTGTTTAGACTCACTTTAATGTCTGAAATTGGTCGAAATAGACGCTTCTGAATAGGAGAAAAAGTCTGTAATAATGGCAATTTTGGTCACATTGAGGCTTTAAAAAGTATTTATTCAACATGAGGCACATTCCAAATGACATTTTGAATCAATTTTTCTACAGTCCAAAAAATCAATTTTCTGATGAAAAACGATGACCCGTGACCTGTCGAAATTTCTCCAGATGGTCAGAAATCAAAATTTTTATTGTTTAATTTTTTGACTGCAAATGACTATTCCATGTAAATTATCACTTTTGGAACAAAAACAAGTGTGTTTAGAGTCAGTTTAATGCCTAAAATTGGTCGAAAAAGAAGCTTCTGAGTAGGAGAAAATGTCCGTAAAAATGGCAATTTTGGTCACATTGAGGCTTCAAAAAGTAGTTATTCAACATGAGGCACATTCCAAATGACATTTTGAATCAATTTTTCTACAGTCCAGAAAATCAATTTTCTGATGAAAAAGGATGACCCGTGACCTGCCGAAATTTCTCCAGATGGTCAGAAATTGAAATGTTTTAATGTTTAATTTTTTGACTGCAAATGACTATTCCATGTAAATTATCACTTTTGGAACAAAAATAAGTGTGTTTCGACTCACTTTAATGACTGAAATTGGTCGAAATAGAAGCTTCTGAATAGGAGAAAAAGTCTGCAATAATGGCAATTTTGGTCACATTGAGGTTTCAAAAAGTAGTTATTCAACATGAGGCACAATCCAAATGACATTTTGAATCAATTTTTCTACAGTCCAAAAAATCAATTTTCTGATGAAAAACGATGACCCGTGACCTGTCGAAATTTCTCCAGATGGTCAGAAATCGAAATTTGTATTGTTTAATTTTTTGACTGCAATTGACTATTCCATGTAAATTATCACTTTTGGAACTAAAATAAGTGTGTTTAGAGTCACGTTAATGCCTGAAATTGGTCGAAATAGAAGCTTCTAAATAGGAGAAAAAGTCTGTAATAATGGCAATTTTGGTCACATTGAGGCTTTAAAAAGTAGTTATTCAACATGAGGCACATTCCAAATGACATTTTGAATCAATTTTTCTACAGTCCAAAAAATCTATTTTCTGATGAAAAACGATGACCTGTGACCTGTCGAAATTTCTCCAAATGGCCAGAAATGGAAATTTTTTAATGTTTAATTTTTTGACTGCAAATGACTATTTCATATAAATTATCACTTTTGGAACAAAAATAAGTGTGTTTAGAGTCACTTTAATGTCTGAAATTGGTCGAAATAGACGCTTCTGAATAGGAGAAAAAGTCTGTAATAATGGCAATTTTGGTAACATTGAGGCTTTAAAAAGTAGTTATTCAACATGGGGCACATTCCAAATGACATTTTGAATCAATTTTTCTACAGTCCAAAAAATCATCTTTCTGATGAAAAACGATGACCCGTCGTGACCTGTCGAAATGTCTCCAGATGGTCAGAAATGGAAATTTTTTAATGTTTAACTTTTTTGACTGCAAATGACTATTCCATGTAAATTATCACTTTTGGAACAAAAACAAGTGTTTTTAGAGTCACTTTAATGCCTGAAATTGGTCGAAATAGAAGCTTCTGAATAGGAGAAAAAGTCTGTAATAATGGCAATTTTGGTCACATTGAGGCTTTAAAAAGTAGTTATTCAACATGAGGCACATTCCAAATGACATTTTGAATCAATTTTTCTACAGTCCTAAAAATCAATTTTCTGATGAAAAACAATGACCTATGACCTGTCGAAATTTCTCCAGATGGCCAGAAATGGAAATTTTTTAATGTTTAAATTTTTGACTGCAATTGACTATTCCATGTAAATTATCACTTTTGGAACAAAAACAAGTGTGTTTAGACTCACTTTAATGCCTGAAATTAGTCGAAATAGAAGCTTCTGAATAGGAGAAAAAGTCTGTAATAATGGCAATTTTGGTCACATTGAGGCTTTAAAAAGTATTTATTCAACATGAGGCACATTCCAAATGACATTTTGAATCAATTTTTCTACAGTCCAGAAAATAATTTTCTGATGAAAAAGGATGACCCGTGACCTGTCGAAATTTCTCCAGATGGTCAGAAATGGAAATCTTTTAATGTTTAATTTTCTGACTGCAAATGACTATTCCATGTAAATTATCACTTTTGGAACAAAAACAAGTGTGTTTAGAGTCAGTTTAATGCCTGAAATTGGTCGAAAAAGAAGCTTCTGAGTAGTAGAAAATGTCCGTAAAAATGGCAATTTTGGTCACATTGAGGCTTCTAAAAGTAGTTATTCAACATGAGGCACATTCCAAATGACATTTTGAATCAATTTTTCTACAGTCCAGAAAATCAATTTTCTGATGAAAAAGGATGACCCGTGACCTGTCGAAATTTCTCCAGATGGTCAGAAATGGAAATGTTTTAATGTTTAATTTTTTGACTGCAAATGACTATTCCATGTAAATTATCACTTTTGGAACAAAAACAAGTGTTTTTAGAGTCACTTTAATGCCTGAAATTGGTCGAAATAGAAGCTTCTGAATAGGAGAAAAAGTCTGTAATAATGGCAATTTTGGTCACATTGAGGCTTTAAAAAGTAGTTATTCAACATGAGGCACATTCCAAATGACATTTTGAATCAATTTTTCTACAGTCCTAAAAATCAATTTTCTGATGAAAAACAATGACCTATGACCTGTCGAAATTTCTCCAGATGGCCAGAAATGGAAATTTTTTAATGTTTAAATTTTTTGACTGCAAATGACTATTCCATGTAAATTATCACTTTTGGAACAAAAACAAGTGTGTTTAGACTCACTTTAATGTCTGAAATTGGTCGAAATAGACGCTTCTGAATAGGAGAAAAAGTCTGTAATAATGGCAATTTTGGTCACATTGAGGCTTTAAAAAGTATTTATTCAACATGAGGCACATTCCAAATGACATTTTGAATCAATTTTTCTACAGTCCAAAAAATCAATTTTCTGATGAAAAACGATGACCCGTGACCTGTCGAAATTTCTCCAGATGGTCAGAAATCAAAATTTTTATTGTTTAATTTTTTGACTGCAAATGACTATTCCATGTAAATTATCACTTTTGGAACAAAAACAAGTGTGTTTAGAGTCAGTTTAATGCCTAAAATTGGTCGAAAAAGAAGCTTCTGAGTAGGAGAAAATGTCCGTAAAAATGGCAATTTTGGTCACATTGAGGCTTCAAAAAGTAGTTATTCAACATGAGGCACATTCCAAATGACATTTTGAATCAATTTTTCTACAGTCCAGAAAATCAATTTTCTGATGAAAAAGGATGACCCGTGACCTGCCGAAATTTCTCCAGATGGTCAGAAATTGAAATGTTTTAATGTTTAATTTTTTGACTGCAAATGACTATTCCATGTAAATTATCACTTTTGGAACAAAAACAAGTGTTTTTAGAGTCACTTTAATGCCTGAAATTGGTCGAAATAGAAGCTTCTGAATAGGAGAAAAAGTCTGTGTTAATGGCAATTTTGGTCACATTGAGGCTTTAAAAAGTAGTTATTCAACATGAGGCACATTCCAAATGACATTTTGAATCAATTTTTCTACAGTCCTAAAAATCAATTTTCTGATGAAAAACAATGACCTATGACCTGTCGAAATTTCTCCAGATGGCCAGAAATGGAAATTTTTTAATGTTTAAATTTTTTGACTGCAAATGACTATTCCATGTAAATTATCACTTTTGGAACAAAAACAAGTGTGTTTAGACTCACTTTAATGCCTGAAATTAGTCGAAATAGAAGCTTCTGAATAGGAGAAAAAGTCTGCAATAATGGCAATTTTGGTCACATTGAGGTTTCAAAAAGTAGTTATTCAACATGAGGCACAATCCAAATGACATTTTGAATCAATTTTTCTACAGTCCAAAAAATCAATTTTCTGATGAAAAACGATGACCCGTGACCTGTCGAAATTTCTCCAGATGGTCAGAAATCGAAATTTGCATTGTTTAATTTTTTGACTGCAATTGACTATTCCATGTAAATTATCACTTTTGGAACAAAAACAAGTGTGTTTAGACTCACTTTAATGCCTGAAATTAGTCGAAAAAGAAGCTTCTGAGTAGGAGAAAATGTCCGTAAAAATGGCAATTTTGGTCACATTGAGGCTTCAAAAAGTAGTTATTCAACATGAGGCACATTCCAAATGACATTTTGAATCAATTTTTCTACAGTCCAGAAAATCAATTTTCTGATGAAAAAGGATGACCCGTGACCTGTCGAAATTTCTCCAGATGGTCAGAAATGGAAATGTTTTAATGTTTAATTTTTTGACTGCAAATGACTATTCCATGTAAATTATCACTTTTGGAACAAAAACAAGTGTTTTTAGAGTCACTTTAATGCCTGAAATTGGTCGAAATAGAAGCTTCTTAATAGGAGTAAAAGTCTGTAATAATGGCAATTTTGGTCACACATAGGATTTAAAAAGTAGTTATTCAACATGAGTCACATTTCAAATGACATTTTTATTCAATTTTTCTACAGTCCAAAAAATCTATTTTCTGATGAAAAACGATGACCCGTGACCTGTCGAAATTTCTCCAGATGATCAGAAATGGACATTTTTCAATGTTTAATTTTTGGACTTCAAATGACTATTCCATGTAAATTATCACTTTTGGAACAAAAATAAGTGTGTTTATAGTCACTTTAATGCCTGAAATTGGTCGAAATAGAAGCTTCTAAATAGGAGAAAAAGTCTGTAATAATGGCAATTTTGGTCACATTGAGGCTTTGAAAAGTAGTTATTCAACATGAGGCACATTCCAAATGACATTTTTGAATCAATTTTTCTACAGTCCAAAAAATCAATTTTCTGATGAAAAACGATGACCTGTGACCTGTCGAAATTTCTCCAGATGGCCAGAAATTGAAATTTTTTAATGTTTAATTGTTTGACTGCAAATGACTATTTCATATAAATTATCACTTTTGGAACAAAAATAAGTGTGTTTAGAGTCACTTTAATGTCTGAAATTAGTCGAAATAGACGCTTCTGAATAGGAGAAAAAGTCTGTAATAATGGCAATTTTGGTCACATTGAGGCTTTAAAAAGTAGTTATTCAACATGAGGCACATTCCAAATGACATTTTGAATCAATTTTTCTACAGTCCAAAAAATCAATTTTCTGATGAAAAACGATGACCCGTGACCTGTCGAAATTTCTCCGGATGGTCAGAAATGGACATTTTTCAATGTTTAATTTTTGGACTTCAAATGACTATTCCATGTAAATTATCACTTTTGGAACAAAAATAAGTGTGTTTATAGTCACTTTAATGCCTGAAATTGGTCGAAATAGAAGCTTCTAAATAGGAGAAAAAGTCTGTAATAATGGCAATTTTGGTCACATTGAGGCTTTAAAAAGTAGTTATTCAACATGAGGCACATTCCAAATGACATTTTGAATCAATTTTTCTACAGTCCAAAAAATCAATTTTCTGATGAAAAACGATGACCTGTGACCTGTCGAAATTTCTCCAGATGGCCAGAAATGGAAATTTTTTAATGTTTAATTTTTTGACTGCAAATGACTATTTCATATAAATTATCACGTTTGGAACAAAAATAAGTGTGTTTAGAGTCACTTTAATGTCTGAAATTGGTCGAAATAGACGCTTCTGAATAGGAGAAAAAGTCTGTAATAATGGCAATTTTGGTAACATTGAGGCTTTAAAAAGTAGTTATTCAACATGGGGCACATTCCAAATGACATTTTGAATCAATTTTTCTACAGTCCAAAAAATCAATTTTCTGATGAAAAACGATGACCTGTCGTGACCTGTCGAAATGTCTCCAGATGGTCAGAAATGGAAATTTTTAATGTTTAACTTTTTTGACTGCAAATGACTATTCCATGTAAATTATCACTTTTGGAACAAAAACAAGTGTGTTTAGAGTCACTTTATGCCTGAAATTGGTCGAAATAGAAGCTTCTGAATAGGAGAAAAAGTCTGTAATAATGGCAATTTTGGTCACATTGAGGCTTTAAAAAGTAGTTATTCAAAATGAGGCACATTCCAAATGACATTTTGAATCAATTTTTCTACAGTCCAAAAAAGGAATTTTCTGATGAAAAACGATGACCCGTGACCTGTCGAAATTTCTCCAGATGGTCAGAAATGGAAATTTTTTAATGTTTAATTTTTTGACTGCAATTGACTATTCCATGTAAATTATCACTTTTGGAACAAAAACAAGTGTGTTTAGACTCACTTTAATGCCTGAAATTAGTCGAAATAGAAGCTTCTGAATAGGAGAAAAAGTCTGCAATAATGGCAATTTTGGTCACATTGAGGTTTCAAAAAGTAGTTATTCAACATGAGGCACAATCCAAATGACATTTTGAATCAATTTTTCTACAGTCCAAAAAATCAATTTTCTGATGAAAAACGATGACCCGTGACCTGTCGAAATTTCTCCAGATGGTCAGAAATCGAAATTTTTATTGTTTAATTTTTTGACTGCAAATGACTATTCCATGTAAATTATCACTTTTGGAACAAAAACAAGTGTGTTTAGAGTCAGTTTAATGCCTGAAATTGGTCGAAAAAGAAGCTTCTGAGTAGGAGAATATGTCCGTAAAAATGGCAATTTTGGTCACATTGAGGCTTCAAAAAGTAGTTATTCAACATGAGGCACATTCCAAATGACATTTTGAATCAATTTTTCTACAGTCCAGAAAATAATTTTCTGATGAAAAAGGATGACCCGTGACCTGTCGAAATTTCTCCAGATGGTCAGAAATGGAAATGTTGTAATGTTTAATTTTTTGACTGCAAATGACTATTCCATGTAAATTATCACTTTTGGAACAAGAACAAGTGTTTTTAGAGTCACTTTAATGCCTGAAATTGGTCGAAATAGAAGCTTCTGAATAGGAGAAAAAGTCTGTAATAATGGCAATTTTGGTCACATTGAGGCTTTAAAAAGTATTTATTCAACATGAGGCACATTCCAAATGACATTTTGAATCAATTTTTCTACAGTCCAAAAAATCAATTTTCTGATGAAAAACGATGAGCCGTGACCTGTCGAAATTTCTCCAGATGGTCAGAAATCGAAATTTTTATTGTTTAATTTTTTGACTGCAAATGACTATTCCATGTAAATTATCACTTTTGGAACAAAAACAAGTGTGTTTAGAGTCAGTTTAATGCCTGAAATTGGTCGAAAAAGAAGCTTCTGAGTAGGAGAAAATGTCCGTAAAAATGGCAATTTTGGTCACATTGAGGCTTCAAAAAGTAGTTATTCAACATGAGGCACATTCCAAATGACATTTTGAATCAATTTTTCTACAGTCCAGAAAATCAATTTTCTGATGAAAAAGGATGACCCGTGACCTGTCGAAATTTCTCCAGATGGTCAGAAATGGAAATGTTTTAATGTTTAAGTTTTTTGACTGCAAATGACTATTCCATGTAAATTATCACTTTTGGAACAAAAACAAGTGTTTTTAGAGTCACTTTAATGCCTGAAATTGGTCGAAATAGAAGCTTCTGAATAGGAGAAAAAGTCTGTAATAATGGCAATTTTGGTCACATTGAGGCTTTAAAAAGTAGTTATTCAACATGAGGCACATTCCAAATGACATTTTGAATCAATTTTTCTACAGTCCTAAACATCAATTTTCTGATGAAAAACAATGACCTATGACCTGTCGAAATTTCTCCAGATGGCCAGAAATGGAAATTTTTTAATGTTTAAATTTTTTGACTGCAAATGACTATTCCATGTAAATTATCACTTTTGGAACTAAAATAAGTGTGTTTAGAGTCACGTTAATGCCTGAAATTGTTCGAAATAGAAGCTTCTGAATAGGAGAAAAAGTCTGCAATAATGGCAATTTTGGTCACATTGAGGTTTCAAAAAGTAACTATTCAACATGAGGCACAATCCAAATGACATTTTAAATCAACTTTTTTACAGTCCAAAAAATCAATTTTCTGATGAAAAAGGATGACCCGTGACCTGTCGAAATTTCTCCAGATGGTCAAAAATCGAAATTTTTATTGTTTAATTTTTTGACTGCAAATGACTATTCCATGTAAATTATCACTTTTGGAACAAAAATAAGTGTGTTTAGACTCACTTTAATGACTGAAATTGGTCGAAATAGAAGCTTCTGAATAGGAGAAAAAGTCTGTAATAATGGCAATTTTGGTCACATTGAGGCTTTAAAAAGTAGTTATTCAACATGAGGCACATTCCAAATGACATTTTGAATCAATTTTTCTACAGTCCAAAAAATCAATTTTCTGATGAAAAACGATGACCCGTGACCTGTCGAAATTTCTCCAGATGGTCAGAAATCGAAATTTTTATTGTTTAATTTTTTGACTGAAAATGACTATTCCATGTAAATTATCACTTTTGGAACAAAAACAAGTGTGTTTAGAGTCAGTTTAATGCCTGAAATTGGTAGAAAAAGAAGCTTCTGAGTAGGAGAAAATGTCCGTAAAAATGGCAATTTTGGTCACATTGAGGCTTCAAAAAGTAGTTATTCAACATGAGGCACATTCCAAATGACATTTTGAATCAATTTTTCTACAGTCCAGAAAATAATTTTCTGATGAAAAAGGATGACCCGTGACCTGTCGAAATTTCTCCAGATGGTCAGAAATGGAAATGTTTTAATGTTTAATTTTTTGACTGCAAATGACTATTCCATGTAAATTATCACTTTTGGAACAAAAACAAGTGTTTTTAGAGTCACTTTAATGCCTGAAATTGGTCGAAATAGAAGCTTCTGAATAGGAGAAAAAGTCTGTAATAATGGCAATTTTGGTCACATTGAGGCTTTAAAAAGTATTTATTCAACATGAGGCACATTCCAAATGACATTTTGAATCAATTTTTCTACAGACCAGAAAATCAATTTTCTGATGAAAAACGATGACCCGTGACCTGTCGAAATTTCTCCAGATGGTCAGAAATCGAAATTTTTATTGTTTAATTTTTTGACTGCAAATGACTATTCCATGTAAATTATCACTTTTGGAACAAAAACAAGTGTGTTTAGAGTCAGTTTAATGCCTGAAATTGGTCGAAAAAGAAGCTTCTGAGTAGGAGAAAATGTCCGTAAAAATGGCAATTTTGGTCACATTGAGGCTTCAAAAAGTAGTTATTCAACATGAGGCACATTCCAAATGACATTTTGAATCAATTTTTCTACAGTCCAGAAAATCAATTTTCTGATGAAAAAGGATGACCCGTGACCTGTCGAAATTTCTCCAGATGGTCAGAAATGGAAATGTTTTAATGTTTAATTTTTTGACTGCAAATGACTATTCCATGTAAATTATCACTTTTGGAACAAAAACAAGTGTTTTTAGAGTCACTTTAATGCCTGAAATTGGTCGAAATAGAAGCTTCTGAATAGGAGAAAAAGTCTGTAATAATGGCAATTTTGGTCACATTGAGGCTTTAAAAAGTATTTATTCAACATGAGGCACATTCCAAATGACATTTTGAATCAATTTTTCTACAGACCAGAAAATCAATTTTCTGATGAAAAACGATGACCCGTGACCTGTCGAAATTTCTCCAGATGGTCAGAAATCGAAATTTTTATTGTTTAATTTTTTGACTGCAAATGACTATTCCATGTAAATTATCACTTTTGGAACAAAAACAAGTGTGTTTAGAGTCAGTTTAATGCCTGAAATTGGTCGAAAAAGAAGCTTCTGAGTAGGAGAAAATGTCCGTAAAAATGGCAATTTTGGTCACATTGAGGCTTCAAAAAGTAGTTATTCAACATGAGGCACATTCCAAATGACATTTTGAATCAATTTTTCTACAGTCCAGAAAATCAATTTTCTGATGAAAAAGGATGACCCGTGACCTGTCGAAATTTCTCCAGATGGTCAGAAATGGAAATGTTTTAATGTTTAATTTTTTGACTGCAAATGACTATTCCATGTAAATTATCACTTTTGGAACAAAAACAAGTGTTTTTAGAGTCACTTTAATGCCTGAAATTGGTCGAAATAGAAGCTTCTGAATAGGAGAAAAAGTCTATAATAATGGCAATTTTGGTCACATTGAGGCTTTAAAAAGTAGTTATTCAACATGAGGCACATTCCAAATGACATTTTTAATCAATTTTTCTACAGTCCAAAAAATCAATTTTCTGATGAAAAAGGATGACCCGTGACCTGTCGAAATTTCTCCAGATGGTCAGAAATCGAAATTTTTATTGTTTAATTTTTGGACTGCAAATGACTATTCCATGTAAATTATCACTTTTGGAACAAAAATAAGTGTGTTTAGACTCACTTTAATGACTGAAATTGGTCGAAATAGAAGCTTCTGAATAGGAGAAAAAGTCTGTAATAATGGCAATTTTGGTCACATTGAGGCTTTAAAAAGTAGTTATTCAACATGAGGCACATTCCAAATGACATTTTGAATCAATTTTTCTACAGTCCAAAAAATCAATTTTCTGATGAAAAACGATGACCCGTGACCTGTCGAAATTTCTCCAGATGGTCAGAAATGGAAATTTTTTAATGTTTAATTTTTTGACTGCAATTGACTATTCCATGTAAATTATCACTTTTGGAACAAAAACAAGTGTGTTTAGACTCACTTTAATGCCTGAAATTAGTCGAAATAGAAGCTTCTGAATAGGAGAAAAAGTCTGCAATAATGGCAATTTTGGTCACATTGAGGTTTCAAAAAGTAGTTATTCAACATGAGGCACAATCCAAATGACATTTTGAATCAATTTTTCTACAGTCCAAAAAATCAATTTTCTGATGAAAAACGATGACCCGTGACCTGTCGAAATTTCTCCAGATGGTCAGAAATCGAAATTTGTATTGTTTAATTTTTTGACTGCAATTGACTATTCCATGTAAATTATCACTTTTGGAACTAAAATAAGTGTGTTTAGAGTCACGTTAATGCCTGAAATTGGTCGAAATAGAAGCTTCTAAATAGGAGAAAAAGTCTGTAATAATGGCAATTTTGGTCACATTGAGGCTTTAAAAAGTAGTTATTCAACATGAGGCACATTCCAAATGACATTTTGAATCAATTTTTCTACAGTCCAAAAAATCTATTTTCTGATGAAAAACGATGACCTGTGACCTGTCGAAATTTCTCCAAATGGCCAGAAATGGAAATTTTTTAATGTTTAATTTTTTGACTGCAAATGACTATTTCATATAAATTATCACTTTTGGAACAAAAATAAGTGTGTTTAGAGTCACTTTAATGTCTGAAATTGGTCGAAATAGACGCTTCTGAATAGGAGAAAAAGTCTGTAATAATGGCAATTTTGGTAACATTGAGGCTTTAAAAAGTAGTTATTCAACATGGGGCACATTCCAAATGACATTTTGAATCAATTTTTCTACAGTCCAAAAAATCATCTTTCTGATGAAAAACGATGACCCGTCGTGACCTGTCGAAATGTCTCCAGATGGTCAGAAATGGAAATTTTTTAATGTTTAACTTTTTTGACTGCAAATGACTATTCCATGTAAATTATCACTTTTGGAACAAAAACAAGTGTGTTTAGAGTCACTTTATGCCTGAAATTGGTCGAAATAGAAGCTTCTGAATAGGGGAAAAAGTCTGTAATAATGGCAATTTTGGTCACATTGAGGCTTTAAAAAGTAGTTATTCAACATGAGGCACATTCCAAATGACATTTTGAATCAATTTTTCTACAGTCCAAAAAAGGAATTTTCTGATGAAAAACGATGACCCGTGACCTGTCGAAATTTCTCCAGATGGTCAGAAATGGAAATTTTTTAATGTTTAATTTTTTGACTGCAATTGACTATTCCATGTAAATTATCACTTTTGGAACAAAAACAAGTGTGTTTAGACTCACTTTAATGCCTGAAATTAGTCGAAATAGAAGCTTCTGAATAGGAGAAAAAGTCTGCAATAATGGCAATTTTGGTCACATTGAGGTTTCAAAAAGTAGTTATTCAACATGAGGCACAATCCAAATGACATTTTGAATCAATTTTTCTACAGTCCAAAAAATCAATTTTCTGATGAAAAACGATGACCCGTGACCTGTCGAAATTTCTCCAGATGGTCAGAAATCGAAATTTGTATTGTTTAATTTTTTGACTGCAATTGACTATTCCATGTAAATTATCACTTTTGGAACTAAAATAAGTGTGTTTAGAGTCACGTTAATGCCTGAAATTGGTCGAAATAGAAGCTTCTAAATAGGAGAAAAAGTCTGTAATAATGGCAATTTTGGTCACATTGAGGCTTTAAAAAGTAGTTATTCAACATGAGGCACATTCCAAATGACATTTTGAATCAATTTTTCTACAGTCCAAAAAATCTATTTTCTGATGAAAAACGATGACCTGTGACCTGTCGAAATTTCTCCAAATGGCCAGAAATGGAAATTTTTTAATGTTTAATTTTTTGACTGCAAATGACTATTTCATATAAATTATCACTTTTGGAACAAAAATAAGTGTGTTTAGAGTCACTTTAATGTCTGAAATTGGTCGAAATAGACGCTTCTGAATAGGAGAAAAAGTCTGTAATAATGGCAATTTTGGTAACATTGAGGCTTTAAAAAGTAGTTATTCAACATGGGGCACATTCCAAATGACATTTTGAATCAATTTTTCTACAGTCCAAAAAATCATCTTTCTGATGAAAAACGATGACCCGTCGTGACCTGTCGAAATGTCTCCAGATGGTCAGAAATGGAAATTTTTTAATGTTTAACTTTTTTGACTGCAAATGACTATTCCATGTAAATTATCACTTTTGGAACAAAAATAAGTGTGTTTAGAGTCACTTTAATGTCTGAAATTGGTCGAAATAGACGCTTTTGAATAGGAGAAAAAGTCTGTAATAATGGCAATTTTGGTAACATTGAGGCTTTAAAAAGTAGTTATTCAACATGGGGCACATTCCAAATGACATTTTGAATCAATTTTTCTACAGTCCAAAAAATCAATTTTCTGATGAAAAACGATGACCCGTGACCTGTCGAAATTTCTCCAGATGGTCAGAAATCGAAATTTGTATTGTTTAATTTTTTGACTGCAATTGACTATTCCATGTAAATTATCACTTTTGGAACAAAAACAAGTGTGTTTAGACTCACTTTAATGCCTGAAATTAGTCGAAATAGAAGCTTCTGAATAGGAGAAAAAGTCTGCAATAATGGCAATTTTGGTCACATTGAGGTTTCAAAAAGTAGTTATTCAACATGAGGCACAATCCAAATGACATTTTGAATCAATTTTTCTACAGTCCAAAAAATCAATTTTCTGATGAAAAACGATGACCCGTGACCTGTCGAAATTTCTCCAGATGGTCAGAAATTGAAATTTGTATTGTTTAATTTTTTGACTGCAATTGACTATTCCATGTAAATTATCACTTTTGGAACAAAAACAAGTGTGTTTAGACTCACTTTAATGCCTGAAATTAGTCGAAAAAGAAGCTTCTGAGTAGGAGAAAATGTCCGTAAAAATGGCAATTTTGGTCACATTGAGGCTTCAAAAAGTAGTTATTCAACATGAGGCACATTCCAAATGACATTTTGAATCAATTTTTCTACAGTCCAGAAAATCAATTTTCTGATGAAAAAGGATGACCCGTGACCTGTCGAAATTTCTCCAGATGGTCAGAAATGGAAATGTTTTAATGTTTAATTTTTTGACTGCAAATGACTATTCCATGTAAATTATCACTTTTGGAACAAAAATAAGTGTGTTTATAGTCACTTTAATGCCTGAAATTGGTCGAAATAGAAGCTTCTAAATAGGAGAAAAAGTCTGTAATAATGGCAATTTTGGTCACATTGAGGCTTTAAAAAGTAGTTATTCAACATGAGGCACATTCCAAATGACATTTTGAATCAATTTTTCTACAGTCCAAAAAATCTATTTTCTGATGAAAAACGATGACCTGTGACCTTTCGAAATTTCTCCAGATGGCCAGAAATGGAAATTTTTTATTGTTTAATTTTTTGACTGCAAATGACTATTTCATATAAATTATCACTTTTGGAACAAAAATAAGTGTGTTTAGAGTCACTTTAATGTCTGAAATTGGTCGAAATAGACGCTTTTGAATAGGAGAAAAAGTCTGTAATAATGGCAATTTTGGTAACATTGAGGCTTTAAAAAGTAGTTATTCAACATGGGGCACATTCCAAATGACATTTTGAATCAATTTTTCTACAGTCCAAAAAATCATCTTTCTGATGAAAAACGATGACCCGTCGTGACCTGTCGAAATGTCTCCAGATGGTCAGAAATGGAAATTTTTTAATGTTTAACTTTTTTGACTGCAAATGACTATTCCATGTAAATTATCACTTTTGGAACAAAAACAAGTGTGTTTAGAGTCACTTTATGCCTGAAATTGGTCGAAATAGAAGCTTCTGAATATGGGAAAAAGTCTGTAATAATGGCAATTTTGGTCACATTGAGGCTTTAAAAAGTAGTTATTCAACATGAGGCACATTCCAAATGACATTTTGAATCAATTTTTCTACAGTCCAAAAAAGGAATTTTCTGATGAAAAACGATGACCCGTGACCTGTCGAAATTTCTCCAGATGGTCAGAAATGGAAATTTTTAATGTTTAATTTTTTGACTGCAATTGACTATTCCATGTAAATTATCACTTTTGGAACAAAAACAAGTGTGTTTAGACTCACTTTAATGCCTGAAATTAGTCGAAATAGAAGCTTCTGAATAGGAGAAAAAGTCTGCAATAATGGCAATTTTGGTCACATTGAGGTTTCAAAAAGTAGTTATTCAACATGAGGCACAATCCAAATGACATTTTGAATCAATTTTTCTACAGTCCAAAAAATCAATTTTCTGATGAAAAACGATGACCCGTGTGACCTGTCGAAATTTCTCCAGATGGTCAGAAATCGAAATTTTTATTGTTTAATTTTTTGACTGCAAATGACTATTCCATGTAAATTATCACTTTTGGAACAAAAACAAGTGTGTTTAGAGTCAGTTTAATGCCTGAAATTGGTCGAAAAAGAAGCTTCTGAGTAGGAGAAAATGTCCGTAAAAATGGCAATTTTGGTCACATTGAGGCTTCAAAAAGTAGTTATTCAACATGAGGCACATTCCAAATGACATTTTGAACCAATTTTTCTACAGTCCAGAAAATAATTTTCTGATGAAAAAGGATGACCCGTGACCTGTCGAAATTTCTCCAGATGGTCAGAAATGGAAATGTTTTAATGTTTAATTTTTTGACTGCAAATGACTATTCCATGTAAATTATCACTTTTGAAACAAGAACAAGTGTTTTTAGAGTCACTTTAATGCCTGAAATTGGTCGAAATAGAAGCTTCTGAATAGGAGAAAAAGTCTGTAATAATGGCAATTTTGGTCACATTGAGGCTTTAAAAAGTATTTATTCAACATGAGGCACATTCCAAATGACATTTTGAATCAATTTTTCTACAGTCCAAAAAATCAATTTTCTGATGAAAAACGATGACCCGTGACCTGTCGAAATTTCTCCAGATGGTCAGAAATCGAAATTTTTATTGTTTAATTTTTTGACTGCAAATGACTATTCCATGTAAATTATCACTTTTGGAACAAAAACAAGTGTGTTTAGAGTCAGTTTAATGCCTGAAATTGGTCGAAAAAGAAGCTTCTGAGTAGGAGAAAATGTCCGTAAAAATGGCAATTTTGGTCACATTGAGGCTTCAAAAAGTAGTTATTCAACATGAGGCACATTCCAAATGACATTTTGAATCAATTTTTCTACAGTCCAGAAAATCAATTTTCTGATTAAAAAGGATGACCCGTGACCTGTCGAAATTTCTCCAGATGGTCAGAAATGGAAATGTTTTAATGTTTAAGTTTTTTGACTGCAAATGAATATTCCATGTAAATTATCACTTTTGGAACAAAAATAAGTGTGTTTAGACTCACTTTAATGACTGAAATTGGTCGAAATAGAAGCTTCTGAATAGGAGAAAAAGTCTGTAATAATGGCAATTTTGGTCACATTGAGGCTTTAAAAAGTAGTTATTCAACATGAGGCACATTCCAAATGACATTTTGAATCAATTTTTCTACAGTCCAAAAAATCAATTTTCTGATGAAAAACGATGACCCGTGACCTGTCGAAATTTCTCCAGATGGTCAGAAATGGAAATTTTTTAATGTTTAATTTTTTGACTGCAATTGACTATTCCATGTAAATTATCACTTTTGGAACAAAAACAAGTGTGTTTAGACTCACTTTAATGCCTGAAATTAGTCGAAATAGAAGCTTCTGAATAGGAGAAAAAGTCTGCAATAATGGCAATTTTGGTCACATTGAGGTTTCAAAAAGTAGTTATTCAACATGAGGCACAATCCAAATGACATTTTGAATCAATTTTTCTACAGTCCAAAAAATCAATTTTCTGATGAAAAACGATGACCCGTGACCTGTCGAAATTTCTCCAGATGGTCAGAAATCGAAATTTGTATTGTTTAATTTTTTGACTGCAATTGACTATTCCATGTAAATTATCACTTTTGGAACTAAAATAAGTGTGTTTAGAGTCACGTTAATGCCTGAAATTGGTCGAAATAGAAGCTTCTAAATAGGAGAAAAAGTCTGTAATAATGGCAATTTTGGTCACATTGAGGCTTTAAAAAGTAGTTATTCAACATGAGGCACATTCCAAATGACATTTTGAATCAATTTTTCTACAGTCCCAAAAATCTATTTTCTGATGAAAAACGATGACCTGTGACCTGTCGAAATTTCTCCAAATGGCCAGAAATGGAAATTTTTTAATGTTTAATTTTTTGACTGCAAATGACTATTTCATATAAATTATCACTTTTGGAACAAAAATAAGTGTGTTTAGAGTCACTTTAATGTCTGAAATTGGTCGAAATAGACGCTTCTGAATAGGAGAAAAAGTCTGTAATAATGGCAATTTTGGTAACATTGAGGCTTTAAAAAGTAGTTATTCAACATGGGGCACATTCCAAATGACATTTTGAATCAATTTTTCTACAGTCCAAAAAATCATCTTTCTGATGAAAAACGATGACCCGTCGTGACCTGTCGAAATGTCTCCAGATGGTCAGAAATGGAAATTTTTTAATGTTTAACTTTTTTGACTGCAAATGACTATTCCATGTAAATTATCACTTTTGGAACAAAAACAAGTGTGTTTAGAGTCACTTTATGCCTGAAATTGGTCGAAATAGAAGCTTCTGAATAGGGGAAAAAGTCTGTAATAATGGCAATTTTGGTCACATTGAGGCTTTAAAAAGTAGTTATTCAACATGAGGCACATTCCAAATGACATTTTGAATCAATTTTTCTACAGTCCAAAAAAGGAATTTTCTGATGAAAAACGATGACCCGTGACCTGTCGAAATTTCTCCAGATGGTCAGAAATGGAAATTTTTTAATGTTTAATTTTTTGACTGCAATTGACTATTCCATGTAAATTATCACTTTTGGAACAAAAACAAGTGTGTTTAGACTCACTTTAATGCCTGAAATTAGTCGAAATAGAAGCTTCTGAATAGGAGAAAAAGTCTGCAATAATGGCAATTTTGGTCACATTGAGGTTTCAAAAAGTAGTTATTCAACATGAGGCACAATCCAAATGACATTTTGAATCAATTTTTCTACAGTCCAAAAAATCAATTTTCTGATGAAAAACGATGACCCGTGACCTGTCGAAATTTCTCCAGATGGTCAGAAATCGAAATTTGTATTGTTTAATTTTTTGACTGCAATTGACTATTCCATGTAAATTATCACTTTTGGAACTAAAATAAGTGTGTTTAGAGTCACGTTAATGCCTGAAATTGGTCGAAATAGAAGCTTCTAAATAGGAGAAAAAGTCTGTAATAATGGCAATTTTGGTCACATTGAGGCTTTAAAAAGTAGTTATTCAACATGAGGCACATTCCAAATGACATTTTGAATCAATTTTTCTACAGTCAAAAAAATCTATTTTCTGATGAAAAACGATGACCTGTGACCTGTCGAAATTTCTCCAAATGGCCAGAAATGGAAATTTTTTAATGTTTAATTTTTTGACTGCAAATGACTATTTCATATAAATTATCACTTTTGGAACAAAAATAAGTGTGTTTAGAGTCACTTTAATGTCTGAAATTGGTCGAAATAGACGCTTCTGAATAGGAGAAAAAGTCTGTAATAATGGCAATTTTGGTAACATTGAGGCTTTAAAAAGTAGTTATTCAACATGGGGCACATTCCAAATGACATTTTGAATCAATTTTTCTACAGTCCAAAAAATCATCTTTCTGATGAAAAACGATGACCCGTCGTGACCTGTCGAAATGTCTCCAGATGGTCAGAAATGGAAATTTTTTAATGTTTAACTTTTTTGACTGCAAATGACTATTCCATGTAAATTATCACTTTTGGAACAAAAATAAGTGTGTTTAGAGTCACTTTAATGTCTGAAATTGGTCGAAATAGACGCTTTTGAATAGGAGAAAAAGTCTGTAATAATGGCAATTTTGGTAACATTGAGGCTTTAAAAAGTAGTTATTCAACATGGGGCACATTCCAAATGACATTTTGAATCAATTTTTCTACAGTCCAAAAAATCAATCTTCTGATGAAAAACGATGACCCGTGACCTGTCGAAATTTCTCCAGATGGTCAGAAATCGAAATTTGTATTGTTTAATTTTTTGACTGCAATTGACTATTCCATGTAAATTATCACTTTTGGAACAAAAACAAGTGTGTTTAGACTCACTTTAATGCCTGAAATTAGTCAAAATAGAAGCTTCTGAATAGGAGAAAAAGTCTGCAATAATGGCAATTTTGGTCACATTGAGGTTTCAAAAAGTAGTTATTCAACATGAGGCACAATCCAAATGACATTTTGAATCAATTTTTCTACAGTCCAAAAAATCAATTTTCTGATGAAAAACGATGACCCGTGACCTGTCGAAATTTCTCCAGATGGTCAGAAATCGAAATTTGTATTGTTTAATTTTTTGACTGCAATTGACTATTCCATGTAAATTATCACTTTTGGAACAAAAACAAGTGTGTTTAGACTCACTTTAATGCCTGAAATTAGTCGAAAAAGAAGCTTCTGAGTAGGAGAAAATGTCCGTAAAAATGGCAATTTTGGTCACATTGAGGCTTCAAAAAGTAGTTATTCAACATGAGGCACATTCCAAATGACATTTTGAATCAATTTTTCTACAGTCCAGAAAATCAATTTTCTGATGAAAAAGGATGACCCGTGACCTGTCGAAATTTCTCCAGATGGTCAGAAATGGAAATGTTTTAATGTTTAATTTTTTGACTGCAAATGACTATTCCATGTAAATTATCACTTTTGGAACAAAAATAAGTGTGTTTATAGTCACTTTAATGCCTGAAATTGGTCGAAATAGAAGCTTCTAAATAGGAGAAAAAGTCTGTAATAATGGCAATTTTGGTCACATTGAGGCTTTAAAAAGTAGTTATTCAACATGAGGCACATTCCAAATGACATTTTGAATCAATTTTTCTACAGTCCAAAAAATCTATTTTCTGATGAAAAACGATGACCTGTGACCTGTCGAAATTTCTCCAGATGGCCAGAAATGGAAATTTTTTATTGTTTAATTTTTTGACTGCAAATGACTATTTCATATAAATTATCACTTTTGGAACAAAAATAAGTGTGTTTAGAGTCACTTTAATGTCTGAAATTGGTCGAAATAGACGCTTTTGAATAGGAGAAAAAGTCTGTAATA
Source organism: Triturus cristatus (assembly GCF_964204655.1). Lineage (NCBI taxonomy): Eukaryota > Metazoa > Chordata > Amphibia > Caudata > Salamandridae > Triturus > Triturus cristatus. Next base: position 1,196,946,659 of record NC_140589.1, on the reverse strand, counting down.
ATGGCAATTTTGGTAACATTGAGGCTTTAAAAAGTAGTTATTCAACATGGGGCACATTCCAAATGACATTTTGAATCAATTTTTCTACAGTCCAAAAAATCATCTTTCTGATGAAAAACGATGACCCGTCGTGACCTGTCGAAATGTCTCCAGATGGTCAGAAATGGAAATTTTTTAATGTTTAACTTTTTTGACTGCAAATGACTATTCCATGTAAATTATCACTTTTGGAACAAAAACAAGTGTGTTTAGAGTCACTTTATGCCTGAAATTGGTCGAAATAGAAGCTTCTGAATAGGGGAAAAAGTCTGTAATAATGGCAATTTTGGTCACATTGAGGCTTTAAAAAGTAGTTATTCAACATGAGGCACATTCCAAATGACATTTTGAATCAATTTTTCTACAGTCCAAAAAAGGAATTTTCTGATGAAAAACGATGACCCGTGACCTGTCGAAATTTCTCCAGATGGTCAGAAATGGAAATTTTTAATGTTTAATTTTTTGACTGCAATTGACTATTCCATGTAAATTATCACTTTTGGAACAAAAACAAGTGTGTTTAGACTCACTTTAATGCCTGAAATTAGTCGAAATAGAAGCTTCTGAATAGGAGAAAAAGTCTGCAATAATGGCAATTTTGGTCACATTGAGGTTTCAAAAAGTAGTTATTCAACATGAGGCACAATCCAAATGACATTTTGAATCAATTTTTCTACAGTCCAAAAAATCAATTTTCTGATGAAAAACGATGACCCGTGTGACCTGTCGAAATTTCTCCAGATGGTCAGAAATCGAAATTTTTATTGTTTAATTTTTTGACTGCAAATGACTATTCCATGTAAATTATCACTTTTGGAACAAAAACAAGTGTGTTTAGAGTCAGTTTAATGCCTGAAATTGGTCGAAAAAGAAGCTTCTGAGTAGGAGAAAATGTCCGTAAAAATGGCAATTTTGGTCACATTGAGGCTTCAAAAAGTAGTTATTCAACATGAGGCACATTCCAAATGACATTTTGAACCAATTTTTCTACAGTCCAGAAAATAATTTTCTGATGAAAAAGGATGACCCGTGACCTGTCGAAATTTCTCCAGATGGTCAGAAATGGAAATGTTTTAATGTTTAATTTTTTGACTGCAAATGACTATTCCATGTAAATTATCACTTTTGAAACAAGAACAAGTGTTTTTAGAGTCACTTTAATGCCTGAAATTGGTCGAAATAGAAGCTTCTGAATAGGAGAAAAAGTCTGTAATAATGGCAATTTTGGTCACATTGAGGCTTTAAAAAGTATTTATTCAACATGAGGCACATTCCAAATGACATTTTGAATCAATTTTTCTACAGTCCAAAAAATCAATTTTCTGATGAAAAACGATGACCCGTGACCTGTCGAAATTTCTCCAGATGGTCAGAAATTGAAATTTTTATTGTTTAATTTTTTGACTGCAAATGACTATTCCATGTAAATTATCACTTTTGGAACAAAAACAAGTGTGTTTAGAGTCAGTTTAATGCCTGAAATTGGTCGAAAAAGAAGCTTCTGAGTAGGAGAAAATGTCCGTAAAAATGGCAATTTTGGTCACATTGAGGCTTCAAAAAGTAGTTATTCAACATGAGGCACATTCCAAATGACATTTTGAATCAATTTTTCTACAGTCCAGAAAATCAATTTTCTGATGAAAAAGGATGACCCGTGACCTGTCGAAATTTCTCCAGATGGTCAGAAATGGAAATGTTTTAATGTTTAAGTTTTTTGACTGCAAATGAATATTCCATGTAAATTATCACTTTTGGAACAAAAACAAGTGTTTTTAGAGTCACTTTAATGCCTGAAATTGGTCGAAATAGAAGCTTCTGAATAGGAGAAAAAGTCTGTAATAATGGCAATTTTGGTCACATTGAGGCTTTAAAAAGTAGTTATTCAACATGAGGCACATTCCAAATGACATTTTGAATCAATTTTTCTACAGTCCTAAAAATCAATTTTCTGATGAAAAACAATGACCTATGACCTGTCGAAATTTCTCCAGATGGCCAGAAATGGAAATTTTTTAATGTTTAAATTTTTTGACTGCAAATGACTATTCCATGTAAATTATCACTTTTGGAACTAAAATAAGTGTGTTTAGAGTCACGTTAATGCCTGAAATTGTTCGAAATAGAAGCTTCTGAATAGGAGAAAAAGTCTGCAATAATGGCAATTTTGGTCACATTGAGGTTTCAAAAAGTAACTATTCAACATGAGGCACAATCCAAATGACATTTTAAATCAATTTTTTTACAGTCCAAAAAATCAATTTTCTGATGAAAAAGGATGACCCGTGACCTGTCGAAATTTCTCCAGATGGTCAAAAATCGAAATTTTTATTGTTTAATTTTTTGACTGCCAATGACTATTCCATGTAAATTATCACTTTTGGAACAAAAATAAGTGTGTTTAGACTCACTTTAATGACTGAAATTGGTCGAAATAGAAGCTTCTGAATAGGAGAAAAAGTCTGTAATAATGGCAATTTTGGTCACATTGAGGCTTTAAAAAGTAGTTATTCAACATGAGGCACATTCCAAATGACATTTTGAATCAATTTTTCTACAGTCCAAAAAATCAATTTTCTGATGAAAAACGATGACCCGTGACCTGTCGAAATTTCTCCAGATGGTCAGAAATCGAAATTTTTATTGTTTAATTTTTTGACTGAAAATGACTATTCCATGTAAATTATCACTTTTGGAACAAAAACAAGTGTGTTTAGAGTCAGTTTAATGCCTGAAATTGGTCGAAAAAGAAGCTTCTGAGTAGGAGAAAATGTCCGTAAAAATGGCAATTTTGGTCACATTGAGGCTTCAAAAAGTAGTTATTCAACATGAGGCACATTCCAAATGACATTTTGAATCAATTTTTCTACAGTCCAGAAAATAATTTTCTGCTGAAAAAGGATGACCCGTGACCTGTCGAAATTTCTCCAGATGGTCAGAAATGGAAATGTTTTAATGTTTAATTTTTTGACTGCAAATGACTATTCCATGTAAATTATCACTTTTGGAACAAAAACAAGTGTTTTTAGAGTCACTTTAATGCCTGAAATTGGTCGAAATAGAAGCTTCTGAATAGGAGAAAAAGTCTGTAATAATGGCAATTTTGGTCACATTGAGGTTTCAAAAAGTAGTTATTCAACATGAGGCACAATCCAAATGACATTTTGAATCAATTTTTCTACAGTCCAAAAAATCAATTTTCTGATGAAAAACGATGACCCGTGACCTGTCGAAATTTCTCCAGATGGTCAGAAATCGAAATTTTTATTGTTTAATTTTTTGACTGCAAATGACTATTCCATGTAAATTATCACTTTTGGAACAAAAACAAGTGTGTTTAGAGTCAGTTTAATGCCTGAAATTGGTCGAAAAAGAAGCTTCTGAGTAGGAGAAAATGTCCGTAAAAATGGCAATTTTGGTCACATTGAGGCTTCAAAAAGTAGTTATTCAACATGAGGCACATTCCAAATGACATTTTGAATCAATTTTTCTACAGTCCAGAAAATAATTTTCTGATGAAAAAGGATGACCCGTGACCTGTCGAAATTTCTCCAGATGGTCAGAAATGGAAATGTTTTAATGTTTAATTTTTTGACTGCAAATGACTATTCCATGTAAATTATCACTTTTGGAACAAGAACAAGTGTTTTTAGAGTCACTTTAATGCCTGAAATTGGTCGAAATAGAAGCTTCTGAATAGGAGAAAAAGTCTGTAATAATGGCAATTTTGGTCACATTGAGGCTTTAAAAAGTATTTATTCAACATGAGGCACATTCCAAATGACATTTTGAATCAATTTTTCTACAGTCCAAAAAATCAATTTTCTGATGAAAAACGATGACCCGTGACCTGTCGAAATTTCTCCAGATGGTCAGAAATCGAAATTTTTATTGTTTAATTTTTTGACTGCAAATGACTATTCCATGTAAATTATCACTTTTGGAACAAAAACAAGTGTGTTTAGAGTCAGTTTAATGCCTGAAATTGGTCGAAAAAGAAGCTTCTGAGTAGGAGAAAATGTCCGTAAAAATGGCAATTTTGGTCACATTGAGGCTTCAAAAAGTAGTTATTCAACATGAGGCACATTCCAAATGACATTTTGAATCAATTTTTCTACAGTCCAGAAAATCAATTTTCTGATGAAAAAGGATGACCCGTGACCTGTCGAAATTTCTCCAGATGGTCAGAAATGGAAATGTTTTAATGTTTAATTTTTTGACTGCAAATGACTATTCCATGTAAATTATCACTTTTGGAACAAAAACAAGTGTTTTTAGAGTCACTTTAATGCCTGAAATTGGTCGAAATAGAAGCTTCTGAATAGGAGAAAAAGTCTGTAATAATGGCAATTTTGGTCACATTGAGGCTTTAAAAAGTAGTTATTCAACATGAGGCACATTCCAAATGACATTTTGAATCAATTTTTCTACAGTCCTAAAAATCAATTTTCTGATGAAAAACAATGACCTATGACCTGTCGAAATTTCTCCAGATGGCCAGAAATGGAAATTTTTTAATGTTTAAATTTTTTGACTGCAAATGACTATTCCATGTAAATTATCACTTTTGGAACAAAAACAAGTGTGTTTAGAGTCAGTTTAATGCCTGAAATTGGTCGAAAAAGAAGCTTCTGAGTAGGAGAAAATGTCCGTAAAAATGGCAATTTTGGTCACATTGAGGCTTCAAAAAGTAGTTATTCAACATGAGGCACATTCCAAATGACATTTTGAATCAATTTTTCTACAGTCCAGAAAATCAATTTTCTGATGAAAAAGGATGACCCGTGACCTGTCGAAATTTCTCCAGATGGTCAGAAATGGAAATGTTTTAATGTTTAATTTTTTGACTGCAAATGACTATTCCATGTAAATTATCACTTTTGGAACAAAAACAAGTGTTTTTAGAGTCACTTTAATGCCTGAAATTGGTCGAAATAGAAGCTTCTGAATAGGAGAAAAAGTCTATAATAATGGCAATTTTGGTCACATTGAGGCTTTAAAAAGTAGTTATTCAACATGAGGCACATTCCAAATGACATTTTTAATCAATTTTTCTACAGTCCAAAAAATCAATTTTCTGATGAAAAACGATGACCCGTGACCTGTCGAAATTTCTCCAGATGGTCAGAAATCGAAATTTTTATTGTTTAATTTTTGGACTGCAAATGACTATTCCATGTAAATTATCACTTTTGGAACAAAAATAAGTGTGTTTAGACTCACTTTAATGACTGAAATTGGTCGAAATAGAAGCTTCTGAATAGGAGAAAAAGTCTGTAATAATGGCAATTTTGGTCACATTGAGGCTTTAAAAAGTAGTTATTCAACATGAGGCACATTCCAAATGACATTTTGAATCAATTTTTCTACAGTCCAAAAAATCAATTTTCTGATGAAAAAGGATGACCCGTGACCTGTCGAAATTTCTCCAGATGGTCAGAAATGGAAATTTTTTAATGTTTAATTTTTTGACTGCAATTGACTATTCCATGTAAATTATCACTTTTGGAACAAAAACAAGTGTGTTTAGACTCACTTTAATGCCTGAAATTAGTCGAAATAGAAGCTTCTGAATAGGAGAAAAAGTCTGCAATAATGGCAATTTTGGTCACATTGAGGTTTCAAAAAGTAGTTATTCAACATGAGGCACAATCCAAATGACATTTTGAATCAATTTTTCTACAGTCCAAAAAATATATTTCTGATGAAAAACGATGACCCGTGACCTGTCGAAATTTCTCCAGATGGTCAGAAATCGAAATTTGTATTGTTTAATTTTTTGACTGCAATTGACTATTCCATGTAAATTATCACTTTTGGAACAAAAACAAGTGTGTTTAGACTCACTTTAATGCCTGAAATTAGTCGAAAAAGAGGCTTCTGAGTAGGAGAAAATGTCCGTAAAAATGGCAATTTTGGTCACATTGAGGCTTCAAAAAGTAGTTATTCAACATGAGGCACATTCCAAATGATATTTTGAATCAATTTTTCTACAGTCCAGAAAATCAATTTTCTGATGAAAAAGGATGACCCGTGACCTGTCGAAATTTCTCCAGATGGTCAGAAATGGAAATGTTTTAATGTTTAATTTTTTGACTGCAAATGACTATTCCATGTAAATTATCACTTTTGGAACAAAAACAAGTGTTTTTAGAGTCACTTTAATGCCTGAAGTTGGTCGAAATAGAAGCTTCTTAATAGGAGTAAAAGTCTGTAATAATGGCAATTTTGGTCACACAGAGGATTTAAAAAGTAGTTATTCAACATGAGTCACATTTCAAATGACATTTTTAATCAATTTTTCTACAGTCCAAAAAATCTATTTTCTGATGAAAAAAGATGACCCGTGACCTGTCGAAATTTCTCCATATGGTCAGAAATGGACATTTTTCAATGTTTAATTTTTGGACTTCAAATGACTATTCCATGTAAATTATCACTTTTGGAACAAAAACAAGTGTGTTTAGACTCACTTTAATGCCTGAAATTAGTCGAAATAGAAGCTTCTGAATAGGAGAAAAAGTCTGCAATAAGTGCAATTTTGGTCACATTGAGGTTTCAAAAAGTAGTTATTCAACATGAGGCACAATCCAAATGACATTTTGAATCAATTTTTCTACAGTCCAAAAAATATATTTCTGATGAAAAACGATGACCCGTGACCTGTCGAAATTTCTCCAGATGGTCAGAAATCGAAATTTGTATTGTTTAATTTTTTGACTGCAATTGACTATTCCATGTAAATTATCACTTTTGGAACAAAAACAAGTGTGTTTAGACTCACTTTAATGCCTGAAATTAGTCGAAAAAGAAGCTTCTGAGTAGGAGAAAATGTCCGTAAAAATGGCAATTTTGGTCACATTGAGGCTTCAAAAAGTAGTTATTCAACATGAGGCACATTCCAAATGACATTTTGAATCAATTTTTCTACAGTCCAGAAAATCAATTTTCTGATGAAAAAGGATGACCCGTGACCTGTCGAAATTTCTCCAGATGGTCAGAAATGGAAATGTTTTAATGTTTAATTTTTTGACTGCAAATGACTATTCCATGTAAATTATCACTTTTGGAACAAAAACAAGTGTTTTTAGAGTCACTTTAATGCCTGAAATTGGTCGAAATAGAAGCTTCTTAATAGGAGTAAAAGTCTGTAATAATGGCAATTTTGGTCACACAGAGGATTTAAAAAGTAGTTATTCAACATGAGTCACATTTCAAATGACATTTTTATTCAATTTTTCTACAGTCCAAAAAATCTATTTTCTGATGAAAAACGATGACCCGTGACCTGTCGAAATTTCTCCAGATGATCAGAAATGGACATTTTTCAATGTTTAATTTTTGGACTTCAAATGACTATTCCATGTAAATTATCACTTTTGGAACAATAATAAGTGTGTTTATAGTCACTTTAATGCCTGAAATTGGTCGAAATAGAAGCTTCTAAATAGGAGAAAAAGTCTGTAATAATGGCAATTTTGGTCACATTGAGGCTTTGAAAAGTAGTTATTCAACATGAGGCACATTCCAAATGACATTTTTGAATCAATTTTTCTACAGTCCAAAAAATCAATTTTCTGATGAAAAACGATGACCTGTGACCTGTCGAAATTTCTCCAGATGGCCAGAAATTGAAATTTTTTAATGTTTAATTGTTTGAATGCAAATGACTATTTCATATAAATTATCACTTTTGGAACAAAAATAAGTGTGTTTATAGTCACTTTAATGTCTGAAATTAGTCGAAATAGACGCTTCTGAATAGGAGAAAAAGTCTGTAATAATGGCAATTTTGGTCACATTGAGGCTTTAAAAAGTAGTTATTCAACATGAGGCACATTCCAAATGACATTTTGAATCAATTTTTCTACAGTCCAAAAAATCAATTTTCTGATGAAAAACGATGACCCGTGACCTGTCGAAATTTCTCCGGATGGTCAGAAATGGACATTTTTCAATGTTTAATTTTTGGACTTCAAATGACTATTCCATGTAAATTATCACTTTTGGAACAAAAATAAGTGTGTTTATAGTCACTTTAATGCCTGAAATTGGTCGAAATAGAAGCTTCTAAATAGGAGAAAAAGTCTGTAATAATGGCAATTTTGGTCACATTGAGGCTTTGAAAAGTAGTTATTCAACATGAGGCACAATCCAAATGACATTTTGAATCAATTTTTCTACAGTCCAAAAAATATATTTCTGATGAAAAACGATGACCCGTGACCTGTCGAAATTTCTCCAGATGGTCAGAAATCGAAATTTGTATTGTTTAATTTTTTGACTGCAATTGACTATTCCATGTAAATTATCACTTTTGGAACAAAAACAAGTGTGTTTAGACTCACTTTAATGCCTGAAATTAGTCGAAAAAGAAGCTTCTGAGTAGGAGAAAATGTCCGTAAAAATGGCAATTTTGGTCACATTGAGGCTTCAAAAAGTAGTTATTCAACATGAGGCACATTCCAAATGACATTTTGAATCAATTTTTCTACAGTCCAGAAAATCAATTTTCTGATGAAAAAGGATGACCCGTGACCTGTCGAAATTTCTCCAGATGGTCAGAAATGGAAATGTTTTAATGTTTAATTTTTTGACTGCAAATGACTATTCCATGTAAATTATCACTTTTGGAACAAAAACAAGTGTTTTTAGAGTCACTTTAATGCCTGAAATTGGTCGAAATAGAAGCTTCTTAATAGGAGTAAAAGTCTGTAATAATGGCAATTTTGGTCACACAGAGGATTTAAAAAGTAGTTATTCAACATGAGTCACATTTCAAATGACATTTTTATTCAATTTTTCTACAGTCCAAAAAATCTATTTTCTGATGAAAAACGATGACCCGTGACCTGTCGAAATTTCTCCAGATGATCAGAAATGGACATTTTTCAATGTTTAATTTTTGGACTTCAAATGACTATTCCATGTAAATTATCACTTTTGGAACAAAAATAAGTGTGTTTATAGTCACTTTAATGCCTGAAATTGGTCGAAATAGAAGCTTCTAAATAGGAGAAAAAGTCTGTAATAATGGCAAATTTGGTCACATTGAGGCTTTGAAAAGTAGTTATTCAACATGAGGCACATTCCAAATGACATTTTTGAATCAATTTTTCTACAGTCCAAAAAATCAATTTTCTGATGAAAAACGATGACCTGTGACCTGTCGAAATTTCTCCAGATGGCCAGAAATTGAAATTTTTTAATGTTTAATTGTTTGAATGCAAATGACTATTTCATATAAATTATCACTTTTGGAACAAAAATAAGTGTGTTTAGAGTCACTTTAATGTCTGAAATTAGTCGAAATAGACGCTTCTGAATAGGAGAAAAAGTCTGTAATAATGGCAATTTTGGTCACATTGAGGCTTTAAAAAGTAGTTATTCAACATGAGGCACATTCCAAATGACATTTTGAATCAATTTTTCTACAGTCCAAAAAATCAATTTTCTGATGAAAAACGATGACCTGTGACCTGTCGAAATTTCTCCAGATGGCCAGAAATGGAAATTTTTTAATGTTTAATTTTTTGACTGCAAATGACTATTTCATATAAATTATCACTTTTGGAACAAAAATAAGTGTGTTTAGAGTCACTTTAATGTCTGAAATTGGTCGAAATAGACGCTTCTGAATAGGAGAAAAAGTCTGTAATAATGGCAATTTTGGTAACATTGAGGCTTTAAAAAGTAGTTATTCAACATGGGGCACATTCCAAATGACATTTTGAATCAATTTTTCTACAGTCCAAAAAATCAATTTTCTGATGAAAAACGATGACCTGTCGTGACCTGTCGAAATGTCTCCAGATGGTCAGAAATGGAAATTTTTTAATGTTTAACTTTTTTGACTGCAAATGACTATTCCATGTAAATTATCACTTTTGGAACAAAAACAAGTGTGTTTAGAGTCACTTTATGCCTGAAATTGGTCGAAATAGAAGCTTCTGAATAGGAGAAAAAGTCTGTAATAATGGCAATTTTGGTCACATTGAGGCTTTAAAAAGTAGTTATTCAAAATGAGGCACATTCCAAATGACATTTTGAATCAATTTTTCTACAGTCCAAAAAAGGAATTTTCTGATGAAAAACGATGACCCGTGACCTGTCGAAATTTCTCCAGATGGTCAGAAATGGAAATTTTTTAATGTTTAATTTTTTGACTGCAATTGACTATTCCATGTAAATTATCACTTTTGGAACAAAAACAAGTGTGTTTAGACTCACTTTAATGCCTGAAATTAGTCGAAATAGAAGCTTCTGAATAGGAGAAAAAGTCTGCAATAATGGCAATTTTGGTCACATTGAGGTTTCAAAAAGTAGTTATTCAACATGAGGCACAATCCAAATGACATTTTGAATCAATTTTTCTACAGTCCAAAAAATCAATTTTCTGATGAAAAACGATGAGCCGTGACCTGTCGAAATTTCTCCAGATGGTCAGAAATCGAAATTTTTATTGTTTAATTTTTTGACTGCAAATGACTATTCCATGTAAATTATCACTTTTGGAACAAAAACAAGTGTGTTTAGAGTCAGTTTAATGCCTGAAATTGGTCGAAAAAGAAGCTTCTGAGTAGGAGAAAATGTCCGTAAAAATGGCAATTTTGGTCACATTGAGGCTTCAAAAAGTAGTTATTCAACATGAGGCACATTCCAAATGACATTTTGAATCAATTTTTCTACAGTCCAGAAAATCAATTTTCTGATGAAAAAGGATGACCCGTGACCTGTCGAAATTTCTCCAGATGGTCAGAAATGGAAATGTTTTAATGTTTAAGTTTTTTGACTGCAAATGACTATTCCATGTAAATTATCACTTTTGGAACAAAAACAAGTGTTTTTAGAGTCACTTTAATGCCTGAAATTGGTCGAAATAGAAGCTTCTGAATAGGAGAAAAAGTCTGTAATAATGGCAATTTTGGTCACATTGAGGCTTTAAAAAGTAGTTATTCAACATGAGGCACATTCCAAATGACATTTTGAATCAATTTTTCTACAGTCCTAAACATCAATTTTCTGATGAAAAACAATGACCTATGACCTGTCGAAATTTCTCCAGATGGCCAGAAATGGAAATTTTTTAATGTTTAAATTTTTTGACTGCAAATGACTATTCCATGTAAATTATCACTTTTGGAACTAAAATAAGTGTGTTTAGAGTCACGTTAATGCCTGAAATTGTTCGAAATAGAAGCTTCTGAATAGGAGAAAAAGTCTGCAATAATGGCAATTTTGGTCACATTGAGGTTTCAAAAAGTAACTATTCAACATGAGGCACAATCCAAATGACATTTTAAATCAATTTTTTTACAGTCCAAAAAATCAATTTTCTGATGAAAAAGGATGACCCGTGACCTGTCGAAATTTCTCCAGATGGTCAAAAATCGAAATTTTTATTGTTTAATTTTTTGACTGCAAATGACTATTCCATGTAAATTATCACTTTTGGAACAAAAATAAGTGTGTTTAGACTCACTTTAATGACTGAAATTGGTCGAAATAGAAGCTTCTGAATAGGAGAAAAAGTCTGTAATAATGGCAATTTTGGTCACATTGAGGCTTTAAAAAGTAGTTATTCAACATGAGGCACATTCCAAATGACATTTTGAATCAATTTTTCTACAGTCCAAAAAATCAATTTTCTGATGAAAAACGATGACCCGTGACCTGTCGAAATTTCTCCAGATGGTCAGAAATCGAAATTTTTATTGTTTAATTTTTTGACTGAAAATGACTATTCCATGTAAATTATCACTTTTGGAACAAAAACAAGTGTGTTTAGAGTCAGTTTAATGCCTGAAATTGGTAGAAAAAGAAGCTTCTGAGTAGGAGAAAATGTCCGTAAAAATGGCAATTTTGGTCACATTGAGGCTTCAAAAAGTAGTTATTCAACATGAGGCACATTCCAAATGACATTTTGAATCAATTTTTCTACAGTCCAGAAAATAATTTTCTGATGAAAAAGGATGACCCGTGACCTGTCGAAATTTCTCCAGATGGTCAGAAATGGAAATGTTTTAATGTTTAATTTTTTGACTGCAAATGACTATTCCATGTAAATTATCACTTTTGGAACAAAAACAAGTGTTTTTAGAGTCACTTTAATGCCTGAAATTGGTCGAAATAGAAGCTTCTGAATAGGAGAAAAAGTCTGTAATAATGGCAATTTTGGTCACATTGAGGCTTTAAAAAGTATTTATTCAACATGAGGCACATTCCAAATGACATTTTGAATCAATTTTTCTATAGACCAAAAAATCAATTTTCTGATGAAAAACGATGACCCGTGACCTGTCGAAATTTCTCCAGATGGTCAGAAATCGAAATTTTTATTGTTTAATTTTTTGACTGCAAATGACTATTCCATGTAAATTATCACTTTTGGAACAAAAACAAGTGTGTTTAGAGTCAGTTTAATGCCTGAAATTGGTCGAAAAAGAAGCTTCTGAGTAGGAGAAAATGTCCGTAAAAATGGCAATTTTGGTCACATTGAGGCTTCAAAAAGTAGTTATTCAACATGAGGCACATTCCAAATGACATTTTGAATCAATTTTTCTACAGTCCAGAAAATCAATTTTCTGATGAAAAAGGATGACCCGTGACCTGTCGAAATTTCTCCAGATGGTCAGAAATGGAAATGTTTTAATGTTTAATTTTTTGACTGCAAATGACTATTCCATGTAAATTATCACTTTTGGAACAAAAACAAGTGTTTTTAGAGTCACTTTAATGCCTGAAATTGGTCGAAATAGAAGCTTCTGAATAGGAGAAAAAGTCTATAATAATGGCAATTTTGGTCACATTGAGGCTTTAAAAAGTAGTTATTCAACATGAGGCACATTCCAAATGACATTTTTAATCAATTTTTCTACAGTCCAAAAAATCAATTTTCTGATGAAAAACGATGACCCGTGACCTGTCGAAATTTCTCCAGATGGTCAGAAATCGAAATTTTTATTGTTTAATTTTTGGACTGCAAATGACTATTCCATGTAAATTATCACTTTTGGAACAAAAATAAGTGTGTTTAGACTCACTTTAATGACTGAAATTGGTCGAAATAGAAGCTTCTGAATAGGAGAAAAAGTCTGTAATAATGGCAATTTTGGTCACATTGAGGCTTTAAAAAGTAGTTATTCAACATGAGGCACATTCCAAATGACATTTTGAATCAATTTTTCTACAGTCCAAAAAACTCAATTTTCTGATGAAAAACGATGACCCGTGACCTGTCGAAATTTCTCCAGATGGTCAGAAATGGAAATTTTTTAATGTTTAATTTTTTGACTGCAATTGACTATTCCATGTAAATTATCACTTTTGGAACAAAAACAAGTGTGTTTAGACTCACTTTAATGCCTGAAATTAGTCGAAATAGAAGCTTCTGAATAGGAGAAAAAGTCTGCAATAATGGCAATTTTGGTCACATTGAGGTTTCAAAAAGTAGTTATTCAACATGAGGCACATTCCAAATGACATTTTGAATCAATTTTTCTACAGTCCAGAAAATCAATTTTCTGATGAAAAAGGATGACCCGTGACCTGTCGAAATTTCTCCAGATGGTCAGAAATGGAAATGTTTTAATGTTTAATTTTTTGACTGCAAATGACTATTCCATGTAAATTATCACTTTTGGAACAAAAACAAGTGTTTTTAGAGTCACTTTAATGCCTGAAATTGGTCGAAATAGAAGCTTCTTAATAGGAGTAAAAGTCTGTAATAATGGCAATTTTGGTCACACATAGGATTTAAAAAGTAGTTATTCAACATGAGTCACATTTCAAATGACATTTTTATTCAATTTTTCTACAGTCCAAAAAATCTATTTTCTGATGAAAAACGATGACCCGTGACCTGTCGAAATTTCTCCAGATGATCAGAAATGGACATTTTTCAATGTTTAATTTTTGGACTTCAAATGACTATTCCATGTAAATTATCACTTTTGGAACAATAATAAGTGTGTTTATAGTCACTTTAATGCCTGAAATTGGTCGAAATAGAAGCTTCTAAATAGGAGAAAAAGTCTGTAATAATGGCAATTTTGGTCACATTGAGGCTTTGAAAAGTAGTTATTCAACATGAGGCACATTCCAAATGACATTTTTGAATCAATTTTTCTACAGTCCAAAAAATCAATTTTCTGATGAAAAACGATGACCTGTGACCTGTCGAAATTTCTCCAGATGGCCAGAAATTGAAATTTTTTAATGTTTAATTGTTTGAATGCAAATGACTATTTCATATAAATTATCACTTTTGGAACAAAAATAAGTGTGTTTATAGTCACTTTAATGTCTGAAATTAGTCGAAATAGACGCTTCTGAATAGGAGAAAAAGTCTGTAATAATGGCAATTTTGGTCACATTGAGGCTTTAAAAAGTAGTTATTCAACATGAGGCACATTCCAAATGACATTTTGAATCAATTTTTCTACAGTCCAAAAAATCAATTTTCTGATGAAAAACGATGACCCGTGACCTGTCGAAATTTCTCCGGATGGTCAGAAATGGACATTTTTCAATGTTTAATTTTTGGACTTCAAATGACTATTCCATGTAAATTATCACTTTTGGAACAAAAATAAGTGTGTTTATAGTCACTTTAATGCCTGAAATTGGTCGAAATAGAAGCTTCTAAATAGGAGAAAAAGTCTGTAATAATGGCAATTTTGGTCACATTGAGGCTTTGAAAAGTAGTTATTCAACATGAGGCACAATCCAAATGACATTTTGAATCAATTTTTCTACAGTCCAAAAAATATATTTCTGATGAAAAACGATGACCCGTGACCTGTCGAAATTTCTCCAGATGGTCAGAAATCGAAATTTGTATTGTTTAATTTTTTGACTGCAATTGACTATTCCATGTAAATTATCACTTTTGGAACAAAAACAAGTGTGTTTAGACTCACTTTAATGCCTGAAATTAGTCGAAAAAGAAGCTTCTGAGTAGGAGAAAATGTCCGTAAAAATGGCAATTTTGGTCACATTGAGGCTTCAAAAAGTAGTTATTCAACATGAGGCACATTCCAAATGACATTTTGAATCAATTTTTCTACAGTCCAGAAAATCAATTTTCTGATGAAAAAGGATGACCCGTGACCTGTCGAAATTTCTCCAGATGGTCAGAAATGGAAATGTTTTAATGTTTAATTTTTTGACTGCAAATGACTATTCCATGTAAATTATCACTTTTGGAACAAAAACAAGTGTTTTTAGAGTCACTTTAATGCCTGAAATTGGTCGAAATAGAAGCTTCTTAATAGGAGTAAAAGTCTGTAATAATGGCAATTTTGGTCACACAGAGGATTTAAAAAGTAGTTATTCAACATGAGTCACATTTCAAATGACATTTTTATTCAATTTTTCTACAGTCCAAAAAATCTATTTTCTGATGAAAAACGATGACCCGTGACCTGTCGAAATTTCTCCAGATGATCAGAAATGGACATTTTTCAATGTTTAATTTTTGGACTTCAAATGACTATTCCATGTAAATTATCACTTTTGGAACAAAAATAAGTGTGTTTATAGTCACTTTAATGCCTGAAATTGGTCGAAATAGAAGCTTCTAAATAGGAGAAAAAGTCTGTAATAATGGCAATTTTGGTCACATTGAGGCTTTGAAAAGTAGTTATTCAACATGAGGCACATTCCAAATGACATTTTTGAATCAATTTTTCTACAGTCCAAAAAATCAATTTTCTGATGAAAAACGATGACCTGTGACCTGTCGAAATTTCTCCAGATGGCCAGAAATTGAAATTTTTTAATGTTTAATTGTTTGAATGCAAATGACTATTTCATATAAATTATCACTTTTGGAACAAAAATAAGTGTGTTTAGAGTCACTTTAATGTCTGAAATTAGTCGAAATAGACGCTTCTGAATAGGAGAAAAAGTCTGTAATAATGGCAATTTTGGTCACATTGAGGCTTTAAAAAGTAGTTATTCAACATGAGGCACATTCCAAATGACATTTTGAATCAATTTTTCTACAGTCCAAAAAATCAATTTTCTGATGAAAAACGATGACCTGTGACCTGTCGAAATTTCTCCAGATGGCCAGAAATGGAAATTTTTTAATGTTTAATTTTTTGACTGCAAATGACTATTTCATATAAATTATCACTTTTGGAACAAAAATAAGTGTGTTTAGAGTCACTTTAATGTCTGAAATTGGTCGAAATAGACGCTTCTGAATAGGAGAAAAAGTCTGTAATAATGGCAATTTTGGTAACATTGAGGCTTTAAAAAGTAGTTATTCAACATGGGGCACATTCCAAATGACATTTTGAATCAATTTTTCTACAGTCCAAAAAATCAATTTTCTGATGAAAAACGATGACCTGTCGTGACCTGTCGAAATGTCTCCAGATGGTCAGAAATGGAAATTTTTTAATGTTTAACTTTTTTGACTGCAAATGACTATTCCATGTAAATTATCACTTTTGGAACAAAAACAAGTGTGTTTAGAGTCACTTTATGCCTGAAATTGGTCGAAATAGAAGCTTCTGAATAGGAGAAAAAGTCTGTAATAATGGCAATTTTGGTCACATTGAGGCTTTAAAAAGTAGTTATTCAAAATGAGGCACATTCCAAATGACATTTTGAATCAATTTTTCTACAGTCCAAAAAAGGAATTTTCTGATGAAAAACGATGACCCGTGACCTGTCGAAATTTCTCCAGATGGTCAGAAATGGAAATTTTTTAATGTTTAATTTTTTGACTGCAATTGACTATTCCATGTAAATTATCACTTTTGGAACAAAAACAAGTGTGTTTAGACTCACTTTAATGCCTGAAATTAGTCGAAATAGAAGCTTCTGAATAGGAGAAAAAGTCTGCAATAATGGCAATTTTGGTCACATTGAGGTTTCAAAAAGTAGTTATTCAACATGAGGCACAATCCAAATGACATTTTGAATCAATTTTTCTACAGTCCAAAAAATCAATTTTCTGATGAAAAACGATGAGCCGTGACCTGTCGAAATTTCTCCAGATGGTCAGAAATCGAAATTTTTATTGTTTAATTTTTTGACTGCAAATGACTATTCCATGTAAATTATCACTTTTGGAACAAAAACAAGTGTGTTTAGAGTCAGTTTAATGCCTGAAATTGGTCGAAAAAGAAGCTTCTGAGTAGGAGAAAATGTCCGTAAAAATGGCAATTTTGGTCACATTGAGGCTTCAAAAAGTAGTTATTCAACATGAGGCACATTCCAAATGACATTTTGAATCAATTTTTCTACAGTCCAGAAAATCAATTTTCTGATGAAAAAGGATGACCCGTGACCTGTCGAAATTTCTCCAGATGGTCAGAAATGGAAATGTTTTAATGTTTAAGTTTTTTGACTGCAAATGACTATTCCATGTAAATTATCACTTTTGGAACAAAAACAAGTGTTTTTAGAGTCACTTTAATGCCTGAAATTGGTCGAAATAGAAGCTTCTGAATAGGAGAAAAAGTCTGTAATAATGGCAATTTTGGTCACATTGAGGCTTTAAAAAGTAGTTATTCAACATGAGGCACATTCCAAATGACATTTTGAATCAATTTTTCTACAGTCCTAAACATCAATTTTCTGATGAAAAACAATGACCTATGACCTGTCGAAATTTCTCCAGATGGCCAGAAATGGAAATTTTTTAATGTTTAAATTTTTTGACTGCAAATGACTATTCCATGTAAATTATCACTTTTGGAACTAAAATAAGTGTGTTTAGAGTCACGTTAATGCCTGAAATTGTTCGAAATAGAAGCTTCTGAATAGGAGAAAAAGTCTGCAATAATGGCAATTTTGGTCACATTGAGGTTTCAAAAAGTAACTATTCAACATGAGGCACAATCCAAATGACATTTTAAATCAATTTTTTTACAGTCCAAAAAATCAATTTTCTGATGAAAAAGGATGACCCGTGACCTGTCGAAATTTCTCCAGATGGTCAAAAATCGAAATTTTTATTGTTTAATTTTTTGACTGCAAATGACTATTCCATGTAAATTATCACTTTTGGAACAAAAATAAGTGTGTTTAGACTCACTTTAATGACTGAAATTGGTCGAAATAGAAGCTTCTGAATAGGAGAAAAAGTCTGTAATAATGGCAATTTTGGTCACATTGAGGCTTTAAAAAGTAGTTATTCAACATGAGGCACATTCCAAATGACATTTTGAATCAATTTTTCTACAGTCCAAAAAATCAATTTTCTGATGAAAAACGATGACCCGTGACCTGTCGAAATTTCTCCAGATGGTCAGAAATCGAAATTTTTATTGTTTAATTTTTTGACTGAAAATGACTATTCCATGTAAATTATCACTTTTGGAACAAAAACAAGTGTGTTTAGAGTCAGTTTAATGCCTGAAATTGGTAGAAAAAGAAGCTTCTGAGTAGGAGAAAATGTCCGTAAAAATGGCAATTTTGGTCACATTGAGGCTTCAAAAAGTAGTTATTCAACATGAGGCACATTCCAAATGACATTTTGAATCAATTTTTCTACAGTCCAGAAAATAATTTTCTGATGAAAAAGGATGACCCGTGACCTGTCGAAATTTCTCCAGATGGTCAGAAATGGAAATGTTTTAATGTTTAATTTTTTGACTGCAAATGACTATTCCATGTAAATTATCACTTTTGGAACAAAAACAAGTGTTTTTAGAGTCACTTTAATGCCTGAAATTGGTCGAAATAGAAGCTTCTGAATAGGAGAAAAAGTCTGTAATAATGGCAATTTTGGTCACATTGAGGCTTTAAAAAGTATTTATTCAACATGAGGCACATTCCAAATGACATTTTGAATCAATTTTTCTATAGACCAAAAAATCAATTTTCTGATGAAAAACGATGACCCGTGACCTGTCGAAATTTCTCCAGATGGTCAGAAATCGAAATTTTTATTGTTTAATTTTTTGACTGCAAATGACTATTCCATGTAAATTATCACTTTTGGAACAAAAACAAGTGTGTTTAGAGTCAGTTTAATGCCTGAAATTGGTCGAAAAAGAAGCTTCTGAGTAGGAGAAAATGTCCGTAAAAATGGCAATTTTGGTCACATTGAGGCTTCAAAAAGTAGTTATTCAACATGAGGCACATTCCAAATGACATTTTGAATCAATTTTTCTACAGTCCAGAAAATCAATTTTCTGATGAAAAAGGATGACCCGTGACCTGTCGAAATTTCTCCAGATGGTCAGAAATGGAAATGTTTTAATGTTTAATTTTTTGACTGCAAATGACTATTCCATGTAAATTATCACTTTTGGAACAAAAACAAGTGTTTTTAGAGTCACTTTAATGCCTGAAATTGGTCGAAATAGAAGCTTCTGAATAGGAGAAAAAGTCTATAATAATGGCAATTTTGGTCACATTGAGGCTTTAAAAAGTAGTTATTCAACATGAGGCACATTCCAAATGACATTTTTAATCAATTTTTCTACAGTCCAAAAAATCAATTTTCTGATGAAAAACGATGACCCGTGACCTGTCGAAATTTCTCCAGATGGTCAGAAATCGAAATTTTTATTGTTTAATTTTTGGACTGCAAATGACTATTCCATGTAAATTATCACTTTTGGAACAAAAATAAGTGTGTTTAGACTCACTTTAATGACTGAAATTGGTCGAAATAGAAGCTTCTGAATAGGAGAAAAAGTCTGTAATAATGGCAATTTTGGTCACATTGAGGCTTTAAAAAGTAGTTATTCAACATGAGGCACATTCCAAATGACATTTTGAATCAATTTTTCTACAGTCCAAAAAACTCAATTTTCTGATGAAAAACGATGACCCGTGACCTGTCGAAATTTCTCCAGATGGTCAGAAATGGAAATTTTTTAATGTTTAATTTTTTGACTGCAATTGACTATTCCATGTAAATTATCACTTTTGGAACAAAAACAAGTGTGTTTAGACTCACTTTAATGCCTGAAATTAGTCGAAATAGAAGCTTCTGAATAGGAGAAAAAGTCTGCAATAATGGCAATTTTGGTCACATTGAGGTTTCAAAAAGTAGTTATTCAACATGAGGCACAATCCAAATGACATTTTGAATCAATTTTTCTACAGTCCAAAAAATCATCTTTCTGATGAAAAACGATGACCCGTCGTGACCTGTCGAAATGTCTCCAGATGGTCAGAAATGGAAATTTTTTAATGTTTAACTTTTTTGACTGCAAATGACTATTCCATGTAAATTATCACTTTTGGAACAAAAACAAGTGTGTTTAGAGTCACTTTATGCCTGAAATTGGTCGAAATAGAAGCTTCTGAATAGGGGAAAAAGTCTGTAATAATGGCAATTTTGGTCACATTGAGGCTTTAAAAAGTAGTTATTCAACATGAGGCACATTCCAAATGACATTTTGAATCAATTTTTCTACAGTCCAAAAAAGGAATTTTCTGATGAAAAAGGATGACCCGTGACCTGTCGAAATTTCTCCAGATGGTCAGAAATGGAAATTTTTTAATGTTTAATTTTTTGACTGCAATTGACTATTCCATGTAAATTATCACTTTTGGAACAAAAACAAGTGTGTTTAGACTCACTTTAATGCCTGAAATTAGTCGAAATAGAAGCTTCTGAATAGGAGAAAAAGTCTGCAATAATGGCAATTTTGGTCACATTGAGGTTTCAAAAAGTAGTTATTCAACATGAGGCACAATCCAAATGACATTTTGAATCAATTTTTCTACAGTCCAAAAAATATATTTCTGATGAAAAACGATGACCCGTGACCTGTCGAAATTTCTCCAGATGGTCAGAAATCGAAATTTGTATTGTTTAATTTTTTGACTGCAATTGACTATTCCATGTAAATTATCACTTTTGGAACAAAAACAAGTGTGTTTAGACTCACTTTAATGCCTGAAATTAGTCGGAAAAGAAGCTTCTGAGTAGGAGAAAATGTCCGTAAAAATGGCAATTTTGGTCACATTGAGGCTTCAAAAAGTAGTTATTCAACATGAGGCACATTCCAAATGATATTTTGAATCAATTTTTCTACAGTCCAGAAAATCAATTTTCTGATGAAAAAGGATGACCCGTGACCTGTCGAAATTTCTCCAGATGGTCAGAAATGGAAATGTTTTAATGTTTAATTTTTTGACTGCAAATGACTATTCCATGTAAATTATCACTTTTGGAACAAAAACAAGTGTTTTTAGAGTCACTTTAATGCCTGAAGTTGGTCGAAATAGAAGCTTCTTAATAGGAGTAAAAGTCTGTAATAATGGCAATTTTGGTCACACAGAGGATTTAAAAAGTAGTTATTCAACATGAGTCACATTTCAAATGACATTTTTAATCAATTTTTCTACAGTCCAAAAAATCTATTTTCTGATGAAAAAAGATGACCCGTGACCTGTCGAAATTTCTCCATATGGTCAGAAATGGACATTTTTCAATGTTTAATTTTTGGACTTCAAATGACTATTCCATGTAAATTATCACTTTTGGAACAAAAACAAGTGTGTTTAGACTCACTTTAATGCCTGAAATTAGTCGAAATAGAAGCTTCTGAATAGGAGAAAAAGTCTGCAATAAGGGCAATTTTGGTCACATTGAGGTTTCAAAAAGTAGTTATTCAACATGAGGCACAATCCTAATGACATTTTGAATCAATTTTTCTACAGTCCAAAAAATCAATTTTCTGATGAAAAACGATGACCCGTCGTGACCTGTCGAAATGTCTCCAGATGGTCAGAAATGGAAATTTCTTAATGTTTAACTTTTTTGACTGCAAATGACTATTCCATGTAAATTATCACTTTTGGAACAAAAACAAGTGTGTTTAGAGTCACTTTATGCCTGAAATTGGTCAAAATAGAAGCTTCTGAATAGGAGAAAAAGTCTGTAATAATGGCAATTTTGGTCACATTGAGGCTTTAAAAAGTAGTTATTCAACATGAGGCACATTCCAAATGACATTTTGAATCAATTTTTCAACAGTCCAAAAAAGGAATTTTCTGATGAAAAACGATGACCCGTGACCTGTCGAAATTTCTCCAGATGGTCAGAAATGGAAATTTTTTAATGTTTAATTTTTTTACTGCAATTGACTATTCCATGTAAATTATCACTTTTGGAACAAAAACAAGTGTGTTTAGACTCACTTTAATGCCTGAAATTAGTCGAAAAAGAAGCTTCTGAGTAGGAGAAAATGTCCGTAAAAATGGCAATTTTGGTCACATTGAGGCTTCAAAAAGTAGTTATTCAACATGAGGCACATTCCAAATGACATTTTGAATCAATTTTTCTACAGTCCAGAAAATCAATTTTCGGATGAAAAAGGATGACCCGTGACCTGTCGAAATTTCTCCAGATGGTCAGAAATCGAAATTTTTATTGTTTAATTTTTTGACTGCAAATGACTATTCCATGTAAATTATCACTTAAGGAACAAAAACAAGTGTGTTTAGAGTCAGTTTAATGCCTGAAATTGGTCGAAAAAGAAGCTTCTGAGTAGGAGAAAATGTCCGTAAAAATGGCAATTTTGGTCACATTGAGGCTTCAAAAAGTAGTTATTCAACATGAGGCACATTCCAAATGACATTTTGAATCAATTTTTCTACAGTCCAGAAAATAATTTTCTGATGAAAAAGGATGACCCGTGACCTGTCGAAGTTTCTCCAGATGGTCACAAATGGAAATGTTTTAATGTTTAATTTTTTGACTGCAAATGACTATTCCATGTAAATTATCACTTTTGGAACTAAAATAAGTGTGTTTAGAGTCACGTTAATGCCTGAAATTGTTCGAAATAGAAGCTTCTGAATAGGAGAAAAAGTCTACAATAATGGCAATTTTGGTCACATTGAGGTTTCAAAAAGTAGCTATTCAACATGAGGCACAATCCAAATGACATTTTAAATCAATTTTTTTACAGTCCAAAAAATCAATTTTCTGATGAAAAACGATGACCCGTGCCTGTCGAAATTTCTCCAGATGGTCAGAAATCGAAATTTTTATTGTTTAATTTTTTGACTGCAAATGACTATTCCATGTAAATTATCACTTTTGGAACAAAAATAAGTGTGTTTAGACTCACTTTAATGACTGAAAGTGGTCGAAATAGAAGCTTCTGAATAGGAGAAAAAGTCTGTAATAATGGCAATTTTGGTCACATTGAGGCTTTAAAAAGTAGTTATTCAACATGAGGCACATTCCAAATGACATTTTGAATCAATTTTTCTACAGTCCAAAAAATCAATTTTCTGATGAAAAACGATGACCCGTGACCTGTCGAAATTTCTCCAGATGGTCAGAAATCGAAATTTGTATTGTTTAATTTTTTGACTGCAATTGACTATTCCATGTAAATTATCACTTTTGGAACAAAAACAAGTGTGTTTAGACTCACTTTAATGCCTGAAATTAGTCGAAAAAGAAGCTTCTGAGTAGGAGAAAATGTCCGTAAAAATGGCAATTTTTGTCACATTGAGGCTTCAAAAAGTAGTTATTCAACATGAGGCACATTCCAAATGACATTTTGAATCAATTTTTCTACAGTCCAGAAAATAATTTTCTGATGAAAAAGGATGACCCGTGACCTGTCGAAATTTCTCCAGATGGTCAGAAATGGAAATGTTTTAATGTTTAATTTTCTGACTGCAAATGACTATTCCATGTAAATTATCACTTTTGGAACAAAAACAAGTGTTTTTAGAGTCACTTTAATGCCTGAAATTGGTCGAAATAGAAGCTTCTGAATAGGAGAAAAAGTCTGTAATAATGGCAATTTTGGTCACATTGAGGCTTTAAAAAGTATTTATTCAACATGAGGCACATTCCAAATGACATTTTGAATCAATTTTTCTACAGTCCAAAAAATCAATTTTCTGATGAAAAACGATGACCCGTGACCTGTCGAAATTTCTCCAGATGGTCAGAAATCGAAATTTTTATTGTTTAATTTTTTGACTGCAAATGACTATTCCATGTAAATTATCACTTTTGGAACAAAAACAAGTGTGTTTAGACTCACTTTAATGTCTGAAATTGGTCGAAATAGACGCTTCTGAATAGGAGAAAAAGTCTGTAATAATGGCAATTTTGGTAACATTGAGGCTTTAAAAAGTAGTTATTCAACATGGGGCACATTCCAAATGACATTTTGAATCAATTTTTCTACAGTCCAAAAAATCAATTTTCTGATGAAAAACGATGACCCGTCGTGACCTGTCGAAATGTCTCCAGATGGTCAGAAATGGAAATTTTTTAATGTTTAACTTTTTTGACTGCAAATGACTATTCCATGTAAATTATCACTTTTGGAACAAAAACAAGTGTGTTTAGAGTCACTTTATGCCTGAAATTGGTCGAAATAGAAGCTTCTGAATAGGAGAAAAAGTCTGTAATAATGGCAATTTTGGTCACATTGAGGCTTTAAAAAGTAGTTATTCAACATGAGGCACATTCCAAATGACATTTTGAATCAATTTTTCTACAGTCCAAAAAAGGAATTTTCTGATGAAAAACAATGACCCGTGACCTGTCGAAATTTCTCCAGATGGTCAGAAATGGAAATTTTTTAATGTTTAATTTTTTGACTGCAATTGACTATTCCATGTAAATTATCACTTTTGGAACAAAAACAAGTGTGTTTAGACTCACTTTAATGCCTGAAATTAGTCGAAATAGAAGCTTCTGAATAGGAGAAAAAGTCTGCAATAATGGCAATTTTGGTCACATTGAGGTTTCAAAAAGTAGTTATTCAACATGAGGCACAATCCAAATGACATTTTGAATCAATTTTTCTACAGTCCAAAAAATCAATTTTCTGATGAAAAACAATGACCCGTGACCTGTCGAAATTTCTCCAGATGGTCAGAAATCGAAATTTTTATTGTTTAATTTTTTGACTGCAAATGACTATTCCATGTAAATTATCACTTTTGGAACAAAAACAAGTGTGTTTAGAGTCAGTTTAATGCCTGAAATTGGTCAAAAAAGAAGCTTCTGAGTAGGAGAAAATGTCTGTAAAAATGGCAATTTTGGTCACATTGAGGCTTCAAAAAGTAGTTATTCAACATGAGGCACATTCCAAATGACATTTTGAATCAATTTTTCTACAGTCCAGAAAATCAATTTTCTGATGAAAAAGGATGACCCGTGACCTGTCGAAATTTCTCCAGATGGTCAGAAATCGAAATTTTTATTGTTTAAATTTTGGACTGCAAATGACTATTCCATGTAAATTATCACTTTTGGAACAAAAATAAGTGTGTTTAGACTCACTTTAATGACTGAAATTGGTCGAAATAGAAGCTTCTGAATAGGAGAAAAAGTCTGTAATAATGGCAATTTTGGTCACATTGAGGCTTTAAAAAGTATTTATTCAACATGAGGCACATTCCAAATGACATTTTGAATCAATTTTTCTACAGTCCAAAAAATCAATTTTCTGATGAAAAACGATGACCCGTGACCTGTCGAAATTTCTCCAGATGGTCAGAAATCAAAATTTTTATTGTTTAATTTTTTGACTGCAAATGACTATTCCATGTAAATTATCACTTTTGGAACAAAAACAAGTGTGTTTAGAGTCAGTTTAATGCCTGAAATTGGTCGAAAAAGAAGCTTCTGAGTAGGAGAAAATGTCCGTAAAAATGGCAATTTTGGTCACATTGAGGCTTCAAAAAGTAGTTATTCAACATGAGGCACATTCCAAATGACATTTTGAATCAATTTTTCTACAGTCCTAAAAATCAATTTTCTGATGAAAAACAATGACCTATGACCTGTCGAAATTTCTCCAGATGGCCAGAAATGGAAATTTTTTAATGTTTAAATTTTTTGACTGCAAATGACTATTCCATGTAAATTATCACTTTTGGAACTAAAATGAGTGTGTTTAGAGTCACGTTAATGCCTGAAATTGTTCGAAATAGAAGCTTCTGAATAGGAGAAAAAGTCTACAATAATGGCAATTTTGGTCACATTGAGGTTTCAAAAAGTAGCTATTCAACATGAGGCACAATCCAAATGACATTTTAAATCAATTTTTTTACAGTCCAAAAAATCAATTTTCTGATGAAAAACGATGACCCGTGACCTGTCGAAATTTCTCCAGATGGTCAGAAATCGAAATTTTTATTGTTTAATTTTTGGACTGCAAATGACTATTCCATGTAAATTATCACTTTTGGAACAAAAACAAGTGTGTTTAGACTCACTTTAATGCCTGAAATTAGTCGACATAGAAGCTTCTGAATAGGAGAAAAAGTCTGCAATAATGGCAATTTTGGTCACATTGAGGTTTCAAAAAGTAGTTATTCAACATGAGGCACATTCCAAATGACATTTTGAATCAATTTTTCTACAGTCCAAAAAAGGAATTTTCTGATGAAAAACGATGACCCGTGACCTGTCGAAATTTCTCCAGATGGTCAGAAATCGAAATTTGTATTGTTTAATTTTTTGACTGCAATTGACTATTCCATGTAAATTATCACTTTTGGAACAAAAACAAGTGTGTTTAGACTCACTTTAATGCCTGAAATTAGTCGAAAAAGAAGCTTCTGAGTAGGAGAAAATGTCCGTAAAAATGGCAATTTTGGTCACATTGAGGCTTCAAAAAGTAGTTATTCAACATGAGGCACATTCCAAATGACATTTTGAATCAATTTTTCTACAGTCCAGAAAATTAATTTTCTGATGAAAAAGGATGACCCGTGACCTGTCGAAATTTCTCCAGATGGTCAGAAATGGAAATTTTTTAATGTTTAATTTTTTGACTGCAATTGACTATTCCATGTAAATTATCACTTTTGGAACAAAAACAAGTGTGTTTAGACTCACTTTAATGCCTGAAATTAGTCGAAATAGAAGCTTCTGAATAGGAGAAAAAGTCTGCAATAATGGCAATTTTGGTCACATTGAGGTTTCAAAAAGTAGTTATTCAACATGAGGCACAATCCAAATGACATTTTGAATCAATTTTTCTACAGTCCAAAAAATCAATTTTCTGATGAAAAACGATGAGCCGTGACCTGTCGAAATTTCTCCAGATGGTCAGAAATCGAAATTTTTATTGTTTAATTTTTTGACTGCAAATGACTATTCCATGTAAATTATCACTTTTGGAACAAAAACAAGTGTGTTTAGAGTCAGTTTAATGCCTGAAATTGGTCGAAAAAGAAGCTTCTGAGTAGGAGAAAATGTCCGTAAAAATGGCAATTTTGGTCACATTGAGGCTTCAAAAAGTAGTTATTCAACATGAGGCACATTCCAAATGACATTTTGAATCAATTTTTCTACAGTCCAGAAAATCAATTTTCTGATGAAAAAGGATGACCCGTGACCTGTCGAAATTTCTCCAGATGGTCAGAAATGGAAATGTTTTAATGTTTAAGTTTTTTGACTGCAAATGACTATTCCATGTAAATTATCACTTTTGGAACAAAAACAAGTGTTTTTAGAGTCACTTTAATGCCTGAAATTGGTCGAAATAGAAGCTTCTGAATAGGAGAAAAAGTCTGTAATAATGGCAATTTTGGTCACATTGAGGCTTTAAAAAGTAGTTATTCAACATGAGGCACATTCCAAATGACATTTTGAATCAATTTTTCTACAGTCCTAAACATCAATTTTCTGATGAAAAACAATGACCTATGACCTGTCGAAATTTCTCCAGATGGCCAGAAATGGAAATTTTTTAATGTTTAAATTTTTTGACTGCAAATGACTATTCCATGTAAATTATCACTTTTGGAACTAAAATAAGTGTGTTTAGAGTCACTTTAATGCCTGAAATTGGTCGAAATAGAAGCTTCTGAATAGGAGAAAAAGTCTGCAATAATGGCAATTTTGGTCACATTGAGGTTTCAAAAAGTAACTATTCAACATGAGGCACAATCCAAATGACATTTTAAATCAATTTTTTTACAGTCCAAAAAATCAATTTTCTGATGAAAAAGGATGACCCGTGACCTGTCGAAATTTCTCCAGATGGTCAAAAATCGAAATTTTTATTGTTTAATTTTTTGACTGCAAATGACTATTCCATGTAAATTATCACTTTTGGAACAAAAATAAGTGTGTTTAGACTCACTTTAATGACTGAAATTGGTCGAAATAGAAGCTTCTGAATAGGAGAAAAAGTCTGTAATAATGGCAATTTTGGTCACATTGAGGCTTTAAAAAGTAGTTATTCAACATGAGGCACATTCCAAATGACATTTTGAATCAATTTTTCTACAGTCCAAAAAATCAATTTTCTGATGAAAAACGATGACCCGTGACCTGTCGAAATTTCTCCAGATGGTCAGAAATCGAAATTTTTATTGTTTAATTTTTTGACTGAAAATGACTATTCCATGTAAATTATCACTTTTGGAACAAAAACAAGTGTGTTTAGAGTCAGTTTAATGCCTGAAATTGGTAGAAAAAGAAGCTTCTGAGTAGGAGAAAATGTCCGTAAAAATGGCAATTTTGGTCACATTGAGGCTTCAAAAAGTAGTTATTCAACATGAGGCACATTCCAAATGACATTTTGAATCAATTTTTCTACAGTCCAGAAAATAATTTTCTGATGAAAAAGGATGACCCGTGACCTGTCGAAATTATTCCAGATGGTCAGAAATGGAAATGTTTTAATGTTTAATTTTTTGACTGCAAATGACTATTCCATGTAAATTATCACTTTTGGAACAAAAACAAGTGTTTTTAGAGTCACTTTAATGCCTGAAATTGGTCGAAATAGAAGCTTCTGAATAGGAGAAAAAGTCTGTAATAATGGCAATTTTGGTCACATTGAGGCTTTAAAAAGTATTTATTCAACATGAGGCACATTCCAAATGACATTTTGAATCAATTTTTCTATAGACCAAAAAATCAATTTTCTGATGAAAAACGATGACCCGTGACCTGTCGAAATTTCTCCAGATGGTCAGAAATCGAAATTTTTATTGTTTAATTTTTTGACTGCAAATGACTATTCCATGTAAATTATCACTTTTGGAACAAAAACAAGTGTGTTTAGAGTCAGTTTAATGCCTGAAATTGGTCGAAAAAGAAGCTTCTGAGTAGGAGAAAATGTCCGTAAAAATGGCAATTTTGGTCACATTGAGGCTTCAAAAAGTAGTTATTCAACATGAGGCACATTCCAAATGACATTTTGAATCAATTTTTCTACAGTCCAGAAAATCAATTTTCTGATGAAAAAGGATGACCCGTGACCTGTCGAAATTTCTCCAGATGGTCAGAAATGGAAATGTTTTAATGTTTAATTTTTTGACTGCAAATGACTATTCCATGTAAATTATCACTTTTGGAACAAAAACAAGTGTTTTTAGAGTCACTTTAATGCCTGAAATTGGTCGAAATAGAAGCTTCTGAATAGGAGAAAAAGTCTATAATAATGGCAATTTTGGTCACATTGAGGCTTTAAAAAGTAGTTATTCAACATGAGGCACATTCCAAATGACATTTTTAATCAATTTTTCTACAGTCCAAAAAATCAATTTTCTGATGAAAAACGATGACCCGTGACCTGTCGAAATTTCTCCAGATGGTCAGAAATCGAAATTTTTATTGTTTAATTTTTGGACTGCAAATGACTATTCCATGTAAATTATCACTTTTGGAACACAAATAAGTGTGTTTAGACTCACTTTAATGACTGAAATTGGTCGAAATAGAAGCTTCTGAATAGGAGAAAAAGTCTGTAATAATGGCAATTTTGGTCACATTGAGGCTTTAAAAAGTAGTTATTCAACATGAGGCACATTCCAAATGACATTTTGAATCAATTTTTCTACAGTCCAAAAAACTCAATTTTCTGATGAAAAACGACCCGTGACCTGTCGAAATTTCTCCAGATGGTCAGAAATGGAAATTTTTTAATGTTTAATTTTTTGACTGCAATTGACTATTCCATGTAAATTATCACTTTTGGAACAAAAACAAGTGTGTTTAGACTCACTTTAATGCCTGAAATTAGTCGAAATAGAAGCTTCTGAATAGGAGAAAAAGTCTGCAATAATGGCAATTTTGGTCACATTGAGGTTTCAAAAAGTAGTTATTCAACATGAGGCACAATCCAAATGACATTTTGAATCAATTTTTCTACAGTCCAAAAAATCATCTTTCTGATGAAAAACGATGACCCGTCGTGACCTGTCGAAATGTCTCCAGATGGTCAGAAATGGAAATTTTTTAATGTTTAACTTTTTTGACTGCAAATGACTATTCCATGTAAATTATCACTTTTGGAACAAAAACAAGTGTGTTTAGAGTCACTTTATGCCTGAAATTGGTCGAAATAGAAGCTTCTGAATAGGGGAAAAAGTCTGTAATAATGGCAATTTTGGTCACATTGAGGCTTTAAAAAGTAGTTATTCAACATGAGGCACATTCCAAATGACATTTTGAATCAATTTTTCTACAGTCCAAAAAAGGAATTTTCTGATGAAAAAGGATGACCCGTGACCTGTCGAAATTTCTCCAGATGGTCAGAAATGGAAATTTTTTAATGTTTAATTTTTTGACTGCAATTGACTATTCCATGTAAATTATCACTTTTGGAACAAAAACAAGTGTGTTTAGACTCACTTTAATGCCTGAAATTAGTCGAAATAGAAGCTTCTGAATAGGAGAAAAAGTCTGCAATAATGGCAATTTTGGTCACATTGAGGTTTCAAAAAGTAGTTATTCAACATGAGGCACAATCCAAATGACATTTTGAATCAATTTTTCTACAGTCCAAAAAATATATTTCTGATGAAAAACGATGACCCGTGACCTGTCGAAATTTCTCCAGATGGTCAGAAATCGAAATTTGTATTGTTTAATTTTTTGACTGCAATTGACTATTCCATGTAAATTATCACTTTTGGAACAAAAACAAGTGTGTTTAGACTCACTTTAATGCCTGAAATTAGTCGGAAAAGAAGCTTCTGAGTAGGAGAAAATGTCCGTAAAAATGGCAATTTTGGTCACATTGAGGCTTCAAAAAGTAGTTATTCAACATGAGGCACATTCCAAATGATATTTTGAATCAATTTTTCTACAGTCCAGAAAATCAATTTTCTGATGAAAAAGGATGACCCGTGACCTGTCGAAATTTCTCCAGATGGTCAGAAATGGAAATGTTTTAATGTTTAATTTTTTGACTGCAAATGACTATTCCATGTAAATTATCACTTTTGGAACAAAAACAAGTGTTTTTAGAGTCACTTTAATGCCTGAAGTTGGTCGAAATAGAAGCTTCTTAATAGGAGTAAAAGTCTGTAATAATGGCAATTTTGGTCACACAGAGGATTTAAAAAGTAGTTATTCAACATGAGTCACATTTCAAATGACATTTTTAATCAATTTTTCTACAGTCCAAAAAATCTATTTTCTGATGAAAAAAGATGACCCGTGACCTGTCGAAATTTCTCCATATGGTCAGAAATGGACATTTTTCAATGTTTAATTTTTGGACTTCAAATGACTATTCCATGTAAATTATCACTTTTGGAACAAAAACAAGTGTGTTTAGACTCACTTTAATGCCTGAAATTAGTCGAAATAGAAGCTTCTGAATAGGAGAAAAAGTCTGCAATAAGGGCAATTTTGGTCACATTGAGGTTTCAAAAAGTAGTTATTCAACATGAGGCACAATCCTAATGACATTTTGAATCAATTTTTCTACAGTCCAAAAAATCAATTTTCTGATGAAAAACGATGACCCGTCGTGACCTGTCGAAATGTCTCCAGATGGTCAGAAATGGAAATTTCTTAATGTTTAACTTTTTTGACTGCAAATGACTATTCCATGTAAATTATCACTTTTGGAACAAAAACAAGTGTGTTTAGAGTCACTTTATGCCTGAAATTGGTCAAAATAGAAGCTTCTGAATAGGAGAAAAAGTCTGTAATAATGGCAATTTTGGTCACATTGAGGCTTTAAAAAGTAGTTATTCAACATGAGGCACATTCCAAATGACATTTTGAATCAATTTTTCTACAGTCCAAAAAAGGAATTTTCTGATGAAAAACGATGACCCGTGACCTGTCGAAATTTCTCCAGATGGTCAGAAATGGAAATTTTTTAATGTTTAATTTTTTTACTGCAATTGACTATTCCATGTAAATTATCACTTTTGGAACAAAAACAAGTGTGTTTAGACTCACTTTAATGCCTGAAATTAGTCGAAAAAGAAGCTTCTGAGTAGGAGAAAATGTCCGTAAAAATGGCAATTTTGGTCACATTGAGGCTTCAAAAAGTAGTTATTCAACATGAGGCACATTCCAAATGACATTTTGAATCAATTTTTCTACAGTCCAGAAAATCAATTTTCGGATGAAAAAGGATGACCCGTGACCTGTCGAAATTTCTCCAGATGGTCAGAAATCGAAATTTTTATTGTTTAATTTTTTGACTGCAAATGACTATTCCATGTAAATTATCACTTAAGGAACAAAAACAAGTGTGTTTAGAGTCAGTTTAATGCCTGAAATTGGTCGAAAAAGAAGCTTCTGAGTAGGAGAAAATGTCCGTAAAAATGGCAATTTTGGTCACATTGAGGCTTCAAAAAGTAGTTATTCAACATGAGGCACATTCCAAATGACATTTTGAATCAATTTTTCTACAGTCCAGAAAATATTTTTCTGATGAAAAAGGATGACCCGTGACCTGTCGAAGTTTCTCCAGATGGTCACAAATGGAAATGTTTTAATGTTTAATTTTTTGACTGCAAATGACTATTCCATGTAAATTATCACTTTTGGAACTAAAATAAGTGTGTTTAGAGTCACGTTAATGCCTGAAATTGTTCGAAATAGAAGCTTCTGAATAGGAGAAAAAGTCTACAATAATGGCAATTTTGGTCACATTGAGGTTTCAAAAAGTAGCTATTCAACATGAGGCACAATCCAAATGACATTTTAAATCAATTTTTTTACAGTCCAAAAAATCAATTTTCTGATGAAAAACGATGACCCGTGCCTGTCGAAATTTCTCCAGATGGTCAGAAATCGAAATTTTTATTGTTTAATTTTTTGACTGCAAATGACTATTCCATGTAAATTATCACTTTTGGAACAAAAATAAGTGTGTTTAGACTCACTTTAATGACTGAAAGTGGTCGAAATAGAAGCTTCTGAATAGGAGAAAAAGTCTGTAATAATGGCAATTTTGGTCACATTGAGGCTTTAAAAAGTAGTTATTCAACATGAGGCACATTCCAAATGACATTTTGAATCAATTTTTCTACAGTCCAAAAAATCAATTTTCTGATGAAAAACGATGACCCGTGACCTGTCGAAATTTCTCCAGATGGTCAGAAATCGAAATTTGTATTGTTTAATTTTTTGACTGCAATTGACTATTCCATGTAAATTATCACTTTTGGAACAAAAACAAGTGTGTTTAGACTCACTTTAATGCCTGAAATTAGTCGAAAAAGAAGCTTCTGAGTAGGAGAAAATGTCCGTAAAAATGGCAATTTTTGTCACATTGAGGCTTCAAAAAGTAGTTATTCAACATGAGGCACATTCCAAATGACATTTTGAATCAATTTTTCTACAGTCCAGAAAATAATTTTCTGATGAAAAAGGATGACCCGTGACCTGTCGAAATTTCTCCAGATGGTCAGAAATGGAAATGTTTTAATGTTTAATTTTCTGACTGCAAATGACTATTCCATGTAAATTATCACTTTTGGAACAAAAACAAGTGTTTTTAGAGTCACTTTAATGCCTGAAATTGGTCGAAATAGAAGCTTCTGAATAGGAGAAAAAGTCTGTAATAATGGCAATTTTGGTCACATTGAGGCTTTAAAAAGTATTTATTCAACATGAGGCACATTCCAAATGACATTTTGAATCAATTTTTCTACAGTCCAAAAAATCAATTTTCTGATGAAAAACGATGACCCGTGACCTGTTGAAATTTCTCCAGATGGTCAGAAATCGAAATTTTTATTGTTTAATTTTTTGACTGCAAATGACTATTCCATGTAAATTATCACTTTTGGAACAAAAACAAGTGTGTTTAGACTCACTTTAATGTCTGAAATTGGTCGAAATAGACGCTTCTGAATAGGAGAAAAAGTCTGTAATAATGGCAATTTTGGTAACATTGAGGCTTTAAAAAGTAGTTATTCAACATGGGGCACATTCCAAATGACATTTTGAATCAATTTTTCTACAGTCCAAAAAATCAATTTTCTGATGAAAAACGATGACCCGTCGTGACCTGTCGAAATGTCTCCAGATGGTCAGAAATGGAAATTTTTTAATGTTTAACTTTTTTGACTGCAAATGACTATTCCATGTAAATTATCACTTTTGGAACAAAAACAAGTGTGTTTAGAGTCACTTTATGCCTGAAATTGGTCGAAATAGAAGCTTCTGAATAGGAGAAAAAGTCTGCAATAATGGCAATTTTGGTCACATTGAGGTTTCAAAAAGTAGTTATTCAACATGAGGCACAATCCAAATGACATTTTGAATCAATTTTTCTACAGTCCAAAAAATCAATTTTCTGATGAAAAACAATGACCCGTGACCTGTCGAAATTTCTCCAGATGGTCAGAAATCGAAATTTTTATTGTTTAATTTTTTGACTGCAAATGACTATTCCATGTAAATTATCACTTTTGGAACAAAAACAAGTGTGTTTAGAGTCAGTTTAATGCCTGAAATTGGTCAAAAAAGAAGCTTCTGAGTAGGAGAAAATGTCTGTAAAAATGGCAATTTTGGTCACATTGAGGCTTCAAAAAGTAGTTATTCAACATGAGGCACATTCCAAATGACATTTTGAATCAATTTTTCTACAGTCCAGAAAATCAATTTTCTGATGAAAAAGGATGACCCGTGACCTGTCGAAATTTCTCCAGATGGTCAGAAATCGAAATTTTTATTGTTTAAATTTTGGACTGCAAATGACTATTCCATGTAAATTATCACTTTTGGAACAAAAATAAGTGTGTTTAGACTCACTTTAATGACTGAAATTGGTCGAAATAGAAGCTTCTGAATAGGAGAAAAAGTCTGTAATAATGGCAATTTTGGTCACATTGAGGCTTTAAAAAGTATTTATTCAACATGAGGCACATTCCAAATGACATTTTGAATCAATTTTTCTACAGTCCAAAAAATCAATTTTCTGATGAAAAACGATGACCCGTGACCTGTCGAAATTTCTCCAGATGGTCAGAAATCAAAATTTTTATTGTTTAATTTTTTGACTGCAAATGACTATTCCATGTAAATTATCACTTTTGGAACAAAAACAAGTGTGTTTAGAGTCAGTTTAATGCCTGAAATTGGTCGAAAAAGAAGCTTCTGAGTAGGAGAAAATGTCCGTAAAAATGGCAATTTTGGTCACATTGAGGCTTCAAAAAGTAGTTATTCAACATGAGGCACATTCCAAATGACATTTTGAATCAATTTTTCTACAGTGCTAAAAATCAATTTTCTGATGAAAAACAATGACCTATGACCTGTCGAAATTTCTCCAGATGGCCAGAAATGGAAATTTTTTAATGTTTAAATTTTTTGACTGCAAATGACTATTCCATGTAAATTATCACTTTTGGAACTAAAATGAGTGTGTTTAGAGTCACGTTAATGCCTGAAATTGTTCGAAATAGAAGCTTCTGAATAGGAGAAAAAGTCTACAATAATGGCAATTTTGGTCACATTGAGGTTTCAAAAAGTAGCTATTCAACATGAGGCACAAT
Source organism: Triturus cristatus (assembly GCF_964204655.1). Classification (NCBI taxonomy): domain Eukaryota; kingdom Metazoa; phylum Chordata; class Amphibia; order Caudata; family Salamandridae; genus Triturus; species Triturus cristatus. The sequence continues at coordinate 1,196,910,938 of NC_140589.1, read as the reverse complement.
CCAAATGACATTTTAAATCAATTTTTTTACAGTCCAAAAAATCAATTTTCTGATGAAAAACGATGACCCGTGACCTGTCGAAATTTCTCCAGATGGTCAGAAATCGAAATTTTTATTGTTTAATTTTTGGACTGCAAATGACTATTCCATGTAAATTATCACTTTTGGAACAAAAACAAGTGTGTTTAGACTCACTTTAATGCCTGAAATTAGTCGAAATAGAAGCTTCTGAATAGGAGAAAAAGTCTGCAATAATGGCAATTTTGGTCACATTGAGGTTTCAAAAAGTAGTTATTCAACATGAGGCACATTCCAAATGACATTTTGAATCAATTTTTCTACAGTCCAAAAAAGGAATTTTCTGATGAAAAACGATGACCCGTGACCTGTCGAAATTTCTCCAGATGGTCAGAAATCGAAATTTGTATTGTTTAATTTTTTGACTGCAATTGACTATTCCATGTAAATTATCACTTTTGGAACAAAAACAAGTGTGTTTAGACTCACTTTAATGCCTGAAATTAGTCGAAAAAGAAGCTTCTGAGTAGGAGAAAATGTCCGTAAAAATGGCAATTTTGGTCACATTGAGGCTTCAAAAAGTAGTTATTCAACATGAGGCACATTCCAAATGACATTTTGAATCAATTTTTCTACAGTCCAGAAAATTAATTTTCTGATGAAAAAGGATGACCCGTGACCTGTCGAAATTTCTCCAGATGGTCAGAAATGGAAATTTTTTAATGTTTAATTTTTTGACTGCAATTGACTATTCCATGTAAATTATCACTTTTGGAACAAAAACAAGTGTGTTTAGACTCACTTTAATGCCTGAAATTAGTCGAAATAGAAGCTTCTGAATAGGAGAAAAAGTCTGCAATAATGGCAATTTTGGTCACATTGAGGTTTCAAAAAGTAGTTATTCAACATGAGGCACAATCCAAATGACATTTTGAATCAATTTTTCTACAGTCCAAAAAATCAATTTTCTGATGAAAAACGATGACCTGTGACCTGTCGAAATTTCTCCAGATGGTCAGAAATCGAAATTTGTATTGTTTAATTTTTTGACTGCAATTGACTATTCCATGTAAATTATCACTTTTGGAACAAAAACAAGTGTGTTTAGACTCACTTTAATGCCTGAAATTAGTCGAAAAAGAAGCTTCTGAGTAGGAGAAAATGTCCGTAAAAATGGCAATTTTGGTCACATTGAGGCTTCAAAAAGTAGTTATTCAACATGAGGCACATTCCAAATGATATTTTGAATCAATTTTTCTACAGTCCAGAAAATCAATTTTCTGATGAAAAAGGATGACCCGTGACCTGTCGAAATTTCTCCAGATGGTCAGAAATGGAAATGTTTTAATGTTTCATTTTTTGACTGCAAATGACTATTCCATGTAAATTATCACTTTTGGAACAAAAACAAGTGTTTTTAGAGTCACTTTAATGCCTGAAGTTGGTCGAAATAGAAGCTTCTTAATAGGAGTAAAAGTCTGTAATAATGGCAATTTTGGTCACACAGAGGATTTAAAAAGTAGTTATTCAACATGAGTCACATTTCAAATGACATTTTTAATCAATTTTTCTACAGTCCAAAAAATCTATTTTCTGATGAAAAACGATGACCCGTGACCTGTCGAAATTTCTCCATATGGTCAGAAATGGACATTTTTCAATGTTTAATTTTTGGACTTCAAATGACTATTCCATGTAAATTATCACTTTTGGAACAAAAACAAGTGTGTTTAGACTCACTTTAATGCCTGAAATTAGTCGAAATAGAAGCTTCTGAATAGGAGAAAAAGTCTGCAATAATGGCAATTTTGGTCACATTGAGGTTTCAAAAAGTAGTTATTCAACATGAGGCACAATCCAAATGACATTTTGAATCAATTTTTCTACAGTCCAAAAAATCAATTTTCTGATGAAAAACGATGACCCGTCGTGACCTGTCGAAATGTCTCCAGATGGTCAGAAATGGAAATTTCTTAATGTTTAACTTTTTTGACTGCAAATGACTATTCCATGTAAATTATCACTTTTGGAACAAAAACAAGTGTGTTTAGAGTCACTTTATGCCTGAAATTGGTCGAAATAGAAGCTTCTGAATAGGAGAAAAAGTCTGTAATAATGGCAATTTTGGTCACATTGAGGCTTTAAAAAGTAGTTATTCAACAGGAGGCACATTCCAAATGACATTTTGAATCAATTTTTCTACAGTCCAAAAAAGGAATTTTCTGATGAAAAACGATGACCCGTGACCTGTCGAAATTTCTCCAGATGGTCAGAAATGGAAATTTTTTAATGTTTAACTTTTTTTACTGCAATTGACTATTCCATGTAAATTATCACTTTTGGAACAAAAACAAGTGTGTTTAGACTCACTTTAATGTCTGAAATTAGTCGAAATAGAAGCTTCTGAATAGGAGAAAAAGTCTGCAATAACGGCAATTTTAGTCACATTGAGGTTTCAAAAAGTAGTTATTCAACATGAGGCACAATCCAAATGACATTTTGAATCAATTTTTCTACAGTCCAAAAAATCAATTTTCTGATGAAAAACGATGACCCGTGACCTGTTGAAATTTCTCCAGATGGTCAGAAATCGAAATTTTTATTGTTTAATTTTTTGACTGCAAATGACTATTCCATGTAAATTATCACTTAAGGAACAAAAACAAGTGTGTTTAGAGTCAGTTTAATGCCTGAAATTGGTCGAAAAAGAAGCTTCTGAGTAGGAGAAAATGTCCGTAAAAATGGCAATTTTGGTCACATTGAGGCTTCAAAAAGTAGTTATTCAACATGAGGCACATTCCAAATGACATTTTGAATCAATTTTTCTACAGTCCAGAAAATAATTTTCTGATGAAAAAGGATGACCCGTGACCTGTCGAAGTTTCTCCAGATGGTCAGAAATGGAAATGTTTTAATGTTTAATTTTTTGACTGCAAATGACTATTCCATGTAAATTATCACTTTTGGAACTAAAATAAGTGTGTTTAGAGTCACGTTAATGCCTGAAATTGTTCGAAATAGAAGCTTCTGAATAGGAGAAAAAGTCTACAATAATGGCAATTTTGGTCACATTGAGGTTTCAAAAAGTAGCTATTCAACATGAGGCACAATCCAAATGACATTTTAAATCAATTTTTTTACAGTCCAAAAAATCAATTTTCTGATGAAAAACGATGACCCGTGACCTGTCGAAATTTCTCCAGATGGTCAGAAATCGAAATTTTTATTGTTTAATTTTTTGACTGCAAATGACTATTCCATGTAAATTATCACTTTTGGAACAAAAATAAGTGTGTTTAGACTCACTTTAATGACTGAAAGTGGTCGAAATAGAAGCTTCTGAATAGGAGAAAAAGTCTGTAATAATGGCAATTTTGGTCACATTGAGGCTTTAAAAAGTAGTTATTCAACATGAGGCACATTCCAAATGACATTTTGAATCAATTTTTCTACAGTCCAAAAAATCAATTTTCTGATGAAAAACGATGACCCGTGACCTGTCGAAATTTCTCCAGATGGTCAGAAATCGAAATTTGTATTGTTTAATTTTTTGACTGCAATTGACTATTCCATGTAAATTATCACTTTTGGAACAAAAACAAGTGTGTTTAGACTCACTTTAATGCCTGAAATTAGTCGAAAAAGAAGCTTCTGAGTAGGAGAAAATGTCCGTAAAAATGGCAATTTTTGTCACATTGAGGCTTCAAAAAGTAGTTATTCAACATGAGGCACATTCCAAATGACATTTTGAATCAATTTTTCTACAGTCCAGAATATAATTTTCTGATGAAAAAGGATGACCCGTGACCTGTCGAAATTTCTCCAGATGGTCAGAAATGGAAATGTTTTAATGTTTAATTTTCTGACTGCAAATGACTATTCCATGTAAATTATCACTTTTGGAACAAAAACAAGTGTTTTTAGAGTCACTTTAATGCCTGAAATTGGTCGAAATAGAAGCTTCTGAATAGGAGAAAAAGTCTGTAATAATGGCAATTTTGGTCACATTGAGGCTTTAAAAAGTATTTATTCAACATGAGGCACATTCCAAATGACATTTTGAATCAATTTTTCTACAGTCCAAAAAATCAATTTTCTGATGAAAAACGATGACCCGTGACCTGTCGAAATTTCTCCAGATGGTCAGAAATCGAAATTTTTATTGTTTAATTTTTTGACTGCAAATGACTATTCCATGTAAATTATCACTTTTGGAACAAAAACAAGTGTGTTTAGAGTCAGTTTAATGCCTGAAATTGGTCGAAAAAGAAGCTTCTGAGTAGTAGAAAATGTCCGTAAAAATGGCAATTTTGGTCACATTGAGGCTTCTAAAAGTAGTTATTCAACATGAGGCACATTCCAAATGAAATTTTGAATCAATTTTTCTACAGTCCAGAAAATCAATTTTCTGATGAAAAAGGATGAACCGTGACCTGTCGAAATTTCTCCAGATGGTCAGAAATCGAAATTTTTATTGTTTAATTTTTTGACTGCAAATGACTATTCCATGTAAATTATCACTTTTGGAACAAAAACAAGTGTGTTTAGAGTCAGTTTAATGCCTGAAATTGGTCGAAAAAGAAGCTTCTGAGTAGTAGAAAATGTCCGTAAAAATGGCAATTTTGGTCACATTGAGGCTTCTAAAAGTAGTTATTCAACATGAGGCACATTCCAAATGACATTTTGAATCAATTTTTCTACAGTCCTAAAAATCAATTTTCTGATGAAAAACAATGACCTATGACCTGTCGAAATTTCTCCAGATGGCCAGAAATGGAAATTTTTTAATGTTTAAATTTTTTGACTGCAAATGACTATTCCATGTAAATTATCACTTTTGGAACAAAAACAAGTGTGTTTAGACTCACTTTAATGTCTGAAATTGGTCGAAATAGACGCTTCTGAATAGGAGAAAAAGTCTGTAATAATGGCAATTTTGGTAACATTGAGGCTTTAAAAAGTAGTTATTCAACATGGGGCACATTCCAAATGACATTTTGAATCAATTTTTCTACAGTCCAAAAAATCAATTTTCTGATGAAAAACGATGACCCGTCGTGACCTGTCGAAATTTCTCCAGATGGTCAGAAATGGAAATTTTTTAATGTTTAACTTTTTTGACTGCAAATGACTATTCCATGTAAATTATCACTTTTGGAACAAAAACAAGTTTGTTTAGAGTCACTTTATGCCTGAAATTGGTCGAAATAGAAGCTTCTGAATAGGAGAAAAAGTCTGTAATAATGGCAATTTTGGTCACATTGAGGCTTTAAAAAGTAGTTATTCAACATGAGGCACATTCCAAATGACATTTTGAATCAATTTTTCTACAGTCCAAAAAAGGAATTTTCTGATGAAAAACAATGACCCGTGACCTGTCGAAATTTCTCCAGATGGTCAGAAATGGAAATTTTTTAATGTTTAATTTTTTGACTGCAATTGACTATTCCATGTAAATTATCACTTTTGGAACAAAAACAAGTGTGTTTAGACTCACTTTAATGCCTGAAATTAGTCGAAATAGAAGCTTCTGAATAGGAGAAAAAGTCTGCAATAATGGCAATTTTGGTCACATTGAGGTTTCAAAAAGTAGTTATTCAACATGAGGCACAATCCAAATGACATTTTGAATCAATTTTTCTACAGTCCAAAAAATCAATTTTCTGATGAAAAACAATGACCCGTGACCTGTCGAAATTTCTCCAGATGGTCAGAAATCGAAATTTTTATTGTTTAATTTTTTGACTGCAAATGACTATTCCATGTAAATTATCACTTTTGGAACAAAAACAAGTGTGTTTAGAGTCAGTTTAATGCCTGAAATTGGTCGAAAAAGAAGCTTCTGAGTAGGAGAAAATGTCTGTAAAAATGGCAATTTTGGTCACATTGAGGCTTCAAAAAGTAGTTATTCAACATGAGGCACATTCCAAATGACATTTTGAATCAATTTTTCTACAGTCCAGAAAATCAATTTTCTGATGAAAAAGGATGACCCCTGACCTGTCGAAATTTCTCCAGATGGTCAGAAATGGAAATGTTTTAATGTTTAATTTTTTGACTGCAAATGACTATTCCATGTAAATTATCACTTTTGGAACAAAAACAAGTGTTTTTAGAGTCACTTTAATGCCTGAAATTGGTTGAAATAGAAGCTTCTGAATAGGAGAAAAAGTCTGTAATAATGGCAATTTTGGTCACATTGAGGCTTTAAAAAGTAGTTATTCAACATGAGGCACATTCCAAATGACATTTTGAATCAATTTTTCTATAGTCCTAAAAATCAATTTTCTGATGAAAAACAATGACCTATGACCTGTCGCAATTTCTCCAGATGGCCAGAAATGGAAATTTTTTAATGTTTAAATTTTTGGACTGCAAATGACTATTCCATGTAAATTATCACTTTTGGAACTAAAATAAGTGTGTTTAGAGTCACGTTAATGCCTGAAATTGTTCGAAATAGAAGCTTCTGAATAGGAGAAAAAGTCTACAATAATGGCAATTTTGGTCACATTGAGGTTTCAAAAAGTAGGTATTCAACATGAGGCACGATCCAAATGACATTTTAAATCAATTTTTTTACAGTCCAAAAAATCAATTTTCTGATGAAAAACGATGACCCGTGACCTGTCGAAATTTCTCCAGATGGTCAGAAATCGAAATTTTTATTGTTTAAATTTTGGACTGCAAATGACTATTCCATGTAAATTATCACTTTTGGAACAAAAATAAGTGTGTTTAGACTCACTTTAATGACTGAAATTGGTCGAAATAGAAGCTTCTGAATAGGAGAAAAAGTCTGTAATAATGGCAATTTTGGTCACATTGAGGCTTTAAAAATTAGTTATTCAACATGAGGCACATTCCAAATGACATTTTGAATCAATTTTTCTACAGTCCAAAAAATCAATTTTCTGATGAAAAACGATGACCCGTGACCTGTCGAAATTTCTCCAGATGGTCAGAAATGGAAATGTTTTAATGTTTAATTTTTTGACTGCAAATGACTATTCCATGTAAATTATCACTTTTGGAACAAAAACAAGTGTTTTTAGAGTCACTTTAATGCCTGAAATTGGTCGAAATAGAAGCTTCTGAATAGGAGAAAAAGTCTGTAATAATGGCAATTTTGGTCACATTGAGGCTTTAAAAAGTATTTATTCAACATGAGGCACATTCCAAATGACATTTTGAATACATTTTTCTACAGTCCAAAAAATCAATTTTCTGATGAAAAACGATGACCCGTGACCTGTCGAAATTTCTCCAGATGGTCAGAAATCAACATTTTTATTGTTTAATTTTTTGACTGCAAATGACTATTCCATGTAAATTATCACTTTTGGAACAAAAACAAGTGTGTTTAGAGCCAGTTTAATGCCTGAAATTGGTCGAAAAAGAAGCTTCTGAGTAGGAGAAAATGTCCGTAAAAATGGCAATTTTGGTCACATTGAGGCTTCTAAAAGTAGTTATTCAACATGAGGCACATTCCAAATGAAATTTTGAATCAATTTTTCTACAGTCCAGAAAATCAATTTTCTGATGAAAAAGGATGAACCGTGACCTGTCGAAATTTCTCCAGATGGTCAGAAATGGAAATGTTTTAATGTTTAATTTTTTGACTGCAAATGACTATTCCATGTAAATTATCACTTTTGGAACAAAAACAAGTGTTTTTAGAGTCACTTTAATGCCTGAAATTGGTCGAAATAGAAGCTTCTGAATAGGAGAAAAAGTCTGTAATAATGGCAATTTTGGTCACATTGAGGCTTTAAAAAGTAGTTATTCAACATGAGGCACATTCCAAATGACATTTTGAATCAATTTTTCTACAGTCCTAAAAATCAATTTTCTGATGAAAAACAATGACCTATGACCTGTCGCAATTTCTCCAGATGGCCAGAAATGGAAATTTTTTAATGTTTAAATTTTTGGACTGCAAATGACTATTCCATGTAAATTATCACTTTTGGAACTAAAATAAGTGTGTTTAGAGTCACGTTAATGCCTGAAATTGTTCGAAATAGAAGCGTCTGAATAGGAGAAAAAGTCTACAATAATGGCAATTTTGGTCACATTGAGGTTTCAAAAAGTAGCTATTCAACATGAGGCACGATCCAAATGACATTTTAAATCAATTTTTTTACAGTCCAAAAAATCAATTTTCTGATGAAAAACGATGACCCGTGACCTGTCGAAATTTCTCCAGATGGTCAGAAATCGAAATTTTTATTGTTTAAATTTTGGACTGCAAATGACTATTCCATGTAAATTATCACTTTTGGAACAAAAATAAGTGTGTTTAGACTCACTTTAATGACTGAAATTGGTCGAAATAGAAGCTTCTGAATAGGAGAAAAAGTCTGTAATAATGGCAATTTTGGTCACATTGAGGCTTTAAAAATTAGTTATTCAACATGAGGCACATTCCAAATGACATTTTGAATCAATTTTTCTACAGTCCAAAAAATCAATTTTCTGATGAAAAACGATGACCTGTCGAAATTTCTCCAGATGGTCAGAAATGGAAATGTTTTAATGTTTAATTTTCTGACTGCAAATGACTATTCCATGTAAATTATCACTTTTGGAACAAAAACAAGTGTTTTTAGAGTCACTTTAATGCGTGAAATTGGTCGAAATAGAAGCTTCTGAATAGGAGAAAAAGTCTGTAATAATGGCAATTTTGGTCACATTGAGGCTTTAAAAAGTATTTATTCAACATGAGGCACATTCCAAATGACATTTTGAATCAATTTTTCTACAGTCCAAAAAATCAATTTTCTGATGAAAAACGATGACCCGTGACCTGTCGAAATTTCTCCAGATGGTCAGAAATCGAAATTTTTATTGTTTAATTTTTTGACTGCAAATGACTATTCCATGTAAATTATCACTTTTGGAACAAAAACAAGTGTGTTTAGAGTCAGTTTAATGCCTGAAATTGGTCGAAAAAGAAGCTTCTGAGTAGTAGAAAATGTCCGTAAAAATGGCAATTTTGGTCACATTGAGGCTTCTAAAAGTAGTTATTCAACATGAGGCACATTCCAAATGAAATTTTGAATCAATTTTTCTACAGTCCAGAAAATCAATTTTCTGATGAAAAAGGATGAACCGTGACCTGTCGAAATTTCTCCAGATGGTCAGAAATGGAAATGTTTTAATGTTTAATTTTTTGACTGCAAATGACTATTCCATGTAAATTATCACTTTTGGAACAAAAACAAGTGTTTTTAGAGTCACTTTAATGCCTGAAATTGGTCGAAATAGAAGCTTCTGAATAGGAGAAAAAGTCTGTAATAATGGCAATTTTGGTCACATTGAGGCTTTAAAAAGTAGTTATTCAACATGAGGCACATTCCAAATGACATTTTGAATCAATTTTTCTACAGTCCTAAAAATCAATTTTCTGATGAAAAACAATGACCTATGACCTGTCGAAATTTCTCCAGATGGCCAGAAATGGAAATTTTTTAATGTTTAAATTTTTTGACTGCAAATGACTATTCCATGTAAATTATCACTTTTGGAACAAAAACAAGTGTGTTTAGACTCACTTTAATGTCTGAAATTGGTCGAAATAGACGCTTCTGAATAGGAGAAAAAGTCTGTAATAATGGCAATTTTGGTAACATTGAGGCTTTAAAAAGTAGTTATTCAACATGGGGCACATTCCAAATGACATTTTGAATCAATTTTTCTACAGTCCAAAAAATCAATTTTCTGATGAAAAACGATGACCCGTCGTGACCTGTCGAAATGTCTCCAGATGGTCAGAAATGGAAATTTTTTAATGTTTAACATTTTTGACTGCAAATGACTATTCCATGTAAATTATCACTTTTGGAACAAAAACAAGTGTGTTTAGAGTCACTTTATGCCTGAAATTGGTCGAAATAGAAGCTTCTGAATAGGAGAAAAAGTCTGTAATAATGGCAATTTTGGTCACATTGAGGCTTTAAAAAGTAGTTATTCAACATGAGGCACATTCCAAATGACATTTTGAATCAATTTTTCTACAGTCCAAAAAAGGAATTTTCTGATGAAAAACAATGACCCGTGACCTGTCGAAATTTCTCCAGATGGTCAGAAATGGAAATTTTTTAATCTTTAATTTTTTGACTGCAATTGACTATTCCATGTAAATTATCACTTTTGGAACAAAAACAAGTGTGTTTAGACTCACTTTAATGCCTGAAATTAGTCGAAATAGAAGCTTCTGAATAGGAGAAAAAGTCTGCAATAATGGCAATTTTGGTCACATTGAGGTTTCAAAAAGTAGTTATTCAACATGAGGCACAATCCAAATGACATTTTGAATCAATTTTTCTACAGTCCAAAAAATCAATTTTCTGATGAAAAACAATGACCCGTGACCTGTCGAAATTTCTCCAGATGGTCAGAAATCGAAATTTTTATTGTTTAATTTTTTGACTGCAAATGACTATTCCATGTAAATTATCACTTTTGGAACAAAAACAAGTGTGTTTAGAGTCAGTTTAATGCCTGAAATTGGTCGAAAAAGAAGCTTCTGAGTAGGAGAAAATGTCTGTAAAAATGGCAATTTTGGTCACATTGAGGCTTCAAAAAGTAGTTATTCAACATGAGGCACATTCCAAATGACATTTTGAATCAATTTTTCTACAGTCCAGAAAATCAATTTTCTGATGAAAAAGGATGACCCGTGACCTGTCGAAATTTCTCCAGATGGTCAGAAATGGAAATGTTTTAATGTTTAATTTTTTGACTGCAAATGACTATTCCATGTAAATTATCACTTTTGGAACAAAAACAAGTGTTTTTAGAGTCACTTTAATGCCTGAAATTGGTCGAAATAGAAGCTTCTGAATAGGAGAAAAAGTCTGTAATAATGGCAATTTTGGTCACATTGAGGCTTTAAAAAGTAGTTATTCAACATGAGGCACATTCCAAATGACATTTTGAATCAATTTTTCTATAGTCCTAAAAATCAATTTTCTGATGAAAAACAATGACCTATGACCTGTCGCAATTTCTCCAGATGGCCAGAAATGGAAATTTTTTAATGTTTAAATTTTTGGACTGCAAATGACTATTCCATGTAAATTATCACTTTTGGAACTAAAATAAGTGTGTTTAGAGTCACGTTAATGCCTGAAATTGTTCGAAATAGAAGCTTCTGAATAGGAGAAAAAGTCTACAATAATGGCAATTTTGGTCACATTGAGGTTTCAAAAAGTAGCTATTCAACATGAGGCACGATCCAAATGACATTTTAAATCAATTTTTTTACAGTCCAAAAAATCAATTTTCTGATGAAAAACGATGACCCGTGACCTGTCGAAATTTCTCCAGATGGTCAGAAATCGAAATTTTTATTGTTTAAATTTTGGACTGCAAATGACTATTCCATGTAAATTATCACTTTTGGAACAAAAATAAGTGTGTTTAGACTCACTTTAATGACTGAAATTGGTCGAAATAGAAGCTTCTGAATAGGAGAAAAAGTCTGTAATAATGGCAATTTTGGTCACATTGAGGCTTTAAAAAGTATTTATTCAACATGAGGCACATTCCAAATGACATTTTGAATAAATTTTTCTACAGTCCAAAAAATCAATTTTCTGATGAAAAACGATGACCCGTGACCTGTCGAAATTTCTCCAGATGGTCAGAAATGGAAATGATTTAATGTTTAATTTTTTGACTGCAAATGACTATTCCATGTAAATTATCACTTTTGGAACAAAAACAAGTGTTTTTAGAGTCACTTTAATGCCTGAAATTGGTCGAAATAGAAGCTTCTGAATAGGAGAAAAAGTCTGTAATAATGGCAATTTTGGTCACATTGAGGCTTTAAAAAGTATTTATTCAACATGAGGCACATTCCAAATGACATTTTGAATAAATTTTTCTACAGTCCAAAAAATCAATTTTCTGATGAAAAACGATGACCCGTGACCTGTCGAAATTTCTCCAGATGGTCAGAAATCAAAATTTTTATTGTTTAATTTTTTGACTGCAAATGACTATTCCATGTAAATTGTCACTTTTGGAACAAAAACAAGTGTGTTTAGAGTCAGTTTAATGCCTGAAATTGGTCGAAAAAGAAGCTTCTGAGTAGGAGAAAATGTCCGTAAAAATGGCAATTTTGGTCACATTGAGGCTTCTAAAAGTAGTTATTCAACATGAGGCACATTCCAAATGAAATTTTGAATCAATTTTTCTACAGTCCAGAAAATCAATTTTCTGATGAAAAAGGATGAACCGTGACCTGTCGAAATTTCTCCAGATGGTCAGAAATGGAAATGTTTTAATGTTTAATTTTTTGACTGCAAATGACTATTCCATGTAAATTATCACTTTTGGAACAAAAACAAGTGTTTTTAGAGTCACTTTAATGCCTGAAATTGGTCGAAATAGAAGCTTCTGAATAGGAGAAAAAGTCTGTAATAATGGCAATTTTGGTCACATTGAGGCTTTAAAAAGTAGTTATTCAACATGAGGCACATTCCAAATGACATTTTGAATCAATTTTTCTACAGTCCTAAAAATCAATTTTCTGATGAAAAACAATGACCTATGACCTGTCGCAATTTCTCCAGATGGCCAGAAATGGAAATTTTTTAATGTTTAAATTTTTGGACTGCAAATGACTATTCCATGTAAATTATCACTTTTGGAACTAAAATAAGTGTGTTTAGAGTCACGTTAATGCCTGAAATTGTTCGAAATAGAAGCGTCTGAATAGGAGAAAAAGTCTACAATAATGGCAATTTTGGTCACATTGAGGTTTCAAAAAGTAGCTATTCAACATGAGGCACGATCCAAATGACATTTTAAATCAATTTTTTTACAGTCCAAAAAATCAATTTTCTGATGAAAAACGATGACCCGTGACCTGTCGAAATTTCTCCAGATGGTCAGAAATCGAAATTTTTATTGTTTAAATTTTGGACTGCAAATGACTATTCCATGTAAATTATCACTTTTGGAACAAAAATAAGTGTGTTTAGACTCACTTTAATGACTGAAATTGGTCGAAATAGAAGCTTCTGAATAGGAGAAAAAGTCTGTAATAATGGCAATTTTGGTCACATTGAGGCTTTAAAAATTAGTTATTCAACATGAGGCACATTCCAAATGACATTTTGAATCAATTTTTCTACAGTCCAAAAAATCAATTTTCTGATGAAAAACGATGACCTGTCGAAATTTCTCCAGATGGTCAGAAATGGAAATGTTTTAATGTTTAATTTTTTGACTGCAAATGACTATTCCATGTAAATTATCACTTTTGGAACAAAAACAAGTGTTTGTAGAGTCACTTTAATGCCTGAAATTGGTCGAAATAGAAGCTTCTGAATAGGAGAAAAAGTCTGTAATAATGGCAATTTTGGTCACATTGAGGCTTTAAAAAGTATTTATTCAACATGAGGCACATTCCAAATGACATTTTGAATCAATTTTTCTACAGTCCAAAAAATCAATTTTCTGATGAAAAACGATGACCCGTGACCTGTCGAAATTTCTCCAGATGGTCAGAAATCAAAATTTTTATTGTTTAATTTTTTGACTGCAAATGACTATTCCATGTAAATTATCACTTTTGGAACAAAAACAAGTGTGTTTAGAGTCAGTTTAATGCCTGAAATTGGTCGAAAAAGAAGCTTCTGAGTAGTAGAAAATGTCCGTAAAAATGGCAATTTTGGTCACATTGAGGCTTCTAAAAGTAGTTATTCAACATGAGGCACATTCCAAATGAAATTTTGAATCAATTTTTCTACAGTCCAGAAAATCAATTTTCTGATGAAAAAGGATGAACCGTGACCTGTCGAAATTTCTCCAGATGGTCAGAAATGGAAATGTTTTAATGTTTAATTTTTTGACTGCAAATGACTATTCCATGTAAATTATCACTTTTGGAACAAAAACAAGTGTTTTTAGAGTCACTTTAATGCCTGAAATTGGTCGAAATAGAAGCTTCTGAATAGGAGAAAAAGTCTGTAATAATGGCAATTTTGGTCACATTGAGGCTTTAAAAAGTAGTTATTCAACATGAGGCACATTCCAAATGACATTTTGAATCAATTTTTCTACAGTCCTAAAAATCAATTTTCTGATGAAAAACAATGACCTATGACCTGTCGAAATTTCTCCAGATGGCCAGAAATGGAAATTTTTTAATGTTTAAATTTTTTGACTGCAAATGACTATTCCATGTAAATTATCAATTTTGGAACAAAAACAAGTGTGTTTAGACTCACTTTAATGTCTGAAATTGGTCGAAATAGACGCTTCTGAATAGGAGAAAAAGTCTGTAATAATGGCAATTTTGGTAACATTGAGGCTTTAAAAAGTAGTTATTCAACATGGGGCAAATTCCAAATGACATTTTGAATCAATTTTTCTACAGTCCAAAAAATCAATTTTCTGATGAAAAACGATGACCCGTCGTGACCTGTCGAAATGTCTCCAGATGGTCAGAAATGGAAATTTTTTAATGTTTAACTTTTTTGACTGCAAATGACTATTCCATGTAAATTATCACTTTTGGAACAAAAACAAGTGTGTTTAGAGTCACTTTATGCCTGAAATTGGTCGAAATAGAAGCTTCTGAATAGGAGAAAAAGTCTGTAATAATGGCAATTTTGGTCACATTGAGGCTTTAAAAAGTAGTTATTCAACATGAGGCACATTCCAATTGACATTTTGAATCAATTTTTCTACAGTCCAAAAAAGGAATTTTCTGATGAAAAACAATGACCCGTGACCTGTCGAAATTTCTCCAGATGGTCAGAAATGGAAATTTTTTAATGTTTAATTTTTTGACTGCAATTGACTATTCCATGTAAATTATCACTTTTGGAACAAAAACAAGTGTGTTTAGACTCACTTTAATGCCTGAAATTAGTCGAAATAGAAGCTTCTGAATAGGAGAAAAAGTCTGCAATAATGGCAATTTTGGTCACATTGAGGTTTCAAAAAGTAGTTATTCAACATGAGGCACAATCCAAATGACATTTTGAATCAATTTTTCTACAGTCCAAAAAATCAATTTTCTGATGAAAAACAATGACCCGTGACCTGTCGAAATTTCTCCAGATGGTCAGAAATCGAAATTTTTATTGTTTAATTTTTTGACTGCAAATGACTATTCCATGTAAATTATCACTTTTGGAACAAAAACAAGTGTGTTTAGAGTCAGTTTAATGCCTGAAATTGGTCGAAAAAGAAGCTTCTGAGTAGTAGAAAATGTCTGTAAAAATGGCAATTTTGGTCACATTGAGGCTTCTAAAAGTAGTTATTCAACATGAGGCACATTCCAAATGAAATTTTGAATCAATTTTTCTACAGTCCAGAAAATCAATTTTCTGATGAAAAAGGATGAACCGTGACCTGTCGAAATTTCTCCAGATGGTCAGAAATGGAAATGTTTTAATGTTTAATTTTTTGACTGCAAATGACTATTCCATGTAAATTATCACTTTTGGAACAAAAACAAGTGTTTTTAGAGTCACTTTAATGCCTGAAATTGGTCGAAATAGAAGCTTCTGAATAGGAGAAAAAGTCTGTAATAATGGCAATTTTGGTCACATTGAGGCTTTAAAAAGTAGTTATTCAACATGAGGCACATTCCAAATGACATTTTGAATCAATTTTTCTACAGTCCTAAAAATCAATTTTCTGATGAAAAACAATGACCTATGACCTGTCGAAATTTCTCCAGATGGCCAGAAATGGAAATTTTTTAATGTTTAAATTTTTTGACTGCAAATGACTATTCCATGTAAATTATCAATTTTGGAACAAAAACAAGTGTGTTTAGACTCACTTTAATGTCTGAAATTGGTCGAAATAGACGCTTCTGAATAGGAGAAAAAGTCTGTAATAATGGCAATTTTGGTAACATTGAGGCTTTAAAAAGTAGTTATTCAACATGGGGCAAATTCCAAATGACATTTTGAATCAATTTTTCTACAGTCCAAAAAATCAATTTTCTGATGAAAAACGATGACCCGTCGTGACCTGTCGAAATGTCTCCAGATGGTCAGAAATGGAAATTTTTTAATGTTTAACTTTTTTGACTGCAAATGACTATTCCATGTAAATTATCACTTTTGGAACAAAAACAAGTGTGTTTAGAGTCACTTTATGCCTGAAATTGGTCGAAATAGAAGCTTCTGAATAGGAGAAAAAGTCTGTAATAATGGCAATTTTGGTCACATTGAGGCTTTAAAAAGTAGTTATTCAACATGAGGCACATTCCAATTGACATTTTGAATCAATTTTTCTACAGTCCAAAAAAGGAATTTTCTGATGAAAAACAATGACCCGTGACCTGTCGAAATTTCTCCAGATGGTCAGAAATGGAAATTTTTTAATGTTTAATTTTTTGACTGCAATTGACTATTCCATGTAAATTATCACTTTTGGAACAAAAACAAGTGTGTTTAGACTCACTTTAATGCCTGAAATTAGTCGAAATAGAAGCTTCTGAATAGGAGAAAAAGTCTGCAATAATGGCAATTTTGGTCACATTGAGGTTTCAAAAAGTAGTTATTCAACATGAGGCACAATCCAAATGACATTTTGAATCAATTTTTCTACAGTCCAAAAAATCAATTTTCTGATGAAAAACAATGACCCGTGACCTGTCGAAATTTCTCCAGATGGTCAGAAATCGAAATTTTTATTGTTTAATTTTTTGACTGCAAATGACTATTCCATGTAAATTATCACTTTTGGAACAAAAACAAGTGTGTTTAGAGTCAGTTTAATGCCTGAAATTGGTCGAAAAAGAAGCTTCTGAGTAGGAGAAAATGTCTGTAAAAATGGCAATTTTGGTCACATTGAGGCTTCAAAAAGTAGTTATTCAACATGAGGCACATTCCAAATGACATTTTGAATCAATTTTTCTACAGTCCAGAAAATCAATTTTCTGATGAAAAAGGATGACCCGTGACCTGTCGAAATTTCTCCAGATGGTCAGAAATGGAAATGTTTTAATGTTTAATTTTTTGACTGCAAATGACTATTCCATGTAAATTATCACTTTTGGAACTAAAATAAGTGTGTTTAGAGTCACGTTAATGCCTGAAATTGTTCGAAATAGAAGCTTCTGAATAGGAGAAAAAGTCTACAATAATGGCAATTTTGGTCACATTGAGGTTTCAAAAAGTAGCTATTCAACATGAGGCACGATCCAAATGACATTTTAAATCAATTTTTTTACAGTCCAAAAAATCAATTTTCTGATGAAAAACGATGACCCGTGACCTGTCGAAATTTCTCCAGATGGTCAGAAATCGAAATTTTTATTGTTTACATTTTGGACTGCAAATGACTATTCCATGTAAATTATCACTTTTGGAACAAAAATAAGTGTGTTTAGACTCACTTTAATGACTGAAATTGGTCGAAATAGAAGCTTCTGAATAGGAGAAAAAGTCTGTAATAATGGCAATTTTGGTCACATTGAGGCTTTAAAAATTAGTTATTCAACATGAGGCACATTCCAAATGACATTTTGAATCAATTTTTCTACAGTCCAAAAAATCCATTTTCTGATGAAAAACGATGACCCGTGACCTGTCGAAATTTCTCCAGATGGTCAGAAATGGAAATGTTTTAATGTTTAATTTTTTGACTGCAAATGACTATTCCATGTAAATTATCACTTTTGGAACAAAAACAAGTGTGTTTAGAGTCACTTTATGCCTGAAATTGGTCGAAATAGAAGCTTCTGAATAGGAGAAAAAGTCTGTAATAATGGCAATTTTGGTCACATTGAGGCTTTAAAAAGTAGTTATTCAACATGAGGCACATTCCAAATGACATTTTGAATCAATTTTTCTACAGTCCAAAAAAGGAATTTTCTGATGAAAAACAATGACCCGTGACCTGTCGAAATTTCTCCAGATGGTCAGAAATGGAAATTTTTTAATGTTTAATTTTTTGACTGCAATTGACTATTCCATGTAAATTATCACTTTTGGAACAAAAACAAGTGTGTTTAGACTCACTTTAATGCCTGAAATTAGTCGAAATAGAAGCTTCTGAATAGGAGAAAAAGTCTGCAATAATGGCAATTTTGGTCACATTGAGGTTTCAAAAAGTAGTTATTCAACATGAGGCACAATCCAAATGACATTTTGAATCAATTTTTCTACAGTCCAAAAAATCAATTTTCTGATGAAAAACAATGACCCGTGACCTGTCGAAATTTCTCCAGATGGTCAGAAATCGAAATTTTTATTGTTTAATTTTTTGACTGCAAATGACTATTCCATGTAAATTATCACTTTTGGAACAAAAACAAGTGTGTTTAGAGTCAGTTTAATGCCTGAAATTGGTCGAAAAAGAAGCTTCTGAGTAGGAGAAAATGTCTGTAAAAATGGCAATTTTGGTCACATTGAGGCTTCAAAAAGTAGTTATTCAACATGAGGCACATTCCAAATGACATTTTGAATCAATTTTTCTACAGTCCAGAAAATCAATTTTCTGATGAAAAAGGATGACCCGTGACCTGTCGAAATTTCTCCAGATGGTCAGAAATGGAAATGTTTTAATGTTTAATTTTTTGACTGCAAATGACTATTCCATGTAAATTATCACTTTTGGAACAAAAACAAGTGTTTTTAGAGTCACTTTAATGCCTGAAATTGGTCGAAATAGAAGCTTCTGAATAGGAGAAAAAGTCTGTAATAATGGCAATTTTGGTCACATTGAGGCTTTAAAAAGTAGTTA
This sequence comes from Triturus cristatus, assembly GCF_964204655.1. Classification (NCBI taxonomy): domain Eukaryota; kingdom Metazoa; phylum Chordata; class Amphibia; order Caudata; family Salamandridae; genus Triturus; species Triturus cristatus. Next base: position 1,196,892,191 of record NC_140589.1, on the reverse strand, counting down.
TTCAACATGAGGCACATTCCAAATGACATTTTGAATCAATTTTTCTACAGTCCTAAAAATCAATTTTCTGATGAAAAACAATGACCTATGACCTGTCGCAATTTCTCCAGATGGCCAGAAATGGAAATTTTTTAATGTTTAAATTTTTGGACTGCAAATGACTATTCCATGTAAATTATCACTTTTGGAACTAAAATAAGTGTGTTTAGAGTCACGTTAATGCCTGAAATTGTTCGAAATAGAAGCTTCTGAATAGGAGAAAAAGTCTACAATAATGGCAATTTTGGTCACATTGAGGTTTCAAAAAGTAGCTATTCAACATGAGGCACGATCCAAATGACATTTTAAATCAATTTTTTTACAGTCCAAAAAATCAATTTTCTGATGAAAAACGATGACCCGTGACCTGTCGAAATTTCTCCAGATGGTCAGAAATCGAAATTTTATTGTTTAAATTTTGGACTGCAAATGACTATTCCATGTAAATTATCACTTTTGGAACAAAAATAAGTGTGTTTAGACTCACTTTAATGACTGAAATTGGTCGAAATAGAAGCTTCTGAATAGGAGAAAAAGTCTGTAATAATGGCAATTTTGGTCACATTGAGGCTTTAAAAATTAGTTATTCAACATGAGGCACATTCCAAATGACATTTTGAATTAATTTTTCTACAGTCCAAAAAATCAATTTTCTGATGAAAAACGATGACCCGTGACCTGTCGAAATTTCTCCAGATGGTCAGAAATGGAAATGTTTTAATGTTTAATTTTTTGACTGCAAATGACTATTCCATGTAAATTATCACTTTTGGAACAAAAACAAGTGTTTTTAGAGTCACTTTAATGCCTGAAATTGGTCGAAATAGAAGCTTCTGAATAGGAGAAAAAGTCTGTAATAATGGCAATTTTGGTCACATTGAGGCTTTAAAAAGTATTTATTCAACATGAGGCACATTCCAAATGACATTTTGAATCAATTTTTCTACAGTCCAAAAAATCAATTTTCTGATGAAAAACGATGACCCGTGACCTGTCGAAATTTCTCCAGATGGTCAGAAATCAAAATTTTTATTGTTTAATTTTTTGACTGCAAATGACTATTCCATGTAAATTATCACTTTTGGAACAAAAACAAGTGTGTTTAGAGTCAGTTTAATGCCTGAAATTGGTCGAAAAAGAAGCTTCTGAGTAGTAGAAAATGTCCGTAAAAATGGCAATTTTGGTCACATTGAGGCTTCTAAAAGTAGTTATTCAACATGAGGCACATTCCAAATGAAATTTTGAATCAATTTTTCTACAGTCCAGAAAATCAATTTTCTGATGAAAAAGGATGAACCGTGACCTGTCGAAATTTCTCCAGATGGTCAGAAATGGAAATGTTTTAATGTTTAATTTTTTGACTGCAAATGACTATTCCATGTAAATTATCACTTTTGGAACAAAAACAAGTGTTTTTAGAGTCACTTTAATGCCTGAAATTGGTCGAAATAGAAGCTTCTGAATAGGAGAAAAAGTCTGTAATAATGGCAATTTTGGTCACATTGAGGCTTTAAAAAGTAGTTATTCAACATGAGGCACATTCCAAATGACATTTTGAATCAATTTTTCTACAGTCCTAAAAATCAATTTTCTGATGAAAAACAATGACCTATGACCTGTCGAAATTTCTCCAGATGGCCAGAAATGGAAATTTTTTAATGTTTAAATTTTTTGACTGCAAATGACTATTCCATGTAAATTATCACTTTTGGAACAAAAACAAGTGTGTTTAGACTCACTTTAATGTCTGAAATTGGTCGAAATAGACGCTTCTGAATAGGAGAAAAAGTCTGTAATAATGGCAATTTTGGTAACATTGAGGCTTTAAAAAGTAGTTATTCAACATGGGGCATATTCCAAATGACATTTTGAATCAATTTTTCTACAGTCCAAAAAATCAATTTTCTGATGAAAAACGATGACCCGTCGTGACCTGTCGAAATGTCTCCAGATGGTCAGAAATGGAAATTTTTTAATGTTTAACTTTTTTGACTGCAAATGACTATTCCATGTAAATTATCACTTTTGGAACAAAAACAAGTGTGTTTAGAGTCACTTTATGCCTGAAATTGGTCGAAATAGAAGCTTCTGAATAGGAGAAAAAGTCTGTAATAATGGCAATTTTGGTCACATTGAGGCTTTAAAAAGTAGTTATTCAACATGAGGCACATTCCAAATGACATTTTGAATCAATTTTTCTACAGTCCAAAAAAGGAATTTTCTGATGAAAAACAATGACCCGTGACCTGTCGAAATTTCTCCAGATGGTCAGAAATGGAAATTTTTTAATGTTTAATTTTTTGACTGCAATTGACTATTCCATGTAAATTATCACTTTTGGAACAAAAACAAGTGTGTTTAGACTCACTTTAATGCCTGAAATTAGTCGAAATAGAAGCTTCTGAATAGGAGAAAAAGTCTGCAATAATGGCAATTTTGGTCACATTGAGGTTTCAAAAAGTAGTTATTCAACATGAGGCACAATCCAAATGACATTTTGAATCAATTTTTCTACAGTCCAAAAAATCAATTTTCTGATGAAAAACAATGACCCGTGACCTGTCGAAATTTCTCCAGATGGTCAGAAATCGAAATTTTTATTGTTTAATTTTTTGACTGCAAATGACTATTCCATGTAAATTATCACTTTTGGAACAAAAACAAGTGTGTTTAGAGTCAGTTTAATGCCTGAAATTGGTCGAAAAAGAAGCTTCTGAGTAGGAGAAAATGTCTGTAAAAATGGCAATTTTGGTCACATTGAGGCTTCAAAAAGTAGTTATTCAACATGAGGCACATTCCAAATGACATTTTGAATCAATTTTTCTACAGTCCAGAAAATCAATTTTCTGATGAAAACGGATGACCCGTGACCTGTCGAAATTTCTCCAGATGGTCAGAAATGGAAATGTTTTAATGTTTAATTTTTTGACTGCAAATGACTATTCCATGTAAATTATCACTTTTGGAACAAAAACAAGTGTTTTTAGAGTCACTTTAATGCCTGAAATTGGTCGAAATAGAAGCTTCTGAATAGGAGAAAAAGTCTGTAATAATGGCAATTTTGGTCACATTGAGGCTTTAAAAAGTAGTTATTCAACATGAGGCACATTCCAAATGACATTTTGAATCAATTTTTCTACAGTCCTAAAAATCAATTTTCTGATGAAAAACAATGACCTATGACCTGTCGCAATTTCTCCAGAAGGCCAGAAATGGAAATTTTTTAATGTTTAAATTTTTGGACTGCAAATGACTATTCCATGTAAATTATCACTTTTGGAACTAAAATAAGTGTGTTTAGAGTCACGTTAATGCCTGAAATTGTTCGAAATAGAAGCTTCTGAATAGGAGAAAAAGTCTACAATAATGGCAATTTTGGTCACATTGAGGTTTCAAAAAGTAGCTATTCAACATGAGGCACGATCCAAATGACATTTTAAATCAATTTTTTTACAGTCCAAAAAATCAATTTTCTGATGAAAAACGATGACCCGTGACCTGTCGAAATTTCTCCAGATGGTCAGAAATCGAAATTTTTATTGTTTAAATTTTGGACTGCAAATGACTATTCCATGTAAATTATCACTTTTGGAACAAAAATAAGTGTGTTTAGACTCACTTTAATGACTGAAATTGGTCGAAATAGAAGCTTCTGAATAGGAGAAAAAGTCTGTAATAATGGCAATTTTGGTCACATTGAGGCTTTAAAAATTAGTTATTCAACATGAGGCACATTCCAAATGACATTTTGAATCAATTTTTCTACAGTCCAAAAAATCAATTTTCTGATGAAAAACGATGACCCGTGACCTGTCGAAATTTCTCCAGATGGTCAGAAATGGAAATGTTTTAATGTTTAATTTTTTGACTGCAAATGACTATTCCATGTAAATTATCACTTTTGGAACAAAAACAAGTGTGTTTAGAGTCACTTTATGCCTGAAATTGGTCGAAATAGAAGCTTCTGAATAGGAGAAAAAGTCTGTAATAATGGCAATTTTGGTCACATTGAGGCTTTAAAAAGTAGTTATTCAACATGAGGCACATTCCAAATGACATTTTGAATCAATTTTTCTACAGTCCAAAAAAGGAATTTTCTGATGAAAAACAATGACCCGTGACCTGTCGAAATTTCTCCAGATGGTCAGAAATGGAAATTTTTTAATGTTTAATTTTTTGACTGCAATTGACTATTCCATGTAAATTATCACTTTTGGAACAAAAACAAGTGTGTTTAGACTCACTTTAATGCCTGAAATTAGTCGAAATAGAAGCTTCTGAATAGGAGAAAAAGTCTGCAATAATGGCAATTTTGGTCACATTGAGGCTTTAAAAAGTATTTATTCAACATGAGGCACATTCCAAATGACATTTTGAATCAATTTTTCTACAGTCCAAAAAATCAATTTTCTGATGAAAAACGATGACCCGTGACCTGTCGAAATTTCTCCAGATGGTCAGAAATCAAAATTTTTATTGTTTAATTTTTTGACTGCAAATGACTATTCCATGTAAATTATCACTTTTGGAACAAAAACAAGTGTGTTTAGAGTCAGTTTAATGCCTGAAATTGGTCGAAAAAGAAGCTTCTGAGTAGGAGAAAATGTCTGTAAAAATGGCAATTTTGGTCACATTGAGGCTTCAAAAAGTAGTTATTCAACATGAGGCACATTCCAAATGACATTTTGAATCAATTTTTCTACAGTCCAGAAAATCAATTTTCTGATGAAAAAGGATGACCCGTGACCTGTCGAAATTTCTCCAGATGGTCAGAAATGGAAATGTTTTAATGTTTAATTTTTTGACTGCAAATGACTATTCCATGTAAATTATCACTTTTGGAACAAAAACAAGTGTTTTTAGAGTCACTTTAATGCCTGAAATTGGTCGAAATAGAAGCTTCTGAATAGGAGAAAAAGTCTGTTATAATGGCAATTTTGGTCACATTGAGGCTTTAAAAAGTAGTTATTCAACATGAGGCACATTCCAAATGACATTTTGAATCAATTTTTCTACAGTCCTAAAAATCAATTTTCTGATGAAAAACAATGACCTATGACCTGTCGCAATTTCTCCAGATGGCCAGAAATGGAAATTTTTTAATGTTTAAATTTTTGGACTGCAAATGACTATTACATGTAAATTATCACTTTTGGAACTAAAATAAGTGTGTTTAGAGTCACGTTAATGCCTGAAATTGTTCGAAATAGAAGCTTCTGAATAGGAGAAAAAGTCTACAATAATGGCAATTTTGGTCACATTGAGGTTTCAAAAAGTAGCTATTCAAAATGAGGCACGATCCAAATGACATTTTAAATCAATTTTTTTACAGTCCAAAAAATCAATTTTCTGATGAAAAACGATGACCCGTGACCTGTCAAAATTTCTCCAGATGGTCAGAAATCGAAATTTTTATTGTTTAAATTTTGGACTGCAAATGACTATTCCATGTAAATTATCACTTTTGGAACAAAAATAAGTGTGTTTAGACTCACTTTAATGACTGAAATTGGTCGAAATAGAAGCTTCTGAATAGGAGAAAAAGTCTGTAATAATGGCAATTTTGGTCACATTGAGGCTTTAAAAAGTATTTATTCAGCATGAGGCACATTCCAAATGACATTTTGAATCAATTTTTCTACAGTCCAAAAAATCAATTTTCTGATGAAAAACGATGACCCGTGACCTGTCGAAATTTCTCCAGATGGTCAGAAATGGAAATGTTTTAATGTTTAATTTTTTGACTGCAAATGACTATTCCATGTAAATTATCACTTTTGGAACAAAAACAAGTGTTTTTAGAGTCACTTTAATGCCTGAAATTGGTCGAAATAGAAGCTTCTGAATAGGAGAAAAAGTCTGTAATAATGGCAATTTTGGTCACATTGAGGCTTTAAAAAGTATTTATTCAACATGAGGCACATTCCAAATGACATTTTGAATCAATTTTTCTACAGTCCAAAAAATCAATTTTCTGATGAAAAACGATGACCCGTGACCTGTCGAAATTTCTCCAGATGGTCAGAAATCAAAATTTTTATTGTTTAATTTTTTGACTGCAAATGACTATTCCATGTAAATTATCACTTTTTGGAACAAAAACAAGTGTGTTTAGAGTCAGTTTAATGCCTGAAATTGGTCGAAAAAGAAGCTTCTGAGTAGTAGAAAATGTCCGTAAAAATGGCAATTTTGGTCACATTGAGGCTTCTAAAAGTAGTTATTCAACATGAGGCACATTCCAAATGAAATTTTGAATCAATTTTTCTACAGTCCAGAAAATCAATTTTCTGATGAAAAAGGATGAACCGTGACCTGTCGAAATTTCTCCAGATGGTCAGAAATGGAAATGTTTTAATGTTTAATTTTTTGACTGCAAATGACTATTCCATGTAAATTATCACTTTTGGAACAAAAACAAGTGTGTTTAGACTCACTTTAATGTCTGAAATTGGTCGAAATAGACGCTTCTGAATAGGAGAAAAAGTCTGTAATAATGGCAATTTTGGTAACATTGAGGCTTTAAAAAGTAGTTATTCAACATGGGGCACATTCCAAATGACATTTTGAATCAATTTTTCTACAGTCCAAAAAATCAATTTTCTGATGAAAAACGATGACCCGTCGTGACCTGTCGAAATGTCTCCAGATGGTCAGAAATGGAAATTTTTTAATGTTTAACTTTTTTGACTGCAAATGACTATTCCATGTAAATTATCACTTTTGGAACAAAAACAAGTGTGTTTAGAGTCACTTTATGCCTGAAATTGGTCGAAATAGAAGCTTCTGAATAGGAGAAAAAGTCTGTAATAATGGCAATTTTGGTCACATTGAGGCTTTAAAAAGTAGTTATTCAACATGAGGCACATTCCAAATGACATTTTGAATCAATTTTTCTACAGTCCAGAAAATAATTTTTTGATGAAAAAGGATGACCCGTGACCTGTCGAAATTTCTCCAGATGGTCAGAAATGGAAATGTTTTAATGTTTAATTTTTTGACTGCAAATGACTATTCCATGTAAATTATCACTTTTGGAACAAAAACAAGTGTGTTTAGACTCACTTTAATGCCTGAAATTAGTCGAAATAGAAGCTTCTGAATAGGAGAAAAAGTCTGCAATAATGGCAATTTTGGTCACATTGAGGTTTCAAAAAGTAGTTATTCAACATGAGGCACAATCCAAATGACATTTTGAATCAATTTTTCTACAGTCCAAAAAATCAATTTTCTGATGAAAAACAATGACCCGTGACCTGTCGAAATTTCTCCAGATGGTCAGAAATCGAAATTTTTATTGTTTAATTTTTTGACTGCAAATGACTATTCCATGTAAATTATCACTTTTGGAACAAAAACAAGTGTGTTTAGAGTCAGTTTAATGCCTGAAATTGGTCGAAAAAGAAGCTTCTGAGTAGGAGAAAATGTCTGTAAAAATGGCAATTTTGGTCACATTGAGGCTTCAAAAAGTAGTTATTCAACATGAGGCACATTCCAAATGACATTTTGAATCAATTTTTCTACAGTCCAGAAAATCAATTTTCTGATGAAAAAGGATGACCCGTGACCTGTCGAAATTTCTCCAGATGGTCAGAAATGGAAATGTTTTAATGTTTAATTTTTTGACTGCAAATGACTATTCCATGTAAATTATCACTTTTGGAACAAAAACAAGTGTTTTTAGAGTCACTTTAATGCCTGAAATTGGTCGAAATAGAAGCTTCTGAATAGGAGAAAAAGTCTGTAATAATGGCAATTTTGGTCACATTGAGGCTTTAAAAAGTAGTTATTCAACATGAGGCACATTCCAAATGACATTTTGAATCAATTTTTCTACAGTCCTAAAAATCAATTTTCTGATGAAAAACAATGACCTATGACCTGTCGCAATTTCTCCAGATGGCCAGAAATGGAAATTTTTTAATGTTTAAATTTTTGGACTGCAAATGACTATTCCATGTAAATTATCACTTTTGGAACTAAAATAAGTGTGTTTAGAGTCACGTTAATGCCTGAAATTGTTCGAAATAGAAGCTTCTGAATAGGAGAAAAAGTCTACAATAATGGCAATTTTGGTCACATTGAGGTTTCAAAAAGTAGCTATTCAACATGAGGCACGATCCAAATGACATTTTAAATCAATTTTTTTACAGTCCAAAAAATCAATTTTCTGATGAAAAACGATGACCCGTGACCTGTCGAAATTTCTCCAGATGGTCAGAAATCGAAATTTTTATTGTTTAAATTTTGGACTGCAAATGACTATTCCATGTAAATTATCACTTTTGGAACAAAAATAAGTGTGTTTAGACTCACTTTAATGACTGAAATTGGTCGAAATAGAAGCTTCTGAATAGGAGAAAAAGTCTGTAATAATGGCAATTTTGGTCACATTGAGGCTTTAAAAATTAGTTATTCAACATGAGGCACATTCCAAATGACATTTTGAATCAATTTTTCTACAGTCCAAAAAACTCAATTTTCTGATGAAAAACGATGACCCGTGACCTGTCGAAATTTCTCCAGATGGTCAGAAATGGAAATGTTTTAATGTTTAATTTTTTGACTGCAAATGACTATTCCATGTAAATTATCACTTTTGGAACAAAAATAAGTGTGTTTAGACTCACTTTAATGACTGAAATTGGTCGAAATAGAAGCTTCTGAATAGGAGAAAAAGTCTGTAATAATGGCAATTTTGGTCACATTGAGGCTTTAAAAATTAGTTATTCAACATGAGGCACATTCCAAATGACATTTTGAATCAATTTTTCTACAGTCCAAAAAATCAATTTTCTGATGAAAAACGATGACCCGTGACCTGTCGAAATTTCTCCAGATGGTCAGAAATGGAAATGTTTTAATGTTTAATTTTTTGACTGCAAATGACTATTCCATGTAAATTATCACTTTTGGAACAAAAACAAGTGTTTTTAGAGTCACTTTAATGCCTGAAATTGGTCGAAATAGAAGCTTCTGAATAGGAGAAAAAGTCTGTAATAATGGCAATTTTGGTCACATTGAGGCTTTAAAAAGTATTTATTCAACATGAGGCACATTCCAAATGACATTTTGAATCAATTTTTCTACAGTCCAAAAAATCAATTTTCTGATGAAAAACGATGACCCGTGACCTGTCGAAATTTCTCCAGATGGTCAGAAATCAAAATTTTTATTGTTTAATTTTTTGACTGCAAATGACTATTCCATGTAAATTATCACTTTTGGAACAAAAACAAGTGTGTTTAGAGTCAGTTTAATGCCTGAAATTGGTCGAAAAAGAAGCTTCTGAGTAGTAGAAAATGTCCGTAAAAATGGCAATTTTGGTCACATTGAGGCTTCTAAAAGTAGTTATTCAACATGAGGCACATTCCAAATGAAATTTTGAATCAATTTTTCTACAGTCCAGAAAATCAATTTTCTGATGAAAAAGGATGAACCGTGACCTGTCGAAATTTCTCCAGATGGTCAGAAATGGAAATGTTTTAATGTTTAATTTTTTGACTGCAAATGACTATTCCATGTAAATTATCACTTTTGGAACAAAAACAAGTGTTTTTAGAGTCACTTTAATGCCTGAAATTGGTCGAAATAGAAGCTTCTGAATAGGAGAAAAAGTCTGTAATAATGGCAATTTTGGTCACATTGAGGCTTTAAAAAGTAGTTATTCAACATGAGGCACATTCCAAATGACATTTTGAATCAATTTTTCTACAGTCCTAAAAATCAATTTTCTGATGAAAAACAATGACCTATGACCTGTCGAAATTTCTCCAGATGGCCAGAAATGGAAATTTTTTAATGTTTAAATTTTTTGACTGCAAATGACTATTCCATGTAAATTATCACTTTTGGAACAAAAACAAGTGTGTTTAGACTCACTTTAATGTCTGAAATTGGTCGAAATAGACGCTTCTGAATAGGAGAAAAAGTCTGTAATAATGGCAATTTTGGTCACATTGAGGCTTTAAAAAGTAGTTATTCAACATGAGGCACATTCCAAATGACATTTTGAATCAATTTTTCTACAGTCCAAAAAAGGAATTTTCTGATGAAAAACAATGACCCGTGACCTGTCGAAATTTCTCCAGATGGTCAGAAATGGAAATTTTTTAATGTTTAATTTTTTGACTGCAATTGACTATTCCATGTAAATTATCACTTTTGGAACAAAAACAAGTGTGTTTAGACTCACTTTAATGCCTGAAATTAGTCGAAATAGAAGCTTCTGAATAGGAGAAAAAGTCTGCAATAATGGCAATTTTGGTCACATTGAGGTTTCAAAAAGTAGTTATTCAACATGAGGCACAATCCAAATGACATTTTGAATCAATTTTTCTACAGTCCAAAAAATCAATTTTCTGACGAAAAACAATGACCCGTGACCTGTCGAACTTTCTCCAGATGGTCAGAAATCGAAATTTTTATTGTTTAATTTTTTGACTGCAAATGACTATTCCATGTAAATTATCACTTTTGGAACAAAAACAAGTGTGTTTAGAGTCAGTTTAATGCCTGAAATTGGTCGAAAAAGAAGCTTCTGAGTAGGAGAAAATGTCTGTAAAAATGGCAATTTTGGTCACATTGAGGCTTCAAAAAGTAGTTATTCAACATGAGGCACATTCCAAATGACATTTTGAATCAATTTTTCTACAGTCCAGAAAATCAATTTTCTGATGAAAAAGGAAATTTCTCCAGATGGTCAGAAATGGAAATTTTTATTGTTTAAATTTTGGACTGCAAATGACTATTCCATGTAAATTATCACTTTTGGAACAAAAATAAGTGTGTTTAGACTCACTTTAATGACTGAAATTGGTCGAAATAGAAGCTTCTGAATAGGAGAAAAAGTCTGTAATAATGGCAATTTTGGTCACATTGAGGCTTTAAAAATTAGTTATTCAACATGAGGCACATTCCAAATGACATTTTGAATCAATTTTTCTACAGTCCAAAAAATCAATTTTCTGATGAAAAACGATGACCCGTGACCTGTCGAAATTTCTCCAGATGGTCAGAAATGGAAATGTTTTAATGTTTAATTTTTTGACTGCAAATGACTATTCCATGTAAATTATCACTTTTGGAACAAAAACAAGTGTGTTTAGAGTCACTTTATGCCTGAAATTGGTCGAAATAGAAGCTTCTGAATAGGAGAAAAAGTCTGTAATAATGGCAATTTTGGTCACATTGAGGCTTTAAAAAGTAGTTATTCAACATGAGGCACATTCCAAATGACATTTTGAATCAATTTTTCTACAGTCCAAAAAAGGAATTTTCTGATGAAAAACAATGACCCGTGACCTGTCGAAATTTCTCCAGATGGTCAGAAATGGAAATTTTTTAATGTTTAATTTTTTGACTGCAATTGACTATTCCATGTAAATTATCACTTTTGGAACAAAAACAAGTGTGTTTAGACTCACTTTAATGCCTGAAATTAGTCGAAATAGAAGCTTCTGAATAGGAGAAAAAGTCTGCAATAATGGCAATTTTGGTCACATTGAGGCTTTAAAAAGTATTTATTCAACATGAGGCACATTCCAAATGACATTTTGAATCAATTTTTCTACAGTCCAAAAAATCAATTTTCTGATGAAAAACGATGACCCGCGTGACCTGTCGAAATTTCTCCAGATGGTCAGAAATCAAAATTTTTATTGTTTAATTTTTTGACTGCAAATGACTATTCCATGTAAATTATCACTTTTGGAACAAAAACAAGTGTGTTTAGAGTCAGTTTAATGCCTGAAATTGGTCGAAAAAGAAGCTTCTGAGTAGGAGAAAATGTCTGTAAAAATGGCAATTTTGGTCACATTGAGGCTTCAAAAAGTAGTTATTCAACATGAGGCACATTCCAAATGACATTTTGAATCAATTTTTCTACAGTCCAGAAAATCAATTTTCTGATGAAAAAGGATGACCCGTGACCTGTCGAAATTTCTCCAGATGGTCAGAAATGGAAATGTTTTAATGTTTAATTTTTTGACTGCAAATGACTATTCCATGTAAATTATCACTTTTGGAACAAAAACAAGTGTTTTTAGAGTCACTTTAATGCCTGAAATTGGTCGAAATAGAAGCTTCTGAATAGGAGAAAAAGTCTGTAATAATGGCAATTTTGGTCACATTGAGGCTTTAAAAAGTAGTTATTCAACATGAGGCACATTCCAAATGACATTTTGAATCAATTTTTCTACAGTCCTAAAAATCAATTTTCTGATGAAAAACAATGACCTATGACCTGTCGCAATTTCTCCAGATGGCCAGAAATGGAAATTTTTTAATGTTTAAATTTTTGGACTGCAAATGACTATTCCATGTAAATTATCACTTTTGGAACTAAAATAAGTGTGTTTAGAGTCACGTTAATGCCTGAAATTGTTCGAAATAGAAGCTTCTGAATAGGAGAAAAAGTCTACAATAATGGCAATTTTGGTCACATTGAGGTTCCAAAAAGTAGCTATTCAACATGAGGCACGATCCAAATGACATTTTAAATCAATTTTTTTACAGTCCAAAAAATCAATTTTCTGATGAAAAACGATGACCCGTGACCTGTCGAAATTTCTCCAGATGGTCAGAAATCGAAATTTTTATTGTTTAAATTTTGGACTGCAAATGACTATTCCATGTAAATTATCACTTTTGGAACAAAAATAAGTGTGTTTAGACTCACTTTAATGACTGAAATTGGTCGAAATAGAAGCTTCTGAATAGGAGAAAAAGTCTGTAATAATGGCAATTTTGGTCACATTGAGGCTTTAAAAATTAGTTATTCAACATGAGGCACATTCCAAATGACATTTTGAATCAATTTTTCTACAGTCCAAAAAACTCAATTTTCTGATGAAAAACGATGACCCGTGACCTGTCGAAATTTCTCCAGATGGTCAGAAATGGAAATGTTTTAATGTTTAATTTTTTGACTGCAAATGACTATTCCATGTAAATTATCACTTTCGGAACAAAAATAAGTGTGTTTAGACTCACTTTAATGACTGAAATTGGTCGAAATAGAAGCTTCTGAATAGGAGAAAAAGTCTGTAATAATGGCAATTTTGGTCACATTGAGGCTTTAAAAATTAGTTATTCAACATGAGGCACATTCCAAATGACATTTTGAATCAATTTTTCTACAGTCCAAAAAATCAATTTTCTGATGAAAAACGATGACCCGTGACCTGTCGAAATTTCTCCAGATGGTCAGAAATGGAAATGTTTTAATGTTTAATTTTTTGACTGCAAATGACTATTCCATGTAAATTATCACTTTTGGAACAAAAACAAGTGTTTTTAGAGTCACTTTAATGCCTGAAATTGGTCGAAATAGAAGCTTCTGAATAGGAGAAAAAGTCTGTAATAATGGCAATTTTGGTCACATTGAGGCTTTAAAAAGTATTTATTCAACATGAGGCACATTCCAAATGACATTTTGAATCAATTTTTCTACAGTCCAAAAAATCAATTTTCTGATGAAAAACGATGACCCGTGACCTGTCGAAATTTCTCCAGATGGTCAGAAATCAAAATTTTTATTGTTTAATTTTTTGACTGCAAATGACTATTCCATGTAAATTATCACTTTTGGAACAAAAACAAGTGTGTTTAGAGTCAGTTTAATGCCTGAAATTGGTCGAAAAAGAAGCTTCTGAGTAGTAGAAAATGTCCGTAAAAATGGCAATTTTGGTCACATTGAGGCTTCTAAAAGTAGTTATTCAACATGAGGCACATTCCAAATGAAATTTTGAATCAATTTTTCTACAGTCCAGAAAATCAATTTTCTGATGAAAAACGATGACCCGTCGTGACCTGTCGAAATGTCTCCAGATGGTCAGAAATGGAAATTTTTTAATGTTTAACTTTTTTGACTGCAAATGACTATTCCATGTAAATTATCACTTTTGGAACAAAAACAAGTGTGTTTAGAGTCACTTTATGCCTGAAATTGGTCGAAATAGAAGCTTCTGAATAGGAGAAAAAGTCTGTAATAATGGCAATTTTGGTCACATTGAGGCTTTAAAAAGTAGTTATTCAACATGAGGCACATTCCAAATGACATTTTGAATCAATTTTTCTACAGTCCAAAAAAGGAATTTTCTGATGAAAAACAATGACCCGTGACCTGTCGAAATTTCTCCAGATGGTCAGAAATGGAAATGTTTTAATGTTTAATTTTTTGACTGCAAATGACTATTCCATGTAAATTATCACTTTTGGAACAAAAACAAGTGTTTTTAGAGTCACTTTAATGCCTGAAATTGGTCGAAATAGAAGCTTCTGAATAGGAGAAAAAGTCTGTAATAATGGCAATTTTGGTCACATTGAGGCTTTAAAAAGTAGTTATTCAACATGAGGCACATTCCAAATGACATTTTGAATCAATTTTTCTACAGTCCTAAAAATCAATTTTCTGATGAAAAACAATGACCTATGACCTGTCGCAATTTCTCCAGATGGCCAGAAATGGAAATTTTTTAATGTTTAAATTTTTGGACTGCAAATGACTATTCCATGTAAATTATCACTTTTGGAACTAAAATAAGTGTGTTTAGAGTCACGTTAATGCCTGAAATTGTTCGAAATAGAAGCTTCTGAATAGGAGAAAAAGTCTACAATAATGGCAATTTTGGTCACATTGAGGTTTCAAAAAGTAGCTATTCAACATGAGGCACGATCCAAATGACATTTTAAATCAATTTTTTTACAGTCCAAAAAATCAATTTTCTGATGAAAAACGATGACCCGTGACCTGTCGAAATTTCTCCAGATGGTCAGAAATGGAAATGTTTTAATGTTTAATTTTTTGACTGCAAATGACTATTCCATGTAAATTATCACTTTTGGAACAAAAACAAGTGTGTTTAGAGTCACTTTATGCCTGAAATTGGTCGAAATAGAAGCTTCTGAATAGGAGAAAAAGTCTGTAATAATGGCAATTTTGGTCACATTGAGGCTTTAAAAAGTAGTTATTCAACATGAGGCACATTCCAAATGACATTTTGAATCAATTTTTCTACAGTCCAAAAAAGGAATTTTCTGATGAAAAACAATGACCCGTGACCTGTCGAAATTTCTCCAGATGGTCAGAAATGGAAATTTTTTAATGTTTAATTTTTTGACTGCAATTGACTATTCCATGTAAATTATCACTTTTGGAACAAAAACAAGTGTGTTTAGACTCACTTTAATGCCTGAAATTAGTCGAAATAGAAGCTTCTGAATAGGAGAAAAAGTCTGCAATAATGGCAATTTTGGTCACATTGAGGTTTCAAAAAGTAGTTATTCAACATGAGGCACAATCCAAATGACATTTTGAATCAATTTTTCTACAGTCCAAAAAATCAATTTTCTGATGAAAAACAATGACCCGTGACCTGTCGAAATTTCTCCAGATGGTCAGAAATCGAAATTTTTATTGTTTAATTTTTTGACTGCAAATGACTATTCCATGTAAATTATCACTTTTGGAACAAAAACAAGTGTGTTTAGAGTCAGTTTAATGCCTGAAATTGGTCGAAAAAGAAGCTTCTGAGTAGGAGAAAATGTCTGTAAAAATGGCAATTTTGGTCACATTGAGGCTTCAAAAAGTAGTTATTCAACATGAGGCACATTCCAAATGACATTTTGAATCAATTTTTCTACAGTCCAGAAAATCAATTTTCTGATGAAAAAGGATGACCCGTGACCTGTCGAAATTTCTCCAGATGGTCAGAAATGGAAATGTTTTAATGTTTAATTTTTTGACTGCAAATGACTATTCCATGTAAATTATCACTTTTGGAACAAAAACAAGGGTTTTTAGAGTCACTTTAATGCCTGAAATTGGTCGAAATAGAAGCTTCTGAATAGGAGAAAAAGTCTGTAATAATGGCAATTTTGGTCACATTGAGGCTTTAAAAAGTAGTTATTCAACATGAGGCACATTCCAAATGACATTTTGAATCAATTTTTCTACAGTCCTAAAAATCAATTTTCTGATGAAAAACAATGTCGCAATTTCTCCAGATGGCCAGAAATGGAAATTTTTTAATGTTTAAATTTTTGGACTGCAAATGACTATTCCATGTAAATTATCACTTTTGGAACTAAAATAAGTGTGTTTAGAGTCACGTTAATGCCTGAAATTGTTCGAAATAGAAGCTTCTGAATAGGAGAAAAAGTCTACAATAATGGCAATTTTGGTCACATTGAGGTTTCAAAAAGTAGCTATTCAACATGAGGCACGATCCAAATGACATTTTAAATCAATTTTTTTACAGTCCAAAAAATAAATTTTCTGATGAAAAACGATGACCCGTGACCTGTCGAAATTTCTCCAGATGGTCAGAAATCGAAATTTTTATTGTTTAAATTTTGGACTGCAAATGACTATTCCATGTAAATTATCACTTTTGGAACAAAAATAAGTGTGTTTAGACTCACTTTAATGACTGAAATTGGTCGAAATAGAAGCTTCTGAATAGGAGAAAAAGTCTGTAATAATGGCAATTTTGGTCACATTGAGGCTTTAAAAATTAGTTATTCAACATGAGGCACATTCCAAATGACATTTTGAATCAATTTTTCTACAGTCCAAAAAATCAATTTTCTGATGAAAAACGATGACCCGTGACCTGTCGAAATTTCTCCAGATGGTCAGAAATGGAAATGTTTTAATGTTTAATTTTTTGACTGCAAATGACTATTCCATGTAAATTATCACTTTTGGAACAAAAACAAGTGTTTTTAGAGTCACTTTAATGCCTGAAATTGGTCGAAATAGAAGCTTCTGAATAGGAGAAAATGTCCGTAAAAATGGCAATTTTGGTCACATTGAGGCTTCAAAAAGTAGTTATTCAACATGAGGCACATTCCAAATGACATTTTGAATCAATTTTTCTACAGTCCTAAAAATCAATTTTCTGATGAAAAACAATGACCTATGACCTGTCGAAATTTCTCCAGATGGCCAGAAATGGAAATTTTTTAATGTTTAAATTTTTTGACTGCAAATGACTATTCCATGTAAATTATCACTTTTGGAACTAAAATAAGTGTGTTTAGAGTCACGTTAATGCCTGAAATTGTTCGAAATAGAAGCTTCTGAATAGGAGAAAAAGTCTGCAATAATGGCAATTTTGGTCACATTGAGGTTTCAAAAAGTAGTTATTCAACATGAGGCACAATCCAAATGACATTTTGAATCAATTTTTCTACAGTCCAAAAAATCAATTTTCTGATGAAAAACAATGACCCGTGACCTGTCGAAATTTCTCCAGATGGTCAGAAATCGAAATTTTTATTGTTTAATTTTTTGACTGCAAATGACTATTCCATGTAAATTATCACTTTTGGAACAAAAACAAGTGTGTTTAGAGTCAGTTTAATGCCTGAAATTGGTCGAAAAAGAAGCTTCTGAGTAGGAGAAAATGTCTGTAAAAATGGCAATTTTGGTCACATTGAGGCTTCAAAAAGTAGTTATTCAACATGAGGCACATTCCAAATGACATTTTGAATCAATTTTTCTACAGTCCAGAAAATCAATTTTCTGATGAAAAAGGATGACCCGTGACCTGTCGAAATTTCTCCAGATGGTCAGAAATGGAAATGTTTTAATGTTTAATTTTTTGACTGCAAATGACTATTCCATGTAAATTATCACTTTTGGAACAAAAACAAGGGTTTTTAGAGTCACTTTAATGCCTGAAATTGGTCGAAATAGAAGCTTCTGAATAGGAGAAAAAGTCTGTAATAATGGCAATTTTGGTCACATTGAGGCTTTAAAAAGTAGTTATTCAACATGAGGCACATTCCAAATGACATTTTGAATCAATTTTTCTACAGTCCTAAAAATCAATTTTCTGATGAAATACAATGTCGCAATTTCTCCAGATGGCCAGAAATGGAAATTTTTTAATGTTTAAATTTTTGGACTGCAAATGACTATTCCATGTAAATTATCACTTTTGGAACTAAAATAAGTGTGTTTAGAGTCACGTTAATGCCTGAAATTGTTCGAAATAGAAGCTTCTGAATAGGAGAAAAAGTCTACAATAATGGCAATTTTGGTCACATTGAGGTTTCAAAAAGTAGCTATTCAACATGAGGCACGATCCAAATGACATTTTAAATCAATTTTTTTACAGTCCAAAAAATCAATTTTCTGATGAAAAACGATGACCCGTGACCTGTCGAAATTTCTCCAGATGGTCAGAAATCGAAATTTTTATTGTTTAAATTTTGGACTGCAAATGACTATTCCATGTAAATTATCACTTTTGGAACAAAAATAAGTGTGTTTAGACTCACTTTAATGACTGAAATTGGTCGAAATAGAAGCTTCTGAATAGGAGAAAAAGTCTGTAATAATGGCAATTTTGGTCACATTGAGGCTTTAAAAATTAGTTATTCAACATGAGGCACATTCCAAATGACATTTTGAATCAAGTTTTCTACAGTCCAAAAAATCAATTTTCTGATGAAAAACGATGACCCGTGACCTGTCGAAATTTCTCCAGATGGTGAGAAATGGAAATGTTTTAATGTTTAATTTTTTGACTGCAAATGACTATTCCATGTAAATTATCACTTTTGGAACAAAAACAAGTGTTTTTAGAGTCACTTTAATGCCTGAAATTGGTCGAAATAGAAGCTTCTGAATAGGAGAAAATGTCCGTAAAAATGGCAATTTTGGTCACATTGAGGCTTCAAAAAGTAGTTATTCAACATGAGGCACATTCCAAATGACATTTTGAATCAATTTTTCTACAGTCCTAAAAATCAATTTTCTGATGAAAAACAATGACCTATGACCTGTCGAAATTTCTCCAGATGGCCAGAAATGGAAATTTTTTAATGTTTAAATTTTTTGACTGCAAATGACTATTCCATGTAAATTATCACTTTTGGAACTAAAATAAGTGTGTTTAGAGTCACGTTAATGCCTGAAATTGTTCGAAATAGAAGCTTCTGAATAGGAGAAAAAGTCTACAATAATGGCAATTTTGGTCACATTGAGGTTTCAAAAAGTAGCTATTCAACATGAGGCACAATCCAAATGACATTTTAAATCAATTTTTTTACAGTCCAAAAAATCAATTTTCTGATGAAAAACGATGACCCGTGACCTGTCGAAATTTCTCCAGATGGTCAGAAATCGAAATTTTTATTGTTTAATTTTTGGACTGCAAATGACTATTCCATGTAAATTATCACTTTTGGAACAAAAACAAGTGTGTTTAGACTCACTTTAATGCCTGAAATTAGTCGAAATAGAAGCTTCTGAATAGGAGAAAAAGTCTGCAATAATGGCAATTTTGGTCACATTGAGGTTTCAAAAAGTAGTTATTCAACATGAGGCACAATCCAAATGACATTTTGAATCAATTTTTCTACAGTCCAAAAAATCAATTTTCTGATGAAAAACGATGACCCGTGACCTTTTGAAATTTCTCCAGATGGTCAGAAATCGAAATTTGTATTGTTTAATTTTTTGACTGCAATTGACTATTCCATGTAAATTATCACTTTTGGAACAAAAACAAGTGTGTTTAGACTCACTTTAATGCCTGAAATTAGTCGAAAAAGAAGCTTCTGAGTAGGAGAAAATGTCCATAAAAATTGCAATTTTGGTCACATTGAGGCTTCAAAAAGTAGTTATTCAACATGAGGCACATTCCAAATGACATTTTGAATCAATTTTTCTACAGTCCAGAAAATCAATTTTCTGATGAAAAAGGATGACCCGTGACCTGTCGAAATTTCTCCAGATGGTCAGAAATGGAAATGTTTTAATGTTTAATTTTTTGACTGCAAATGACTATTCCATGTAAATTATCACTTTTGGAACAAAAACAAGTGTTTTTAGAGTCACTTTAATGCCTGAAATTGGTCGAAATAGAAGCTTCTTAATAGGAGTAAAAGTCTGTAATAATGGCAATTTTGGTCACACAGAGGATTTAAAAAGTAGTTATTCAACATGAGTCACATTTCAAATGACATTTTTATTCAATTTTTCTACAGTCCAAAAAATCTATTTTCTGATGAAAAACGATGACCCGTGACCTGTCGAAATTTCTCCAGATGATCAGAAATGGACATTTTTCAATGTTTAATTTTTGGACTTCAAATGACTATTCCATGTAAATTATCACTTTTGGAACAAAAATAAGTGTGTTTATAGTCACTTTAATGCCTGAAATTGGTCGAAATAGAAGCTTCTAAATAGGAGAAAAAGTCTGTAATAATGGCAATTTTGGTCACATTGAGGCTTTGAAAAGTAGTTATTCAACATGAGGCACATTCCAAATGACATTTTTGAATCAATTTTTCTACAGTCCAAAAAATCAATTTTCTGTTGAAAAACGATGACCTGTGACCTGTCGAAATTTCTCCAGATGGCCAGAAATTGAAATTTTTTAATGTTTAATTTTTTGACTGCAATTGACTATTCCATGTAAATTATCACTTTTGGAACAAAAACAAGTGTGTTTAGACTCACTTTAATGCCTGAAATTAGTCGAAATAGAAGCTTCTGAATAGGAGAAAAAGTCTGTAATAATGGCAATTTTGGTCACATTGAGGCTTTAAAAAGTATTTATTCAACATGAGGCACATTCCAAATGACATTTTGAATCAATTTTTCTACAGTCCAAAAAATCAATTTTCTGATGAAAAACGATGACCCGTGACCTGTCGAAATTTCTCCAGATGGTCAGAAATCGAAATTTTTATTGTTTAATTTTTTGACTGCAAATGACTATTCCATGTAAATTATCACTTTTGGAACAAAAACAAGTGTGTTTAGAGTCAGTTTAATGCCTGAAATTGGTCGAAAAAGAAGCTTCTGAGTAGGAGAAAATGTCCGTAAAAATGGCAATTTTGGTCACATTGAGGCTTCAAAAAGTAGTTATTCAACATGAGGCACATTCCAAATGACATTTTGAATCAATTTTTCTACAGTCCAGAAAATCAATTTTCTGATGAAAAAGGATGACCTGTGACCTGTCGAAATTTCTCCAGATGGTCAGAAATGGAAATGTTTTAATGTTTAAGTTTTTTGACTGCAAATGACTATTCCATGTAAATTATCACTTTTGGAACAAAAACAAGTGTTTTTAGAGTCACTTTAATGCCTGAAATTGGTCGAAATAGAAGCTTCTGAATAGGAGAAAAAGTCTGTAATAATGGCAATTTTGGTCACATTGAGGCTTTAAAAAGTAGTTATTCAACATGAGGCACATTCCAAATGACATTTTGAATCAATTTTTCTACAGTCCTAAAAATCAATTTTCTGATGAAAAACAATGACCTATGACCTGTCGAAATTTCTCCAGATGGCCAGAAATGGAAATTTTTTAATGTTTAAATTTTTTGACTGCAAATGACTATTCCATGTAAATTATCACTTTTGGAACTAAAATAAGTGTGTTTAGAGTCACGTTAATGCCTGAAATTGCTCGAAATAGAAGCTTCTGAAGAGGAGAAAAAGTCTGCAATAATGGCAATTTTGGTCACATTGAGGTTTCAAAAAGTAACTATTCAACATGAGGCACAATCCAAATGACATTTTAAATCAATTTTTTTACAGTCCAAAAAATCAATTTTCTGATGAAAAACGATGACCCGTGACCTGTCGAAATTTCTCCAGATGGTCAAAAATCGAAATTTTTATTGTTTAATTTTTTGACTGCAAATGACTATTCCATGTAAATTATCACTTTTGGAACAAAAATAAGTGTGTTTAGACTCACTTTAATGACTGAAATTGGTCGAAATAGAAGCTTCTGAATAGGAGAAAAAGTCTGTAATAATGGCAATTTTGGTCACATTGAGGCTTTAAAAAGTAGTTATTCAACATGAGGCACATTCCAAATGACATTTTGAATCAATTTTTCTACAGTCCAAAAAATCAATTTTCTGATGAAAAAGGATGACCCGTGACCTGTCGAAATTTCTCCAGATGGTCAGAAATGGAAATGTTTTAATGTTTAATTTTTTGACTGCAAATGACTATTCCATGTAAATTATCACTTTTGGAACTAAAATAAGTGTGTTTAGAGTCACTTTAATGCCTGAAATTGTTCGAAATAGAAGCTTCTGAATAGGAGAAAAAGTCTGCAATAATGGCACTTTTGGTCACATTGAGGTTTCAAAAAGTAGTTATTCAACATGAGGCACATTCCAAATGACATTTTGAATCAATTTTTCTACAGTCCAAAAAATCAATTTTCTGATGAAAAACGATGACCCGTGACCTGTCGAAATTTCTCCAGATGGTCAGAAATGGAAATTTTTTAATGTTTAATTTTTTGACTGCAATTGACTATTCCATGTAAATTATCACTTTTGGAACAAAAACAAGTGTGTTTAGACTCACTTTAATGCCTGAAATTAGTCGAAATAGAAGCTTCTGAATAGGAGAAAAAGTCTGCAATAATGGCAATTTTGGTCACATTGAGGTTTCAAAAAGTAGTTATTCAACATGAGGCACAATCCAAATGACATTTTAAATCAATTTTTTACAGTCCAAAAAATCAATTTTCTGATGAAAAACGATGACCCGTGACCTGTCGAAATTTCTCCAGATGGTCAGAAATCAAAATTTTTATTGTTTAATGTTTTGACTGCAAATGACTATTCCATGTAAATTATCACTTTTGGAACAAAAATAAGTGTGTTTAGACTCACTTTAATGACTGAAATTGGTCGAAATAGAAGCTTCTGAATAGGAGAAAAAGTCTGTAATAATGGCAATTTTGGTCACATTGAGGCTTTAAAAAGTAGTTATTCAACATGAGGCACATTCCAAATGACATTTTGAATCAATTTTTCTACAGTCCAAAAAATCAATTTTCTGATGAAAAACGATGACCCGTGACCTGTCGAAATTTCTCCAGATGGTCAGAAATGGAAATTTTTTAATGTTTAATTTTTTGACTGCAATTGACTATTCCATGTAAATTATCACTTTTGGAACAAAAACAAGTGTGTTTAGACTCACTTTAATGCCTGAAATTAGTCGAAATAGAAGCTTCTGAATAGGAGAAAAAGTCTGCAATAATGGCAATTTTGGTCACATTGAGGTTTCAAAAAGTAGTTATTCAACATGAGGCACAATCCAAATGACATTTTGAATCAATTTTTCTACAGTCCAAAAAATCAATTTTCTGATGAAAAACGATGACCCGTGACCAGTCGAAATTTCTCCAGATGGTCAGAAATCGAAATTTGTATTGTTTAATTTTTTGACTGCAAATGACTATTCCATGTAAATTATCACTTTTGGAACAAAAACAAGTGTGTTTAGAGTCAGTTTAATGCCTGAAATTTGTCGAAAAAGAAGCTTCTGAGTAGGAGAAAATGTCCGTAAAAATGGCAATTTTGGTCACATAGAGGCTTCAAAAAGTAGTTATTACACATGAGGCACATTCCAAATGACATTTTGAATCAATTTTTCTACAGTCCAGAAAATCTATTTTCTGATGAAAAAGGATGACCCGTGACCTGTCGAAATTTCTCCAGATGGTCAGAAATGGAAATGTTTTAATGTTTAATTTTTTGACTGCAAATGACTATTCCATGTAAATTATCACTTTTGGAACAAAAACAAGTGTTTTTAGAGTCACGTTAATGCCTGAAATTGGTTGAAATAGAAGCTTCTGAATAGGAGAAAAAGTCTGTAATAATGGCAATTTTGGTCACATTGAGGCTTCAAAAAGTAGTTATTCAACATGAGGCACATTCCAAATGACATTTTGAATCAATTTTTCTACAGTCCAGAAAATCAATTTTCTGATGAAAAATGATGACCCGTGACCTGTCGAAATTTCTCCAGATGGTCAGAAATGGAAATGTTTTAATGTTTAATTTTTTGACTGCAAATGACTATTCCATGTAAATTATCACTTTTGGAACTAAAATAAGTGTGTTTAGAGTCACTTTAATGCCTGAAATTGTTCGAAATAGAAGCTTCTGAATAGGAGAAAAAGTCTGCAATAATGGCACTTTTGGTCACATTGAGGTTTCAAAAAGTAGTTATTCAACATGAGGCACAATCCAAATGACATTTTAAATCAATTTTTTTACAGTCCAAAAAATCAATTTTCTGATGAAAAACGATGACCCGTGACCTGTCGAAATTTCTCCAGATGGTCAGAAATCGAAATTTTTATTGTTTAATGTTTTGACTGCAAATGACTATTCCATGTAAATTATCACTTTTGGAACAAAAATAAGTGTGTTTAGACTCACTTTAATGACTGAAATTGGTCGAAATAGAAGCTTCTGAATAGGAGAAAAAGTCTGTAATAATGGCAATTTTGGTCACATTGAGGCTTTAAAAAGTAGTTATTCAACATGAGGCACATTCCAAATGACATTTTGAATCAATTTTTCTACAGTCCAAAAAATCAATTTTCTGATGAAAAACGATGACCCGTGACCTATCGAAATTTCTCCAGATGGTCAGAAATGGAAATTTTTTAATGTTTAATTTTTTGACTGCAATTGACTATTCCATGTAAATTATCACTTTTGGAACAAAAACAAGTGTGTTTAGACTCACTTTAATGCCTGAAATTAGTCGAAATAGAAGCTTCTGAATAGGAGAAAAAGTCTGCAATAATGGCAATTTTGGTCACATTGAGGTTTCAAAAAGTAGTTATTCAACATGAGGCACAATCCAAATGACATTTTGAATCAATTTTTCTACAGTCCAGAAAATCAATTTTCTGATGAAAAAGGATGACCCGTGACCTGTCGAAATTTCTCCAGATGGTCAGAAATGGAAATGTTTTAATGTTTAATTTTTTGACTGCAAATGACTATTCCATGTAAATTATCACTTTTGGAACAAAAACAAGTGTTTTTAGAGTCACGTTAATGCCTGAAATTGGTCGAAATAGAAGCTTCTGAATAGGAGAAAAAGTCTGTAATAATGGCAATTTTGGTCACATTGAGGCTTTAAAAAGTAGTTATTCAACATGAGGCACATTCCAAATGACATTTTGAATCAATTTTTCTACAGTCCAGAAAATCAATTTTCTGATGAAAAATGATGACCCGTGACCTGTCGAAATTTCTCCAGATGGTCAGAAATGGAAATGTTTTAATGTTTAATTTTTTGACTGCAAATGACTATTCCATGTAAATTATCACTTTTGGAACTAAAATAAGTGTGTTTAGAGTCACTTTAATGCCTGAAATTGTTCGAAATAGAAGCTTCTGAATAGGAGAAAAAGTCTGCAATAATGGCACTTTTGGTCACATTGAGGTTTCAAAAAGTAGTTATTCAACATGAGGCACAATCCAAATGACATTTTAAATCAATTTTTTTACAGTCCAAAAAATCAATTTTCTGATGAAAAACGATGACCCGTGACCTGTCGAAATTTCTCCAGATGGTCAGAAATCGAAATTTTTATTGTTTAATTTTTTGACTGCAAATGACTATTCCATGTAAATTATCACTTTTGGAACAAAAATAAGTGTGTTTGGACTCACTTTAATGACTGAAATTGGTCGAAATAGAAGCTTCTGAATAGGAGAAAGAGTCTGTAATAATGGCAATTTTGGTCACATTGAGGTTTCAAAAAGTAGTTATTCAACATGAGGCACATTCCAAATGACATTTTGAATCAATTTTTCTACAGTCCAAAAAATCAATTTTCTGATGAAAAACGATGACCCGTGACCTGTCGAAATTTCTCCAGATGGTCAGAAATGGAAATTTTTTAATGTTTAATTTTTTGACTGCAATTGACTATTCCATGTAAATGATCACTTTTGGAACAAAAACAAGTGTGTTTAGACTCACTTTAATGCCTGAAATTAGTCGAAATAGAAGCTTCTGAATAGGAGAAAAAGTCTGCAATAATGGCAATTTTGGTCACATTGAGGTTTCAAAAAGTAGTTATTCAACATGAGACACAATCCAAATGACATTTTGAATCAATTTTTCTACAGTCCCAAAAATCAATTTTCTGATGAAAAAGAATGACCCGCGACCTGTCGAAATTTCTCCAGATGGTCAGAAATGGAAATGTTTTAATGTTTAATTTTTTGACTGCAAATGACTATTCCATGTAAATTATCACTTTTGGAACAAAAACAAGTGTGTTTAGAGTCAGTTTAATGCCTGAAATTTGTCGAAAAAGAAGCTTCTGAGTAGGAGAAAATGTCCGTAAAAATGGCAATTTTGGTCACATTGAGGCTTCAAAAAGTAGTTATTCAACATGAGGCACATTCCAAATGACATTTTGAATCAATTTTTCTACAGTCCAGAAAATCTATTTTCAGATGAAAAAGGAGGACCCGTGACCTGTCGAAATTTCTCCAGATGGTCAGAAATGGAAATGTTTTAATGTTTAATTTTTTGACTGCAAATGACTATTCCATGTAAATTATCACTTTTGGAACAAAAACAAGTGTTTTTAGAGTCACGTTAATGCCTGAAATTGGTCGAAATAGAAGCTTCTGAATAGGAGAAAAAGTCTGTAATAATGGCAATTTTGGTCATATTGAGGCCTTAAAAAGTAGTTATTCAAAATGAGGCACATTCCAAATGACATTTTGAATCAATTTTTCTACAGTCCAAAAAATCAATTTTCTGATGAAAAACGATGACCCGTGACCTGTCGAAATTTCTCCAGATGGTCAGAAATCGAAATTTTTTTTGTTTAATTTTTTGACTGCAAATGACTATTCTATGTAAATTATCACTTTTGGAACAAAAACAAGTGTGTTTAGAGTCAGTTTAATGCCTGAAATTGGTCGAAAAAGAAGCTTCTGAGTAGGAGAAAATGTCCGTAAAAATGGCAATTTTGGTCACCTGAGGCTTCAAAAAGTAGTTATTCAACATGAGGCACATTCCAAATGACATTTTGAATCAATTTTTCTACAGTCCAGAAAATCAATTTTCTGATGAAAAATGATGACCCGTGACCTGTCGAAATTTCTCCAGATGGTCAGAAATGGAAATGTTTTAATGTTTAATTTTTTGACTGCAAATGACTATTCCATGTAAATTATCACTTTTGGAACAAAAACAAGTGTGTTTAGACTCACTTTAATGCCTGAAATTAGTCGAAATAGAAGCTTCTGAATAGGAGAAAAAGTCTGCAATAATGGCAATTTTGGTCACATTGAGGTTTCAAAAAGTAGTTATTCAACATGAGGCACAATCCAAATGACATTTTGAATCAATTTTTCTACAGTCCAGAAAATCAATTTTCTGATGAAAAAGGATGACCCGTGACCTGTCGAAATTTCTCCAGATGGTCAGAAATGGAAATGTTTTAATGTTTAATTTTTTGACTGCAAATGACTATTCCATGTAAATTATCACTTTTGGAACAAAAACAAGTGTTTTTAGAGTCACGTTAATGCCTGAAATTGGTCGAAATAGAAGCTTCTGAATAGGAGAAAAAGTCTGTAATAATGGCAATTTTGGTCACATTGAGGCTTTAAAAAGTAGTTATTCAACATGAGGCACATTCCAAATGACATTTTGAATCAATTTTTCTACAGTCCAGAAAATCAATTTTCTGATGAAAAATGATGACCCGTGACCTGTCGAAATTTCTCCAGATGGTCAGAAATGGAAATGTTTTAATGTTTAATTTTTTGACTGCAAATGACTATTCCATGTAAATTATCACTTTTGGAACTAAAATAAGTGTGTTTAGAGTCACTTTAATGCCTGAAATTGTTCGAAATAGAAGCTTCTGAATAGGAGAAAAAGTCTGCAATAATGGCACTTTTGGTCACATTGAGGTTTCAAAAAGTAGTTATTCAACATGAGGCACAATCCAAATGACATTTTAAATCAATTTTTTTACAGTCCAAAAAATCAATTTTCTGATGAAAAACGATGACCCGTGACCTGTCGAAATTTCTCCAGATGGTCAGAAATCGAAATTTTTATTGTTTAATTTTTTGACTGCAAATGACTATTCCATGTAAATTATCACTTTTGGAACAAAAATAAGTGTGTTTGGACTCACTTTAATGACTGAAATTGGTCGAAATAGAAGCTTCTGAATAGGAGAAAGAGTCTGTAATAATGGCAATTTTGGTCACATTGAGGTTTCAAAAAGTAGTTATTCAACATGAGGCACATTCCAAATGACATTTTGAATCAATTTTTCTACAGTCCAAAAAATCAATTTTCTGATGAAAAACGATGACCCGTGACCTGTCGAAATTTCTCCAGATGGTCAGAAATGGAAATTTTTTAATGTTTAATTTTTTGACTGCAATTGACTATTCCATGTAAATGATCACTTTTGGAACAAAAACAAGTGTGTTTAGACTCACTTTAATGCCTGAAATTAGTCGAAATAGAAGCTTCTGAATAGGAGAAAAAGTCTGCAATAATGGCAATTTTGGTCACATTGAGGTTTCAAAAAATAGTTATTCAACATGAGACACAATCCAAATGACATTTTGAATCAATTTTTCTACAGTCCCAAAAATCAATTTTCTGATGAAAAAGAATAACCCGCGACCTGTCGAAATTTCTCCAGATGGTCAGAAATGGAAATGTTTTAATGTTTAATTTTTTGACTGCAAATGACTATTCCATGTAAATTATCACTTTTGGAACAAAAACAAGTGTGTTTAGAGTCAGTTTAATGCCTGAAATTTGTCGAAAAAGAAGCTTCTGAGTAGGAGAAAATGTCCGTAAAAATGGCAATTTTGGTCACATTGAGGCTTCAAAAAGTAGTTATTCAACATGAGGCACATTCCAAATGACATTTTGAATCAATTTTTCTACAGTCCAGAAAATCTATTTTCAGATGAAAAAGGAGGACCCGTGACCTGTCGAAATTTCTCCAGATGGTCAGAAATGGAAATGTTTTAATGTTTAATTTTTTGACTGCAAATGACTATTCCATGTAAATTATCACTTTTGGAACAAAAACAAGTGTTTTTAGAGTCACGTTAATGCCTGAAATTGGTCGAAATAGAAGCTTCTGAATAGGAGAAAAAGTCTGTAATAATGGCAATTTTGGTCATATTGAGGCCTTAAAAAGTAGTTATTCAAAATGAGGCACATTCCAAATGACATTTTGAATCAATTTTTCTACAGTCCAAAAAATCAATTTTCTGATGAAAAACGATGACCCGTGACCTGTCGAAATTTCTCCAGATGGTCAGAAATCGAAATTTTTTTTGTTTAATTTTTTGACTGCAAATGACTATTCTATGTAAATTATCACTTTTGGAACAAAAACAAGTGTGTTTAGAGTCAGTTTAATGCCTGAAATTGGTCGAAAAAGAAGCTTCTGAGTAGGAGAAAATGTCCGTAAAAATGGCAATTTTGGTCACCTGAGGCTTCAAAAAGTAGTTATTCAACATGAGGCACATTCCAAATGACATTTTGAATCAATTTTTCTACAGTCCAGAAAATCAATTTTCTGATGAAAAATGATGACCCGTGACCTGTCGAAATTTCTCCAGATGGTCAGAAATGGAAATGTTTTAATGTTTAATTTTTTGACTGCAAATGACTATTCCATGTAAATTATCACTTTTGGAACAAAAACAAGTGTGTTTAGACTCACTTTAATGCCTGAAATTAGTCGAAATAGAAGCTTCTGAATAGGAGAAAAAGTCTGCAATAATGGCAATTTTGGTCACATTAAGGTTTCAAAAAGTAGTTATTCAACATGAGGCACAATCCAAATGACATTTTGAATCAATTTTTCTACAGTCCAAAAAATCAATTTTCTGATGAAAAACGATGACCCGTGACCTGTCGAAATTTCTCCAGATGGTCAGAAATTGAAATTTGTATTGTTTAATTTTTTGACTGCAAATGACTATTCCATGTAAATTATCACTTTTGGAACAAAAACAAGTGTGTTTAGAGTCAGTTTAATGCCTGAAATTGGTCGAAAAAGTAGCTTCTGAGTAGGAGAAAATGTCCATAAAAATAGCAATTTTGGTCACCTGAGGCTTCAAAAAGTAGTTATTCAACATGAGGCACATTCCAAATGACATTTTGAATCAATTTTTCTACAGTCCAGAAAATCAATTTTCTGATGAAAAATGATGACCCGTGACCTGTCGAAATTTCTCCAGATGGTCAGAAATGGAAATGTTTTAATGTTTAATTTTTTGACTGCAAATGACTATTCCATGTAAATTATCACTTTTGGAACTAAAATAAGTGTGTTTAGAGTCACTTTAATGCCTGAAATTGTTCGAAATAGAAGCTTCTGAATAGGAGAAAAAGTCTGCAATAATGGCACTTTTGGTCACATTGAGGTTTCAAAAAGTAGTTATTCAACATGAGGCACAATCCAAATGACATTTTAAATCAATTTTTTTACAGTCCAAAAAATCAATTTTCTGATGAAAAACGATGACCCGTGACCTGTCGCAATTTCTCCAGATGGTCAGAAATCGAAATTTTTATTGTTTAATTTTTTGACTGCAAATGACTATTCCATGTAAATTCTCACTTTTGGAACAAAAATAAGTGTGTTTAGACTCACTTTAATGACTGAAATTGGTCGAAATAGAAGCTTCTGAATAGGAGAAAAAGTCTGTAATAATGGCAATTTTGGTCACATTGAGGCTTTAAAAAGTAGTTATTCAACATGAGGCACATTCCAAATGACATTTTGAATCAATTTTTCTACAGTCCAAAAAATCAATTTTCTGATGAAAAACGATGACCCGTGACCTGTCGAAATTTCTCCAGATGGTCAGAAATGGAAATTTTTTAATGTTTAATTTTTTGACTGCAATTGACTATTCCATGTAAATTATCACTTTTGGAACAAAAACAAGTGTGTTTAGACTCACTTTAATGCCTGAAATTAGTCGAAATAGAAGCTTCTGAATAGGAGAAAAAGTCTGCAATAATGGCAATTTTGGTCACATTGAGGTTTCAAAAAGTAGTTATTCAACATGAGGCACAATCCAAATGACATTTTGAATCAATTTTTCTACAGTCCAAAAAATCAATTTTCTGATGAAAAACGATGACCCGTGACCTGTCGAAATTTCTCCAGATGGTCAGAAATCGAAATTTGTATTGTTTAATTTTTTGACTGCAAATGACTATTCCATGTAAATTATCACTTTTGGAACAAAAACAAGTGTGTTTAGAGTCAGTTTAATGCCTGAAATTTGTCGAAAAAGAAGCTTCTGAGTAGGAGAAAATGTCCGTAAAAATGGCAATTTTGGTCACATTGAGGCTTCAAAAAGTAGTTATTACACATGAGGCACATTCCAAATGACATTTTGAATCAATTTTTCTACAGTCCAGAAAATCTATTTTCTGATGAAAAAGGATGACCCGTGACCTGTCGAAATTTCTCCAGATGGTCAGAAATGGAAATGTTTTAATGTTTAATTTTTTGACTGCAAATGACTATTCCATGTAAATTATCACTTTTGGAACAAAAACAAGTGTTTTTAGAGTCACGTTAATGCCTGAAATTGTTCGAAATAGAAGCTTCTGAATAGGAGAAAAAGTCTGTAATAATGGCAATTTTGGTCACATTGAGGCTTTAAAAAGTAGTTATTCAACATGAGGCACATTCCAAGTGACATTTTGAATCAATTTTTCTACAGTCCAAAAAATCAATTTTCTGATGAAAAACGATGACCCGTGACCTGTCGAAATTTCTCCAGATGGTCAGAAATGGAAATTTTTTAATGTTTAATTTTTTGACTGCAATTGACTATTCCATGTAAATTATCACTTTTGGAACAAAAACAAGTGTGTTTAGACTCACTTTAATGCCTGAAATTAGTCGAAATAGAAGCTTCTGAATAGGAGAAAAAGTCTGCAATAATGGCAATTTTGGTCACATTGAGGTTTCAAAAAGTAGTTATTCAACATGAGGCACAATCCAAATGACATTTTGAATCAATTTTTCTACAGTCCAGAAAATCAATTTTCTGATGAAAAAGGATGACCCGTGACCTGTCGAAATTTCTCCAGATGGTCAGAAATGGAAATGTTTTAATGTTTAATTTTTTGACTGCAAATGACTATTCCATGTAAATTATCACTTTTGGAACAAAAACAAGTGTGTTTAGAGTCAGTTTAATGCCTGAAATTGGTCGAAAAAGAAGCTTCTGAGTAGGAGAAAATGTCCGTAAAAATGGCAATTTTGGTCACATTGAGGCTTCAAAAAGTAGTTATTCAACATGAGGCACATTCCAAATGACATTTTGAATCAATTTTTCTACAGTCCAGAAAATCAATTTTCTGATGAAAAAGAATGACCCGTGACCTGTCGAAATTTCTCCAGATGGTCAGAAATGGAAATGTTTTAATGTTTAATTTTTTGACTGCAAATGACTATTCCATGTAAATTATCACTTTTGGAACAAAAACAAGTGTTTTTAGAGTCACTTTAATGCCTGAAATTGGTCGAAATAGAAGCTTCTTAATAGGAGTAAAAGTCTGTAATAATGGCAATTTTGGTCACACAGAGGATTTAAAAAGTAGTTATTCAACATGAGGCACATTCCAAATGACATTTTGAATCAATTTTTCTGCAGTCCAAAAAATCACTTTTCTGATGAAAAACGATGACCCGTGACCTGTCGAAATTTCTCCAGATGGTCAGAAATCGAAATTTGTATTGTTTAATTTTTTGACTGCAAATGACTATTCCATGTAAATTATCTCTTTTGGAACAAAAACAAGTGTGTTTAGAGTCAGTTTAATGCCTGAAATTTGTCGAAAAAGAAGCTTCTGAGTAGGAGAAAATGTCCGTAAAAATGGCAATTTTGGTCACATTGAGGCTTCAAAAAGTAGTTATTCAACATGAGGCACATTCCAAATGACATTTTGAATCAATTTTTCTACAGTCCAAAAAATCAATTTTCTGATGAAAAACGATGACCCGTGACCTGTCGAAATTTCTCCAGATGGTCAGAAATGGAAATTTTTTAATGTTTAATTTTTTGACTGCAATTGACTATTCCATGTAAATTATCACTTTTGGAACAAAAACAAGTGTGTTTAGACTCACTTTAATGCCTGAAATTAGTCGAAATAGAAGCTTCTGAATAGGAGAAAAAGTCTGCAATAATGGCAATTTTGGTCACATTAAGGTTTCAAAAAGTAGTTATTCAACATGAGGCACAATCCAAATGACATTTTGAATCAATTTTTCTACAGTCCAAAAAATCAATTTTCTGATGAAAAACGATGACCCGTGACCTGTCGAAATTTCTCCAGATGGTCAGAAATCGAAATTTGTATTGTTTAATTTTTTGACTGCAAATGACTATTCCATGTAAATTATCACTTTTGGAACAAAAACAAGTGTGTTTAGAGTCAGTTTAATGCCTGAAATTTGTCGAAAAAGAAGCTTCTGAGTAGGAGAAAATGTCGGTAAAAATGGCAATTTTGGTCACATTGAGGCTTCAAAAAGTAGTTATTCAACATGAGGCACTTTCCAAATGACATTTTGAATCAATTTTTCTACAGTCCAAAAAATCTATTTTCTGATGAAAAAGGATGACCCGTGACCTGTCGAAATTTCTCCAGATGGTCAGAAATGGAAATGTTTTAATGTTTAATTTTTTGACTGCAAATGACTATTCCATGTAAATTATCACTTTTGGAACAAAAACAAGTGTTTTTAGAGTCACGTTAATGCCTGAAATTGGTCGAAATAGAAGCTTCTGAATAGGAGAAAAAGTCTGTAATAATGGCAATTTTGGTCACATTGAGGCTTTAAAAAGTAGTTATTCAACATGAGGCACATTCCAAATGACATTTTGAATCAATTTTTCTACAGTCCAAAAAATCAATTTTCTGATGAAAAACGATGACCCGTGACCTGTCGAAATTTCTCCAGATGGTCAGAAATCGAATTTTTTTTTGTTTAATTTTTTGACTGCAAATGACTATTCTATGTAAATTATCACTTTTGGAACAAAAACAAGTGTGTTTAGAGTCAGTTTAATGCCTGAAATTGGTCGAAAAATAAGCTTCTGAGTAGGAGAAAATGTCCGTAAAAATGGCAATTTTGGTCACCTGAGGCTTCAAAAAGTAGTTATTCAACATGAGGCACATTCCAAATGACATTTTGAATCAATTTTTCTACAGTCCAAAAAATCAATTTTCTGATGAAAAACGATGACCCGTGACCTGTCGAAATTTCTCCAGATGGTCAGAAATCGAAATTTGTATTGTTTAATTTTTTGACTGCAAATGACTATTCCATGTAAATTATCACTTTTGGAACAAAAACAAGTGTGTTTAGAGTCAGTTTAATGCCTGAAATTTGTCGAAAAAGAAGCTTCTGAGTAGGAGAAAATGTCCGTAAAAATGGCAATTTTGGTCACATTGAGGCTTCAAAAAGTAGTTATTCAACATGAGGCACATTCCAAATGACATTTTGAATCAATTTTTCTACAGTCCAGAAAATCTTTTTTCTGATGAAAAAGGATGACCCGTGACCTGTCGAAATTTCTCCAGATGGTCAGAAATGGAAATGTTTTAATGTTTAAATTTTGACTGCAAATGACTATTCCATGTAAATTATCACTTTTGGAACAAAAACAAGTGTTTTTAGAGTCACGTTAATGCCTGAAATTGGTCGAAATAGAAGCTTCTGAATAGGAGAAAAAGTCTGTAATAATGGCAATTTTGGTCACATTGAGGCTTTAAAAAGTAGTTATTCAACATGAGGCACATTCCAAATGACATTTTGAATCAATTTTTTTACAGTCCAAAAAATCAATTTTCTGATGAAAAACGATGACGAAATTTCTCCAGATGGTCAGAAATCGAAATTTTTTTTGTTTAATTTTTTGACTGCAAATGACTATTCTATGTAAATTATCACT
Organism: Triturus cristatus; assembly: GCF_964204655.1. NCBI lineage: Eukaryota > Metazoa > Chordata > Amphibia > Caudata > Salamandridae > Triturus > Triturus cristatus. The sequence continues at coordinate 1,196,857,340 of NC_140589.1, read as the reverse complement.
TTTGGAACAAAAACAAGTGTGTTTAGAGTCAGTTTAATGCCTGAAATTGGTCGAAAAAGAAGCTTCTGAGTAGGAGAAAATGTCCGTAAAAATGGCAATTTTGGTCACCTGAGGCTTCAAAAAGTAGTTATTCAACATGAGGCACATTCCAAATGACATTTTGAATCAATTTTTCTACAGTCCAGAAAATCAATTTTCTTATGAAAAATGATGACCCGTGACCTGTCGAAATTTCTCCAGATGGTCAGAAATGGAAATGTTTTAATGTTTAATTTTTTGACTGCAAATGACTATTCCATGTAAATTATCACTTTTGGAACTAAAATAAGTGTGTTTAGAGTCACTTTAATGCCTGAAATTGTTCGAAATAGAAGCTTCTGAATAGGAGAAAAAGTCTGCAATAATGGCACTTTTGGTCACATTGAGGTTTCAAAAAGTAGTTATTCAACATGAGGCACAATCCAAATGACATTTTAAATCAATTTTTTTACAGTCCAAAAAATCAATTTTCTGATGAAAAACGATGACCCGTGACCTGTCGAAATTTCTCCAGATGGTCAGAAATCGAAATTTTTATTGTTTAATGTTTTGACTGCAAATGACTATTCCATGTAAATTATCACTTTTGAAACAAAAATAAGTGTGTTTAGACTCACTTTAATGACTGAAATTGGTCGAAATAGAAGCTTCTGAATAGGAGAAAAAGTCTGTAATAATGGCAATTTTGGTCACATTGAGGCTTTAAAAAGTAGTTATTCAACATGAGGCACATTCCAAATGACATTTTGAATCAATTTTTCTACAGTCCAAAAAATCAATTTTCTGATGAAAAACGATGACCCGTGACCTATCGAAATTTCTCCAGATGGTCAGAAATGGAAATTTTTTAATGTTTAATTTTTTGACTGCAATTGACTATTCCATGTAAATTATCACTTTTGGAACAAAAACAAGTGTGTTTAGACTCACTTTAATGCCTGAAATTAGTCGAAATAGAAGCTTCTGAATAGGAGAAAAAGTCTGCAATAATGGCAATTTTGGTCACATTGAGGTTTCAAAAAGTAGTTATTCAACATGAGGCACAATCCAAATGACATTTTGAATCAATTTTTCTACAGTCCAGAAAATCAATTTTCTGATGAAAAAGGATGACCCGTGACCTGTCGAAATTTCTCCAGATGGTCAGAAATGGAAATGTTTTAATGTTTAATTTTTTGACTGCAAATGACTATTCCATGTAAATTATCACTTTTGGAACAAAAACAAGTGTTTTTAGAGTCACGTTAATGCCTGAAATTGGTCGAAATAGAAGCTTCTGAATAGGAGAAAAAGTCTGTAATAATGGCAATTTTGGTCACATTGAGGCTTTAAAAAGTAGTTATTCAACATGAGGCACATTCCAAATGACATTTTGAATCAATTTTTCTACAGTCCAGAAAATCAATTTTCTGATGAAAAATGATGACCCGTGACCTGTCGAAATTTCTCCAGATGGTCAGAAATGGAAATGTTTTAATGTTTAATTTTTTGACTGCAAATGACTATTCCATGTAAATTATCACTTTTGGAACTAAAATAAGTGTGTTTAGAGTCACTTTAATGCCTGAAATTGTTCGAAATAGAAGCTTCTGAATAGGAGAAAAAGTCTGCAATAATGGCACTTTTGGTCACATTGAGGTTTCAAAAAGTAGTTATTCAACATGAGGCACAATCCAAATGACATTTTAAATCAATTTTTTTACAGTCCAAAAAATCAATTTTCTGATGAAAAACGATGACCCGTGACCTGTCGAAATTTCTCCAGATGGTCAGAAATCGAAATTTTTATTGTTTAATTTTTTGACTGCAAATGACTATTCCATGTAAATTATCACTTTTGGAACAAAAATAAGTGTGTTTGGACTCACTTTAATGACTGAAATTGGTCGAAATAGAAGCTTCTGAATAGGAGAAAGAGTCTGTAATAATGGCAATTTTGGTCACATTGAGGTTTCAAAAAGTAGTTATTCAACATGAGGCACATTCCAAATGACATTTTGAATCAATTTTTCTACAGTCCAAAAAATCAATTTTCTGATGAAAAACGATGACCCGTGACCTGTCGAAATTTCTCCAGATGGTCAGAAATGGAAATTTTTTAATGTTTAATTTTTTGACTGCAATTGACTATTCCATGTAAATGATCACTTTTGGAACAAAAACAAGTGTGTTTAGACTCACTTTAATGCCTGAAATTAGTCGAAATAGAAGCTTCTGAATAGGAGAAAAAGTCTGCAATAATGGCAATTTTGGTCACATTGAGGTTTCAAAAAGTAGTTATTCAACATGAGGCACAATCCAAATGACATTTTGAATCAATTTTTCTACAGTCCCAAAAATCAATTTTCTGATGAAAAAGAATGACCCGCGACCTGTCGAAATTTCTCCAGATGGTCAGAAATGGAAATGTTTTAATGTTTAATTTTTTGACTGCAAATGACTATTCCATGTAAATTATCACTTTTGGAACAAAAACAAATGTGTTTAGAGTCAGTTTAATGCCTGAAATTTGTCGAAAAAGAAGCTTCTGAGTAGGAGAAAATGTCCGTAAAAATGGCAATTTTGGTCACATTGAGGCTTCAAAAAGTAGTTATTCAACATGAGGCACATTCCAAATGACATTTTGAATCAATTTTTCTACAGTCCAGAAAATCTATTTTCAGATGAAAAAGGAGGACCCGTGACCTGTCGAAATTTCTCCAGATGGTCAGAAATGGAAATGTTTTAATGTTTAATTTTTTGACTGCAAATGACTATTCCATGTAAATTATCACTTTTGGAACAAAAACAAGTGTTTTTAGAGTCACGTTAATGCCTGAAATTGGTCGAAATAGAAGCTTCTGAATAGGAGAAAAAGTCTGTAATAATGGCAATTTTGGTCATATTGAGGCCTTAAAAAGTAGTTATTCAAAATGAGGCACATTCCAAATGACATTTTGAATCAATTTTTCTACAGTCCAAAAAATCAATTTTCTGATGAAAAACGATGACCCGTGACCTGTCGAAATTTCTCCAGATGGTCAGAAATCGAAATTTTTTTGGTTTAATTTTTTGACTGCAAATGACTATTCTATGTAAATTATCACTTTTGGAACAAAAACAAGTGTGTTTAGAGTCAGTTTAATGCCTGAAATTGGTCGAAAAAGAAGCTTCTGAGTAGGAGAAAATGTCCGTAAAAATGGCAATTTTGGTCACCTGAGGCTTCAAAAAGTAGTTATTCAACATGAGGCACATTCCAAATGACATTTTGAATCAATTTTTCTACAGTCCAGAAAATCAATTTTCTGATGAAAAACGATGACCCGTGACCTGTCGAAATTTCTCCAGATGGTCAGAAATCGAAATTTTTATTGTTTAATTTTTTGACTGCAAATGACTATTCCATGTAAATTCTCACTTTTGGAACAAAAATAAGTGTGTTTAGACTCACTTTAATGACTGAAATTGGTCGAAATAGAAGCTTCTGAATAGGAGAAAAAGTCTGTAATAATGGCAATTTTGGTCACATTGAGGCTTTAAACAGTAGTTATTCAACATGAGGCACATTCCAAATGACATTTTGAATCAATTTTTCTACAGTCCAAAAAATCAATTTTCTGATGAAAAACGATGACCCGTGACCTGTCGAAATTTCTCCAGATGGTCAGAAATGGAAATTTTTTAATGTTTAATTTTTTGACTGCAATTGACTATTCCATGTAAATTATCACTTTTGGAACAAAAACAAGTGTGTTTAGACTCACTTTAATGCCTGAAATTAGTCGAAATAGAAGCTTCTGAATAGGAGAAAAAGTCTGCAATAAAGGCAATTTTGGTAACATTGAGGTTTCAAAAAGTAGTTATTCAACATGAGGCACACTCCAAATGACATTTTGAATCAATTTTTCTACAGTCCAAAAAATCAATTTTCTGATGAAAAACGATGACCCGTGACCTGTCGAAATTTCTCCAGATGGTCAGAAATCGAAATTTGTATTGTTTAATTTTTTGACTGCAAATGACTATTCCATGTAAATTATCACTTTTGGAACAAAAGCAAGTGTGTTTAGACTCACTTTAATGACTGAAATTGGTCGAAATAGAAGCTTCTGAATAGGAGAAAAAGTCTGTAATAATGGCAATTTTGGTCACATTGAGGCTTTAAAAAGTAGTTATTCAACATGAGGCACATTCCAAATGACATTTTGAATCAATTTTTCTACAGTCCAAAAAATCAATTTTCTGATGAAAAACGATGACCCGTGACCTATCGAAATTTCTCCAGATGGTCAGAAATGGAAATTTTTTAATGTTTAATTTTTTGACTGCAATTGACTATTCCATGTAAATTATCACTTTTGGAACAAAAACAAGTGTGTTTAGACTCACTTTAATGCCTGAAATTAGTCGAAATAGAAGCTTCTGAATAGGAGAAAAAGTCTGCAATAATGGCAATTTTGGTCACATTGAGGTTTCAAAAAGTAGTTATTCAACATGAGGCACAATCCAAATGACATTTTGAATCAATTTTTCTACAGTCCAGAAAATCAATTTTCTGATGAAAAAGGATGACCCGTGACCTGTCGAAATTTCTCCAGATGGTCAGAAATGGAAATGTTTTAATGTTTAATTTTTTGACTGCAAATGACTATTCCATGTAAATTATCACTTTTGGAACAAAAACAAGTGTGTTTAGAGTCAGTTTAATGCCTGAAATTTGTCGAAAAAGAAGCTTCTGAGTAGGAGAAAATGTCCGTAAAAATGGCAATTTTGGTCACATTGAGGCTTCAAAAAGTAGTTATTCAACATGAGGCACATTCCAAATGACATTTTGAATCAATTTTTCTACAGTCCAGAAAATCTATTTTCAGATGAAAAAGGAGGACCCGTGACCTGTCGAAATTTCTCCAGATGGTCAGAAATGGAAATGTTTTAATGTTTAATTTTTTGACTGCAAATGACTATTCCATGTAAATTATCACTTTTGGAACAAAAACAAGTGTTTTTAGAGTCACGTTAATGCCTGAAATTGGTCGAAATAGAAGCTTCTGAATAGGAGAAAAAGTCTGTAATAATGGCAATTTTGGTCATATTGAGGCCTTAAAAAGTAGTTATTCAAAATGAGGCACATTCCAAATGACATTTTGAATCAATTTTTCTACAGTCCAAAAAATCAATTTTCTGATGAAAAACGATGACCCGTGACCTGTCGAAATTTCTCCAGATGGTCAGAAATCGAAATTTTTTTGGTTTAATTTTTTGACTGCAAATGACTATTCTATGTAAATGATCACTTTTGGAACAAAAACAAGTGTGTTTAGACTCACTTTAATGCCTGAAATTAGTCGAAATAGAAGCTTCTGAATAGGAGAAAAAGTCTGCAATAATGGCAATTTTGGTCACATTGAGGTTTCAAAAAGTAGTTATTCAACATGAGGCACAATCCAAATGACATTTTGAATCAATTTTTCTACAGTCCCAAAAATCAATTTTCTGATGAAAAAGAATGACCCGCGACCTGTCGAAATTTCTCCAGATGGTCAGAAATGGAAATGTTTTAATGTTTAATTTTTTGACTGCAAATGACTATTCCATGTAAATTATCACTTTTGGAACAAAAACAAGTGTGTTTAGAGTCAGTTTAATGCCTGAAATTTGTCGAAAAAGAAGCTTCTGAGTAGGAGAAAATGTCCGTAAAAATGGCAATTTTGGTCACATTGAGGCTTCAAAAAGTAGTTATTCAACATGAGGCACATTCCAAATGACATTTTGAATCAATTTTTCTACAGTCCAGAAAATCTATTTTCAGATGAAAAAGGAGGACCCGTGACCTGTCGAAATTTCTCCAGATGGTCAGAAATGGAAATGTTTTAATGTTTAATTTTTTGACTGCAACTGACTATTCCATGTAAATTATCACTTTTGGAACAAAAACAAGTGTTTTTAGAGTCACGTTAATGCCTGAAATTGGTCGAAATAGAAGCTTCTGAATAGGAGAAAAAGTCTGTAATAATGGCAATTTTGGTCATATTGAGGCCTTAAAAAGTAGTTATTCAAAATGAGGCACATTCCAAATGACATTTTGAATCAATTTTTCTACAGTCCAAAAAATCAATTTTCTGATGAAAAACGATGACCCGTGACCTGTCGAAATTTCTCCAGATGGTCAGAAATCGAAATTTTTTTGGTTTAATTTTTTGACTGCAAATGACTATTCTATGTAAATTATCACTTTTGGAACAAAAACAAGTGTGTTTAGAGTCAGTTTAATGCCTGAAATTGGTCGAAAAAGAAGCTTCTGAGTAGGAGAAAATGTCCGTAAAAATGGCAATTTTGGTCACCTGAGGCTTCAAAAAGTAGTTATTCAACATGAGGCACATTCCAAATGACATTTTGAATCAATTTTTCTACAGTCCAGAAAATCAATTTTCTGATGAAAAACGATGACCCGTGACCTGTCGAAATTTCTCCAGATGGTCAGAAATCGAAATTTTTATTGTTTAATTTTTTGACTGCAAATGACTATTCCATGTAAATTCTCACTTTTGGAACAAAAATAAGTGTGTTTAGACTCACTTTAATGACTGAAATTGGTCGAAATAGAAGCTTCTGAATAGGAGAAAAAGTCTGTAATAATGGCAATTTTGGTCACATTGAGGCTTTAAACAGTAGTTATTCAACATGAGGCACATTCCAAATGACATTTTGAATCAATTTTTCTACAGTCCAAAAAATCAATTTTCTGATGAAAAACGATGACCCGTGACCTGTCGAAATTTCTCCAGATGGTCAGAAATGGAAATTTTTTAATGTTTAATTTTTTGACTGCAATTGACTATTCCTTGTAAATTATCACTTTTGGAACAAAAACAAGTGTGTTTAGACTCACTTTAATGCCTGAAATTAGTCGAAATAGAAGCTTCTGAATAGGAGAAAAAGTCTGCAATAAAGGCAATTTTGGTAACATTGAGGTTTCAAAAAGTAGTTATTCAACATGAGGCACACTCCAAATGACATTTTGAATCAATTTTTCTACAGTCCAAAAAATCAATTTTCTGATGAAAAACGATGACCCGTGACCTGTCGAAATTTCTCCAGATGGTCAGAAATCGAAATTTGTATTGTTTAATTTTTTGACTGCAAATGACTATTCCATGTAAATTATCACTTTTGGAACAAAAGCAAGTGTGTTTAGACTCACTTTAATGACTGAAATTGGTCGAAATAGAAGCTTCTGAATAGGAGAAAAAGTCTGTAATAATGGCAATTTTGGTCACATTGAGGCTTTAAAAAGTAGTTATTCAACATGAGGCACATTCCAAATGACATTTTGAATCAATTTTTCTACAGTCCAAAAAATCAATTTTCTGATGAAAAACGATGACCCGTGACCTATCGAAATTTCTCCAGATGGTCAGAAATGGAAATTTTTTAATGTTTAATTTTTTGACTGCAATTGACTATTCCATGTAAATTATCACTTTTGGAACAAAAACAAGTGTGTTTAGACTCACTTTAATGCCTGAAATTAGTCGAAATAGAAGCTTCTGAATAGGAGAAAAAGTCTGCAATAATGGCAATTTTGGTCACATTGAGGTTTCAAAAAGTAGTTATTCAACATGAGGCACAATCCAAATGACATTTTGAATCAATTTTTCTACAGTCCAGAAAATCAATTTTCTGATGAAAAAGGATGACCCGTGACCTGTCGAAATTTCTCCAGATGGTCAGAAATGGAAATGTTTTAATGTTTAATTTTTTGACTGCAAATGACTATTCCATGTAAATTATCACTTTTGGAACAAAAACAAGTGTTTTTAGAGTCACGTTAATGCCTGAAATTGGTCGAAATAGAAGCTTCTGAATAGGAGAAAAAGTCTGTAATAATGGCAATTTTGGTCACATTGAGGCTTTAAAAAGTAGTTATTCAACATGAGGCACATTCCAAATGACATTTTGAATCAATTTTTCTACAGTCCAGAAAATCAATTTTCTGATGAAAAATGATGACCCGTGACCTGTCGAAATTTCTCCAGATGGTCAGAAATGGAAATGTTTTAATGTTTAATTTTTTGACTGCAAATGACTATTCCATGTAAATTATCACTTTTGGAACTAAAATAAGTGTGTTTAGAGTCACTTTAATGCCTGAAATTGTTCGAAATAGAAGCTTCTGAATAGGAGAAAAAGTCTGCAATAATGGCACTTTTGGTCACATTGAGGTTTCAAAAAGTAGTTATTCAACATGAGGCACAATCCAAATGACATTTTAAATCAATTTTTTTACAGTCCAAAAAATCAATTTTCTGATGAAAAACGATGACCCGTGACCTGTCGAAATTTCTCCAGATGGTCAGAAATCGAAATTTTTATTGTTTAATTTTTTGACTGCAAATGACTATTCCATGTAAATTATCACTTTTGGAACAAAAATAAGTGTGTTTGGACTCACTTTAATGACTGAAATTGGTCGAAATAGAAGCTTCTGAATAGGAGAAAGAGTCTGTAATAATGGCAATTTTGGTCACATTGAGGTTTCAAAAAGTAGTTATTCAACATGAGGCACATTCCAAATGACATTTTGAATCAATTTTTCTACAGTCCAAAAAATCAATTTTCTGATGAAAAACGATGACCCGTGACCTGTCGAAATTTCTCCAGATGGTCAGAAATGGAAATTTTTTAATGTTTAATTTTTTGACTGCAATTGACTATTCCATGTAAATGATCACTTTTGGAACAAAAACAAGTGTGTTTAGACTCACTTTAATGCCTGAAATTAGTCGAAATAGAAGCTTCTGAATAGGAGAAAAAGTCTGCAATAATGGCAATTTTGGTCACATTGAGGTTTCAAAAAGTAGTTATTCAACATGAGGCACAATCCAAATGACATTTTGAATCAATTTTTCTACAGTCCCAAAAATCAATTTTCTGATGAAAAAGAATGACCCGCGACCTGTCGAAATTTCTCCAGATGGTCAGAAATGGAAATGTTTTAATGTTTAATTTTTTGACTGCAAATGACTATTCCATGTAAATTATCACTTTTGGAACAAAAACAAGTGTGTTTAGAGTCAGTTTAATGCCTGAAATTTGTCGAAAAAGAAGCTTCTGAGTAGGAGAAAATGTCCGTAAAAATGGCAATTTTGGTCACATTGAGGCTTCAAAAAGTAGTTATTCAACATGAGGCACATTCCAAATGACATTTTGAATCAATTTTTCTACAGTCCAGAAAATCTATTTTCAGATGAAAAAGGAGGACCCGTGACCTGTCGAAATTTCTCCAGATGGTCAGAAATGGAAATGTTTTAATGTTTAATTTTTTGACTGCAAATGACTATTCCATGTAAATTATCACTTTTGGAACAAAAACAAGTGTTTTTAGAGTCACGTTAATGCCTGAAATTGGTCGAAATAGAAGCTTCTGAATAGGAGAAAAAGTCTGTAATAATGGCAATTTTGGTCATATTGAGGCCTTAAAAAGTAGTTATTCAAAATGAGGCACATTCCAAATGACATTTTGAATCAATTTTTCTACAGTCCAAAAAATCAATTTTCTGATGAAAAACGATGACCCGTGACCTGTCGAAATTTCTCCAGATGGTCAGAAATCGAAATTTTTTTGGTTTAATTTTTTGACTGCAAATGACTATTCTATGTAAATTATCACTTTTGGAACAAAAACAAGTGTGTTTAGAGTCAGTTTAATGCCTGAAATTGGTCGAAAAAGAAGCTTCTGAGTAGGAGAAAATGTCCGTAAAAATGGCAATTTTGGTCACCTGAGGCTTCAAAAAGTAGTTATTCAACATGAGGCACATTCCAAATGACATTTTGAATCAATTTTTCTACAGTCCAGAAAATCAATTTTCTGATGAAAAACGATGACCCGTGACCTGTCGAAATTTCTCCAGATGGTCAGAAATCGAAATTTTTATTGTTTAATTTTTTGACTGCAAATGACTATTCCATGTAAATTCTCACTTTTGGAACAAAAATAAGTGTGTTTAGACTCACTTTAATGACTGAAATTGGTCGAAATAGAAGCTTCTGAATAGGAGAAAAAGTCTGTAATAATGGCAATTTTGGTCACATTGAGGCTTTAAACAGTAGTTATTCAACATGAGGCACATTCCAAATGACATTTTGAATCAATTTTTCTACAGTCCAAAAAATCAATTTTCTGATGAAAAACGATGACCCGTGACCTGTCGAAATTTCTCCAGATGGTCAGAAATGGAAATTTTTTAATGTTTAATTTTTTGACTGCAATTGACTATTCCATGTAAATTATCACTTTTGGAACAAAAACAAGTGTGTTTAGACTCACTTTAATGCCTGAAATTAGTCGAAATAGAAGCTTCTGAATAGGAGAAAAAGTCTGCAATAAAGGCAATTTTGGTAACATTGAGGTTTCAAAAAGTAGTTATTCAACATGAGGCACACTCCAAATGACATTTTGAATCAATTTTTCTACAGTCCAAAAAATCAATTTTCTGATGAAAAACGATGACCCGTGACCTGTCGAAATTTCTCCAGATGGTCAGAAATCGAAATTTGTATTGTTTAATTTTTTGACTGCAAATGACTATTCCATGTAAATTATCACTTTTGGAACAAAAGCAAGTGTGTTTAGACTCACTTTAATGACTGAAATTGGTCGAAATAGAAGCTTCTGAATAGGAGAAAAAGTCTGTAATAATGGCAATTTTGGTCACATTGAGGCTTTAAAAAGTAGTTATTCAACATGAGGCACATTCCAAATGACATTTTGAATCAATTTTTCTACAGTCCAAAAAATCAATTTTCTGATGAAAAACGATGACCCGTGACCTATCGAAATTTCTCCAGATGGTCAGAAATGGAAATTTTTTAATGTTTAATTTTTTGACTGCAATTGACTATTCCATGTAAATTATCACTTTTGGAACAAAAACAAGTGTGTTTAGACTCACTTTAATGCCTGAAATTAGTCGAAATAGAAGCTTCTGAATAGGAGAAAAAGTCTGCAATAATGGCAATTTTGGTCACATTGAGGTTTCAAAAAGTAGTTATTCAACATGAGGCACAATCCAAATGACATTTTGAATCAATTTTTCTACAGTCCAGAAAATCAATTTTCTGATGAAAAAGGATGACCCGTGACCTGTCGAAATTTCTCCAGATGGTCAGAAATGGAAATGTTTTAATGTTTAATTTTTTGACTGCAAATGACTATTCCATGTAAATTATCACTTTTGGAACAAAAACAAGTGTTTTTAGAGTCACGTTAATGCCTGAAATTGGTCGAAATAGAAGCTTCTGAATAGGAGAAAAAGTCTGTAATAATGGCAATTTTGGTCACATTGAGGCTTTAAAAAGTAGTTATTCAACATGAGGCACATTCCAAATGACATTTTGAATCAATTTTTCTACAGTCCAGAAAATCAATTTTCTGATGAAAAATGATGACCCGTGACCTGTCGAAATTTCTCCAGATGGTCAGAAATGGAAATGTTTTAATGTTTAATTTTTTGACTGCAAATGACTATTCCATGTAAATTATCACTTTTGGAACTAAAATAAGTGTGTTTAGAGTCACTTTAATGCCTGAAATTGTTCGAAATAGAAGCTTCTGAATAGGAGAAAAAGTCTGCAATAATGGCACTTTTGGTCACATTGAGGTTTCAAAAAGTAGTTATTCAACATGAGGCACAATCCAAATGACATTTTAAATCAATTTTTTTACAGTCCAAAAAATCAATTTTCTGATGAAAAACGATGACCCGTGACCTGTCGAAATTTCTCCAGATGGTCAGAAATCGAAATTTTTATTGTTTAATTTTTTGACTGCAAATGACTATTCCATGTAAATTATCACTTTTGGAACAAAAATAAGTGTGTTTGGACTCACTTTAATGACTGAAATTGGTCGAAATAGAAGCTTCTGAATAGGAGAAAGAGTCTGTAATAATGGCAATTTTGGTCACATTGAGGTTTCAAAAAGTAGTTATTCAACATGAGGCACATTCCAAATGACATTTTGAATCAATTTTTCTACAGTCCAAAAAATCAATTTTCTGATGAAAAACGATGACCCGTGACCTGTCGAAATTTCTCCAGATGGTCAGAAATGGAAATTTTTTAATGTTTAATTTTTTGACTGCAATTGACTATTCCATGTAAATGATCACTTTTGGAACAAAAACAAGTGTGTTTAGACTCACTTTAATGCCTGAAATTAGTCGAAATAGAAGCTTCTGAATAGGAGAAAAAGTCTGCAATAATGGCAATTTTGGTCACATTGAGGTTTCAAAAAGTAGTTATTCAACATGAGGCACAATCCAAATGACATTTTGAATCAATTTTTCTACAGTCCCAAAAATCAATTTTCTGATGAAAAAGAATGACCCGCGACCTGTCGAAATTTCTCCAGATGGTCAGAAATGGAAATGTTTTAATGTTTAATTTTTTGACTGCAAATGACTATTCCATGTAAATTATCACTTTTGGAACAAAAACAAGTGTGTTTAGAGTCAGTTTAATGCCTGAAATTTGTCGAAAAAGAAGCTTCTGAGTAGGAGAAAATGTCCGTAAAAATGGCAATTTTGGTCACATTGAGGCTTCAAAAAGTAGTTATTCAACATGAGGCACATTCCAAATGACATTTTGAATCAATTTTTCTACAGTCCAGAAAATCTATTTTCAGATGAAAAAGGAGGACCCGTGACCTGTCGAAATTTCTCCAGATGGTCAGAAATGGAAATGTTTTAATGTTTAATTTTTTGACTGCAAATGACTATTCAATGTAAATTATCACTTTTGGAACAAAAACAAGTGTTTTTAGAGTCACGTTAATGCCTGAAATTGGTCGAAATAGAAGCTTCTGAATAGGAGAAAAAGTCTGTAATAATGGCAATTTTGGTCATATTGAGGCCTTAAAAAGTAGTTATTCAAAATGAGGCACATTCCAAATGACATTTTGAATCAATTTTTCTACAGTCCAAAAAATCAATTTTCTGATGAAAAACGATGACCCGTGACCTGTCGAAATTTCTCCAGATGGTCAGAAATCGAAATTTTTTTGGTTTAATTTTTTGACTGCAAATGACTATTCTATGTAAATTATCACTTTTGGAACAAAAACAAGTGTGTTTAGAGTCAGTTTAATGCCTGAAATTGGTCGAAAAAGAAGCTTCTGAGTAGGAGAAAATGTCCGTAAAAATGGCAATTTTGGTCACCTGAGGCTTCAAAAAGTAGTTATTCAACATGAGGCACATTCCAAATGACATTTTGAATCAATTTTTCTACAGTCCAGAAAATCAATTTTCTGATGAAAAATGATGACCCGTGACCTGTCGAAATTTCTCCAGATGGTCAGAAATGGAAATGTTTTAATGTTTAATTTTTTGACTGCAAATGACTATTCCATGTAAATTATCACTTTTGGAACTAAAATAAGTGTGTTTAGAGTCACTTTAATGCCTGAAATTGTTCGAAATAGAAGCTTCTGAATAGGAGAAAAAGTCTGCAATAATGGCACTTTTGGTCACATTGAGGTTTCAAAATGTAGTTATTCAACATGAGGCACAATCCAAATGACATTTTAAATCAATTTTTTTACAGTCCAAAAAATCAATTTTCTGATGAAAAACGATGACCCGTGACCTGTCGAAATTTCTCCAGATGGTCAGAAATCGAAATTTTTATTGTTTAATTTTTTGACTGCAAATGACTATTCCATGTAAATTCTCACTTTTGGAACAAAAATAAGTGTGTTTAGATTCACTTTAATGACTGAAATTGGTCGAAATAGAAGCTTCTGAATAGGAGAAAAAGTCTGTAATAATGGCAATTTTGGTCACATTGAGGCTTTAAACAGTAGTTATTCAACATGAGGCACATTCCAAATGACATTTTGAATCAATTTTTCTACAGTCCAAAAAATCAATTTTCTGATGAAAAACGATGACCCGTGACCTGTCGAAATTTCTCCAGATGGTCAGAAATGGAAATTTTTTAATGTTTAATTTTTTGACTGCAATTGACTATTCCATGTAAATTATCACTTTTGGAACAAAAACAAGTGTGTTTAGACTCACTTTAATGCCTGAAATTAGTCGAAATAGAAGCTTCTGAATAGGAGAAAAAGTCTGCAATAAAGGCAATTTTGGTCACATTGAGGTTTCAAAAAGTAGTTATTCAACATGAGGCACACTCCAAATGACATTTTGAATCAATTTTTCTACAGTCCAAAAAATCAATTTTCTGATGAAAAACGATGACCCGTGACCTGTCGAAATTTCTCCAGATGGTCAGAAATCGAAATTTGTATTGTTTAATTTTTTGACTGCAAATGACTATTCCATGTAAATTATCACTTTTGGAACAAAAGCAAGTGTGTTTAGAGTCAGTTTAATGCCTGAAATTTGTCGAAAAAGAAGCTTCTGAGTAGGAGAAAATGTCCGTAAAAATGGCAATTTTGGTCACATTGAGGCTTCAAAAAGTAGTTATTACACATGAGGCACATTCCAAATGACATTTTGAATCAATTTTTCTACAGTCCAGAAAATCTATTTTCTGATGAAAAAGGATGACCCGTGACCTGTCGAAATTTCTCCAGATGGTCAGAAATGGAAATGTTTTAATGTTTAATTTTTTGACTGCAAATGACTATTCCATGTAAATTATCACTTTTGGAACAAAAACAAGTGTTTTTAGAGTCACGTTAATGCCTGAAATTGTTCGAAATAGAAGCTTCTGAATAGGAGAAAAAGTCTGTAATAATGGCAATTTTGGTCACATTGAGGCTTTAAAAAGTAGTTATTCAACATGAGGCACATTCCAAGTGACATTTTGAATCAATTTTTCTACAGTCCAAAAAATCAATTTTCTGATGAAAAACGATGACCCGTGACCTGTCGAAATTTCTCCAGATGGTCAGAAATGGAAATTTTTTAATGTTTAATTTTTTGACTGCAATTGACTATTCCATGTAAATTATCACTTTTGGAACAAAAACAAGTGTGTTTAGACTCACTTTAATGCCTGAAATTAGTCGAAATAGAAGCTTCTGAATAGGAGAAAAAGTCTGCAATAATGGCAATTTTGGTCACATTGAGGTTTCAAAAAGTAGTTATTCAACATGAGGCACAATCCAAATGACATTTTGAATCAATTTTTCTACAGTCCAGAAAATCAATTTTCTGATGAAAAAGAATGACCCGCGACCTGTCGAAATTTCTCCAGATGGTCAGAAATGGAAATGTTTTAATGTTTAATTTTTTGACTGCAAATGACTATTCCATGTAAATTATCACTTTTGGAACAAAAACAAGTGTGTTTAGAGTCAGTTTAATGCCTGAAATTTGTCGAAAAAGAAGCTTCTGAGTAGGAGAAAATGTCCGTAAAAATGGCAATTTTGGTCACATTGAGGCTTCAAAAAGTAGTTATTCAACATGAGGCACATTACAAATGACATTTTGAATCAATTTTTCTACAGTCCAAAAAATCTATTTTCAGATGAAAAAGGATGACCCGTGACCTGTCGAAAATTCTCCAGATGGTCAGAAATGGAAATTTTTTAATGTTTAATTTTTTGACTGCAATTGACTATTCCATGTAAATTATCACTTTTGGAACAAAAACAAGTGTGTTTAGACTCACTTTAATGCCTGAAATTAGTCGAAATAGAAGCTTCTGAATAGGAGAAAAAGTCTGCAATAATGGCAATTTTGGTCACATTAAGGTTTCAAAAAGTAGTTATTCAACATGAGGCACAATCCAAATGACATTTTGAATCAATTTTTCTACAGTCCAAAAAATCAATTTTCTGATGAAAAACGATGACCCGTGACCTGTCGAAATTTCTCCAGATGGTCAGAAATCGAAATTTGTATTGTTTAATTTTTTGACTGCAAATGACTATTCCATGTAAATTATCACTTTTGGAACAAAAACAAGTGTGTTTAGAGTCAGTTTAATGCCTGAAATTTGTCGAAAAAGAAGCTTCTGAGTAGGAGAAAATGTCCGTAAAAATGGCAATTTTGGTCACATTGAGGCTTCAAAAAGTAGTTATTCAACATGAGGCACATTCCAAATGACATTTTGAATCAATTTTTCTACAGTCCAGAAAATCTATTTTCAGATGAAAAAGGAGGACCCGTGACCTGTCGAAATTTCTCCAGATGGTCAGAAATGGAAATGTTTTAATGTTTAATTTTTTGACTGCAAATGACTGTTCCATGTAAATTATCACTTTTGGAACAAAAACAAGTGTTTTTAGAGTCACGTTAATGCCTGAAATTGGTCGAAATAGAAGCTTCTGAATAGGAGAAAAAGTCTGTAATAATGGCAATTTTGGTCATATTGAGGCCTTAAAAAGTAGTTATTCAAAATGAGGCACATTCCAAATGACATTTTGAATCAATTTTTCTACAGTCCAAAAAATCAATTTTCTGATGAAAAACGATGACCCGTGACCTGTCGAAATTTCTCCAGATGGTCAGAAATCGAAATTTTTTTTGTTTAATTTTTTGACTGCAAATGTCTATTCTATGTAAATTATCACTTTTGGAACAAAAACAAGTGTGTTTAGAGTCAGTTTAATGCCTGAAATTGGTCGAAAAAGTAGCTTCTGAGTAGGAGAAAATGTCCATAAAAATGGCAATTTTGGTCACCTGAGGCTTCAAAAAGTAGTTATTCAACATGAGGCACATTCCAAATGACATTTTGAATCAATTTTTCTACAGTCCAGAAAATCAATTTTCTGATGAAAAATGATGACCCGTGACCTGTCGAAATTTCTCCAGATGGTCAGAAATGGAAATGTTTTAATGTTTAATTTTTTGACTGCAAATGACTATTCCATGTAAATTATCACTTTTGGAACTAAAATAAGTGTGTTTAGAGTCACTTTAATGCCTGAAATTGTTCGAAATAGAAGCTTCTGAATAGGAGAAAAAGTCTGCAATAATGGCACTTTTGGTCACATTGAGGTTTCAAAAAGTAGTTATTCAACATGAGGCACAATCCAAATGACATTTTAAATCAATTTTTTTACAGTCCAAAAAATCAATTTTCTGATGAAAAACGATGACCCGTGACCTGTCGAAATTTCTCCAGATGGTCAGAAATCGAAATTTTTATTGTTTAATTTTTTGACTGCAAATGACTATTCCATGTAAATTCTCACTTTTGGAACAAAAATAAGTGTGTTTAGACTCACTTTAATGACTGAAATTGGTCGAAATAGAAGCTTCTGAATAGGAGAAAAAGTCTGTAATAATGGCAATTTTGGTCACATTGAGGCTTTAAAAAGTAGTTATTCAACATGAGGCACATTCCAAATGACATTTTGAATCAATTTTTCTACAGTCCAAAAAATCAATTTTCTGATGAAAAACGATGACCCGTGACCTGTCGAAATTTCTCCAGATGGTCAGAAATGGAAATTTTTTAATGTTTAATTTTTTGACTGCAATTGACTATTCCATGTAAATTATCACTTTTGGAACAAAAACCAAGTGTGTTTAGACTCACTTTAATGCCTGAAATTAGTCGAAATAGAAGCTTCTGAATAGGAGAAACAGTCTGCAATAATGGCAATTTTGGTCACATTGAGGTTTCAAAAAGTAGTTATTCAACATGAGGCACAATCCAAATGACATTTTGAATCAATTTTTCTACAGTCCAAAAAATCAATTTTCTGATGAAAAACGATGACCCGTGACCTGTCGAAATTTCTCCAGATGGTCAGAAATCGAAATTTGTATTGTTTAATTTTTTGACTGCAAATGACTATTCCATGTAAATTATCACTTTTGGAACAAAAACAAGTGTGTTTAGAGTCAGTTTAATGCCTGAAATTTGTCGAAAAAGAAGCTTCTGAGTAGGAGAAAATGTCCGTAAAAATGGCAATTTTGGTCACATTGAGGCTTCAAAAAGTAGTTATTACACATGAGGCACATTCCAAATGACATTTTGAATCAATTTTTCTACAGTCCAGAAAATCTATTTTCTGATGAAAAAGGATGACCCGTGACCTGAAGAAATTTCTCCAGATGGTCAGAAATGGAAATGTTTTAATGTTTAATTTTTTGACTGCAAATGACTATTCCATGTAAATTATCACTTTTGGAACAAAAACAAGTGTTTTTAGAGTCAAGTTAATGCCTGAAATTGTTCGAAATAGAAGCTTCTGAATAGGAGAAAAAGTCTGTAATAATGGCAATTTTGGTCACATTGAGGCTTTAAAAAGTAGTTATTCAACATGAGGCACATTCCAAGTGACATTTTGAATCAATTTTTCTACAGTCCAAAAAATCAATTTTCTGATGAAAAACGATGACCCGTGACCTGTCGAAATTTCTCCAGATGGTCAAAAATGGAAATGTTTTAATGTTTAATTTTTTGACTGCAAATGACTATTCCATGTAAATTATCACTTTTGGAACTAAAATAAGTGTGTTTAGAGACACTTTAATGCCTGAAATTGTTCGAAATAGAAGCTTCTGAATAGGAGAAAAAGTCTGCAATAATGGCACTTTTGGTCACATTGAGGTTTCAAAAAGTAGTTATTCAACATGAGGCACATTCCAAATGACATTTTGAATCAATTTTTCTACAGTCCAAAAAATCAATTTTCTGATGAAAAACGATGACCCGTGACCTGTCGAAATTTCTCCAGATGGTCAGAAATGGAAATTTTTTAATGTTTAATTTTTTGACTGCAATTGACTATTCCATGTAAATTATCACTTTTGGAACAAAAACAAGTGTGTTTAGACTCACTTTAATGCCTGAAATTAGTCGAAATAGAAGCTTCTGAATAGGAGAAAAAGTCTGCAATAATGGCAATTTTGGTCACATTGAGGTTTCAAAAAGTAGTTATTCAACATGAGGCACAATCCAAATGACATTTTGAATCAATTTTTCTAAAGTCCAGAAAATCAATTTTCTGATGAAAAAGGATGACCCGTGACCTGTCGAAATTTCTCCAGATGGTCAGAAATGGAAATGTTTTAATGTTTAATTTTTTGACTGCAAATGACTATTCCATGTAAATTATCACTTTTGGAACAAAAACAAGTGTGTTTAGAGTCAGTTTAATGCCTGAAATTGGTCGAAAAAGAAGCTTCTGAGTAGGAGAAAATGTCCGTAAAAATGGCAATTTTGGTCACATTGAGGCTTCAAAAAGTAGTTATTCAACATGAGGCACATTCCAAATGACATTTTGAATCAATTTTTCTACAGTCCAGAAAATCAATTTTCTGATGAAAAAGGATGACCCGTGACCTGTCGAAATTTCTCCAGATGGTCAGAAATGGAAATGTTTTAATGTTTAATTTTTTGACTGCAAATGACTATTCCATGTAAATTATCACTTTTGGAACAAAAACAAGTGTTTTTAGAGTCACTTTAATGCCTGAAATTGGTCGAAATAGAAGCTTCTTAATAGGAGTAAAAGTCTGTAATAATGGCAATTTTGGTCACACAGAGGATTTAAAAAGTAGTTATTCAACATGAGGCACATTCCAAATGACATTTTGAATCAATTTTTCTGCAGTCCAAAAAATCACTTTTCTGATGAAAAACGATGACCCGTGACCTGTCGAAATTTCTCCAGATGGTCAGAAATCGAAATTTGTATTGTTTAATTTTTTGACTGCAAATGACTATTCCATGTAAATTATCTCTTTTGGAACAAAAACAAGTGTGTTTAGAGTCAGTTTAATGCCTGAAATTTGTCGAAAAAGAAGCTTCTGAGTAGGAGAAAATGTCCGTAAAAATGGCAATTTTGGTCACATTGAGGCTTCAAAAAGTAGTTATTCAACATGAGGCACATTCCAAATGACATTTTGAATCAATTTTTCTACAGTCCAAAAAATCAATTTTCTGATGAAAAACGATGACCCGTGACCTGTCGAAATTTCTCCAGATGGTCAGAAATGGAAATTTTTTAATGTTTAATTTTTTGACTGCAATTGACTATTCCATGTAAATTATCACTTTTGGAACAAAAACAAGTGTGTTTAGACTCACTTTAATGCCTGAAATTAGTCGAAATAGAAGCTTCTGAATAGGAGAAAAAGTCTGCAATAATGGCAATTTTGGTCACATTAAGGTTTCAAAAAGTAGTTATTCAACATGAGGCACAATCCAAATGACATTTTGAATCAATTTTTCTACAGTCCAAAAAATCAATTTTCTGATGAAAAACGATGACCCGTGACCTGTCGAAATTTCTCCAGATGGTCAGAAATCGAAATTTGTATTGTTTAATTTTTTGACTGCAAATGACTATTCCATGTAAATTATCACTTTTGGAACAAAAACAAGTGTGTTTAGAGTCAGTTTAATGCCTGAAATTTGTCGAAAAAGAAGCTTCTGAGTAGGAGAAAATGTCGGTAAAAATGGCAATTTTGGTCACATTGAGGCTTCAAAAAGTAGTTATTCAACATGAGGCACTTTCCAAATGACATTTTGAATCAATTTTTCTACAGTCCAAAAAATCTATTTTCTGATGAAAAAGGATGACCCGTGACCTGTCGAAATTTCTCCAGATGGTCAGAAATGGAAATGTTTTAATGTTTAATTTTTTGACTGCAAATGACTATTCCATGTAAATTATCACTTTTGGAACAAAAACAAGTGTTTTTAGAGTCACGTTAATGCCTGAAATTGGTCGAAATAGAAGCTTCTGAATAGGAGAAAAAGTCTGTAATAATGGCAATTTTGGTCACATTGAGGCTTTAAAAAGTAGTTATTCAACATGAGGCACATTCCAAATGACATTTTGAATCAATTTTTCTACAGTCCAAAAAATCAATTTTCTGATGAAAAACGATGACCCGTGACCTGTCGAAATTTCTCCAGATGGTCAGAAATCGAATTTTTTTTTGTTTAATTTTTTGACTGCAAATGACTATTCTATGTAAATTATCACTTTTGGAACAAAAACAAGTGTGTTTAGAGTCAGTTTAATGCCTGAAATTGGTCGAAAAATAAGCTTCTGAGTAGGAGAAAATGTCCGTAAAAATGGCAATTTTGGTCACCTGAGGCTTCAAAAAGTAGTTATTCAACATGAGGCACATTCCAAATGACATTTTGAATCAATTTTTCTACAGTCCAAAAAATCAATTTTCTGATGAAAAACGATGACCCGTGACCTGTCGAAATTTCTCCAGATGGTCAGAAATCGAAATTTGTATTGTTTAATTTTTTGACTGCAAATGACTATTCCATGTAAATTATCACTTTTGGAACAAAAACAAGTGTGTTTAGAGTCAGTTTAATGCCTGAAATTTGTCGAAAAAGAAGCTTCTGAGTAGGAGAAAATGTCCGTACAAATGGCAATTTTGGTCACATTGAGGCTTCAAAAAGTAGTTATTCAACATGAGGCACATTCCAAATGACATTTTGAATCAATTTTTCTACAGTCCAGAAAATCTTTTTTCTGATGAAAAAGGATGACCCGTGACCTGTCGAAATTTCTCCAGATGGTCAGAAATGGAAATGTTTTAATGTTTAATTTTTTGACTGCAAATGACTATTCCATGTAAATTATCACTTTTGGAACAAAAACAAGTGTTTTTAGAGTCACGTTAATGCCTGAAATTGGTCGAAATAGAAGCTTCTGAATAGGAGAAAAAGTCTGTAATAATGGCAATTTTGGTCACATTGAGGCTTTAAAAAGTAGTTATTCAACATGAGGCACATTCCAAATGACATTTTGAATCAATTTTTCTACAGTCCAAAAAATCAATTTTCTGATGAAAAACGATGACGAAATTTCTCCAGATGGTCAGAAATCGAAATTTTTTTTGTTTAATTTTTTGACTGCAAATGACTATTCTATGTAAATTATCACTTTTGGAACAAAAACAAGTGTGTTTAGAGTCAGTTTAATGCCTGAAATTGGTCGAAAAAGAAGCTTCTGAGTAGGAGAAAATGTCCGTAAAAATGGCAATTTTGGTCACCTGAGGCTTCAAAAAGTAGTTATTCAACATGAGGCACATTCCAAATGACATTTTGAATCAATTTTTCTACAGTCCAGAAAATCAATTTTCTGATGAAAAATGAGGACCCGTGACCTGTCGAAATTTCTCCAGATGGTCAGAAATGGAAATGTTTTAATGTTTAATTTTTTGACTGCAAATGACTATTCCATGTAAATTATCACTTTTGGAACTAAAATAAGTGTGTTTAGAGTCACTTTAATGCCTGAAATTGTTTGAAATAGAAGCTTCTGAATAGGAGAAAAAGTCTGCAATAATGGCACTTTTGGTCACATTGAGGTTTCAAAAAGTAGTTATTCAACATGAGGCACAATCCAAATGACATTTTAAATCAATTTTTTTACAGTCCAAAAAATCAATTTTCTGATGAAAAACAATGACCCGTGACCTGTCGAAATTTCTCCAGATGGTCAGAAATCGAAATTTTTATTGTTTAATGTTTTGACTGCAAATGACTATTCCATGTAAATTATCACTTTTGGAACAAAAATAAGTGTGTTTAGACTCACTTTAATGACTGAAATTGGTCGAAATAGAAGCTTCTGAATAGGAGAAAAAGTCTGTAATAATGGCAATTTTGGTCACATTGAGGCTTTAAAAAGTAGTTATTCAACATGAGGCACATTCCAAATGACATTTTGAATCAATTTTTCTACAGTCCAAAAAATCAATTTTCTGATGAAAAACGATGACCCGTGACCTATCGAAATTTCTCCAGATGGTCAGAAATGGAAATTTTTTAATGTTTAATTTTTTGACTGCAATTGACTATTCCATGTAAATTATCACTTTTGGAACAAAAACAAGTGTGTTTAGACTCACTTTAATGCCTGAAATTAGTCGAAATAGAAGCTTCTGAATAGGAGAAAAAGTCTGCAATAATGGCAATTTTGGTCACATTGAGGTTTCAAAAAGTAGTTATTCAACATGAGGCACAATCCAAATGACATTTTGAATCAATTTTTCTACAGTCCAGAAAATCAATTTTCTGATGAAAAAGGATGACCCGTGACCTGTCGAAATTTCTCCAGATGGTCAGAAATGGAAATGTTTTAATGTTTAATTTTTTGACTGCAAATGACTATTCCATGTAAATTATCACTTTTGGAACAAAAACAAGTGTTTTTAGAGTCACGTTAATGCCTGAAATTGGTCGAAATAGAAGCTTCTGAATAGGAGAAAAAGTCTGTAATAATGGCAATTTTGGTCACATTGAGGCTTTAAAAAGTAGTTATTCAACATGAGGCACATTCCAAATGACATTTTGAATCAATTTTTCTACAGTCCAGAAAATCAATTTTCTGATGAAAAATGATGACCCGTGACCTGTCGAAATTTCTCCAGATGGTCAGAAATCAAAATTTTTATTGTTTAATTATTTGACTGCAAATGACTATTCCATGTAAATTATCACTTTTGGAACAAAAATAAGTGTGTTTAGACTCACTTTAATGACTGAAATTGGTCGCAATAGAAGCTTCTGAATAGGAGAAAAAGTCTGTAATAATGGCAATTTTGGTCACATTGAGGCTTTAAAAAGTAGTTATTCAACATGAGGCACATTCCAAAATGACATTTTGAATCAATTTTTCTACAGTCCAAAAAATCAATTTTCTGATGAAAAACGATGACCCGTGACCTGTCGAAATTTCTCCAGATGGTCAGAAATGGAAATTTTTTAATGTTTAATTTTTTGACTTCAATTGACTATTCCATGTAAATTATCACTTTTGGAACAAAAACAAGTGTGTTTAGACTCACTTTAATGCCTGAAATTAGTCGAAATAGAAGCTTCTGAATAGGAGAAAAAGTCTGCAATAATGGCAATTTTGGTCACATTGAGGTTTCAAAAAGTAGTTATTCAACATGAGGCACAATCCAAATGACATTTTTAATCAAGTTTTTCTACAGTCCAGAAAATCAATTTTCTGATGAAAAAGGATGAACCGTGACCTGTCGAAATTTCTCCAGATGGTCAGAAATGGAAATGTTTTAATGTTTAATTTTTTGACTGCAAATGACTATTCCATGTAAATTATCACTTTTGGAACAAAAACAAGTGTTTTTAGAGTCACGTTAATGCCTGAAATTGGTCGAAATAGAAGCTTCTGAATAGGAGAAAAAGTCTGTAATAATGGCAATTTTGGTCACATTGAGGCTTTAAAAAGTAGTTATTCAACATGAGGCACATTCCAAATGACATTTTGAATCAATTTTTCTACAGTCCAAAAAATCAATTTTCTGATGAAAAACGATGACGAAATTTCTCCAGATGGTCAGAAATCGAAATTTTTTTTGTTTAATTTTTTGACTGCAAATGACTATTCTATGTAAATTATCACTTTTGGAACAAAAACAAGTGTGTTTAGAGTCAGTTTAATGCCTGAAATTGGTCGAAAAAGAAGCTTCTGAGTAGGAGAAAATGTCCGTAAAAATGGCAATTTTGGTCACCTGAGGCTTCAAAAAGTAGTTATTCAACATGAGGCACATTCCAAATGACATTTTGAATCAATTTTTCTACAGTCCAGAAAATCAATTTTCTGATGAAAAATGATGACCCGTGACCTGTCGAAATTTATCCAGATGGTCAGAAATGGAAATGTTTTAATGTTTAATTTTTTGACTGCAAATGACTATTCCATGTAAATTATCACTTTTGGAACTAAAATAAGTGTGTTTAGAGTCACTTTAATGCCTGAAATTGTTCGAAATAGAAGCTTCTGAATAGGAGAAAAAGTCTGCAATAATGGCACTTTTGGTCACATTGAGGTTTCAAAAAGTAGTTATTCAACATGAGGCACAATCCAAATGACATTTTAAATCAATTTTTTTACAGTCCAAAAAATCAATTTTCTGATGAAAAACAATGACCCGTGACCTGTCGAAATTTCTCCAGATGGTCAGAAATCGAAATTTTTATTGTTTAATGTTTTGACTGCAAATGACTATTCCATGTAAATTATCACTTTTGGAACAAAAATAAGTGTGTTTAGACTCACTTTAATGACTGAAATTGGTCGAAATAGAAGCTTCTGAATAGGAGAAAAAGTCTGTAATAATGGCAATTTTGGTCACATTGAGGCTTTAAAAAGTAGTTATTCAACATGAGGCACATTCCAAATGACATTTTGAATCAATTTTTCTACAGTCCAAAAAATCAATTTTCTGATGAAAAACGATGACCCGTGACCTATCGAAATTTCTCCAGATGGTCAGAAATGGAAATTTTTTAATGTTTAATTTTTTGACTGCAATTGACTATTCCATGTAAATTATCACTTTTGGAACAAAAACAAGTGTGTTTAGACTCACTTTAATGCCTGAAATTAGTCGAAATAGAAGCTTCTGAATAGGAGAAAAAGTCTGCAATAATGGCAATTTTGGTCACATTGAGGTTTCAAAAAGTAGTTATTCAACATGAGGCACAATCCAAATGACATTTTGAATCAATTTTTCTACAGTCCAGAAAATCAATTTTCTGATGAAAAAGGATGACCCGTGACCTGTCGAAATTTCTCCAGATGGTCAGAAATGGAAATGTTTTAATGTTTAATTTTTTGACTGCAAATGACTATTCCATGTAAATTATCACTTTTGGAACAAAAACAAGTGTTTTTAGAGTCACGTTAATGCCTGAAATTGGTCGAAATAGAAGCTTCTGAATAGGAGAAAAAGTCTGTAATAATGGCAATTTTGGTCACATTGAGGCTTTAAAAAGTAGTTATTCAACATGAGGCACATTCCAAATGACATTTTGAATCAATTTTTCTACAGTCCAGAAAATCAATTTTCTGATGAAAAATGATGACCCGTGACCTGTCGAAATTTCTCCAGATGGTCAGAAATCAAAATTTTTATTGTTTAATTATTTGACTGCAAATGACTATTCCATGTAAATTATCACTTTTGGAACAAAAATAAGTGTGTTTAGACTCACTTTAATGACTGAAATTGGTCGCAATAGAAGCTTCTGAATAGGAGAAAAAGTCTGTAATAATAGCAATTTTGGTCACATTGAGGCTTTAAAAAGTAGTTATTCAACATGAGGCACATTCCAAATGACATTTTGAATCAATTTTTCTACAGTCCAAAAAATCAATTTTCTGATGAAAAACGATGACCCGTGACCTGTCGAAATTTCTCCAGATGGTCAGAAATGGAAATTTTTTAATGTTTAATTTTTTGACTTCAATTGACTATTCCATGTAAATTATCACTTTTGGAACAAAAACAAGTGTTTTTAGAGTCACGTTAATGCCTGAAATTGGTCGAAATAGAAGCTTCTGAATAGGAGAAAAAGTCTGTAATAATGGCAATTTTGGTCACATTGAGGCTTTAAAAAGTAGTTATTCAACATGAGGCACATTCCAAATGACATTTTGAATCAATTTTTCTACAGTCCAGAAAATCAATTTTCTGATGAAAAATGATGACCCGTGACCTGTCGAAATTTCTCCAGATGGTCAGAAATCAAAATTTTTATTGTTTAATTATTTGACTGCAAATGACTATTCCATGTAAATTATCACTTTTGGAACAAAAATAAGTGTGTTTAGACTCACTTTAATGACTGAAATTGGTCGCAATAGAAGCTTCTGAATAGGAGAAAAAGTCTGTAATAATGGCAATTTTGGTCACATTGAGGCTTTAAAAAGTAGTTATTCAACATGAGGCACATTCCAAAATGACATTTTGAATCAATTTTTCTACAGTCCAAAAAATCAATTTTCTGATGAAAAACGATGACCCGTGACCTGTCGAAATTTCTCCAGATGGTCAGAAATGGAAATTTTTTAATGTTTAATTTTTTGACTTCAATTGACTATTCCATGTAAATTATCACTTTTGGAACAAAAACAAGTGTGTTTAGACTCACTTTAATGCCTGAAATTAGTCGAAATAGAAGCTTCTGAATAGGAGAAAAAGTCTGCAATAATGGCAATTTTGGTCACATTGAGGTTTCAAAAAGTAGTTATTCAACATGAGGCACAATCCAAATGACATTTTTAATCAAGTTTTTCTACAGTCCAGAAAATCAATTTTCTGATGAAAAAGGATGAACCGTGACCTGTCGAAATTTCTCCAGATGGTCAGAAATGGAAATGTTTTAATGTTTAATTTTTTGACTGCAAATGACTATTCCATGTAAATTATCACTTTTGGAACAAAAACAAGTGTTTTTAGAGTCACGTTAATGCCTGAAATTGGTCGAAATAGAAGCTTCTGAATAGGAGAAAAAGTCTGTAATAATGGCAATTTTGGTCACATTGAGGCTTTAAAAAGTAGTTATTCAACATGAGGCACATTCCAAATGACATTTTGAATCAATTTTTCTACAGTCCAAAAAATCAATTTTCTGATGAAAAACGATGACGAAATTTCTCCAGATGGTCAGAAATCGAAATTTTTTTTGTTTAATTTTTTGACTGCAAATGACTATTCTATGTAAATTATCACTTTTGGAACAAAAACAAGTGTGTTTAGAGTCAGTTTAATGCCTGAAATTGGTCGAAAAAGAAGCTTCTGAGTAGGAGAAAATGTCCGTAAAAATGGCAATTTTGGTCACCTGAGGCTTCAAAAAGTAGTTATTCAACATGAGGCACATTCCAAATGACATTTTGAATCAATTTTTCTACAGTCCAGAAAATCAATTTTCTGATGAAAAATGATGACCCGTGACCTGTCGAAATTTCTCCAGATGGTCAGAAATGGAAATGTTTTAATGTTTAATTTTTTGACTGCAAATGACTATTCCATGTAATTATCACTTTTGGAACTAAAATAAGTGTGTTTAGAGTCACTTTAATGCCTGAAATTGTTCGAAATAGAAGCTTCTGAATAGGAGAAAAAGTCTGCAATAATGGCACTTTTGGTCACATTGAGGTTTCAAAAAGTAGTTATTCAACATGAGGCACAATCCAAATGACATTTTAAATCAATTTTTTTACAGTCCAAAAAATCAATTTTCTGATGAAAAACAATGACCCGTGACCTGTCGAAATTTCTCCAGATGGTCAGAAATCGAAATTTTTATTGTTTAATGTTTTGACTGCAAATGACTATTCCATGTAAATTATCACTTTTGGAACAAAAATAAGTGTGTTTAGACTCACATTAATGACTGAAATTGGTCGAAATAGAAGCTTCTGAATAGGAGAAAAAGTCTGTAATAATGGCAATTTTGGTCACATTGAGGCTTTAAAAAGTAGTTATTCAACATGAGGCACATTCCAAATGACATTTTGAATCAATTTTTCTACAGTCCAAAAAATCAATTTTCTGATGAAAAACGATGACCCGTGACCTATCGAAATTTCTCCAGATGGTCAGAAATGGAAATTTTTTAATGTTTAATTTTTTGACTGCAATTGACTATTCCATGTAAATTATCACTTTTGGAACAAAAACAAGTGTGTTTAGACTCACTTTAATGCCTGAAATTAGTCGAAATAGAAGCTTCTGAATAGGAGAAAAAGTCTGCAATAATGGCAATTTTGGTCACATTGAGGTTTCAAAAAGTAGTTATTCAACATGAGGCACAATCCAAATGACATTTTGAATCAATTTTTCTACAGTCCAGAAAATCAATTTTCTGATGAAAAAGGATGACCCGTGACCTGTCGAAATTTCTCCAGATGGTCAGAAATGGAAATGTTTTAATGTTTAATTTTTTGACTGCAAATGACTATTCCATGTAAATTATCACTTTTGGAACAAAAACAAGTGTTTTTAGAGTCACGTTAATGCCTGAAATTGGTCGAAATAGAAGCTTCTGAATAGGAGAAAAAGTCTGTAATAATGGCAATTTTGGTCACATTGAGGCTTTAAAAAGTAGTTATTCAACATGAGGCACATTCCAAATGACATTTTGAATCAATTTTTCTACAGTCCAGAAAATCAATTTTCTGATGAAAAATGATGACCCGTGACCTGTCGAAATTTCTCAAGATGGTCAGAAATCAACATTTTTATTGTTTAATTATTTGACTGCAAATGACTATTCCATGTAAATTATCACTTTTGGAACAAAAATAAGTGTGTTTAGACTCACTTTAATGACTGAAATTGGTCGCAATAGAAGCTTCTGAATAGGAGAAAAAGTCTGTAATAATAGCAATTTTGGTCACATTGAGGCTTTAAAAAGTAGTTATTCAACATGAGGCACATTCCAAATGACATTTTGAATCAATTTTTCTACAGTCCAAAAAATCAATTTTCTGATGAAAAACGATGACCCGTGACCTGTCGAAATTTCTCCAGATGGTCAGAAATGGAAATTTTTTAATGTTTAATTTTTTGACTTCAATTGACTATTCCATGTAAATTATCACTTTTGGAACAAAAACAAGTGTGTTTAGACTCACTTTAATGCCTGAAATTAGTCGAAATAGAAGCTTCTGAATAGGAGAAAAAGTCTGCAATAATGGCAATTTTGGTCACATTGAGGTTTCAAAAAGTAGTTATTCAACATGAGGCACAATCCAAATGACATTTTTAATCAAGTTTTTCTACAGTCCAGAAAATCAATTTTCTGATGAAAAAGGATGAACCGTGACCTGTCGAAATTTCTCCAGATGGTCAGAAATGGAAATGTTTTAATGTTTAATTTTTTGACTGCAAATGACTATTCCATGTAAATTATCACTTTTGGAACAAAAACAAGTGTTTTTAGAGTCACTTTAATGCCTGAAATTGGTCGAAATAGAAGCTTCTTAATAGGAGTAAAAGTCTGTAATAATGGCAATTTTGGTCACACAGAGGATTTAAAAAGTAGTTATTCAACATGAGGCACATTCCAAATGACATTTTGAATCAATTTTTCTGCAGTCCAAAAAATCAATTTTCTGATGAAAAACGATGACCCGTGACCTGTCGAAATTTCTCCAGATGGTCAGAAATCGAAATTTGTATTGTTTAATTTTTTGACTGCAAATGACTATTCCATGTAAATTATCTCTTTTGGAACAAAAACAAGTGTGTTTAGAGTCAGTTTAATGCCTGAAATTTGTCGAAAAAGAAGCTTCTGAGTAGGAGAAAATGTCCGTAAAAATGGCAATTTTGGTCACATTGAGGCTTCAAAAAGTAGTTATTCAACATGAGGCACATTCCAAATGACATTTTGAATCAATTTTTCTACAGTCCAAAAAATCAATTTTCTGACGAAAAACGATGACCCGTGACCTGTCAAAATTTCTCCAGATGGTCAGAAATGGAAATTTTTTAATGTTTAATTTTTTGACTGCAATTGACTATTCCATGTAAATTATCACTTTTGGAACAAAAACAAGTGTGTTTAGACTCACTTTAATGCCTGAAATTAGTCGAAATAGAAGCTTCTGAATAGGAGAAAAAGTCTGCAATAATGGCAATTTTGGTCACATTAAGGTTTCAAAAAGTAGTTATTCAACATGAGGCACAATCCAAATGACATTTTGAATCAATTTTTCTACAGTCCAAAAAATCAATTTTCTGATGAAAAACGATGACCCGTGACCTGTCGAAATTTCTCCAGATGGTCAGAAATAGAAATTTGTATTGTTTAATTTTTTGACTGCAAATGACTATTCCATGTAAATTATCACTTTTGGAACAAAAACAAGTGTGTTTAGAGTCAGTTTAATGCCTGAAATTTCTCGAAAAAGAAGCTTCTGAGTAGGAGAAAATGTCGGTAAAAATGGCAATTTTGGTCACATTGAGGCTTCAAAAAGTAGTTATTCAACATGAGGCACTTTCCAAATGACATTTTGAATCAATTTTTCTACAGTCCAGAAAATCTATTTTCTGATGAAAAAGGATGACCCGTGACCTGTCGAAATTTCTCCAGATGGTCAGAAATGGAAATGTTTTAATGTTTAATTTTTTGACTGCAAATGACTATTCCATGTAAATTATCACTTTTGGAACAAAAACAAGTGTTTTTAGAGTCACGTTAATGCCTGAAATTGGTCGAAATAGAAGCTTCTGAATAGGAGAAAAAGTCTGTAATAATGGCAATTTTGGTCACATTGAGGCTTTAAAAAGTAGTTATTCAACATGAGGCACATTCCAAATGACATTTTGAATCAATTTTTCTACAGTCCAAAAAATCAATTTTCTGATGAAAAACGATGACCCGTGACCTGTCGAAATTTCTCCAGATGGTCAGAAATCGAAAATTTTTTTGTTTAATTTTTTGACTGCAAATGACTATTCTATGTAAATTATCACTTTTGGAACAAAAACAAGTGTGTTTAGAGTCAGTTTAATGCCTGAAATTTGTCAAAAAAGAAGCTTCTGAGTAGGAGAAAATGTCCGTAAAAATGGCAATTTTGGTCACATTGAGGCTTCAAAAATTAGTTATTCAACATGAGGCACATTCCAAATGACATTTTGAATCAATTTTTCTACAGTCCAGAAAATCTTTTTTCTGATGAAAAAGGATGACCCGTGACCTGTCGAAATTTCTCCAGATGGTCAGAAATGGAAATGTTTTAATGTTTAATTTTTTGACTGCAAATGACTATTCCATGTAAATTATCACTTTTGGAACAAAAACAAGTGTTTTTAGAGTCACTTTAATGCCTGAAATTGTTCGAAATAGAAGCTTCTGAATAGGAGAAAAAGTCTGCAATAATGGCACTTTTGGTCACATTGAGGTTTCAAAAAGTAGTTATTCAACATGAGGCACAATCCAAATGACATTTTAAATCAATTTTTTTACAGTCCATAAAATCAATTTTCTGATGAAAAACGATGACCCGTGACCTGTCGAAATTTCTCCAGATGGTCAGAAATCGAAATTTTTATTGTTTAATGTTTTGACTGCAAATGACTATTCCATGTAAATTATCACTTTTGGAACAAAAATAAGTGTGTTTAGACTCACTTTAATGACTGAAATTGGTCGAAATAGAAGCTGCTGAGGAGAAAAAGTCTGTAATAATGGCAATTTTGGTCACATTGAGGCTTTAAAAAGTAGTTATTCAACATGAGGCACATTCCAAATGACATTTTGAATCAATTTTTCTACAGTCCAAAAAATCAATTTTCTGATGAAAAACGATGACCCGTGACCTGTCGAAATTTCTCCAGATGGTCAGAAATGGAAATTTTTTAATGTTTAATTTTTTGACTGCAATTGACTATTCCATGTAAATTATCACTTTTGGAACAAAAACAAGTGTGTTTAGACTCACTTTAATGCCTGAAATTAGTCGAAATAGAAGCTTCTGAATAGGAGAAAAAGTCTGCAATAATGGCAATTTTGGTCACATTGAGGTTTCAAAAAGTAGTTATTCAACATGAGGCACAATCCAAATGACATTTTGAATCAATTTTTCTACAGTCCAGAAAATCAATTTTCTGATGAAAAAGGATGACCCGTGACCTGTCGAAATTTCTCCAGATGGTCAGAAATGGAAATGTTTTAATGTTTAATTTTTTGACTGCAAATGACTATTCCATGTAAATTATCACTTTTGGAACAAAAACAAGTGTTTTTAGAGTCACTTTAATGCCTGAAATTGGTCGAAATAGAAGCTTCTTAATAGGAGTAAAAGTCTGTAATAATGGCAATTTTGGTCACACAGAGGATTTAAAAAGTAGTTATTCAACATGAGGCACATTCCAAATGACATTTTGAATCAATTTTTCTGCAGTCCAAAAAATCAATTTTCTGATGAAAAACGATGACCCGTGCCTGTCGAAATTTCTCCAGATGGTCAGAAATGGACATTTTTTAATGTTTAATTTTTTGACTGCAATTGACTATTCCATGTAAATTATCACTTTTGGAACAAAAACAAGTGTGTTTAGACTCACTTTAATCCCGGAAATTAGTGGAAATAGAAGCTTCTGAATAGGAGAAAAAGTCTGCAATAATGGCAACTTTGGTCACATTGAGGTTTCAAAAAGTAGTTATTCAACATGAGGCACAATCCAAATGACATTTTGAATCAATTTTTCTACAGTCCAAAAAATCAATTTTCTGATGAAAAAGGATGACCCGTGACCTGTCGAAATTTCTCCAGATGGTCAGAAATGGAAATGTTTTAATGTTTAATTTTTTGACTGCAAATGACTATTCCATGTAAATTATCACTTTTGGAACAAAAACAAGTGTTTTTAGAGTCACTTTAATGCCTGAAATTGGTCGAAATAGAAGCTTCTTAATAGGAGTAAAAGTCTGTAATAATGGCAATTTTGGTCACACAGAGGATTTAAAAAGTAGTTATTCAACATGAGGCACATTCCAAATGACATTTTGAATCAATTTTTCTGCAGTCCAAAAAATCAATTTTCTGATGAAAAACGATGACCCGTGACCTGTCGAAATTTCTCCAGATGGTCAGAAATGGAAATTTTTTAATGTTTAATTTTTTGACTGCAATTGACTATTCCATGTAAATTATCACTTTTGGAACAAAAACAAGTGTGTTTATACTCACTTTAATCCCGGAAATTAGTGGAAATAGAAGCTTCTGAATAGGAGAAAAAGTCTGCAATAATGGCAACTTTGGTCACATTGAGGTTTCAAAAAGTAGTTATTCAACATGAGGCACAATCCAAATGACATTTTGAATCAATTTTTCTACAGTCCAAAAAATCAATTTTCTGATGAAAAACGATGACCCGTGACCTGTCGAAATTTCTCCAGATGGTCAGAAATCGAAATGTATTGTTTAATTTTTTGACTGCAAATGACTATTCCATGTAAATTATCACTTTTGGAACAAAAACAAGTGTGTTTAGAGTCAGTTTAATGCCTGAAATTTGTCGAAAAAGAAGCTTCTGAGTAGGAGAAAATGTCCGTAAAAATGGCAATTTTGGTCACATTGAGGCTTCAAAAAGTAGTTATTCAACATGAGGCACATTCCAAATGACATTTTGAATCAATTTTTCTACAGTCCAAAAAATCAATTTTCTGACGAAAAACGATGACCCGTGACCTGTCGAAATTTCTCCAGATGGTCAGAAATGGAAATTTTTTAATGTTTAATTTTTTGACTGCAATTGACTATTCCATGTAAATTATCACTTTTGGAACAAAAACAAGTGTGTTTAGACTCACTTTAATGCCTGAAATTAGTCGAAATAGAAGCTTCTGAATAGGAGAAAAAGTCTGCAATAATGGCAATTTTGGTCACATTAAGGTTTCAAAAAGTAGTTATTAAACATGAGGCACAATCCAAATGACATTTTGAATCAATTTTTCTACAGTCCAAAAAATCAATTTTCTGATGAAAAACGATGACCCGTGACCTGTCGAAATTTCTCCAGATGGTCAGAAATGGAAATTTTTTAATGTTTAATTTTTTGACTGCAATTGACTATTCCATGTAAATTATCACTTTTGGAACAAAAACAAGTGTGTTTAGACTCACTTTAATGCCTGAAATTAGTCGAAATAGAAGCTTCTGAATAGGAGAAAAAGTCTGCAATAATGGCAATTTTGGTCACATTGAGGTTTCAAAAAGTAGTTATTCAACATGAGGCACAATCCAAATGACATTTTGAATCAATTTTTCTACAGTCCAGAAAATCAATTTTCTGATGAAAAAGGATGACCCGTGACCTGTCGAAATTTCTCCAGATGGTCAGAAATGGAAATGTTTTAATGTTTAATTTTTTGACTGCAAATGACTATTCCATGTAAATTATCACTTTTGGAACAAAAACAAGTGTTTTTAGAGTCACTTTAAAGCCTGAAATTGGTCGAAATAGAAGCTTCTTAATAGGAGTAAAAGTCTGTAATAATGGCAATTTTGGTCACACAGAGGATTTAAAAAGTAGTTATTCAACATGAGGCACATTCCAAATGACATTTTGAATCAATTTTTCTGCAGTCCAAAAAATCAATTTTCTGATGAAAAACGATGACCCGTGACCTGTCGAAATTTCTCCAGATGGTCAGAAATGGACATTTTTTAATGTTTAATTTTTTGACTGCAATTGACTATTCCATGTAAATTATCACTTTTGGAACAAAAACAAGTGTGTTTATACTCACTTTAATCCCGGAAATTAGTGGAAATAGAAGCTTCTGAATAGGAGAAAAAGTCTGCAATAATGGCAACTTTGGTCACATTGAGGTTTCAAAAAGTAGTTATTCAACATGAGGCACAATCCAAATGACATTTTGAATCAATTTTTCTACAGTCCAAAAAATCAATTTTCTGATGAAAAACGATGACCCGTGACCTGTCGAAATTTCTCCAGATGGTCAGAAATCGAAATGTTTTAATGTTTAATTTTTTGACTGCAAATGACTATTCCATGTAAATTATCACTTTTGGAACAAAAACAAGTGTTTTTAGAGTCACTTTAATGCCTGAAATTGGTCGAAATAGAAGCTTCTTAATAGGAGTAAAAGTCTGTAATAATGGCAATTTTGGTCACACAGAGGATTTAAAAAGTAGTTATTCAACATGAGGCACATTCCAAATGACATTTTGAATCAATTTTTCTGCAGTCCAAAAAATCAATTTTCTGATGAAAAACGATGACCCGTGCCTGTCGAAATTTCTCCAGATGGTCAGAAATGGACATTTTTTAATGTTTAATTTTTTGACTGCAATTGACTATTCCATGTAAATTATCACTTTTGGAACAAAAACAAGTGTGTTTAGACTCACTTTAATCCCGGAAATTAGTGGAAATAGAAGCTTCTGAATAGGAGAAAAAGTCTGCAATAATGGCAACTTTGGTCACATTGAGGTTTCAAAAAGTAGTTATTCAACATGAGGCACAATCCAAATGACATTTTGAATCAATTTTTCTACAGTCCAAAAAATCAATTTTCTGATGAAAAAGGATGACCCGTGACCTGTCGAAATTTCTCCAGATGGTCAGAAATGGAAATGTTTTAATGTTTAATTTTTTGACTGCAAATGACTATTCCATGTAAATTATCACTTTTGGAACAAAAACAAGTGTTTTTAGAGTCACTTTAATGCCTGAAATTGGTCGAAATAGAAGCTTCTTAATAGGAGTAAAAGTCTGTAATAATGGCAATTTTGGTCACACAGAGGATTTAAAAAGTAGTTATTCAACATGAGGCACAATCCAAATGACATTTTAAATCAATTTTTTACAGTCCAAAAAATCAATTTTCTGATGAAAAACGATGACCCGTGACCTGTCGAAATTTCTCCAGATGTTCAGAAATCGAAATTTTTATTGTTTAATTTTTTGACTGCAATTGACTATTCCATGTAAATTATCACTTTTGGAACAAAAACAAGTGTGTTTAGACTCACTTTAATGCCTGAAATTAGTCGAAAAAGAAGCTTCTGAGTAGGAGAAAATGTCCATAAAAATTGCAATTTTGGTCACATTGAGGTTTCAAAAAGTAGTTATTCAACATGAGGCACAATCCAAATGACATTTTGAATCAATTTTTCTACAGTCCAAAAAATCAATTTTCTGATGAAAAACGATGACCCGTGACCTGTCGAAATTTCTCCAGATGGTCAGAAATCGAAATGTATTGTTTAATTTTTTGACTGCAAATGACTATTCCATGTAAATTATCACTTTTGGAACAAAAACAAGTGTGTTTAGAGTCAGTTTAATGCCTGAAATTTGTCGAAAAAGAAGCTTCTGAGTAGGAGAAAATGTCCGTAAAAATGGCAATTTTGGTCACATTGAGGCTTCAAAAAGTAGTTATTCAACATGAGGCACATTCCAAATGACATTTTGAATCAATTTTTCTACAGTCCAAAAAATCAATTTTCTGACGAAAAACGATGACCCGTGACCTGTCGAAATTTCTCCAGATGGTCAGAAATGGAAATTTTTTAATGTTTAATTTTTTGACTGCAATTGACTATTCCATGTAAATTATCACTTTTGGAACAAAAACAAGTGTGTTTAGACTCACTTTAATGCCTGAAATTAGTCGAAATAGAAGCTTCTGAATAGGAGAAAAAGTCTGCAATAATGGCAATTTTGGTCACATTAAGGTTTCAAAAAGTAGTTATTAAACATGAGGCACAATCCAAATGACATTTTGAATCAATTTTTCTACAGTCCAAAAAATCAATTTTCTGATGAAAAACGATGACCCGTGACCTGTCGAAATTTCTCCAGATGGTCAGAAATGGAAATTTTTTAATGTTTAATTTTTTGACTGCAATTGACTATTCCATGTAAATTATCACTTTTGGAACAAAAACAAGTGTGTTTAGACTCACTTTAATGCCTGAAATTAGTCGAAATAGAAGCTTCTGAATAGGAGAAAAAGTCTGCAATAATGGCAATTTTGGTCACATTGAGGTTTCAAAAAGTAGTTATTCAACATGAGGCACAATCCAAATGACATTTTGAATCAATTTTTCTACAGTCCAGAAAATCAATTTTCTGATGAAAAAGGATGACCCGTGACCTGTCGAAATTTCTCCAGATGGTCAGAAATGGAAATGTTTTAATGTTTAATTTTTTGACTGCAAATGACTATTCCATGTAAATTATCACTTTTGGAACAAAAACAAGTGTTTTTAGAGTCACTTTAATGCCTGAAATTGGTCGAAATAGAAGCTTCTTAATAGGAGTAAAAGTCTGTAATAATGGCAATTTTGGTCACACAGAGGATTTAAAAAGTAGTTATTCAACATGAGGCACATTCCAAATGACATTTTGAATCAATTTTTCTGCAGTCCAAAAAATCAATTTTCTGATGAAAAACGATGACCCGTGACCTGTCGAAATTTCTCCAGATGGTCAGAAATGGAAATTTTTTAATGTTTAATTTTTTGACTGCAATTGACTATTCCATGTAAATTATCACTTTTGGAACAAAAACAAGTGTGTTTAGACTCACTTTAATGCCTGAAATTAGTCGAAATAGAAGCTTCTGAATAGGAGAAAAAGTCTGCAATTATGGCAATTTTGGTCACATTGAGGTTTCAAAAAGTAGTTATTCAACATGAGGCACAATCCAAATGACATTTTGAATCAATTTTTCTGCAGTCCAAAAAATCAATTTTCTGATGAAAAACGATGACCCGTGCCTGTCGAAATTTCTCCAGATGGTCAGAAATGGACATTTTTTAATGTTTAATTTTTTGACTGCAATTGACTATTCCATGTAAATTATCACTTTTGGAACAAAAACAAGTGTGTTTAGACTCACTTTAATCCCGGAAATTAGTGGAAATAGAAGCTTCTGAATAGGAGAAAAAGTCTGCAATAATGGCAACTTTGGTCACATTGAGGTTTCAAAAAGTAGTTATTCAACATGAGGCACAATCCAAATGACATTTTGAATCAATTTTTCTACAGTCCCAAAAATCAATTTTCTGATGAAAAACGATGACCCGTGCCTGTCGAAATTTCTCCAGATGGTCAGAAATGGACATTTTTTAATGTTTAATTTTTTGACTGCAATTGACTATTCCATGTAAATTATCACTTTTGGAACAAAAACAAGTGTGTTTAGACTCACTTTAATCCCGGAAATTAGTGGAAATAGAAGCTTCTGAATAGGAGAAAAAGTCTGCAATAATGGCAACTTTGGTCACATTGAGGTTTCAAAAAGTAGTTATTCAACATGAGGCACAATCCAAATGACATTTTGAATCAATTTTTCTACAGTCCAAAAAATCAATTTTCTGATGAAAAAGGATGACCCGTGACCTGTCGAAATTTCTCCAGATTGTCAGAAATGGAAATGTTTTAATGTTTAATTTTTTGACTGCAAATGACTATTCCATGTAAATTATCACTTTTGGAACAAAAACAAGTGTTTTTAGAGTCACTTTAATGCCTGAAATTGGTCGAAATAGAAGCTTCTTAATAGGAGTAAAAGTCTGTAATAATGGCAATTTTGGTCACACAGAGGATTTAAAAAGTAGTTATTCAACATGAGGCACATTCCAAATGACATTTTGAATCAATTTTTCTGCAGTCCAAAAAATCAATTTTCTGATGAAAAACGATGACCCGTGACCTGTCGAAATTTCTCCAGATGGTCAGAAATGGAAATTTTTTAATGTTTAATTTTTTGACTGCAATTGACTATTCCATGTAAATTATCACTTTTGGAACAAAAACAAGTGTGTTTAGAGTCAGTTTAATGCCTGAAATTTGTCGAAAAAGAAGCTTCTGAGTAGGAGAAAATGTCCGTAAAAATGGCAATTTTGGTCACATTGAGGCTTCAAAAAGTAGTTATTCAACATGAGGCACATTCCAAATGACATTTTGAATCAATTTTTCTACAGTCCAAAAAATCAATTTTCTGACGAAAAACGATGACCCGTGACCTGTCGAAATTTCTCCAGATGGTCAGAAATGGAAATTTTTTAATGTTTAATTTTTTGACTGCAATTGACTATTCCATGTAAATTATCACTTTTGGAACAAAAACAAGTGTGTTTAGACTCACTTTAATGCCTGAAATTAGTCGAAATAGAAGCTTCTGAATAGGAGAAAAAGTCTGCAATAATGGCAATTTTGGTCACATTAAGGTTTCAAAAAGTAGTTATTAAACATGAGGCACAATCCAAATGACATTTTGAATCAATTTTTCTACAGTCCAAAAAATCAATTTTCTGATGAAAAACGATGACCCGTGACCTGTCGAAATTTCTCCAGATGGTCAGAAATAGAAATTTGTATTGTTTAATTTTTTGACTGCAAATGACTATTCCATGTAAATTATCACTTTTGGAACAAAAACAAGTGTGTTTAGAGTCAGTTTAATGCCTGAAATTTGTCGAAAAAGAAGCTTCTGAGTAGGAGAAAATGTCGGTAAAAATGGCAATTTTGGTCACATTGAGGCTTCAAAAAGTAGTTATTCAACATGAGGCACTTTCCAAATGACATTTTGAATCAATTTTTCTATAGTCCAGAAAATCTATTTTCTGATGAAAAAGGATGACCCGTGACCTGTCGAAATTTCTCCAGATGGTCAGAAATGGAAATGTTTTAATGTTTAATTTTTTGACTGCAAATGACTATTCCATGTAAATTATCACTTTTGGAAAAAAAACAAGTGTTTTTAGAGTCACGTTAATGCCTGAAATTGGTCGAAATAGAAGCTTCTGAATAGGAGAAAAAGTCTGTAGTAATGGCAATTTTGGTCACATTGAGGCTTTAAAAAGTAGTTATTCAACATGAGGCACATTCCAAATGACATTTTGAATCAATTTTTCTACAGTCCAAAAAATCAATTTTCTGATGAAAAACGATGACCCGTGACCTGTCGAAATTTCTCCAGATGGTCAGAAATCGAATTTTTTTTTGTTTAATTTTTTGACTGCAAATGACTATTCTATGTAAATTATCACTTTTGGAACAAAAACAAGTGTGTTTAGAGTCAGTTTAATGCCTGAAATTGGTCGAAAAAGAAGCTTCTGAGTAGGAGAAAATGTCCGTAAAAATGGCAATTTTGGTCACCTGAGGCTTCAAAAAGTAGTTATTCAACATGAGGCACATTCCAAATGACATTTTGAATCAATTTTTCTACAGTCCAAAAAATCAATTTTCTGATGAAAAACGATGACCCGTGACCTGTCGAAATTTCTCCAGATGGTCAGAAATCGAAATTTGTATTGTTTAATTTTTTGACTGCAAATGACTATTCCATGTAAATTATCACTTTTGGAACAAAAACAAGTGTGTTTAGAGTCAGTTTAATGCCTGAAATTTGTCAAAAAAGAAGCTTCTGAGTAGGAGAAAATGTCCGTAAAAATGGCAATTTTGGTCACATTGAGGCTTCAAAAAGTAGTTATTCAACATGAGGCACATTCCAAATGACATTTTGAATCAATTTTTCTACAGTCCAGAAAATCTTTTTTCTGATGAAAAAGGATGACCCGTGACCTGTCGAAATTTCTCCAGATGGTCAGAAATGGAAATGTTTTAATGTTTAATGTTTTGACTGCAAATGACTATTCCATGTAAATTATCACTTTTGGAACAAAAACAAGTGTTTTTAGAGTCACGTTAATGCCTGAAATTGGTCGAAATAGAAGCTTCTGAATAGGAGAAAAAGTCTGTAATAATGGCAATTTTGGTCACATTGAGGCTTTAAAAAGTAGTTATTCAACATGAGGCACATTCCAAATGACATTTTGAATCAATTTTTCTACAGTCCAAAAAATCAATTTTCTGATGAAAAACGATGACGAAATTTCTCCAGATGGTCAGAAATCGAAATTTTTTTTGTTTAATTTTTTGACTGCAAATGACTATTCTATGTAAATTATCACTTTTGGAACAAAAACAAGTGTGTTTAGAGTCAGTTTAATGCCTGAAATTGGTCGAAAAAGAAGCTTCTGAGTAGGAGAAAATGTCCGTAAAAATGGCAATTTTGGTCACCTGAGGCTTCAAAAAGTAGTTATTCAACATGAGGCACATTCCAAATGACATTTTGAATCAATTTTTCTACAGTCCAGAAAATCAATTTTCTGATGAAAAATGATGACCCGTGACCTGTCGAAATTTCTCCAGATGGTCAGAAATGGAAATGTTTTAATGTTTAATTTTTTGACTGCAAATGACTATTCCATGTAAATTATCACTTTTGGAACTAAAATAAGTGTGTTTAGAGTCACTTTAATGCCTGAAATTGTTCGAAATAGAAGCTTCTGAATAGGAGAAAAAGTCTGCAATAATGACACTTTTGGTCACATTGAGGTTTCAAAAAGTAGTTATTCAACATGAGGCACAATCCAAATGACATTTTAAATCAATTTTTTTACAGTCCAAAAAATCAATTTTCTGATGAAAAACGATGACCCGTGACCTGTCGAAATTTCTCCAGATGGTCAGAAATGGAAATGTTTTAATGTTTAATTTTTTGACTGCAAATGACAATTCCATGTAAATTATCACTTTTGGAACAAAAACAAGTGTTTTTAGAGTCACTTTAAAGCCTGAAATTGGTCGAAATAGAAGCTTCTTAATAGGAGTAAAAGTCTGTAATAATGGCAATTTTGGTCACACAGAGGATTTAAAAAGTAGTTATTCAACATGAGGCACATTCCAAATGACATTTTGAATCAATTTTTCTGCAGTCCAAAAAATCAATTTTCTGATGAAAAACGATGACCCGTGACCTGTCGAAATTTCTCCAGATGGTCAGAAATGGACATTTTTTAATGTTTAATTTTTTGACTGCAATTGACTATTCCATGTAAATTATCACTTTTGGAACAAAAACAAGTGTGTTTATACTCACTTTAATCCCGGAAATTAGTGGAAATAGAAGCTTCTGAATAGGAGAAAAAGTCTGCAATAATGGCAACTTTGGTCACATTGAGGTTTCAAAAAGTAGTTATTCAACATGAGGCACAATCCAAATGACATTTTGAATCAATTTTTCTACAGTCCAAAAAATCAATTTTCTGATGAAAAACGATGACCCGTGACCTGTCGAAATTTCTCCAGATGGTCAGAAATCGAAATGTTTTAATGTTTAATTTTTTGACTGCAAATGACTATTCCATGTAAATTATCACTTTTGGAACAAAAACAAGTGTTTTTAGAGTCACTTTAATGCCTGAAATTGGTCGAAATAGAAGCTTCTTAATAGGAGTAAAAGTCTGTAATAATGGCAATTTTGGTCACACAGAGGATTTAAAAAGTAGTTATTCAACATGAGGCACATTCCAAATGACATTTTGAATCAATTTTTCTGCAGTCCAAAAAATCAATTTTCTGATGAAAAACGATGACCCGTGCCTGTCGAAATTTCTCCAGATGGTCAGAAATGGACATTTTTTAATGTTTAATTTTTTGACTGCAATTGACTATTCCATGTAAATTATCACTTTTGGAACAAAAACAAGTGTGTTTAGACTCACTTTAATCCCGGAAATTAGTGGAAATAGAAGCTTCTGAATAGGAGAAAAAGTCTGCAATAATGGCAACTTTGGTCACATTGAGGTTTCAAAAAGTAGTTATTCAACATGAGGCACAATCCAAATGACATTTTGAATCAATTTTTCTACAGTCCAAAAAATCAATTTTCTGATGAAAAAGGATGACCCGTGACCTGTCGAAATTTCTCCAGATGGTCAGAAATGGAAATGTTTTAATGTTTAATTTTTTGACTGCAAATGACTATTCCGTGTAAATTATCACTTTTGGAACAAAAACAAGTGTTTTTAGAGTCACTTTAATGCCTGAAATTGGTCGAAATAGAAGCTTCTTAATAGGAGTAAAAGTCTGTAATAATGGCAATTTTGGTCACACAGAGGATTTAAAAAGTAGTTATTCAACATGAGGCACATTCCAAATGACATTTTGAATCAATTTTTCTGCAGTCCAAAAAATCAATTTTCTGATGAAAAACGATGACCCGTGACCTGTCGAAATTTCTCCAGATGGTCAGAAATGGAAATTTTTTAATGTTTAATTTTTTGACTGCAATTGACTATTCCATGTAAATTATCACTTTTGGAACAAAAACAAGTGTGTTTATACTCACTTTAATCCCGGAAATTAGTGGAAATAGAAGCTTCTGAATAGGAGAAAAAGTCTGCAATAATGGCAACTTTGGTCACATTGAGGTTTCAAAAAGTAGTTATTCAACATGAGGCACAATCCAAATGACATTTTGAATCAATTTTTCTACAGTCCAAAAAATCAATTTTCTGATGAAAAACGATGACCCGTGACCTGTCGAAATTTCTCCAGATGGTCAGAAATCGAAATGTATTGTTTAATTTTTTGACTGCAAATGACTATTCCATGTAAATTATCACTTTTGGAACAAAAACAAGTGTGTTTAGAGTCAGTTTAAT
Organism: Triturus cristatus; assembly: GCF_964204655.1. Classification (NCBI taxonomy): domain Eukaryota; kingdom Metazoa; phylum Chordata; class Amphibia; order Caudata; family Salamandridae; genus Triturus; species Triturus cristatus. The sequence continues at coordinate 1,196,813,599 of NC_140589.1, read as the reverse complement.
GCCTGAAATTTGTCGAAAAAGAAGCTTCTGAGTAGGAGAAAATGTCCGTAAAAATGGCAATTTTGGTCACATTGAGGCTTCAAAAAGTAGTTATTCAACATGAGGCACATTCCAAATGACATTTTGAATCAATTTTTCTACAGTCCAAAAAATCAATTTTCTGACGAAAAACGATGACCCGTGACCTGTCGAAATTTCTCCAGATGGTCAGAAATGGAAATTTTTTAATGTTTAATTTTTTGACTGCAATTGACTATTCCATGTAAATTATCACTTTTGGAACAAAAACAAGTGTGTTTAGACTCACTTTAATGCCTGAAATTAGTCGAAATAGAAGCTTCTGAATAGGAGAAAAAGTCTGCAATAATGGCAATTTTGGTCACATTAAGGTTTCAAAAAGTAGTTATTAAACATGAGGCACAATCCAAATGACATTTTGAATCAATTTTTCTACAGTCCAAAAAATCAATTTTCTGATGAAAAACGATGACCCGTGACCTGTCGAAATTTCTCCAGATGGTCAGAAATGGAAATGTTTTAATGTTTAATTTTTTGACTGCAATTGACTATTCCATGTAAATTATCACTTTTGGAACAAAAACAAGTGTGTTTAGACTCACTTTAATGCCTGAAATTAGTCGAAATAGAAGCTTCTGAATAGGAGAAAAAGTCTGCAATAATGGCAATTTTGGTCACATTGAGGTTTCAAAAAGTAGTTATTCAACATGAGGCACAATCCAAATGACATTTTGAATCAATTTTTCTACAGTCCAGAAAATCAATTTTCTGATGAAAAAGGATGACCCGTGACCTGTCGAAATTTCTCCAGATGGTCAGAAATGGAAATGTTTTAATGTTTAATTTTTTGACTGCAAATGACTATTCCATGTAAATTATCACTTTTGGAACAAAAACAAGTGTTTTTAGAGTCACTTTAATGCCTGAAATTGGTCGAAATAGAAGCTTCTTAATAGGAGTAAAAGTCTGTAATAATGGCAATTTTGGTCACACAGAGGATTTAAAAAGTAGTTATTCAACATGAGGCACATTCCAAATGACATTTTGAATCAATTTTTCTGCAGTCCAAAAAATCAATTTTCTGATGAAAAACGATGACCCGTGACCTGTCGAAATTTCTCCAGATGGTCAGAAATGGAAATTTTTTAATGTTTAATTTTTTGACTGCAATTGACTATTCCATGTAAATTATCACTTTTGGAACAAAAACAAGTGTGTTTAGACTCACTTTAATGCCTGAAATTAGTCGAAATAGAAGCTTCTGAATAGGAGAAAAAGTCTGCAATTATGGCAATTTTGGTCACATTGAGGTTTCAAAAAGTAGTTATTCAACATGAGGCACAATCCAAATGACATTTTGAATCAATTTTTCTGCAGTCCAAAAAATCAATTTTCTGATGAAAAACGATGACCCGTGCCTGTCGAAATTTCTCCAGATGGTCAGAAATGGACATTTTTTAATGTTTAATTTTTTGACTGCAATTGACTATTCCATGTAAATTATCACTTTTGGAACAAAAACAAGTGTGTTTAGACTCACTTTAATCCCGGAAATTAGTGGAAATAGAAGCTTCTGAATAGGAGAAAAAGTCTGCAATAATGGCAACTTTGGTCACATTGAGGTTTCAAAAAGTAGTTATTCAACATGAGGCACAATACAAATGACATTTTGAATCAATTTTTCTACAGTCCCAAAAATCAATTTTCTGATGAAAAACGATGACCCGTGCCTGTCGAAATTTCTCCAGATGGTCAGAAATGGACATTTTTTAATGTTTAATTTTTTGACTGCAATTGACTATTCCATGTAAATTATCACTTTTGGAACAAAAACAAGTGTGTTTAGACTCACTTTAATCCCGGAAATTAGTGGAAATAGAAGCTTCTGAATAGGAGAAAAAGTCTGCAATAATGGCAACTTTGGTCACATTGAGGTTTCAAAAAGTAGTTATTCAACATGAGGCACAATCCAAATGACATTTTGAATCAATTTTTCTACAGTCCAAAAAATCAATTTTCTGATGAAAAAGGATGACCCGTGACCTGTCGAAATTTCTCCAGATTGTCAGAAATGGAAATGTTTTAATGTTTAATTTTTTGACTGCAAATGACTATTCCATGTAAATTATCACTTTTGGAACAAAAACAAGTGTTTTTAGAGTCACTTTAATGCCTGAAATTGGTCGAAATAGAAGCTTCTTAATAGGAGTAAAAGTCTGTAATAATGGCAATTTTGGTCACACAGAGGATTTAAAAAGTAGTTATTCAACATGAGGCACATTCCAAATGACATTTTGAATCAATTTTTCTGCAGTCCAAAAAATCAATTTTCTGATGAAAAACGATGACCCGTGACCTGTCGAAATTTCTCCAGATGGTCAGAAATGGAAATTTTTTAATGTTTAATTTTTTGACTGCAATTGACTATTCCATGTAAATTATCACTTTTGGAACAAAAACAAGTGTGTTTAGAGTCAGTTTAATGCCTGAAATTTGTCGAAAAAGAAGCTTCTGAGTAGGAGAAAATGTCCGTAAAAATGGCAATTTTGGTCACATTGAGGCTTCAAAAAGTAGTTATTCAACATGAGGCACATTCCAAATGACATTTTGAATCAATTTTTCTACAGTCCAAAAAATCAATTTTCTGACGAAAAACGATGACCCGTGACCTGTCGAAATTTCTCCAGATGGTCAGAAATGGAAATTTTTTAATGTTTAATTTTTTGACTGCAATTGACTATTCCATGTAAATTATCACTTTTGGAACAAAAACAAGTGTGTTTAGACTCACTTTAATGCCTGAAATTAGTCGAAATAGAAGCTTCTGAATAGGAGAAAAAGTCTGCAATAATGGCAATTTTGGTCACATTAAGGTTTCAAAAAGTAGTTATTAAACATGAGGCACAATCCAAATGACATTTTGAATCAATTTTTCTACAGTCCAAAAAATCAATTTTCTGATGAAAAACGATGACCCGTGACCTGTCGAAATTTCTCCAGATGGTCAGAAATAGAAATTTGTATTGTTTAATTTTTTGACTGCAAATGACTATTCCATGTAAATTATCACTTTTGGAACAAAAATAAGTGTGTTTAGAGTCAGTTTAATGCCTGAAATTTGTCGAAAAAGAAGCTTCTGAGTAGGAGAAAATGTCGGTAAAAATGGCAATTTTGGTCACATTGAGGCTTCAAAAAGTAGTTATTCAACATGAGGCACTTTCCAAATGACATTTTGAATCAATTTTTCTATAGTCCAGAAAATCTATTTTCTGATGAAAAAGGATGACCCGTGACCTGTCGAAATTTCTCCAGATGGTCAGAAATGGAAATGTTTTAATGTTTAATTTTTTGACTGCAAATGACTATTCCATGTAAATTATCACTTTTGGAAAAAAAACAAGTGTTTTTAGAGTCACGTTAATGCCTGAAATTGGTCGAAATAGAAGCTTCTGAATAGGAGAAAAAGTCTGTAGTAATGGCAATTTTGGTCACATTGAGGCTTTAAAAAGTAGTTATTCAACATGAGGCACATTCCAAATGACATTTTGAATCAATTTTTCTACAGTCCAAAAAATCAATTTTCTGATGAAAAACGATGACCCGTGACCTGTCGAATTTTCTCCAGATGGTCAGAAATCGAATTTTTTTTTGTTTAATTTTTTGACTGCAAATGACTATTCTATGTAAATTATCACTTTTGGAACAAAAACAAGTGTGTTTAGAGTCAGTTTAATGCCTGAAATTGGTCGAAAAAGAAGCTTCTGAGTAGGAGAAAATGTCCGTAAAAATGGCAATTTTGGTCACCTGAGGCTTCAAAAAGTAGTTATTCAACATGAGGCACATTCCAAATGACATTTTGAATCAATTTTTCTACAGTCCAAAAAATCAATTTTCTGACGAAAAACGATGACCCGTGACCTGTCGAAATTTCTCCAGATGGTCAGAAATGGAAATTTTTTAATGTTTAATTTTTTGACTGCAATTGACTATTCCATGTAAATTATCACTTTTGGAACAAAAACAAGTGTGTTTAGACTCACTTTAATGCCTGAAATTAGTCGAAATAGAAGCTTCTGAATAGGAGAAAAAGTCTGCAATAATGGCAATTTTGGTCACATTAAGGTTTCAAAAAGTAGTTATTAAACATGAGGCACAATCCAAATGACATTTTGAATCAATTTTTCTACAGTCCAAAAAATCAATTTTCTGATGAAAAACGATGACCCGTGACCTGTCGAAATTTCTCCAGATGGTCAGAAATAGAAATTTGTATTGTTTAATTTTTTGACTGCAAATGACTATTCCATGTAAATTATCACTTTTGGAACAAAAACAAGTGTGTTTAGAGTCAGTTTAATGCCTGAAATTTGTCGAAAAAGAAGCTTCTGAGTAGGAGAAAATGTCGGTAAAAATGGCAATTTTGGTCACATTGAGGCTTCAAAAAGTAGTTATTCAACATGAGGCACTTTCCAAATGACATTTTGAATCAATTTTTCTATAGTCCAGAAAATCTATTTTCTGATGAAAAAGGATGACCCGTGACCTGTCGAAATTTCTCCAGATGGTCAGAAATGGAAATGTTTTAATGTTTAATTTTTTGACTGCAAATGACTATTCCATGTAAATTATCACTTTTGGAAAAAAAACAAGTGTTTTTAGAGTCACGTTAATGCCTGAAATTGGTCGAAATAGAAGCTTCTGAATAGGAGAAAAAGTCTGTAGTAATGGCAATTTTGGTCACATTGAGGCTTTAAAAAGTAGTTATTCAACATGAGGCACATTCCAAATGACATTTTGAATCAATTTTTCTACAGTCCAAAAAATCAATTTTCTGATGAAAAACGATGACCCGTGACCTGTCGAAATTTCTCCAGATGGTCAGAAATCGAATTTTTTTTTGTTTAATTTTTTGACTGCAAATGACTATTCTATGTAAATTATCACTTTTGGAACAAAAACAAGTGTGTTTAGAGTCAGTTTAATGCCTGAAATTGGTCGAAAAAGAAGCTTCTGAGTAGGAGAAAATGTCCGTAAAAATGGCAATTTTGGTCACCTGAGGCTTCAAAAAGTAGTTATTCAACATGAGGCACATTCCAAATGACATTTTGAATCAATTTTTCTACAGTCCAAAAAATCAATTTTCTGATGAAAAACGATGACCCGTGACCTGTCGAAATTTCTCCAGATGGTCAGAAATCGAAATTTGTATTGTTTAATTTTTTGACTGCAAATGACTATTCCATGTAAATTATCACTTTTGGAACAAAAACAAGTGTGTTTAGAGTCAGTTTAATGCCTGAAATTTGTCAAAAAAGAAGCTTCTGAGTAGGAGAAAATGTCCGTAAAAATGGCAATTTTGGTCACATTGAGGCTTCAAAAAGTAGTTATTCAACATGAGGCACATTCCAAATGACATTTTGAATCAATTTTTCTACAGTCCAGAAAATCTTTTTTCTGATGAAAAAGGATGACCCGTGACCTGTCGAAATTTCTCCAGATGGTCAGAAATGGAAATGTTTTAATGTTTAATGTTTTGACTGCAAATGACTATTCCATGTAAATTATCACTTTTGGAACAAAAACAAGTGTTTTTAGAGTCACGTTAATGCCTGAAATTGGTCGAAATAGAAGCTTCTGAATAGGAGAAAAAGTCTGTAATAATGGCAATTTTGGTCACATTGAGGCTTTAAAAAGTAGTTATTCAACATGAGGCACATTCCAAATGACATTTTGAATCAATTTTTCTACAGTCCAAAAAATCAATTTTCTGATGAAAAACGATGACGAAATTTCTCCAGATGGTCAGAAATCGAAATTTTTTTTGTTTAATTTTTTGACTGCAAATGACTATTCTATGTAAATTATCACTTTTGGAACAAAAACAAGTGTGTTTAGAGTCAGTTTAATGCCTGAAATTGGTCGAAAAAGAAGCTTCTGAGTAGGAGAAAATGTCCGTAAAAATGGCAATTTTGGTCACCTGAGGCTTCAAAAAGTAGTTATTCAACATGAGGCACATTCCAAATGACATTTTGAATCAATTTTTCTACAGTCCAGAAAATCAATTTTCTGATGAAAAATGATGACCCGTGACCTGTCGAAATTTCTCCAGATGGTCAGAAATGGAAATGTTTTAATGTTTAATTTTTTGACTGCAAATGACTATTCCATGTAAATTATCACTTTTGGAACTAAAATAAGTGTGTTTAGAGTCACTTTAATGCCTGAAATTGTTCGAAATAGAAGCTTCTGAATAGGAGAAAAAGTCTGCAATAATGACACTTTTGGTCACATTGAGGTTTCAAAAAGTAGTTATTCAACATGAGGCACAATCCAAATGACATTTTAAATCAATTTTTTTACAGTCCAAAAAATCAATTTTCTGATGAAAAACGATGACCCGTGACCTGTCGAAATTTCTCCAGATGGTCAGAAATGGAAATTTTTTAATGTTTAATTTTTTGACTGCAATTGACTATTCCATGTAAATTATCACTTTTGGACCAAAAACAAGTGTGTTTAGACTCACTTTAATCCCGGAAATTAGTGGAAATAGAAGCTTCTGAATAGGAGAAAAAGTCTGCAATAATGGCAACTTTGGTCACATTGAGGTTTCAAAAAGTAGTTATTCAACATGAGGCACAATCCAAATGACATTTTGAATCAATTTTTCTACAGTCCAAAAAATCAATTTTCTGATGAAAAAGGATGACCCGTGACCTGTCGAAATTTCTCCAGATGGTCAGAAATGGAAATGTTTTAATGTTTAATTTTTTGACTGCAAATGACTATTCCATGTAAATTATCACTTTTGGAACAAAAACAAGTGTTTTTAGAGTCACTTTAATGCCTGAAATTGGTCGAAATAGAAGCTTCTTAATAGGAGTAAAAGTCTGAAATAATGGCAATTTTGGTCACACAGAGGATTTAAAAAGTAGTTATTCAACATGAGGCACATTCCAAATGACATTTTGAAACAATTTTTCTGCAGTCCAAAAAATCAATTTTCTGATGAAAAACGATGACCCGTGACCTGTCGAAATTTCTCCAGATGGTCAGAAATGGAAATTTTTTAATGTTTAATTTTTTGACTGCAATTGACTATTCCATGTAAATTATCACTTTTGGAACAAAAACAAGTGTGTTTATACTCACTTTAATCCCGGAAATTAGTGGAAATAGAAGCTTCTGAATAGGAGAAAAAGTCTGCAATAATGGCAACTTTGGTCACATTGAGGTTTCAAAAAGTAGTTATTCAACATGAGGCACAATCCAAATGACATTTTGAATCAATTTTTCTACAGTCCAAAAAATCAATTTTCTGATGAAAAACGATGACCCGTGACCTGTCGAAATTTCTCCAGATGGTCAGAAATCGAAATGTATTGTTTAATTTTTTGACTGCAAATGACTATTCCATGTAAATTATCACTTTTGGAACAAAAACAAGTGTGTTTAGAGTCAGTTTAATGCCTGAAATTTGTCGAAAAAGAAGCTTCTGAGTAGGAGAAAATGTCCGTAAAAATGGCAATTTTGGTCACATTGAGGCTTCAAAAAGTAGTTATTCAACATGAGGCACATTCCAAATGACATTTTGAATCAATTTTTCTACAGTCCAAAAAATCAATTTTCTGACGAAAAACGATGACCCGTGACCTGTCGAAATTTCTCCAGATGGTCAGAAATGGAAATTTTTTAATGTTTAATTTTTTGACTGCAATTGACTATTCCATGTAAATTATCACTTTTGGAACAAAAACAAGTGTGTTTAGACTCACTTTAATGCCTGAAATTAGTCGAAATAGAAGCTTCTGAATAGGAGAAAAAGCCTGCAATAATGGCAATTTTGGTCACATTAAGGTTTCAAAAAGTAGTTATTAAACATGAGGCACAATCCAAATGACATTTTGAATCAATTTTTCTACAGTCCAAAAAATCAATTTTCTGATGAAAAACGATGACCCGTGACCTGTCGAAATTTCTCCAGATGGTCAGAAATAGAAATTTGTATTGTTTAATTTTTTGACTGCAAATGACTATTCCATGTAAATTATCACTTTTGGAACAAAAACAAGTGTGTTTAGAGTCAGTTTAATGCCTGAAATTTGTCGAAAAAGAAGCTTCTGAGTAGGAGAAAATGTCGGTAAAAATGGCAATTTTGGTCACATTGAGGCTTCAAAAAGTAGTTATTCAACATGAGGCACTTTCCAAATGACATTTTGAATCAATTTTTCTATAGTCCAGAAAATCTATTTTCTGATGAAAAAGGATGACCCGTGACCTGTCGAAATTTCTCCAGATGGTCAGAAATGGAAATGTTTTAATGTTTAATTTTTTGACTGCAAATGACTATTCCATGTAAATTATCACTTTTGGAAAAAAAACAAGTGTTTTTAGAGTCACGTTAATGCCTGAAATTGGTCGAAATAGAAGCTTCTGAATAGGAGAAAAAGTCTGTAGTAATGGCAATTTTGGTCACATTGAGGCTTTAAAAAGTAGTTATTCAACATGAGGCACATTCCAAATGACATTTTGAATCAATTTTTCTACAGTCCAAAAAATCAATTTTCTGATGAAAAACGATGACCCGTGACCTGTCGAAATTTCTCCAGATGGTCAGAAATCGAATTTTTTTTTGTTTAATTTTTTGACTGCAAATGACTATTCTATGTAAATTATCACTTTTGGAACAAAAACAAGTGTGTTTAGAGTCAGTTTAATGCCTGAAATTGGTCGAAAAAGAAGCTTCTGAGTAGGAGAAAATGTCCGTAAAAATGGCAATTTTGGTCACCTGAGGCTTCAAAAAGTAGTTATTCAACATGAGGCACATTCCAAATGACATTTTGAATCAATTTTTCTACAGTCCAAAAAATCAATTTTCTGATGAAAAACGATGACCCGTGACCTGTCGAAATTTCTCCAGATGGTCAGAAATCGAAATTTGTATTGTTTAATTTTTTGACTGCAAATGACTATTCCATGTAAATTATCACTTTTGGAACAAAAACAAGTGTGTTTAGAGTCAGTTTAATGCCTGAAATTTGTCAAAAAAGAAGCTTCTGAGTAGGAGAAAATGTCCGTAAAAATGGCAATTTTGGTCACATTGAGGCTTCAAAAAGTAGTTATTCAACATGAGGCACATTCCAAATGACATTTTGAATCAATTTTTCTACAGTCCAGAAAATCTTTTTTCTGATGAAAAAGGATGACCCGTGACCTGTCGAAATTTCTCCAGATGGTCAGAAATGGAAATGTTTTAATGTTTAATTTTTTGACTGCAAATGACTATTCCATGTAAATTATCACTTTTGGAACAAAAACAAGTGTTTTTAGAGTCACGTTAATGCCTGAAATTGGTCGAAATAGAAGCTTCTGAATAGGAGAAAAAGTCTGTAATAATGGCAATTTTGGTCACATTGAGGCTTTAAAAAGTAGTTATTCAACATGAGGCACATTCCAAATGACATTTTGAATCAATTTTTCTACAGTCCAAAAAATCAATTTTCTGATGAAAAACGATGACGAAATTTCTCCAGATGGTCAGAAATCGAAATTTTTTTTGTTTAATTTTTTGACTGCAAATGACTATTCTATGTAAATTATCACTTTTGGAACAAAAACAAGTGTGTTTAGAGTCAGTTTAATGCCTGAAATTGGTCGAAAAAGAAGCTTCTGAGTAGGAGAAAATGTCCGTAAAAATGGCAATTTTGGTCACCTGAGGCTTCAAAAAGTATTTATTCAACATGAGGCACATTCCAAATGACATTTTGAATCAATTTTTCTACAGTCCAGAAAATCAATTTTCTGATGAAAAATGATGACCCGTGACCTGTCGAAATTTCTCCAGATGGTCAGAAATGGAAATGTTTTAATGTTTAATTTTTTGACTGCAAATGACTATTCCATGTAAAGTATCACTTTTGGAACTAAAATAAGTGTGTTTAGAGTCACTTTAATGCCTGAAATTGTTCGAAATAGAAGCTTCTGAATAGGAGAAAAAGTCTGCAATAATGGCACTTTTGGTCACATTGAGGTTTCAAAAAGTAGTTATTCAACATGAGGCACAATCCAAATGACATTTTAAATCAATTTTTTTACAGTCCAAAAAATCAATTTTCTGATGAAAAACGATGACCCGTGACCTGTCGAAATTTCTCCAGATGGTCAGAAATGGAAATTTTTTAATGTTTAATTTTTTGACTGCAATTGACTATTCCATGTAAATTATCACTTTTGGAACAAAAACAAGTGTGTTTAGACTCACTTTAATCCCGGAAATTAGTGGAAATAGAAGCTTCTGAATAGGAGAAAAAGTCTGCAATAATGGCAACTTTGGTCACATTGAGGTTTCAAAAAGTAGTTATTCAACATGAGGCACAATCCAAATGACATTTTGAATCAATTTTTCTACAGTCCAAAAAATCAATTTTCTGATGAAAAAGGATGACCCGTGACCTGTCGAAATTTCTCCAGATGGTCAGAAATGGAAATGTTTTAATGTTTAATTTTTTGACTGCAAATGACTATTCCATGTAAATTATCACTTTTGGAACAAAAACAAGTGTTTTTAGAGTCACTTTAATGCCTGAAATTGGTCGAAATAGAAGCTTCTTAATAGGAGTAAAAGTCTGTAATAATGGCAATTTTGGTCACACAGAGGATTTAAAAAGTAGTTATTCAACATGAGGCACATTCCAAATGACATTTTGAATCAATTTTTCTGCAGTCCAAAAAATCAATTTTCTGATGAAAAACGATGACCCGTGACCTGTCGAAATTTCTCCAGATGGTCAGAAATGGAAATTTTTTAATGTTTAATTTTTTGACTGCAATTGACTATTCCATGTAAATTATCACTTTTGGAACAAAAACAAGTGTGTTTATACTCACTTTAATCCCGGAAATTAGTGGAAATAGAAGCTTCTGAATAGGAGAAAAAGTCTGCAATATTGGCAACTTTGGTCACATTGAGGTTTCAAAAAGTAGTTATTCAACATGAGGCACAATCCAAATGACATTTTGAATCAATTTTTCTACAGTCCAAAAAATCAATTTTCTGATGAAAAACGATGACCCGTGACCTGTCGAAATTTCTCCAGATGGTCAGAAATCGAAATGTATTGTTTAATTTTTTGACTGCAAATGACTATTCCATGTAAATTATCACTTTTGGAACAAAAACAAGTGTGTTTAGAGTCAGTTTAATGCCTGAAATTTGTCGAAAAAGAAGCTTCTGAGTAGGAGAAAATGTCCGTAAAAATGGCAATTTTGGTCACATTGAGGCTTCAAAAAGTAGTTATTCAACATGAGGCACAATCCAAATGACATTTTGAATCAATTTTTCTACAGTCCAAAAAATCAATTTTCTGATGAAAAACGATGACCCGTGACCTGTCGAAATTTCTCCAGATGGTCAGCAATGGAAATGTTTTAATGTTTAATTTTTTGACTGCACATGACTATTCCATGTAAATTATCACTTTTGGAACAAAAATAAGTGTGTTTAGACTCACTTTAATGACTGAAATTGGTCGAAATAGAAGCTTCTGAATAGGAGAAAAAGTCTGTAATAATGGCAATTTTGGTCACATTGAGGCTTTAAAAAGTAGTTATTCAACATGAGGCACATTCCAAATGACATTTTGAATCAATTTTTCTACAGTCCAAAAAATCAATTTTCTGACGAAAAACGATGACCCGTGACCTGTCGAAATTTCTCCAGATGGTCAGAAATGGAAATTTTTTAATGTTTAATTTTTTGACTGCAATTGACTATTCCATGTAAATTATCACTTTTGGAACAAAAACAAGTGTGTTTAGACTCACTTTAATGCCTGAAATTGTTCGAAATAGAAGCTTCTGAATAGGAGAAAAAGTCTGCAATAATGGCACTTTTGGTCACACAGAGGATTTAAAAAGTAGTTATTCAACATGAGGCACATTCCAAATGACATTTTGAATCAATTTTTCTGCAGTCCAAAAAATCAATTTTCTGATGAAAAACGATGACCCGTGACCTGTCGAAATTTCTCCAGATGGTCAGAAATGGAAATTTTTTAATGTTTAATTTTTTGACTGCAATTGACTATTCCATGTAAATTATCACTTTTGGAACAAAAACAAGTGTGTTTAGACTCACTTTAATCCCGGAAATTAGTGGAAATAGAAGCTTCTGACTAGGAGAAAAAGTCTGCAATAATGGCAATTTTGGTCACATTGAGGTTTCAAAAAGTAGTTATTCAACATGAGGCACAATCCAAATGACATTTTGAATCAATTTTTCTACAGTCCAAAAAATCAATTTTCTGATGAAAAACGATGACCCGTGACCTGTCGAAATTTCTCCAGATGGTCAGCAATGGAAATGTTTTAATGTTTAATTTTTTGACTGCACATGACTATTCCATGTAAATTATCACTTTTGGAACAAAAACAAGTGTTTTTAGAGTCACGTTAATGCCTGAAATTGGTCGAAATAGAAGCTTCTGAATAGGAGAAAAAGTCTGCAATAATGGCACTTTTGGTCACACAGAGGATTTAAAAAGTAGTTATTCAACATGAGGCACATTCCAAATGACATTTTGAATCAATTTTTGCAGTCCAAAAAATCAATTTTCTGATGAAAAACGATGACCCGTGACCTGTCGAAATTTCTCCAGATGGTCAGAAATGGAAATTTTTTAATGTTTAATTTTTTGACTGCAATTGACTATTCCATGTAAATTATCACTTTTGGAACAAAAACAAGTGTGTTTAGACTCACTTTAATCCCGGAAATTAGTGGAAATAGAAGCTTCTGACTAGGAGAAAAAGTCTGCAATAATGGCAATTTTGGTCACATTGAGGTTTCAAAAAGTAGTTAATTCAACATGAGGCACAATCCAAATGACATTTTGAATCAATTTTTCTACAGTCCAAAAAATCAATTTTCTGATGAAAAACGATGACCCGTGACCTGTCGAAATTTCTCCAGATGGTCAGCAATGGAAATGTTTTAATGTTTAATTTTTTGACTGCACATGACTATTCCATGTAAATTATCACTTTTGGAACAAAAACAAGTGTTTTTAGAGTCACGTTAATGCCTGAAATTGGTCGAAATAGAAGCTTCTGAATAGGAGAAAAAGTCTGTACTAATGGCAATTTTGGTCACATTGAGGCTTTAAAAAGTAGTTTTTCAACATGAGGCACATTCCAAATGACATTTTGAATCAATTTTTCTACAGTCCAAAAAATCAATTTTCTGATGAAAAACGATGACCCGTGACCTGTCGAAATTTCTCCAGATGGTCAGAAATCGAAATTTTTATTGTTTAATTTTTTGACTGCAAATGACTATTCCATGTAAATTATCACTTTTGGAACAAAAACAAGTGTGTTTAGAGTCAGTTTAATGCCTGAAATTGGTCGAAAAAAGCTTCTGAGTAGGAGAAAATGTCCGTAAAAATGGCAATTTTGGTCACCTTGATGCTTCAAAAAGTAGTTATTCAACATGAGGCACATTCCAAATGACATTTTGAATCAATTTTTCTACGGTCCAGAAAATCAATTTTATGATGAAAAACGATGACCCGTGACCTGTCGAAATTTCTCCAGATTGTCAGAAATGGAAATGTTTTAATGTTTAATATTTTGACTGCAAATGACTATTCCATGTAAATTATCACTTTTGGAACAAAAATAAGTGTGTTTAGACTCACTTTAATGACTGAAATTGGTCGAAATAGAAGCTTCTGAATAGGAGAAAAAGTCTGCAATAATGGCACTTTTGGTCACATTGAGGTTTCAAAAAGTATTTATTCAACATGAGGCACAATCCAAATGACATTTTAAATCAATTTTTTACAGTCCAAAAAATCAATTTTCTGATGAAAAACGATGACCCGTGACCTGTCGAAATTTCTCCAGATGTTCAGAAATCGAAATTTTTATTGTTTAATTTTTTGACTGCAAATGACTATTCCATGTAAATTATCACTTTTGGAACAAAAATAAGTGTGTTTAGACTCACTTTAATGACTGAAATTGGTCGAAATAGAAGCTTCTGAATAGGAGAAAAAGTCTGTAATAATGGCAATTTTGGTCACATTGAGGCTTTAAAAAGTAGTTATTCAACATGAGGCACATTCCAAATGACATTTTGAATCAATTTTTCTGCAGTCCAAAAAATCAATTTTCTGATGAAAAACGATGACCCGTGACCTGTCGAAATTTCTCCAGATGGTCAGAAATGGAAATTTTTTAATGTTTAATTTTTTGACTGCAATTGACTATTCCATGTAAATTATCACTTTTGGAACAAAAACAAGTGTGTTTAGACTCACTTTAATGCCTGAAATTAGTCGAAATAGAAGCTTCTGAATAGGAGAAAAAGTCTGCAATAATGGCAATTTTGGTCACATTAAGGTTTCAAAAAGTAGTTATTCAACATGAGGCACAATCCAAATGACATTTTGAATCAATTTTTCTACAGTCCAAAAAATCAATTTTCTGATGAAAAACGATGACCCGTGACCTGTCGAAATTTCTCCAGATGGTCAGAAATCGAAATTTGTATTGTTTAATTTTTTGACTGCAAATGACTATTCCATGTAAATTATCACTTTTGGAACAAAAACAAGTGTGTTTAGACTCACTTTAATGACTGAAATTGGTCGAAATAGAAGCTTCTGAATAGGAGAAAAAGTCTGTAATAATGGCAATTTTGGTCACATTGAGGCTTTAAAAAGTAGTTATTCAACATGAGGCACATTCCAAATGACATTTTGAATCAATTTTTCTACAGTCCAAAAAATCAATTTTCTAATGAAAAACGATGACCCGTGACCTGTCGAAATTTCTCCAGATGGTCAGAAATGGAAATTTTTTAATGTTTAAATTTTTTGACTGCAATTGACTATTCCATGTAAATTATCACTTTTGGAACAAAAACAAGTGTGTTTAGACTCACTTTAATGCCTGAAATTAGTGGAAATAGAAGCTTCTGAATAGGAGAAAAAGTCTGAAATAATGGCAATTTTGGTCACATTGAGGTTTCAAAAAGTAGTTATTCAACATGAGGCACAATCCAAATGACATTTTGAATCAATTTTTCTACAGTCCAAAAAATCAATTTTCTGATGAAAAACGATGACCCGTGACCTGTCGAAATTTCTCCAGATGGTCAGAAATCGAAATTTGTATTGTTTAATTTTTTGACTGCAAATGACTATTCCATGTAAATTATCACTTTTGGAACAAAAACAAGTGTGTTTAGAGTCAGTTTAATGCCTGAAATTTGCCGAAAAAGAAGCTTCTGAGTAGGAGAAAATGTCCGTAAAAATGGCGATTTTGGTCACATTGAGGCTTCAAAAAGTAGTTATTCAACATGAGGCACATTCCAAATGACATTTTGAATCAATTTTTCTACAGTCCAGAAAATCTATTTTCTGATGAAAAAGGATGACCCTTGACCTGTCGAAATTTCTCCAGATGGTCAGAAATGGAAATGTTTTAATGTTTAATTTTTTGACTGCAAATGACTATTCCATGTAAATTATCACTTTTGGAACAAAAACAAGTGTTTTTAGAGTCACGTTAATGCCTGAAATTGGTCGAAATAGAAGCTTCTGAATAGGAGAAAAAGTCTGTAATAATGGCAATTTTGGTCACATTGAGGCTTTAAAAAGTAGTTATTCAACATGAGGCACATTCCAAATGACATTTTGAATCAATTTTTCTACAGTCCAAAAAATCAATTTTCTGATGAAAAACGATGACCCGTGACCTGTCGAAATTTCTCCAGATGGTCAGAAATCAAAATTTTTATTGTTTAATTTTTTGACTGCAAATGACTATTCCACGTAAATTATCACTTTTGGAACAAAAATAAGTGTGTTTAGACTCACTTTAATGACTGAAATTGGTCGAAATAGAAGCTTCTGAATAGGAGAAAAAGTCTGTAATAATGGCAATTTTGGTCACATTGAGGCTTTAAAAAGTAGTTATTCAACATGAGGCACATTCCAAATGACATTTTGAATAAATTTTTCTACAGTCCAAAAAATCAATTTTCTGATGAAAAACGATGACCCGTGACCTGTCGAAATTTCTCCAGATGGTCAGAAATGGAAATTTTTTAATGTTTAATTTTTTGATTGCAATTGACTATTCCATGTAAATTATCACTTTTGGAACAAAAACAAGTGTGTTTAGACTCACTTTAATGCCTGAAATTAGTCGAAATAGAAGCTTCTGAATAGGAGAAAAAGTCTGCAATAATGGCAATTTTGGTCAAATTGAGGTTTCAAAAAGTAGTTATTCAACATGAGGCACAATCCAAATGACATTTTGAATCAATTTTTCTACAGTCCAGAAAATCAATTTTCTGATGAAAAAGGATGACCCGTGACCTGTCGAAATTTCTCCAGATGGTCAGAAATGGAAATGTTTTAATGTTTAATTTTTTGACTGCAAATGACTATTCCATGTAAATTATCACTTTTGGAACAAAAACAAGTGTTTTTAGAGTCACTTTAATGCCTGAAATTGGTCGAAATAGAAGCTTCTTAATAGGAGTAAAAGTCTGTAATAATGGCAATTTTGGTCACACAGAGGATTTAAAAAGTAGTTATTCAACATGAGGCACATTCCAAATGAAATTTTGAATCAATTTTTCTGCAGTCCAAAAAATCAATTTTCTGATGAAAAACGATGACCCGTGACCTGTCGAAATTTCTCCAGATGGTCAGAAATCGAAATTTGTATTGTTTAATTTTTTGACTGCAAATGACTATTCCATGTAAATTATCTCTTTTGGAACAAAAACAAGTGTGTTTAGAGTCAGTTTAATGCCTGAAATTTGCCGAAAAAGAAGCTTCTGAGTAGGAGAAAATGTCCGTAAAAATGGCAATTTTGGTCACATTGAGGCTTCAAAAAGTAGTTATTCAACATGAGGCACATTCCAAATGACATTTTGAATCAATTTTTCTACAGTCCAGAAAATCTATTTTCTGATGAAAAAGGATGACCCGTGACCTGTCGAAATTTCTCCAGATGGTCAGAAATGGAAATGTTTTAATGTTTAATTTTTTGACTGCAAATGACTATTCCATGTAAATTATCACTTTTGGAACAAAAACAAGTGTTTTTAGAGTCACGTTAATGCCTGAAATTGGTCGAAATAGAAGCTTCTGAATAGGAGAAAAAGTCTGTAATAATGGCAATTTTGGTCACATTGAGGCTTTAAAAAGTAGTTATTCAACATGAGGCACATTCCAAATGACATTTTGAATCAATTTTTCTACAGTCCAAAAAATCAATTTTCTGATGAAAAACGATGACCCGTGACCTGTCGAAATTTCTCCAGATGGTCAGAAATCGAAAAAAATTTTGTTTAATTTTTTGACTGCAAATGAATATTCTATGTAAATTATCACTTTTGGAACAAAAACAAGTGTGTTTAGAGTCAGTTTAATGCCTGAAATTGGTCGAAAAAGAAGCTTCTGAGTAGGAGAAAATGTCCGTAAAAATGGCAATTTTGGTCACCTGAGGCTTCAAAAAGTAGTTATTCAACATGAGGCACATTCCAAATGACATTTTGAATCAATTTTTCTACAGTCCAGAAAATCAATTTTCTGATGAAAAATGATGACCCGTGACCTGTCGAAATTTCTCCAGATGTTCAGAAATCGAAATTTTTATTGTTTAATTTTTTGACTGCAAATGACTATTCCATGTAAATTATCACTTTTGGAACAAAAATAAGTGTGTTTAGACTCACTTTAATGACTGAAATTGGTCGAAATAGAAGCTTCTGAATAGGAGAAAAAGTCTGTAATAATGGCAATTTTGGTCACATTGAGGCTTTAAAAAGTAGTTATTCAACATGAGGCACATTCCAAATGACATTTTGAATCAATTTTTCTGCAGTCCAAAAAATCAATTTTCTGATGAAAAACGATGACCCGTGACCTGTCGAAATTTCTCCAGATGGTCAGAAATGGAAATTTTTTAATGTTTAATTTTTTGACTGCAATTGACTATTCCATGTAAATTATCACTTTTGGAACAAAAACAAGTGTGTTTAGACTCACTTTAATGCCTGAAATTAGTCGAAATAGAAGCTTCTGAATAGGAGAAAAAGTCTGCAATAATGGCAATTTTGGTCACATTAAGGTTTCAAAAAGTAGTTATTCAACATGAGGCACAATCCAAATGACATTTTGAATCAATTTTTCTACAGTCCAAAAAATCAATTTTCTGATGAAAAACGATGACCCGTGACCTGTCGAAATTTCTCCAGATGGTCAGAAATTGAAATTTGTATTGTTTAAGTTTTTGACTGCAAATGACTATTCCATGTAAATTATCACTTTTGGAACAAAAATGAGTGTGTTTAGAGTCAGTTTAATGCCTGAAATTGGTCGAAAAAGAAGCTTCTGAGTAGGAGAAAATGTCCGTAAAAATGGCAATTTTGGTCACCTGAGGCTTCAAAAAGTAGTTATTCAACATGAGGCACATTCCAAATGACATTTTGAATCAATTTTTCTACAGTCCAGAAAATCAATTTTCTGATGAAAAATGATGACCCGTGACCTGTCGAAATTTCTCCAGATGGTCAGAAATGGAAATGTTTTAATGTTTAATTTTTTGACTGCAAATGACTATTCCATGTAAATTATCACTTTTGGAACTAAAATATGTGTGTTTAGAGTCACTTTAATGCCTGAAATTGTTCGAAATAGAAGCTTCTGAATAGGAGAAAAAGTCTGCAATAATGGCACTTTTGGTCACATTGAGGTTTCAAAAAGTAGTTATTCAACATGAGGCACAATCCAAATGACATTTTAAATCAATTTTTTTACAGTCCAAAAAATCAATTTTCTGATGAAAAACGATGACCCGTGACCTGTCGAAATTTCTCCAGATGGTCAGAAATCGAAATTTTTATTGTTTAATTTTTTGACTGCAAATGACTATTCCATGTAAATTATCACTTTTGGAACAAAAATAAGTGTGTTTAGACTCACTTTAATGACTGAAATTGGTCGAAATAGAAGCTTCTGAATAGGAGAAAGAGTCTGTAATAATGGCAATTTTGGTCACATTGAGGCTTTAAAAAGTAGTTATTCAACATGAGGCACATTCCAAATGACATTTTGAATCAATTTTTCTACAGTCCAAAAAATCAATTTTCTGATGAAAAACGATGACCCGTGACCTGTCGAAATTTCTCCAGATGGTCAGAAATCGAAATTTTTATTGTTTAATTTTTTGACTGCAAATGACTATTCCATGTAAATTATCACTTTTGGAACAAAAATAAGTGTGTTTAGACTCACTTTAATGACTGAAATTGGTCGAAATAGAAGCTTCTGAATAGGAGAAAAAGTCTGTAATAATGGCAATTTTGGTCACATTGAGGCTTTAAAAAGTAGTTATTCAACATGAGGCACATTCCAAATGACATTTTGAATCAATTTTTCTACAGTCCAAAAAATCAATTTTCTGATGAAAAACGATGACCCGTGACCTGTCGAAATTTCTCCAGATGGTCAGAAATGGAAATTTTTTAATGTTTAATTTTTTGATTTCAATTGACTATTCCATGTAAATTATCACTTTTGGAACAAAAACAAGTGTGTTTAGACTCACTTTAATGCCTGAAATTAGTCGAAATAGAAGCTTCTGAATAGGAGAAAAAGTCTGCAATAATGGCAATTTTGGTCAAATTGAGGTTTCAAAAAGTAGTTATTCAACATGAGGCACAATCCAAATGACATTTTGAATCAATTTTTCTACAGTCCAGAATATCAATTTTCTGATGAAAAAGGATGACCCGTGACCTGTCGAAATTTCTCCAGATGGTCAGAAATGGAAATGTTTTAATGTTTAATTTTTTGACTGCAAATGACTATTCCATGTCAATTATCACTTTTGGAACAAAAACAAGTGTTTTTAGAGTCACTTTAATGCCTGAAATTGGTCGAAATAGAAGCTTCTTAATAGGAGTAAAAGTCTGTAATAATGGCAATTTTGGTCACACAGAGGATTTAAAAAGTAGTTATTCAACATGAGGCACATTCCAAATGAAATTTTGAATCAATTTTTCTGCAGTCCAAAAAATCAATTTTCTGATGAAAAACGATGACCCGTGACCTGTCGAAATTTCTCCAGATGGTCAGAAATCGAAATTTGTATTGTTTAATTTTTTGACTGCAAATGACTATTCCATGTAAATTATCTCTTTTGGAACAAAAACAAGTGTGTTTAGAGTCAGTTTAATGCCTGAAATTTGTCGAAAAAGAAGCTTCTGAGTAGGAGAAAATGTCCGTAAAAATGGCAATTTTGGTCACATTGAGGCTTCAAAAAGTAGTTATTCAACATGAGGCACATTCCAAATGACATTTTGAATCAATTTTTCTACAGTCCAAAAAATCAATTTTCTGATGAAAAACGATGACCCGTGACCTGTCGAAATTTCTCCAGATGGTCAGAAATGGAAATATTTTAATGTTTAATTTTTTGACTGCAATTGACTATTCCATGTAAATTATCACTTTTGGAACAAAAACAAATGTGTTTAGAGT
The DNA here is from genome assembly GCF_964204655.1 of Triturus cristatus. Taxonomy (NCBI): domain Eukaryota; kingdom Metazoa; phylum Chordata; class Amphibia; order Caudata; family Salamandridae; genus Triturus; species Triturus cristatus. The sequence continues at coordinate 1,196,793,014 of NC_140589.1, read as the reverse complement.
CAGTTTAATGCCTGAAATTTGTCGAAAAAGAAGCTTCTGAGTAGGAGAAAATGTCCGTAAAAATGACAATTTTGGTCACATTGAGGCTTCAAAAAGTAGTTATTCAACATGAGGCACATTCCAAATGACATTTTGAATCAATTTTTCTACAGTCCAGAAAATCTATTTTCTGATGAAAAAGGATGACCCGTGACCTGTCGAAATTTCTCCAGATGGTCAGAAATGGAAATGTTTTAATGTTTAATTTTTTTACTGCAAATGACTATTCCATGTAAATTATCACTTTTGGAACAAAAACAAGTGTTTTTAGAGTCACGTTAATGCCTGAAATTGGTCGAAATAGAAGCTTCTGAATAGGAGAAAAAGTCTGTAATAATGGCAATTTTGGTCACATTGAGGCTTTAAAAAGTAGTTATTCAACATGAGGCACATTCCAAATGACATTTTGAATCAATTTTTCTACAGTCCAAAAAATCAATTTTCTGATGAAAAACGATGACCCGTGACCTGTCGAAATTTCTCCAGATGGTCAGAAATCGAAAAAAATGTTGTTTAATTTTTTGACTGCAAATGACTATTCTATGTAAATTATCACTTTTGGAACAAAAACAAGTGTGTTTAGAGTCAGTTTAATGCCTGAAATTGGTCGAAAAAGAAGCTTCTGAGCAGGAGAAAATGTCCGTAAAAATGGCAATTTTGGTCACCTGAGGCTTCAATAAGTAGTTATTCAACATGAGGCACATTCCAAATGACATTTTGAATCAATTTTTCTACAGTCCAGAAAATCAATTTTCTGATGAAAAATGATGACCCGTGACCTGTCGAAATTTCTCCAGATGGTCAGAAATGGAAATGTTTTAATGTTTAATTTTTTGACTGCAAATGACTATTCCATGTAAATTATCACTTTTGGAACTAAAATAAGTGTGTTTAGAGTCACTTTAATGCCTGAAATTGTTCGAAATAGAAGCTTCTGAATAGGAGAAAAAGTCTGCAATAATGGCACTTTTGGTCACATTGAGGTTTCAAAAAGTAGTTATTCAACATGAGGCACAATCCAAATGACATTTTAAATCAATTTTTTTACAGTCCAAAAAATCAATTTTCTGATGAAAAACGATGACCCGTGACCTGTCGAAATTTCTCCAGATGGTCAGAAATCGAAATTTTTATTGTTTAATTTTTTGACTGCAAATGACTATTCCATGTAAATTATCACTTTTGGAACAAAAATAAGTGTGTTTAGACTCACTTTAATGACTGAAATTGGTCGAAATAGAAGCTTCTGAATAGGAGAAAAAGTCTGTAATAATGGCAATTTTGGTCACATTGAGGCTTTAAAAAGTAGTTATTCAACATGAGGCACATTCCAAATGACATTTTGAATCAATTTTTCTACAGTCCAAAAAATCAATTTTCTGACGAAAAACGATGACCCGTGACCTGTCGAAATTTCTCCAGATGGTCAGAAATGGAAATTTTTTAATGTTTAATTTTTTGACTGCAATTGACTATTCCATGTAAATTATCACTTTTGGAACAAAAACAAGTGTGTTTAGACTCACTTTAATGCCTGAAATTGTTCGAAATAGAAGCTTCTGAATAGGAGAAAAAGTCTGCAATAATGGCACTTTTGGTCACACAGAGGATTTAAAAAGTAGTTATTCAACATGAGGCACATTCCAAATGACATTTTGAATCAATTTTTCTGCAGTCCAAAAAATCAATTTTCTGATGAAAAACGATGACCCGTGACCTGTCGAAATTTCTCCAGATGGTCAGAAATGGAAATTTTTTAATGTTTAATTTTTTGACTGCAAATGACTATTCTATGTAAATTATCACTTTTGGAACAAAAACAAGTGTTTTTAGAGTCACGTTAATGCCTGAAATTGGTCGAAATAGAAGCTTCTGAATAGGAGAAAAAGTCTGTACTAATGGCAATTTTGGTCACATTGAGGCTTTAAAAAGTAGTTATTCAACATGAGGCACATTCCAAATGACATTTTGAATCAATTTTTCTACAGTCCAAAAAATCAATTTTCTGATGAAAAACGATGACCCGTGACCTGTCGAAATTTCTCCAGATGGTCAGAAATCGAAATTTATATTGTTTAATTTTTTGACTGCAAATGACTATTCCATGTAAATTATCACTTTTGGAACAAAAACAAGTGTGTTTAGAGTCAGTTTAATGCCTGAAATTGGTCGAAAAAGAAGCTTCTGAGTAGGAGAAAATGTCCGTAAAAATGGCAATTTTGGTCACATTGAGGCTTTAAAAAGTAGTTATTCAACATGAGGCACATTCCAAATGACATTTTGAATCAATTTTTCTACGGTCCAGAAAATCAATTTTATGATGAAAAAGGATGACCCGTGACCTGTCGAAATTTCTCCAGATTGTCAGAAATGGAAATGTTTTAATGTTTAATTTTTTGACTGCAAATGACTATTCCATGTAAATTATCACTTTTGGAACAAAAATAAGTGTGTTTAGACTCACTTTAATGACTGAAATTGGTCGAAATAGAAGCTTCTGAATAGGAGAAAAAGTCTGCAATAATGGCACTTTTGGTCACATTGAGGTTTCAAAAAGTATTTATTCAACATGAGGCACAATCCAAATGACATTTTAAATCAATTTTTTACAGTCCAAAAAATCAATTTTCTGATGAAAAACGATGACCCGTGACCTGTCGAAATTTCTCCAGATGTTCAGAAATCGAAATTTTTATTGTTTAATTTTTTGACTGCAAATGACTATTCCATGTAAATTATCACTTTTGGAACAAAAATAAGTGTGTTTAGACTCACTTTAATGACTAAAATTGGTCGAAATAGAAGCTTCTGAATAGGAGAAAAAGTCTGTAATAATGGCAATTTTGGTCACATTGAGGCTTTAAAAAGTAGTTATTCAACATGAGGCACATTCCAAATGACATTTTGAATCAATTTTTCTGCAGTCCAAAAAATCAATTTTCTGATGAAAAACAATGACCCGTGACCTGTCGAAATTTCTCCAGATGGTCAGAAATGGAAATTTTTTAATGTTTAATTTTTTGACTGCAATTGACTATTCCATGTAAATTATCACTTTTGGAACAAAAACAAGTGTGTTTAGACTCACTTTAATGCCTGAAATTAGTCGAAATAGAAGCTTCTGAATAGGAGAAAAAGTCTGCAATAATGGCAATTTTGGTCACATTAAGGTTTCAAAAAGTAGTTATTCAACATGAGGCACAATTCAAATGACATTTTGAATCAATTTTTCTACAGTCCAAAAAATCTATTTTCTGATGAAAAACGATGACCCGTGACCTGTCGAAATTTCTCCAGATGGTCAGAAATCGAAATTTGTATTGTTTAATTTTTTGACTGCAAATGACTATTCCATGTAAATTATCACTTTTGGAACAAAAATAAGTGTGTTTAGACTCACTTTAATGACTGAAATTGGTCGAAATAGAAGCTTCTGAATAGGAGAAAAAGTCTGTAATAATGGCAATTTTGGTCACATTGAGGCTTTAAAAAGTAGTTATTCAACATGAGGCACATTCCAAATGACATTTTGAATCAATTTTTCTACAGTCCAAAAATTAAATTTTCTAATGAAAAACGATGACCCGTGACCTGTCGAAATTTCTCCAGATGGTCAGAAATGGAAATTTTTTAATGTTTAAATTTTTTGACTGCAATTGACTATTCCATGTAAATTATCACTTTTGGAACAAAAACAAGTGTGTTTAGACTCACTTTAATGCCTGAAATTAGTGGAAATAGAAGCTTCTGAATAGGAGAAAAAGTCTGAAATAATGGCAATTTTGGTCACATTGAGGTTTCAAAAAGTAGTTATTCAACATGAGGCACAATCCAAATGACATTTTGAATCAATTTTTCTACAGTCCAAAAAATCAATTTTCTGATGAAAAACGATGACCCGTGATCTGTCGAAATTTCTCCAGATGGTCAGAAATCGAAATTTGTATTGTTTAATTTTTTGACTGCAAATGACTATTCTATGTAAATTATCACTTTTGGAACAAAAACAAGTGTGTTTAGAGTCAGTTTAATGCCTGAAATTGGTCGAAATAGAAGCTTCTGAATAGGAGAAAAAGTCTGTAATAATGGCAATTTTGGTCACATTGAGGCTTTAAAAAGTAGTTATTCAACATGAGGCACATTCCAAATGACATTTTGAATCAATTTTTCTACAGTCCAAAAAATCAATTTTCTGATGAAAAACGATGACCCGTGACCTGTCGAAATTTCTCCAGATGGTCAGAAATCGAAATTTTTTTTGTTTAATTTTTTGACTGCAAATGACTATTCCATGTAAATTATCACTTTTGGAACAAAAATAAGTGTGTTTAGACTCACTTTAATGACTGAAATTGGTCGAAATAGAAGCTTCTGAATAGCAGAAAAAGTCTGTAATAATGGCAATTTTGGTCACATTGAGGCTTTAAAAAGTAGTTATTCAACATGAGGCACATTCCAAATGACATTTTGAATCAATTTTTCTGCAGTCCAAAAAATCAATTTTCTGATGAAAAACGATGACCCGTGACCTGTCGAAATTTCTCCAGATGGTCAGAAATCGAAATTTTTATTGTTTAATTTTTTGACTGCAAATGACTATTCCATGTAAATTATCACTTTTGGAACAAAAATAAGTGTGTTTAGACTCACTTTAATGACTGAAATTGGTCGAAATAGAAGCTTCTGAATAGGAGAAAAAGTCTGTAATAATGGCAATTTTGGTCACATTGAGGCTTTAAAAAGTAGTTATTCAACATGAGGCACATTCCAAATGACATTTTGAATCAATTTTTCTACAGTCCAAAAAATCAATTTTCTGACGAAAAACGATGACCCGTGACCTGTCGAAATTTCTCCAGATGGTCAGAAATGGAAATTTTTTAATGTTTAATTTTTTGACTGCAATTGACTATTCCATGTAAATTATCACTTTTGGAACAAAAACAAGTGTGTTTAGACTCACTTTAATGCCTGAAATTGTTCGAAATAGAAGCTTCTGAATAGGAGAAAAAGTCTGCAATAATGGCACTTTTGGTCACACAGAGGATTTAAAAAGTAGTTATTCAACATGAGGCACATTCCAAATGACATTTTGAATCAATTTTTCTGCAGTCCAAAAAATCAATTTTCTGATGAAAAACGATGACCCGTGACCTGTCGAAATTTCTCCAGATGGTCAGAAATGGAAATTTTTTAATGTTTAATTTTTTGACTGCAAATGACTATTCTATGTAAATTATCACTTTTGGAACAAAAACAAGTGTTTTTAGAGTCACGTTAATGCCTGAAATTGGTCGAAATAGAAGCTTCTGAATAGGAGAAAAAGTCTGTACTAATGGCAATTTTGGTCACATTGAGGCTTTAAAAAGTAGTTATTCAACATGAGGCACATTCCAAATGACATTTTGAATCAATTTTTCTACAGTCCAAAAAATCAATTTTCTGATGAAAAACGATGACCCGTGACCTGTCGAAATTTCTCCAGATGGTCAGAAATCGAAATTTATATTGTTTAATTTTTTGACTGCAAATGACTATTCCATGTAAATTATCACTTTTGGAACAAAAACAAGTGTGTTTAGAGTCAGTTTAATGCCTGAAATTGGTCGAAAAAGAAGCTTCTGAGTAGGAGAAAATGTCCGTAAAAATGGCAATTTTGGTCACATTGAGGCTTTAAAAAGTAGTTATTCAACATGAGGCACATTCCAAATGACATTTTGAATCAATTTTTCTACGGTCCAGAAAATCAATTTAATGATGAAAAAGGATGACCCGTGACCTGTCGAAATTTCTCCAGATTGTCAGAAATGGAAATGTTTTAATGTTTAATTTTTTGACTGCAAATGACTATTCCATGTAAATTATCACTTTTGGAACAAAAATAAGTGTGTTTAGACTCACTTTAATGACTGAAATTGGTCGAAATAGAAGCTTCTGAATAGGAGAAAAAGTCTGCAATAATGGCACTTTTGGTCACATTGAGGTTTCAAAAAGTATTTATTCAACATGAGGCACAATCCAAATGACATTTTAAATCAATTTTTTACAGTCCAAAAAATCAATTTTCTGATGAAAAACGATGACCCGTGACCTGTCGAAATTTCTCCAGATGTTCAGAAATCGAAATTTTTATTGTTTAATTTTTTGACTGCAAATGACTATTCCATGTAAATTATCACTTTTGGAACAAAAATAAGTGTGTTTAGACTCACTTTAATGACTAAAATTGGTCGAAATAGAAGCTTCTGAATAGGAGAAAAAGTCTGTAATAATGGCAATTTTGGTCACATTGAGGCTTTAAAAAGTAGTTATTCAACATGAGGCACATTCCAAATGACATTTTGAATCAATTTTTCTGCAGTCCAAAAAATCAATTTTCTGATGAAAAACAATGACCCGTGACCTGTCGAAATTTCTCCAGATGGTCAGAAATGGAAATTTTTTAATGTTTAATTTTTTGACTGCAATTGACTATTCCATGTAAATTATCACTTTTGGAACAAAAACAAGTGTGTTTAGACTCACTTTAATGCCTGAAATTAGTCGAAATAGAAGCTTCTGAATAGGAGAAAAAGTCTGCAATAATGGCAATTTTGGTCACATTAAGGTTTCAAAAAGTAGTTATTCAACATGAGGCACAATTCAAATGACATTTTGAATCAATTTTTCTACAGTCCAAAAAATCTATTTTCTGATGAAAAACGATGACCCGTGACCTGTCGAAATTTCTCCAGATGGTCAGAAATCGAAATTTGTATTGTTTAATTTTTTGACTGCAAATGACTATTCCATGTAAATTATCACTTTTGGAACAAAAATAAGTGTGTTTAGACTCACTTTAATGACTGAAATTGGTCGAAATAGAAGCTTCTGAATAGGAGAAAAAGTCTGTAATAATGGCAATTTTGGTCACATTGAGGCTTTAAAAAGTAGTTATTCAACATGAGGCACATTCCAAATGACATTTTGAATCAATTTTTCTACAGTCCAAAAATTAAATTTTCTAATGAAAAACGATGACCCGTGACCTGTCGAAATTTCTCCAGATGGTCAGAAATGGAAATTTTTTAATGTTTAAATTTTTTGACTGCAATTGACTATTCCATGTAAATTATCACTTTTGGAACAAAAACAAGTGTGTTTAGACTCACTTTAATGCCTGAAATTAGTGGAAATAGAAGCTTCTGAATAGGAGAAAAAGTCTGAAATAATGGCAATTTTGGTCACATTGAGGTTTCAAAAAGTAGTTATTCAACATGAGGCACAATCCAAATGACATTTTGAATCAATTTTTCTACAGTCCAAAAAATCAATTTTCTGATGAAAAACGATGACCCGTGATCTGTCGAAATTTCTCCAGATGGTCAGAAATCGAAATTTGTATTGTTTAATTTTTTGACTGCAAATGACTATTCTATGTAAATTATCACTTTTGGAACAAAAACAAGTGTGTTTAGAGTCAGTTTAATGCCTGAAATTGGTCGAAATAGAAGCTTCTGAATAGGAGAAAAAGTCTGTAATAATGGCAATTTTGGTCACATTGAGGCTTTAAAAAGTAGTTATTCAACATGAGGCACATTCCAAATGACATTTTGAATCAATTTTTCTACAGTCCAAAAAATCAATTTTCTGATGAAAAACGATGACCCGTGACCTGTCGAAATTTCTCCAGATGGTCAGAAATCGAAATTTTTTTTGTTTAATTTTTTGACTGCAAATGACTATTCCATGTAAATTATCACTTTTGGAACAAAAATAAGTGTGTTTAGACTCACTTTAATGACTGAAATTGGTCGAAATAGAAGCTTCTGAATAGCAGAAAAAGTCTGTAATAATGGCAATTTTGGTCACATTGAGGCTTTAAAAAGTAGTTATTCAACATGAGGCACATTCCAAATGACATTTTGAATCAATTTTTCTGCAGTCCAAAAAATCAATTTTCTGATGAAAAACGATGACCCGTGACCTGTCGAAATTTCTCCAGATGGTCAGAAATGGAAATTTTTTAATGTTTAATTTTTTGACTGCAATTGACTATTCCATGTAAATTATCACTTTTGGAACAAAAACAAGTGTGTTTAGACTCACTTTAATGCCTGAAATTAGTCGAAATAGAAGCTTCTGAATAGGAGAAAAAGTCAGCAATAATGGCAATTTTGGTCACATTAAGGTTTCAAAAAGTAGTTATTCAACATGAGGCACAATCCAAATGACATTTTGAATCAATTTTTCTACAGTCCAAAAAATCAATTTTCTGATGAAAAACGATGACCCGTGACCTGTCGAAATTTCTCCAGATGGTCAGAAATCGAAATTTGTATTGTTTAATTTTTTGACTGCAAATGACTATTCCATGTAAATTATCACTTTTGGAACAAAAATGAGTGTGTTTAGAGTCAGTTTAATGCCTGAAATTGGTCGAAAAAGAAGCTTCTGAGTAGGAGAAAATGTCCGTAAAAATGGCAATTTTGGTCACCTGAGGCTTCAAAAAGTAGTTATTCAACATGAGGCACATTCCAAATGACATTTTGAATCAATTTTTCTACAGTCCAGAAAATCAATTTTCTGATGAAAAATGATGACCCGTGACCTGTCGAAATTTCTCCAGATGGTCAGAAATGGAAATGTTTTAATGTTTAATTTTTTGACTGCAAATGACTATTCCATGTAAATTATCACTTTTGGAACTAAAATATGTGTGTTTAGAGTCACTTTAATGCCTGAAATTGTTCGAAATAGAAGCTTCTGAATAGGAGAAAAAGTCTGCAATAATGGCACTTTTGGTCACATTGAGGTTTCAAAAAGTAGTTATTCAACATGAGGCACAATCCAAATGACATTTTAAATCAATTTTTTTACAGTCCAAAAAATCAATTTTCTGATGAAAAACGATGACCCGTGACCTGTCGAAATTTCTCCAGATGGTCAGAAATCGAAATTTTTATTGTTTAATTTTTTGACTGCAAATGACTATTCCATGTAAATTATCACTTTTAGAACAAAAATAAGTGTGTTTAGACTCACTTTAATGACTGAAATTGGTCGAAATAGAAGCTTCTGAATAGGAGAAAGAGTCTGTAATAATGGCAATTTTGGTCACATTGAGGCTTTAAAAAGTAGTTATTCAACATGAGGCACATTCCAAATGACATTTTGAATCAATTTTTCTACAGTCCAAAAAATCAATTTTCTGATGAAAAACGATGACCCGTGACCTGTCGAAATTTCTCCAGATGGTCAGAAATCGAAATTTTTATTGTTTAATTTTTTGACTGCAAATGACTATTCCATGTAAATTATCACTTTTGGAACAAAAATAAGTGTGTTTAGACTCACTTTAATGACTGAAATTGGTCGAAATAGAAGCTTCTGAATAGGAGAAAAAGTCTGTAATAATGGCAATTTTGGTCACATTGAGGCTTTAAAAAGTAGTTATTCAACATGAGGCACATTCCAAATGACATTTTGAATCAATTTTTCTACAGTCCAAAAAATCAATTTTCTGATGAAAAACGATGACCCGTGACCTGTCGAAATTTCTCCAGATGGTCAGAAATGGAAATTTTTTAATGTTTAATTTTTTGATTGCAATTGACTATTCCATGTAAATTATCACTTTTGGAACAAAAACAAGTGTGTTTAGACTCACTTTAATGCCTGAAATTAGTCGAAATAAAAGCTTCTGAATAGGAGAAAAAGTCTGCAATAATGGCAATTTTGGTCAAATTGAGGTTTCAAAAAGTAGTTATTCAACATGAGGCACAATCCAAATGACATTTTGAATCAATTTTTCTACAGTCCAGAAAATCAATTTTCTGATGAAAAAGGATGACCCGTGACCTGTCGAAATTTCTCCAGATGGTCAGAAATGGAAATGTTTTAATGTTTAATTTTTTGACTGCAAATGACTATTCCATGTAAATTATCACTTTTGGAACAAAAACAAGTGTTTTTAGAGTCACTTTAATGCCTGAAATTGGTCGAAATAGAAGCTTCTTAATAGGAGTGAAAGTCTGGAATAATGGCAATTTTGGTCACACAGAGGATTTAAAAAGTAGTTATTCAACATGAGGCACATTCCAAATGAAATTTTGAATCAATTTTTCTGCAGTCCAAAAAATCAATTTTCTGATGAAAAACGATGACCCGTGACCTGTCGAAATTTCTCCAGATGGTCAGAAATCGAAATTTGTATTGTTTAATTTTTTGACTGCAAATGACTATTCCATGTAAATTATCTCTTTTGGAACAAAAACAAGTGTGTTTAGAGTCAGTTTAATGCCTGAAATTTGTCGAAAAAGAAGCTTCTGAGTAGGAGAAAATGTCCGTAAAAATGGCAATTTTGGTCACATTGAGGCTTCAAAAAGTAGTTATTCAACATGAGGCACATTCCAAATGACATTTTGAATCAATTTTTCTACAGTCCAAAAAATCAATTTTCTGATGAAAAACGATGACCCGTGACCTGTCGAAATTTCTCCAGATGGTCAGAAATGGAAATATTTTAATGTTTAATTTTTTGACTGCAATTGACTATTCCATGTAAATTATCACTTTTGGAACAAAAACAAGTGTGTTTAGACTCACTTTAACGCCTGAAATTAGTCGAAATAGAAGCTTCTGAATAGGAGAAAAAGTCTGCAATAATGGCAATTTTGGTCACATTAAGGTTTCAAAAAGTAGTTATTCAACATGAGGCACAATCCAAATGACATTTTGAATCAATTTTTCTACAGTCCAAAAAATCAATTTTCTGATGAAAAACGATGACCCGTGACCTGTCGAAATTTCTCCAGATGGTCAGAAATCGAAATTTGTATTGTTTAATTTTTTGACTGCAAATGACTATTCCATGTAAATTATCACTTTTGGAACAAAAACAAGTGTGTTTAGAGTCAGTTTAATGCCTGCAATTTGTCGAAAAAGAAGCTTCTGAGTAGGAGAAAATGTCCGTAAAAATGGCAATTTTGGTCACATTGAGGCTTCAAAAAGTAGTTATTCAACATGAGGCACATTCCAAATGACATTTTGAATCAATTTTTCTACAGTCCAGAAAATCTATTTTCTGATGAAAAAGGATGACCCGTGACCTGTCGAAATTTCTCCAGATGGTCAGAAATGGAAATGTTTTAATGTTTAATTTTTTGACTGCAAATGACTATTCCATGTAAATTATCACTTTTGGAACAAAAACAAGTGTTTTTAGAGTCACGTTAATGCCTGAAATTGGTCGAAATAGAAGCTTCTGAATAGGAGAAAAAGTCTGTAATAATGGCAATTTTGGTCACATTGAGGCTTTAAAAAGTAGTTATTCAACATGAGGCACATTCCAAATGACATTTTGAATCAATTTTTCTACAGTCCAAAAAATCAATTTTCTGATGAAAAACGATGACCCGTGACCTGTCGAAATTTCTCCAGATGGTCAGAAATCGAAATTTTTTTTGTTTAATTTTTTGACTGCAAATGACTATTCTATGTAAATTATCACTTTTGGAACAAAAACAAGTGTGTTTAGAGTCAGTTTAATGCCTGAAATTGGTCGAAAAAGAAGCTTCTGAGTAGGAGAAAATGTCCGTAAAAATGGCAATTTTGGTCACCTGAGGCTTCAAAAAGTAGTTATTCAACATGAGGCACATTCCAAATGACATTTTGAATCAATTTTTCTACAGTCCAGAAAATCAATTTTCTGATGAAAAATGATGACCCGTGACCTGTCGAAATTTCTCCAGATGTTCAGAAATCGAAATTTGTATTGTTTAATTTTTTGACTGCAAATGACTATTCCATGTAAATTATCACTTTTGGAACTAAAATAAGTGTGTTTAGAGTCACTTTAATGCCTGAAATTGTTCGAAATAGAAGCTTCTGAATAGGAGAAAAAGTCTGCAATAATGGCACTTTTGGTCACATTGAGGTTTCAAAAAGTAGTTATTCAACATGAGGCACAATCCAAATGACATTTTAAATCAATTTTTTTACAGTCCAAAAAATCAATTTTCTGATGAAAAACGATGACCCGTAACCTGTCGTAATTTCTCCAGATGGTCAGAAATCAAAATTTTTATTGTTTAATTTTTTGACTGCAAATGACTATTCCATGTAAATTATCACTTTTGGAACAAAAATAGGTGTGTTTAGACTCACTTTAATGACGGAAATTGGTCGAAATAGAAGCTTCTGAATAGGAGAAAAAGTCTGTAATAATGGCAATTTTGGTCACATTGAGGCTTTAAAAAGTATTTATTCAACATGAGGCACATTCCAAATGACATTTTGAATCAATTTTTCTACAGTCCAAAAAATCAATTTTCTGATGAAAAACGATGACCCGTGACCTGTCGAAATTTCTCCAGATGGTCAGAAATCGAAATTTTTATTGTTTAATTTTTTGACTGCAAATGACTATTCCATGTAAATTATCACTTTTGGAACAAAAATAAGTGTGTTTAGACTCACTTTAATGACTGAAATTGGTCGAAATAGAAGCTTCTGAATAGGAGAAAAAGTCTGTAATAATGGCAATTTTGGTCACATTGAGGCTTTAAAAAGTAGGTATTCAACATGAGGCACATTCCAAATGACATTTTGAATCAATTTTTCTACAGTCCAAAAAATCAATTTTCTGATGAAAAACGATGACCCGTGACCTGTCGAAATTTCTCCAGATGGTCAGAAATGGAAATTTTTTAATGTTTAATTTTTTGATTGCAATTGACTATTCCATGTAAATTATCACTTTTGGAACAAAAACAAGTGTGTTTAGACTCACTTTAATGCCTGAAATTAGTCGAAATAGAAGCTTCTGAATAGGAGAAAAAGTCTGCAATAATGGCAATTTTGGTCACATTGAGGTTTCAAAAAGTAGTTATTCAACATGAGGCACAATCCAAATGACATTTTGAATCAATTTTTCTACAGTCCAGAAAATCAATTTTCTGATGAAAAAGGATGACCCGTGACCTGTCGAAATTTCTCCAGATGGTCAGAAATGGAAATGTTTTAATGTTTAATTTTTTGACTGCAAATGACTATTCCATGTAAATTATCACTTTTGGAACAAAAACAAGTGTTTTTAGAGTCACTTTAATGCCTGAAATTGGTCGAAATAGAAGCTTCTTAATAGGAGTAAAAGTCTGTAATAATGGCAATTTTGGTCACACTGAGGATTTAAAAAATAGTTATTCAACATGAGGCACATTCCAAATGAAATTTTGAATCAATTTTTCTGCAGTCCAAAAAATCAATTTTCTGATGAAAAACGATGACCCGTGACCTGTCGAAATTTCTCCAGATGGTCAGAAATCGAAATTTGTATTGTTTAATTTTTTGACTGCAAATGACTATTCCATGTAAATTATCTCTTTTGGAACAAAAACAAGTGTGTTTAGAGTCAGTTTAATGCCTGAAATTTGTCGAAAAAGAAGCTTCTGAGTAGGAGAAAATGTCCGTAAAAATGGCAATTTTGGTCACATTGAGGCTTCAAAAAACAGTTATTCAACATGAGGCACATTCCAAATGACATTTTGAATCAATTTTTCTACAGTCCAAAAAATCAATTTTCTGATGAAAAACGATGACCCGTGACCTGTCGAAATTTCTCCAGATGGTCAGAAATGGAAATATTTTAATGTTTAATTTTTTGACTGCAATTGACTATTCCATGTAAATTATCACTTTTGGAACAAAAACAAGTGTGTTTAGACTCACTTTAACGCCTGAAATTAGTCAAAATAGAAGCTTCTGAATAGAGAAAAAGTCTGCAATAATGGCAATTTTGGTCACATTAAGGTTTCAAAAAGTAGTTATTCAACATGAGGCAGAATCCAAATGACATTTTGAATAAATTTTTCTACAGTCCAAAAAATCAATTTTCTGATGAAAAACGATGACCCGTGACCTGTCGAAATTTCTCCAGATGGTCAGAAATCGAAATTTGTATTGTTTAATTTTTTGACTGCAAATGACTATTCCATGTAAATTATCTCTTTTGGAACAAAAACAAGTGTGTTTAGAGTCAGTTTAATGCCTGAAATTTGTCGAAAAAGAAGCTTCTGAGTAGGAGAAAATGTCCGTAAAAATGGCAATTTTGGTCACATTGAGGCTTTAAAAAGTAGTTGTTCAACATGAGGCACATTCCAAATGACATTTTGAATCAATTTTTCTGCAGTCCAAAAAATCAATTTTCTGATGAAAAACGATGACCCGTGACCTGTCGAAATTTCTCCAGATGGTCAGAAATGGAAATTTTTTAATGTTTAATTTTTTGACTGCAATTGACTATTCCATGTAAATTATCACTTTTGGAACAAAAACAAGTGTGTTCAGACTCACTTTAATGCCTGAAATTAGTCGAAATAGAAGCTTCTGAATAGGAGAAAAAGTGTGCAATAATGGCAATTTTGGTCACATTAAGGTTTCAAAAAGTAGTTATTCAACATGAGGCACAATCCAAATGACATTTTGAATCAATTTTTCTACAGTCCAAAAAATCAATTTTCTGATGAAAAACGATGACCCGTGACCTGTCGAAATTTCTCCAGATGGTCAGAAATCGAAATTTGTATTGTTTAATTTTTTGACTGCAAATGACTATTCCATGTAAATTATCACTTTTGGAACAAAAATAAGTGTGTTTAGACTCACTTTAATGACTGAAATTGGTCGAAATAGAAGCTTCTAAATAGGAGAAAAAGTCTGTAATAATGGCAATTTTGGTCACATTGAGGCTTTAAAAAGTAGTTATTCAACATGAGGCACATTCCAAATGACATTTTGAATCAATTTTTCTACAGTCCAAAAAATCAATTTTCTAATGAAAAACGATGACCCGTGACCTGTTGAAATTTCTCCAGATGGTCAGAAATGGAAATTTTTTAATGTTTAAATTTTTTGACTGCAATTGACTATTCCGTGTAAATTATCACTTTTGGAACAAAAACAAGTGTGTTTAGACTCACCTTAATGCCTGAAATTAGTGGAAATAGAAGCTTCTGAATAGGAGAAAAAGTCTGCAATAATGGCAATTTTGGTCACATTGAGGCTTCAAAAAGTAGTTATTCAACATGAGGCACATTCCAAATGACATTTTGAATCAATTTTTCTACAGTCCAGAAAATCTATTTTCTGATGAAAAAGGATGACCCGTGACCTGTCGAAATTTCTCCAGATTGTCAGAAATGGAAATGTTTTAATGTTTAATTTTTTGACTGCAAATGACTATTCCATGTAAATTATCACTTTTGGAACAAAAACAAGTGTTTTTAGAGTCACGTTAATGCCTGAAATTGGTCGAAATAGAAGCTTCTGAATAGGAGAAAAAGTCTGTAATAATGGCAATTTTGGTCACATTGAGGCTTTAAAAAGTAGTTATTCAACATGAGGCACATTCCAAATGACATTTTGAATCAATTTTTCTACAGTCCAAAAAATCAATTTTCTGATGAAAAACGATGACCCGTGACCTGTAGAAATTTCTCCAGATGGTCAGAAATCGAAATTTCTTTTGTTTAATTTTTTGACTGCAAATGACTATTCTATGTAAATTATCACTTTTGGAACAAAAACAAGTGTGTTTAGAGTCAGTTTAATGCCTGAAATTGGTCGAAAAAGAAGCTTCTGAGTAGGAGAAAATGTCCGTAAAAATGGCAATTTTGGTCACCTGAGGCTTCAAAAAGTAGTTATTCAACATGAGGCACATTCCAAATGACATTTTGAATCAATTTTTCTACAGTCCAGAAAATCAATTTTCTGATGAAAAATGATGACCCGTAACCTGTCGAAATTTCTCCAGTTGGTCAGAAATGGAAATGTTTTAATGTTTAATTTTTTGACTGCAAATGACTATTCCATGTAAATTATCACTTTTGGAACTAAAATAAGTGTGTTTAGAGTCACTTTAATGCCTGAAATTGTTCGAAATAGAAGCTTCTGAATAGGAGAAAAAGTCTGCAATAATGGCACTTTTGGTCACATTGAGGTTTCAAAAAGTAGTTATTCAACATGAGGCACAATCCAAATGACATTTTAAATCAATTTTTTTACAGTCCAAAAAATCAATTTTCTGATGAAAAACGATGACCCGTGACCTGTCGTAATTTCTCCAGATGGTCAGAAATCAAAATTTTTATTGTTTAATTTTTTGACTGCAAATGACTATTCCATGTAAATTATCACTTTTGGAACAAAAATAAGTGTGTTTAGACTCACTTTAATGACGGAAATTGGTCGAAATAGAAGCTTCTGAATAGGAGAAAAAGTCTGCAATAATGGCAATTTTGGTCACATTGAGGCTTTAAAAAGTAGTTATTCAACATGAGGCACATTCCAAATGACATTTTGAATCAATTTTTCTACAGTCCAAAAAATCAATTTTCTGATGAAAAACGATGACCCGTGACCTGTCGAAATTTCTCCAGATGGTCAGAAATGGAAATTTTTTAATGTTTAATTTTTTGATTGCAATTGACTATTCCATGTAAATTATCACTTTTGGAACAAAAACAAGTGTGTTTAGACTCACTTTAATGCCTGAAATTAGTCGAAATAGAAGCTTCTGAATAGGAGAAAAAGTCTGCAATAATGGCAATTTTGGTCACATTGAGGTTTCAAAAAGTAGTTATTCAACATGAGGCACAATCCAAATGACATTTTGAATCAATTTTTCTACAGTCCAGAAAATCAATTTTCTGATGAAAAAGGATGACCCGTGACCTGTCGAAATTTCTCCAGATGGTCAGAAATGGAAATGTTTTAATGTTTAATTTTTTGACTGCAAATGACTATTCCATGTAAATTATCACTTTTGGAACAAAAACAAGTGTTTTTAGAGTCACTTTAATGCCTGAAATTGGTCGAAATAGAAGCTTCTTAATAGGAGTAAAAGTCTGTAATAATGGCAATTTTGGTCACACTGAGGATTTAAAAAGTAGTTATTCAACATGAGGCACATTCCAAATGAAATTTTGAATCAATTTTTCTGCAGTCCAAAAAATCAATTTTCTGATGAAAAACGATGACCCGTGACCTGTCGAAATTTCTCCAGATGGTCAGAAATCGAAATTTGTATTGTTTAATTTTTTGACTGCAAATGACTATTCCATGTAAATTATCTCTTTTGGAACAAAAACAAGTGTGTTTAGAGTCAGTTTAATGCCTGAAATTTGTCGAAAAAGAAGCTTCTGAGTAGGAGAAAATGTCCGTAAAAATGGCAATTTTGGTCACATTGAGGCTTCAAAAAGTAGTTATTCAACATGAGGCACATTCCAAATGACATTTTGAATCAATTTTTCTACAGTCCAGAAAATCTATTTTCTGATGAAAAAGGATGACCCGTTGTGAGAAGTTGGCCTGATATGTAGTGCTCACTATTCTAGTGATCACTGTGTATCATTCCAAACGACCCTTATTGATGATTGGTTGTAAGTCAACCTTTTAGACCAGCTATCCTAGTAGCGTGGATACGAGCAGTCTTAGGCTAAACTCTAGAGGGCGTGTTAAGCCAGCTGTTTACCATCACATATACCCCTTGAACACCAAGTGAAAGGACACCACACAAGTTGTTATGAAAATAAAAGGATATTTATTTATAACAAGACTACCCTGGCTCTTTATGAGTCAGGGAGCTAAGCACACTACAAAACTCTTAGGAAAATACTTCAGTTGCACAATTTACACAAGTGCCCGAGGGGCACGAGAAACCATCTACACTACAGTGAAATGCGAATGGTTAGAGTCTGGAGGTACTGATTCCGGAGTGTTCCGATCAGTGGGACTAAACGAAAAAGGAACTGGACACTTGTAGAGCGAACCTGCGATGGAGCACCGAGATGCTCGAGTTACCTAGCCCGGAGGCTGCGGCTGCGTGAAGTTCGGCAAGATGTCGGGAGTCCTCGTGTAGTCTCAGGAGCCTGAAAGAAGAAGTTGCTGGCAGGCGACCAGTGACGATGTTCAGAGCGATCCAAGCCTGGATCGGTGATGAAGGAAACCTGAAAGCAGAGGGGACTCAACCGCTAGCCAGCGATCGTGTGGGTACCAGGGGGGTACCGGCTGAAGTCACCTCGACCAGGTGAGTGGGTGACGTCGGACTCGGCTGTTCCTCGGACCAGGAGGCGCGGCGGCGACCAGGATGGAGGGCGAGCTGTCCCACGAAGGTGTCTGCTGTCGATGATGCTGGGCCCAGGAAGGGGCAGCGGATCTTGGCAGTGGCAACCCAAGCGGGGGAGTCAAGATGGCGTCGGGAGTGGACCAGGAGGGTCCGTGGTACTCCTCTGTTGAAGGGGAGCAAGAGCCAGTCTGGAGCAACCAGACTGGTGATGCAAATAATCTTGGAGCGTCGTGAAGAGGGCCACAAGCCGGTCGGCAAGTGGTCGGACAACGCTGGGAACAGCAGGAAGCGGAAGGGCCCCCACGCAGATCTCGTGGATGCTGGGGAGACAGACTTCGATGCTGGAGCTGCTCAGGGTTTAGGGCTTCTCAAACCCTAGGTGCACTCACTCGAGGGTCCCTCGGTGGGCGTGCTAGATAAGCGTCGTGCAGGTTCTGAAGATAGCCGGTCCCGCAGGTCTCGTCACACCTACGACTCTCAGCTGGGCTGATGAGGGAGGTAAAAGGTCAGAGATGGCAGGGAACTCGGGTCTCGTCGAGCTGGGCAGTCTTGATCCGTGGGAGAGACTTACAGCAAACCGCAAGCGCTTAGGTGGTGCCTGCTGGTGCAGGGTGGCTACTCCTTAGCCACAAGGGAGAGTCTTCAGAATTAGTCAAGAGTTCCTTTCGTGGAAAGTGGTTCGTGATTCGGAGTTATCCGATTATCTGATTATCCAATTTGGGAAGGGGACTCGCTCCTACCTTTATTCTAAGAAAAGGGGCTGGCCCGTGACTAGGTTCTATCTATGGGTGGAGCCAGGAGGGGGGTGGTTACACCCCTATCCTTTGTCCGGCTTCGCGCCAGCTCAGGGGCTGGTGTGCCCCCGAAACTGGTTTGAGCCGGGCTATGCACAGTGAGCACCGGGGTGCCACTTGCAATCACCTTCCTTTCAGCCCTGCCTACCTGGGATACACAAACCCTGTCTGGGATGGTGCTAACACCGCCCTCGACAGGAAACCCTTTGTCCAAGCTCCCCTTGCTGGAAGGTCCCCCAGCAGCAGGAGGTCAGACTTGTGTCTGGTGGCAGCATCCATTTTGTGATGCTGAGGCTTGAGTCAACTTTAACCGGGGTTCAAGGTTACTTCCATGTCATGTCCCTCTAAAAGGGGGGAATGCTAACCCCGTCGCCAGGACTGGCGAGGGGTTCGGATTCCCATTCGTATGACACCTTACTCGACATGTGTAGGTGATGCGATGCCAAAGTTAGCAAATAACCGCAAGGATTATAATGCATTAAAAGTAGTTGGCCCGCGTCACCATGGAACGGCTATTAGGACTTGGTTCCGCAAGCCGTCGACGGGCTCAGCTCGCGCCAGAGCACCGTCCCACATGATTCCCTGCACTCTGCCTTCAGGATTGATAAGGCCTGCTATAGGAGTGACTGATAGGAATCCATGTGTCCATTTTAGGGTTTAGGTGTAGGAATACTACACCTACAGCAACGGGTGATTACACCACGTGGCCCCAGCTGTCGTGCAGCCAGTTGTGTCAGATTTGGGCGGCCATTCCAGGGGTGGCATAATACCTGCTTCAGCCCCTGGTAGGCCCTGGGTACACCGATGCCCTGGATACCTGTGGTATGCCGAGACAGGGACTGACAAGGCGGCCCAGTTCCAATTAGTGGATGCACCTAATGTACATGTGTGTTAATTTCGAGAGAGAACAGCTAGGCTGTGGGTCTGATTGGCAGGCCCACAGCCGGAGAAAGTCGTAAACCAATGAAGCAAAAGCAAAAAATCTGGGTGATCATAGGATTGCAGACCCTACTCTCCTACATGACCCCCCCCAAACTTTGGGACAATAAGCTAACCTTGACCAGGTGAGTCTTCTTGCTCTAAGTGGAAATACCTGGAGAGCCCATCTGCATTGCCATGATCAGTGCCAGGTCTATGCTCCACTGTGAAGTCCATCCCCTGTAGGGAAATGGACCACCTAAGTAGTTTGGGGTTTTCACCCTTCATTTGATTTAGCCACAAGAGGGGCTTATGGTCGGTCTGAATCTTGAAGTGAGTGCCAAACAAGTATGGCCTCAACTTCTTCAGGGCCCAAACCACAGCAAAGGCCTCCCTCTCAATAGCTGACCAATTCTTCTCTCTGGGGGTCAGCCTCCTGCTAATAAAAGCTATGGGCTGGTCATGACCATCAAAATTCAGTTGCGATAGAACAGCTCCCACACCCAGCTCCGAAGCGTCTGTTTGGACAATGAATGGTTTGGAGTAGTCTGGACTCTTTAGGATAGGTGCTGTGCACATGGCCTGCTTTAGGTCATCGAATGCCTTCTGACAGCTTGCTGTCCACTGAACTTTTTTTGGCATCTTTTTACTTGTCAGGTCGTTTAGCGGGGTCACAATGGATCCATAATTTCTGACAAATTTCTGGTAATAACCAGTCAGGCCCAAGAAAGCTCGAACCTGAGTCTGGGTGGTTGGAGGAGCCCAGTCCTGGATGGCCTGTATTTTGCTCTCCAATGGTTGAACCTGGCCTCCACCTACAAGGTGGCCCAGGTATACAACCTGTGTCTGCCCTATCTGGCACTTGGTGGCCTTGATAGTGAGGCCTGCCTTCTGCAGGGCCTCTAACACTTTCCTCAGGTGGACCAGGTGATCCTCCCAGGTGGAGCTAAAGACAGCGATATCGTCCAGATACGCCGCACAGAAGTCGTCCAACCCAGTGAGAACTCGATTCACCAGCCTTTGGAAGGTGGCAGGTGCATTTTTCAAACCAAAGGGCATTACCACGAACTGATAATGCCCACCCAGGGTAGAAAATGCTGTTTTGGGCTTGGCCTCCTCAGCTAACCTGTGTAGGAGAGTAGGGTCTGCAATCCTATGATCACCCAGATTTTTTTGCTTTTGCTTCATTGGTTTACGACTTTCTCCGGCTGTGGGCCTGCCAATCAGACCCACAGCCTAGCTGTTCTCTCTCGAAATTAACACACATGTACGTTAGGTGCATCCACTAATTGGAACTGGGCCACCTTGTCAGTCCCTGTCTCAGCATACCACAGGTATCCAGGGCATCGGTGTACCCAGGGCCTACCAGGGGCTGAAGCATGTATTATGCCACCCCTGGAATGGCCGCCCAAATCTGACACAACTGGCTGCACGACAGCTGGGGCCACGTGGTGTGATCACCCGTTGCTGTAGGTGTAGTATTCCTACACCTAAACCCTAAAATGGACACATGGATTCCTATCAGTCACTCCTATAGCAGGCCTTATCAATCCTGAAGGCAGAGTGCAGGGAATCATGTGGGACGGTGCTCTGGCGCGAGCCGAGCCCGTCGACGGCTTGCGGAACCAAGTCCTAATAGCCGTTCCATGGTGACGCGGGCCAACTACTTTTAATGCCTTATAATCCTTGCGGTTATTTGCTAACTTTGGCGTCGCATCACCTATACATGTCGAGTAAGGTGTCATACGAATGGGAATATGAACCCCTCGCCAGTCCTGGTGACGGGGTTAGCATTCCCCCCTTTTAGAGGGACACGACATGGAAGTAACCTTGAACCCCGGTTAAAGTTGACTCAAGCCTCAGCATCACAAAATGGATGCTGCCACCAGACACAAGTCTGACCTCCTGCTGCTGGGGGACCTTCCAGCAAGGGGAGCTTGGACAAAGGGTTTCCTGTCGAGGGCGGTGTTAGCACCGTCCCAGACAGGGTTTGTGTATCCCAGGTAGGCAGGGCTGAAAGGAAGGTGATTGCAAGTGGCACCCCGGTGCTCACTGTGCATAGCCCGGCTCAAACCAGTTTCGGGGGCACACCAGCCCCTGAGCTGGCGCGAAGCCGGACAAAGGATAGGGGTGTAACCACCCCCTTCCTGGCTCCACCCATAGGTAGAACCTAGTCACGGGCCAGCCCCTTTTCTTAGAATAAAGGTAGGAGCGAGTCCCCTTCCCAAATTGGATAATCAGATAATCGGATAACTCCGAATCACGAACTACTTTCCACGAAAGGAACTCTTGACTATTTCTGAAGACTCTCCCTTGTGGCTAAGGAGTAGCCACCCTGCACCAGCAGGCACCATCTAAGCGCTTGCGGTTTTCTGTAAGTCTCTCCTACGGATCAAGACTGCCCAGCTCGACGAGACCCGAGTTCCCTGCCATCTCTGACCTTTTACCTCCCTCATCAGCTCAGCTGAGAGTCGTAGGTGTGACGAGACCTGCGGGACCGGCTATCTTCAGAACCTGCACGACGCTTATCTAGCACGCCCACCGAGGGACCCTCGAGTGAGTGCACCTAGGGTTTGAGAAGCCCTAACCCTGAGCAGCTCCAGCATCGAAGTCTGCCTCCCCAGCATCCCCGAGATCTGCGTGGGGGCCCTTCCGCTCCTTGTTGTTCACCGCGTTGTTCGACCACTTGCCGACCGGCTTGTGGCCCTCTTCACGACGCACCACGATTGTTTCATCACTAGTCTGGTTGCTCCAGACTGGCTCTTGCTCCCCTTCAACAGAGGAGTACCACGGACCCTCCTGGTCCACTCCCGACGCCATCTTGACTCCCCCGCTTGGGTGGCCACTGCCAAGATCCGCTGCCCCTTCCTGGGCCCAGCATCATCGACAGCAGACACCTTCGTGGGACAGCTCGCCCTCCATCCTGGTCGCCGCCGCGCCTCCTGGTCCGAGGAACAGCCGAGTCCGACGTCACCCACTCACCTGGTCGAGGTGACTTCAGCCGGTACCCTCCTGGTACCCACACGATCGCTGGCTAGCGGTTGAGAACTGAGTCCCCTCTGCTTTCAGGTTTTCCTTCACCACCGATCCAGGCTTGGATCGCTCTGAACATCGTCACTGGTCGCCTGCCAGCAACTTCTTCTTTCAGGCTCCTGAGACTACACGAGGACTCCCGACATCTTGACGAACTTCACGCAGCCGCAGCCTCCGGGCTAGGTAACTCGAGCATCTCGGTGCTCCATCGCAGGTTCGCTCTACAAGTGTCCAGTTCCTTTTTCGTTTAGTCCCCCAGATCGGATCACTCCGGAATCAGCATCTCCAGACTCTAACCATTCGCATTTCACTGTTAGTGTAGATGGTTTCTCGTGCCCCTCGGGCATTTGTGTAAATTGTGCAACCGAAGTATTTTCCTAAGAGTTTTGTAGTGTGCTTAGCTCCCTGACTCATAAAGAGCCAGGGTAGTCTTGTTATAAATAAATATCCTTTTATTTTCATAACAACTTGTGTGGTGTCCTTTCACTTGGTGTTCAAGGGGTATATGTGATGGTAAACAGCTGGCTTAACACGCCCTCTAGAGTTTAGCCTAAAGACTGCTCGTATCCACGCTACTAGGATAGCTGGTCTAAAAGGTTGACTTACAACCAATCATCAATAAGGGTCGTTTGGAATGATACACAGTGATCACTAGAATAGTGAGCACTGCATATCAGGCCAACTTCTCACATTGGTGAGCAGCAGTTGGGATTTGAGCTTGCTGTTGTTTTACCACACACGTATCCTAAGAATATCGCAGTGAAAGATCACATAAGTACCCAGGTACATATAACTTAACTTAGAATACTCCGAGTTCTACTGAACCGGCTGTTGTAGTGTAACAGGGCTTAGCACACCCTGACTACAACTCTTAGCAAGGGATCAGTAGGTAAACCCATAGTGTAGGTAGGTGCAACACTTACACCTCACTAGAAAAGCATGTCGGTCCACGGAGAGTCTGCAGGGACTCCCTTGGTGGTCAGTGACCCTCCACAGGTCGTGTCACGATATGCAACTCTTAGCTTCAAGGAGATGCGACAACTGTGTGCCTCCAGGAAGCTAAACCAGGGTTCTAACCCTACCATCGCAATACTGATAGGTCTCTTAGAGGCGTACGATGCTAGGAGGTCCTCTAACCCAGGTCCCCCCAGTGCAGATGGGAACATGCCTCCCTTAGAGGGAACCCTCGGTGACCCAGACCTCGACCTCCACACAGAGGAGGAGGACGAGGACGAGTTATCGGGAGACGAGGCAGACAAAGGTCCAGTGGTAGTCGGCAGGCTTACAAGGACCAACTTAAGCAGGCATGAGAATGGAACTGGGGGAGCCCCGGGCCCACGCTCAAGCAGGCTTAACCTTGGGAACGGACGAGCTAGGTCTCTCTCCAGAGGCTCTGGCAGATCGGTTCATACACATGTCTCTCAGGCACCTTCTCAGAGAGGAATGACTTCCCCTCAGAGGAGGGAGCATGAAGCGAAGATGCGGGAGGTCAATCTGAGGATCGAGCGGGAAGAACTTGCCCTCGCCAAAGAAAGACTTGCCTTAGCCCGAGAGCAGAAATTAAGTGGGTTAGATCCCACTGGTGGCAGCATTCTCAATAGAGAGAAAGACAGGGGTATAGACACTAGACACCTGAGTAAAATCGTGCCCCCCTTTAAGCAAGGGGACGACATCCACAAGTGGATAACTGCCTTGGAAAGGGCCTGCACTGTCCAGTGCGTCCCCCCAAGTCAGTGGGCAGCTATACTGTGGCTTTCCTTTGAAGGTAAAGGAAGGGACAAGCTCCTCACTACAAGAGCGGAGGATGCTAACAACTACCAAGTCCTGAAGAACACACTGATTGATGGGTTCGGCTTAACCACGGAACAGTACCGGGTGCTGTTCCGGGACACCCAGAAAATTCAGTCTCAGGATTGGGCTGACTTTGTCGATTGTGCCACTAAGGCTTTGGAAGGCTGGTTGCTGGGTAGCAAGGTTACTGATTACACAGGATTGTACAATCTTATCATGCGAGAACAGATTTTAAACAACTGTCAGAACCAATTGTTGCATCAGCACCTTGTCGACTCGGATCTGACCTCTCCCCAAGAATTGGGAAAGAAGGCAGACAGATGGGTCAGAACAAGGGTCAAGCAGAACCAGAATCAGAACCAGGGTGGTCAGAAGAAAGCAGACCAAAAGGGTAACAAGAACGAACAAAATGACCAGAAGTCTTCGACAGGTCCCCAACAAACCAAAGAGGGTGGGGGTCAGGCTTCACAGAAGAAGAAGACTCAAGAAGGCCAGTCAAAAAGGTGGTGCCAATACTGTAAAAGTAAGACTCACTGGTTTAGTGAGTGCACCAAGAAAGGAGGGCAAACTCCTACCACTGCAGCCCCTAAGGCACCTGCGCCCCCTAGTACAGTCAGCAGTGGTAGTGCGCCTCCCAAGGCATTAGTTGGGTTAACCTTGGGAACCGAGGGGAGTGACGACTTAGTCGGCACGCTCACTCAGGCCGTCCTTGTCTGTACAGGGGATATGGATATGTCCCCTGATGCCAGTCCCAATACTTTGGGCAAATACAGGCAGACACCTTTGATAAATGGAAAAGTGGCTCAGGCCTACAGGGACACGTGTGCCAGTGTCACCATGGTGACACCTAACTTCGTGGACCCTGGACAGATCATGCTAGGTACCAGTTACCTAGTGACCAATGCCAGCAACGTCACTACCAATCACAGTATGGCAGTTGTTGATTTCTCCTGGGGAGGGGTAAGTGGCCCGAAAAAGGTTGTGGTTAGTTCAGACCTCCCCGTAGAATGTCTGTTGGGCAATGATTTGGAAACGTCACAATGGTCAGAAGTGGAGCAGAGGACTCACATGGAAATGTTAGGTTTGCCAGCACATGTCCTTGCTGTGACCAGGTCACAGGCCAAAAGATGCCCCACTGAACAGGTGCTGGATCCTGGAAGAACGGACCAGACACCTGCCAAGAAAAGGAGCAGTAAGGGTAAGGCTTCGCCTTCCCCCTTGCCCCAGGTCGTGGATCAAGTCTCCGAGGAGGCTGACCTTAAAGAACTGAGGGAAACTGAGCCG
Organism: Triturus cristatus; assembly: GCF_964204655.1. NCBI lineage: Eukaryota > Metazoa > Chordata > Amphibia > Caudata > Salamandridae > Triturus > Triturus cristatus. Next base: position 1,196,767,049 of record NC_140589.1, on the reverse strand, counting down.
CAAGAGCTTGAACCTGGTCAGGTTGAGTTTCTGGGCTCAGGGGGACCCTCCAGGGAAGACCTGGGGAAGGCACAGTTAGACTGCCCCTCACTTGAACCCCTCAGACAGCAGGCCGCTGCTGAGGCTGCAGGGAACGCCACAGGTACCCACAAAGTGTACTGGGACGATGGACTCCTGTACTCTGAGGCAAGAGACCCCAAACCTGGTGCGACCAGGAGGTTGGTCATCCCCTTGTCTCTGAGAGGTTTCCTTCTCACCTTGGCCCACGAGATTCCCCTTGCAGGTCACTTAGGCCAGAATAAGACTTGGGACAGAATTGTTCCACACTTTCACTGGCCCCACATGTCCGAAGATACGAAGGAGTTTTGCCGCTCCTGTGTCACTTGCCAAGCCAGTGGTAAGTCAGGTGGCACGACAAAGGCCCCCCTCATACCACTACCAGTGGTGGGGGTACCCTTTGAACGAGTGGGGATCGACATTGTCGGACCAATGGAACCCCAGACAGCATCAGGGCACAAGTTCATACTGGTGGTGGTGGACCACGCCACCAGGTATCCTGAAGCTATTCCCCTTAGGACCACTACAGCACCTGTGGTGGCACGGGCCCTGCTTGGAGTGTTCTCCAGAGTGGGCTTCCCTAAGGAGGTCGTCTCAGACAGAGGTGCAAACTTCATGTCGGGATATCTGACTGCTATGTGGAAGGAATGTGGTGTCAACTACAAGTTCACCACACCCTATCACCCACAATGCAATGGGCTGGTTGAGAGATTCAACCGGACCCTAAAAGGGATGATTCACGGACTACCTGAAAAGCTTCGGCGAAGATGGGATGTCCTGATACCCTGCCTCTTGTTCGCCTACAGAGAGGTCCCGCAGAAGGGGGTTGGCTACAGCCCTTTTGAGCTTCTGTTCGGACATCCTGTAAGGGGACCCCTTTGTTTGGTAAAGGAAGGATGGGAGAGACCTCTCAGAAAGCCGGCATCAAACATTGTGGACTATGTGCTCGGTCTCCGCTCGCGGATGGCGGAGTACATGGAAAAGGCGTCTAAAAACCTTGAGGCGAGCCAAGAATTACAGAAAGCTTGGCACGACCAAAAGGCTGTCCTGACTGTGTACCAGCCTGGACAGAAGGTGTGGGTGCTGGAGCCAGTGGCCCCAGCAGCACTCAAAGACAAATGGTCTGGGCCCCACACGATCATTGAGCAAAAGGGAGAGGTCACCTACCTGGTAGACCTGGGAACTCCCCGGAGCCCCCACAGGGTGCTCCACGTAAACAGGCTCAAGGCATATGTCGACAGGGAGGGCATGGGCTTGCTCATGGCCACAGATGAGGGACAGGAGGAGGAGAGTGACCCTCTCCCAGACCTGCTCTCTCAGAACCCTGACGATGGATCAGTAGATGGTGTTGTCTTTTGCGGCAGCCTCTCTGGACATCAACAAGAGGATTGTAAACAGGTTCTTCAATCCTTTCGACATATGTTCTCTCTGACACCCAGTCAGACCAAGTGGTGTACCCACGAGGTCGACACTGGGGACAGTCTACCCGTAAAGAGTAAAATCTATCGGCAACCTGATCATGTCAGAGACTGCATCAATACAGAGGTGCAGAAAATGTTGGAGCTGGGAGTCATTGAACCCTCGGACAGCCCCTGGGCTAGTCCCGTAGTGCTCGTGCCGAAACCTCACACCCAGGGCGCTAAGAAAGAGATGAGGTTTTGCGTGGACTACAGAGGTCTCAATGCGGTCACTAAGACCGACGCCCACCCGATACCAAGAGCAGACGAACTTATCGACCGGTTGGCCTCGGCCAACTACTTAAGTACGTTTGACCTGACAGCTGGGTATTGGCAAATCAGGTTAGCTGAGGAGGCCAAGCCCAAAACAGCATTTTCTACCCCGGGTGGGCATTATCAGTTCGTGGTAATGCCCTTTGGTTTGAAAAATGCACCTGCCACCTTCCAAAGGCTGGTGAATCGCGTTCTCACTGGGTTGGACGACTTCTGTGCGGCGTATCTGGACGATATCGCTGTCTTTAGCTCCACCTGGGAGGATCACCTGGTCCACCTGAGGAAAGTGTTAGAGGCCCTGCAGAAGGCAGGCCTCACTATCAAGGCCACCAAGTGCCAGATAGGGCAGACACAGGTTGTATACCTGGGCCACCTTGTAGGTGGAGGCCAGGTTCAACCATTGGAGAGCAAAATACAGGCCATCCAGGACTGGGCTCCTCCAACCACCCAGACTCAGGTTCGAGCTTTCTTGGGCCTGACTGGTTATTACCGGAAATTTGTCAGAAATTATGGATCCATTGTGACCCCGCTAAACGACCTGACAAGTAAAAAGATGCCAAAAAAAGTTCAGTGGACAGCAAGCTGTCAGAAGGCATTCGATGACCTAAAGCAGGCCATGTGCACAGCACCTATCCTAAAGAGTCCAGACTACTCCAAACCATTCATTGTCCAAACAGACGCTTCGGAGCTGGGTGTGGGAGCTGTTCTATCGCAACTGAATTTTGATGGTCATGACCAGCCCATAGCTTTTATTAGCAGGAGGCTGACCCCCAGAGAGAAGAATTGGTCAGCTATCGAGAGGGAGGCCTTTGCTGTGGTTTGGGCCCTGAAGAAGTTGAGGCCATACTTGTTTGGCACTCACTTCAAGATTCAGACCGACCATAAGCCCCTCTTGTGGCTAAATCAAATGAAGGGTGAAAACCCCAAACTACTTAGGTGGTCCATTTCCCTACAGGGGATGGACTTCACAGTGGAGCATAGACCTGGCACTGATCATGGCAATGCAGATGGGCTCTCCAGGTATTTCCACTTAGAGCAAGAAGACTCACCTGGTCAAGGTTAGCTTATTGTCCCGAAGTTTGGGGGGGGGTCATGTAGGAGAGTAGGGTCTGCAATCCTATGATCACCCAGATTTTTTGCTTTTGCTTCATTGGTTTACGACTTTCTCCGGCTGTGGGCCTGCCAATCAGACCCACAGCCTAGCTGTTCTCTCTCGAAATTAACACACATGTACGTTAGGTGCATCCACTAATTGGAACTGGGCCACCTTGTCAGTCCCTGTCTCAGCATACCACAGGTATCCAGGGCATCGGTGTACCCAGGGCCTACCAGGGGCTGAAGCATGTATTATGCCACCCCTGGAATGGCCGCCCAAATCTGACACAACTGGCTGCACGACAGCTGGGGCCACGTGGTGTGATCACCCGTTGCTGTAGGTGTAGTATTCCTACACCTAAACCCTAAAATGGACACATGGATTCCTATCAGTCACTCCTATAGCAGGCCTTATCAATCCTGAAGGCAGAGTGCAGGGAATCATGTGGGACGGTGCTCTGGCGCGAGCCGAGCCCGTCGACGGCTTGCGGAACCAAGTCCTAATAGCCGTTCCATGGTGACGCGGGCCAACTACTTTTAATGCCTTATAATCCTTGCGGTTATTTGCTAACTTTGGCGTCGCATCACCTATACATGTCGAGTAAGGTGTCATACGAATGGGAATACGAACCCCTCGCCAGTCCTGGTGACGGGGTTAGCATTCCCCCCTTTTAGAGGGACACGACATGGAAGTAACCTTGAACCCCGGTTAAAGTTGACTCAAGCCTCAGCATCACAAAATGGATGCTGCCACCAGACACAAGTCTGACCTCCTGCTGCTGGGGGACCTTCCAGCAAGGGGAGCTTGGACAAAGGGTTTCCTGTCGAGGGCGGTGTTAGCACCGTCCCAGACAGGGTTTGTGTATCCCAGGTAGGCAGGGCTGAAAGGAAGGTGATTGCAAGTGGCACCCCGGTGCTCACTGTGCATAGCCCGGCTCAAACCAGTTTCGGGGGCACACCAGCCCCTGAGCTGGCGCGAAGCCGGACAAAGGATAGGGGTGTAACCACCCCCTTCCTGGCTCCACCCATAGGTAGAACCTAGTCACGGGCCAGCCCCTTTTCTTAGAATAAAGGTAGGAGCGAGTCCCCTTCCCAAATTGGATAATCAGATAATCGGATAACTCCGAATCACGAACTACTTTCCACGAAAGGAACTCTTGACTATTTCTGAAGACTCTCCCTTGTGGCTAAGGAGTAGCCACCCTGCACCAGCAGGCACCATCTAAGCGCTTGCGGTTTGCTGTAAGTCTCTCCTACGGATCAAGACTGCCCAGCTCGACGAGACCCGAGTTCCCTGCCATCTCTGACCTTTTACCTCCCTCATCAGCTCAGCTGAGAGTCGTAGGTGTGACGAGACCTGCGGGACCGGCTATCTTCAGAACCTGCACGACGCTTATCTAGCACGCCCACCGAGGGACCCTCGAGTGAGTGCACCTAGGGTTTGAGAAGCCCTAACCCTGAGCAGCTCCAGCATCGAAGTCTGCCTCCCCAGCATCCCCGAGATCTGCGTGGGGGCCCTTCCGCTCCTTGTTGTTCACCGCGTTGTTCGACCACTTGCCGACCGGCTTGTGGCCCTCTTCACGACGCACCACGATTGTTTCATCACTAGTCTGGTTGCTCCAGACTGGCTCTTGCTCCCCTTCAACAGAGGAGTACCACGGACCCTCCTGGTCCACTCCCGACGCCATCTTGACTCCCCCGCTTGGGTGGCCACTGCCAAGATCCGCTGCCCCTTCCTGGGCCCAGCATCATCGACAGCAGACACCTTCGTGGGACAGCTCGCCCTCCATCCTGGTCGCCGCCGCGCCTCCTGGTCCGAGGAACAGCCGAGTCCGACGTCACCCACTCACCTGGTCGAGGTGACTTCAGCCGGTACCCTCCTGGTACCCACACGATCGCTGGCTAGCGGTTGAGAACTGAGTCCCCTCTGCTTTCAGGTTTTCCTTCACCACCGATCCAGGCTTGGATCGCTCTGAACATCGTCACTGGTCGCCTGCCAGCAACTTCTTCTTTCAGGCTCCTGAGACTACACGAGGACTCCCGACATCTTGACGAACTTCACGCAGCCGCAGCCTCCGGGCTAGGTAACTCGAGCATCTCGGTGCTCCATCGCAGGTTCGCTCTACAAGTGTCCAGTTCCTTTTTCGTTTAGTCCCCCAGATCGGATCACTCCGGAATCAGCATCTCCAGACTCTAACCATTCGCATTTCACTGTTAGTGTAGATGGTTTCTCGTGCCCCTCGGGCATTTGTGTAAATTGTGCAACCGAAGTATTTTCCTAAGAGTTTTGTAGTGTGCTTAGCTCCCTGACTCATAAAGAGCCAGGGTAGTCTTGTTATAAATAAATATCCTTTTATTTTCATAACAACTTGTGTGGTGTCCTTTCACTTGGTGTTCAAGGGGTATATGTGATGGTAAACAGCTGGCTAAACACGCCCTCTAGAGTTTAGCCTAAAGACTGCTCGTATCCACGCTACTAGGATAGCTGGTCTAAAAGGTTGACTTACAACCAATCATCAATAAGGGTCGTTTGGAATGATACACAGTGATCACTAGAATAGTGAGCACTACATATCAGGCCAACTTCTCACAACCTGATTTGCCAATACCCAGCTGTCAGGTCAAACGTACTTAAGTAGTTGGCCGAGGCCAACCGGTCGATAAGTTCGTCTGCTCTTGGTATCGGGTGGGCGTCAGTCTTAGTGACTGCATTGAGACCTCTGTAGTCCACGCAAAACCTCATCTCTTTCTTACCGCCCTGGGTGTGAGGTTTTGGCACGAGCACTTCGGGACTAGCCCAGGGGCTGTACGAGGGTTCAATGACTCCCAGCTCCAACATTTTCTGCACCTCTGTCTTGATGCAGTCTCTGACATGATCAGGTTGCCGATAGATTTTACTCTTTACGGGCAGACTGTCCCCAGTGTCGACCTCATGGGTACACCACTTGGTCTGACTGGGTGTCAGAGAGAACATATGTCGAAAGGATTGAAGAACCTGTTTACAATCCTCTTGTTGATGTCCAGAAAGGCTGCCACAAAAGACAACACCATCTACTGATCCATCGTCAGGGTTTTGAGAGAGCAGGTCTGGGAGAGGGTCACTCTCCTCCTCCTGTCCCTCATCTGTGGCCATGAGCAAGCCCATGCCCTCCCTGTCGACATATGCCTTGAGCCTGTTTACATGGAGCACCCTGTGGGGGCTCCGGGGAGTTCCCAGGTCTACCAAGTAGGTGACCTCTCCCTTTTGCTCAATGATCGTGTGGGGCCCAGACCATTTGTCTTTGAGTGCTGCTGGGGCCACTGGCTCCAGCACCCACACCTTCTGTCCAGGCTGGTACACAGTCAGGACAGCCTTTTGGTCGTGCCAAGCTTTCTGTAAATCTTGGCTCGCCTCCAGGTTTTTAGACGCCTTTTCCATGTACTCCGCCATCCGCGAGCAGAGACCGAGCACATAGTCCACAATGTTTGATGCCGGCTTTCTGAGAGGTCTCTCCCATCCTTCCTTTACCAAACAAAGGGGTCCCCTTACAGGATGTCCGAACAGAAGCTCAAAAGGGCTGTAGCCCACCCCCTTCTGCGGGACCTCTCTGTAGGCGAACAAGAGGCAGGGTATCAGGACATCCCATCTCCGCCGAAGCTTTTCAGGTAGTCCGTGAATCATCCCATTTAGGGTCCTGTTGAATCTCTCAACAAGCCCATTGCATTGTGGGTGATAGGGTGTGGTGAACTTGTAGTTGACACCACATTCCTTCCACATAGCAGTCAGATATCCCGACATGAAGTTTGCACCTCTGTCTGAGACGACCTCCTTAGGGAAGCCCACTCTGGAGAACACTCCAAGTAGGGCCCGTGCCACCACAGGTGCTGTAGTGGTCCTAAGGGGAATAGCTTCAGGATACCTGGTGGCGTGGTCCACCACCACCAGTATAAACTTGTGCCCTGATGCTGTCTGGGGTTCCATTGGTCCGACAATGTCGATCCCCACTCGTTCAAAGGGTACCCCCACCACTGGTAGTGGTATGAGGGGGGCCTTTGTCGTGCCACCTGACTTACCACTGGCTTGGCAAGTGACACAGGAGCGGCAAAACTCCTTCGTATCTTCGGACATGTGGGGCCAGTGAAAGTGTGGAACAATTCTGTCCCAAGTCTTATTCTGGCCTAAGTGACCTGCAAGGGGAATCTCGTGGGCCAAGGTGAGAAGGAAACCTCTCAGAGACAAGGGGATGACCAGCCTCCTGGTCGCACCAGGTTTGGGGTCTCTTGCCTCGGAGTACAGGAGTCCATCGTCCCAGTACACTTTGTGGGTACCTGTGGCGTTCCCTGCAGCCTCAGCAGCGGCCTGCTGTCTGAGGGGTTCAAGTGAGGGGCAGTCTAACTGTGCCTTCCCCAGGTCTTCCCTGGAGGGTCCCCCTGAGCCCAGAAACTCAACCTGACCAGGTTCAAGCTCTTGCGGCTCAGTTTCCCTCAGTTCTTTAAGGTCAGCCTCCTCGGAGACTTGATCCACGACCTGGGGCAAGGGGGAAGGCGAAGCCTTACCCTTACTGCTCCTTTTCTTGGAAGGTGTCTGGTCCGTTCTTCCAGGATCCAGCACCTGTTCAGTGGGGCATCTTTTGGCCTGTGACCTGGTCACAGCAAGGACATGTGCTGGCAAGCCTAACATCTCCATGTGAGTCCTCTGCTCCACTTCTGACCATTGTGACGTTTCCAAATCATTGCCACACAGACATTCTACGGGGAGGTCTGAACTAACCACAACCTTTTTCGGGCCACTTACCCCTCCCCAGGAGAAATCAACAACTGCCATACTGTGATTGGTAGTGACGTTGCTGGCATTGGTCACTAGGTAACTGGTACCTAGCATGATCTGTCCAGGGTCCACGAAGTTAGGCGTCACCATGGTGACACTGGCACACGTGTCCCTGTAGGCCTGAGCCACTTTTCCATTTATCAAAGGTGTCTGTCTGTATTTGCCCAAAGTATTGGGACTGGCATCAGGGGACATATCCATATCCCCTGTACAGACAAGGACGGCCTGAGTGAGCGTGCCGACTAAGTCGTCACTCCCCTCGGTTCCCAAGATTAACCCAACTAATGCCTTGGGAGGCGCACTACCACTGCTGACTGTACTAGGGGGCGCAGGTGCCTTAGGGGCTGCAGTGGCAGGAGTTTGCCCTCCTTTCTTGGTGCACTCACTAAACCAGTGAGTCTTACTTTTACAGTATTGGCACCACCTTTTTGACTGGCCTTCTTGAGTCTTCTTCTTCTGTGAAGCCTGACCCCCACCCTCTTTGGTTTGTTGGGGACCTGTCGAAGACTTCTGGTCATTTTGTTCGTTCTTGTTACCCTTTTGGTCTGCTTTCTTCTGACCACCCTGGTTCTGATTCTGGTTCTGCTTGACCCTTGTTCTGACCCATCTGTCTGCCTTCTTTCCCAATTCTTGGGGAGAGGTCAGATCCGAGTCGACAAGGTGCTGATGCAACAATTGGTTCTGACAGTTGTTTAAAATCTGTTCTCGCATGATAAGATTGTACAATCCTGTGTAATCAGTAACCTTGCTACCCAGCAACCAGCCTTCCAAAGCCTTAGTGGCACAATCGACAAAGTCAGCCCAATCCTGAGACTGAATTTTCTGGGTGTCCCGGAACAGCACCCGGTACTGTTCCGTGGTTAAGCCGAACCCATCAATCAGTGTGTTCTTCAGGACTTGGTAGTTGTTAGCATCCTCAGCTCTTGTAGTGAGGAGCTTGTCCCTTCCTTTACCTTCAAAGGAAAGCCACAGTATAGCTGCCCACTGACTTGGGGGGACGCACTGGACAGTGCAGGCCCTCTCTAAGGCAGTTATCCACTTGTGGATGTCGTCCCCTTGTTTAAAGGGGGGCACTATTTTACTCAGGTGTCTAGTGTCTATACCCCTGTCTTTCTCTCTATTGAGAATGCTGCCACCAGTGGGATCTAACCCACTTAATTTCTGCTCTCGGGCCAAGGCAAGTCTTTCTTTGGCGAGGGCAAGTTCTTCCCGCTCGATCCTCAGATTGACCTCCCGCATCTTCGCTTCATGCTCCCTCCTCTGAGGAGGTGCCTGAGAGACATGTGTATGAACCGATCTGCCAGAGCCTCTGGAGAGAGACCTAGCTCGTCCGTTCCCAAGGTTAAGCCTGCTTGAGCGTGGGCCCGGGGCTCCCCCAGTTCCATTCTCATGCCTGCTTAAGTTGGTCCTTGTAAGCCTGCCGACTACCACTGGACCTTTGTCTGCCTCGTCTCCCGATAACTCGTCCTCGTCCCCCTCCTCTGTGTGGAGGTCGAGGTCTGGGTCACCGAGGGTTCCCTCTAAGGGAGGCATGTTCCCATCTGCACTGGGGGGACCTGGGTTAGAGGACCTCCTAGCATCGTACGCCTCTAAGAGACCTATCAGTATTGTGATGGTAGGGTTAGAACCCTGGTTTAGCTTCCTGGAGGCACACAGTTGTCTCATCTCCTTGAAGCTAAGAGTTGCATATTGTGACACGACCTGTGGAGGGTCACTGACCACTAAGGGAGTCCCTGCAGACTCTCCGTGGACCGACATGCTGTTCTAGTGAGGTGTAAGTGTTGCACCTACCTACACTATGGGTTTACCTACTGATCCCTTGCTAAGAGTTGTAGTCAGGGTGTGCTAAGCCCTGTTACACTACAACAGCCGGTTCAGTAGAACTCGGAGTATTCTAAGTTAAGTTATATGTACCTGGGTACTTATGTGATCTTTCACTGCGATATTCTTAGGATACGTGTGTGGTAAAACAACAGCAAGCTCAAATCCCAACCGCTGCTCACCAATGTGAGAAGTTGGCCTGATATGTAGTGCTCACTATTCTAGTGATCACTGTGTATCATTCCAAACGACCCTTATTGATGATTGGTTGTAAGTCAACCTTTTAGACCAGCTATCCTAGTAGCGTGGATACGAGCAGTCTTAGGCTAAACTCTAGAGGGCGTGTTAAGCCAGCTGTTTACCATCACATATACCCCTTGAACACCAAGTGAAAGGACACCACACAAGTTGTTATGAAAATAAAAGGATATTTATTTATAACAAGACTACCCTGGCTCTTTATGAGTCAGGGAGCTAAGCACACTACAAAACTCTTAGGAAAATACTTCAGTTGCACAATTTAAACAAGTGCCCGAGGGGCACGAGAAACCATCTACACTACAGTGAAATGCGAATGGTTAGAGTCTGGAGGTACTGATTCCGGAGTGTTCCGATCAGTGGGACTAAACGAAAAAGGAACTGGACACTTGTAGAGCGAACCTGCGATGGAGCACCGAGATGCTCGAGTTACCTAGCCCGGAGGCTGCGGCTGCGTGAAGTTCGGCAAGATGTCGGGAGTCCTCGTGTAGTCTCAGGAGCCTGAAAGAAGAAGTTGCTGGCAGGCGACCAGTGACGATGTTCAGAGCGATCCAAGCCTGGATCGGTGATGAAGGAAACCTGAAAGCAGAGGGGACTCAGTTCTCAACCGCTAGCCAGCGATCGTGTGGGTACCAGGGGGGTACCGGCTGAAGTCACCTCGACCAGGTGAGTGGGTGACGTCGGACTCGGCTGTTCCTCGGACCAGGAGGCGCGGCGGCGACCAGGATGGAGGGCGAGCTGTCCCACGAAGGTGTCTGCTGTCGATGGACGGGAGGGTGGTTACACCCCTATCCTTTGTCCGGCTTCGCGCCAGCTCAGGGGCTGGTGTGCCCCCGAAACTGGTTTGAGCCGGGCTATGCACAGTGAGCACCGGGGTGCCACTTGCAATCACCTTCCTTTCAGCCCTGCCTACCTGGGATACACAAACCCTGTCTGGGATGGTGCTAACACCGCCCTCGACAGGAAACCCTTTGTCCAAGCTCCCCTTGCTGGAAGGTCCCCCAGCAGCAGGAGGTCAGACTTGTGTCTGGTGGCAGCATCCATTTTGTGATGCTGAGGCTTGAGTCAACTTTAACCGGGGTTCAAGGTTACTTCCATGTCGTGTCCCTCTAAAAGGGGGGAATGCTAACCCCGTCGCCAGGACTGGCGAGGGGTTCGGATTCCCATTCGTATGACACCTTACTCGACATGTGTAGGTGATGCGATGCCAAAGTTAGCAAATAACCGCAAGGATTATAATGCATTAAAAGTAGTTGGCCCGTATCACCATGGAACGGCTATTAGGACTTGGTTCCGCAAGCCGTCGACGGGCTCAGCTCGCGCCAGAGCACCGTCCCACATGATTCCCTGCACTCTGCCTTCAGGATTGATAAGGCCTGCTATAGGAGTGACTGATAGAAATCCATGTGTCCATTTTAGGGTTTAGGTGTAGGAATACTACACCTACAGCAACGGGTGATTACACCACGTGGCCCCAGCTGTCGTGCAGCCAGTTGTGTCAGATTTGGGCGGCCATTCCAGGGGTGGCATAATACCTGCTTCAGCCCCTGGTAGGCCCTGGGTACACCGATGCCCTGGATACCTGTGGTATGCCGAGACAGGGACTGACAAGGCGGCCCAGTTCCAATTAGTGGATGCACCTAATGTACATGTGTGTTAATTTCGAGAGAGAACAGCTAGGCTGTGGGTCTGATTGGCAGGCCCACAGCCGGAGAAAGTCGTAAACCAATGAAGCAAAAGCAAAAAATCTGGGTGATCATAGGATTGCAGACCCTACTCTCCTACACCCGTGACCTGTCGAAATTTCTCCAGATGGTCAGAAATGGAAATGTTTTAATGTTTAATTTTTTGACTGCAAATGACTATTCCATGTAAATTATCACTTTTGGAACAAAAACAAGTGTTTTTAGAGTCACGTTAATGCCTGAAATTGGTCGAAATAGAAGCTTCTGAATAGGAGAAAAAGTGTGTAATAATGGCAATGTTGGTCACATTGAGGCTTCAAAAAGTAGTTATTCAACATGAGGCACATTCCAAATGACATTTTGAATCAATTTTTCTACAGTCCAAAAAATCAATTTTCTGATGAAAAACGATGACCCGTGACCTGTCGAAATTTCTCCAGATGGTCAGAAATGGAAATATTTTAATGTTTAATTTTTTGACTGCAATTGACTATTCCATGTAAATTATCACTTTTGGAACAAAAACAAGTGTGTTTAGACTCACTTTAATGCCTGAAATTAGTCGAAATAGAAGCTTTTGAATAGGAGAAAAAGTCTGCAATAATGGCAATTTTGGTCACATTAAGGTTTCAAAAAGTAGTTATTCAACATGAGGCACATTCCAAATGACATTTTGAATCAATTTTTCTACAGTCCAAAAAATCAATTTTCTGATGAAAAACGATGACCCGTGACCTGTCGAAATTTCTCCAGATGGTCAGAAATCGAAATTTTTTTTGTTTAATTTTTTGACTGCAAATGATTATTCTATGTAAATTATCACTTTTGGAACAAAAACAAGTGTGTTTAGAGTCAGTTTAATGCCTGAAATTGGTCGAAAAATAAGCTTCTGAGTAGGAGAAAATGTCTGTAAAAATGGCAATTTTGGTCACCTGAGGCTTCAAAAAGTAGTTATTCAACATGAGGCACATTCCAAATGACATTTTGAATCAATTTTTCTACAGTCCAAAAAATCAATTTTCTGATGAAAAACGATGACCCGTGACCTGTCGAAATTTCTCCAGATGGTCAGAAATCGAAATTTGTATTGTTTAATTTTTTGACTGCAAATGACTATTCCATGTAAATTATCACTTTTGGAACAAAAACAAGTGTGTTTAGAGTCAGTTTAATGCCTGAAATTTGTCGAAAAAGAAGCTTCTGAGTAGGAGAAAATGTCCGTAAAAATGGCAATTTTGGTCACATTGAGGCTTCAAAAAGTAGTTATTCAACATGAGGCACATTCCAAATGACATTTTGAATCAATTTTTCTACAGTCCAGAAAATCTATTTTCTGATGAAAAAGGATGACCCGTGACCTGTCGAAATTTCTCCAGATGGTCAGAAATGGAAATGTTTTAATGTTTAATTTTTTGACTGCAAATGACTATTCCATGTAAATTATCACTTTTGGAACAAAAACAAGTGTTTTTAGAGTCACGTTAATGCCTGAAATTGGTCGAAATAGAAGCTTCTGAATAGGAGAAAAAGTCTGTAATAATGGCAATTTTGGTCACATTGAGGCTTTAAAAAGTAGTTATTCAACATGAGGCACATTCCAAATGACATTTTGAATCAATTTTTCTACAGTCCAAAAAATCAATTTTCTGATGAAAAACGATGACCCGTGACCTGTCGAAATTTCTCCAGATGGTCAGAAATGGAAATGTTTTAATGTTTAATTTTTTGACTGCAAATGACTATTCCATGTAAATTATCACTTTTGGAACTAAAATAAGTGTGTTTAGAGTCACTTTAATGCCTGAAATTGTTCGAAATAGAAGCTTCTGAATAGGAGAAAAAGTCTGCAATAATGGCACTTTTGGTCACATTGAGGTTTCAAAAAGTAGTTATTCAACATGAGGCACAATCCAAATGACATTTTAAATCAATTTTTTTACAGTCCAAAAAATCAATTTTCTGATGAAAAACGATGACCCGTGACCTGTCGAAATTTCTCCAGATGGTCAGAAATCGAAATTTTTATTGTTTAATTTTTTGACTGCAAATGACTATTCCATGTAAATTATCACTTTTGGAACAAAAATAAGTGTGTTTAGACTCACTTTAATGACTGAAATTGGTCGAAATAGAAGCTTCTGAATAGGAGAAAAAGTCTGTAATAATGGCAATTTTGGTCACATTGAGGCTTTAAAAAGTAGTTATTCAACATGAGGCACATTCCAAATGACATTTTGAATCAATTTTTCTACAGTCCAAAAAATCAATTTTCTGATGAAAAACGATGACCCGTGACCTGTCGAAATTTCTCCAGATGGTCAGAAATGGAAATTTTTTAATGTTTAATTTTTTGACTGCAATTGACTATTCCATGTAAATTATCACTTTTGGAACAAAAACAAGTGTGTTTAGACACACTTTAATGCCTGAAATTAGTCGAAATAGAAGCTTCTGAATAGGAGAAAAAGTCTGCAATAATGGCAATTTTGGTCACATTGAGGTTTCAAAAAGTAGTTATTCAACATGAGGCACAATCCAAATGACATTTTGAATCAATTTTTCTACAGTCCAGAAAATCAATTTTCTGATGAAAAAGGATGACCCGTGACCTGTCGAAATTTCTCCAGATGGTCAGAAATGGAAATGTTTTAATGTTTAATTTTTTGACTGCAAATGACTATTCCATGTAAATTATCACTTTTGGAACAAAAACAAGTGTTTTTAGAGTCACTTTAATGCCTGAAATTGGTCGAAATAGAAGCTTCTTAATAGGAGTAAAAGTCTGTAATAATGGCAATTTTGGTCCCACAGAGGATTTAAAAAGTAGTTATTCAACATGAGGCACATTCCAAATGACATTTTGAATCAATTTTTCTGCAGTCCAAAAAATCAATTTTCTGATGAAAAACGATGACCCGTGACCTGTCGAAATTTCTCCAGATGGTCAGAAATGGAAATTTTTTAATGTTTAATTTTTTGACTGCAATTGACTATTCCATGTAAATTATCACTTTTGGAACAAAAACAAGTGTGTTTAGACTCACTTTAATGCCTGAAATTAGTCGAAATAGAAGCTTCTGAATAGGAGAAAAAGTCTGCAATAATGGCAATTTTGGTCACATTAAGGTTTCAAAAAGTAGTTATTCAACATGAGGCACAATCCAAATGACATTTTGAATCAATTTTTCTACAGTCCAAAAAATCAATTTTCTGATGAAAAACGATGACCCGTGACCTGTCGAAATTTCTGCAGATGGACAGAAATCGAAATTTGTATTGTTTAATTTTTTGACTGCAAATGACTATTCCATGTAAATTATCACTTTTGGAACAAAAACAAGTGTGTTTAGAGTCAGTTTAATGCCTGAAATTTGTCGAAAAAGAAGCTTCTGAGTAGGAGAAAATGTCCGTAAAAATGGCAATTTTGGTCACATTGAGGCTTCAAAAAGTAGTTAATCAACATGAGGCACATTCCAAATGACATTTTGAATCAATTTTTCTACAGTCCAGAAAATCTATTTTCTGTCGAAATTTCTCCAGATGGTCAGAAATGGAAATGTTTTAATGTTTAATTTTTTGACTGCAAATGACTATTCCATGTAAATTATCACTTTTGGAACAAAAACAAGTGTTTTTAGAGTCACGTTAATGCCTGAAATTGGTCGAAATAGAAGCTTCTGAATAGGAGAAAAAGTCTGTAATAATGGCAATTTTGGTCACATTGAGGCTTTAAAAAGTGACATTTTGAATGAATTTTTCTACAGTCCAAAAAATCAATTTTCTGATGAAAAACGATGACCCGTGACCTGTCGAAATTTCTCCAGATGGTCAGAAATCGAAATTTTTTTTGTTTAATTTTTTGACTGCAAATGACTATTCTATGTAAATTATCACTTTTGGAACAAAAACAAGTGTGTTTAGAGTCAGTTTAATGCCTGAAATTGGTCGAAAAAGAAGCTTCTGAGTAGGAGAAAATGTCCGTAAAAATGGCAATTTTGGTCACCTGAGGCTTCAAAAAGTAGTTATTCAACATGAGGCACATTCCAAATGACATTTTGAATCAATTTTTCTACAGTCCAGAAAATCAATTTTCTGATGAAAAATGATGACCCGTGACCTGTCGAAATTTCTCCAGATGTTCAGAAATCGAAATTTTTATTGTTTAATTTTTTGACTGCAATTGACTATTCCATGTAAATTATCACTTTTGGAACAAAAATAAGTGTGTTTAGACTCACTTTAATGACTGAAATTGGTCGAAATAGAAGCTTCTGAATAGGAGAAAAAGTCTGCAATAATGGCAATTTTGGTCACATTGAGGCTTTAAAAAGTAGTTATTCAACATGAGGCACATTCCAAATTACATTTTGAATCAATTTTTCTACAGTCAAAAAATCAATTTTCTAATGAAAAACGATGACCCGTGACCTGTCGAAATTTCTCCAGATGGTCAGAAATGGAAATTTTTTAATGTTTACATTTTTTGACTGCAATTGACTATTCCGTGTAAATTATCACTTTTGGAACAAAAACAAGTGTGTTTAGACTCACTTTAATGCCTGAAATTAGTGGAAATAGAAGCTTCTGAATAGGAGAAAAAGTCTGCAATAATGGCAATTTTGGTCACATTGAGGTTTCAAAAAGTAGTTATTCAACATGAGGCACAATCCAAATGACATTTTGAATCAATTTTTCTACAGTCCAAAAAATCAATTTTCTGATGAAAAACGATGACCCGTGACCTGTCGAAATTTCTCCAGATTGTCAGAAATCGAAATTTGTATTGTTTAATTTTTTGACTGCAAATGACTATTCCATGTAAATTATCACTTTTGGAACAAAAACAAGTGTGTTTAGAGTCAGTTTAATGCCTGAAATTTGTCGAAAAAGAAGCTTCTGAGTAGGAGAAAATGTCCATAAAAATGGCAATTTTGGTCACATTGAGGCTTCAAAAAGTAGTTAATCAACATGAGGCACATTCCAAATGACATTTTGAATCAATTTTTCTACAGTCCAGAAAATCTATTTTCTGATGAAAAAGGATGACCCGTGACCTGTCGAAATTTCTCCAGATGGTCAGAAATGGAAATGTTTTAATGTTTAATTTTTTGACTGCAATTGACTATTCCATGTAAATTATCACTTTTGGAACAAAAACAAGTGTGTTTAGACTCACTTTAATGCCTGAAATTAGTCGAAATAGAAGCTTCTGAATAGGAGAAAAAGTCTGCAATAATGGCAATTTTGGTCACATTAAGGTTTCAAAAAGTAGTTATTCAACATGAGGCACAATCCAAATGACATTTTGAATCAATTTTTCTACAGTCCAAAAAATCAATTTTCTGATGAAAAACGATGACCCGTGACCTGTCGAAATTTCTGCAGATGGTCAGAAATCGAAATTTGTATTGTTTAATTTTTTGACTGCAAATGACTATTCCATGTAAATTATCACTTTTGGAACCAAAACAAGTGTGTTTAGAGTCAGTTTAATGCCTGAAATTTGTCGAAAAAGAAGCTTCTGAGTAGGAGAAAATGTCCGTAAAAATGGCAATTTTGGTCACCTGAGGCTTCAAAAAGTAGTTATTCAACATGAGGCACATTCCAAATGACATTTTGAATCAATTTTTCTACAGTCCAGAAAATCAATTTTCTGATGAAAAATGATGACCCGTGACCTGTCGAAATTTCTCCAGATGTTCAGAAATCGAAATTTTTATTGTTTAATTTTTTGACTGCAAATGACTATTCCATGTAAATTATCACTTTTGGAACAAAAATAAGTGTGTTTAGACTCACTTTAATGACTGAAATTGGTCGAAATAGAAGCTTCTGAATAGGAGAAAAAGTCTGTAATAAGGGCAATTTTGGTCACATTGAGGCTTTAAAAAGTAGTTATTCAACATGAGGCACATTCCAAATGACATTTTGAATCAATTTTTCTACAGTCCAAAAAATCAATTTTCTAATGAAAAACGATGACCCGTGACCTGTCGAAATTTCTCCAGATGGTCAGAAATCGAAATTTGTATTGTTTAATTTTTTGACTGCAAATGACTATTCCATGTAAATTATCACTTTTGGAACAAAAACAAGTGTGTTTAGAGTCAGTTTAATGCCTGAAATTTGTCGAAAAAGAAGCTTCTGAGTAGGAAAAAATGTCCATAAAAATGGCAATTTTGGTCACATTGAGGCTTCAAAAAGTAGTTAATCAACATGAGGCACATTCCAAATGACATTTTGAATCAATTTTTCTACAGTCCAGAAAATCTATTTTCTGATGAAAAAGGATGACCCGTGACCTGTCGAAATTTCTCCAGATGGTCAGAAATGGAAATGTTTTAATGTTTAATTTTTTGACTGCAAATGACTATTCCATGTAAATTATCACTTTTGGAACAAAAACAAGTGTTTTTAGAGTCACGTTAATGCCTGAAATTGGTCGAAATAGAAGCTTCTGAATAGGAGAAAAAGTCTGTAATAATGGCAATTTTGGTCACATTGAGGCTTTAAAAAGTAGTTATTCAACATGAGGCACATTCCAAATGACATTTTGAATCAATTTTTCTACAGTCCAAAAAATCAATTTTCTGATGAAAAACGATGACCCGTGACCTGTCGAAATTTCTCCAGATGGTCAGAAATCGAAATTTTTTTTGTTTAACTTTTTGACTGCAAATGACTATTCTATGTAAATTATCACTTTTGGAACAAAAACAAGTGTGTTTAGAGTCAGTTTAATGCCTAAAATTGGTCGAAAAAGAAGCTTCTGAGTAGGAGAAAATGTCCGTAAAAATGGCAATTTTGGTCACCTGAGGCTTCAAAAAGTAGTTATTCAACATGAGGCACATTCCAAATGACATTTTGAATCAATTTTTCTACAGTCCAGAAAATCAATTTTCTGATGAAAAATGATGACCCGTGACCTGTCGAAATTTCTCCAGATGTTCAGAAATCGAAATTTTTATTGTTTAATTTTTTGACTGCAAATGACTATTCCATGTAAATTATCACTTTTGGAACAAAAATAGGTGTGTTTAGACTCACTTTAATGACTGAAATTGGTCGAAATAGAAGCTTCTGAATAGGAGAAAAAGTCTGTAATAATGGCAATTTTGGTCACATTGAGGCTTTAAAAAGTAGTTATTCAACATGAGGCACATTCCAAATGACATTTTGAATCAATTTTTATGCAGTCCAAAAAATCAATTTTCTGATGAAAAACGATGACCCGTGACCTGTCGAAATTTCTCCAGATGGTCAGAAATGGAAATTTTTTAATGTTTAATTTTTTGACTGCAATTGACTATTCCATGTAAATTATCACTTTTGGAACAAAAACAAGTGTGTTTAGACTCACTTTAATGCCTGAAATTAGTCGAAATAGAAGCTTCTGAATAGGAGAAAAAGTCTGCAATAATGGCAATTTTGGTCACATTAAGGTTTCAAAAAGTAGTTATTCAACATGAGGCACAATCCAAATGACATTTTGAATCAATTTTTCTACAGTCCAAAAAATCAATTTTCTGATGAAAAACGATGACCCGTGACCTGTCGAAATTTCTGCAGATGGTCAGAAATCGAAATTTGTATTGTTTAATTTTTTGACTGCAAATGACTATTCCATGTAAATTATCACTTTTGGAACAAAAATAAGTGTGTTTACACTCACTTTAATGACTGAAATTGGTTGAAATAGAAGCTTCTGAATAGGAGAAAAAGTCTGTAATAATGGCAATTTTGGTCACATTGAGGCTTTAAAAAGTAGTTATTCAACATGAGGCACATTCCAAATGACATTTTGAATCAATTTTTCTACAGTCCAAAAAATCAATTTTCTAATGAAAAACGATGACCCGTGACCTGTCGAAATTTCTCCAGATGGTCAGAAATGGAAATTTTTTAATGTTTAAATTTTTTGACTGCAATTGACTATTCCGTGTAAATTATCACTTTTGGAACAAAAACAAGTGTGTTTAGACTCACTTTAATGCCTGAAATTAGTGGAAATAGAAGCTTCTGAATAGGAGAAAAAGTCTGCAATAATGGCAATTTTGGTCACATTGAGGTTTCAAAAAGTAGTTATTCAACATGAGGCACAATCCAAATGACATTTTGAATCAATTTTTCTACAGTCCAAAAAATCAATTTTCTGATGAAAAACGATGACCCGTGACCTGTCGAAATTTCTCCAGATGGTCAGAAATCGAAATTTGTATTGTTTAATTTTTTGACTGCAAATGACTATTCCATGTAAATTATCACTTTTGGAACAAAAATAAGTGTGTTTAGACTCACTTTAATGACTGAAATTGGTCGAAATAGAAGCTTCTGAATAGGAGAAAAAGTCTGTAATAATGTCAATTTTGGTCACATTGAGGCTTTAAAAAGTAGTTATTCAACATGAGGCACATTCCAAATGACATTTTGAATCAATTTTTCTGCAGTCCAAAAAATCAATTTTCTGATGAAAAACGATGACCCGTGACCTGTCGAAATTTCTCCAGATGGTCAGAAATGGAAATTTTTTAATGTTTAATTTTTTGACTGCAATTGACTATTCCATGTAAATTATCACTTTTGGAACAAAAACAAGTGTGTTTAGACTCACTTTAATGCCTGAAATTAGTCGAAATAGAAGCTTCTGAATAGGAGAAAAAGTCTGCAATAATGGCAATTTTGGTCACATTAAGGTTTCAAAAAGTAGTTATTCAACATGAGGCACAATCCAAATGACATTTTGAATCAATTTTTCTACAGTCCAAAAAATCAATTTTCTGATGAAAAACGATGACCCGTGACCTGTCGAAATTACTCCAGATGGTCAGAAATCGAAATTTGTATTGTTTAATTTTTTGACTGCAAATGACTATTCCATGTAAATTATCACTTTTGGAACAAAAATAAGTGTGTTTAGACTCACTTTAATGACTGAAATTGGTCGAAATAGAAGCTTCTAAATAGGAGAAAAAGTCTGTAATAATGGCAATTTTGGTCACATTGAGGCTTTAAAAAGTAGTTATTCAACATGAGGCACATTCCAAATGACATTTTGAATCAATTTTTCTACAGTCCAAAAAATCAATTTTCTAATGAAAAACGATGACCCGTGACCTGTCGAAATTTCTCCAGATGGTCAGAAATGGAAATTTTTTAATGTTTAAATTTTTTGACTGCAATTGACTATTCCGTGTAAATTATCACTTTTGGAACAAAAACAAGTGTGTTTAGACTCACTTTAATGCCTGAAATTAGTGGAAATAGAAGCTTCTGAATAGGAGAAAAAGTCTGCAATAATGGCAATTTTGGTCACATTGAGGTTTCAAAAAGTAGTTATTCAACATGAGGCACAATCCAAATGACATTTTGAATCAATTTTTCTACAGTCCAAAAAATCAATTTTCTGATGAAAAACGATGACCTGTGACCTGTCGAAATTTCTCCAGATGGTCAGAAATCGAAATTTGTATTGTTTAATTTTTTGACTGCAAATGACTATTCCATGTAAATTATCACTTTTGGAACAAAAACAAGTGTGTTTAGAGTCAGTTTAATGCCTGAATTTGTCGAAAAAGAAGCTTCTGAGTAGGAGAAAATGTCTGTAAAAATGGCAATTTTGGTCACATTGAGGCTTCAAAAAGTAGTTATTCAACTGTCACATTCCAAATGACATTTTGAATCAATTTTTCTACAGTCCAGAAAATCTATTTTCTGATGAAAAAGGATGACCCGTGACCTGTCGAAATTTCTCCAGATGGTCAGAAATGGAAATGTTGTAATGTTTAATTTTTTGACTGCAATTGACTATTCCATGTAAATTATCACTTTTGGAACAAAAACAAGTGTTTTTAGAGTCACGTTAATGCCTGAAATTGGTCGAAATAGAAGCTTCTGAATAGGAGAAAAAGTCTGTAATAATGGCAATTTTGGTCACATTGAGGCTTTAAAAAGTAGTTATTCAACATGAGGCACATTCCAAATGACATTTTGAATCAATTTTTCTACAGTCCAAAAAATCAATTTTCTGATGAAAAACGATGACCCGTGACCTGTCGAAATTTCTCCAGATGGTCAGAAATCGAAATTTCTTTTGTTTAATTTTTTGACTGCAAATGACTATTCTATGTAAATTATCACTTTTGGAACAAAAACAAGTGTGTTTAGAGTCAGTTTAATGCCTGAAATTTGTCGAAAAAGAAGCTTCTGAGTAGGAGAAAATGTCCATAAAAATGGCAATTTTGGTCACATTGAGGCTTCAAAAAGTAGTTAATCAACATGAGGCACATTCCAAATGACATTTTGAATCAATTTTTCTACAGTCCAGAAAATCTATTTTCTGATGAAAAAGGATGACCCGTGACCTGTCGAAATTTCTCCAGATGGTCAGAAATGGAAATGTTTTAATGTTTAATTTTTTGACTGCAATTGACTATTCCATGTAAATTATCACTTTTGGAACAAAAACAAGTGTGTTTAGACTCACTTTAATGCCTGAAATTAGTCGAAATAGAAGCTTCTGAATAGGAGAAAAAGTCTGCAATAATGGCAATTTTGGTCACATTAAGGTTTCAAAAAGTAGTTATTCAACATGAGGCACAATCCAAATGACATTTTGAATCAATTTTTCTACAGTCCAAAAAATCAATTTTCTGATGAAAAACGATGACCCGTGACCTGTCGAAATTTCTGCAGATGGTCAGAAATCGAAATTTGTATTGTTTAATTTTTTGACTGCAAATGACTATTCCATGTAAATTATCACTTTTGGAACCAAAACAAGTGTGTTTAGAGTCAGTTTAATGCCTGAAATTTGTCGAAAAAGAAGCTTCTGAGTAGGAGAAAATGTCCGTAAAAATGGCAATTTTGGTCACCTGAGGCTTCAAAAAGTAGTTATTCAACATGAGGCACATTCCAAATGACATTTTGAATCAATTTTTCTACAGTCCAGAAAATCAATTTTCTGATGAAAAATGATGACCCGTGACCTGTCGAAATTTCTCCAGATGTTCAGAAATCGAAATTTTTATTGTTTAATTTTTTGACTGCAAATGACTATTCCATGTAAATTATCACTTTTGGAACAAAAATAAGTGTGTTTAGACTCACTTTAATGACTGAAATTGGTCGAAATAGAAGCTTCTGAATAGGAGAAAAAGTCTGTAATAAGGGCAATTTTGGTCACATTGAGGCTTTAAAAAGTAGTTATTCAACATGAGGCACATTCCAAATGACATTTTGAATCAATTTTTCTACAGTCCAAAAAATCAATTTTCTAATGAAAAACGATGACCCGTGACCTGTCGAAATTTCTCCAGATGGTCAGAAATCGAAATTTGTATTGTTTAATTTTTTGACTGCAAATGACTATTCCATGTAAATTATCACTTTTGGAACAAAAACAAGTGTGTTTAGAGTCAGTTTAATGCCTGAAATTTGTCGAAAAAGAAGCTTCTGAGTAGGAAAAAATGTCCATAAAAATGGCAATTTTGGTCACATTGAGGCTTCAAAAAGTAGTTAATCAACATGAGGCACATTCCAAATGACATTTTGAATCAATTTTTCTACAGTCCAGAAAATCTATTTTCTGATGAAAAAGGATGACCCGTGACCTGTCGAAATTTCTCCAGATGGTCAGAAATGGAAATGTTTTAATGTTTAATTTTTTGACTGCAAATGACTATTCCATGTAAATTATCACTTTTGGAACAAAAACAAGTGTTTTTAGAGTCACGTTAATGCCTGAAATTGGTCGAAATAGAAGCTTCTGAATAGGAGAAAAAGTCTGTAATAATGGCAATTTTGGTCACATTGAGGCTTTAAAAAGTAGTTATTCAACATGAGGCACATTCCAAATGACATTTTGAATCAATTTTTCTACAGTCCAAAAAATCAATTTTCTGATGAAAAACGATGACCCGTGACCTGTCGAAATTTCTCCAGATGGTCAGAAATCGAAATTTTTTTTGTTTAACTTTTTGACTGCAAATGACTATTCTATGTAAATTATCACTTTTGGAACAAAAACAAGTGTGTTTAGAGTCAGTTTAATGCCTAAAATTGGTCGAAAAAGAAGCTTCTGAGTAGGAGAAAATGTCCGTAAAAATGGCAATTTTGGTCACCTGAGGCTTCAAAAAGTAGTTATTCAACATGAGGCACATTCCAAATGACATTTTGAATCAATTTTTCTACAGTCCAGAAAATCAATTTTCTGATGAAAAATGATGACCCGTGACCTGTCGAAATTTCTCCAGATGTTCAGAAATCGAAATTTTTATTGTTTAATTTTTTGACTGCAAATGACTATTCCATGTAAATTATCACTTTTGGAACAAAAATAGGTGTGTTTAGACTCACTTTAATGACTGAAATTGGTCGAAATAGAAGCTTCTGAATAGGAGAAAAAGTCTGTAATAATGTCAATTTTGGTCACATTGAGGCTTTAAAAAGTAGTTATTCAACATGAGGCACATTCCAAATGACATTTTGAATCAATTTTTCTGCAGTCCAAAAAATCAATTTTCTGATGAAAAACGATGACCCGTGACCTGTCGAAATTTCTCCAGATGGTCAGAAATGGAAATTTTTTAATGTTTAATTTTTTGACTGCAATTGACTATTCCATGTAAATTATCACTTTTGGAACAAAAACAAGTGTGTTTAGACTCACTTTAATGCCTGAAATTAGTCGAAATAGAAGCTTCTGAATAGGAGAAAAAGTCTGCAATAATGGCAATTTTGGTCACATTAAGGTTTCAAAAAGTAGTTATTCAACATGAGGCACAATCCAAATGACATTTTGAATCAATTTTTCTACAGTCCAAAAAATCAATTTTCTGATGAAAAACGATGACCCGTGACCTGTCGAAATTTCTCCAGATGGTCAGAAATCGAAATTTGTATTGTTTAATTTTTTGACTGCAAATGACTATTCCATGTAAATTATCACTTTTGGAACAAAAATAAGTGTGTTTAGACTCACTTTAATGACTGAAATTGGTCGAAATAGAAGCTTCTAAATAGGAGAAAAAGTCTGTAATAATGGCAATTTTGGTCACATTGAGGCTTTAAAAAGTAGTTATTCAACATGAGGCACATTCCAAATGACATTTTGAATCAATTTTTCTACAGTCCAAAAAATCAATTTTCTAATGAAAAACGATGACCCGTGACCTGTCGAAATTTCTCCAGATGGTCAGAAATGGAAATTTTTTAATGTTTAAATTTTTTGACTGCAATTGACTATTCCGTGTAAATTATCACTTTTGGAACAAAAACAAGTGTGTTTAGACTCACTTTAATGCCTGAAATTAGTGGAAATAGAAGCTTCTGAATAGGAGAAAAAGTCTGCAATAATGGCAATTTTGGTCACATTGAGGTTTCAAAAAGTAGTTATTCAACATGAGGCACAATCCAAATGACATTTTGAATCAATTTTTCTACAGTCCAAAAAATCAATTTTCTGATGAAAAACGATGACCTGTGACCTGTCGAAATTTCTCCAGATGGTCAGAAATCGAAATTTGTATTGTTTAATTTTTTGACTGCAAATGACTATTCCATGTAAATTATCACTTTTGGAACAAAAACAAGTGTGTTTAGAGTCAGTTTAATGCCTGAATTTGTCGAAAAAGAAGCTTCTGAGTAGGAGAAAATGTCTGTAAAAATGGCAATTTTGGTCACATTGAGGCTTCAAAAAGTAGTTATTCAACTGTCACATTCCAAATGACATTTTGAATCAATTTTTCTACAGTCCAGAAAATCTATTTTCTGATGAAAAAGGATGACCCGTGACCTGTCGAAATTTCTCCAGATGGTCAGAAATGGAAATGTTGTAATGTTTAATTTTTTGACTGCAATTGACTATTCCATGTAAATTATCACTTTTGGAACAAAAACAAGTGTTTTTAGAGTCACGTTAATGCCTGAAATTGGTCGAAATAGAAGCTTCTGAATAGGAGAAAAAGTCTGTAATAATGGCAATTTTGGTCACATTGAGGCTTTAAAAAGTAGTTATTCAACATGAGGCACATTCCAAATGACATTTTGAATCAATTTTTCTACAGTCCAAAAAATCAATTTTCTGATGAAAAACGATGACCCGTGACCTGTCGAAATTTCTCCAGATGGTCAGAAATCGAAATTTCTTTTGTTTAATTTTTTGACTGCAAATGACTATTCTATGTAAATTATCACTTTTGGAACAAAAACAAGTGTGTTTAGAGTCAGTTTAATGCCTGAAATTGGTCGAAAAAGAAGCTTCTGAGTAGGAGAAAATGTCCGTAAAAATGGCAATTTTGGTCACCTGAGGCTTCAAAAAGTAGTTATTCAACATGAGGCACATTCCAAATGACATTTTGAATCAATTTTTCTACAGTCCAGAAAATCAATTTTCTGATGAAAAATGATGACCCGTGACCTGTCGAAATTTCTCCAGATGGTCAGAAATGGAAATGTTTTAATGTTTAATTTTTTGACTGCAAATGACTATTCCATGTAAATTATCACTTTTGGAACTAAAATAAGTGTGTTTAGAGTCACTTTAATGCCTGAAATTGTTCGAAATAGAAGCTTCTGAATAGGAGAAAAAGTCTGCAATAATGGCACTTTTGGTCACATTGAGGTTTCAAAAAGTAGTTATTCAACATGAGGCACAATCCAAATGACATTTTAAATCAATTTTTTTACAGTCCAAAAAATCAATTTTCTGATGAAAAACGATGACCCGTGACCTGTCGAAATTTCTCCAGATGGTCAGAAATCGAAATTTTTATTGTTTAATTTTTTGACTGCAAATGACTATTCCATGTAAATTATCACTTTTGGAACAAAAATAAGTGTGTTTAGACTCACTTTAATGACTGAAATTGGTCGAAATAGAAGCTTCTGAATAGGAGAAAAAGTCTGCAATAATGGCAATTTTGGTCACATTGAGGTTTCAAAAAGTAGTTATTCAACATGAGGCACAATCCAAATGACATTTTGAATCAATTTTTCTACAGTCCAGAAAATCAATTTTCTGATGAAAAAGGATGACCCGTGACCTGTCGAAATTCCTCCAGATGGTCAGAAATGGAAATGTTTTAATGTTTAATTTTTTGACTGCAAATGACTATTCCATGTAAATTATCACTTTTGGAACAAAAACAAGTGTTTTTAGAGTCACTTTAATGCCTGAAATTGGTCGAAATAGAAGCTTCTTAATAGGAGTAAAAGTCTGTAATAATGGCAATTTTGGTCACACAGAGGATTTAAAAAGTAGTTATTCAACATGAGGCACATTCCAAATGACATTTTGAATCAATTTTTCTGCAGTCCAAAAAATCAATTTTCTGATGAAAAACGATGACCCGTGACCTGTCGAAATTTCTCCAGATGGTCAGAAATGGAAATTTTTTAATGTTTAATTTTTTGACTGCAATTGACTATTCCATGTAAATTATCACTTTTGGAACAAAAACAAGTGTGTTTAGACTCACTTTAATGCCTGAAATTAGTCGAAATAGAAGCTTCTGAATAGGAGAAAAAGTCTGCAATAATGGCAATTTTGGTCACATTAAGGTTTCAAAAAGTAGTTATTCAACATGAGGCACAATCCAAATGACATTTTGAATCAATTTTTCTACAGTCCAAAAAATCAATTTTCTGATGAAAAACGATGACCCGTGACCTGTCGAAATTTCTGCAGATGGTCAGAAATCGAAATTTGTATTGTTTAATTTTTTGACTGCAAATGACTATTCTATGTAAATTATCACTTTTGGAACAAAAACAAGTGTGTTTAGAGTCAGTTTAATGCCTGAAATTGGTCGAAAAAGAAGCTTCTGAGTAGGAGAAAATGTCCGTAAAAATGGCAATTTTGGTCACCTGAGGCTTCAAAAAGTAGTTATTCAACATGAGGCACATTCCAAATGACATTTTGAATCAATTTTTCTACAGTCCAGAAAATCAATTTTCTGATGAAAAATGATGACCCGTGACCTGTCGAAATTTCTCCAGATGTTCAGAAATCGAAATTTTTATTGTTTAATTTTTTGACTGCAAATGACTATTCCATGTAAATTATCACTTTTGGAACAAAAATAAGTGTGTTTAGACTCACTTTAATGACTGAAATTGGTCGAAATAGAAGCTTCTGAATAGGAGAAAAAGTGTGTAATAATGGCAATTTTGGTCACATTGAGGCTTTAAAAAGTAGTTATTCAACATGAGGCACATTCCAAATGACATTTTGAATCAATTTTTCTGCAGTCCAAAAAATCAATTTTCTGATGAAAAACGATGACCCGTGACCTGTCGAAATTTCTCCAGATGGTCAGAAATGGAAATTTTTTAATGTTTAATTTTTTGACTGCAATTGACTATTCCATGTAAATTATCACTTTTGGATCAAAAACAAGTGTGTTTAGACTCACTTTAATGCCTGAAATTAGTCGAAATAGAAGCTTCTGAATAGGAGAAAAAGTCTGCAATAATGGCAATTTTGGTCACATTAAGGTTTCAAAAAGTAGTTATTCAACATGAGGCACAATCCAAATGACATTTTGAATCAATTTTTCTACAGTCCAAAAAATCAATTTTCTGATGAAAAACGATGACCCGTGACCTGTCGAAATTTCTCCAGATGGTCAGAAATCGAAATTTGTATTGTTTAATTTTTTGACTGCAAATGACTATTCCATGTAAATTATCACTTTTGGAACAAAAATAAGTGTGTTTAGACTCACTTTAATGACTGAAATTGGTCGAAATAGAAGCTTCTAAATAGGAGAAAAAGTCTGTAATAATGGCAATTTTGGTCACATTGAGGCTTTAAAAAGTAGTTATTCAACATGAGGCACATTCCAAATGACATTTTGAATCAATTTTTCTACAGTCCAAAAAATCAATTTTCTAATGAAAAACGATGACCCGTGACCTGTCGAAATTTCTCCAGATGGTCAGAAATGGAAATTTTTTAATGTTTAAATTTTTTGACTGCAATTGACTATTCCGTGTAAATTATCACTTTTGGAACAAAAACAAGTGTGTTTAGACTCACTTTAATACCTGAAATTAGTGGAAATAGAAGCTTCTGAATAGGAGAAAAAGTCTGCAATAATGGCAATTTTGGTCACATTGAGGTTTCAAAAAGTAGTTATTCAACATGAGGCACAATCCAAATGACATTTTGAATCAATTTTTCTACAGTCCAAAAAATCAATTTTCTGATGAAAAACGATGACCCGTGACCTGTCGAAATTTCTCCAGATGGTCAGAAATCGAAATTTGTATTGTTTAATTTTTTGACTGCAAATGACTATTCCATGTAAATTATCACTTTTGGAACAAAAACAAGTGTGTTTAGAGTCAGTTTAATGCCTGAAATTTGTCGAAAAAGAAGCTTCTGAGTAGGAGAAAATGTCCGTAAAAATGGCAATTTTGGTCACATTGAGGCTTCAAAAAGTAGTTATTCAACTGTCACATTCCAAATGACATTTTGAATCAATTTTTCTACAGTCCAGAAAATCTATTTTCTGATGAAAAAGGATGACCCGTGACCTGTCGAAATTTCTCCAGATGGTCAGAAATGGAAATGTTTTAATGTTTAATTTTTTGACTGCAAATGACTATTCCATGTAAATTATCACTTTTGGAACAAAAACAAGTGTTTTTAGAGTCACGTTAATGCCTGAAATTGGTCGAAATAGAAGCTTCTGAATAGGAGAAAATTCTGTAATAATGGCAATTTTGGTCACATTGAGGCTTTAAAAAGTAGTTATTCAACATGAGGCACATTCCAAATGACATTTTGAATCAATTTTTCTACAGTCCAAAAAATCAATTTTCTGATGAAAAACGATGACCCGTGACCTGTCGAAATTTCTGCAGATGGTCAGAAATCGAAATTTGTATTGTTTAATTTTTTGACTGCAAATGACTATTCCATGTAAATTATCACTTTTGGAACAAAAATAAGTGTGTTTACACTCACTTTAATGACTGAAATTGGTTGAAATAGAAGCTTCTGAATAGGAGAAAAAGTCTGTAATAATGGCAATTTTGGTCACATTGAGGCTTTAAAAAGTAGTTATTCAACATGAGGCACATTCCAAATGACATTTTGAATCAATTTTTCTACAGTCCAAAAAATCAATTTTCTAATGAAAAACGATGACCCGTGACCTGTCGAAATTTCTCCAGATGGTCAGAAATGGAAATTTTTTAATGTTTAAATTTTTTGACTGCAATTGACTATTCCGTGTAAATTATCACTTTTGGAACAAAAACAAGTGTGTTTAGACTCACTTTAATGCCTGAAATTAGTGGAAATAGAAGCTTCTGAATAGGAGAAAAAGTCTGCAATAATGGCAATTTTGGTCACATTGAGGTTTCAAAAAGTAGTTATTCAACATGAGGCACAATCCAAATGACATTTTGAATCAATTTTTCTACAGTCCAAAAAATCAATTTTCTGATGAAAAACGATGACCCGTGACCTGTCGAAATTTCTCCAGATGGTCAGAAATCGAAATTTGTATTGTTTAATTTTTTGACTGCAAATGACTATTCCATGTAAATTATCACTTTTGGAACAAAAATAAGTGTGTTTAGACTCACTTTAATGACTGAAATTGGTCGAAATAGAAGCTTCTGAATAGGAGAAAAAGTCTGTAATAATGTCAATTTTGGTCACATTGAGGCTTTAAAAAGTAGTTATTCAACATGAGGCACATTCCAAATGACATTTTGAATCAATTTTTCTGCAGTCCAAAAAATCAATTTTCTGATGAAAAACGATGACCCGTGACCTGTCGAAATTTCTCCAGATGGTCAGAAATGGAAATTTTTTAATGTTTAATTTTTTGACTGCAATTGACTATTCCATGTAAATTATCACTTTTGGAACAAAAACAAGTGTGTTTAGACTCACTTTAATGCCTGAAATTAGTCGAAATAGAAGCTTCTGAATAGGAGAAAAAGTCTGCAATAATGGCAATTTTGGTCACATTAAGGTTTCAAAAAGTAGTTATTCAACATGAGGCACAATCCAAATGACATTTTGAATCAATTTTTCTACAGTCCAAAAAATCAATTTTCTGATGAAAAACGATGACCCGTGACCTGTCGAAATTTCTCCAGATGGTCAGAAATCGAAATTTGTATTGTTTAATTTTTTGACTGCAAATGACTATTCCATGTAAATTATCACTTTTGGAACAAAAATAAGTGTGTTTAGACTCACTTTAATGACTGAAATTGGTCGAAATAGAAGCTTCTAAATAGGAGAAAAAGTCTGTAATAATGGCAATTTTGGTCACATTGAGGCTTTAAAAAGTAGTTATTCAACATGAGGCACATTCCAAATGACATTTTGAATCAATTTTTCTACAGTCCAAAAAATCAATTTTCTAATGAAAAACGATGACCCGTGACCTGTCGAAATTTCTCCAGATGGTCAGAAATGGAAATTTTTTAATGTTTAAATTTTTTGACTGCAATTGACTATTCCGTGTAAATTATCACTTTTGGAACAAAAACAAGTGTGTTTAGACTCACTTTAATGCCTGAAATTAGTGGAAATAGAAGCTTCTGAATAGGAGAAAAAGTCTGCAATAATGGCAATTTTGGTCACATTGAGGTTTCAAAAAGTAGTTATTCAACATGAGGCACAATCCAAATGACATTTTGAATCAATTTTTCTACAGTCCAAAAAATCAATTTTCTGATGAAAAACGATGACCTGTGACCTGTCGAAATTTCTCCAGATGGTCAGAAATCGAAATTTGTATTGTTTAATTTTTTGACTGCAAATGACTATTCCATGTAAATTATCACTTTTGGAACAAAAACAAGTGTGTTTAGAGTCAGTTTAATGCCTGAATTTGTCGAAAAAGAAGCTTCTGAGTAGGAGAAAATGTCTGTAAAAATGGCAATTTTGGTCACATTGAGGCTTCAAAAAGTAGTTATTCAACTGTCACATTCCAAATGACATTTTGAATCAATTTTTCTACAGTCCAGAAAATCTATTTTCTGATGAAAAAGGATGACCCGTGACCTGTCGAAATTTCTCCAGATGGTCAGAAATGGAAATGTTGTAATGTTTAATTTTTTGACTGCAATTGACTATTCCATGTAAATTATCACTTTTGGAACAAAAACAAGTGTTTTTAGAGTCACGTTAATGCCTGAAATTGGTCGAAATAGAAGCTTCTGAATAGGAGAAAAAGTCTGTAATAATGGCAATTTTGGTCACATTGAGGCTTTAAAAAGTAGTTATTCAACATGAGGCACATTCCAAATGACATTTTGAATCAATTTTTCTACAGTCCAAAAAATCAATTTTCTGATGAAAAACGATGACCCGTGACCTGTCGAAATTTCTCCAGATGGTCAGAAATCGAAATTTCTTTTGTTTAATTTTTTGACTGCAAATGACTATTCTATGTAAATTATCACTTTTGGAACAAAAACAAGTGTGTTTAGAGTCAGTTTAATGCCTGAAATTGGTCGAAAAAGAAGCTTCTGAGTAGGAGAAAATGTCCGTAAAAATGGCAATTTTGGTCACCTGAGGCTTCAAAAAGTAGTTATTCAACATGAGGCACATTCCAAATGACATTTTGAATCAATTTTTCTACAGTCCAGAAAATCAATTTTCTGATGAAAAATGATGACCCGTGACCTGTCGAAATTTCTCCAGATGGTCAGAAATGGAAATGTTTTAATGTTTAATTTTTTGACTGCAAATGACTATTCCATGTAAATTATCACTTTTGGAACTAAAATAAGTGTGTTTAGAGTCACTTTAATGCCTGAAATTGTTCGAAATAGAAGCTTCTGAATAGGAGAAAAAGTCTGCAATAATGGCACTTTTGGTCACATTGAGGTTTCAAAAAGTAGTTATTCAACATGAGGCACAATCCAAATGACATTTTAAATCAATTTTTTTACAGTCCAAAAAATCAATTTTCTGATGAAAAACGATGACCCGTGACCTGTCGAAATTTCTCCAGATGGTCAGAAATCGAAATTTTTATTGTTTAATTTTTTGACTGCAAATGACTATTCCATGTAAATTATCACTTTTGGAACAAAAATAAGTGTGTTTAGACTCACTTTAATGACTGAAATTGGTCGAAATAGAAGCTTCTGAATAGGAGAAAAAGTCTGCAATAATGGCAATTTTGGTCACATTGAGGTTTCAAAAAGTAGTTATTCAACATGAGGCACAATCCAAATGACATTTTGAATCAATTTTTCTACAGTCCAGAAAATCAATTTTCTGATGAAAAAGGATGACCCGTGACCTGTCGAAATTCCTCCAGATGGTCAGAAATGGAAATGTTTTAATGTTTAATTTTTTGACTGCAAATGACTATTCCATGTAAATTATCACTTTTGGAACAAAAACAAGTGTTTTTAGAGTCACTTTAATGCCTGAAATTGGTCGAAATAGAAGCTTCTTAATAGGAGTAAAAGTCTGTAATAATGGCAATTTTGGTCACACAGAGGATTTAAAAAGTAGTTATTCAACATGAGGCACATTCCAAATGACATTTTGAATCAATTTTTCTGCAGTCCAAAAAATCAATTTTCTGATGAAAAACGATGACCCGTGACCTGTCGAAATTTCTCCAGATGGTCAGAAATGGAAATTTTTTAATGTTTAATTTTTTGACTGCAATTGACTATTCCATGTAAATTATCACTTTTGGAACAAAAACAAGTGTGTTTAGACTCACTTTAATGCCTGAAATTAGTCGAAATAGAAGCTTCTGAATAGGAGAAAAAGTCTGCAATAATGGCAATTTTGGTCACATTAAGGTTTCAAAAAGTAGTTATTCAACATGAGGCACAATCCAAATGACATTTTGAATCAATTTTTCTACAGTCCAAAAAATCAATTTTCTGATGAAAAACGATGACCCGTGACCTGTCGAAATTTCTGCAGATGGTCAGAAATCGAAATTTGTATTGTTTAATTTTTTGACTGCAAATGACTATTCTATGTAAATTATCACTTTTGGAACAAAAACAAGTGTGTTTAGAGTCAGTTTAATGCCTGAAATTGGTCGAAAAAGAAGCTTCTGAGTAGGAGAAAATGTCCGTAAAAATGGCAATTTTGGTCACCTGAGGCTTCAAAAAGTAGTTATTCAACATGAGGCACATTCCAAATGACATTTTGAATCAATTTTTCTACAGTCCAGAAAATCAATTTTCTGATGAAAAATGATGACCCGTGACCTGTCGAAATTTCTCCAGATGTTCAGAAATCGAAATTTTTATTGTTTAATTTTTTGACTGCAAATGACTATTCCATGTAAATTATCACTTTTGGAACAAAAATAAGTGTGTTTAGACTCACTTTAATGACTGAAATTGGTCGAAATAGAAGCTTCTGAATAGGAGAAAAAGTGTGTAATAATGGCAATTTTGGTCACATTGAGGCTTTAAAAAGTAGTTATTCAACATGAGGCACATTCCAAATGACATTTTGAATCAATTTTTCTGCAGTCCAAAAAATCAATTTTCTGATGAAAAACGATGACCCGTGACCTGTCGAAATTTCTCCAGATGGTCAGAAATGGAAATTTTTTAATGTTTAATTTTTTGACTGCAATTGACTATTCCATGTAAATTATCACTTTTGGATCAAAAACAAGTGTGTTTAGACTCACTTTAATGCCTGAAATTAGTCGAAATAGAAGCTTCTGAATAGGAGAAAAAGTCTGCAATAATGGCAATTTTGGTCACATTAAGGTTTCAAAAAGTAGTTATTCAACATGAGGCACAATCCAAATGACATTTTGAATCAATTTTTCTACAGTCCAAAAAATCAATTTTCTGATGAAAAACGATGACCCGTGACCTGTCGAAATTTCTCCAGATGGTCAGAAATCGAAATTTGTATTGTTTAATTTTTTGACTGCAAATGACTATTCCATGTAAATTATCACTTTTGGAACAAAAATAAGTGTGTTTAGACTCACTTTAATGACTGAAATTGGTCGAAATAGAAGCTTCTAAATAGGAGAAAAAGTCTGTAATAATGGCAATTTTGGTCACATTGAGGCTTTAAAAAGTAGTTATTCAACATGAGGCACATTCCAAATGACATTTTGAATCAATTTTTCTACAGTCCAAAAAATCAATTTTCTAATGAAAAACGATGACCCGTGACCTGTCGAAATTTCTCCAGATGGTCAGAAATGGAAATTTTTTAATGTTTAAATTTTTTGACTGCAATTGACTATTCCGTGTAAATTATCACTTTTGGAACAAAAACAAGTGTGTTTAGACTCACTTTAATACCTGAAATTAGTGGAAATAGAAGCTTCTGAATAGGAGAAAAAGTCTGCAATAATGGCAATTTTGGTCACATTGAGGTTTCAAAAAGTAGTTATTCAACATGAGGCACAATCCAAATGACATTTTGAATCAATTTTTCTACAGTCCAAAAAATCAATTTTCTGATGAAAAACGATGACCCGTGACCTGTCGAAATTTCTCCAGATGGTCAGAAATCGAAATTTGTATTGTTTAATTTTTTGACTGCAAATGACTATTCCATGTAAATTATCACTTTTGGAACAAAAACAAGTGTGTTTAGAGTCAGTTTAATGCCTGAAATTTGTCGAAAAAGAAGCTTCTGAGTAGGAGAAAATGTCCGTAAAAATGGCAATTTTGGTCACATTGAGGCTTCAAAAAGTAGTTATTCAACTGTCACATTCCAAATGACATTTTGAATCAATTTTTCTACAGTCCAGAAAATCAATTTTCTGATGAAAAAGGATGACCCGTGACCTGTCGAAATTTCTCCAGATGGTCAGAAATGGAAATGTTTTAATGTTTAATTTTTTGACTGCAAATGACTATTCCATGTAAATTATCACTTTTGGAACAAAAACAAGTGTTTTTAGAGTCACGTTAATGCCTGAAATTGGTCGAAATAGAAGCTTCTGAATAGGAGAAAATTCTGTAATAATGGCAATTTTGGTCACATTGAGGCTTTAAAAAGTAGTTATTCAACATGAGGCACATTCCAAATGACATTTTGAATCAATTTTTCTACAGTCCAAAAAATCAATTTTCTGATGAAAAACGATGACCCGTGACCTGTCGAAATTTCTCCAGATGGTCAGAAATCGAAATTTCTTTTGTTTAATTTTTTGACTGCAAATGACTATTCTATGTAAATTATCACTTTTGGAACAAAAACAAGTGTGTTTAGAGTCAGTTTAATGCCTGAAATTGGTCGAAAAAGAAGCTTCTAAGCAGGAGAAAATGTCCGTAAAAATGGCAATTTTGGTCACCTGAGGCTTCAAAAAGTAGTTATTCAACATGAGGCACATTCCAAATGACATTTTGAATCAATTTTTCTACAGTCCAGAAAATCAATTTTCTGATGAAAAATGATGACCCGTGACCTGTCGAAATTTCTCCAGATGGTCAGAAATGGAAATGTTTTAATGTTTAATTTTTTGACTGCAAATGACTATTCCATGTAAATTATCACTTTTGGAACTAAAATAAGTGTGTTTAGAGTCACTTTAATGCCTGAAATTGTTCGAAATAGAAGCTTCTGAATAGGAGAAAAAGTCTGCAATAATGGCACTTTTGGTCACATTGAGGTTTCAAAAAGTAGTTATTCAACATGAGGCACAATCCAAATGACATTTTAAATCAATTTTTTTACAGTCCAAAAAATCAATTTTCTGATGAAAAACGATGACCCGTGACCTGTCGAAATTTCTCCAGATGGTCAGAAATCGAAATTTTTATTGTTTAATTTTTTGACTGCAAATGACTATTCCATGTAAATTATCACTTTTGGAACAAAAATAAGTGTGTTTAGACTCACTTTAATGACTGAAATTGGTCGAAATAGAAGCTTCTGAATAGGAGAAAAAGTCTGTAATAATGGCAATTTTGGTCACATTGAGGCTTTTAAAAGTAGTTATTCAACATGAGGCACATTCCAAATGACATTTTGAATCAATTTTTCTACAGTCCAAAAAATCAATTTTCTGATGAAAAACGATGACCCGTGACCTGTCGAAATTTCTCCAGATGGTCAGAAATGGAAATTTTTTAATGTTTAATTTTTTGACTGCAATTGACTATTCCATGTAAATTATCACTTTTGGAACAAAAACAAGTGTGTTTAGACACACTTTAATGCCTGAAATTAGTCGAAATAGAAGCTTCTGAATAGGAGAAAAAGTCTGCAATAATGGCAATTTTGGTCACATTGAGGTTTCAAAAAGTAGTTATTCAACATGAGGCACAATCCAAATGACATTTTGAATCAATTTTTCTACAGTCCAGAAAATCAATTTTCTGATGAAAAAGGATGACCCGTGACCTGTCGAAATTCCTCCAGATGGTCAGAAATGGAAATGTTTTAATGTTTAATTTTTTGACTGCAAATGACTATTCCATGTAAATTATCACTTTTGGAACAAAAACAAGTGTTTTTAGAGTCACTTTAATGCCTGAAATTGGTCGAAATAGAAGCTTCTTAATAGGAGTAAATGTCTGTAATAATGGCAATTTTGGTCACACAGAGGATTTAAAAAGTAGTTATTCAACATGAGGCACATTCCAAATGACATTTTGAATCAATTTTTCTGCAGTCCAAAAAATCAATTTTCTGATGAAAAACGATGACCCGTGACCTGTCGAAATTTCTCCAGATGGTCAGAAATGGAAATTTTTTAATGTTTAATTTTTTGACTGCAATTGACTATTCCATGTA
Source organism: Triturus cristatus (assembly GCF_964204655.1). Lineage (NCBI taxonomy): Eukaryota > Metazoa > Chordata > Amphibia > Caudata > Salamandridae > Triturus > Triturus cristatus. Next base: position 1,196,729,861 of record NC_140589.1, on the reverse strand, counting down.
AATTATCACTTTTGGAACAAAAACAAGTGTGTTTAGACTCACTTTAATGCCTGAAATTAGTCGAAATAGAAGCTTCTGAATAGGAGAAAAAGTCTGCAATAATGGCAATTTTGGTCACATTAAGGTTTCAAAAAGTAGTTATTCAACATGAGGCACAATCCAAATGACATTTTGAATCAATTTTTCTACAGTCCAAAAAATCAATTTTCTGATGAAAAACGATGACCCGTGACCTGTCGAAATTTCTGCAGATGGTCAGAAATCGAAATTTGTATTGTTTAATTTTTTGACTGCAAATGACTATTCCATGTAAATTATCACTTTTGGAACAAAAACAAGTGTGTTTAGAGTCAGTTTAATGCCTGAAATTTGTCGAAAAAGAAGCTTCTGAGTAGGAGAAAATGTCCGTAAAAATGGCAATTTTGGTCACATTGAGGCTTCAAAAAGTAGTTAATCAACATGAGGCACATTCCAAATGACATTTTGAATCAATTTTTCTACAGTCCAGAAAATCTATTTTCTGATGAAAAAGGATGACCCGTGACCTGTCGAAATTTCTCCAGATGGTCAGAAATGGAAATGTTTTAATGTTTAATTTTTTGACTGCAAATGACTATTCCATGTAAATTATCACTTTTGGAACAAAAACAAGTGTTTTTAGAGTCACGTTAATGCCTGAAATTGGTCGAAATAGAAGCTTCTGAATAGGAGAAAAAGTCTGTAATAATGGCAATTTTGGTCACATTGAGGCTTTAAAAAGTAGTTATTCAACATGAGGCACATTCCAAATGACATTTTGAATGAATTTTTCTACAGTCCAAAAAATCAATTTTCTGATGAAAAACGATGACCCGTGACCTGTCGAAATTTCTCCAGATGGTCAGAAATCGAAATTTTTTTTGTTTAATTTTTTGACTGCAAATGACTATTCTATGTAAATTATCACTTTTGGAACAAAAACAAGTGTGTTTAGAGTCAGTTTAATGCCTGAAATTGGTCGAAAAAGAAGCTTCTGAGTAGGAGAAAATGTCCGTAAAAATGGCAATTTTGGTCACCTGAAGCTTCAAAAAGTAGTTATTCAACATGAGGCACATTCCAAATGACATTTTGAATCAATTTTTCTACAGTCCAGAAAATCAATTTTCTGATGAAAAATGATGACCCGTGACCTGTCGAAATTTCTCCAGATGTTCAGAAATCGAAATTTTTATTGTTTAATTTTTTGACTGCAAATGACTATTCCATGTAAATTATCACTTTTGGAACAAAAATAAGTGTGTTTAGACTCACTTTAATGACTGAAATTGGTCGAAATAGAAGCTTCCGAATAGGAGAAAAAGTCTGTAATAATGGCAATTTTGGTCACATTGAGGCTTTAAAAAGTAGTTATTCAACATGAGGCACATTCCAAATGACATTTTGAATCAATTTTTCTACAGTCCAAAAAATCAATTTTCTAATGAAAAACGATGACCCGTGACCTGTCGAAATTTCTCCAGATGGTCAGAAATGGAAATTTTTTAATGTTTAAATTTTTTGACTGCAATTGACTATTCCGTGTAAATTATCACTTTTGGAACAAAAACAAGTGTGTTTAGACTCACTTTAATGCCTGAAATTAGTGGAAATAGAAGCTTCTGAATAGGAGAAAAAGTCTGCAATAATGGCAATTTTGGTCACATTGAGGTTTCAAAAAGTAGTTATTCAACATGAGGCACAATCCAAATGACATTTTGAATCAATTTTTCTACAGTCCAAAAAATCAATTTTCTGATGAAAAACGATGACCCGTGACCTGTCGAAATTTCTCCAGATGGTCAGAAATCGAAATTTTTATTGTTTAATTTTTTGACTGCAAATGACGATGCCATGTAAATTATCACTTTTGGAACAAAAATAAGTGTTTTTAGAGTCACTTTAATGCCTGAAATTGGTCGAAATAGAAGCTTCTTAATAGGAGTAAAAGTCTGTAATAATGGCAATTTTGGTCACACAGAGGATTTAAAAAGTAGTTATTCAACATGAGTCACATTTCAAATGACATTTTTAATCAATTTTTCTACAGTCCAAAAAATCTATTTTCTGATGAAAAACGATGACCCGTGACCTGTCGAAATTTCTCCAGATGGTCAGAAATGGACATTTTTCAATGTTTAATTTTTGGACTTCAAATGACTATTCCATGTAAATTATCACTTTTGGAACAAAAATAAGTGTGTTTAGAGTCACGTTAATGTCTGAAATTGGTCGAAATAGACGCTTCTGAATAGGAGAAAAAGTCTGTAATAATGGCAATTTTGGTAACATTGAGGCTTTAAAAAGTAGTTATTCAACATGGGGCACATTCCAAATGACATTTTGAATCAATTTTTCTACAGTCTAAAAAATCAATTTTCTGATGAAAAACGATGACCCGTGACCTGTCGAAATTTCTCCAGATGGTCAGAAATCGAAATTTTTATTGTTTAATTTTTTGACTGCAAATGACTATTCCATGTAAATTATCACTTTTGGAACAAAAATAAGTGTGTTTAGACTCACTTTAATGACTGAAATTGGTCGAAATAGAAGCTTCTGAATAGGAGAAAAAGTCTGTAATAATGGCAATTTTGGTCACATTGAGGCTTTAAAAAGTAGTTATTCAACATGAGGCACATTCCAAATGACATTTTGAATCAATTTTTCTACAGTCCAAAAAATCAATTTTCTGATGAAAAACGATGACCCGTGACCTGTCGAAATTTCTCCAGATGGTCAGAAATGGAAATTTTTTAATGTTTAATTTTTTGACTGCAATTGACTATTCCATGTAAATTATCACTTTTGGAACAAAAATAAGTGTTTTTAGAGTCACTTTAATGCCTGAAATTGGTCGAAATAGAAGCTTCTTAATAGGAGTAAAAGTCTGTAATAATGGCAATTTTGGTCACACAGAGGATTTAAAAAGTAGTTATTCAACATGAGTCACATTTCAAATGACATTTTTAATCAATTTTTCTACAGTCCAAAAAATCTATTTTCTGATGAAAAACGATGACCCGTGACCTGTCGAAATTTCTCCAGATGGTCAGAAATGGACATTTTTCAATGTTTAATTTTTGGACTTCAAATGACTATTCCATGTAAATTATCACTTTTGGAACAAAAATAAGTGTGTTTAGAGTCACGTTAATGTCTGAAATTGGTCGAAATAGACGCTTCTGAATAGGAGAAAAAGTCTGTAATAATGGCAATTTTGGTAACATTGAGGCTTTAAAAAGTAGTTATTCAACATGGGGCACATTCCAAATGACATTTTGAATCAATTTTTCTACAGTCTAAAAAATCAATTTTCTGATGAAAAACGATGACCCGTGACCTGTCGAAATTTCTCCAGATGGTCAGAAATCGAAATTTTTATTGTTTAATTTTTTGACTGCAAATGACTATTCCATGTAAATTATCACTTTTGGAACAAAAATAAGTGTGTTTAGACTCACTTTAATGACTGAAATTGGTCGAAATAGAAGCTTCTGAATAGGAGAAAAAGTCTGTAATAATGGCAATTTTGGTCACATTGAGGCTTTAAAAAGTAGTTATTTAACATGAGGCACATTCCAAATGACATTTTGAATCAATTTTTCTACAGTCCAAAAAATCAATTTTCTGATGAAAAACGATGACCCGTGACCTGTCGAAATTTCTCCAGATGGTCAGAAATGGAAATTTTTTAATGTTTAATTTTTTGACTGCAATTGACTATTCCATGTAAATTATCACTTTTGGAACAAAAACAAGTGTGTTTAGACACACTTTAATGCCTGAAATTAGTCGAAATAGAAGCTTCTAAATAGGAGAAAAAGTCTGCAATAATGGCAATTTTGGTCACATTGAGGTTTCAAAAAGTAGTTATTCAACATGAGGCACAATCCAAATGACATTTTAAATCAATTTTTCTACAGTCCAGAAAATCTATTTTCTGATGAAAAAGGATGACCCGTGACCTGTCGAAATTTCTCCAGATGGTCAGAAATGGAAATGTTTTAATGTTTAATTTTTTGACTGCAAATGACTATTCCATGTAAATTATCACTTTTGGAACAAAAACAAGTGTTTTTAGAGTCACTTTAATGCCTGAAATTGGTCGAAATAGAAGCTTCTGAATAGGAGAAAAAGTCTGTAATAATGGCAATTTTGGTCACATTGAGGCTTTAAAAAGTAGTTATTCAACATGAGGCACATTCCAAATGACATTTTGAATCAATTTTTCTACAGTCCAAAAAATCAATTTTCTGATGAAAAACGATGACCCGTGACCTGTCGAAATTTCTCCAGATGGTCAGAAATCGAAATTTTTTTTGATTAATTTTTTGACTGCAAATGACTATTCTATGTAAATTATCACTTTTGGAACAAAAACAAGTGTGTTTAGAGTCAGTTTAATGCCTGAAATTGGTCGAAAAAGAAGCTTCTGAGTAGGAGAAAATGTCCGTAAAAATGGCAATTTTGGTCACCTGAAGCTTCAAAAAGTAGTTATTCAACATGAGGCACATTCCAAATGACATTTTGAATCAATTTTTCTACAGTCCAGAAAATCAATTTTCTGATGAAAAATGATGACCCGTGACCTGTCGAAATTTCTCCAGATGTTCAGAAATCGAAATTTTTATTGTTTAATTTTTTGACTGCAAATGACTATTCCATGTAAATTATCACTTTTGGAACAAAAATAAGTGTGTTTAGACTCACTTTAATGACTGAAATTGGTCGAAATAGAAGCTTCTGAATAAGAGAAAAAGTCTGTAATAATGGCAATTTTGGTCACATTGAGGCTTTAAAAAGTAGTTATTCAACATGAGGCACATTCCAAATGACATTTTGAATCAATTTTTCTACAGTCCAAAAAATCAATTTTCTAATGAAAAACGATGACCCGTGACCTGTCGAAATTTCTCCAGATGGTCAGAAATGGAAATTTTTTAATGTTTAAATTTTTTGACTGCAATTGACTATTCCGTGTAAATTATCACTTTTGGAACAAAAACAAGTGTGTTTAGACTCACTTTAATGCCTGAAATTGGTCGAAATAGAAGCTTCTGAATAGGAGAAAAAGTCTGTAATAATGGCAATTTTGGTCACATTGAGGCTTTAAAAAGTAGTTATTCAACATGAGGCACATTCCAAATGACATTTTGAATCAATTTTTCTACAGTCCAAAAAATCAATTTTCTGATGAAAAACGATGACCCGTGACCTGTCGAAATTTCTCCAGATGGTCAGAAATCGAAATTTTTTTTGTTTAATTTTTTGACTGCAAATGACTATTCCATGTAAATTATCACTTTTGGAACAAAAACAAGTGTGTTTAGAGTCAGTTTAATGCCTGAAATTTGTCGAAAAAGAAGCTTCTGAGTAGGAGAAAATGTCCATAAAAATGGCAATTTTGGTCACATTGAGGCTTCAAAAAGTAGTTAATCAACATGAGGCACATTCCAAATGACATTTTGAATCAATTTTTCTACAGTCCAGAAAATCTATTTTCTGATGAAAAAGGATGACCCGTGACCTGTCGAAATTTCTCCAGATGGTCAGAAATGGAAATGTTTTAATGTTTAATTTTTTGACTGCAATTGACTATTCCATGTAAATTATCACTTTTGGAACAAAAACAAGTGTGTTTAGACTCACTTTAATGCCTGAAATTAGTCGAAATAGAAGCTTCTGAATAGGAGAAAAAGTCTGCAATAATGGCAATTTTGGTCACATTAAGGTTTCAAAAAGTAGTTATTCAACATGAGGCACAATCCAAATGACATTTTGAATCAATTTTTCTACAGTCCAAAAAATCAATTTTCTGATGAAAAACGATGACCCGTGACCTGTCGAAATTTCTGCAGATGGTCAGAAATCGAAATTTGTATTGTTTAATTTTTTGACTGCAAATGACTATTCCATGTAAATTATCACTTTTGGAACAAAAACAAGTGTGTTTAGAGTCAGTTTAATGCCTGAAATTTGTCGAAAAAGAAGCTTCTGAGTAGGAGAAAATGTCCGTAAAAATGGCAATTTTGGTCACATTGAGGCTTCAAAAAGTAGTTAATCAACATGAGGCACATTCCAAATGACATTTTGAATCAATTTTTCTACAGTCCAGAAAATCTATTTTCTGATGAAAAAGGATGACCCGTGACCTGTCGAAATTTCTCCAGATGGTCAGAAATGGAAATGTTTTAATGTTTAATTTTTTGACTGCAAATGACTATTCCATGTAAATTATCACTTTTGGAACAAAAACAAGTGTTTTTAGAGTCACGTTAATGCCTGAAATTGGTCGAAATAGAAGCTTCTGAATAGGAGAAAAAGTCTGTAATAATGGCAATTTTGGTCACATTGAGGCTTTAAAAAGTAGTTATTCAACATGAGGCACATTCCAAATGACATTTTGAATGAATTTTTCTACAGTCCAAAAAATCAATTTTCTGATGAAAAACGATGACCCGTGACCTGTCGAAATTTCTCCAGATGGTCAGAAATCGAAATTTTTTTTGTTTAATTTTTTGACTGCAAATGACTATTCTATGTAAATTATCACTTTTGGAACAAAAACAAGTGTGTTTAGAGTCAGTTTAATGCCTGAAATTGGTCGAAAAAGAAGCTTCTGAGTAGGAGAAAATGTCCGTAAAAATGGCAATTTTGGTCACCTGAGGCTTCAAAAAGTAGTTATTCAACATGAGGCACATTCCAAATGACATTTTGAATGAATTTTTCTACAGTCCAAAAAATCAATTTTCTGATGAAAAACGATGACCCGTGACCTGTCGAAATTTCTCCAGATGTTCAGAAATCGAAATTTTTATTGTTTAATTTTTTGACTGCAAATGACTATTCCATGTAAATTATCACTTTTGGAACAAAAATAAGTGTGTTTAGACTCACTTTAATGACTGAAATTGGTCGAAATAGAAGCTTCTGAATAGGAGAAAAAGTCTCTAATAATGGCAATTTTGGTCACATTGAGGCTTTAAAAAGTAGTTATTCAACATGAGGCACATTCCAAATGACATTTTGAATCAATTTTTCTACAGTCCAAAAAATCAATTTTCTAATGAAAAACGATGACCCGTGACCTGTCGAAATTTCTCCAGATGGTCAGAAATCGAAATTTGTATTGTTTAATTTTTTGACTGCAAATGACTATTCCATGTAAATTATCACTTTTGGAACAAAAACAAGTGTTTTTAGAGTCACGTTAAAGCCTGAAATTGGTCGAAATAGAAGCTTCTGAATAGGAGAAAAAGTCTGTAATAATGGCAATTTTGGTCACATTGAGGCTTTAAAAAGTAGTTATTCAACATGAGGCACATTCCAAATGACATTTTGAATCAATTTTTCTACAGTCCAAAAAATCAATTTTCTGATGAAAAACGATGACCCGTGACCTGTCGAAATTTCTCCAGATGGTCAGAAATCGAAATTTCTTTTGTTTAATTTTTTGACTGCAAATGACTATTCTATGTAAATTATCACTTTTGGAACAAAAACAAGTGTGTTTAGAGTCAGTTTAATGCCTGAAATTGGTCGAAAAAGAAGCTTCTGAGTAGGAGAAAATGTCCGTAAAAATGGCAATTTTGGTCACCTGAGGCTTCAAAAAGTAGTTATTCAACATGAGGCACATTCCAAATGACATTTTGAATCAATTTTTCTGCAGTCCAGAAAATCAATTTTCTGATGAAAAATGATGACCCGTGACCTGTCGAAATTTCTCCAGATGGTCAGAAATGGAAATGTTTTAATGTTTAATTTTTTGACTGCAAATGACTATTCCATGTAAATTATCACTTTTGGAACTAAAATAAGTGTGTTTAGAGTCACTTTAATGCCTGAAATTGTTCGAAATAGAAGCTTCTGAATAGGAGAAAAAGTCTGCAATAATGGCACTTTTGGTCACATTGAGGTTTCAAAAAGTAGTTATTCAACATGAGGCACAATCCAAATGACATTTTAAATCAATTTTTTTACAGTCCAAAAAATCAATTTTCTGATGAAAAACGATGACCCGTGACCTGTCGAAATTTCTCCAGATGGTCAGAAATCGAAATTTTTATTGTTTAATTTTTTGACTGCAAATGACTATTCCATGTAAATTATCACTTTTGGAACAAAAATAAGTGTGTTTAGACTCACTTTAATGACTGAAATTGGTCGAAATAGAAGCTTCTGAATAGGAGAAAAAGTCTGTAATAATGGCAATTTTGGTCACATTGAGGCTTTAAAAAGTAGTTATTCAACATGAGGCACATTCCAAATGACATTTTGAATCAATTTTTCTACAGTCCAAAAAATCAATTTTCTGATGAAAAACGATGACCCGTGACCTGTCGAAATTTCTCCAGATGGTCAGAAATGGAAATTTTTTAATGTTTAATTTTTTGACTGCAATTGACTATTCCATGTAAATTATCACTTTTGGAACAAAAACAAGTGTGTTTAGACACACTTTAATGCCTGAAATTAGTCGAAATAGAAGCTTCTGAATAGGAGAAAAAGTCTGCAATAATGGCAATTTTGGTCACATTGAGGTTTCAAAAAGTAGTTATTCAACATGAGGCACAATCCAAATGACATTTTGAATCAATTTTTCTACAGTCCAGAAAATCAATTTTCTGATGAAAAAGGATGACCCGTGACCTGTCGAAATTCCTCCAGATGGTCAGAAATGGAAATGTTTTAATGTTTAATTTTTTGACTGCAAATGACTATTCCATGTAAATTATCACTTTTGGAACAAAAACAAGTGTTTTTAGAGTCACTTTAATGCCTGAAATTGGTCGAAATAGAAGCTTCTTAATAGGAGTAAAAGTCTGTAATAATGGCAATTTTGGTCACACAGAGGATTTAAAAAGTAGTTATTCAACATGAGGCACATTCCAAATGACATTTTGAATCAATTTTTCTGCAGTCCAAAAAATCAATTTTCTGATGAAAAACGATGACCCGTGACCTGTCGAAATTTCTCCAGATGGTCAGAAATGGAAATTTTTTAATGTTTAATTTTTTGACTGCAATTGACTATTCCATGTAAATTATCACTTTTGGAACAAAAACAAGTGTGTTTAGACTCACTTTAATGCCTGAAATTAGTCGAAATAGAAGCTTCTGAATAGGAGAAAAAGTCTGCAATAATGGCAATTTTGGTCACATTAAGGTTTCAAAAAGTAGTTATTCAACATGAGGCACAATCCAAATGACATTTTGAATCAATTTTTCTACAGTCCAAAAAATCAATTTTCTGATGAAAAACGATGACCCGTGACCTGTCGAAATTTCTGCAGATGGTCAGAAATCGAAATTTGTATTGTTTAATTTTTTGACTGCAAATGAGTATTCCATGTAAATTATCACTTTTGGAACAAAAACAAGTGTGTTTAGAGTCAGTTTAATGCCTGAAATTTGTCGAAAAAGAAGCTTCTGAGTAGGAGAAAATGTCCGTAAAAATGGCAATTTTGGTCACATTGAGGCTTCAAAAAGTAGTTAATCAACATGAGGCACATTCCAAATGACATTTTGAATCAATTTTTCTACAGTCCAGAAAATCTATTTTCTGATGAAAAAGGATGACCCGTGACCTGTCGAAATTTCTCCAGATGGTCAGAAATGGAAATGTTTTAATGTTTAATTTTTTGACTGCAAATGACTATTCCATGAAAATTATCACTTTTGGAACAAAAACAAGTGTTTTTAGAGTCACGTTAATGCCTGAAATTGGTCGAAATAGAAGCTTCTGAATAGGAGAAAAAGTCTGTAATAATGGCAATTTTGGTCACATTGAGGCTTTAAAAAGTAGTTATTCAACATGAGGCACATTCCAAATGACATTTTGAATGAATTTTTCTACAGTCCAAAAAATCAATTTTCTGATGAAAAACGATGACCCGTGACCTGTCGAAATTTCTCCAGATGGTCAGAAATCGAAATTTTTTTTGTTTAATTTTTTGACTGCAAATGACTATTCTATGTAAATTATCACTTTTGGAACAAAAACAAGTGTGTTTAGAGTCAGTTTAATGCCTGAAATTGGTCGAAAAAGAAGCTTCTGAGTAGGAGAAAATGTCCGTAAAAATGGCAATTTTGGTCACCTGAGGCTTCAAAAAGTAGTTATTCAACATGAGGCACATTCCAAATGACATTTTGAATCAATTTTTCTACAGTCCAGAAAATCAATTTTCTGATGAAAAATGATGACCCGTGACCTGTCGAAATTTCTCCAGATGTTCAGAAATCGAAATTTTTATTGTTTAATTTTTTGACTGCAATTGACTATTCCATGTAAATTATCACTTTTGGAACAAAAACAAGTGTGTTTAGACTCACTTTAATGCCTGAAATTAGTCGAAATAGAAGCTTCTGAATAGGAGAAAAAGTCTGCAATAATGGCAATTTTGGTCACATTAAGGTTTCAAAAAGTAGTTATTCAACATGAGGCACAATCCAAATGACATTTTGAATCAATTTTTCTACAGTCCAAAAAATCAATTTTCTGATGAAAAACGATGACCCGTGACCTGTCGAAATTTCTGCAGATGGTCAGAAATCGAAATTTGTATTGTTTAATTTTTTGACTGCAAATGACTATTCCATGTAAATTATCACTTTTGGAACAAAAACAAGTGTGTTTAGAGTCAGTTTAATGCCTGAAATTTGTCGAAAAAGAAGCTTCTGAGTAGGAGAAAATGTCCGTAAAAATGGCAATTTTGGTCACATTGAGGCTTCAAAAAGTAGTTAATCAACATGAGGCACATTCCAAATGACATTTTGAATCAATTTTTCTACAGTCCAGAAAATCTATTTTCTGATGAAAAAGGATGACCCGTGACCTGTCGAAATTTCTCCAGATGGTCAGAAATGGAAATGTTTTAATGTTTAATTTTTTGACTGCAAATGACTATTCCATGTAAATTATCACTTTTGGAACAAAAACAAGTGTTTTTAGAGTCACGTTAATGCCTGAAATTGGTCGAAATAGAAGCTTCTGAATAGGAGAAAAAGTCTGTAATAATGGCAATTTTGGTCACATTGAGGCTTTAAAAAGTAGTTATTCAACATGAGGCACATTCCAAATGACATTTTGAATGAATTTTTCTACAGTCCAAAAAATCAATTTTCTGATGAAAAACGATGACCCGTGACCTGTCGAAATTTCTCCAGATGGTCAGAAATCGAAATTTTTTTTGTTTAATTTTTTGACTGCAAATGACTATTCTATGTAAATTATCACTTTTGGAACAAAAACAAGTGTGTTTAGAGTCAGTTTAATGCCTGAAATTGGTCGAAAAAGAAGCTTCTGAGTAGGAGAAAATGTCCGTAAAAATGGCAATTTTGGTCACCTGAGGCTTCAAAAAGTAGTTATTCAACATGAGGCACATTCCAAATGACATTTTGAATGAATTTTTCTACAGTCCAAAAAATCAATTTTCTGATGAAAAACGATGACCCGTGACCTGTCGAAATTTCTCCAGATGTTCAGAAATCGAAATTTTTATTGTTTAATTTTTTGACTGCAAATGACTATTCCATGTAAATTATCACTTTTGGAACAAAAATAAGTGTGTTTAGACTCACTTTAATGACTGAAATTGGTCGAAATAGAAGCTTCTGAATAGGAGAAAAAGTCTCTAATAATGGCAATTTTGGTCACATTGAGGCTTTAAAAAGTAGTTATTCAACATGAGGCACATTCCAAATGACATTTTGAATCAATTTTTCTACAGTCCAAAAAATCAATTTTCTAATGAAAAACGATGACCCGTGACCTGTCGAAATTTCTCCAGATGGTCAGAAATCGAAATTTGTATTGTTTAATTTTTTGACTGCAAATGACTATTCCATGTAAATTATCACTTTTGGAACAAAAACAAGTGTTTTTAGAGTCACGTTAAAGCCTGAAATTGGTCGAAATAGAAGCTTCTGAATAGGAGAAAAAGTCTGTAATAATGGCAATTTTGGTCACATTGAGGCTTTAAAAAGTAGTTATTCAACATGAGGCACATTCCAAATGACATTTTGAATCAATTTTTCTACAGTCCAAAAAATCAATTTTCTGATGAAAAACGATGACCCGTGACCTGTCGAAATTTCTCCAGATGGTCAGAAATCGAAATTTCTTTTGTTTAATTTTTTGACTGCAAATGACTATTCTATGTAAATTATCACTTTTGGAACAAAAACAAGTGTGTTTAGAGTCAGTTTAATGCCTGAAATTGGTCGAAAAAGAAGCTTCTGATTAGGAGAAAATGTCCGTAAAAATGGCAATTTTGGTCACCTGAGGCTTCAAAAAGTAGTTATTCAACATGAGGCACATTCCAAATGACATTTTGAATCAATTTTTCTACAGTCCAGAAAATCAATTTTCTGATGAAAAATGATGACCCGTGACCTGTCGAAATTTCTCCAGATGGTCAGAAATGGAAATGTTTTAATGTTTAATTTTTTGACTGCAAATGACTATTCCATGTAAATTATCACTTTTGGAACTAAAATAAGTGTGTTTAGAGTCACTTTAATGCCTGAAATTGTTCGAAATAGAAGCTTCTGAATAGGAGAAAAAGTCTGCAATAATGGCACTTTTGGTCACATTGAGGTTTCAAAAAGTAGTTATTCAACATGAGGCACAATCCAAATGACATTTTAAATCAATTTTTTTACAGTCCAAAAAATCAATTTTCTGATGAAAAACGATGACCCGTGACCTGTCGAAATTTCTCCAGATGGTCAGAAATCGAAATTTTTATTGTTTAATTTTTTGACTGCAAATGACTATTCCATGTAAATTATCACTTTTGGAACAAAAATAAGTGTGTTTAGACTCACTTTAATGACTGAAATTGGTCGAAATAGAAGCTTCTGAATAGGAGAAAAAGTCTGTAATAATGGCAATTTTGGTCACATTGAGGCTTTAAAAAGTAGTTATTCAACATGAGGCACATTCCAAATGACATTTTGAATCAATTTTTCTACAGTCCAAAAAATCAATTTTCTGATGAAAAACGATGACCCGTGACCTGTCGAAATTTCTCCAGATGGTCAGAAGTGGAAATTTTTTAATGTTTAATTTTTTGACTGCAATTGACTATTCCATGTAAATTATCACTTTTGGAACAAAAACAAGTGTGTTTAGACACACTTTAATGCCTGAAATTAGTCGAAATAGAAGCTTCTGAATAGGAGAAAAAGTCTGCAATAATGGCAATTTTGGTCACATTGAGGTTTCAAAAAGTAGTTATTCAACATGAGGCACAATCCAAATGACATTTTGAATCAATTTTTCTACAGTCCAGAAAATCAATTTTCTGATGAAAAAGGATGACCCGTGACCTGTCGAAATTCCTCCAGATGGTCAGAAATGGAAATGTTTTAATGTTTAATTTTTTGACTGCAAATGACTATTCCATGTAAATTATCACTTTTGGAACAAAAACAAGTGTTTTTAGAGTCACTTTAATGCCTGAAATTGGTCGAAATAGAAGCTTCTTAATAGGAGTAAAAGTCTGTAATAATGGCAATTTTGGTCACACAGAGGATTTAAAAAGTAGTTATTCAACATGAGGCACATTCCAAATGACATTTTGAATCAATTTTTCTGCAGTCCAAAAAATCAATTTTCTGATGAAAAACGATGACCCGTGACCTGTCGAAATTTCTCCAGATGGTCAGAAATGGAAATTTTTTAATGTTTAATTTTTTGACTGCAATTGACTATTCCATGTAAATTATCACTTTTGGAACAAAAACAAGTGTGTTTAGACTCACTTTAATGCCTGAAATTAGTCGAAATAGAAGCTTCTGAATAGGAGAAAAAGTCTGCAATAATGGCAATTTTGGTCACATTAAGGTTTCAAAAAGTAGTTATTCAACATGAGGCACAATCCAAATGACATTTTGAATCAATTTTTCTACAGTCCAAAAAATCAATTTTCTGATGAAAAACGATGACCCGTGACCTGTCGAAATTTCTGCAGATGGTCAGAAATCGAAATTTGTATTGTTTAATTTTTTGACTGCAAATGAGTATTCCATGTAAATTATCACTTTTGGAACAAAAACAAGTGTGTTTAGAGTCAGTTTAATGCCTGAAATTTGTCGAAAAAGAAGCTTCTGAGTAGGAGAAAATGTCCGTAAAAATGGCAATTTTGGTCACATTGAGGCTTCAAAAAGTAGTTAATCAACATGAGGCACATTCCAAATGACATTTTGAATCAATTTTTCTACAGTCCAGAAAATCTATTTTCTGATGAAAAAGGATGACCCGTGACCTGTCGAAATTTCTCCAGATGGTCAGAAATGGAAATGTTTTAATGTTTAATTTTTTGACTGCAAATGACTATTCCATGAAAATTATCACTTTTGGAACAAAAACAAGTGTTTTTAGAGTCACGTTAATGCCTGAAATTGGTCGAAATAGAAGCTTCTGAATAGGAGAAAAAGTCTGTAATAATGGCAATTTTGGTCACATTGAGGCTTTAAAAAGTAGTTATTCAACATGAGGCACATTCCAAATGACATTTTGAATGAATTTTTCTACAGTCCAAAAAATCAATTTTCTGATGAAAAACGATGACCCGTGACCTGTCGAAATTTCTCCAGATGGTCAGAAATCGAAATTTTTTTTGTTTAATTTTTTGACTGCAAATGACTATTCTATGTAAATTATCACTTTTGGAACAAAAACAAGTGTGTTTAGAGTCAGTTTAATGCCTGAAATTGGTCGAAAAAGAAGCTTCTGAGTAGGAGAAAATGTCCGTAAAAATGGCAATTTTGGTCACCTGAGGCTTCAAAAAGTAGTTATTCAACATGAGGCACATTCCAAATGACATTTTGAATCAATTTTTCTACAGTCCAGAAAATCAATTTTCTGATGAAAAATGATGACCCGTGACCTGTCGAAATTTCTCCAGATGTTCAGAAATCGAAATTTTTATTGTTTAATTTTTTGACTGCAATTGACTATTCCATGTAAATTATCACTTTTGGAACAAAAACAAGTGTGTTTAGACTCACTTTAATGCCTGAAATTAGTCGAAATAGAAGCTTCTGAATAGGAGAAAAAGTCTGCAATAATGGCAATTTTGGTCACATTAAGGTTTCAAAAAGTAGTTATTCAACATGAGGCACAATCCAAATGACATTTTGAATCAATTTTTCTACAGTCCAAAAAATCAATTTTCTGATGAAAAACGATGACCCGTGACCTGTCGAAATTTCTGCAGATGGTCAGAAATCGAAATTTGTATTGTTTAATTTTTTGACTGCAAATGACTATTCCATGTAAATTATCACTTTTGGAACAAAAACAAGTGTGTTTAGAGTCAGTTTAATGCCTGAAATTTGTCGAAAAAGAAGCTTCTGAGTAGGAGAAAATGTCCGTAAAAATGGCAATTTTGGTCACATTGAGGCTTCAAAAAGTAGTTAATCAACATGAGGCACATTCCAAATGACATTTTGAATCAATTTTTCTACAGTCCAGAAAATCTATTTTCTGATGAAAAAGGATGACCCGTGACCTGTCGAAATTTCTCCAGATGGTCAGAAATGGAAATGTTTTAATGTTTAATTTTTTGACTGCAAATGACTATTCCATGTAAATTATCACTTTTGGAACAAAAACAAGTGTTTTTAGAGTCACGTTAATGCCTGAAATTGGTCGAAATAGAAGCTTCTGAATAGGAGAAAAAGTCTGTAATAATGGCAATTTTGGTCACATTGAGGCTTTAAAAAGTAGTTATTCAACATGAGGCACATTCCAAATGACATTTTGAATCAATTTTTCTACAGTCCAAAAAATCAATTTTCTGATGAAAAACGATGACCCGTGACCTGTCGAAATTTCTCCAGATGGTCAGAAATCGAAATTTCTTTTGTTTAATTTTTTGACTGCAAATGACTATTCTATGTAAATTATCACTTTTGGAACAAAAACAAGTGTGTTTAGAGTCAGTTTAATGCCTGAAATTGGTCGAAAAAGAAGCTTCTGAGTAGGAGAAAATGTCCGTAAAAATGGCAATTTTGGTCACCTGAGGCTTCAAAAAGTAGTTATTCAACATGAGGCACATTCCAAATGACATTTTGAATCAATTTTTCTACAGTCCAGAAAATCAATTTTCTGATGAAAAATGATGACCCGTGACCTGTCGAAATTTCTCCAGATGGTCAGAAATGGAAATGTTTTAATGTTTAATTTTTTGACTGCAAATGACTATTCCATGTAAATTATCACTTTTGGAACTAAAATAAGTGTGTTTAGAGTCACTTTAATGCCTGAAATTGTTCGAAATAGAAGCTTCTGAATAGGAGAAAAAGTCTGCAATAATGGCACTTTTGGTCACATTGAGGTTTCAAAAAGTAGTTATTCAACATGAGGCACAATCCAAATGACATTTTAAATCAATTTTTTTACAGTCCAAAAAATCAATTTTCTGATGAAAAACGATGACCCGTGACTTGTTGAAATTTCTCCACATGGTCAGAAATCGAAATTTTTATTGTTTAATTTTTTGACTGCAAATGACTATTCCATGTAAATTATCACTTTTGGAACAAAAATAAGTGTGTTTAGACTCACTTTAATGACTGAAATTGGTCGAAATAGAAGCTTCTGAATAGGAGAAAAAGTCTGTAATAATGGCAATTTTGGTCACATTGAGGCTTTAAAAAGTAGTTATTCAACATGAGGCACATTCCAAATGACATTTTGAATCAATTTTTCTACAGTCCAAAAAATCAATTTTCTGATGAAAAACGATGACCCGTGACCTGTCGAAATTTCTCCAGATGGTCAGAAATGGAAATTTTTTAATGTTTAATTTTTTGACTGCAATTGACTATTCCATGTAAATTATCACTTTTGGAACAAAAACAAGTGTGTTTAGACACACTTTAATGCCTGAAATTAGTCGAAATAGAAGCTTCTGAATAGGAGAAAAAGTCTACAATAATGGCAATTTTGGTCACATTGAGGTTTCAAAAAGTAGTTATTCAACATGAGGCACAATCCAAATGATATTTTGAATCAATTTTTCTACAGTCCAGAAAATCAATTTTCTGATGAAAAAGGATGACCCGTGACCTGTCGAAATTCCTCCAGATGGTCAGAAATGGAAATGTTTTAATGTTTAATTTTTTGACTGCAAATGACTATTCCATGTAAATTATCACTTTTGGAACAAAAACAAGTGTTTTTAGAGTCACTTTAATGCCTGAAATTGGTCGAAATAGAAGCTTCTTAATAGGAGTAAAAGTCTGTAATAATGGCAATTTTGGTCACACAGAGGATTTAAAAAGTAGTTATTCAACATGAGGCACATTCCAAATGACATTTTGAATCAATTTTTCTGCAGTCCAAAAAATCAATTTTCTGATGAAAAACGATGACCCGTGACCTGTCGAAATTTCTCCAGATGGTCAGAAATGGAAATTTTTTAATGTTTAATTTTTTGACTGCAATTGACTATTCCATGTAAATTATCACTTTTGGAACACAAACAAGTGTGTTTAGACTCACTTTAATGCCTGAAATTAGTCGAAATAGAAGCTTCTGAATAGGAGAAAAAGTCTGCAATAATGGCAATTTTGGTCACATTAAGGTTTCAAAAAGTAGTTATTCAACATGAGGCACAATCCAAATGACATTTTGAATCAATTTTTCTACAGTCCAAAAAATCAATTTTCTGATGAAAAACGATGACCCGTGACCTGTCGAAATTTCTGCAGATGGTCAGAAATCGAAATTTGTATTGTTTAATTTTTTGACTGCAAATGACTATTCCATGTAAATTATCACTTTTGGAACAAAAACAAGTGTGTTTAGAGTCAGTTTAATGCCTGAAATTTGTCGAAAAAGAAGCTTCTGAGTAGGAGAAAATGTCCGTAAAAATGGCAATTTTGGTCACATTGAGGCTTCAAAAAGTAGTTAATCAACATGAGGCACATTCCAAATGACATTTTGAATCAATTTTTCTACAGTCCAGAAAATCTATTTTCTGATGAAAAAGGATGACCCGTGACCTGTCGAAATTTCTCCAGATGGTCAGAAATGGAAATGTTTTAATGTTTAATTTTTTGACTGCAAATGACTATTCCATGAAAATTATCACTTTTGGAACAAAAACAAGTGTTTTTAGAGTCACGTTAATGCCTGAAATTGGTCGAAATAGAAGCTTCTGAATAGGAGAAAAAGTCTGTAATAATGGCAATTTTGGTCACATTGAGGCTTTAAAAAGTAGTTATTCAACATGAGGCACATTCCAAATGACATTTTGAATGAATTTTTCTACAGTCCAAAAAATCAATTTTCTGATGAAAAACGATGACCCGTGACCTGTCGAAATTTCTCCAGATGGTCAGAAATCGAAATTTTTTTTGTTTAATTTTTTGACGGCAAATGACTATTCTATGTAAATTATCACTTTTGGAACAAAAACAAGTGTGTTTAGAGTCAGTTTAATGCCTGAAATTGGTCGAAAAAGAAGCTTCTGAGTAGGAGAAAATGTCCGTAAAAATGGCAATTTTGGTCACCTGAGGCTTCAAAAAGTAGTTATTCAACATGAGGCACATTCCAAATGACATTTTGAATCAATTTTTCTACAGTCCAGAAAATCAATTTTCTGATGAAAAATGATGACCCGTGACCTGTCGAAATTTCTCCAGATGTTCAGAAATCGAAATTTTTATTGTTTAATTTTTTGACTGCAAATGACTATTCCATGTAAATTATCACTTTTGGAACAAAAATAAGTGTGTTTAGACTCACTTTAATGACTGAAATTGGTCGAAATAGAGGCTTCTGAATAGGAGAAAAAGTCTGTAATAATGGCAATTTTGGTCACATTGAGGCTTTAAAAAGTAGTTATTCAACATGAGGCACATTCCAAATGACATTTTGAATCAATTTTTCTACAGTCCAAAAAATCAATTTTCTAATGAAAAACGATGACCCGTGACCTGTCGAAATTTCTCCAGATGGTCAGAAATGGAAATTTTTTAATGTTTAAATTTTTTGACTGCAATTGACTATTCCGTGTAAATTATCACTTTTGGAACAAAAACAAGTGTGTTTAGACTCACTTTAATGCCTGAAATTAGTGGAAATAGAAGCTTCTGAATAGGAGAAAAAGTCTGCAATAATGGCAATTTTGGTCACATTGAGGTTTCAAAAAGTAGTTATTCAACATGAGGCACAATCCAAATGACATTTTGAATCAATTTTTCTACAGTCCAAAAAATCAATTTTCTGATGAAAAACGATGACCCGTGACCTGTCGAAATTTCTCCAGATGGTCAGAAATGGAAATTTTTTAATGTTTAAATTTTTTGACTGCAATTGACTATTCCGTGTAAATTATCACTTTTGGAACAAAAACAAGTGTGTTTAGACTCACTTTAATGCCTGAAATTAGTGGAAATAGAAGCTTCTGAATAGGAGAAAAAGTCTGCAATAATGGCAATTTTGGTCACATTGAGGTTTCAAAAAGTAGTTATTCAACATGAGGCACAATCCAAATGACATTTTGAATCAATTTTTCTACAGTCCAAAAAATCAATTTTCTGATGAAAAACGATGACCCGTGACCTGTCGAAATTTCTCCAGATGGTCAGAAATCGAAATTTGTATTGTTTAATTTTTTGACTGCAAATGACTATTCCATGTAAATTATCACTTTTGGAACAAAAACAAGTGTGTTTAGAGTCAGTTTCATGCCTGAAATTTGTCGAAAATGAAGCTTCTGAGTAGGAGAAAATGTCCGTAAAAATGGCAATTTTGGTCACATTGAGGCTTCAAAAAGTAGTTATTCAACTGTCACATTCCAAATGACATTTTGAATCAATTTTTCTACAGTCCAGAAAATCTATTTTCTGATGAAAAAGGATGACCCGTGACCTGTCGAAATTTCTCCAGATGGTCAGAAATGGAAATGTTTTAATGTTTAATTTTTTGACTGCAAATGACTATTCCATGTAAATTATCACTTTTGGAACAAAAACAAGTGTTTTTAGAGTCACGTTAATGCCTGAAATTGGTCGAAATAGAAGCTTCTGAATAGGAGAAAAAGTCTGTAATAATGGCAATTTTGGTCACATTGAGGCTTTAAAAAGTAGTTATTCAACATGAGGCATATTCCAAATGACATTTTGAATCAATTTTTCTACAGTCCAAAAAAATCAATTTTCTGATGAAAAACGATGACCCGTGACCTGTCGAAATTTCTCCAGATGGTCAGAAATCGAAATTTTTTTTGTTTAATTTTTTGACTGCAAATGACTATTCTATGTAAATTATCACTTTTGGAACAAAAACAAGTGTGTTTAGAGTCAGTTTAATGCCTGAAATTGGTCGAAAAAGAAGCTTCTGAGTAGGAGAAAATGTCCGTAAAAATGGCAATTTTGGTCACCTGAGGCTTCAAAAAGTAGTTCTTCAACATGAGGCACATTCCAAATGACATTTTGAATCAATTTTTCTACAGTCCAGAAAATCAATTTTCTGATGAAAAATGATGACCCGTGACCTGTCGAAATTTCTCCAGATGTTCAGAAATCGAAATTTTTATTGTTTAATTTTTTGACTGCAAATGACTATTCCATGTAAATTATCACTTTTGGAACAAAAATAAGTGTGTTTAGACTCACTTTAATGACTGAAATTGGTCGAAATAGAAGCTTCTGAATAGGAGAAAAAGTCTGTAATAATGGCAATTTTGGTCACATTGAGGCTTTAAAAAGTAGTTATTCAACATCAGGCACATTCCAAATGACATTTTGAATCAATTTTTCTGCAGTCCAAAAAATCAATTTTCTGATGAAAAACGATGACCCGTGACCTGTCGAAATTTCTCCAGATGGTCAGAAATGGAAATTTTTTAATGTTTAATTTTTTGACTGCAATTGACTATTCCATGTAAATTATCACTTTTGGAACAAAAACAAGTGTGTTTAGACTCACTTTAATGCCTGAAATTAGTCGAAATAGAAGCTTCTGAATAGGAGAAAAAGTCTGCAATAATGGCAATTTTGGTCACATTAAGGTTTCAAAAAGTAGTTATTCAACATGAGGCACAATCCAAATGACATTTTGAATCAATTTTTCTACAGTCCAAAAAATCAATTTTCTGATGAAAAACGATGACCCGTGACCTGTCGAAATTTCTGCAGATGGTCAGAAATCGAAATTTGTATTGTTTAATTTTTTGACTGCAAATGACTATTCCATGTAAATTATCACTTTTGGAACAAAAATAAGTGTGTTTACACTCACTTTAATGACTGAAATTGGTTGAAATAGAAGCTTCTGAATAGGAGAAAAAGTCTGTAATAATGGCAATTTTGGTCACATTGAGGCTTTAAAAAGTAGTTATTCAACATGAGGCACATTCCAAATGACATTTTGAATCAATTTTTCTACAGTCCAAAAAATCAATTTTCTAATGAAAAACGATGACCCGTGACCTGTCGAAATTTCTCCAGATGGTCAGAAATGGAAATTTTTTAATGTTTAAATTTTTTGACTGCAATTGACTATTCCGTGTAAATTATCACTTTTGGAACAAAAACAAGTGTGTTTAGACTCACTTTAATGCCTGAAATTAGTGGAAATAGAAGCTTCTGAATAGGAGAAAAAGTCTGCAATAATGGCAATTTTGGTCACATTGAGGTTTCAAAAAGTAGTTATTCAACATGAGGCACAATCCAAATGACATTTTGAATCAATTTTTCTACAGTCCAAAAAATCAATTTTCTGATGAAAAACGATGACCCGTGACCTGTCGAAATTTCTCCAGATGGTCAGAAATCGAAATTTGTATTGTTTAATTTTTTGACTGCAAATGACTATTCCATGTAAATTATCACTTTTGGAACAAAAACAAGTGTGTTTAGAGTCAGTTTAATGCCTGAAATTTCTCGAAAAAGAAGCTTCTGAGTAGGAGAAAATGTCCGTAAAAATGGCAATTTTGGTCACATTGAGGCTTCAAAAAGTAGTTAATCAACATGAGGCACATTCCAAATGACATTTTGAATCAATTTTTCTACAGTCCAGAAAATCTATTTTCTGATGAAAAAGGATGACCCGTGACCTGTCGAAATTTCTCCAGATGGTCAGAAATGGAAATGTTTTAATGTTTAATTTTTTGACTGCAAATGACTATTCCATGTAAATTATCACTTTTGGAACAAAAACAAGTGTTTTTAGAGTCACGTTAATGCCTGAAATTGGTCGAAATAGAAGCTTCTGAATAGGAGAAAAAGTCTGTAATAATGGCAATTTTGGTCACATTGAGGCTTTAAAAAGTAGTTATTCAACATGAGGCACATTCCAAATGACATTTTGAATCAATTTTTCTACAGTCCAAAAAAATCAATTTTCTGATGAAAAACGATGACCCGTGACCTGTCGAAATTTCTCCAGATGGTCAGAAATCGAAATTTTTTTTGTTTAATTTTTTGACTGCAAATGACTATTCTATGTAAATTATCACTTTTGGAACAAAAACAAGTGTGTTTAGAGTCAGTTTAATGCCTGAAATTGGTCGAAAAAGAAGCTTCTGAGTAGGAGAAAATGTCCGTAAAAATGGCAATTTTGGTCACCTGAGGCTTCAAAAAGTAGTTATTCAACATGAGGCACATTCCAAATGACATTTTGAATCAATTTTTCTACAGTCCAGAAAATCAATTTTCTGATGAAAAATGATGACCCGTGACCTGTCGAAATTTCTCCAGATGTTCAGAAATCGAAATTTTTATTGTTTAATTTTTTGACTGCAAATGACTATTCCATGTAAATTATCACTTTTGGAACAAAAATAAGTGTGTTTAGACTCACTTTAATGACTGAAATTGGTCGAAATAGAAGCTTCTGAATAGGAGAAAAAGTCTGTAATAATGGCAATTTTGGTCACATTGAGGCTTTAAAAAGTAGTTATTCAACATGAGGCACATTCCAAATGACATTTTGAATCAATTTTTCTGCAGTCCAAAAAATCAATTTTCTGATGAAAAACGATGACCCGTGACCTGTCGAAATTTCTCCAGATGGTCAGAAATGGAAATTTTTTAATGTTTAATTTTTTGACTGCAATTGACTATTCCATGTAAATTATCACTTTTGGAACAAAAACAAGTGTGTTTAGACTCACTTTAATGCCTGAAATTAGTCGAAATAGAAGCTTCTGAATAGGAGAAAAAGTCTGCAATAATGGCAATTTTGGTCACATTAAGGTTTCAAAAAGTAGTTATTCAACATGAGGCACAATCCAAATGACATTTTGAATCAATTTTTCTACAGTCCAAAAAATCAATTTTCTGATGAAAAACGATGACCCGTGACCTGTCGAAATTTCTGCAGATGGTCAGAAATCGAAATTTGTATTGTTTAATTTTTTGACTGCAAATGACTATTCCATGTAAATTATCACTTTTGGAACAAAAATAAGTGTGTTTAGACTCACTTTAATGACTGAAATTGGTTGAAATAGAAGCTTCTGAATAGGAGAAAAAGTCTGTAATAATGGCAATTTTGGTCACATTGAGGCTTTAAAAAGTAGTTATTCAACATGAGGCACATTCCAAATGACATTTTGAATCAATTTTTCTACAGTCCAAAAAATCAATTTTCTAATGAAAAACGATGACCCGTGACCTGTCGAAATTTCTCCAGATGGTCAGAAATGGAAATTTTTTAATGTTTAAATTTTTTGACTGCAATTGACTATTCCGTGTAAATTATCACTTTTGGAACAAAAACAAGTGTGTTTAGACTCACTTTAATGCCTGAAATTAGTGGAAATAGAAGCTTCTGAATAGGAGAAAAAGTCTGCAATAATGGCAATTTTGGTCACATTGAGGTTTCAAAAAGTAGTTATTCAACATGAGGCACAATCCAAATGACATTTTGAATCAATTTTTCTACAGTCCAAAAAATCAATTTTCTGATGAAAAACGATGACCCGTGACCTGTCGAAATTTCTCCAGATGGTCAGAAATCGAAATTTGTATTGTTTAATTTTTTGACTGCAAATGACTATTCCATGTAAATTATCACTTTTGGAACAAAAACAAGTGTGTTTAGAGTCAGTTTAATGCCTGAAATTTCTCGAAAAAGAAGCTTCTGAGTAGGAGAAAATGTCCGTAAAAATGGCAATTTTGGTCACATTGAGGCTTCAAAAAGTAGTTAATCAACATGAGGCACATTCCAAAGGACATTTTGAATCAATTTTTCTACAGTCCAGAAAATCTATTTTCTGATGAAAAAGGATGACCCGTGACCTGTCGAAATTTCTCCAGATGGTCAGAAATGGAAATGTATTAATGTTTAATTTTTTGACTGCAAATGACTATTCCATGTAAATTATCACTTTTGGAACAAAAACAAGTGTTTTTAGAGTCACGTTAATGCCTGAAATTGGTCGAAATAGAAGCTTCTGAATAGGAGAAAAAGTCTGTAATAATGGCATTTTTGGTCACATTGAGGCTTTAAAAAGTAGTTATTCAACATGAGGCACATTCCAAATGACATTTTGAATCAATTTTTCTACAGTCCAAAAAATCAATTTTCTGATGAAAAACGATGACCCGTGACCTGTCGAAATTTCTCCAGATGGTCAGAAATCGAAATTTTTTTTGTTTAATTTTTTGACTGCAAATGACTATTCTATGTAAATTATCACTTTTGGAACAAAAACAAGTGTGTTTAGAGTCAGTTTAATGCCTGAAATTGGTCGAAAAAAAAGCTTCTGAGTAGGAGAAAATGTCCGTAAAAATGGCAATTTTGGTCACCTGAGGCTTCAAAAAGTAGTTATTCAACATGAGGCACATTCCAAATGACATTTTGAATCAATTTTTCTACAGTCCAGAAAATCAATTTTCTGATGAAAAATGATGACCCGTGACCTGTCGAAATTTCTCCAGATGTTCAGAAATCGAAATTTTTATTGTTTAATTTTTTGACTGCAAATGACTATTCCATGTAAATTATCACTTTTGGAACAAAAATAAGTGTGTTTAGACTCACTTTAATGACTGAAATTGGTCGAAATAGAAGCTTCTGAATAGGAGAAAAAGTCTGTAATAATGTCAATTTTGGTCACATTGAGGCTTTAAAAAGTAGTTATTCAACATGAGGCACATTCCAAATGACATTTTGAATCAATTTTTCTGCAGTCCAAAAAATCAATTTTCTGATGAAAAACGATGACCCGTGACCTGTCGAAATTTCTCCAGATGGTCAGAAATGGAAATTTTTTAATGTTTAATTTTTTGACTGCAATTGACTATTCCATGTAAATTATCACTTTTGGAACAAAAACAAGTGTGTTTGGACTCACTTTAATGCCTGAAATTAGTCGAAATAGAAGCTTCTGAATAGGAGAAAAAGTCTGCAATAATGGCAATTTTGGTCACATTAAGGTTTCAAAAAGTAGTTATTCAACATGAGGCACAATCCAAATGACATTTTGAATCAATTTTTCTACAGTCCAAAAAATCAATTTTCTGATGAAAAACGATGACCCGTGACCTGTCGAAATTTCTTCAGATGGTCAGAAATCGAAATTTGTATTGTTTAATTTTTTGACTGCAAATGACTATTCCATGTAAATTATCACTTTTGGAACAAAAATAAGTGTGTTTAGACTCACTTTAATGACTGAAATTGGTCGAAATAGAAGCTTCTAAATAGGAGAAAAAGTCTGTAATAATGGCAATTTTGGTCACATTGAGGCTTTAAAAAGTAGTTATTCAACATGAGGCACATTCCAAATGACATTTTGAATCAATTTTTCTACAGTCCAAAAAATCAATTTTCTAATGAAAAACGATGACCCGTGACCTGTTGAAATTTCTCCAGATGGTCAGAAATGGAAATTTTTTAATGTTTAAATTTTTTGACTGCAATTGACTATTCCGTGTAAATTATCACTTTTTGAACAAAAACAAGTGTGTTTAGACTCACTTTAATGCCTGAAATTAGTGGAAATAGAAGCTTCTGAATAGGCGAAAAAGTCTGCAATAATGGCAATTTTGGTCACATTGAGGTTTCAAAAAGTAGTTATTCAACATGAGGCACAATCCAAATGACATTTTGAATCAATTTTTCTACAGTCCAAAAAATCAATTTTCTGATGAAAAACGATGACCTGTGACCTGTCGAAATTTCTCCAGATGGTCAGAAATCGAAATTTGTATTGTTTAATTTTTTGACTCCAAATGACTATTCCATGTAAATTATCACTTTTGGAACAAAAACAAGTGTGTTTAGAGTCAGTTTAATGCCTGAAATTTGTCGAAAAAGAAGCTTCTGAGTAGGAGAAAATGTCCGTAAAAATGGCAATTTTGGTCACATTGAGGCTTCAAAAAGTAGTTATTCAACTGTCACATTCCAAATGACATTTTGAATCAATTTTTCTACAGTCCAGAAAATCTATTTTCTGATGAAAAAGGATGACCCGTGACCTGTCGAAATTTCTCCAGATGGTCAGAAATGGAAATGTTTTAATGTTTAATTTTTTGACTGCAAATGACTATTCCATGTAAATTATCACTTTTGGAACAAAAACAAGTGTTTTTAGAGTCACGTTAATGCCTGAAATTGGTCGAAATAGAAGCTTCTGAATAGGAGAAAAAGTCTGTAATAATGGCAATTTTGGTCACATTGAGGCTTTAAAAAGTAGTTATTCAACATGAGGCACATTCCAAATGACATTTTGAATCAATTTTTCTACAGTCCAAAAAATTAATTTTCTGATGAAAAACGATGACCCGTGACCTGTCGAAATTTCTCCAGATGGTCAGAAATCAAAATTTCTTTTGTTTAATTTTTTGACTGCAAATGACTATTCTATGTAAATTATCACTTTTGGAACAAAAACAAGTGTGTTTAGAGTCAGTTTAATGCCTGAAATTGGTCGAAAAAGAAGCTTCTGAGTAGGAGAAAATGTCCGTAAAAATGGCAATTTTGGTCACCTGAGGCTTCAAAAAGTAGTTATTCAACATGAGGCACATTCCAAATGACATTTTGAATCAATTTTTCTACAGTCCAGAAAATCAATTTTCTGATGAAAAATGATGACCCGTGACCTGTCGAAATTTCTCCAGATGGTCAGAAATGGAAATGTTTTAATGTTTAATTTTTTGACTGCAAATGACTATTCCATGTAAATTATCACTTTTGGAACTAAAATAAGTGTGTTTAGAGTCACTTTAATGCCTGAAATTGTTCGAAATAGAAGCTTCTGAATAGGAGAAAAAGTCTGCAATAATGGCACTTTTGGTCACATTGAGGTTTCAAAAAGTAGTTATTCAACATGAGGCACAATCCAAATGACATTTTAAATCAATTTTTTTACAGTCCAAAAAATCAATTTTCTGATGAAAAACGATGACCCGTGACCTGTCGAAATTTCTCCAGATGGTCAGAAATCGAAATTTTTATTGTTTAATTTTTTGACTGCAAATGACTATTCCATGTAAATTATCACTTTTGGAACAAAAATAAGTGTGTTTAGACTCACTTTAATGACTGAAATTGGTCGAAATAGAAGCTTCTGAATAGGAGAAAAAGTCTGTAATAATGGCAATTTTGGTCACATTGAGGCTTTAAAAAGTAGTTATTCAACATGAGGCACATTCCAAATGACATTTTGAATCAATTTTTCTACAGTCCAAAAAATCAATTTTCTGATGAAAAACGATGACCCGTGACCTGTCGAAATTTCTCCAGATGGTCAGAAATCGAAATTTGTATTGTTTAATTTTTTGACTGCAAATGACTATTCCATGTAAATTATCTCTTTTGGAACAAAAACAAGTGTGTTTAGAGTCAGTTTAATGCCTGAAATTTGTCGAAAAAGAAGCTTCTGAGTAGGAGAAAATGTCCGTAAAAATGGCAATTTTGGTCACATTGAGGCTTCAAAAAGTAGTTATTCAACATGAGGCACATTCCAAATGACATTTTGAATCAATTTTTCTACAGTCCAGAAAATCTATTTTCTGATGAAAAATGATGACCCGTGACCTGTCGAAATTTCTCCAGATGGTCAGAAATGGAAACTTTTTAATGTTTAATTTTTTGACTGCAATTGACTATTCCATGTAAATTATCACTTTTGGAACAAAAACAAGTGTGTTTAGACTCACTTTAATGCCTGAAATTAGTCAAAATAGAACCTTCTGAATAGGAGAAAAAGTCTGCATTAATGGCAATTTTGGTCACATTGAGGTTTCAAAAAGTAGTAATTCAACATGAGGCACAATCCAAATGACATTTTGAATCAATTTTTCTACAGTCCAGAAAATCAATTTTCTGATGAAAAAGGATGACCCGTGACCTGTCGAAATTTCTCCAGATGGTCAGAAATGGAAATGTTTTAATGTTTAATTTTTTGACTGCAAATGACTATTCCATGTAAATTATCACTTTTGGAACAAAAATAAGTGTGTTTAGACTCACTTTAATGACTGAAATTGGTCGAAATAGAAGCTTCTGAATAGGAGAAAAAGTCTGTAATAATGGCAATTTTGGTCACATTGAGGCTTTAAAAAGTAGTTATTCAACATGAGGCACATTCCAAATGACATTTTGAATCAATTTTTCTACAGTCCAAAAAATCAATTTTCTGATGAAAAACGATGACCCGTGACCTGTCGAAATTTCTCCAGATGGTCAGAAATCGAAATTTGTATTGTTTAATTTTTTGACTGCAAATGACTATTCCATGTAAATTATCTCTTTTGGAACAAAAACAAGTGTGTTTAGAGTCAGTTTAATGCCTGAAATTTGTCGAAAAAGAAGCTTCTGAGTAGGAGAAAATGTCCGTAAAAATGGCAATTTTGGTCACATTGAGGCTTCAAAAAGTAGTTATTCAACATGAGGCACATTCCAAATGACATTTTGAATCAATTTTTCTACAGTCCAGAAAATCAATTTTCTGATGAAAAACGATGACCCGTGACCTGTCGAAATTTCTCCAGAGGGTCAGAAATGGAAACTTTTTAATGTTTAATTTTTTGACTGCAATTGACTATTCCATGTAAATTATCACTTTTGGAACAAAAACAAGTGTGTTTAGACTCACTTTAATGCCTGAAATTAGTCGAAATAGAAGCTTCTGAATAGGAGAAAAAGTCTGCAATAATGGCAATTTTGGTCACATTGAGGTTTCAAAAAGTAGTAATTCAACATGAGGCACAATCCAAATGACATTTTGAATCAATTTTTCTACAGTCCAGAAAATCAATTTTCTGATGAAAAAGGATGACCCGTGAGCTGTCGAAATTTCTCCAGATGGTCAGAAATGGAAATGTTTTAATGTTTAATTTTTTGACTGCAAATGACTATTCCATGTAAATTATCACTTTTGGAACAAAAACAAGTGTTTTTAGAGTCACTTTAATGCCTGAAATTGGTCGAAATAGAAGCTTCTTAATAGGAGTAAAAGTCTGTAATAATGGCAATTTTGGTCACACAGAGGATTTAAAAAGTAGTTATTCAACATGAGGCACATTCCAAATGACATTTTGAATCAATTTTTCTGCAGTCCAAAAAATCAATTTTCTGATGAAAAACGATGACCCGTGATCTGTCGAAATTTCTCCAGATGGTCAGAAATGGACATTTTTTAATGTTTAATGTTTTTGACTGCAATTGACTATTCCATGTAAATTATCACTTTTGGAACAAAAACAAGTGTGTTTAGACTCACTTTAATCCCGGAAATTAGTGGAAATAGAAGCTTCTGAATAGGAGAAAAAGTCTGCAATAATGGCAATTTTGGTCACATTGAGGTTTCAAAAAGTAGTTATTCAACATGAGGCACAATCCAAATGACATTTTGAATCAATTTTTCTACAGTCCAGAAAATCAATTTTCTGATGAAAAAGGATGACCCGTGACCTGTCGAAATTTCTCCAGATGGTCAGCAATGGAAATGTTTTAATGTTTAATTTTTTGACTGCAAATGACTATTCCATGTAAATTATCACTTTTGGAACAAAAACAAGTGTTTTTAGAGTCACGTTAATGCCTGAAATTGGTCGAAATAGAAGCTTCTGAATAGGAGAAAAAGTCTGTAATAATGGCAATTTTGGTCACATTGAGGCTTTAAAAAGTAGTTATTCAACATGAGGCACATTCCAAATGACATTTTGAATCAATTTTTCTACAGTCCAAAAAATCAATTTTCTGATGAAAAACGATGACCCGTGACCTGTCGAAATTTCTCCAGATGGTCAGAAATCGAAATTTTTATTGTTTAATTTTTTTACTGCAAATGACTATTCCATGTAAATTATCACTTTTGGAACAAAAATAAGTGTGTTTAGACTCACTTTAATGACTGAAATTGGTCGAAATAGAAGCTTCTGAATAGGAGAAAAAGTCTGTAATAATGGCAATTTTGGTCACATTGAGGTTTCAAAAAGTAGTTATTCAACATGAGGCACAATCCAAATGACATTTTGAATCAATTTTTCTACAGTCCAGAAAATCAATTTTCTGATGAAAAAGGATGACCCGTGACCTGTCGAAATTTCTCCAGATGGTCAGAAATGGAAATGTTTTAATGTTTAATTTTTTGACTGCAAATGACTATTCCATGTAAATTATCACTTTTGGAACAAAAACAAGTGTGTTTAGAGTCACTTTAATGCCTGAAATTGGTCGAAATAGAAGCTTCTGAATAGGAGTAAAAGTCTGTAATAATGGCAATTTTGGTCACACAGAGAATTTAAAAAGTAGTTATTCAACATGAGGCACATTCCAAATGACATTTTAAATCAATTTTTCTGCAGTCCAAAAAATGAATTTTCTGATGAAAAACGATGACCCGTGACCTGTCGAAATTTCTCCAGATGGTCAGAAATGGAAATTTTTTAATGTTTAATGTTTTTGACTGCAATTGACTATTCCATGTAAATTATCACTTTTGGAACAAAAACAAGTGTGTTTAGACTCACTTTAATCCCAGAAATTAGTGGAAATAGAAGCTTCTGAATAGGAGAAAAAGTCTGCAATAATGGCAATTTTGGTCACATTGAGGTTTCAAAAAGTAGTTATTCAACATGAGGCACAATCCAAATGACATTTTGAATCAATTTTTCTACAGTCCAAAAAATCAATTTTCTGATGAAAAACGATGACCCGTGACCTGTGGAAATTTCTCCAGATGGTCAGAAATCGAAATTTGTATTGTTTAATTTTTTGACTGCAAATGACTATTCTATGTAAATTATCACTTTTGGAACAAAAACAAGTGTGTTTAGAGTCAGTTTAATGCCTGAAATTGGTCGAAAAAGAAGCTTCTGAGTAGGAGAAAATGTCCGTAAAAATGGCCATTTTGGTCACCTGAGGCTTCAAAAAGTAGTTATTCAACATGAGGCACATTCCAAATGACATTTTGAATCAATTTTTCTACAGTCCAGAAAATCAATTTTCTGATGAAAAAAGATGACCCGTGACCTGTCGAAATTTCTCCAGATGTTCAGAAATCGAAATTTTTATTGTTTAATTTTTTGACTGCAAATGACTATTCCATGTAAATTATCACTTTTGGAACAAAAATAAGTGTGTTTAGACTCACTTTAATGACTGAAATTGGTCGAAATAGAAGCTTCTGAATAGGAGAAAAAGTCTGTAATAATGTCAATTTTGGTCACATTGAGGCTTTAAAAAGTAGTTATTCAACATGAGGCACATTCCAAATGACATTTTGAATCAATTTTTCTGCAGTCCAAAAAATCAATTTTCTGATGAAAAACGATGACCCGTGACCTGTCGAAATTTCTCCAGATGGTCAGAAATGGAAATTTTTTAATGTTTAATTTTTTGACTGCAATTGACTATTCCATGTAAATTATCACTTTTGGAACAAAAACAAGTGTGTTTAGACTCACTTTAATGCCTGAAATTAGTCGAAATAGAAGCTTCTGAATAGGAGAAAAAGTCTGCAATAATGGCAATTTTGGTCACATTAAGGTTTCAAAAAGTAGTTATTCAACATGAGGCACAATCCAAATGACATTTTGAATCAATTTTTCTACAGTCCAAAAAATCAATTTTCTGATGAAAAACGATGACCCGTGACCTGTCGAAATTTCTCCAGATGGTCAGAAATCGAAATTTGTATTGTTTAATTTTTTGACTGCAAATGACTATTCCATGTAAATTATCACTTTTGGAACACAAATAAGTGTGTTTAGACTCACTTTAATGACTGAAATTGGTCGAAATAGAAGCTTCTAAATAGGAGAAAAAGTCTGTAATAATGGCAATTTTGGTCACATTGAGGCTTTAAAAAGTAGTTATTCAACATGAGGCACATTCCAAATGACATTTTGAATCAATTTTTCTACAGTCCAAAAAATCAATTTTCTAATGAAAAACGATGACCCGTGACCTGTCGAAATTTCTCCAGATGGTCAGAAATGGAAATTTTTTAATGTTTACATTTTTTGACTGCAATTGACTATTCCGTGTAAATTATCACTTTTGGAACAAAAACAAGTGTGTTTAGACTCACTTTAATGCCTGAAATTAGTGGAAATAGAAGCTTCTGAATAGGAGAAAAAGTCTGCAATAATGGCAATTTTGGTCACATTGAGGTTTCAAAAAGTAGTTATTCAACATGAGGCACAATCCAAATGACATTTTGAATCAATTTTTCTACAGTCCAAAAAATCAATTTTCTGATGAAAAACGATGACCCGTGACCTGTCGAAATTTCTCCAGATGGTCAGAAATCGAAATATGTATTGTTTAATTTTTTGACTGCAAATGACTATTCCATGTAAATTATCACTTTTGGAACAAAAACAAGTGTGTTTAGAGTCAGTTTAATGCCTGAAATTTGTCGAAAATGAAGCTTCTGAGTAGGAGAAAATGTCCGTAAAAATGGCAATTTTGGTCACATTGAGGCTTCAAAAAGTAGTTATTCAACTGTCACATTCCAAATGACATTTTGAATCAATTTTTCTACAGTCCAGAAAATCTATTTTCTGATGAAAAAGGATGACCCGTGACCTGTCGAAATTTCTCCAGATGGTCAGAAATGGAAATGTTTTAATGTTTAATTTTTTGACTGCAAATGACTATTCCATGTAAATTATCACTTTTGGAACAAAAACAAGTGTTTTTAGAGTCACGTTAATGCCTGAAATTGGTCGAAATAGAAGCTTCTGAATAGGAGAAAAAGTCTGTAATAATGGCAATTTTGGTCACATTGAGGCTTTAAAAAGTAGTTATTCAACATGAGGCACATTCCAAATGACATTTTGAATCAATTTTTCTACAGTCCAAAAAATCAATTTTCTGATGAAAAACGATGACCCGTGACCTGTCGAAAGTTCTCCAGATGGTCAGAAATCGAAATTTCTTTTGTGGGTAATTTTTTGACTGCAAATGACTATTCTATGTAAATTATCACTTTTGGAACAAAAACAAGTGTGTTTAGAGTCAGTTTAATGCCTGAAATTGGTCGAAAAAGAAGCTTCTGAGTAGGAGAAAATGTCCGTAAAAATGGCAATTTTGGTCACCTGAGGATTCAAAAAGTAGTTATTCAACATGAGGCACATTCCAAATGACATTTTGAATCAATTTTTCTACAGTCCAGAAAATCAATTTTCTGATGAAAAATGATGACCCGTGACCTGTCGAAATTTCTCCAGATGGTCAGAAATGGAAATGTTTTAATGTTTAATTTTTTGACTGCAAATGACTATTCCATGTAAATTATCACTTTTGGAACTAAAATAAGTGTGTTTAGAGTCACTTTAATGCCTGAAATTGTTCGAAATAGAAGCTTCTGAATAGGAGAAAAAGTCTGCAATAATGGCACTTTTGGTCACATTGAGGTTTCAAAAAGTAGTTATTCAACATGAGGCACAATCCAAATGACATTTTAAATCAATTTTTTTACAGTCCAAAAAATCAATTTTCTGATGAAAAACGATGACCCGTGACCTGTCGAAATTTCTCCAGATGGTCAGAAATCGAAATTTTTATTGTTTAATTTTTTGACTGCAAATGACTATTCCATGTAAATTATCACTTTTGGAACAAAAATAAGTGTGTTTAGACTCACTTTAATGACTGAAATTGGTCGAAATAGAAGCTTCTGAATAGGAGAAAAAGTCTGTAATAATGGCAATTTTGGTCACATTGAGGCTTTAAAAAGTAGTTATTCAACATGAGGCACATTCCAAATGACATTTTGAATCAATTTTTCTACAGTC
Source organism: Triturus cristatus (assembly GCF_964204655.1). Taxonomy (NCBI): domain Eukaryota; kingdom Metazoa; phylum Chordata; class Amphibia; order Caudata; family Salamandridae; genus Triturus; species Triturus cristatus. The sequence continues at coordinate 1,196,695,619 of NC_140589.1, read as the reverse complement.
CAAAAAATCAATTTTCTGATGAAAAACGATGACCCGTGACCTGTCGAAATTTCTCCAGATGGTCAGAAATCGAAATTTTTATTGTTTAATTTTTTGACTGCAAATGACTATTCCATGTAAATTATCACTTTTGGAACAAAAATAAGTGTGTTTAGACTCACTTTAATGACTGAAATTGGTCGAAATAGAAGCTTCTGAATAGGAGAAAAAGTCTGTAATAATGGCAATTTTGGTCACATTGAGGCTTTAAAAAGTAGTTATTCAACATGAGGCACATTCCAAATGACATTTTGAATCAATTTTTCTACAGTCCAAAAAATCAATTTTCTGATGAAAAACGATGACCCGTGACCTGTCGAAATTTCTCCAGATGGTCAGAAATGGAAATTTTTTAATGTTTAATTTTTTGATTGCAATTGACTATTCCATGTAAATTATCACTTTTGGAACAAAAACAAGTGTGTTTAGACTCACTTTAATGCCTGAAATTAGTCGAAATAGAAGCTTCTGAATAGGAGAAAAAGTCTGCAATTATGGCAATTTTGGTCACATTGAGGTTTCAAAAAGTAGTTATTCAACATGAGGCACAATCCAAATGACATTTTGAATCAATTTTTCTACAGTCCAGAAAATCAATTTTCTGATGCAAAAGGATGACCCGTGACCTGTCGAAATTTCTCCAGATGGTCAGAAATGGAAATGTTTTAATGTTTAATTTTTTGACTGCAAATGACTATTCCATGTAAATTATCACTTTTGGAACAAAAACAAGTGTTTTTAGAGTCACTTTAATGCCTGAAATTGGTCGAAATAGAAGCTTCTTAATAGGAGTAAAAGTCTGTAATAATGGCAATTTTGGTCACACTGAGGATTTAAAAAGTAGTTATTCAACATGAGGCACCTTCCAAATGAAATTTTAAATCAATTTTTTTACAGTCCAAAAAATCAATTTTCTGATGAAAAACGATGACCCGTGACCTGTCGAAATTTCTCCAGATGGTCAGAAATCGAAATTTTTATTGTTTAATTTTTTGACTGCAAATGACTATTCCATGTAAATTATCACTTTTGGAACAAAAATAAGTGTGTTTAGACTCACTTTAATGACTGAAATTGGTCGAAATAGAAGCTTCTGAATAGGAGAAAAAGTCTGTAATAATGGCAATTTTGGTCACATTGAGGCTTTAAAAAGTAGTTATTCAACATGAGGCACATTCCAAATGACATTTTGAATCAATTTTTCTACAGTCCAAAAAATCAATTTTCTGATGAAAAACGATGACCCGTGACCTGTCGAAATTTCTCCAGATGGTCAGAAATCGAAATTTTTATTGTTTAATTTTTTGACTGCAAATGACTATTCCATGTAAATTATCACTTTTGGAACAAAAATAAGTGTGTTTAGACTCACTTTAATGACTGAAATTGGTCGAAATAGAAGCTTCTGAATAGGAGAAAAAGTCTGTAATAATGGCAATTTTGGTCACATTGAGGCTTTAAAAAGTAGTTATTCAACATGAGGCACATTCCAAATGACATTTTGAATCAATTTTTCTACAGTCCAAAAAATCAATTTTCTGATGAAAAACGATGACCCGTGACCTGTCGAAATTTCTCCAGATGGTCAGAAATGGAAATTTTTTAATGTTTAATTTTTTGATTGCAATTGACTATTCCATGTAAATTATCACTTTTGGAACAAAAACAAGTGTGTTTAGACTCACTTTAATGCCTGAAATTAGTCGAAATAGAAGCTTCTGAATAGGAGAAAAAGTCTGCAATTATGGCAATTTTGGTCACATTGAGGTTTCAAAAAGTAGTTATTCAACATGAGGCACAATCCAAATGACATTTTGAATCAATTTTTCTACAGTCCAGAAAATCAATTTTCTGATGCAAAAGGATGACCCGTGACCTGTCGAAATTTCTCCAGATGGTCAGAAATGGAAATGTTTTAATGTTTAATTTTTTGACTGCAAATGACTATTCCATGTAAATTATCACTTTTGGAACAAAAACAAGTGTTTTTAGAGTCACTTTAATGCCTGAAATTGGTCGAAATAGAAGCTTCTTAATAGGAGTAAAAGTCTGTAATAATGGCAATTTTGGTCACACTGAGGATTTAAAAAGTAGTTATTCAACATGAGGCACCTTCCAAATGAAATTTTGAATCAATTTTTCTGCAGTCCAAAAAATCAATTTTCTGATGAAAAACGATGACCCGTGACCTGTCGAAATTTCTCCAGATGGTCAGAAATGGAAATGTTTTAATGTTTAATTTTTTGACTGCAAATGACTATTCCATGTAAATTATCACTTTTGGAACAAAAACAAGTGTTTTTAGAGTCACTTTAATGCCTGAAATTGGTCGAAATAGAAGCTTCTTAATAGGAGTAAAAGTCTGTAATAATGGCAATTTTGGTCACACTGAGGATTTAAAAAGTAGTTATTCAACATGAGGCACCTTCCAAATGAAATTTTGAATCAATTTTTCTGCAGTCCAAAAAATCAATTTTCTGATGAAAAACGATGACCCGTGACCTGTCGAAATTTCTCCAGATGGTCAGAAATCGAAATTTGTATTGTTTAATTTTTTGACTGCAAATGACTATTCTATGTAAATTATCTCTTTTGGAACAAAAACAAGTGTGTTTAGAGTCAGTTTAATGCCTGAAATTTGTCGAAAAAGAAGCTTCTGAGTAGGAGAAAATGTCCGTAAAAATGGCAATTTTGGTCACATTGAGGCTTCAAAAAGTAGTTATTCAACATGAGGCACATTCCAAATGACATTTTGAATCAATTTTTCTACAGTCCAAAAAATCAATTTTCTGATGAAAAACGATGACCCGTGACCTGTCGAAATTTCTCCAGATGGTCAGAAATCGAAATTTGTATTGTTTAATTTTTTGACTGCAAATGACTATTCCATGTAAATTATCACTTTTGGAACAAAAACAAGTGTGTTTAGGGTCAGTTTAATGCCTGAAATTAGTCGAAATAGAAGCTTCTGAATAGGAGAAAAAGTCTGCAATAATGGCAATTTTGGTCACATTAAGGTTTCAAAAAGTAGTTATTCAACATGAGGCACATTCCAAATGACATTTTGAATCAATTTTTCTACAGTCCAGAAAATCTATTTTCTGATGAAAAAGGATGACCCGTGACCTGTCGAAATTTCTCCAGATGGTCAGAAATGGAAATGTTTTAATGTTTAATTTTTTGACTGCAAATGACTATTCCATGTAAATTATCACTTTTGGAACAAAAACAAGTGTTTTTAGAGTCACGTTAATGCCTGAAATTGGTCGAAATAGAAGCTTCTGAATAGGAGAAAAAGTGTGTAATAATGGCAATTTTGGTCACATTGAGGCTTCAAAAAGTAGTTATTCAACATGAGGCACATTCCAAATGACATTTTGAATCAATTTTTCTACAGTCCAAAAAATCAATTTTCTGATGAAAAACGATGACCCGTGACCTGTCGAAATTTCTCCAGATGGTCAGAAATGGAAATATGTTAATGTTTAATTTTTTGACTGCAATTGACTATTCCATGTAAATTATCACTTTTGGAACAAAAACAAGTGTGTTTAGACTCACTTTAATGCCTGAAATTAGTCGAAATAGAAGCTTCTGAATAGGAGAAAAAGTCTGCAATAATGGCAATTTTGGTCACATTAAGGTTTCAAAAAGTAGTTATTCAACATGAGGCACATTCCAAATGACATTTTGAATCAATTTTTCTACAGTCCAAAAAATCAATTTTCTGATGAAAAACGATGACCCGTGACATGTCGAAATTTCTCCAGATGGTCAGAAATCGAATTTTTTTTTGTTTAATTTTTTGACTGCAAATGATTATTCTATGTAAATTATCACTTTTGGAACAAAAACAAGTGTGTTTAGAGTCAGTTTAATGCCTGAAATTGGTCGAAAAAGAAGCTTCTGAGTAGGAGAAAATGTCTGTAAAAATGGCAATTTTGGTCACCTGAGGCTTCAAAAAGTAGTTATTCAACATGAGGCACATTCCAAATGACATTTTGAATCAATTTTTCTACAGTCCAAAAAATCAATTTTCTGATGAAAAACGATGACCCGTGACCTGTCGAAATTTCTCCAGATGGTCAGAAATCGAAATTTGTATTGTTTAATTTTTTTACTGCAAATGACTATTCCATGTAAATTATCACTTTTGCACCAAAAATAAGTGTGTTTAGACTCACTTTAATGACTGAAATTGGTCGACATAGAAGCTTCTGAATAGGAGAAAAAGTCTGTAATAATGGCAATTTTGGTCACATTGAGGCTTTAAAAAGTAGTTATTCAACATGAGGCACATTCCAAATGACATTTTGAATCAATTTTTCTACAGTCCAAAAAATCAATTTTCTGATGAAAAACGATGACCCGTGATCTGTCGAAATTTCTCCAGATGGTCAGAAATGGAAATTTTTTAATGTTTAATGTTTTTGACTGCAATTGACTATTCCATGTAAATTATCACTTTTGGAACAAAAACAAGTGTGTTTAGACTCACTTTAATCCCGGAAATTAGTGGAAATAGAAGCTTCTGAATAGGAGAAAAAGTCTGCAATAATGGCAATTTTGGTCACATTGAGGTTTCAAAAAGTAGTTATTCAACATGAGGCACAATCCAAATGACATTTTGAATCAATTTTTCTACAGTCCAAAAAATCAATTTTCTGATGAAAAACGATGACCCGTGACCTGTCGAAATTTCTCCAGATGGTCAGAAATCGAAATTTGTATTGTTTAATTTTTTGACTGCAAATGACTATTCCATGTAAATTATCACTTTTGGAACAAAAACAAGTGTGTTTAGAGTCAGTTTAATGCCTGAAATTGGTCGAAAAAGAAGCTTCTGAGTAGGAGAAAATGTCCGTAAAAATGGCAATTTTGGTCACATTGAGGCTTCAAAAAGTAGTTATTCAACCTGAGGCACATTCCAAATGACATTTTGAATCAATTTTTCTACAGTCCAGAAAATCAATTTTCTGATGAAAAAGGATGACCCGTGACCTGTCGAAATTTCTCCAGATGGTCAGCAATGGAAATGTTTTAATGTTTAATTTTTTGACTGCAAATGACTATTCCATGTAAATTATCACTTTTGGAACAAAAACAAGTGTTTTTAGAGTCACGTTAATGCCTGAAATTGGTCGAAATAGAAGCTTCTGAATAGGAGAAAAAGTCTGTAATAATGGCAATTTTGGTCACATTGAGGCTTTAAAAAGTAGTTATTCAACATGAGGCACATTCCAAATGACATTTTGAATCAATTTTTCTACAGTCCAAAAAATCAATTTTCTGATGAAAAACGATGACCTGTGACCTGTCGAAATTTCTCCAGATGGTCAGAAATCGAAATTTGTATTGTTTAATTTTTTTACTGCAAATGACTATTCCATGTAAATTATCACTTTTGGAACAAAAATAAGTGTGTTTAGACTCACTTTAATGACTGAAATTGGTCGAAATAGAAGCTTCTGAATAGGAGAAAAAGTCTGTAATAATGGCAATTTTGGTCACATTGAGGCTTTAAAAAGTAGTTATTCAACATGAGGCACATTCCAAATGACATTTTGAATCAATTTTTCTACAGTCCAAAAAATCAATTTTCTGATGAAAAACGATGACCCGTGACCTGTCGAAATTTCTCCAGATGGTCAGAAATGGAAATTTTTTAATGTTTAATTTTTTGATTGCAATTGACTATTCCATGTAAATTATCACTTTTGGAACAAAAACAAGTGTGTTTAGACTCACTTTAATGCCTGAAATTAGTCGAAATAGAAGCTTCTGAATAGGAGAAAAAGTCTGCAATTATGGCAATTTTGGTCACATTGAGGTTTCAAAAAGTAGTTATTCAACATGAGGCACAATCCAAATGACATTTTGAATCAATTTTTCTACAGTCCAGAAAATCAATTTTCTGATGAAAAAGGATGACCCGTGACCTGTCGAAATTTCTCCAGATGGTCAGAAATGGAAATGTTTTAATGTTTAATTTTTTGACTGCAAATGACTATTCCATGTAAATTATCACTTTTGGAACAAAAACAAGTGTTTTTAGAGTCACTTTAATGCCTGAAATTGGTCGAAATAGAAGCTTCTTAATAGGAGTAAAAGTCTGTAATAATGGCAATTTTGGTCACACTGAGGATTTAAAAAGTAGTTATTCAACATGAGGCACCTTCCAAATGAAATTTTGAATCAATTTTTCTGCAGTCCAAAAAATCAATTTTCTGATGAAAAACGATGACCCGTGACCTGTCGAAATTTCTCCAGATGGTCAGAAATCGAAATTTGTATTGTTTAATTTTTTGACTGCAAATGACTATTCCATGTAAATTATCTCTTTTGGAACAAAAACAAGTGTGTTTAGAGTCAGTTTAATGCCTGAAATTTGTCGAAAAAGAAGCTTCTGAGTAGGAGAAAATGTCCGTAAAAATGGCAATTTTGGTCACATTGAGGCTTCAAAAAGTAGTTATTCAACATGAGGCACATTCCAAATGACATTTTGAATCAATTTTTCTACAGTCCAGAAAATCAATTTTCTGATGAAAAACGATGACCCGTGACCTGTCGAAATTTCTCCAGATGGTCAGAAATGGAAACTTTTTAATGTTTAATTTTTTGACTGCAATTGACTATTCCATGTAAATTATCACTTTTGGAACAAAAACAAGTGTGTTTAGACTCACTTTAATGCCTGAAATTAGTCGAAATAGAAGCTTCTGAATAGGAGAAAAAGTCTGCAATTATGGCAATTTTGGTCACATTGAGGTTTCAAAAAGTAGTTATTCAACATGAGGCACAATCCAAATGACATTTTGAATCAATTTTTCTACAGTCCAGAAAATCAATTTTCTGATGAAAAAGGATGACCCGTGACCTGTCGAAATTTCTCCAGATGGTCAGAAATGGAAATGTTTTAATGTTTAATTTTTTGACTGCAAATGACTATTCCATGTAAATTATCACTTTTGGAACAAAAACAAGTGTTTTTAGAGTCACTTTAATGCCTGAAATTGGTCGAAATAGAAGCTTCTTAATAGGAGTAAAAGTCTGTAATAATGGCAATTTTGGTCACACTGAGGATTTAAAAAGTAGTTATTCAACATGAGGCACCTTCCAAATGAAATTTTGAATCAATTTTTCTGCAGTCCAAAAAATCAATTTTCTGATGAAAAACGATGACCCGTGACCTGTCGAAATTTCTCCAGATGGTCAGAAATCGAAATTTGTATTGTTTAATTTTTTGACTGCAAATGACTATTCCATGTAAATTATCTCTTTTGGAACAAAAACAAGTGTGTTTAGAGTCAGTTTAATGCCTGAAATTTGTCGAAAAAGAAGCTTCTGAGTAGGAGAAAATGTCCGTAAAAATGGCAATTTTGGTCACATTGAGGCTTCAAAAAGTAGTTATTCAACATGAGGCACATTCCAAATGACATTTTGAATCAATTTTTCTACAGTCCAGAAAATCAATTTTCTGATGAAAAAGGATGACCCGTGACCTGTCGAAATTTCTCCAGATGGTCAGAAATGGAAATGTTTTAATGTTTAATTTTTTGACTGCAAATGACTATTCCATGTAAATTATCACTTTTGGAACAAAAACAAGTGTTTTTAGAGTCACTTTAATGCCTGAAATTGGTAGAAATAGAAGCTTCTTAATAGGAGTAAAAGTCTGTAATAATGGCAATTTTGGTCACACTGAGGATTTAAAAAGTAGTTATTCAACATGAGGCACCTTCCAAATGAAATTTTGAATCAATTTTTCTGCAGTCCAAAAAATCAATTTTCTGATGAAAAACGATGACCCGTGACCTGTCGAAATTTCTCCAGATGGTCAGAAATGGAAACTTTTTAATGTTTAATTTTTTGACTGCAATTGACTATTCCATGTAAATTATCACTTTTGGAACAAAAACAAGTGTGTTTAGACTCACTTTAATGCCTGAAATTAGTCGAAATAGAAGCTTCTGAATAGGAGAAAAAGTCTGCAATAATGGCAATTTTGGTCACATTGAGGTTTCAAAAAGTAGTAATTCAACATGAGGCACAATCCAAATGACATTTTGAATCAATTTTTCTACAGTCCAGAAAATCAATTTTCTGATGAAAAAGGATGACCCGTGAGCTGTCGAAATTTCTCCAGATGGTCAGAAATGGAAATGTTTTAATGTTTAATTTTTTGACTGCAAATGACTATTCCATGTAAATTATCACTTTTGGAACAAAAACAAGTGTTTTTAGAGTCACTTTAATGCCTGAAATTGGTCGAAATAGAAGCTTCTTAATAGGAGTAAAAGTCTGTAATAATGGCAATTTTGGTCACACAGAGGATTTAAAAAGTAGTTATTCAACATGAGGCACATTCCAAATGACATTTTGAATCAATTTTTCTGCAGTCCAAAAAATCAATTTTCTGATGAAAAACGATGACCCGTGACCTGTCGAAATTTCTCCAGATGGTCAGAAATGGAAATTTTTTAATGTTTAATGTTTTTGACTGCAATTGACTATTCCATGTAAATTATCACTTTTGGAACAAAAACAAGTGTGTTTAGACTCACTTTAATCCCGGAAATTAGTGGAAATAGAAGCTTCTGAATAGGAGAAAAAGTCTGCAATAATGGCAATTTTGGTCACATTGAGGTTTCAAAAAGTAGTTATTCAACATGAGGCACAATCCAAATGACATTTTGAATCAATTTTTCTACAGTCCAGAAAATCAATTTTCTGATGAAAAAGGATGACCCGTGACCTGTCGAAATTTCTCCAGATGGTCAGCAATGGAAATGTTTTAATGTTTAATTTTTTGACTGCAAATGACTATTCCATGTAAATTATCACTTTTGGAACAAAAACAAGTGTTTTTAGAGTCACGTTAATGCCTGAAATTGGTCGAAATAGAAGCTTCTTAATAGGAGTAAAAGTCTGTAATAATGGCAATTTTGGTCACACAGAGAATTTAAAAAGTAGTTATTCAACATGAGGCACATTCCAAATGACATTTTGAATCAATTTTTCTGCAGTCCAAAAAATGAATTTTCTGATGAAAAACGATGACCCGTGACCTGTCGAAATTTCTCCAGATGGTCAGAAATGGAAATTTTTTAATGTTTAATGTTTTTGACTGCAATTGACTATTCCATGTAAATTATCACTTTTGGAACAAAAACAAGTGTGTTTAGACTCACTTTAATCCCAGAAATTAGTGGAAATAGAAGCTTCTGAATAGGAGAAAAAGTCTGCAATAATGGCAATTTTGGTCACATTGAGGTTTCAAAAAGTAGTTATTCAACATGAGGCACAATCCAAATGACATTTTGAATCAATTTTTCTACAGTCCAAAAAATCAATTTTCTGATGAAAAACGATGACCCGTGACCTGTGGAAATTTCTCCAGATGGTCAGAAATCGAAATTTGTATTGTTTAATTTTTTGACTGCAAATGACTATTCCATGTAAATTATCACTTTTGGAACAAAAACAAGTGTGTTTAGAGTCAGTTTAATGCCTGAAATTGGTCGAAAAAGAAGCTTCTGATAGGAGAAAATGTCCGTAAAAATGGCCATTTTGGTCACCTGAGGCTTCAAAAAGTAGTTATTCAACATGAGGCACATTCCAAATGACATTTTGAATCAATTTTTCTACAGTCCAGAAAATCAATTTTCTGATGAAAAATGATGACTCGTGACCTGTCGAAATTTCTCCAGATGTTCAGAAATCGAAATTTTTATTGTTTAATTTTTTGACTGCAAATGACTATTCCATGTAAATTATCACTTTTGGAACAAAAATAAGTGTGTTTAGACTCACTTTAATGACTGAAATTGGTCGAAATAGAAGCTTCTGAATAGGAGAAAAAGTCTGTAATAATGTCAATTTTGGTCACATTGAGGCTTTAAAAAGTAGTTATTCAACATGAGGCACATTCCAAATGACATTTTGAATCAATTTTTCTGCAGTCCAAAAAATCAATTTTCTGATGAAAAACGATGACCCGTGACCTGTCGAAATTTCTCCAGATGGTCAGAAATGGAAATTTTTTAATGTTTAATTTTTTGACTGCAATTGACTATTCCATGTAAATTATCACTTTTGGAACAAAAACAAGTGTGTTTAGACTCACTTTAATGCCTGAAATTAGTCGAAATAGAAGCTTCTGAATAGGAGAAAAAGTCTGCAATAATGGCAATTTTGGTCACATTAAGGTTTCAAAAAGTAGTTATTCAACATGAGGCACAATCCAAATGACATTTTGAATCAATTTTTCTACAGTCCAAAAAATCAATTTTCTGATGAAAAACGATGACCCGTGACCTGTCGAAATTTCTCCAGATGGTCAGAAATCGAAATTTGTATTGTTTAATTTTTTGACTGCAAATGACTATTCCATGTAAATTATCACTTTTGGAACACAAATAAGTGTGTTTAGACTCACTTTAATGACTGAAATTGGTCGAAATAGAAGCTTCTAAATAGGAGAAAAAGTCTGTAATAATGGCAATTTTGGTCACATTGAGGCTTTAAAAAGTAGTTATTCAACATGAGGCACATTCCAAATGACATTTTGAATCAATTTTTCTACAGTCCAAAAAATCAATTTTCTAATGAAAAACGATGACCCGTGACCTGTCGAAATTTCTCCAGATGGTCAGAAATGGAAATTTTTTAATGTTTAAATTTTTTGACTGCAATTGACTATTCCGTGTAAATTATCACTTTTGGAACAAAAACAAGTGTGTTTAGACTCACTTTAATGCCTGAAATTAGTGGAAATAGAAGCTTCTGAATAGGAGAAAAAGTCTGCAATAATGGCAATTTTGGTCACATTGAGGTTTCAAAAAGTAGTTATTCAACATGAGGCACAATCCAAATGACATTTTGAATCAATTTTTCTACAGTCCAAAAAATCAATTTTCTGATGAAAAACGATGACCCGTGACCTGTCGAAATTTCTCCAGATGGTCAGAAATCGAAATTTGTATTGTTTAATTTTTTGACTGCAAATGACTATTCCATGTAAATTATCACTTTTGGAACAAAAACAAGTGTGTTTAGAGTCAGTTTAATGCCTGAAATTTGTCGAAAATGAAGCTTCTGAGTAGGAGAAAATGTCCGTAAAAATGGCAATTTTGGTCACATTGAGGCTTCAAAAAGTAGTTATTCAACTGTCACATTCCAAATGACATTTTGAATCAATTTTTCTACAGTCCAGAAAATCTATTTTCTGATGAAAAAGGATGACCCGTGACCTGTCGAAATTTCTCCAGATGGTCAGAAATGGAAATGTTTTAATGTTTAATTTTTTGACTGCAAATGACTATTCCATGTAAATTATCACTTTTGGAACAAAAACAAGTGTTTTTAGAGTCACGTTAATGCCTGAAATTGGTCGAAATAGAAGCTTCTGAATAGGAGAAAAAGTCTGTAATAATGGCAATTTTGGTCACATTGAGGCTTTAAAAAGTAGTTATTCAACATGAGGCACATTCCAAATGACATTTTGAATCAATTTTTCTACAGTCCAAAAAATCAATTTTCTGATGAAAAACGATGACCCGTGACCTGTCGAAAGTTCTCCAGATGGTCAGAAATCGAAATTTCTTTTGTTTAATTTTTTGACTGCAAATGACTATTCTATGTAAATTATCACTTTTGGAACAAAAACAAGTGTGTTTAGAGTCAGTTTAATGCCTGAAATTGGTCGAAAAAGAAGCTTCTGAGTAGGAGAAAATGTCCGTAAAAATGGCAATTTTGGTCACCTGAGGCTTCAAAAAGTAGTTATTCAACATGAGGCACATTCCAAATGACATTTTGAATAAATTTTTCTACAGTCCAGAAAATCAATTTTCTGATGAAAAATAATGACCCGTGACCTGTCGAAATTTCTCCAGATGGTCAGAAATGGAAATGTTTTAATGTTTAATTTTTTGACTGCAAATGACTATTCCATGTAAATTATCACTTTTGGAACTAAAATAAGTGTGTTTAGAGTCACTTTAATGCCTGAAATTGTTCGAAATAGAAGCTTCTGAATAGGAGAAAAAGTCTGCAATAATGGCACTTTTGGTCACATTGAGGTTTCAAAAAGTAGTTATTCAACATGAGGCACAATCCAAATGACATTTTAAATCAATTTTTTTACAGTCCAAAAAATCAATTTTCTGATGAAAAACGATGACCCGTGACCTGTCGAAATTTCTCCAGATGGTCAGAAATCGAAATTTTTATTGTTTAATTTTTTGACTGCAAATGACTATTCCATGTAAATTATCACTTTTGGAACAAAAATAAGTGTGTTTAGACTCACTTTAATGACTGAAATTGGTCGAAATAGAAGCTTCTGAATAGGAGAAAAAGTCTGTAATAATGGCAATTTTGGTCACATTGAGGCTTTAAAAAGTAGTTATTCAACATGAGGCACATTCCAAATGACATTTTGAATCAATTTTTCTACAGTCCAAAAAATCAATTTTCTGATGAAAAACGATGACCCGTGACCTGTCGAAATTTCTCCAGATGGTCAGAAATGGAAATTTTTTAATGTTTAATTTTTTGATTGCAATTGACTATTCCATGTAAATTATCACTTTTGGAACAAAAACAAGTGTGTTTAGACTCACTTTAATGCCTGAAATTAGTCGAAATAGAAGCTTCTGAATAGGAGAAAAAGTCTGCAATTATGGCAATTTTGGTCACATTGAGGTTTCAAAAAGTAGTTATTCAACATGAGGCACAATCCAAATGACATTTTGAATCAATTTTTCTACAGTCCAGAAAATCAATTTTCTGATGCAAAAGGATGACCCGTGACCTGTCGAAATTTCTCCAGATGGTCAGAAATGGAAATGTTTTAATGTTTAATTTTTTGACTGCAAATGACTATTCCATGTAAATTATCACTTTTGGAACAAAAACAAGTCTTTTTAGAGTCACTTTAATGCCTGAAATTGGTCGAAATAGAAGCTTCTTAATAGGAGTAAAAGTCTGTAATAATGGCAATTTTGGTCACACTGAGGATTTAAAAAGTAGTTATTCAAAATGAGGCACCTTCCAAATGAAATTTTGAATCAATTTTTCTGCAGTCCAAAAAATCAATTTTCTGATGAAAAACGATGACCCGTGACCTGTCGAAATTTCTCCAGATGGTCAGAAATCGAAATTTGTATTGTTTAATTTTTTGACTGCAAATGACTATTCCATGTAAATTATCTCTTTTGGAACAAAAACAAGTGTGTTTAGAGTCAGTTTAATGCCTGAAATTTGTCGAAAAAGAAGCTTCTGAGTAGGAGAAAATGTCCGTAAAAATGGCAATTTTGGTCACATTGAGGCTTCAAAAAGTAGTTATTCAACATGAGGCACATTCCAAATGACATTTTGAATCAATTTTTCTACAGTCCAAAAAATCAATTTTCTGATGAAAAACGATGACCCGTGACCTGTCGAAATTTCTTCAGATGGTCAGAAATCGAAATTTGTATTGTTTAATTTTTTGACTGCAAATGACTATTCCATGTAAATTATCACTTTTGGAACAAAAACAAGTGTGTTTAGGGTCAGTTTAATGCCTGAAATTTGTCGAAAAAGAAGCTTCTGAGTAGGAGAAAATGTCCGTAAAAATGGCAATTTTGGTCACATTGAGGCTTCAAAAAGTAGTTATTCAACATGAGGCACATTCCAAATGACATTTTGAATCAATTTTTCTACAGTCCAGAAAATCTATTTTCTGATGAAAAAGGATGACCCGTGACCTGTCGAAATTTCTCCAGATGGTCAGAAATGGAAATGTTTTAATGTTTAATTTTTTGACTGCAAATGACTATTCCATGTAAATTATCACTTTTGGAACAAAAACAAGTGTTTTTAGAGTCACGTTAATGCCTGAAATTGGTCGAAATAGAAGCTTCTGAATAGGAGAAAAAGTGTGTAATAATGGCAATTTTGGTCACATTGAGGCTTCAAAAAGTAGTTATTCAACATGAGGCACATTCCAAATGACATTTTGAATCAATTTTTCTACAGTCCAAAAAATCAATTTTCTGATGAAAAACGATGACCCGTGACCTGTCGAAATTTCTCCAGATGGTCAGAAATGGAAATATTTTAATGTTTAATTTTTTGACTGCAATTGACTATTCCATGTAAATTATCACTTTTGGAACAAAAACAAGTGTGTTTAGACTCACTTAAATGCCTGAAATTAGTCGAAATAGAAGCTTCTGAATAGGAGAAAAAGTCTGCAATAATGGCAATTTTGGTCACATTAAGGTTTCAAAAAGTAGTTATTCAACATGAGGCACATTCCAAATGACATTTTGAATCAATTTTTCTACAGTCCAAAAAATCAATTTTCTGATGAAAAACGATGACCCGTGACATGTCGAAATTTCTCCAGATGGTCAGAAATCGAAGTTTTTTTTGTTTAATTTTTTGACTGCAAATGATTATTCTATGTAAATTATCACTTTTGGAACAAAAACAAGTGTGTTTAGAGTCAGTTTAATGCCTGAAATTGGTCGAAAAAGAAGCTTCTGAGTAGGAGAAAATGTCTGTAAAAATGGCAATTTTGGTCACCTGAGGCTTCAAAAAGTAGTTATTCAACATGAGGCACATTCCAAATGACATTTTGAATCAATTTTTCTACAGTCCAAAAAATCAATTTTCTGATGAAAAACGATGACCCGTGACCTGTCGAAATTTCTCCAGATGGTCAGAAATCGAAATTTGTATTGTTTAATTTTTTGACTGCAAATGACTATTCCATGTAAATTATCACTTTTGGAACAAAAACAAGTGTGTTTAGAGTCAGTTTTATGCCTGAAATTTGTCGAAAAAGAAGCTTCTGAGTAGGAGAAAATGTCCGTAAAAATGGCAATTTTGGTCACATTGAGGCTTCAAAAAGTAGTTATTCAACATGAGGCACATTCCAAATGACATTTTGAATCAATTTTTCTACAGTCCAGAAAATCAATTTTCTGATGAAAAACGATGACCCGTGACCTGTCGAAATTTCTCCAGATGGTCAGAAATGGAAACTTTTTAATGTTTAATTTTTTGACTGCAATTGACTATTCCATGTAAATTATCACTTTTGGAACAAAAACAAGTGTGTTTAGACTCACTTTAATGCCTGAAATTAGTCGAAATAGAAGCTTCTGAATAGTCTGCAATAATGGCAATTTTGGTCACATTGAGGTTTCAAAAAGTAGTAATTCAACATGAGGCACAATCCAAATGACATTTTGAATCAATTTTTCTACAGTCCAGAAAATCAATTTTCTGATGAAAAAGGATGACCCGTGAGCTGTCAAAATTTCTCCAGATGGTCAGAAATGGAAATGTTTTAATGTTTAATTTTTTGACTGCAAATGACTATTCCATGTAAATTATGACTTTTGGAACAAAAACAAGTGTTTTTAGAGTCACTTTAATGCCTGAAATTGGTCGAAATAGAAGCTTCTTAATAGGAGTAAAAGTCTGTAATAATGGCAATTTTGGTCACACAGAGGATTTAAAAAGTAGTTATTCAACATGAGGCACATTCCAAATGACATTTTGAATCAATTTTTCTGCAGTCCAAAAAATCAATTTTCTGATGAAAAACGATGACCCGTGACCTGTCGAAATTTCTCCAGATGGTCAGAAATGGAAATTTTTTAATGTTTAATGTTTTTGACTGCAATTGACTATTCCATGTAAATTATCACTTTTGGAACAAAAAGAAGTGTGTTTAGACTCACTTTAATCCCGGAAATTAGTGGAAATAGAAGCTTCTGAATAGGAGAAAAAGTCTGCAATAATGGCAATTTTGGTCACATTGAGGTTTCAAAAAGTAGTTATTCAACATGAGGCACAATCCAAATGACATTTTGAATCAATTTTTCTACAGTCCAGAAAATCAATTTTCTGATGAAAAAGGATGACCCGTGACCTGTCGAAATTTCTCCAGATGGTCAGCAATGGAAATGTTTTAATGTTTAATTTTTTGACTGCAAATGACTATTCCATGTAAATTATCACTTTTGGAACAAAAACAAGTGTTTTTAGAGTCACGTTAATGCCTGAAATTGGTCGAAATAGAAGCTTCTGAATAGGAGAAAAAGTCTGTAATAATGGCAATTTTGGTCACATTGAGGCTTTAAAAAGTAGTTATTCAACATGAGGCACATTCCAAATGACATTTTGAATCAATTTTTCTACAGTCCAAAAAATCAATTTTCTGATGAAAAACGATGACCTGTGACCTGTCGAAATTTCTCCAGATGGTCAGAAATGGAAATTTTTTAATGTTTAATTTTTTGATTGCAATTGACTATTCCATGTAAATTATCACTTTTGGAACAAAAACAAGTGTGTTTAGACTCACTTTAATGCCTGAAATTAGTCGAAATAGAAGCTTCTGAATAGGAGAAAAAGTCTGCAATTATGGCAATTTTGGTCACATTGAGGTTTCAAAAAGTAGTTATTCAACATGAGGCACAATCCAAATGACATTTTGAATCAATTTTTCTACAGTCCAGAAAATCAATTTTCTGATGAAAAAGGATGACCCGTGACCTGTCGAAATTTCTCCAGATGGTCAGAAATGGAAATGTTTTAATGTTTAATTTTTTGACTGCAAATGACTATTCCATGTAAATTATCACTTTTGGAACAAAAACAAGTGTTTTTAGAGTCACTTTAATGCCTGAAATTGGTCGAAATAGAAGGTTCTTAATAGGAGTAAAAGTCTGTAATAATGGCAATTTTGGTCACACTGAGGATTTAAAAAGTAGTTATTCAACATGAGGCACCTTCCAAATGAAATTTTGAATCAATTTTTCTGCAGTCCAAAAAATCAATTTTCTGATGAAAAACGATGACCCGTGACCTGTCGAAATTTCTCCAGATGGTCAGAAATCGAAATTTGTATTGTTTAATTTTTTGACTGCAAATGACTATTCCATGTAAATTATCTCTTTTGGAACAAAAACAAGTGTGTTTAGAGTCAGTTTAATGCCTGAAATTTGTCGAAAAAGAAGCTTCTGAGTAGGAGAAAATGTCCGTAAAAATGGCAATTTTGGTCACATTGAGGCTTCAAAAAGTAGTTATTCAACATGAGGCACATTCCAAATGACATTTTGAATCAATTTTTCTACAGTCCAGAAAATCAATTTTCTGATGAAAAACGATGACCCGTGACCTGTCGAAATTTCTCCAGATGGTCAGAAATGGAAACTTTTTAATGTTTAATTTTTTGACTGCAATTGACTATTCCATGTAAATTATCACTTTTGGAACAAAAACAAGTGTGTTTAGACTCACTTTAATGCCTGAAATTAGTCGAAATAGAAGCTTCTGAATAGGAGAAAAAGTCTGCAATAATGGCAATTTTGGTCACATTGAGGTTTCAAAAAGTAGTAATTCAACATGAGGCACAATCCAAATGACATTTTGAATCAATTTTTCTACAGTCCAGAAAATCAATTTTCTGATGAAAAAGGATGACCCGTGAGCTGTCGAAATTTCTCCAGATGGTCAGAAATGGAAATGTTTTAAAGTTTAATTTTTTGACTGCAAATGACTATTCCATGTAAATTATCACTTTTGGAACTAAAATAAGTGTGTTTAGAGTCACTTTAATGCCTGAAATTGTTCGAAATAGAAGCTTCTGAATAGGAGAAAATGTCCGTAAAAATGGCAATTTTGGTCACATTGAGGCTTCAAAAAGTAGTTATTCAACATGAGGCACATTCCAAATGACATTTTGAATCAATTTTTCTACAGTCCAAAAAATCAATTTTCTGATGAAAAACGATGACCCGTGACCTGTCGAAATTTCTTCAGATGGTCAGAAATCGAAATTTGTATTGTTTAATTTTTTGACTGCAAATGACTATTCCATGTAAATTATCACTTTTGGAACAAAAACAAGTGTGTTTAGGGTCAGTTTAATGCCTGAAATTTGTCGAAAAAGAAGCTTCTGAGTAGGAGAAAATGTCCGTAAAAATGGCAATTTTGGTCACATTGAGGCTTCAAAAAGTAGTTATTCAACATGAGGCACATTCCAAATGACATTTTGAATCAATTTTTCTACAGTCCAGAAAATCTATTTTCTGATGAAAAAGGATGACCCGTGACCTGTCGAAATTTCTCCAGATGGTCAGAAATGGAAATGTTTTAATGTTTAATTTTTTGACTGCAAATGACTATTCCATGTAAATTATCACTTTTGGAACAAAAACAAGTGTTTTTAGAGTCACGTTAATGCCTGAAATTGGTCGAAATAGAAGCTTCTGAATAGGAGAAAAAGTGTGTAATAATGGCAATTTTGGTCACATTGAGGCTTCAAAAAGTAGTTATTCAACATGAGGCACATTCCAAATGACATTTTGAATCAATTTTTCTACAGTCCAAAAAATCAATTTTCTGATGAAAAACGATGACCCGTGACCTGTCGAAATTTCTCCAGATGGTCAGAAATGGAAATATTTTAATGTTTAATTTTTTGACTGCAATTGACTATTCCATGTAAATTATCACTTTTGGAACAAAAACAAGTGTGTTTAGACTCACTTAAATGCCTGAAATTAGTCGAAATAGAAGCTTCTGAATAGGAGAAAAAGTCTGCAATAATGGCAATTTTGGTCACATTAAGGTTTCAAAAAGTAGTTATTCAACATGAGGCACATTCCAAATGACATTTTGAATCAATTTTTCTACAGTCCAAAAAATCAATTTTCTGATGAAAAACGATGACCCGTGACATGTCGAAATTTCTCCAGATGGTCAGAAATCGAAGTTTTTTTTGTTTAATTTTTTGACTGCAAATGATTATTCTATGTAAATTATCACTTTTGGAACAAAAACAAGTGTGTTTAGAGTCAGTTTAATGCCTGAAATTGGTCGAAAAAGAAGCTTCTGAGTAGGAGAAAATGTCTGTAAAAATGGCAATTTTGGTCACCTGAGGCTTCAAAAAGTAGTTATTCAACATGAGGCACATTCCAAATGACATTTTGAATCAATTTTTCTACAGTCCAAAAAATCAATTTTCTGATGAAAAACGATGACCCGTGACCTGTCGAAATTTCTCCAGATGGTCAGAAATCGAAATTTGTATTGTTTAATTTTTTGACTGCAAATGACTATTCCATGTAAATTATCACTTTTGGAACAAAAACAAGTGTGTTTAGAGTCAGTTTTATGCCTGAAATTTGTCGAAAAAGAAGCTTCTGAGTAGGAGAAAATGTCCGTAAAAATGGCAATTTTGGTCACATTGAGGCTTCAAAAAGTAGTTATTCAACATGAGGCACATTCCAAATGACATTTTGAATCAATTTTTCTACAGTCCAGAAAATCAATTTTCTGATGAAAAACGATGACCCGTGACCTGTCGAAATTTCTCCAGATGGTCAGAAATGGAAACTTTTTAATGTTTAATTTTTTGACTGCAATTGACTATTCCATGTAAATTATCACTTTTGGAACAAAAACAAGTGTGTTTAGACTCACTTTAATGCCTGAAATTAGTCGAAATAGAAGCTTCTGAATAGTCTGCAATAATGGCAATTTTGGTCACATTGAGGTTTCAAAAAGTAGTAATTCAACATGAGGCACAATCCAAATGACATTTTGAATCAATTTTTCTACAGTCCAGAAAATCAATTTTCTGATGAAAAAGGATGACCCGTGAGCTGTCAAAATTTCTCCAGATGGTCAGAAATGGAAATGTTTTAATGTTTAATTTTTTGACTGCAAATGACTATTCCATGTAAATTATGACTTTTGGAACAAAAACAAGTGTTTTTAGAGTCACTTTAATGCCTGAAATTGGTCGAAATAGAAGCTTCTTAATAGGAGTAAAAGTCTGTAATAATGGCAATTTTGGTCACACAGAGGATTTAAAAAGTAGTTATTCAACATGAGGCACATTCCAAATGACATTTTGAATCAATTTTTCTGCAGTCCAAAAAATCAATTTTCTGATGAAAAACGATGACCCGTGACCTGTCGAAATTTCTCCAGATGGTCAGAAATGGAAATTTTTTAATGTTTAATGTTTTTGACTGCAATTGACTATTCCATGTAAATTATCACTTTTGGAACAAAAAGAAGTGTGTTTAGACTCACTTTAATCCCGGAAATTAGTGGAAATAGAAGCTTCTGAATAGGAGAAAAAGTCTGCAATAATGGCAATTTTGGTCACATTGAGGTTTCAAAAAGTAGTTATTCAACATGAGGCACAATCCAAATGACATTTTGAATCAATTTTTCTACAGTCCAGAAAATCAATTTTCTGATGAAAAAGGATGACCCGTGACCTGTCGAAATTTCTCCAGATGGTCAGCAATGGAAATGTTTTAATGTTTAATTTTTTGACTGCAAATGACTATTCCATGTAAATTATCACTTTTGGAACAAAAACAAGTGTTTTTAGAGTCACGTTAATGCCTGAAATTGGTCGAAATAGAAGCTTCTGAATAGGAGAAAAAGTCTGTAATAATGGCAATTTTGGTCACATTGAGGCTTTAAAAAGTAGTTATTCAACATGAGGCACATTCCAAATGACATTTTGAATCAATTTTTCTACAGTCCAAAAAATCAATTTTCTGATGAAAAACGATGACCTGTGACCTGTCGAAATTTCTCCAGATGGTCAGAAATGGAAATTTTTTAATGTTTAATTTTTTGATTGCAATTGACTATTCCATGTAAATTATCACTTTTGGAACAAAAACAAGTGTGTTTAGACTCACTTTAATGCCTGAAATTAGTCGAAATAGAAGCTTCTGAATAGGAGAAAAAGTCTGCAATTATGGCAATTTTGGTCACATTGAGGTTTCAAAAAGTAGTTATTCAACATGAGGCACAATCCAAATGACATTTTGAATCAATTTTTCTACAGTCCAGAAAATCAATTTTCTGATGAAAAAGGATGACCCGTGACCTGTCGAAATTTCTCCAGATGGTCAGAAATGGAAATGTTTTAATGTTTAATTTTTTGACTGCAAATGACTATTCCATGTAAATTATCACTTTTGGAACAAAAACAAGTGTTTTTAGAGTCACTTTAATGCCTGAAATTGGTCGAAATAGAAGGTTCTTAATAGGAGTAAAAGTCTGTAATAATGGCAATTTTGGTCACACTGAGGATTTAAAAAGTAGTTATTCAACATGAGGCACCTTCCAAATGAAATTTTGAATCAATTTTTCTGCAGTCCAAAAAATCAATTTTCTGATGAAAAACGATGACCCGTGACCTGTCGAAATTTCTCCAGATGGTCAGAAATCGAAATTTGTATTGTTTAATTTTTTGACTGCAAATGACTATTCCATGTAAATTATCTCTTTTGGAACAAAAACAAGTGTGTTTAGAGTCAGTTTAATGCCTGAAATTTGTCGAAAAAGAAGCTTCTGAGTAGGAGAAAATGTCCGTAAAAATGGCAATTTTGGTCACATTGAGGCTTCAAAAAGTAGTTATTCAACATGAGGCACATTCCAAATGACATTTTGAATCAATTTTTCTACAGTCCAGAAAATCAATTTTCTGATGAAAAACGATGACCCGTGACCTGTCGAAATTTCTCCAGATGGTCAGAAATGGAAACTTTTTAATGTTTAATTTTTTGACTGCAATTGACTATTCCATGTAAATTATCACTTTTGGAACAAAAACAAGTGTGTTTAGACTCACTTTAATGCCTGAAATTAGTCGAAATAGAAGCTTCTGAATAGGAGAAAAAGTCTGCAATAATGGCAATTTTGGTCACATTGAGGTTTCAAAAAGTAGTAATTCAACATGAGGCACAATCCAAATGACATTTTGAATCAATTTTTCTACAGTCCAGAAAATCAATTTTCTGATGAAAAAGGATGACCCGTGAGCTGTCGAAATTTCTCCAGATGGTCAGAAATGGAAATGTTTTAATGTTTAATTTTTTGACTGCAAATGACTATTCCATGTAAATTATCACTTTTGGAACAAAAACAAGTGTTTTTAGAGTCACTTTAATGCCTGAAATTGGTCGAAATAGAAGCTTCTTAATAGGAGTAAAAGTCTGTAATAATGGCAATTTTGGTCACACAGAGGATTTAAAAAGTAGTTATTCAACATGAGGCACATTCCAAATGACATTTTGAATCAATTTTTCTGCAGTCCAAAAAATCAATTTTCTGATGAAAAACGATGACCCGTGACCTGTCGAAATTTCTCCAGATGGTCAGAAATGGAAATTTTTTAATGTTTAATGTTTTTGACTGCAATTGACTATTCCATGTAAATTATCACTTTTGGAACAAAAACAAGTGTGTTTAGACTCACTTTAATCCCGGAAATTAGTGGAAATAGAAGCTTCTGAATAGGAGAAAAAGTCTGCAATAATGGCAATTTTGGTCACATTGAGGTTTCAAAAAGTAGTTATTCAACATGAGGCACAATCCAAATGACATTTTGAATCAATTTTTCTACAGTCCAGAAAATCAATTTTCTGATGAAAAAGGATGACCCGTGACCTGTCGAAATTTCTCCAGATGGTCAGCAATGGAAATGTTTTAATGTTTAATTTTTTGACTGCAAATGACTATTCCATGTAAATTATCACTTTTGGAACAAAAACAAGTGTTTTTAGAGTCACGTTAATGCCTGAAATTGGTCGAAATAGAAGCTTCTTAATAGGAGTAAAAGTCTGTAATAATGGCAATTTTGGTCACACAGAGAATTTAAAAAGTAGTTATTCAACATGAGGCACATTCCAAATGACATTTTGAATCAATTTTTCTGCAGTCCAAAAAATGAATTTTCTGATGAAAAACGATGACCCGTGACCTGTCGAAATTTCTCCAGATGGTCAGAAATGGAAATTTTTTAATGTTTAATGTTTTTGACTGCAATTGACTATTCCATGTAAATTATCACTTTTGGAACAAAAACAAGTGTGTTTAGACTCACTTTAATCCCAGAAATTAGTGGAAATAGAAGCTTCTGAATAGGAGAAAAAGTCTGCAATAATGGCAATTTTGGTCACATTGAGGTTTCAAAAAGTAGTTATTCAACATGAGGCACAATCCAAATGACATTTTGAATCAATTTTTCTACAGTCCAAAAAATCAAATTTCTGATGAAAAACGATGACCCGTGACCTGTGGAAATTTCTCCAGATGGTCAGAAATCGAAATTTGTATTGTTTAATTTTTTGACTGCAAATGACTATTCCATGTAAATTATCACTTTTGGAACAAAAACAAGTGTGTTTAGAGTCAGTTTAATGCCTGAAATTGGTCGAAAAAGAAGCTTCTGAGTAGGAGAAAATGTCCGTAAAAATGGCCATTTTGGTCACCTGAGGCTTCAAAAAGTAGTTATTCAACATGAGGCACATTCCAAATGACATTTTGAATTAATTTTTCTACAGTCCAGAAAATCAATTTTCTGATGAAAAATGATGACTCGTGACCTGTCGAAATTTCTCCAGATGTTCAGAAATCGAAATTTTTATTGTTTAATTTTTTGACTGCAAATGACTATTCCATGTAAATTATCACTTTTGGAACAAAAATAAGTGTGTTTAGACTCACTTTAATGACTGAAATTGGTCGAAATAGAAGCTTCTGAATAGGAGAAAAAGTCTGTAATAATGTCAATTTTGGTCACATTGAGGCTTTAAAAAGTAGTTATTCAACATGAGGCACATTCCAAATGACATTTTGAATCAATTTTTCTGCAGTCCAAAAAATCAATTTTCTGATGAAAAACGATGTCCCGTGACCTGTCGAAATTTCTCCAGATGGTCAGAAATGGAAATTTTTTAATGTTTAATTTTTTGACTGCAATTGACTATTCCATGTAAATTATCACTTTTGGAACAAAAACAAGTGTGTTTAGACTCACTTTAATGCCTGAAATTAGTCGAAATAGAAGCTTCTGAATAGGAGAAAAAGTCTGCAATAATGGCAATTTTGGTCACATTAAGGTTTCAAAAAGTAGTTATTCAACATGAGGCACAATCCAAATGACATTTTGAATCAATTTTTCTACAGTCCAAAAAATCAATTTTCTGATGAAAAACGATGACCCGTGACCTGTCGAAATTTCTCCAGATGGTCAGATATCGAAATTTGTATTGTTTAATTTTTTGACTGCAAATTACTATTCCATGTAAATTATCACTTTTGGAACACAAATAAGTGTGTTTAGACTCACTTTAATGACTGAAATTGGTCGAAATAGAAGCTTCTAAATAGGAGAAAAAGTCTGTAATAATGGCAATTTTGGTCACATTGAGGCTTTAAAAAGTAGTTATTCAACATGAGGCACATTCCAAATGACATTTTGAATCAATTTTTCTACAGTCCAAAAAATCAATTTTCTAATGAAAAACGATGACCCGTGACCTGTCGAAATTTCTCCAGATGGTCAGAAATGGAAATTTTTTAATGTTTAAATTTTTTGACTGCAATTGACTATTCCGTGTAAATTATCACTTTTGGAACAAAAACAAGTGTGTTTAGACTCACTTTAATGCCTGAAATTAGTGGAAATAGAAGCTTCTGAATAGGAGAAAAAGTCTGCAATAATGGCAATTTTGGTCACATTGAGGTTTCAAAAAGTAGTTATTCAACATGAGGCACAATCCAAATGACATTTTGAATCAATTTTTCTACAGTCCAAAAAATCAATTTTCTGATGAAAAACGATGACCCGTGACCTGTCGAAATTTCTCCAGATGGTCAGAAATCGAAATTTGTATTGTTTAATTTTTTGACTGCAAATGACTATTCCATGTAAATTATCACTTTTGGAACAAAAACAAGTGTGTTTAGAGTCAGTTTCATGCCTGAAATTTGTCGAAAATGAAGCTTCTGAGTAGGAGAAAATGTCCGTAAAAATGGCAATTTTGGTCACATTGAGGCTTCAAAAAGTAGTTATTCAACTGTCACATTCCAAATGACATTTTGAATCAATTTTTCTACAGTCCAGAAAATCTATTTTCTGATGAAAAAGGATGACCCGTGACCTGTCGAAATTTCTCCAGATGGTCAGAAATGGAAATGTTTTAATGTTTAATTTTTTGACTGCAAATGACTATTCCATGTAAATTATCACTTTTGGAACAAAAACAAGTGTTTTTAGAGTCACGTTAATGCCTGAAATTGGTCGAAATAGAAGCTTCTGAATAGGAGAAAAAGTCTGTAATAATGGCAATTTTGGTCACATTGAGGCTTTAAAAAGTAGTTATTCAACATGAGGCACATTCCAAATGACATTTTGAATCAATTTTTCTACAGTCCAAAAAATCAATTTTCTGATGAAAAACGATGACCCGTGACCTGTCGAAAGTTCTCCAGATGGTCAGAAATCGAAATTTCTTTTGTTTAATTTTTTGACTGCAAATGACTATTCTATGTAAATTATCACTTTTGGAACAAAAACAAGTGTGTTTAGAGTCAGTTTAATGCCTGAAATTGGTCGAAAAAGAAGCTTCTGAGTAGGAGAAAA
Organism: Triturus cristatus; assembly: GCF_964204655.1. Taxonomy (NCBI): domain Eukaryota; kingdom Metazoa; phylum Chordata; class Amphibia; order Caudata; family Salamandridae; genus Triturus; species Triturus cristatus. The sequence continues at coordinate 1,196,670,109 of NC_140589.1, read as the reverse complement.
TGTCCGTAAAAATGGCAATTTTGGTCACCTGAGGCTTCAAAAAGTAGTTATTCAACATGAGGCACATTCCAAATGACATTTTGAATCAATTTTTCTACAGTCCAGAAAATCAATTTTCTGATGAAAAATGATGACCCGTGACCTGTCGAAATTTCTCCAGATGGTCAGAAATGGAAATGTTTTAATGTTTAATTTTTTGACTGCAAATGACTATTCCATGTAAATTATCACTTTTGGAACTAAAATAAGTGTGTTTAGAGTCACTTTAATGCCTGAAATTGTTCGAAATAGAAGCTTCTGAATAGGAGAAAAAGTCTGCAATAATGGCACTTTTGGTCACATTGAGGTTTCAAAAAGTAGTTATTCAACATGAGGCACAATCCAAATGACATTTTAAATCAATTTTTTTACAGTCCAAAAAATCAATTTTCTGATGAAAAACGATGACCCGTGACCTGTCGAAATTTCTCCAGATGGTCAGAAATCGAAATTTTTATTGTTTAATTTTTTGACTGCAAATGACTATTCCATGTAAATTATCACTTTTGGAACAAAAATAAGTGTGTTTAGACTCACTTCAATGACTGAAATTGGTCGAAATAGAAGCTTCTGAATAGGAGAAAAAGTCTGTAATAATGGCAATTTTGGTCACATTGAGGCTTTAAAAAGTAGTTATTCAACATGAGGCACATTCCAAATGACATTTTGAATCAATTTTTCTACAGTCCAAAAAATCAATTTTCTGATGAAAAACGATGACCCGTGACCTGTCGAAATTTCTCCAGATGGTCAGAAATCGAAATTTTTATTGTTTAATTTTTTGACTGCAAAAGACTATTCCATGTAAATTATCACTTTTAGAACAAAAATAAGTGTGTTTAGACTCACTTTAATGACTGAAATTGGTCGAAATAGAAGCTTCTGAATAGGAGAAAAAGTCTGTAATAATGGCAATTTTGGTCACATTGAGGCTTTAAAAAGTAGTTATTCAACATGAGGCACATTCCAAATGACATTTTGAATCAATTTTTCTACAGTCCAAAAAATCAATTTTCTGATGAAAAACGATGACCCGTGACCTGTCGAAATTTCTCCAGATGGTCAGAAATGGAAATTTTTTAATGTTTAATTTTTTGATTGCAATTGACTATTCCATGTAAATTATCACTTTTGGAACAAAAACAAGTGTGTTTAGACTCACTTTAATGCCTGAAATTAGTCGAAATAGAAGCTTCTGAATAGGAGAAAAAGTCTGCAATTATGGCAATTTTGGTCACATTGAGGTTTCAAAAAGTAGTTATTCAACATGAGGCACAATCCAAATGACATTTTGAATCAATTTTTCTACAGTCCAGAAAATCAATTTTCTGATGCAAAAGGATGACCCGTGACCTGTCGAAATTTCTCCAGATGGTCAGAAATGGAAATGTTTTAATGTTTAATTTTTTGACTGCAAATGACTATTCCATGTAAATTATCACTTTTGGAACAAAAACAAGTGTTTTTAGAGTCACTTTAATGCCTGAAATTGGTCGAAATAGAAGCTTCTTAATAGGAGTAAAAGTCTGTAATAATGGCAATTTTGGTCACACTGAGGATTTAAAAAGTAGTTATTCAACATGAGGCACCTTCCAAATGAAATTTTGAATCAATTTTTCTGCAGTCCAAAAAATCAATTTTCTGATGAAAAACGATGACCCGTGACCTGTCGAAATTTCTCCAGATGGTCAGAAATCGAAATTTGTATTGTTTAATTTTTTGACTGCAAATGACTATTCCATGTAAATTATCTCTTTTGGAACAAAAACAAGTGTGTTTAGAGTCAGTTTAATGCCTGAAATTTGTCGAAAAAGAAGCTTCTGAGTAGGAGAAAATGTCCGTAAAAATGGCAATTTTGGTCACATTGAGGCTTCAAAAAGTAGTTATTCAACATGAGGCACATTCCAAATGACATTTTGAATCAATTTTTCTACAGTCCAAAAAATCAATTTTCTGATGAAAAACGATGACCCGTGACCTGTCGAAATTTCTCCAGATGGTCAGAAATCGAAATTTGTATTGTTTAATTTTTTGACTGCAAATGACTATTCCATGTAAATTATCACTTTTGGAACAAAAACAAGTGTGTTTAGGGTCAGTTTAATGCCTGAAATTTGTCGAAAAAGAAGCTTCTGAGTAGGAGAAAATGTCCGTAAAAATGGCAATTTTGGTCACATTGAGGCTTCAAAAAGTAGTTATTCAACATGAGGCACCTTCCAAATGAAATTTTGAATCAATTTTTCTGCAGTCCAAAAAATCAATTTTCTGATGAAAAACGATGACCCGTGACCTGTCGAAATTTCTCCAGATGGTCAGAAATCGAAATTTGTATTGTTTAATTTTTTGACTGCAAATGACTATTCCATGTAAATTATCTCTTTTGGAACAAAAACAAGTGTGTTTAGAGTCAGTTTAATGCCTGAAATTTGTCGAAAAAGAAGCTTCTGAGTAGGAGAAAATGTCCGTAAAAATGGCAATTTTGGTCACATTGAGGCTTCAAAAAGTAGTTATTCAACATGAGGCACATTCCAAATGACATTTTGAATCAATTTTTCTACAGTCCAGAAAATCTATTTTCTGATGAAAAAGGATGACCCGTGACCTGTCGAAATTTCTCCAGATGGTCAGAAATGGAAATGTTTTAATGTTTAATTTTTTGACTGCAAATGACTATTCCATGTAAATTATCACTTTTGGAACAAAAACAAGTGTTTTTAGAGTCACGTTAATGCCTGAAATTGGTCGAAATAGAAGCTTCTGAATAGGAGAAAAAGTGTGTAATAATGGCAATTTTGGTCACATTGAGGCTTCAAAAAGTAGTTATTCAACATGAGGCACATTCCAAATGACATTTTGAATCAATTTTTCTACAGTCCAAAAAATCAATTTTCTGATGAAAAACGATGACCCGTGACCTGTCGAAATTTCTGCAGATGGTCAGAAATCGAAATTTGTATTGTTTAATTTTTTTACTGCAAATGACTATTCCATGTAAATTATCACTTTTGCACCAAAAATAAGTGTGTTTAGACTCACTTTAATGCCTGAAATTGGTCGAAATAGAAGCTTCTTAATAGGAGTAAAAGTCTGTAATAATGGCAATTTTGGTCACACAGAGAATTTAAAAAGTAGTTATTCAACATGAGGCACATTCCAAATGACATTTTGAATCAATTTTTCTGCAGTCCAAAAAATGAATTTTCTGATGAAAAACGATGACCCGTGACCTGTCGAAATTTCTCCAGATGGTCAGAAATGGAAATTTTTTAATGTTTAATGTTTTTGACTGCAATTGACTATTCCATGTAAATTATCACTTTTGGAACAAAAACAAGTGTGTTTAGACTCACTTTAATCCCGGAAATTAGTGGAAATAGAAGCTTCTGAATAGGAGAAAAAGTCTGCAATAATGGCAATTTTGGTCACATTGAGGTTTCAAAAAGTAGTTATTCAACATGAGGCACAATCCAAATGACATTTTGAATCAATTTTTCTACAGTCCAAAAAATCAATTTTCTGATGAAAAACGATGACCCGTGACCTGTCGAAATTTCTCCAGATGGTCAGAAATTGAAATATGTATTGTTTAATTTTTTGACTGCAAATGACTATTCCATGTAAATTATCACTTTTGGAACAAAAACAAGTGTGTTTAGAGTCAGTTTAATGCCTGAAATTGGTCGAAAAAGAAGCTTCTGAGTAGGAGAAAATGTCCGTAAAAATGGCCATTTTGGTCACCTGAGGCTTCAAAAAGTAGTTATTCAACATGAGGCACATTCCAAATGACATTTTGAATCAATTTTTCTACAGTCCAGAAAATCAATTTTCTGATGAAAAATGATGACCCGTGACCTGTCGAAATTTCTCCAGATGTTCAGAAATCGAGATTTTTATTGTTTAATTTTTTGACTGCAAATGACTATTCCATGTAAATTATCACTTTTGGAACAAAAATAAGTGTGTTTAGACTCACTTTAATGCCTGAAATTAGTCGAAATAGAAGCTTCTAAATAGGAGAAAAAGTCTGCAATAATGGCAATTTTGGTCACATTGAGGTTTCAAAAACTAGTAATTCAACATGAGGCACAATAAAAATGACATTTTGAATCAATTTTTCTACAGTCCTGAAAATCAATTTTCTGATGAAAAAGGATGACCCGTGAGCTGTCGAAATTTCTCCAGATGGTCAGAAATGGAAATGTTTTAATGTTAAATTTTTTGACTGCAAATGACTATTCCATGTAAATTATCACTTTTGGAACAAAAACAAGTGTTTTTAGAGTCACTTTAATGCCTGAAATTGGTCGAAATAGAAGCTTCTTAATAGGAGTAAAAGTCTGTAATAATGGCAATTTTGGTCACACAGAGGATTTAAAAAGTAGTTATTCAACATGAGGCACATTCCAAATGACATTTTGAATCAATTTTTCTGCAGTCCAAAAAATCAATTTTCTGATGAAAAACGATGACCCGTGACCTGTCGAAATTTCTCCAGATGGTCAGAAATGGAAATTTTTTAATGTTTAATGTTTTTGACTGCAATTGACTATTCCATGTAAATTATCACTTTTGGAACAAAAACAAGTGTGTTTAGACTCACTTTAATCCCGGAAATTAGTGGAAATAGAAGCTTCTGAATAGGAGAAAAAGTCTGCAATAATGGCAATTTTGGTCACATTGAGGTTTCAAAAAGTAGTTATTCAACATGAGGCACAATCCAAATGACATTTTGAATCAATTTTTCTACAGTCCAGAAAATCAATTTTCTGATGAAAAAGGATGACCCGTGACCTGTCGAAATTTCTCCAGATGGTCAGCAATGGAAATGTTTTAATGTTTAATTTTTTGACTGCAAATGACTATTCCATGTAAATTATCACTTTTGGAACAAAAACAAGTGTTTTTAGAGTCACGTTAATGCCTGAAATTGGTCGAAATAGAAGCTTCTGAATAGGAGAAAAAGTCTGTAATAATGGCAATTTTGGTCACATTGAGGCTTTAAAAAGTAGTTATTCAACATGAGGCACATTCCAAATGACATTTTGAATCAATTTTTCTACAGTCCAAAAAATCAATTTTCTGATGAAAAACGATGACCTGTGACCTGTCGAAATTTCTCCAGATGGTCAGAAATCGAAATTTGTATTGTTTAATTTTTTTACTGCAAATGACTATTCCATGTAAATTATCACTTTTGGAACAAAAATAAGTGTGTTTAGACTCACTTTAATGACTGAAATTGGTCGAAATAGAAGCTTCTGAATAGGAGAAAAAGTCTGTAATAATGGCAATTTTGGTCACATTGAGGCTTTAAAAAGTAGTTATTCAACATGAGGCACATTCCAAATGACATTTTGAATCAATTTTTCTACAGTCCAAAAAATCAATTTTCTGATGAAAAACGATGACCCGTGACCTGTCGAAATTTCTCCAGATGGTCAGAAATGGAAATTTTTTAATGTTTAATTTTTTGACTGCAATTGACTATTCCATGTAAATTATCACTTTTGGAACAAAAACAAGTGTGTTTAGACTCACTTTAATGCCTGAAATTAGTCGAAATAGAAGCTTCTGAATAGGAGAAAAAGTCTGCAATAATGGCAATTTTGGTCACATTGAGGTTTCAAAAAGTAGTAATTCAACATGAGGCACAATCCAAATGACATTTTGAATCAATTTTTCTACAGTCCAGAAAATCAATTTTCTGATGAAAAAGGATGACCCGTGAGCTGTCGAAATTTCTCCAGATGGTCAGAAATGGAAATGTTTTAATGTTTAATTTTTTGACTGCAAATGACTATTCCATGTAAATTATCACTTTTGGAACAAAAACAAGTGTGTTTAGAGTCAGTTTAATGCCTGAAATTGGTCGAAAAAGAAGCTTCTGAGTAGGAGAAAATGTCCGTAAAAATGGCCATTTTGGTCACCTGAGGCTTCAAAAAGTAGTTATTCAACATGAGGCACATTCCAAATGACATTTTGAATCAATTTTTCTACAGTCCAGAAAATCAATTTTCTGATGAAAAATGATGACTCGTGACCTGTCGAAATTTCTCCAGATGTTCAGAAATCGAAATTTTTATTGTTTAATTTTTTGACTGCAAATGACTATTCCATGTAAATTATCACTTTTGGAACAAAAATAAGTGTGTTTAGACTCACTTTAATGACTGAAATTGGTCGAAATAGAAGCTTCTGAATAGGAGAAAAAGTCTGTAATAATGTCAATTTTGGTCACATTGAGGCTTTAAAAAGTAGTTATTCAACATGAGGCACATTCCAAATGACATTTTGAATCAATTTTTCTGCAGTCCAAAAAATCAATTTTCTGATGAAAAACGATGTCCCGTGACCTGTCGAAATTTCTCCAGATGGTCAGAAATGGAAATTTTTTAATGTTTAATTTTTTGACTGCAATTGACTATTCCATGTAAATTATCACTTTTGGAACAAAAACAAGTGTGTTTAGACTCACTTTAATGCCTGAAATTAGTCGAAATAGAAGCTTCTGAATAGGAGAAAAAGTCTGCAATAATGGCAATTTTGGTCACATTAAGGTTTCAAAAAGTAGTTATTCAACATGAGGCACAATCCAAATGACATTTTGAATCAATTTTTCTACAGTCCAAAAAATCAATTTTCTGATGAAAAACGATGACCCGTGACCTGTCGAAATTTCTCCAGATGGTCAGAAATCGAAATTTGTATTGTTTAATTTTTTGACTGCAAATTACTATTCCATGTAAATTATCACTTTTGGAACACAAATAAGTGTGTTTAGACTCACTTTAATGACTGAAATTGGTCGAAATAGAAGCTTCTAAATAGGAGAAAAAGTCTGTAATAATGGCAATTTTGGTCACATTGAGGCTTTAAAAAGTAGTTATTCAACATGAGGCACATTCCAAATGACATTTTGAATCAATTTTTCTACAGTCCAAAAAATCAATTTTCTAATGAAAAACGATGACCCGTGACCTGTCGAAATTTCTCCAGATGGTCAGAAATGGAAATTTTTTAATGTTTAAATTTTTTGACTGCAATTGACTATTCCGTGTAAATTATCACTTTTGGAACAAAAACAAGTGTGTTTAGACTCACTTTAATGCCTGAAATTAGTGGAAATAGAAGCTTCTGAATAGGAGAAAAAGTCTGCAATAATGGCAATTTTGGTCACATTGAGGTTTCAAAAAGTAGTTATTCAACATGAGGCACAATCCAAATGACATTTTGAATCAATTTTTCTACAGTCCAAAAAATCAATTTTCTGATGAAAAACGATGACCCGTGACCTGTCGAAATTTCTCCAGATGGTCAGAAATCGAAATTTGTATTGTTTAATTTTTTGACTGCAAATGACTATTCCATGTAAATTATCACTTTTGGAACAAAAACAAGTGTGTTTAGAGTCAGTTTCATGCCTGAAATTTGTCGAAAATGAAGCTTCTGAGTAGGAGAAAATGTCCGTAAAAATGGCAATTTTGGTCACATTGAGGCTTCAAAAAGTAGTTATTCAACTGTCACATTCCAAATGACATTTTGAATCAATTTTTCTACAGTCCAGAAAATCTATTTTCTGATGAAAAAGGATGACCCGTGGCCTGTCGAAATTTCTCCAGATGGTCAGAAATGGAAATGTTTTAATGTTTAATTTTTTGACTGCAAATGACTATTCCATGTAAATTATCACTTTTGGAACAAAAACAAGTGTTTTTAGAGTCACGTTAATGCCTGAAATTGGTCGAAATAGAAGCTTCTGAATAGGAGAAAAAGTCTGTAATAATGGCAATTTTGGTCACATTGAGGCTTTAAAAAGTAGTTATTCAACATGAGGCACATTCCAAATGACATTTTGAATCAATTTTTCTACAGTCCAAAAAATCAATTTTCTGATGAAAAACGATGACCCGTGACCTGTCGAAAGTTCTCCAGATGGTCAGAAATCGAAATTTCTTTTGTTTAATTTTTTGACTGCAAATGACTATTCTATGTAAATTATCACTTTTGGAACAAAAACAAGTGTGTTTAGAGTCAGTTTAATGCCTGAAATTGGTCGAAAAAGAAGCTTCTGAGTAGGAGAAAATGTCCGTAAAAATGGCAATTTTGGTCACCTGAGGCTTCAAAAAGTAGTTATTCAACATGAGGCACATTCCAAATGACATTTTGAATCAATTTTTCTACAGTCCAGAAAATCAATTTTCTGATGAAAAATGATGACCCGTGACCTGTCGAAATTTCTCCAGATGGTCAGAAATGGAAATGTTTTAATGTTTAATTTTTTGACTGCAAATGACTATTCCATGTAAATTATCACTTTTGGAACTAAAATAAGTGTGTTTAGAGTCACTTTAATGCCTGAAATTGTTCGAAATAGAAGCTTCTGAATAGGAGAAAAAGTCTGCAATAATGGCACTTTTGGTCACATTGAGGTTTCAAAAAGTAGTTATTCAACATGAGGCACAATCCAAATGACATTTTAAATCAATTTTTTTACAGTCCAAAAAATCAATTTTCTGATGAAAAACGATGACCCGTGACCTGTCGAAATTTCTCCAGATGGTCAGAAATCGAAATTTTTATTGTTTAATTTTTTGACTGCAAATGACTATTCCATGTAAATTATCACTTTTGGAACAAAAATAAGTGTGTTTAGACTCACTTTAATGACTGAAATTGGTCGAAATAGAAGCTTCTGAATAGGAGAAAAAGTCTGTAATAATGGCAATTTTGGTCACATTGAGGCTTTAAAAAGTAGTTATTCAACATGAGGCACATTCCAAATGACATTTTGAATCAATTTTTCTACAGTCCAAAAAATCAATTTTCTGATGAAAAACGATGACCCGTGACCTGTCGAAATTTCTCCAGATGGTCAGAAATCGAAATTTTTATTGTTTAATTTTTTGACTGCAAAAGACTATTCCATGTAAATTATCACTTTTAGAACAAAAATAAGTGTGTTTAGACTCACTTTAATGACTGAAATTGGTCGAAATAGAAGCTTCTGAATAGGAGAAAAAGTCTGTAATAATGGCAATTTTGGTCACATTGAGGCTTTAAAAAGTAGTTATTCAACATGAGGCACATTCCAAATGACATTTTGAATCAATTTTTCTACAGTCCAAAAAATCAATTTTCTGATGAAAAACGATGACCCGTGACCTGTCGAAATTTCTCCAGATGGTCAGAAATGGAAATTTTTTAATGTTTAATTTTTTGATTGCAATTGACTATTCCATGTAAATTATCACTTTTGGAACAAAAACAAGTGTGTTTAGACTCACTTTAATGCCTGAAATTAGTCGAAATAGAAGCTTCTGAATAGGAGAAAAAGTCTGCAATTATGGCAATTTTGGTCACATTGAGGTTTCAAAAAGTAGTTATTCAACATGAGGCACAATCCAAATGACATTTTGAATCAATTTTTCTACAGTCCAGAAAATCAATTTTCTGATGCAAAAGGATGACCCGTGACCTGTCGAAATTTCTCCAGATGGTCAGAAATGGAAATGGTTTAATGTTTAATTTTTTGACTGCAAATGACTATTCCATGTAAATTATCACTTTTGGAACAAAAACAAGTGTTTTTAGAGTCACTTTAATGCCTGAAATTGGTCGAAATAGAAGCTTCTTAATAGGAGTAAAAGTCTGTAATAATGGCAATTTTGGTCACACTGAGGATTTAAAAAGTAGTTATTCAACATGAGGCACCTTCCAAATGAAATTTTGAATCAATTTTTCTGCAGTCCAAAAAATCAATTTTCTGATGAAAAACGATGACCCGTGACCTGTCGAAATTTCTCCAGATGGTCAGAAATCGAAATTTGTATTGTTTAATTTTTTGACTGCAAATGACTATTCCATGTAAATTATCTCTTTTGGAACAAAAACAAGTGTGTTTAGAGTCAGTTTAATGCCTGAAATTTGTCGAAAAAGAAGCTTCTGAGTAGGAGAAAATGTCCGTAAAAATGGCAATTTTGGTCACATTGAGGCTTCAAAAAGTAGTTATTCAACATGAGGCACATTCCAAATGACATTTTGAATCAATTTTTCTACAGTCCAAAAAATCAATTTTCTGATGAAAAACGATGACCCGTGACCTGTCGAAATTTCTCCAGATGGTCAGAAATCGAAATTTGTATTGTTTAATTTTTTGACTGCAAATGACTATTCCATGTAAATTATCACTTTTGGAACAAAAACAAGTGTGTTTAGGGTCAGTTTAATGCCTGAAATTTGTCGAAAAAGAAGCTTCTGAGTAGGAGAAAATGTCCGTAAAAATGGCAATTTTGGTCACATTGAGGCTTCAAAAAGTAGTTATTCAACATGAGGCACCTTCCAAATGAAATTTTGAATCAATTTTTCTGCAGTCCAAAAAATCAATTTTCTGATGAAAAACGATGACCCGTGACCTGTCGAAATTTCTCCAGATGGTCAGAAATCGAAATTTGTATTGTTTAATTTTTTGACTGCAAATGACTATTCCATGTAAATTATCTCTTTTGGAACAAAAACAAGTGTGTTTAGAGTCAGTTTAATGCCTGAAATTTGTCGAAAAAGAAGCTTCTGAGTAGGAGAAAATGTCCGTAAAAATGGCAATTTTGGTCACATTGAGGCTTCAAAAAGTAGTTATTCAACATGAGGCACATTCCAAATGACATTTTGAATCAATTTTTCTACAGTCCAGAAAATCTATTTTCTGATGAAAAAGGATGACCCGTGACCTGTCGAAATTTCTCCAGATGGTCAGAAATGGAAATGTTTTAATGTTTAATTTTTTGACTGCAAATGACTATTCCATGTAAATTATCACTTTTGGAACAAAAACAAGTGTTTTTAGAGTCACGTTAATGCCTGAAATTGGTCGAAATAGAAGCTTCTGAATAGGAGAAAAAGTGTGTAATAATGGCAATTTTGGTCACATTGAGGCTTCAAAAAGTAGTTATTCAACATGAGGCACATTCCAAATGACATTTTGAATCAATTTTTCTACAGTCCAAAAAATCAATTTTCTGATGAAAAACGATGACCCGTGACCTGTCGAAATTTCTCCAGATGGTCAGAAATCGAAATTTGTATTGTTTAATTTTTTTACTGCAAATGACTATTCCATGTAAATTATCACTTTTGCACCAAAAATAAGTGTGTTTAGACTCACTTTAATGCCTGAAATTGGTCGAAATAGAAGCTTCTTAATAGGAGTAAAAGTCTGTAATAATGGCAATTTTGGTCACACAGAGAATTTAAAAAGTAGTTATTCAACATGAGGCACATTCCAAATGACATTTTGAATCAATTTTTCTGCAGTCCAAAAAATGAATTTTCTGATGAAAAACGATGACCCGTGACCTGTCGAAATTTCTCCAGATGGTCAGAAATGGAAATTTTTTAATGTTTAATGTTTTTGACTGCAATTGACTATTCCATGTAAATTATCACTTTTGGAACAAAAACAAGTGTGTTTAGACTCACTTTAATCCCGGAAATTAGTGGAAATAGAAGCTTCTGAATAGGAGAAAAAGTCTGCAATAATGGCAATTTTGGTCACATTGAGGTTTCAAAAAGTAGTTATTCAACATGAGGCACAATCCAAATGACATTTTGAATCAATTTTTCTACAGTCCAAAAAATCAATTTTCTGATGAAAAACGATGACCCGTGACCTGTCGAAATTTCTCCAGATGGTCAGAAATTGAAATATGTATTGTTTAATTTTTTGACTGCAAATGACTATTCCATGTAAATTATCACTTTTGGAACAAAAACAAGTGTGTTTAGAGTCAGTTTAATGCCTGAAATTGGTCGAAAAAGAAGCTTCTGAGTAGGAGAAAATGTCCGTAAAAATGGCCATTTTGGTCACCTGAGGCTTCAAAAAGTAGTTATTCAACATGAGGCACATTCCAAATGACATTTTGAATCAATTTTTCTACAGTCCAGAAAATCAATTTTCTGATGAAAAATGATGACCCGTGACCTGTCGAAATTTCTCCAGATGTTCAGAAATCGAGATTTTTATTGTTTAATTTTTTGACTGCAAATGACTATTCCATGTAAATTATCACTTTTGGAACAAAAATAAGTGTGTTTAGACTCACTTTAATGCCTGAAATTAGTCGAAATAGAAGCTTCTAAATAGGAGAAAAAGTCTGCAATAATGGCAATTTTGGTCACATTGAGGTTTCAAAAACTAGTAATTCAACATGAGGCACAATAAAAATGACATTTTGAATCAATTTTTCTACAGTCCTGAAAATCAATTTTCTGATGAAAAAGGATGACCCGTGAGCTGTCGAAATTTCTCCAGATGGTCAGAAATGGAAATGTTTTAATGTTAAATTTTTTGACTGCAAATGACTATTCCATGTAAATTATCACTTTTGGAACAAAAACAAGTGTTTTTAGAGTCACTTTAATGCCTGAAATTGGTCGAAATAGAAGCTTCTTAATAGGAGTAAAAGTCTGTAATAATGGCAATTTTGGTCACACAGAGGATTTAAAAAGTAGTTATTCAACATGAGGCACATTCCAAATGACATTTTGAATCAATTTTTCTGCAGTCCAAAAAATCAATTTTCTGATGAAAAACGATGACCCGTGACCTGTCGAAATTTCTCCAGATGGTCAGAAATGGAAATTTTTTAATGTTTAATGTTTTTGACTGCAATTGACTATTCCATGTAAATTATCACTTTTGGAACAAAAACAAGTGTGTTTAGACTCACTTTAATCCCGGAAATTAGTGGAAATAGAAGCTTCTGAATAGGAGAAAAAGTCTGCAATAATGGCAATTTTGGTCACATTGAGGTTTCAAAAAGTAGTTATTCAACATGAGGCACAATCCAAATGACATTTTGAATCAATTTTTCTACAGTCCAGAAAATCAATTTTCTGATGAAAAAGGATGACCCGTGACCTGTCGAAATTTCTCCAGATGGTCAGCAATGGAAATGTTTTAATGTTTAATTTTTTGACTGCAAATGACTATTCCATGTAAATTATCACTTTTGGAACAAAAACAAGTGTTTTTAGAGTCACGTTAATGCCTGAAATTGGTCGAAATAGAAGCTTCTGAATAGGAGAAAAAGTCTGTAATAATGGCAATTTTGGTCACATTGAGGCTTTAAAAAGTAGTTATTCAACATGAGGCACATTCCAAATGACATTTTGAATCAATTTTTCTACAGTCCAAAAAATCAATTTTCTGATGAAAAACGATGACCTGTGACCTGTCGAAATTTCTCCAGATGGTCAGAAATCGAAATTTGTATTGTTTAATTTTTTTACTGCAAATGACTATTCCATGTAAATTATCACTTTTGGAACAAAAATAAGTGTGTTTAGACTCACTTTAATGACTGAAATTGGTCGAAATAGAAGCTTCTGAATAGGAGAAAAAGTCTGTAATAATGGCAATTTTGGTCACATTGAGGCTTTAAAAAGTAGTTATTCAACATGAGGCACATTCCAAATGACATTTTGAATCAATTTTTCTACAGTCCAAAAAATCAATTTTCTGATGAAAAACGATGACCCGTGACCTGTCGAAATTTCTCCAGATGGTCAGAAATGGAAATTTTTTAATGTTTAATTTTTTGACTGCAATTGACTATTCCATGTAAATTATCACTTTTGGAACAAAAACAAGTGTGTTTAGACTCACTTTAATGCCTGAAATTAGTCGAAATAGAAGCTTCTGAATAGGAGAAAAAGTCTGCAATAATGGCAATTTTGGTCACATTGAGGTTTCAAAAAGTAGTAATTCAACATGAGGCACAATCCAAATGACATTTTGAATCAATTTTTCTACAGTCCAGAAAATCAATTTTCTGATGAAAAAGGATGACCCGTGAGCTGTCGAAATTTCTCCAGATGGTCAGAAATGGAAATGTTTTAATGTTTAATTTTTTGACTGCAAATGACTATTCCATGTAAATTATCACTTTTGGAACAAAAACAAGTGTTTTTAGAGTCACTTTAATGCCTGAAATTGGTCGAAATAGAAGCTTCTTAATAGGAGTAAAAGTCTGTAATAATGGCAATTTTGGTCACACAGAGGATTTAAAAAGTAGTTATTAAACATGAGGCACATTCCAAATGACATTTTGAATCAATTTTTCTGCAGTCCAAAAAATCAATTTTCTGATGAAAAACGATGACCCGTGACCTGTCAAAATTTCTCCAGATGGTCAGAAATGGAAATTTTTTAATGTTTAATGTTTTTGACTGCAATTGACTATTCCATGTAAATTATCACTTTTGGAACAAAAACAAGTGTGTTTAGACTCACTTTAATCCCGGAAATTAGTGGAAATAGAAGCTTCTGAATAGGAGAAAAAGTCTGCAATAATGGCAATTTTGGTCACATTGAGGTTTCAAAAAGTAGTTATTCAACATGAGGCACAATCCAAATGACATTTTGAATCAATTTTTCTACAGTCCAGAAAATCAATTTTCTGATGAAAAAGGATGACCCGTGACCTGTCGAAATTTCTCCAGATGGTCAGCAATGGAAATGTTTTAATGTTTAATTTTTTGACTGCAAATGACTATTCCATGTAAATTATCACTTTTGGAACAAAAACAAGTGTTTTTAGAGTCACGTTAATGCCTGAAATTGGTCGAAATAGAAGCTTCTGAATAGGAGAAAAAGTCTGTAATAATGGCAATTTTGGTCACATTGAGGCTTTAAAAAGTAGTTATTCAACATGAGGCTCATTCCAAATGACATTTTGAATCAATTTTTCTACAGTCCAGAAAATCAATTTTCTGATGAAAAATGATGACTCGTGACCTGTCGAAATTTCTCCAGATGTTCAGAAATCGAAATTTTTATTGTTTAATTTTTTGACTGCAAATGACTATTCCATGTAAATTATCACTTTTGGAACAAAAATAAGTGTGTTTAGACTCACTTTAATGACTGAAATTGGTCGAAATAGAAGCTTCTGAATAGGAGAAAAAGTCTGTAATAATGTCAATTTTGGTCACATTGAGGCTTTAAAAAGTAGTTATTCAACATGAGGCACATTCCAAATGACATTTTGAATCAATTTTTCTGCAGTCCAAAAAATCAATTTTCTGATGAAAAACGATGACCCGTGACCTGTCGAAATTTCTCCAGATGGTCAGAAATGGAAATTTTTTAATGTTTAATTTTTTGACTGCAATTGACTATTCCATGTAAATTATCACTTTTGGAACAAAAACAAGTGTGTTTAGACTCACTTTAATGCCTGAAATTAGTCGAAATAGAAGCTTCTGAATAGGAGAAAAAGTCTGCAATAATGGCAATTTTGGTCACATTAAGGTTTCAAAAAGTAGTTATTCAACATGAGGCACAATCCAAATGACATTTTGAATCAATTTTTCTACAGTCTAAAAAATCAATTTTCTGATGAAAAACGATGACCCGTGACCTGTCGAAATTTCTCCAGATGGTCAGAAATCGAAATTTGTATTGTTTAATTTTTTGACTGCAAATGACTATTCCATGTAAATTATCACTTTTGGAACACAAATAAGTGTGTTTAGACTCACTTTAATGACTGAAATTGGTCGAAATAGAAGCTTCTAAATAGGAGAAAAAGTCTGTAATAATGGCAATTTTGGTCACATTGAGGCTTTAAAAAGTAGTTATTCAACATGAGGCACATTCCAAATGACATTTTGAATCAATTTTTCTACAGTCCAAAAAATCAATTTTCTAATGAAAAACGATGACCCGTGACCTGTCGAAATTTCTCCAGATGGTCAGAAATGGAAATTTTTTAATGTTTAAATTTTTTGACTGCAATTGACTATTCCGTGTAAATTATCACTTTTGGAACAAAAACAAGTGTGTTTAGACTCACTTTAATGCCTGAAATTAGTGGAAATAGAAGCTTCTGAATAGGAGAAAAAGTCTGCAATAATGGCAATTTTGGTCACATTGAGGTTTCAAAAAGTAGTTATTCAACATGAGGCACAATCCAAATGACATTTTGAATCAATTTTTCTACAGTCCAAAAAATCAATTTTCTGATGAAAAACGATGACCCGTGACCTGTCGAAATTTCTCCAGATGGTCAGAAATCGAAATTTGTATTGTTTAATTTTTTGACTGCAAATGACTATTCCATGTAAATTATCACTTTTGGAACAAAAACAAGTGTGTTTAGAGTCAGTTTAATGCCTGAAATTTGTCGAAAATGAAGCTTCTGAGTAGGAGAAAATGTCCGTAAAAATGGCAATTTTGGTCACATTGAGGCTTCAAAAAGTAGTTATTCAACTGTCACATTCCAAATGACATTTTGAATCAATTTTTCTACAGTCCAGAAAATCAATTTTCTGATGAAAAATGATGACCCGTGACCTGTCGAAATTTCTCCAGATGGTCAGAAATGGAAATGTTTTAATGTTTAATTTTTTGACTGCAAATGACTATTCCATGTAAATTATCACTTTTGGAACTAAAATAAGTGTGTTTAGAGTCACTTTAATGCCTGAAATTGTTCGAAATAGAAGCTTCTGAATAGGAGAAAAAGTCTGCAATAATGGCACTTTTGGTCACATTGAGGTTTCAAAAAGTAGTTATTCAACATGAGGCACAATCCAAATGACATTTTAAATCAATTTTTTTACAGTCCAAAAAATCAATTTTCTGATGAAAAACGATGACCCGTGACCTGTCGAAATTTCTCCAGATGGTCAGAAATCGAAATTTTTATTGTTTAATTTTTTGACTGCAAATGACTATTCCATGTAAATTATCACTTTTGGAACAAAAATAAGTGTGTTTAGACTCACTTTAATGACTGAAATTGGTCGAAATAGAAGCTTCTGAATAGGAGAAAAAGTCTGTAATAATGGCAATTTTGGTCACATTGAGGCTTTAAAAAGTAGTTATTCAACATGAGGCACATTCCAAATGACATTTTGAATCAATTTTTCTACAGTCCAAAAAATAAATTTTCTGATGAAAAACGATGACCCGTGACCTGTCGAAATTTCTCCAGATGGTCAGAAATCGAAATTTTTATTGTTTAATTTTTTGACTGCAAATGACTATTCCATGTAAATTATCACTTTTGGAACAAAAATAAGTGTGTTTAGACTCACTTTAATGACTGAAATTGGTCGAAATAGAAGCTTCTGAATAGGAGAAAAAGTCTGTAATAATGGCAATTTTGGTCACATGAGGCTTTAAAAAGTAGTTATTCAACATGAGGCACATTCCAAATGACATTTTGAATCAATTTTTCTACAGTCCAAAAAATCAATTTTCTGATGAAAAACGATGACCCGTGACCTGTCGAAATTTCTCCAGATGGTCAGAAATGGAAATTTTTTAATGTTTAATTTTTTGATTGCAATTGACTATTCCATGTAAATTATCACTTTTGGAACAAAAACAAGTGTGTTTAGACTCACTTTAATGCCTGAAATTAGTCGAAATAGAAGCTTCTGAATAGGAGAAAAAGTCTGCAATTATGGCAATTTTGGTCACATTGAGGTTTCAAAAAGTAGTTATTCAACATGAGGCACAATCCAAATGACATTTTGAATCAATTTTTCTACAGTCCAGAAAATCAATTTTCTGATGCAAAAGGATGACCCGTGACCTGTCGAAATTTCTCCAGATGGTCAGAAATGGAAATGTTTTAATGTTTAATTTTTTGACTGCAAATGACTATTCCATGTAAATTATCACTTTTGGAACAAAAACAAGTGTTTTTAGAGTCACTTTAATGCCTGAAATTGGTCGAAATAGAAGCTTCTTAATAGGAGTAAAAGTCTGTAATAATGGCAATTTTGGTCACACTGAGGATTTAAAAAGTAGTTATTCAACATGAGGCACCTTCCAAATGAAATTTTGAATCCATTTTTCTGCAGTCCAAAAAATCAATTTTCTGATGAAAAACGATGACCCGTGACCTGTCGAAATTTCTCCAGATGGTCAGAAATCGAAATTTGTATTGTTTAATTTTTGACTGCAAATGACTATTCCATGTAAATTATCTCTTTTGGAACAAAAACAAGTGTGTTTAGAGTCAGTTTAATGCCTGAAATTTGTCGAAAAAGAAGCTTCTGAGTAGGAGAAAATGTCCGTAAAAATGGCAATTTTGGTCACATTGAGGCTTCAAAAAGTAGTTATTCAACATGAGGCACATTCCAAATGACATTTTGAATCAATTTTTCTACAGTCCAAAAAATCAATTTTCTGATGAAAAACGATGACCCGTGACCTGTCGAAATTTCTCCAGATGGTCAGAAATCGAAATTTGTATTGTTTAATTTTTTGACTGCAAATGACTATTCCATGTAAATTATCACTTTTGGAACAAAAACAAGTGTGTTTAGGGTCAGTTTAATGCCTGAAATTTGTCGAAAAAGAAGCTTCTGAGTAGGAGAAAATGTCCGTAAAAATGGCAATTTTGGTCACATTGAGGCTTCAAAAAGTAGTTATTCAACATGAGGCACATTCCAAATGACATTTTGAATCAATTTTTCTACAGTCCAGAAAATCTATTTTCTGATGAAAAAGGATGACCCGTGACCTGTCGAAATTTCTCCAGATGGTCAGAAATGGAAATGTTTTAATGTTTAATTTTTTGACTGCAAATGACTATTCCATGTAAATTATCACTTTTGGAACAAAAACAAGTGTTTTTAGAGTCACGTTAATGCCTGAAATTGGTCGAAATAGAAGCTTCTGAATAGGAGAAAAAGTGTGTAATAATGGCAATTTTGGTCACATTGAGGCTTCAAAAAGTAGTTATTCAACATGAGGCACATTCCAAATGACATTTTGAATCAATTTTTCTACAGTCCAAAAAATCAATTTTCTGATGAAAAACGATGACCCGTGACCTGTCGAAATTTCTCCAGATGGTCAGAAATGGAAATATTTTAATGTTTAATTTTTTGACTGCAATTGACTATTCCATGTAAATTATCACTTTTGGAACAAAAACAAGTGTGTTTAGACTCACTTAAATGCCTGAAATTAGTCGAAATAGAAGCTTCTGAATAGGAGAAAAAGTCTGCAATAATGGCAATTTTGGTCACATTAAGGTTTCAAAAAGTAGTTATTCAACATGAGGCACATTCCAAATGACATTTTGAATCAATTTTTCTACAGTCCAAAAAATCAATTTTCTGATGAAAAACGATGACCCGTGACATGTCGAAATTTCTCCAGATGGTCAGAAATCGAATTTTTTTTTGTTTAATTTTTTGACTGCAAATGATTATTCTATGTAAATTATCACTTTTGGAACAAAAACAAGTGTGTTTAGAGTCAGTTTAATGCCTGAAATTGGTCGAAAAAGAAGCTTCTGAGTAGGAGAAAATGTCTGTAAAAATGGCAATTTTGGTCACCTGAGGCTTCAAAAAGTAGTTATTCAACATGAGGCACATTCCAAATGACATTTTGAATCAATTTTTCTACAGTCCAAAAAATCAATTTTCTGATGAAAAACGATGACCCGTGACCTGTCGAAATTTCTCCAGATGGTCAGAAATCGAAATTTGTATTGTTTAATTTTTTGACTGCAAATGACTATTCCATGTAAATTATCACTTTTGGAACAAAAACAAGTGTGTTTAGAGTCAGTTTAATGCCTGAAATTTGTCGAAAAAGAAGCTTCTGAGTGGGAGAAAATGTCCGTAAAAATGGCAATTTTGGTCACATTGAGGCTTCAAAAAGTAGTTATTCAACATGAGGCACATTCCAAATGACATTTTGAATCAATTTTTCTAGAGTCCAGAAAATCAATTTTCTGATGAAAAAGGATGACCCGTGACCTGTCGAAATTTCTCCAGATGGTCAGAAATGGAAATGTTTTAATGTTTAATTTTTTGACTGCAAATGACTATTCCATGTAAATTATCACTTTTGGAACAAAAACAAGTGTTTTTAGAGTCACGTTAATGCCTGAAATTGGTCGAAATAGAAACTTCTGAATAGGAGAAAAAGTCTTTAATAATGGCAATTTTGGTCACATTGAGGCTTTAAAAAGTAGTTATTCAACATGAGGCACATTCCAAATGACATTTTGAATCAATTTTTCTACAGTCCAAAAAATCAATTTTCTGATGAAAAACGATGACCCGTGACCTGTCGAAATTTCTCCAGATGGTCAGAAATCGAAATTTGTATTGTTTAATTTTTTTACTGCAAATGACTATTCCATGTAAATTATCACTTTTGCACCAAAAATAAGTGTGTTTAGACTCACTTTAATGACTGAAATTGGTCGAAATAGAAGCTTCTGAATAGGAGAAAAAGTCTGTAATAATGGCAATTTTGGTCACATTGAGGCTTTAAAAAGTAGTTATTCAACATGAGGCACATTCCAAATGACATTTTGAATCAATTTTTCTACAGTCCAAAAAATCAATTTTCTGATGAAAAACGATGACCCGTGACCTGTCGAAATTTCTCCAGATGGTCAGAAATGGAAATTTTTTAATGTTTAATTTTTTGACTGCAATTGACTATTCCATGTAAATTATCACTTTTGGAACAAAAACAAGTGTGTTTAGACTCACTTTAATGCCTGAAATTAGTCGAAATAGAAGCTTCTGAATAGGAGAAAAAGTCTGCAATAATGGCAATTTTGGTCACATTGAGGTTTCAAAAAGTAGTTATTCAACATGAGGCACAATCCAAATGACATTTTGAATCAATTTTTCTACAGTCCAGAAAATCAATTTTCTGATGAAAAAGGATGACCCGTGACCTGTCGAAATTTCTCCAGATGGTCAGAAATGGAAATGTTTTAAAGTTTAATTTTTTGACTGCAAATGACTATTCCATGTAAATTATCACTTTTGGAACAAAAACAAGTGTTTTTAGAGTCACTTTAATGCCTGAAATTGGTCGAAATAGAAGCTTCTTAATAGGAGTAAAAGTCTGTAATAATGGCAATTTTGGTCACACAGAAGATTTAAAAAGTAGTTATTCAACATGAGGCACATTCCAAATGACATTTTGAATCAATTTTTCTGCAGTCCAAAAAATCAATTTTCTGATGAAAAACGACCTGTCGAAATTTCTCCAGATGGTCAGAAATGGAAATTTTTTAATGTTTAATTTTTTGACTGCAATTGACTATTCCATGTAAATTATCACTTTTGGAACAAAAACAAGTGTGTTTAGACTCACTTTAATCCCGGAAATTGGTGGAAATAGAAGCTTCTGAATAGGAGAAAAAGTCTGCAATAATGGCAATTTTGGTCACATTGAGGTTTCAAAAAGTAGTTATTCAACATGAGGCACAATCCAAATGACATTTTGAATCAATTTTTCTACAGTCAAAAAATAAATTTTCTGATGAAAAACGATGACCCGTGACCTGTCGAAATTTCTCCAGATGGTCAGAAATCGAAATTTGTATTGTTTAATTTTTTGACTGCAAATGACTATTCCATGTAAATTATCACTTTTGGAACAACAACAAGTGTGTTTAGAGTCAGTTTAATGCCTGAAATTGTTCGAAATAGAAGCTTCTGAATAGGAGAAAAAGTCTGCAATAATGGCACTTTTGGTCACATTGAGGTTTCAAAAAGTAGTTATTCAACATGAGGCACAATCCAAATGACATTTTAAATCAATTTTTTTACAGTCCAAAAAATCAATTTTCTGATGAAAAACGATGACCCGTGACCTGTCGAAATTTCTCCAGATGGTCAGAAATCGAAATTTTTATTGTTTAATTTTTTGACTGCAAATGACTATTCCATGTAAATTATCACTTTTGGAACAAAAATAAGTGTGTTTAGACTCACTTTAATGACTGAAATTGGTCGAAATAGAAGCTTCTGAATAGGATAAAAAGTCTGTAATAATGGCAATTTTGGTCACATTGAGGCTTTAAAAAGTAGTTATTCAACATGAGGCACAATCCAAATGACATTTTGAATCAATTTTTCTACAGTCCAGAAAATCAATTTTCTGATGAAAAAGGATGACCCGTGACCTGTCGAAATTTCTCCAGATGGTCAGAAATGGAAATGTTTTAATGTTTAATTTTTTGACTGCAAATGACTATTCCATGTAAATTATCACTTTTGGAACTAAAATAAGTGTGTTTAGAGTCACTTTAATGCCTGAAATTGTTCGAAATAGAAGCTTATGAATAGGAGAAAAAGTCTGCAATAATGGCACTTTTGATCACATTGAGGTTTCAAAAAGTAGTTATTCAACATGAGGCACAATCCAAATGACATTTTAAATCAATTTTTTTACAGTCCAAAAAATCAATTTTCTGATGAAAAACGATGACCCGTGACCTGTCGAAATTTCTCCAGATGGTCAGAAATCGAAATTTTTATTGTTTAATTTTTTGACTGCAAATGACTATTCCATGTAAATTATCACTTTTGGAACAAAAATAAGTGTGTTTAGACTCACTTTAATGACTGAAATTGGTCGAAATAGAAGCTTCTGAATAGGAGAAAAAGTCTGTAATAATGGCAATTTTGGTCACATTGAGTTTGAGTTTGAGTTTAAGGGTTTTGTAGAGCGCTCATACACCCAGCGGTTTCTTGGCGCTAAATGACTACTACTGCTCAAGGGCAGGAGAGTAAGGGAAAGTGATCGTTCAAGAAGAAAAGGCTTGGGTGAAGAGAAAGGTCTTGAGGCCCCTACGGAACAGAGGGTACTGGGAGCAGGTTCTCAAGTAGATAGGAAGGGAGTTCCAAAAAGCTGGAGCCGTGGTCGAAAATTTGGAGCCCCCCCACTTCTTACATTTGAAACGAGGGACCACAAGGAGGTGATGAGAGGAAGAACGAAGTTCTCGCGAGGGAATATAGTCTTGGATGGCTGTGTTAATAAAAGCAGGGGCAGAGCCTGTCCGGGCTTTGAAGATGGTACATGCAAGCTTGAATAAGGTGCGATGCCGGACAGGGAGCCAGTGCAGGGAGACCAGGAGGGGAGTGACGTGGTGTGATTTTGGTAAATTGAAGACCAGTCGAGCGGCTTGGTTTTGGACCAATTGAAGACGTCTCATGAGATATGCAGGCATGCCGTGAAAAAGGGCATTGCCATAATCTAGGCGAGATATTACCATGGCCAGAAGAATTAGTTTAAGCGCGTCAGGGGAAAAGAAACGTGAGACTTTACGAATTGTCCTGAGGGAGAGGAAGGCTGAGGATACAACGGCAGAAACTTGAGAGTGTAGGGAAAGTTGATTGTTAATTTTGAACCCAAGAGTTTTGACAGCAGGGACCGGAATAGGTGGGGTACCTAAGGAGGAGGGCCAAAAGGAAGAGGACCAGGGACTGGCGCAACCACCTGTCAACACCAATTCCGTTTTATCGGGATTGAGTTTCAGGTGGTTGAAGTTCATCCAGTCCTGGATAAAGGTCATGACGAACTGGAAATTGGAAATTGACTCGGGAGAGGAAGAGAGAGGAAAGATGAGCTGGAGATCGTCTGCGTAGTTATACACAGAGACCTCCAACTGCTGTAGGGCATTTAAAAAGGCTTTAAAAATTAGTTATTCAACATGAGGCACATTCCAAATGACATTTTGAATCAATTTTTCTACAGTCCAAAAAATCAATTTTCTGATGAAAAACGATGACCCGTGACCTGTCGAAATTTCTCCAGATGGTCAGAAATGGAAATTTTTTATTTTAATTTTTTGACTGCAATTGACTATTCCATGTAAATTATCACTTTTGGAACAAAAACAAGTGTGTTTAGACTCACTTTAATGCCTGAAATTAGTCGAAATAGAAGCTTCTGAATAGGAGAAAAAGTCTGCAATAATGGCAATTTTGGTCACATTGAGGATCAAAAAGTAGTTATTCAACATGAGGCACAATCCAAATGACATTTTGAATCAATTTTTCTACAGTCCAAAAAATCAATTTTCTGATGAAAAACGATGACCCGTGACCTGTCGAAATTTCTCCAGATGGTCAGAAATCGAAATTTGTATTGTTTAATTTTTTGACTGCAATTGACTATTCCATTTAAATTATCACTTTTGGAACAAAAACAAGTGTGTTTAGACTCACTTTAATGCCTGAAATTAGTCGAAATAGAAGCTTCTGAATAGGAGAAAAAGTCTGCAATAATGGCAATTTTGGTCACATTGAGGATCAAAAAGTAGTTATTCAACATGAGGCACCTTCCAAATGAAATTTTGAATCCATTTTTCTGCAGTCCAAAAAATCAATTTTCTGATGAAAAACGATGACCCGTGACCTGTCGAAATTTCTCCAGATGGTCAGAAATCGAAATTTGTATTGTTTAATTTTTTGACTGCAAATGACTATTCCATGTAAATTATCTCTTTTGGAACAAAAACAAGTGTGTTTAGAGTCAGTTTAATGCCTGAAATTTGTCGAAAAAGAAGCTTCTGAGTAGGAGAAAATGTCCGTAAAAATGGCAATTTTGGTCACATTGAGGCTTCAAAAAGTAGTTATTCAACATGAGGCACATTCCAAATGACATTTTGAATCAATTTTTCTACAGTCCAAAAAATCAATTTTCTGATGAAAAACGATGACCCGTGACCTGTCGAAATTTCTCCAGATGGTCAGAAATCGAAATTTGTATTGTTTAATTTTTTGACTGCAAATGACTATTCCATGTACATTATCACTTTTGGAACAAAAACAAGTGTGTTTAGGGTCAGTTTAATGCCTGAAATTTGTCGAAAAAGAAGCTTCTGAGTAGGAGAAAATGTCCGTAAAAATGGCAATTTTGGTCACATTGAGGCTTCAAAAAGTAGTTATTCAACATGAGGCACATTCCAAATGACATTTTGAATCAATTTTTCTACAGTCCAGAAAATCTATTTTCTGATGAAAAAGGATGACCCGTGACCTGTCGAAATTTCTCCAGATGGTCAGAAATGGAAATATTTTAATGTTTAATTTTTTGACTGCAAATGACTATTCCATGTAAATTATCACTTTTGGAACAAAAACAAGTGTTTTTAGACTCACTTAAATGCCTGAAATTAGTCGAAATAGAAGCTTCTGAATAGGAGAAAAAGTCTGCAATAATGGCAATTTTGGTCACATTAAGGTTTCAAAAAGTAGTTATTCAACATGAGGCACATTCCAAATGACATTTTGAATCAATTTTTCTACAGTCCAAAAAATCAATTTTCTGATGAAAAACGATGACCCGTGACATGTCGAAATTTCTCCAGATGGTCAGAAATCAAATTTTTTTTTGTTTAATTTTTTGACTGCAAATGATTATTCTATGTAAATTATCACTTTTGGAACAAAAACAAGTGTGTTTAAGTCAGTTTAATGCCTGAAATTGGTCGAAAAAGAAGCTTCTGAGTAGGAGAAAATGTCTGTAAAAATGGCAATTTTGGTCACCTGAGGCTTCAAAAAGTAGTTATTCAACATGAGGCACATTCCAAATGACATTTTGAATCAATTTTTCTACAGTCCAAAAAATCAATTTTCTGATGAAAAACGATGACCCGTGACCTGTCGAAATTTCTCCAGATGGTCAGAAATCGAAATTTGTATTGTTTAATTTTTTGACTGCAAATGACTATTCCATGTAAATTATCACTTTTGGAACAAAAACAAGTGTGTTTAGAGTCAGTTTAATGCCTGAAATTTGTCGAAAAAGAAGCTTCTGAGTGGGAGAAAATGTCCGTAAAAATGGCAATTTTGGTCACATTGAGGCTTCAAAAAGTAGTTATTCAACATGAGGCACATTCCAAATGACATTTTGAATCAATTTTTCTACAGTCCAGAAAATCTATTTTCTGATGAAAAAGGATGACCCGTGACCTGTCGAAATTTCTCCAGATGGTCAGAAATGGAAATGTTTTAATGTTTAATTTTTTGACTGCAAATGACTATTCCATGTAAATTATCACTTTTGGAACAAAAACAAGTGTTTTTAGAGTCACGTTAATGCCTGAAATTGGTCGAAATAGAAACTTCTGAATAGGAGAAAAAGTCTGTAATAATGGCAATTTTGGTCACATTGAGGCTTTAAAAAGTAGTTATTCAACATGAGGCACATTCCAAATGACATTTTGAATCAATTTTTCTACAGTCCAAAAAATCAATTTTCTGATGAAAAACGATGACCCGTGACCTGTCGAAATTTCTCCAGATGGTCAGAAATCGAAATTTGTATTGTTTAATTTTTTTACTGCAAATGACTATTCCATGTAAATTATCACTTTTGCACCAAAAATAAGTGTGTTTAGACTCACTTTAATGACTGAAATTGGTCGAAATAGAAGCTTCTGAATAGGAGAAAAAGTCTGTAATAATGGCAATTTTGGTCACATTGAGGCTTTAAAAAGTAGTTATTCAACATGAGGCACATTCCAAATGACATTTTGAATCAATTTTTCTACAGTCCAAAAAATCAATTTTCTGATGAAAAACGATGACCCGTGACCTGTCGAAATTTCTCCAGATGGTCAGAAATGGAAATTTTTTAATGTTTAATTTTTTGACTGCAATTGACTATTCCATGTAAATTATCACTTTTGGAACAAAAACAAGTGTGTTTAGACTCACTTTAATGCCTGAAATTAGTCGAAATAGAAGCTTCTGAATAGGAGAAAAAGTCTGCAATAATGGCAATTTTGGTCACATTGAGGTTTCAAAAAGTAGTTATTCAACATGAGGCACAATCCAAATGACATTTTGAATCAATTTTTCTACAGTCCAGAAAATCAATTTTCTGATGAAAAAGGATGACCCGTGACCTGTCGAAATTTCTCCAGATGGTCAGAAATGGAAATGTTTTAAAGTTTAGTTTTTTGACTGCAAATGACTATTCCATGTAAATTATCACTTTTGGAACAAAAACAAGTGTTTTTAGAGTCACTTTAATGCCTGAAATTGGTCGAAATAGAAGCTTATTAATAGGAGTAAAAGTCTGTAATAATGGCAATTTTGGTCACACAGAGGATTTAAAAAGTAGTTATTCAACATGAGGCACATTCCAAATGACATTTTGAATCAATTTTTCTGCAGTCCAAAAAATCAATTTTCTGATGAAAAACGACCTGTCGAAATTTCTCCAGATGGTCAGAAATGGAAATTTTTTAATGTTTAATTTTTTGACTGCAATTGACTATTCCATGTAAATTATCACTTTTGGAACAAAAACAAGTGTGTTTAGACTCACTTTAATCCCGGAAATTGGTGGAAATAGAAGCTTCTGAATAGGAGAAAAAGTCTGCAATAATGGCAATTTTGGTCACATTGAGGTTTCAAAAAGTAGTTATTCAACATGAGGCACAATCCAAATGACATTTTGAATCAATTTTTCTACAGTCCAAAAAATAAATTTTCTGATGAAAAACGATGACCCGTGACCTGTCGAAATTTCTCCAGATGGTCAGAAATCGAAATTTGTATTGTTTAATTTTTTGACTGCAAATGACTATTCCATGTAAATTATCACTTTTGGAACAACAACAAGTGTGTTTAGAGTCAGTTTAATGCCTGAAATTGTTCGAAATAGAAGCTTCTGAATAGGAGAAAAAGTCTGCAATAATGGCACTTTTGGTCACATTGAGGTTTCAAAAAGTAGTTATTCAACATGAGGCACAATCCAAATGACATTTTAAATCAATTTTTTTACAGTCCAAAAAATCAATTTTCTGATGAAAAACGATGACCCGTGACCTGTCGAAATTTCTCCAGATGGTCAGAAATCGAAATTTTTATTGTTTAATTTTTTGACTGCAAATGACTATTCCATGTAAATTATCACTTTTGGAACAAAAATAAGTGTGTTTAGACTCACTTTAATGACTGAAATTGGTCGAAATAGAAGCTTCTGAATAGGATAAAAAGTCTGTAATAATGGCAATTTTGGTCACATTGAGGCTTTAAAAAGTAGTTATTCAACATGAGGCACAATCCAAATGACATTTTGAATCAATTTTTCTACAGTCCAGAAAATCAATTTTCTGATGAAAAAGGATGACCCGTGACCTGTCGAAATTTCTCCAGATGGTCAGAAATGGAAATGTTTTAATGTTTAATTTTTTGACTGCAAATGACTATTCCATGTAAATTATCACTTTTGGAACTAAAATAAGTGTGTTTAGAGTCACTTTAATGCCTGAAATTGTTCGAAATAGAAGCTTATGCATAGGAGAAAAAGTCTGCAATAATGGCACTTTTGATCACATTGAGGTTTCAAAAAGTAGTTATTCAACATGAGGCACAATCCAAATGACATTTTAAATCAATTTTTTTACAGTCCAAAAAATCAATTTTCTGATGAAAAACGATGACCCGTGACCTGTCGAAATTTCTCCAGATGGTCAGAAATCGAAATTTTTATTGTTTAATTTTTTGACTGCAAATGACTATTCCATGTAAATTATCACTTTTGGAACAAAAATAAGTGTGTTTAGACTCACTTTAATGACTGAAATTGGTCGAAATAGAAGCTTCTGAATAGGAGAAAAAGTCTGTAATAATGGCAATTTTGGTCACATTGAGTTTGAGTTTGAGTTTAAGGGTTTTGTAGAGCGCTCATACACCCAGCGGTTTCTTGGCGCTAAATGACTACTACTGCTCAAGGGCAGGAGAGTAAGGGAAAGTGATCGTTCAAGAAGAAAAGGCTTGGGTGAAGAGAAAGGTCTTGAGGCCCCTACGGAACAGAGGGTACTGGGAGCAGGTTCTCAAGTAGATAGGAAGGGAGTTCCAAAAGGCTGGAGCCGTGGTCGAAAATTTGGAGCCCCCCCACTTCTTACGTTTGAAACGAGGGACCACAAGGAGGTGATGAGAGGAAGAACGAAGTTCTCGCGAGGGAATATAGTCTTGGATGGCTGTGTTAATAAAAGCAGGGGCAGAGCCTGTCCGGGCTTTGAAGATGGTACATGCAAGCTTGAATAAGGTGCGATGCCGGACAGGGAGCCAGTGCAGGGAGACCAGGAGGGGAGTGACGTGGTGTGATTTTGGTAAATTGAAGACCAGTCGAGCGGCTTGGTTTTGGACCAATTGAAGACGTCTCATGAGATATGCAGGCATGCCGTGAAAAAGGGCATTGCCATAATCTAGGCGAGATATTACCATGGCCAGAAGTATTAGTTTAAGCTCGTCAGGGGAAAAGAAACGTGAGACTTTACGAATTGTCCTGAGGGAGAGGAAGGCTGAGGATACAACGGCAGAAACTT
Organism: Triturus cristatus; assembly: GCF_964204655.1. Lineage (NCBI taxonomy): Eukaryota > Metazoa > Chordata > Amphibia > Caudata > Salamandridae > Triturus > Triturus cristatus. The sequence goes on along the minus strand of NC_140589.1, from coordinate 1,196,640,941 downwards.
GAGAGTGTAGGGAAAGTTGATTGTTAATTTTGAACCCAAGAGTTTTGACAGCAGGGACCGGAATAGGTGGGGTACCTAAGGAGGAGGGCCAAAAGGAAGAGGACCAGGGACTGGCGCAACCACCTGTCAACACCAATTCCGTTTTATCGGGATTGAGTTTCAGGTGGTTGAAGTTCATCCAGTCCTGGATAAAGGTCATGACGAACTGGAAATTGGAAATTGACTCGGGAGAGGAAGAGAGAGGAAAGATGAGCTGGAGATCGTCTGCGTAGTTATACACAGAGACCTCCAACTGCTGTAGGGCATTTAAAAAGGCTTTAAAAATTAGTTATTCAACATGAGGCACATTCCAAATGACATTTTGAATCAATTTTTCTACAGTCCAAAAAATCAATTTTCTGATGAAAAACGATGACCCGTGACCTGTCGAAATTTCTCCAGATGGTCAGAAATGGAAATTTTTTATTTTAATTTTTTGACTGCAATTGACTATTCCATGTAAATTATCACTTTTGGAACAAAAACAAGTGTGTTTAGACTCACTTTAATGCCTGAAATTAGTCGAAATAGAAGCTTCTGAATAGGAGAAAAAGTCTGCAATAATGGCAATTTTGGTCACATTGAGGATCAAAAAGTAGTTATTCAACATGAGGCACAATCCAAATGACATTTTGAATCAATTTTTCTACAGTCCAGAAAATCAATTTTCTGATGAAAAAGGATGACCCGTGACCTGTCGAAATTTCTCCAGATGGTCAGAAATGGAAATGTTTTAAAGTTTAGTTTTTTGACTGCAAATGACTATTCCATGTAAATTATCACTTTTGGAACAAAAACAAGTGTTTTTAGAGTCACTTTAATGCCTGAAATTGGTCGAAATAGAAGCTTATTAATAGGAGTAAAAGTCTGTAATAATGGCAATTTTGGTCACACAGAGGATTTAAAAAGTAGTTATTCAACATGAGGCACATTCCAAATGACATTTTGAATCAATTTTTCTGCAGTCCAAAAAATCAATTTTCTGATGAAAAACGACCTGTCGAAATTTCTCCAGATGGTCAGAAATGGAAATTTTTTAATGTTTAATTTTTTGACTGCAATTGACTATTCCATGTAAATTATCACTTTTGGAACAAAAACAAGTGTGTTTAGACTCACTTTAATCCCGGAAATTGGTGGAAATAGAAGCTTCTGAATAGGAGAAAAAGTCTGCAATAATGGCAATTTTGGTCACATTGAGGTTTCAAAAAGTAGTTATTCAACATGAGGCACAATCCAAATGACATTTTGAATCAATTTTTCTACAGTCCAAAAAATAAATTTTCTGATGAAAAACGATGACCCGTGACCTGTCGAAATTTCTCCAGATGGTCAGAAATCGAAATTTGTATTGTTTAATTTTTTGACTGCAAATGACTATTCCATGTAAATTATCACTTTTGGAACAACAACAAGTGTGTTTAGAGTCAGTTTAATGCCTGAAATTGTTCGAAATAGAAGCTTCTGAATAGGAGAAAAAGTCTGCAATAATGGCACTTTTGGTCACATTGAGGTTTCAAAAAGTAGTTATTCAACATGAGGCACAATCCAAATGACATTTTAAATCAATTTTTTTACAGTCCAAAAAATCAATTTTCTGATGAAAAACGATGACCCGTGACCTGTCGAAATTTCTCCAGATGGTCAGAAATCGAAATTTTTATTGTTTAATTTTTTGACTGCAAATGACTATTCCATGTAAATTATCACTTTTGGAACAAAAATAAGTGTGTTTAGACTCACTTTAATGACTGAAATTGGTCGAAATAGAAGCTTCTGAATAGGATAAAAAGTCTGTAATAATGGCAATTTTGGTCACATTGAGGCTTTAAAAAGTAGTTATTCAACATGAGGCACAATCCAAATGACATTTTGAATCAATTTTTCTACAGTCCAGAAAATCAATTTTCTGATGAAAAAGGATGACCCGTGACCTGTCGAAATTTCTCCAGATGGTCAGAAATGGAAATGTTTTAATGTTTAATTTTTTGACTGCAAATGACTATTCCATGTAAATGATCACTTTTGGAACTAAAATAAGTGTGTTTAGAGTCACTTTAATGCCTGAAATTGTTCGAAATAGAAGCTTATGAATAGGAGAAAAAGTCTGCAATAATGGCACTTTTGATCACATTGAGGTTTCAAAAAGTAGTTATTCAACATGAGGCACAATCCAAATGACATTTTAAATCAATTTTTTTACAGTCCAAAAAATCAATTTTCTGATGAAAAACGATGACCCGTGACCTGTCGAAATTTCTCCAGATGGTCAGAAATCGAAATTTTTATTGTTTAATTTTTTGACTGCAAATGACTATTCCATGTAAATTATCACTTTTGGAACAAAAATAAGTGTGTTTAGACTCACTTTAATGACTGAAATTGGTCGAAATAGAAGCTTCTGAATAGGAGAAAAAGTCTGTAATAATGGCAATTTTGGTCACATTGAGTTTGAGTTTGAGTTTAAGGGTTTTGTAGAGCGCTCATACACCCAGCGGTTTCTTGGCGCTAAATGACTACTACTGCTCAAGGGCAGGAGAGTAAGGGAAAGTGATCGTTCAAGAAGAAAAGGCTTGGGTGAAGAGAAAGGTCTTGAGGCCCCTACGGAACAGAGGGTACTGGGAGCAGGTTCTCAAGTAGATAGGAAGGGAGTTCCAAAAGGCTGGAGCCGTGGTCGAAAATTTGGAGCCCCCCCACTTCTTACGTTTGAAACGAGGGACCACAAGGAGGTGATGAGAGGAAGAACGAAGTTCTCGCGAGGGAATATAGTCTTGGATGGCTGTGTTAATAAAAGCAGGGGCAGAGCCTGTCCGGGCTTTGAAGATGGTACATGCAAGCTTGAATAAGGTGCGATGCCGGACAGGGAGCCAGTGCAGGGAGACCAGGAGGGGAGTGACGTGGTGTGATTTTGGTAAATTGAAGACCAGTCGAGCGGCTTGGTTTTGGACCAATTGAAGACGTCTCATGAGATATGCAGGCATGCCGTGAAAAAGGGCATTGCCATAATCTAGGCGAGATATTACCATGGCCAGAAGTATTAGTTTAAGCGCGTCAGGGGAAAAGAAACGTGAGACTTTACGAATTGTCCTGAGGGAGAGGAAGGCTGAGGATACAACGGCAGAAACTTGAGAGTGTAGGGAAAGTTGATTGTTAATTTTGAACCCAAGAGTTTTGACAGCAGGGACCGGAATAGGTGGGGTACCTAAGGAGGAGGGCCAAAAGGAAGAGGACCAGGGACTGGCGCAACCACCTGTCAACACCAATTCCGTTTTATCGGGATTGAGTTTCAGGTGGTTGAAGTTCATCCAGTCCTGGATAAAGGTCATGACGAACTGGAAATTGGAAATTGACTCGGGAGAGGAAGAGAGAGGAAAGATGAGCTGGAGATCGTCTGCGTAGTTATACACAGAGACCTCCAACTGCTGTAGGGCATTTAAAAAGGCTTTAAAAATTAGTTATTCAACATGAGGCACATTCCAAATGACATTTTGAATCAATTTTTCTACAGTCCAAAAAATCAATTTTCTGATGAAAAACGATGACCCGTGACCTGTCGAAATTTCTCCAGATGGTCAGAAATGGAAATGTTTTAATGTTTAATTTTTTGACTGCAAATGACTATTCCATGTAAATTATCACTTTTGGAACTAAAATAAGTGTGTTTAGAGTCACTTTAATGCCTGAAATTGTTCGAAATAGAAGCTTATGAATAGGAGAAAAAGTCTGCAATAATGGCACTTTTGATCACATTGAGGTTTCAAAAAGTAGTTATTCAACATGAGGCACAATCCAAATGACATTTTAAATCAATTTTTTTACAGTCCAAAAAATCAATTTTCTGATGAAAAACGATGACCCGTGACCTGTCGAAATTTCTCCAGATGGTCAGAAATCGAAATTTTTATTGTTTAATTTTTTGACTGCAAATGACTATTCCATGTAAATTATCACTTTTGGAACAAAAATAAGTGTGTTTAGACTCACTTTAATGACTGAAATTGGTCGAAATAGAAGCTTCTGAATAGGAGAAAAAGTCTGTAATAATGGCAATTTTGGTCACATTGAGTTTGAGTTTGAGTTTAAGGGTTTTGTAGAGCGCTCATACACCCAGCGGTTTCTTGGCGCTAAATGACTACTACTGCTCAAGGGCAGGAGAGTAAGGGAAAGTGATCGTTCAAGAAGAAAAGGCTTGGGTGAAGAGAAAGGTCTTGAGGCCCCTACGGAACAGAGGGTACTGGGAGCAGGTTCTCAAGTAGATAGGAAGGGAGTTCCAAAAAGCTGGAGCCGTGGTCGAAAATTTGGAGCCCCCCCACTTCTTACGTTTGAAACGAGGGACCACAAGGAGGTGATGAGAGGAAGAACGAAGTTCTCGCGAGGGAATATAGTCTTGGATGGCTGTGTTAATAAAAGCAGGGGCAGAGCCTGTCCGGGCTTTGAAGATGGTACATGCAAGCTTGAATAAGGTGCGATGCCGGACAGGGAGCCAGTGCAGGGAGACCAGGAGGGGAGTGACGTGGTGTGATTTTGGTAAATTGAAGACCAGTCGAGCGGCTTGGTTTTGGACCAATTGAAGACGTCTCATGAGATATGCAGGCATGCCGTGAAAAAGGGCATTGCCATAATCTAGGCGAGATATTACCATGGCCAGAAGTATTAGTTTAAGCGCGTCAGGGGAAAAGAAACGTGAGACTTTACGAATTGTCCTGAGGGAGAGGAAGGCTGAGGATACAACGGCAGAAACTTGAGAGTGTAGGGAAAGTTGATTGTTAATTTTGAACCCAAGAGTTTTGACAGCAGGGACCGGAATAGGTGGGGTACCTAAGGAGGAGGGCCAAAAGGAAGAGGACCAGGGACTGGCGCAACCACCTTTCAACACCAATTCCGTTTTATCGGGATTGAGTTTCAGGTGGTTGAAGTTCATCCAGTCCTGGATAAAGGTCATGACGAACTGGAAATTGGAAATTGACTCGGGAGAGGAAGAGAGAGGAAAGATGAGCTGGAGATCGTCTGCGTAGTTATACACAGAGACCTCCAACTGCTGTAGGGCATTTAAAAAGGCTTTAAAAATTAGTTATTCAACATGAGGCACATTCCAAATGACATTTTGAATCAATTTTTCTACAGTCCAAAAAATCAATTTTCTGATGAAAAACGATGACCCGTGACCTGTCGAAATTTCTCCAGATGGTCAGAAATGGAAATTTGTTATTTTAATTTTTTGACTGCAATTGAATATTCCATGTAAATTATCACTTTTGGAACAAAAACAAGTGTGTTTAGACTCACTTTAATGCCTGAAATTAGTCGAAATAGAAGCTTCTGAATAGGAGAAAAAGTCTGCAATAATGGCAATTTTGGTCACATTGAGGATCAAAAAGTAGTTATTCAACATGAGGCACAATCCAAATGACATTTTGAATCAATTTTTCTACAGTCCAAAAAATCAATTTTCTGATGAAAAACGATGACCCGTGACCTGTCGAAATTTCTCCAGATGGTCAGAAATCGAAATTTGTATTGTTTAATTTTTTGACTGCAATTGACTATTCCATTTAAATTATCACTTTTGGAACAAAAACAAGTGTGTTTAGACTCACTTTAATGCCTGAAATTAGTCGAAATAGAAGCTTCTGAATAGGAGAAAAAGTCTGCAATAAAGGCAATTTTGGTCACATTGAGGATCAAAAAGTAGTTATTCAACATGAGGCACCTTCCAAATGAAATTTTGAATCCATTTTTCTGCAGTCCAAAAAATCAATTTTCTGATGAAAAACGATGACCCGTGACCTGTCGAAATTTCTCCAGATGGTCAGAAATCGAAATTTGTATTGTTTAATTTTTTGACTGCAAATGACTATTCCATGTAAATTATCTCTTTTGGAACAAAAACAAGTGTGTTTAGAGTCAGTTTAATGCCTGAAATTTGTCGAAAAAGAAGCTTCTGAGTAGGAGAAAATGTCCGTAAAAATGGCAATTTTGGTCACATTGAGGCTTCAAAAAGTAGTTATTCAACATGAGGCACATTCCAAATGACATTTTGAATCAATTTTTCTACAGTCCAAAAAATCAATTTTCTGATGAAAAACGATGACCCGTGACCTGTCGAAATTTCTCCAGATGGTCAGAAATCGAAATTTGTATTGTTTAATTTTTTGACTGCAAATGACTATTCCATGTAAATTATCACTTTTGGAACAAAAACAAGTGTGTTTAGGGTCAGTTTAATGCCTGAAATTTGTCGAAAAAGAAGCTTCTGAGTAGGAGAAAATGTCCGTAAAAATGGCAATTTTGGTCACATTGAGGCTTCAAAAAGTAGTTATTCAACATAAGGCACATTCCAAATGACATTTTGAATCAATTTTTCTACAGTCCAGAAAATCTATTTTCTGATGAAAAAGGATGACCCGTGACCTGTCGAAATTTCTCCAGATGGTCAGAAATGGAAATGTTTTAATGTTTAATTTTTTGACTGCAAATGACTATTCCATGTAAATTATCACTTTTGGAACAAAAACAAGTGTTTTTAGAGTCACGTTAATGCCTGAAATTGGTCGAAATAGAAGCTTCTGAATAGGAGAAAAAGTGTGTAATAATGGCAATTTTGGTCACATTGAGGCTTCAAAAAGTAGTTATTCAACATGAGGCACATTCCAAATGACATTTTGAATCAATTTTTCTACAGTCCAAAAAATCAATTTTCTGATGAAAAACGATGACCCGTGACCTGTCGAAATTTCTCCAGATGGTCAGAAATGGAAATATTTTAATGTTTAATTTTTTGACTGCAATTGACTATTCCATGTAAATTATCACTTTTGGAACAAAAACAAGTGTGTTTAGACTCACTTAAATGCCTGAAATTAGTCGAAATAGAAGCTTCTGAATAGGAGAAAAAGTCTGCAATAATGGCAATTTTGGTCACATTAAGGTTTCAAAAAGTAGTTATTCAACATGAGGCACATTCCAAATGACATTTTGAATCAATTTTTCTACAGTCCAAAAAATCAATTTTCTGATGAAAAACGATGACCCGTGACATGTCGAAATTTCTCCAGATGGTCAGAAATCGAATTTTTTTTTGTTTAATTTTTTGACTGCAAATGATTATTCTATGTAAATTATCACTTTTGGAACAAAAACAAGTGTGTTTAGAGTCAGTTTAATGCCTGAAATTGGTCGAAAAAGAAGCTTCTGAGTAGGAGAAAATGTCTGTAAAAATGGCAATTTTGGTCACCTGAGGCTTCAAAAAGTAGTTATTCAACATGAGGCACATTCCAAATGACATTTTGAATCAATTTTTCTACAGTCCAAAAAATCAATTTTCTGATGAAAAACGATGACCCGTGACCTGTCGAAATTTCTCCAGATGGTCAGAAATCGAAATTTGTATTGTTTAATTTTTTGACTGCAAATGACTATTCCATGTAAATTATCACTTTTGGAACAAAAACAAGTGTGTTTAGAGTCAGTTTAATGCCTGAAATTTGTCGAAAAAGAAGCTTCTGAGTGGGAGAAAATGTCCGTAAAAATGGCAATTTTGGTCACATTGAGGCTTCAAAAAGTAGTTATTCAACATGAGGCACATTCCAAATGACATTTTGAATCAATTTTTCTACAGTCCAGAAAATCTATTTTCTGATGAAAAAGGATGACCCGTGACCTGTCGAAATTTCTCCAGATGGTCAGAAATGGAAATGTTTTAATGTTTAATTTTTTGACTGCAAATGACTATTCCATGTAAATTATCACTTTTGGAACAAAAACAAGTGTTTTTAGAGTCACGTTAATGCCTGAAATTGGTCGAAATAGAAACTTCTGAATAGGAGAAAAAGTCTGTAATAATGGCAATTTTGGTCACATTGAGGCTTTAAAAAGTAGTTATTCAACATGAGGCACATTCCAAATGACATTTTGAATCAATTTTTCTACAGTCCAAAAAATCAATTTTCTGATGAAAAACGATGACCCGTGACCTGTCGAAATTTCTCCAGATGGTCAGAAATCGAAATTTGTATTGTTTAATTTTTTTACTGCAAATGACTATTCCATGTAAATTATCACTTTTGCACCAAAAATAAGTGTGTTTAGACTCACTTTAATGACTGAAATTGGTCGAAATAGAAGCTTCTGAATAGGAGAAAAAGTCTGTAATAATGGCAATTTTGGTCACATTGAGGCTTTAAAAAGTAGTTATTCAACATGAGGCACATTCCAAATGACATTTTGAATCAATTTTTCTACAGTCCAAAAAATCAATTTTCTGATGAAAAACGATGACCCGTGACCTGTCGAAATTTCTCCAGATGGTCAGAAATGGAAATTTTTTAATGTTTAATTTTTTGACTGCAATTGACTATTCCATGTAAATTATCACTTTTGGAACAAAAACAAGTGTGTTTAGACTCACTTTAATGCCTGAAATTAGTCGAAATAGAAGCTTCTGAATAGGAGAAAAAGTCTGCAATAATGGCAATTTTGGTCACATTGAGGTTTCAAAAAGTAGTTATTCAACATGAGGCACAATCCAAATGACATTTTGAATCAATTTTTCTACAGTCCAGAAAATCAATTTTCTGATGAAAAAGGATGACCCGTGACCTGTCGAAATTTCTCCAGATGGTCAGAAATGGAAATGTTTTAAAGTTTAATTTTTTGACTGCAAATGACTATTCCATGTAAATTATCACTTTTGGAACAAAAACAAGTGTTTTTAGAGTCACTTTAATGCCTGAAATTGGTCGAAATAGAAGCTTCTTAATAGGAGTAAAAGTCTGTAATAATGGCAATTTTGGTCACACAGAGGATTTAAAAAGTAGTTATTCAACATGAGGCACATTCCAAATGACATTTTGAATCAATTTTTCTGCAGTCCAAAAAATCAATTTTCTGATGAAAAACGACCTGTCGAAATTTCTCCAGATGGTCAGAAATGGAAATTTTTTAATGTTTAATTTTTTGACTGCAAATGACTATTCCATGTAAATTATCACTTTTGGAACAACAACAAGTGTGTTTAGAGTCAGTTTAATGCCTGAAATTGTTCGAAATAGAAGCTTCTGAATAGGAGAAAAAGTCTGCAATAATGGCACTTTTGGTCACATTGAGGTTTCAAAAAGTAGTTATTCAACATGAGGCACAATCCAAATGACATTTTAAATCAATTTTTTTACAGTCCAAAAAATCAATTTTCTGATGAAAAACGATGACCCGTGACCTGTCGAAATTTCTCCAGATGGTCAGAAATCGAAATTTTTATTGTTTAATTTTTTGACTGCAAATGACTATTCCATGTAAATTATCACTTTTGGAACAAAAATAAGTGTGTTTAGACTCACTTTAATGACTGAAATTGGTCGAAATAGAAGCTTCTGAATAGGATAAAAAGTCTGTAATAATGGCAATTTTGGTCACATTGAGGCTTTAAAAAGTAGTTATTCAACATGAGGCACAATCCAAATGACATTTTGAATCAATTTTTCTACAGTCCAGAAAATCAATTTTCTGATGAAAAAGGATGACCCGTGACCTGTCGAAATTTCTCCAGATGGTCAGAAATGGAAATGTTTTAATGTTTAATTTTTTGACTGCAAATGACTATTCCATGTAAATTATCACTTTTGGAACTAAAATAAGTGTGTTTAGAGTCACTTTAATGCCTGAAATTGTTCGAAATAGAAGCTTATGAATAGGAGAAAAAGTCTGCAATAATGGCACTTTTGATCACATTGAGGTTTCAAAAAGTAGTTATTCAACATGAGGCACAATCCAAATGACATTTTAAATCAATTTTTTTACAGTCCAAAAAATCAATTTTCTGATGAAAAACGATGACCCGTGACCTGTCGAAATTTCTCCAGATGGTCAGAAATCGAAATTTTTATTGTTTAATTTTTTGACTGCAAATGACTATTCCATGTAAATTATCACTTTTGGAACAAAAATAAGTGTGTTTAGACTCACTTTAATGACTGAAATTGGTCGAAATAGAAGCTTCTGAATAGGAGAAAAAGTCTGTAATAATGGCAATTTTGGTCACATTGAGTTTGAGTTTGAGTTTAAGGGTTTTGTAGAGCGCTCATACACCCAGCGGTTTCTTGGCGCTAAATGACTACTACTGCTCAAGGGCAGGAGAGTAAGGGAAAGTGATCGTTCAAGAAGAAAAGGCTTGGGTGAAGAGAAAAATCTTGAGGCCCCTACGGAACAGAGGGTACTGGGAGCAGGTTCTCAAGTAGATAGGAAGGGAGTTCCAAAAAGCTGGAGCCGTGGTCGAAAATTTGGAGCCCCCCCACTTCTTACGTTTGAAACGAGGGACCACAAGGAGGTGATGAGAGGAAGAACGAAGTTCTCGCGAGGGAATATAGTCTTGGATGGCTGTGTTAATAAAAGCAGGGGCAGAGCCTGTCCGGGCTTTGAAGATGGTACATGCAAGCTTGAATAAGGTGCGATGCCGGACAGGGAGCCAGTGCAGGGAGACCAGGAGGGGAGTGACGTGGTGTGATTTTGGTAAATTGAAGACCAGTCGAGCGGCTTGGTTTTGGACCAATTGAAGACGTCTCATGAGATATGCAGGCATGCCGTGAAAAAGGGCATTGCCATAATCTAGGCGAGATATTACCATGGCCAGAAGTATTAGTTTAAGCGCGTCAGGGGAAAAGAAACGTGAGACTTTACGAATTGTCCTGAGGGAGAGGAAGGCTGAGGATACAACGGCAGAAACTTGAGAGTGTAGGGAAAGTTGATTGTTAATTTTGAACCCAAGAGTTTTGACAGCAGGGACCGGAATAGGTGGGGTACCTAAGGAGGAGGGCCAAAAGGAAGAGGACCAGGGACTGGCGCAACCACCTGTCAACACCAATTCCGTTTTATCGGGATTGAGTTTCAGGTGGTTGAAGTTCATCCAGTCCTGGATAAAGGTCATGACGAACTGGAAATTGGAAATTGACTCGGGAGAGGAAGAGAGAGGAAAGATGAGCTGGAGATCGTCTGCGTAGTTATACACAGAGACCTCCAACTGCTGTAGGGCATTTAAAAAGGCTTTAAAAATTAGTTATTCAACATGAGGCACATTCCAAATGACATTTTGAATCAATTTTTCTACAGTCCAAAAAATCAATTTTCTGATGAAAAACGATGACCCGTGACCTGTCGAAATTTCTCCAGATGGTCAGAAATGGAAATTTTTTATTTTAATTTTTTGACTGCAATTGACTATTCCATGTAAATTATCACTTTTGGAACAAAAACAAGTGTGTTTAGACTCACTTTAATGCCTGAAATTAGTCGAAATAGAAGCTTCTGAATAGGAGAAAAAGTCTGCAATAATGGCAATTTTGGTCACATTGAGGATCAAAAAGTAGTTATTCAACATGAGGCACAATCCAAATGACATTTTGAATCAATTTTTCTACAGTCCAAAAAATCAATTTTCTGATGAAAAACGATGACCCGTGACCTGTCGAAATTTCTCCAGATGGTCAGAAATCGAAATTTGTATTGTTTAATTTTTTGACTGCAATTGACTATTCCATTTAAATTATCACTTTTGGAACAAAAACAAGTGTGTTTAGACTCACTTTAATGCCTGAAATTAGTCGAAATAGAAGCTTCTGAATAGGAGAAAAAGTCTGCAATAATGGCAATTTTGGTCACATTGAGGATCAAAAAGTAGTTATTCAACATGAGGCACCTTCCAAATGAAATTTTGAATCCATTTTTCTGCAGTCCAAAAAATCAATTTTCTGATGAAAAACGATGACCCGTGACCTGTCGAAATTTCTCCAGATGGTCAGAAATCGAAATTTGTATTGTTTAATTTTTTGACTGCAAATGACTATTCCATGTAAATTATCTCTTTTGGAACAAAAACAAGTGTGTTTAGAGTCAGTTTAATGCCTGAAATTTGTCGAAAAAGAAGCTTCTGAGTAGGAGAAAATGTCCGTAAAAATGGCAATTTTGGTCACATTGAGGCTTCAAAAAGTAGTTATTCAACATGAGGCACATTCCAAATGACATTTTGAATCAATTTTTCTACAGTCCAAAAAATCAATTTTCTGATGAAAAACGATGACCCGTGACCTGTCGAAATTTCTCCAGATGGTCAGAAATCGAAATTTGTATTGTTTAATTTTTTGACTGCAAATGACTATTCCATGTAAATTATCACTTTTGGAACAAAAACAAGTGTGTTTAGGGTCAGTTTAATGCCTGAAATTTGTCGAAAAAGAAGCTTCTGAGTAGGAGAAAATGTCCGTAAAAATGGCAATTTTGGTCACATTGAGGCTTCAAAAAGTAGTTATTCAACATGAGGCACATTCCAAATGACATTTTGAATCAATTTTTCTACAGTCCAGAAAATCTATTTTCTGATGAAAAAGGATGACCCGTGACCTGTCGAAATTTCTCCAGATGGTCAGAAATGGAAATGTTTTAATGTTTAATTTTTTGACTGCAAATGACTATTCCATGTAAATTATCACTTTTGGAACAAAAACAAGTGTTTTTAGAGTCACGTTAATGCCTGAAATTGGTCGAAATAGAAGCTTCTGAATAGGAGAAAAAGTGTGTAATAATGGCAATTTTGGTCACATTGAGGCTTCAAAAAGTAGTTATTCAACATGAGGCACATTCCAAATGACATTTTGAATCAATTTTTCTACAGTCCAAAAAATCAATTTTCTGATGAAAAACGATGACCCGTGACCTGTCGAAATTTCTCCAGATGGTCAGAAATGGAAATATTTTAATGTTTAATTTTTTGACTGCAATTGACTATTCCATGTAAATTATCACTTTTGGAACAAAAACAAGTGTGTTTAGACTCACTTAAATGCCTGAAATTAGTCGAAATAGAAGCTTCTGAATAGGAGAAAAAGTCTGCAATAATGGCAATTTTGGTCACATTAAGGTTTCAAAAAGTAGTTATTCAACATGAGGCACATTCCAAATGACATTTTGAATCAATTTTTCTACAGTCCAAAAAATCAATTTTCTGATGAAAAACGATGACCCGTGACATGTCGAAATTTCTCCAGATGGTCAGAAATCGAATTTTTTTTTGTTTAATTTTTTGACTGCAAATGATTATTCTATGTAAATTATCACTTTTGGAACAAAAACAAGTGTGTTTAGAGTCAGTTTAATGCCTGAAATTGGTCGAAAAAGAAGCTTCTGAGTAGGAGAAAATGTCTGTAAAAATGGCAATTTTGGTCACCTGAGGCTTCAAAAAGTAGTTATTCAACATGAGGCACATTCCAAATGACATTTTGAATCAATTTTTCTACAGTCCAAAAAATCAATTTTCTGATGAAAAACGATGACCCGTGACCTGTTGAAATTTCTCCAGATGGTCAGAAATCGAAATTTGTATTGTTTAATTTTTTGACTGCAAATGACTATTCCATGTAAATTATCACTTTTGGAACAAAAACAAGTGTGTTTAGAGTCAGTTTAATGCCTGAAATTTGTCGAAAAAGAAGCTTCTGAGTGGGAGAAAATGTCCGTAAAAATGGCAATTTTGGTCACATTGAGGCTTCAAAAAGTAGTTATTCAACATGAGGCACATTCCAAATGACATTTTGAATCAATTTTTCTACAGTCCAGAAAATCTATTTTCTGATGAAAAAGGATGACCCGTGACCTGTCGAAATTTCTCCAGATGGTCAGAAATGGAAATGTTTTAATGTTTAATTTTTTGACTGCAAATGACTATTCCATGTAAATTATCACTTTTGGAACAAAAACAAGTGTTTTTAGAGTCACGTTAATGCCTGAAATTGGTCGAAATAGAAACTTCTGAATAGGAGAAAAAGTCTGTAATAATGGCAATTTTGGTCACATTGAGGCTTTAAAAAGTAGTTATTCAACATGAGGCACATTCCAAATGACATTTTGAATCAATTTTTCTACAGTCCAAAAAATCAATTTTCTGATGAAAAACGATGACCCGTGACCTGTCGAAATTTCTCCAGATGGTCAGAAATCGAAATTTGTATTGTTTAATTTTTTTACTGCAAATGACTATTCCATGTAAATTATCACTTTTGCACCAAAAATAAGTGTGTTTAGACTCACTTTAATGACTGAAATTGGTCGAAATAGAAGCTTCTGAATAGGAGAAAAAGTCTGTAATAATGGCAATTTTGGTCACATTGAGGCTTTAAAAAGTAGTTATTCAACATGAGGCACATTCCAAATGACATTTTGAATCAATTTTTCTACAGTCCAAAAAATCAATTTTCTGATGAAAAACGATGACCCGTGACCTGTCGAAATTTCTCCAGATGGTCAGAAATGGAAATTTTTTAATGTTTAATTTTTTGACTGCAATTGACTATTCCATGTAAATTATCACTTTTGGAACAAAAACAAGTGTGTTTAGACTCACTTTAATGCCTGAAATTAGTCGAAATAGAAGCTTCTGAATAGGAGAAAAAGTCTGCAATAATGGCAATTTTGGTCACATTGAGGTTTCAAAAAGTAGTTATTCAACATGAGGCACAATCCAAATGACATTTTGAATCAATTTTTCTACAGTCTAGAAAATCAATTTTCTGATGAAAAAGGATGACCCGTGACCTGTCGAAATTTCTCCAGATGGTCAGAAATGGAAATTTTTTAATGTTTAATTTTTTGACTGCAATTGACTATTCCATGTAAATTATCACTTTTGGAACAAAAACAAGTGTGTTTAGACTCACTTTAATCCCGGAAATTGGTGGAAATAGAAGCTTCTGAATAGGAGAAAAAGTCTGCAATAATGGCAATTTTGGTCACATTGAGGTTTCAAAAAGTAGTTATTCAACATGAGGCACAATCCAAATGACATTTTGAATCAATTTTTCTACAGTCCAAAAAAAAAATTTTCTGATGAAAAACGATGACCCGTGACCTGTCGAAATTTCTCAAGATGGTCAGAAATCGAAATTTGTATTGTTTAATTTTTTGACTGCAAATGACTATTCCATGTAAATTATCACTTTTGGAACAACAACAAGTGTGTTTAGAGTCAGTTTAATGCCTGAAATTGTTCGAAATAGAAGCTTCTGAATAGGAGAAAAAGTCTGCAATAATGGCACTTTTGGTCACATTGAGGTTTCAAAAAGTAGTTATTCAACATGAGGCACAATCCAAATGACATTTTAAATCAATTTTTTTACAGTCCAAAAAATCAATTTTCTGATGAAAAACGATGACCCGTGACCTGTCGAAATTTCTCCAGATGGTCAGAAATCGAAATTTTTATTGTTTAATTTTTTGACTGCAAATGACTATTCCATGTAAATTATCACTTTTGGAACAAAAATAAGTGTGTTTAGACTCACTTTAATGACTGAAATTGGTCGAAATAGAAGCTTCTGAATAGGATAAAAAGTCTGTAATAATGGCAATTTTGGTCACATTGAGGCTTTAAAAAGTAGTTATTCAACATGAGGCACAATCCAAATGACATTTTGAATCAATTTTTCTACAGTCCAGAAAATCAATTTTCTGATGAAAAAGGATGACCCGTGACCTGTCGAAATTTCTCCAGATGGTCAGAAATGGAAATGTTTTAATGTTTAATTTTTTGACTGCAAATGACTATTCCATGTAAATTATCACTTTTGGAACTAAAATAAGTGTGTTTAGAGTCACTTTAATGCCTGAAATTGTTCGAAATAGAAGCTTATGAATAGGAGAAAAAGTCTGCAATAATGGCACTTTTGATCACATTGAGGTTTCAAAAAGTAGTTATTCAACATGAGGCACAATCCAAATGACATTTTAAATCAATTTTTTTACAGTCCAAAAAATCAATTTTCTGATGAAAAACGATGACCCGTGACCTGTCGAAATTTCTCCAGATGGTCAGAAATCGAAATTTTTATTGTTTAATTTTTTGACTGCAAATGACTATTCCATGTAAATTATCACTTTTGGAACAAAAATAAGTGTGTTTAGACTCACTTTAATGACTGAAATTGGTCGAAATAGAAGCTTCTGAATAGGAGAAAAAGTCTGTAATAATGGCAATTTTGGTCACATTGAGTTTGAGTTTGAGTTTAAGGGTTTTGTAGAGCGCTCATACACCCAGCGGTTTCTTGGCGCTAAATGACTACTACTGCTCAAGGGCAGGAGAGTAAGGGAAAGTGATCGTTCAAGAAGAAAAGGCTTGGGTGAAGAGAAAGGTCTTGAGGCCCCTACGGAACAGAGGGTACTGGGAGCAGGTTCTCAAGTAGATAGGAAGGGAGTTCCAAAAAGCTGGAGCCGTGGTCGAAAATTTGGAGCCCCCCACTTCTTACGTTTGAAACGAGGGACCACAAGGAGGTGATGAGAGGAAGAACGAAGTTCTCGCGAGGGAATATAGTCTTGGATGGCTGTGTTAATAAAAGCAGGGGCAGAGCCTGTCCGGGCTTTGAAGATGGTACATGCAAGCTTGAATAAGGTGCGATGCCGGACAGGGAGCCAGTGCAGGGAGACCAGGAGGGGAGTGACGTGGTGTGATTTTGGTAAATTGAAGACCAGTCGAGCGGCTTGGTTTTGGACCAATTGAAGACGTCTCATGAGATATGCAGGCATGCCGTGAAAAAGGGCATTGCCATAATCTAGGCGAGATATTACCATGGCCAGAAGTATTAGTTTAAGCGCGTCAGGGGAAAAGAAACGTGAGACTTTACGAATTGTCCTGAGGGAGAGGAAGGCTGAGGATACAACGGCAGAAACTTGAGAGTGTAGGGAAAGTTGATTGTTAATTTTGAACCCAAGAGTTTTGACAGCAGGGACCGGAATAGGTGGGGTACCTAAGGAGGAGGGCCAAAAGGAAGAGGACCAGGGACTGGCGCAACCACCTGTCAACACCAATTCCGTTTTATCGGGATTGAGTTTCAGGTGGTTGAAGTTCATCCAGTCCTGGATAAAGGTCATGACGAACTGGAAATTGGAAATTGACTCGGGAGAGGAAGAGAGAGGAAAGATGAGCTGGAGATCGTCTGCGTAGTTATACACAGAGACCTCCAACTGCTGTAGGGCATTTAAAAAGGCTTTAAAAATTAGTTATTCAACATGAGGCACATTCCAAATGACATTTTGAATCAATTTTTCTACAGTCCAAAAAATCAATTTTCTGATGAAAAACGATGACCCGTGACCTGTCGAAATTTCCCCAGATGGTCAGAAATGGAAATTTTTTAATGTTTAATTTTTTGACTGCATTTGACTATTCCATGTAAATTATCACTTTTGGAACAAAAACAAGTGTGTTTAGACTCACTTTAATGCCTGAAATTAGTGGAAATAGAAGCTTCTGAATAGGAGAAAAAGTCTGCAATAATGGCAATTTTGGTCACATTGAGGTTTCAAAAAGTAGTTATTCAACATGAGGCACAATCCAAATGACATTTTGAATCAATTTTTCTACAGTCCAAAAAATCAATTTTCTGATGAAAAACGATGACCCGTGACCTGTCGAAATTTCTCCAGATGGTCAGAAATCGAAATTTGTATTGTTTAATTTTTTGACTGCAAATGACTATTCCATGTAAATTATCACTTTTGGAACAAAAACAAGTGTGTTTAGAGTCAGTTTAATGCCTGAAATTGGTCGAAAAAGAAGCTTCTGAGTAGGAGAAAATGTCCGTAAAAATGGCAATTTTGGTCACATTGAGGCTTCAAAAAGTAGTTATTCAACATGAGGCACATTCCAAATGACATTTTGAATCAATTTTTCTACAGTCCAGAAAATCTATTTTCTGATGAAAAAGGATGACCCGTGACCTGTCGAAATTTCTCCAGATGGTCAGAAATGGAAATGTTTTAATGTTTAATTTTTTGACTGCAAATGACTATTCCATGTAAATTATCACTTTTGGAACAAAAACAAGTGTTTTTAGAGTCACGTTAATGCCTGAAATTGGTCGAAATAGAAGCTTCTGAATAGGAGAAAAAGTCTGTAATAATGGCAATTTTGGTCACATTGAGGCTTTAAAAAGTAGTAATTCAACATGAGGCACATTCAAAATGACATTTTGAATCAATTTTTCTACAGTCCAAAAAATCAATTTTCTGATGAAAAACGATGACCCGTGACCTGTCGAAATTTCTCCAGATGGTCAGAAATCGAAATTTTTATTGTTTAATTTTTTGACTGCAAATGACTATTCCATGTAAATTATCACTTTTGGAACAAAAACAAGTGTGTTTAGAGTCAGTTTAATGCCTGAAATTGGTCGAAAAAGAAGCTTCTGAGTAGGAGAAAATGTCCGTAAAAATGGCAATTTTAGTCACCTTGAGGCTTCAAAAAGTAGTTATTCAACATGAGGCACATTCCAAATGACATTTTGAATCAATTTTTCTACAGTCCAGAAAATCAATTTTCTGATGAAAAAGGATGACCCGTGACCTGTCGAAATTTCTCCAGATGGTCAAAAATGGAAATGTTTTAATGTTTAATTTTTTGACTGCAAATGACTATTCCATGTAAATTATCACTTTTGGAACTAAAATAAGTGTGTTTAGAGTCACTTTAATGCCTGAAATTGTTCGAAATAGAAGCTTCTGAATAGGAGAAAAAGTCTGCAATAATGGCACTTTTGGTCACATTGAGGTTTCAAAAAGTAGTTATTCAACATGAGGCACAATCCAAATGACATTTTAAATCAATTTTTTTACAGTCCAAAAAATCAACTTTCTGATGAAAAACGATGACCCGTGACCTGTCGAAATTTCTCCAGATGGTCAGAAATCGAAATTTTTATTGTTTAATTTTTTGACTGCAAATGACTATTCCATGTAAATTATCACTTTTGGAAAAAAAATAAGTGTGTTTAGACTCACTTTAATGCCTGAAATTGGTCGAAATAGAAGCTTCTGAATAGGAGAAAAAGTCTGTAATAATGGCAATTTTGGTCACATTGAGGCTTTAAAAAGTAGTTATTCAACATGAGGCACATTCCAAATGACATTTTGAATACATTTTTCTACAGTCCAAAAAATCTATTTTTTGATGAAAAACGATGACCCGTGACCTGTCGAAATTTCTCCAGATGGTCAGAAATCGAAATTTGTATTGTTTAATTTTTTGACTGCAAATGACTATTCTATGTAAATTATCACTTTTGGAACAAAAACAAGTGTGTTTAGAGTCAGGTAATGCCTCAAATTGGTCGAAAAAGAAGCTTCTGAGTAGGAGAAAATGTCCGTAAAAATGGCAATTTTGGTCACATTGAGGCTTCAAAAAGTAGTTATTCAACATGAGGCACATTCCAAATGACATTTTGAATCAATTTTTCTACAGTCCAGAAAATCTATTTTCTGATGAAAAAGGATGACCCGTGACCTGTCGAAATTTCTCCAGATGGTCAGAAATGGAAATGTTTTAATGTTTAATTTTTTGACTGCAAATGACTATTCCATGTAAATTATCACTTTTGGAACAAAAACAAGTGTTTTTAGAGTCACGTTAATGCCTGAAATTGGTCGAAATAGAAGCTTCTGAATAGGAGAAAAAGTCTGTAATAATGGCAATTTTGGTCACATTGAGGCTTTAAAAAGTAGTAATTCAACATGAGGCACATTCAAAATGACATTTTGAATCAATTTTTCTACAGTCCAAAAAATCAATTTTCTGATGAAAAACGATGACCCGTGACCTGTCGAAATTTCTCCAGATGGTCAGAAATCGAAATTTTTATTGTTTAATTTTTTGACTGCAAATGACTATTCCATGTAAATTATCACTTTTGGAACAAAAACAAGTGTGTTTAGAGTCAGTTTAATGCCTGAAATTGGTCGAAAAAGAAGCTTCTGAGTAGGAGAAAATGTCCGTAAAAATGGCAATTTTAGTCACCTTGAGGCTTCAAAAAGTAGTTATTCAACATGAGGCACATTCCAAATGACATTTTGAATCAATTTTTCTACAGTCCAGAAAATCAATTTTCTGATGAAAAAGGATGACCCGTGACCTGTCGAAATTTCTCCAGATGGTCAAAAATGGAAATGTTTTAATGTTTAATTTTTTGACTGCAAATGACTATTCCATGTAAATTATCACTTTTGGAACTAAAATAAGTGTGTTTAGAGTCACTTTAATGCCTGAAATTGTTCGAAATAGAAGCTTCTGAATAGGAGAAAAAGTCTGCAATAATGGCACTTTTGGTCACATTGAGGTTTCAAAAAGTAGTTATTCAACATGAGGCACAATCCAAATGACATTTTAAATCAATTTTTTTACAGTCCAAAAAATCAATTTTCTGATGAAAAACGATGACCCGTGACCTCTCGAAATTTCTCCAGATGGTCAGAAATCGAAATTTTTATTGTTTAATTTTTTGACTGCAAATGACTATTCCATGTAAATTATCACTTTTGGAAAAAAAATAAGTGTGTTTAGACTCACTTTAATGCCTGAAATTGGTCGAAATAGAAGCTTCTGAATAGGAGAAAAAGTCTGTAATAATGGCAATTTTGGTCACATTGAGGCTTTAAAAAGTAGTTATTCAACATGAGGCACATTCCAAATGACATTTTGAATCAATTTTTCTACAGTCCAAAAAATCAATTTTCTGATGAAAAACGATGACCCGTGACCTGTCGAAATTTCCCCAGATGGTCAGAAATGGAAATTTTTTAATGTTTAATTTTTTGACTGCAATTGACTATTCCATGTAAATTATCACTTTTGGAACAAAAACAAGTGTGTTTAGACTCACTTTAATGCCTGAAATTAGTGGAAATAGAAGCTTCTGAATAGGAGAAAAAGTCTGCAATAATGGCAATTTTGGTCACATTGAGGTTTCAAAAAGTAGTTATTCAACATGAGGCACAATCCAAATGACATTTTGAATCAATTTTTCTACAGTCCAAAAAATCAATTTTATGATGAAAAACGATGACCCGTGACCTGTCGAAATTTCTCCAGATGGTCAGAAATCGAAATTTTTATTGTTTAATTTTTTGACTGCAAATGACTATTCCATGTAAATTATCACTTTTGGAACAAAAACAAGTGTGTTTAGAGTCAGTTTAATGCCTGAAATTGGTCGAAAAAGAAGCTTCTGAGTAGGAGAAAATGTCCGTAAAAATGGCAATTTTGGTCACATTGAGGCTTCAAAAAGTAGTTATTCAACATGAGGCACATTCCAAATGACATTTTGAATCAATTTTTCTACAGTCCAGAAAATCTATTTTCTGATGAAAAAGGATGACCCGTGACCTGTCGAAATTTCTCCAGATGGCCAGAAATGGAAATTTTTGAATGTTTACATTTTTTGACTGCAAATGACTATTCCATGTAAATTATCACTTTTGGAACTAAAATAAGTGTGTTTAGAGTCACGTTAATGCCTGAAATTGTTCGAAATAGAAGCTTCTGAATAGGAGAAAAAGTCTGCAATAATGGCAATTTTGGTCACATTGAGGTTTCAAAAAGTAGTTATTCAACATGAGGCACAATCCAAATGACATTTTAAATCAATTTTTTTACAGTCCAAAAAATCAACTTTCTGATGAAAAACGATGACCCGTGACCTGTCGAAATTTCTCCAGATGGTCAGAAATCGAAATTTTTATTGTTTAATTTTTTGACTGCAAATGACTATTCCATGTAAATTATCACTTTTGGAAAAAAAATAAGTGTGTTTAGACTCACTTTAATGCCTGAAATTGGTCGAAATAGAAGCTTCTGAATAGGAGAAAAAGTCTGTAATAATGGCAATTTTGGTCACATTGAGGCTTTAAAAAGTAGTTATTCAACATGAGGCACATTCCAAATGACATTTTGAATACATTTTTCTACAGTCCAAAAAATCTATTTTTTGATGAAAAACGATGACCCGTGACCTGTCGAAATTTCTCCAGATGGTCAGAAATCGAAATTTGTATTGTTTAATTTTTTGACTGCAAATGACTATTCTATGTAAATTATCACTTTTGGAACAAAAACAAGTGTGTTTAGAGTCAGGTAATGCCTCAAATTGGTCGAAAAAGAAGCTTCTGAGTAGGAGAAAATGTCCGTAAAAATGGCAATTTTGGTCACATTGAGGCTTCAAAAAGTAGTTATTCAACATGAGGCACATTCCAAATGACATTTTGAATCAATTTTTCTACAGTCCAGAAAATCTATTTTCTGATGAAAAAGGATGACCCGTGACCTGTCGAAATTTCTCCAGATGGTCAGAAATGGAAATGTTTTAATGTTTAATTTTTTGACTGCAAATGACTATTCCATGTAAATTATCACTTTTGGAACAAAAACAAGTGTTTTTAGAGTCACGTTAATGCCTGAAATTGGTCGAAATAGAAGCTTCTGAATAGGAGAAAAAGTCTGTAATAATGGCAATTTTGGTCACATTGAGGCTTTAAAAAGTAGTAATTCAACATGAGGCACATTCAAAATGACATTTTGAATCAATTTTTCTACAGTCCAAAAAATCAATTTTCTGATGAAAAACGATGACCCGTGACCTGTCGAAATTTCTCCAGATGGTCAGAAATCGAAATTTTTATTGTTTAATTTTTTGACTGCAAATGACTATTCCATGTAAATTATCACTTTTGGAACAAAAACAAGTGTGTTTAGAGTCAGTTTAATGCCTGAAATTGGTCGAAAAAGAAGCTTCTGAGTAGGAGAAAATGTCCGTAAAAATGGCAATTTTAGTCACCTTGAGGCTTCAAAAAGTAGTTATTCAACATGAGGCACATTCCAAATGACATTTTGAATCAATTTTTCTACAGTCCAGAAAATCAATTTTCTGATGAAAAAGGATGACCCGTGACCTGTCGAAATTTCTCCAGATGGTCAAAAATGGAAATGTTTTAATGTTTAATTTTTTGACTGCAAATGACTATTCCATGTAAATTATCACTTTTGGAACTAAAATAAGTGTGTTTAGAGTCACTTTAATGCCTGAAATTGTTCGAAATAGAAGCTTCTGAATAGGAGAAAAAGTCTGCAATAATGGCACTTTTGGTCACATTGAGGTTTCAAAAAGTAGTTATTCAACATGAGGCACAATCCAAATGACATTTTAAATCAATTTTTTTACAGTCCAAAAAATCAATTTTCTGATGAAAAACGATGACCCGTGACCTCTCGAAATTTCTCCAGATGGTCAGAAATCGAAATTTTTATTGTTTAATTTTTTGACTGCAAATGACTATTCCATGTAAATTATCACTTTTGGAAAAAAAATAAGTGTGTTTAGACTCACTTTAATGCCTGAAATTGGTCGAAATAGAAGCTTCTGAATAGGAGAAAAAGTCTGTAATAATGGCAATTTTGGTCACATTGAGGCTTTAAAAAGTAGTTATTCAACATGAGGCACATTCCAAATGACATTTTGAATCAATTTTTCTACAGTCCAAAAAATCAATTTTCTGATGAAAAACGATGACCCGTGACCTGTCGAAATTTCCCCAGAT
Organism: Triturus cristatus; assembly: GCF_964204655.1. Lineage (NCBI taxonomy): Eukaryota > Metazoa > Chordata > Amphibia > Caudata > Salamandridae > Triturus > Triturus cristatus. Next base: position 1,196,617,508 of record NC_140589.1, on the reverse strand, counting down.
GGTCAGAAATGGAAATTTTTTAATGTTTAATTTTTTGACTGCAATTGACTATTCCATGTAAATTATCACTTTTGGAACAAAAACAAGTGTGTTTAGACTCACTTTAATGCCTGAAATTAGTGGAAATAGAAGCTTCTGAATAGGAGAAAAAGTCTGCAATAATGGCAATTTTGGTCACATTGAGGTTTCAAAAAGTAGTTATTCAACATGAGGCACAATCCAAATGACATTTTGAATCAATTTTTCTACAGTCCAAAAAATCAATTTTATGATGAAAAACGATGACCCGTGACCTGTCGAAATTTCTCCAGATGGTCAGAAATCGAAATTTTTATTGTTTAATTTTTTGACTGCAAATGACTATTCCATGTAAATTATCACTTTTGGAACAAAAACAAGTGTGTTTAGAGTCAGTTTAATGCCTGAAATTGGTCGAAAAAGAAGCTTCTGAGTAGGAGAAAATGTCCGTAAAAATGGCAATTTTGGTCACATTGAGGCTTCAAAAAGTAGTTATTCAACATGAGGCACATTCCAAATGACATTTTGAATCAATTTTTCTACAGTCCAGAAAATCTATTTTCTGATGAAAAAGGATGACCCGTGACCTGTCGAAATTTCTCCAGATGGCCAGAAATGGAAATTTTTGAATGTTTACATTTTTTGACTGCAAATGACTATTCCATGTAAATTATCACTTTTGGAACTAAAATAAGTGTGTTTAGAGTCACGTTAATGCCTGAAATTGTTCGAAATAGAAGCTTCTGAATAGGAGAAAAAGTCTGCAATAATGGCAATTTTGGTCACATTGAGGTTTCAAAAAGTAGTTATTCAACATGAGGCACAATCAAAATGACATTTTAAATCAATTTTTTTACAGTCCAAAAAATCTATTTTCTGATGAAAAACGATGACCCGTGACCTGTCGAAATTTCTCCAGATGGTCAGAAATCGAAATTTTTATTGTTTAATTTTTTGACTGCAAATGACTATTCCATGTAAATTATCACTTTTGGAACAAAAATAAGTGTGTTTAGACTAACTTTAATGACTGAAATTGGTCGAAATAAAAGCTTCTGAATAGGAGAAAAAGTCTGTAATAATGGCAATTTTGGTCACATTGAGGCTTTAAAAGGTAGTTATTCAACATGAGGCTCATTCCAAATGACATTTTGAATCAATTTTTCTACAGTCCAAAAAATCAATTTTCTGATGAAAAACGATGACCCGTGACCTGTCGAAATTTCTCCAGATGGTCAGAAATGGAAATTTTTTAATGTTTAATTTTTTGACTGCAATTGACTATTCCATGTAAATTATCACTTTTGGAACAAAAACAAGTGTGTTTAGACTCACTTTAATCCCTGAAATTAGTGGAAATAGAAGCTTCTGAATAGGAGAAAAAGTCTGCAATAATGGCAATTTTGGTCACATTGAGGTTTCAAAAAGTAGTTATTCAACATGAGGCACAATCCAAATGACATTTTGAATCAATTTTTCTACAGTCCAAAAAATCAATTTTCTGATGAAAAACGATGACACGTGACCTGTCGAAATTTCTCCAGATGGTCAGAAATCGAAATTTGTATTGTTTAATTTTTTGACTGCAAATGACTATTCCATGTAAATTATCACTTTTGGAACAAAAACAAGTGTGTTTAGAGTCAGTTTAATGCCTGAAATTGGTCGAAAAAGAAGCTTCTGAGTAGGAGAAAATGTCCGTAAAAATGGCAATTTTAGTCACCTTGAGGCTTCAAAAAGTAGTTATTCAACATGAGGCACATTCCAAATGACATTTTGAATCAATTTTTCTACAGTCCAGAAAATCAATTTTCTGATGAAAAAGGATGACCCGTGACCTGTCGAAATTTCTCCAGATGGTCAAAAATGGAAATGTTTTAATGTTTAATTTTTTGACTGCAAATGACTATTCCATGTAAATTATCACTTTTGGAACTAAAATAAGTGTGTTTAGAGTCACTTTAATGCCTGAAATTGTTCGAAATAGAAGCTTCTGAATAGGAGAAAAAGTCTGCAATAATGGCACTTTTGGTCACATTGAGGTTTCAAAAAGTAGTTATTCAACATGAGGCACAATCCAAATGACATTTTAAATCAATTTTTTTACAGTCCAAAAAATCAACTTTCTGATGAAAAACGATGACCCGTGACCTGTCGAAATTTCTCCAGATGGTCAGAAATCGAAATTTTTATTGTTTAATTTTTTGACTGCAAATGACTATTCCATGTAAATTATCACTTTTGGAAAAAAAATAAGTGTGTTTAGACTCACTTTAATGCCTGAAATTGGTCGAAATAGAAGCTTCTGAATAGGAGAAAAAGTCTGTAATAATGGCAATTTTGGTCACATTGAGGCTTTAAAAAGTAGTTATTCAACATGAGGCACATTCCAAATGACATTTTGAATACATTTTTCTACAGTCCAAAAAATCTATTTTTTGATGAAAAACGATGACCCGTGACCTGTCGAAATTTCTCCAGATGGTCAGAAATCGAAATTTGTATTGTTTAATTTTTTGACTGCAAATGACTATTCTATGTAAATTATCACTTTTGGAACAAAAACAAGTGTGTTTAGAGTCAGGTAATGCCTCAAATTGGTCGAAAAAGAAGCTTCTGAGTAGGAGAAAATGTCCGTAAAAATGGCAATTTTGGTCACATTGAGGCTTCAAAAAGTAGTTATTCAACATGAGGCACATTCCAAATGACATTTTGAATCAATTTTTCTACAGTCCAGAAAATCTATTTTCTGATGAAAAAGGATGACCCGTGACCTGTCGAAATTTCTCCAGATGGTCAGAAATGGAAATGTTTTAATGTTTAATTTTTTGACTGCAAATGACTATTCCATGTAAATTATCACTTTTGGAACAAAAACAAGTGTTTTTAGAGTCACGTTAATGCCTGAAATTGGTCGAAATAGAAGCTTCTGAATTTGAGAAAAAGTCTGTAATAATGGCAATTTTGGTCACATTGAGGCTTTAAAAAGTAGTAATTCAACATGAGGCACATTCAAAATGACATTTTGAATCAATTTTTCTACAGTCCAAAAAATCAATTTTCTGATGAAAAACGATGACCCGTGACCTGTCGAAATTTCTCCAGATGGTCAGAAATCGAAATTTTTATTGTTTAATTTTTTGACTGCAAATGACTATTCCATGTAAATTATCACTTTTGGAACAAAAACAAGTGTGTTTAGAGTCAGTTTAATGCCTGAAATTGGTCGAAAAAGAAGCTTCTGAGTAGGAGAAAATGTCCGTAAAAATGGCAATTTTAGTCACCTTGAGGCTTCAAAAAGTAGTTATTCAACATGAGGCACATTCCAAATGACATTTTGAATCAATTTTTCTACAGTCCAGAAAATCAATTTTCTGATGAAAAAGGATGACCCGTGACCTGTCGAAATTTCTCCAGATGGTCAAAAATGGAAATGTTTAAATGTTTAATTTTTTGACTGCAAATGACTATTCCATGTAAATTATCACTTTTGGAACTAAAATAAGTGTGTTTAGAGTCACTTTAATGCCTGAAATTGTTCGAAATAGAAGCTTCTGAATAGGAGAAAAAGTCTGCAATAATGGCACTTTTGGTCACATTGAGGTTTCAAAAAGTAGTTATTCAACATGAGGCACAATCCAAATGACATTTTAAATCAATTTTTTTACAGTCCAAAAAATCAATTTTCTGATGAAAAACGATGACCCGTGACCTCTCGAAATTTCTCCAGATGGTCAGAAATCGAAATTTTTATTGTTTAATTTTTTGACTGCAAATGACTATTCCATGTAAATTATCACTTTTGGAAAAAAAATAAGTGTGTTTAGACTCACTTTAATGCCTGAAATTGGTCGAAATAGAAGCTTCTGAATAGGAGAAAAAGTCTGTAATAATGGCAATTTTGGTCACATTGAGGCTTTAAAAAGTAGTTATTCAACATGAGGCACATTCCAAATGACATTTTGAATCAATTTTTCTACAGTCCAAAAAATCAATTTTCTGATGAAAAACGATGACCCGTGACCTGTCGAAATTTCCCCAGATGGTCAGAAATGGAAATTTTTTAATGTTTAATTTTTTGACTGCAATTGACTATTCCATGTAAATTATCACTTTTGGAACAAAAACAAGTGTGTTTAGACTCACTTTAATGCCTGAAATTAGTGGAAATAGAAGCTTCTGAATAGGAGAAAAAGTCTGCAATAATGGCAATTTTGGTCACATTGAGGTTTCAAAAAGTAGTTATTCAACATGAGGCACAATCCAAATGACATTTTGAATCAATTTTTCTACAGTCCAAAAAATCAATTTATGATGAAAAACGATGACCCGTGACCTGTCGAAATTTCTCCAGATGGTCAGAAATCGAAATTTTTATTGTTTAATTTTTTGACTGCAAATGACTATTCCATGTAAATTATCACTTTTGGAACAAAAACAAGTGTGTTTAGAGTCAGTTTAATGCCTGAAATTGGTCGAAAAAGAAGCTTCTGAGTAGGAGAAAATGTCCGTAAAAATGGCAATTTTGGTCACATTGAGGCTTCAAAAAGTAGTTATTCAACATGAGGCACATTCCAAATGACATTTTGAATCAATTTTTCTACAGTCCAGAAAATCTATTTTCTGATGAAAAAGGATGACCCGTGACCTGTCGAAATTTCTCCAGATGGCCAGAAATGGAAATTTTTGAATGTTTACATTTTTTGACTGCAAATGACTATTCCATGTAAATTATCACTTTTGGAACTAAAATAAGTGTGTTTAGAGTCACGTTAATGCCTGAAATTGTTCGAAATAGAAGCTTCTGAATAGGAGAAAAAGTCTGCAATAATGGCAATTTTGGTCACATTGAGGTTTCAAAAAGTAGTTATTCAACATGAGGCACAATCAAAATGACATTTTAAATCAATTTTTTTACAGTCCAAAAAATCTATTTTCTGATGAAAAACGATGACCCGTGACCTGTCGAAATTTCTCCAGATGGTCAGAAATCGAAATTTTTATTGTTTAATTTTTTGACTGCAAATGACTATTCCATGTAAATTATCACTTTTGGAACAAAAATAAGTGTGTTTAGACTAACTTTAATGACTGAAATTGGTCGAAATAAAAGCTTCTGAATAGGAGAAAAAGTCTGTAATAATGGCAATTTTGGTCACATTGAGGCTTTAAAAGGTAGTTATTCAACATGAGGCTCATTCCAAATGACATTTTGAATCAATTTTTCTACAGTCCAAAAAATCAATTTTCTGATGAAAAACGATGACCCGTGACCTGTCGAAATTTCTCCAGATGGTCAGAAATGGAAATTTTTTAATGTTTAATTTTTTGACTGCAATTGACTATTCCATGTAAATTATCACTTTTGGAACAAAAACAAGTGTGTTTAGACTCACTTTAATCCCTGAAATTAGTGGAAATAGAAGCTTCTGAATAGGAGAAAAAGTCTGCAATAATGGCAATTTTGGTCACATTGAGGTTTCAAAAAGTAGTTATTCAACATGAGGCACAATCCAAATGACATTTTGAATCAATTTTTCTACAGTCCAAAAAATCAATTTTCTGATGAAAAACGATGACACGTGACCTGTCGAAATTTCTCCAGATGGTCAGAAATCGAAATTTGTATTGTTTAATTTTTTGACTGCAAATGACTATTCCATGTAAATTATCACTTTTGGAACAAAAACAAGTGTGTTTAGAGTCAGTTTAATGCCTGAAATTGGTCGAAAAAGAAGCTTCTGAGTAGGAGAAAATGTCCGTAAAAATGGCAATTTTGGTCACATTGAGGCTTCAAAAAGTAGTTATTCAACATGAGGCACATTCCAAATGACATTTTGAATCAATTTTTCTACAGTCCAGAAAATCTATTTTCTGATGAAAAAGGATGACCCGTGACCTGTCGAAATTTCTCCAGATGGTCAGCAATGGAAATGTTTTAATGTTTAATTTTTTGACTGCAAATGACTATTCCATGTAAATTATCACTTTTGGAACAAAAACAAGTGTGTTTAGACTCACTTTAATGCCTGAAATTAGTGGAAATAGAAGCTTCTGAATAGGAGAAAAAGTCTGCAATAATGGCAATTTTGGTCACATTGAGGTTTCAAAAAGTAGTTATTCAACATGAGGCACAATCCAAATGACATTTTGAATCAATTTTTCTACAGTCCAAAAAATCAATTTTCTGATGAAAAACGATGACCCGTGACCTGTCGAAATTTCTCCAGATGGTCAGAAATCGAAATTTGTATTGTTTAATTTTTTGACTGCAAATGACTATTCCATGTAAATTATCACTTTCGGAACAAAAATAAGTGTGTTTAGACTCACTTTAATGACTGAAATTGGTCGAAATAGAAGCTTCTGAATAGGAGAAAAAGTCTGTAATAATGGCAATTTTGGTCACATTGAGGCTTTAAAAAGTAGTTATTCAACATGAGGCACATTCCAAATGACATTTTGAATCAATTTTTCTACAGTCCTAAAAATCAATTTTCTGATGAAAAACATGACCTATGACCTGTCGAAATTTCTCCAGATGGCCAGAAATGGAAATTTTTTAATGTTTAAATTTTTTGACTGCAAATGACTATTCCATGTAAATTATCACTTTTGGAACTAAAATAAGTGTGTTTAGAGTCACGTTAATGCCTGAAATTGTTAGAAATAGAAGCTTCTGAATAGGAGAAAAAGTCTGCAATAATGGCAATTTTGGTCACATTGAGGTTTCAAAAAGTAGTTATTCAACATGAGGCACAATCCAAATGACATTTTAAATCAATTTTTTTACAGTCCAAAAAATCAATTTTCTGATGAAAAACGATGACCCGTGACCTGTCGAAATTTCTCCAGATGGTCAGAAATCGAAATTTATATTGTTTAATTTTTTGACTGCAAATGACTATTCCATGTAAATTATCACTTTTGGAACAAAAATAAGTGTGTTTAGACTCACTTTAATGACTGAAATTGGTCGAAATAGAAGCTTCTGAATAGGAGAAAAAGTCTGTAATAATGGCAATTTTGGTCACATTGAGGCTTTAAAAAGTAGTTATTCAACATGAGGCACATTCCAAATGACATTTTGAATCAATTTTTCTACAGTCCAAAAAATCAATTTTCTGATGAAAAACGATGACCCGTGACCTGTCGAAATTTCCCCAGATGGTCAGAAATGGAAAGTTTTTAATGTTTAATTTTTTGACTGCAATTGACTATTCCATGTAAATTATCACTTTTGGAGCAAAAATAAGTGTGTTTAGACTCACTTTAATGCCTGAAATTAGTGGAAATAGAAGCTTCTGAATAGGAGAAAAAGTCTGCAATAATGGCAATTTTGGTCACATTGAGGTTTCAAAAAGTAGTTATTCAACATGAGGCACAATCCAAATGACATTTTGAATCAATTTTTCTACAGTCCAAAAAATCAATTTTCTGATGAAAAACATGACCTATGACCTGTCGAAATTTCTCCAGATGGCCAGAAATGGAAATTTTTTAATGTTTACATTTTTTGACTGCAAATGACTATTCCATGTAAATTATCACTTTTGGAACTAAAATAAGTGTGTTTAGAGTCACGTTAATGCCTGAAATTGTTCGAAATAGAAGCTTCTGAATAGGAGAAAAAGTCTGCAATAATGGCAATTTTGGTCACATTGAGGTTTCAAAAAGTAGTTATTCAACATGAGGCACAATCCAAATGACATTTTAAATCAATTTTTTTACAGTCCAAAAAATCAATTTTCTGATGAAAAACGATGACCCGTGACCTGTCGAAATTTCTCCAGATGGTCAGAAATCGAAATTTATATTGTTTAATTTTTTGACTGCAAATGACTATTCCATGTAAATTATCACTTTTGGAACAAAAATAAGTGTGTTTAGACTCACTTTAATGACTGAAATTGGTCGAAATAGAAGCTTCTGAATAGGAGAAAAAGTCTGTAATAATGGCAATTTTGGTCACATTGAGGCTTTAAAAAGTAGTTATTCAACATGAGGCACATTCCAAATGACATTTTGAATCAATTTTTTTACAGTCCAAAAAATCAATTTTCTGATGAAAAACGATGACCAGTGACCTGTCGAAATTTCCCCAGATGGTCAGAAATGGAAATTTTTTAATGTTTAATTTTTTGACTGCAATTGACTATTCCATGTAAATTATCACTTTTGGAACAAAAACAAGTGTGTTTAGACTCACTTTAATGCCTGAAATTAGTGGAAATAGAAGCTTCTGAATAGGAGAAAAAGTCTGCAATAATGGCAATTTTGGTCACATTGAGGTTTCAAAAAGTAGTTATTCAACATGAGGCACAATCCAAATGACATTTTGAATCAATTTTTCTACAGTCCAAAAAATCAATTTTCTGATGAAAAACGATGACCCGTGACCTGTCGAAATTTCTCCAGATGGTCAGAAATCGAAATTTTTATTGTTTAATTTTTTGACTGCAAATGACTATTCCATGTAAATTATCACTTTTGGAACAAAAAAAAGTGTGTTTAGAGTCAGTTTAATGCCTGAAATTGGTCGAAAAAGAAGCTTCTGAGTAGGAGAAAATGTCCGTAAAAATGGCAATTTTGGTCACATTGAGGCTTCAAAAAGTAGTTATTCAACATGAGGCACATTCCAAATGACATTTTGAATCAATTTTTCTACAGTCCAGAAAATCAATTTTCTGATGAAAAAGGATGACCCGTGACCTGTCGAAATTTCTCCAGATGGTCAGAAATGGAAATGTTTTAATGTTTAATTTTTTGACTGCAAATGACTATTCCATGTAAATTATCACTTTTGGAACTAAAATAAGTGTGTTTAGAGTCACTTTAATGCCTGAAATTGTTCGAAATAGAAGCTTCTGAATAGGAGAAAAAGTCTGCAATAATGGCACTTTTGGTCACATTGAGGTTTCAAAAAGTAGTTATTCAACATGAGGCACAATCCAAATGACATTTTAAATCAATTTTTTTACAGTCCAAAAAATCAATTTTCTGATGAAAAACGATGACCCGTGACCTGTCGAAATTTCTCCAGATGGTCAGAAATCGAAATTTTTATTGTTTAATTTTTTGACTGCAAATGACTATTCCATGTAAATTATCACTTTTGGAACAAAAAAAAGTGTGTTTAGACTCACTTTAATGCCTGAAATTGGTCGAAATAGAAGCTTCTGAATAGGAGAAAAAGTCTGTAATAATGGCAATTTTGGTCACATTGAGGCTTTAAAAAGTAGTTATTCAACATGAGGCACATTCCAAATGACATTTTGAATAAATTTTTCTACAGTCCAAAAAATCTATTTTTTGATGAAAAACGATGACCCGTGACCTGTCGAAATTTCTCCAGATGGTCAGAAATCGAAATTTGTATTGTTTAATTTTTTGACTGCAAATGACTATTCCATGTAAATTATCACTTATGGAACAAAAACAAGTGTGTTTAGAGTCAGTTTAATGCCTGAAATTGGTCGAAAAAAAAGCTTCTGAGTAGGAGAAAATGTCCGTAAAAATGGCAATTTTGGTCACATTGAGGCTTCAAAAAGTAGTTATTCAACATGAGGCACATTCCAAATGACATTTTGAATCAATTTTTCTACAGTCCAGAAAATCTATTTTCTGATGAAAAAGGATGACCCGTGACCTGTCGAAATTTCTCCAGATGGTCAGAAATGGAAATGTTTTAATGTTTAATTTTTTGACTGCAAATGACTATTCCATGTAAATTATCACTTTTGGAACAAAAACAAGTGTTTTTAGAGTCAGTTTAATGCCTGAAATTGGTCGAAAAAGAAGCTTCTGAGTAGGAGAAAATGTCCGTAAAAATGGCAATTTTGGTCACCTTGAGGCTTCAAAAAGTAGTTATTCAACATGAGGCACATTCCAAATGACATTTTGAATCAATTTTTCTACAGTCCAGAAAATCAATTTTCTGATGAAAAAGGATGACCCGTGACCTGTCGAAATTTCTCCAGATGGTCAAAAATGGAAATGTTTTAATGTTTAATTTTTTGACTGCAAATGACTATTCCATGTAAATTATCACTTTTGGAACTAAAATAAGTGTGTTTAGAGTCACTTTAATGCCTGAAATTGTTCGAAATAGAAGCTTCTGAATAGGAGAAAAAGTCTGCAATAATGGCACTTTTGGTCACATTGAGGTTTCAAAAAGTAGTTATTCAACATGAGGCACAATCCAAATGACATTTTAAATCAATTTTTTTACAGTCCAAAAAATCAATTTTCTGATGAAAAACGATGACCCGTGACCTGTCGAAATTTCTCCAGATGGTCAGAAATCGAAATTTTTATTGTTTATTTTTTGACTGCAAATGACTATTCCATGTAAATGATCACTTTTGGAACAAAAATAAGTGTGTTTAGACTCACTTTAATGACTGAAATTGGTCGAAATAGAAGCTTCTGAATAGGAGAAAAAGTCTGTAATAATGGCAATTTTGGTCACATTGAGGCTTTAAAAAGTAGTTATTCAACATGAGGCACATTCCAAATGACATTTTGAATCAATTTTTCTACAGTCCAAAAAATCAATTTTCTGATGAAAAACGATGACCCGTGACCTGTCGAAATTTCTCCAGATGGTCAGAAATCGAAATTTGTATTGTTTAATTTTTTGACTGCAAATGACTATTCCATGTAAATTATCACTTTTGGAACAAAAACAAGTGTGTTTAGAGTCAGTTTAATGCCTGAAATTGGTCGAAAAAGAAGCTTCTGAGTAGGAGAAAATGTCCGTAAAAATGGCAATTTTGGTCACATTGAGGCTTCAAAAAGTAGTTATTCAACATGAGGCACATTCCAAATGACATTTTGAATCAATTTTTCTACAGTCCAGAAAATCTATTTTCTGATGAAAAAGGATGACCCGTGACCTGTCGAAATTTCTCCAGATGGTCAAAAATGGAAATGTTTTAATGTTTAATTTTTTGACTGCAAATGACTATTCCATGTAAATTATCACTTTTGGAACTAAAATAAGTGTGTTTAGAGTCACTTTAATGCCTGAAATTGTTCGAAATAGAAGCTTCTGAATAGGAGAAAAAGTCTGCAATAATGGCACTTTTGGTCACATTGAGGTTTCAAAAAGTAGTTATTCAACATGAGGCACAATCCAAATGACATTTTAAATCAATTTTTTTACAGTCCAAAAAATCAATTTTCTGATGAAAAACGATGACCCGTGACCTGTCGAAATTTCTCCAGATGGTCAGCAATGGAAATGTTTTAATGTTTAATTTTTTGACTGCAAATGACTATTCCATGTAAATTATCACTTTTGGAACAAAAACAAGTGTGTTTAGACTCACTTTAATGCCTGAAATTAGTGGAAATAGAAGCTTCTGAATAGGAGAAAAAGTCTGCAATAATGGCAATTTTGGTCACATTGAGGTTTCAAAAAGTAGTTATTCAACATGAGGCACAATCCAAATGACATTTTGAATCAATTTTTCTACAGTCCAAAAAATCAATTTTCTGATGAAAAACGATGACACGTGACCTGTCGAAATTTCTCCAGATGGTCAGAAATCGAAATTTGTATTGTTTAATTTTTTGACTGCAAATGACTATTCCATGTAAATTATCACTTTTGGAACAAAAACAAGTGTGTTTAGAGTCAGTTTAATGCCTGAAATTGGTCGAAAAAGAAGCTTCTGAGTAGGAGAAAATGTCCGTAAAAATGGCAATTTTGGTCACATTGAGGCTTCAAAAAGTAGTTATTCAACATGAGGCACATTCCAAATGACATTTTGAATCAATTTTTCTACAGTCCAGAAAATCTATTTTCTGATGAAAAAGGATGACCCGTGACCTGTCGAAATTTCTCCAGATGGTCAGCAATGGAAATGTTTTAATGTTTAATTTTTTGACTGCAAATGACTATTCCATGTAAATTATCACTTTTGGAACAAAAACAAGTGTGTTTAGACTCACTTTAATGCCTGAAATTAGTGGAAATAGAAGCTTCTGAATAGGAGAAAAAGTCTGCAATAATGGCAATTTTGGTCACATTGAGGTTTCAAAAAGTAGTTATTCAACATGAGGCACATTCCAAATGACATTTTGAATCAATTTTTCTACAGTCCTAAAAATCAATTTTCTGATGAAAAACATGACCTATGACCTGTCGAAATTTCTCCAGATGGCCAGAAATGGAAATTTTTTAATGTTTAAATTTTTTGACTGCAAATGACTATTCCATGTAAATTATCACTTTTGGAACTAAAATAAGTGTGTTTAGAGTCACGTTAATGCCTGAAATTGTTAGAAATAGAAGCTTCTGAATAGGAGAAAAAGTCTGCAATAATGGCAATTTTGGTCACATTGAGGTTTCAAAAAGTAGTTATTCAACATGAGGCACAATCCAAATGACATTTTAAATCAATTTTTTTACAGTCCAAAAAATCAATTTTCTGATGAAAAACGATGACCCGTGACCTGTCGAAATTTCTCCAGATGGTCAGAAATCGAAATTTATATTGTTTAATTTTTTGACTGCAAATGACTATTCCATGTAAATTATCACTTTTGGAACAAAAATAAGTGTGTTTAGACTCACTTTAATGACTGAAATTGGTCGAAATAGAAGCTTCTGAATAGGAGAAAAAGTCTGTAATAATGGCAATTTTGGTCACATTGAGGCTTTAAAAAGTAGTTATTCAACATGAGGCACATTCCAAATGACATTTTGAATCAATTTTTCTACAGTCCAAAAAATCAATTTTCTGATGAAAAACGATGACCCGTGACCTGTCGAAATTTCCCCAGATGGTCAGAAATGGAAATTTTTTAATGTTTAATTTTTTGACTGCAATTGACTATTCCATGTAAATTATCACTTTTGGAACAAAAATAAGTGTGTTTAGACTCACTTTAATGCCTGAAATTAGTGGAAATAGAAGCTTCTGAATAGGAGAAAAAGTCTGCAATAATGGCAATTTTGGTCACATTGAGGTTTCAAAAAGTAGTTATTCAACATGAGGCACAATCCAAATGACATTTTGAATCAATTTTTCTACAGTCCAAAAAATCAATTTTCTGATGAAAAACATGACCTATGACCTGTCGAAATTTCTCCAGATGGCCAGAAATGGAAATTTTTTAATGTTTACATTTTTTGACTGCAAATGACTATTCCATGTAAATTATCACTTTTGGAACTAAAATAAGTGTGTTTAGAGTCACGTTAATGCCTGAAATTGTTCGAAATAGAAGCTTCTGAATAGGAGAAAAAGTCTGCAATAATGGCAATTTTGGTCACATTGAGGTTTCAAAAAGTAGTTATTCAACATGAGGCACAATCCAAATGACATTTTAAATCAATTTTTTTACAGTCCAAAAAATCAATTTTCTGATGAAAAACGATGACCCGTGACCTGTCGAAATTTCTCCAGATGGTCAGAAATCGAAATTTATATTGTTTAATTTTTTGACTGCAAATGACTATTCCATGTAAATTATCACTTTTGGAACAAAAATAAGTGTGTTTAGACTCACTTTAATGACTGAAATTGGTCGAAATAGAAGCTTCTGAATAGGAGAAAAAGTCTGTAATAATGGCAATTTTGGTCACATTGAGGCTTTAAAAAGTAGTTATTCAACATGAGGCACATTCCAAATGACATTTTGAATCAATTTTTCTACAGTTCAAAAAATCAATTTTCTGATGAAAAACGATGACCAGTGACCTGTCGAAATTTCCCCAGATGGTCAGAAATGGAAATTTTTTAATGTTTAATTTTTTGACTGCAATTGACTATTCCATGTAAATTATCACTTTTGGAACAAAAACAAGTGTGTTTAGACTCACTTTAATGCCTGAAATTAGTGGAAATAGAAGCTTCTGAATAGGAGAAAAAGTCTGCAATAATGGCAATTTTGGTCACATTGAGGTTTCAAAAAGTAGTTATTCAACATGAGGCACAATCCAAATGACATTTTGAATCAATTTTTCTACAGTCCAAAAAATCAATTTTCTGATGAAAAACGATGACCCGTGACCTGTCGAAATTTCCCCAGATGGTCAGAAATGGAAATTTTTTAATGTTTAATTTTTTGACTGCAATTGACTATTCCATGTAAATTATCACTTTTGGAACAAAAACAAGTGTGTTTAGACTCACTTTAATGCCTGAAATTAGTGGAAATAGAAGCTTCTGAGTAGGAGAAAATGTCCGTAAAAATGGCAATTTTGGTCACATTGAGGCTTCAAAAAGTAGTTATTCAACATGAGGCACAATCCAAATGACATTTTGAATCAATTTTTCTACAGTCCAGAAAATCTATTTTCTGATGAAAAAGGATGACCCGTGACCTGTCAAAATTTCTCCAGATGGTCAGAAATGGAAATGTTTTAATGTTTAATTTTTTGACTGCAAATGACTATTCCATGTAAATTATCACTTTTGGAACAAAAACAAGTGTTTTTAGAGTCACGTTAATGCCTGAAATTGGTCGAAATAGAAGCTTCTGAATAGGAGAAAAAGTCTGTAATAATGGCAATTTTGGTCACATTGAGGCTTTAAAAAGTAGTTATTCAACATGAGGCACATTCAAAATGACATTTTGAATCAATTTTTCTACAGTCCAAAAAATCAATTTTCTGATGAAAAACGATGACCCGTGACCTGTCGAAATTTCTCCAGATGGTCAGAAATCGAAATTTTTATTGTTTAATTTTTTGACTGCAAATGACTATTCCATGTAAATTATCACTTTTGGAACAAAAAAAAGTGTGTTTAGAGTCAGTTTAATGCCTGAAATTGGTCGAAAAAGAAGCTTCTGAGTAGGAGAAAATGTCCGTAAAAATGGCAATTTTGGTCACCTTGAGGCTTCAAAAAGTAGTTATTCAACATGAGGCACATTCCAAATGACATTTTGAATCAATTTTTCTACAGTCCAGAAAATCAATTTTCTGATGAAAAAGGATGACCCGTGACCTGTCGAAATTTCTCCAGATGGTCAAAAATGGAAATGTTTTAATGTTTAATTTTTTGACTGCAAATGACTATTCCATGTAAATTATCACTTTTGGAACTAAAATAAGTGTGTTTAGAGTCACTTTAATGCCTGAAATTGTTCGAAATAGAAGCTTCTGAATAGGAGAAAAAGTCTGCAATAATGGCACTTTTGGTCACATTGAGGTTTCAAAAAGTAGTTATTCAACATGAGGCACAATCCAAATGACATTTTAAATCAATTTTTTTACAGTCCAAAAAATCAATTTTCTGATGAAAAACGATGACCCGTGACCTGTCGAAATTTCTCCAGATGGTCAGAAATCGAAATTTTTATTGTTTAATTTTTTGACTGCAAATGACTATTCCATGTAAATTATCACTTTTGGAACAAAAAAAAGTGTGTTTAGACTCACTTTAATGCCTGAAATTGGTCGAAATAGAAGCTTCTGAATAGGAGAAAAAGTCTGTAATAATGGCAATTTTGGTCACATTGAGGCTTTAAAAAGTAGTTATTCAACATGAGGCACATTCCAAATGACATTTTGAATAAATTTTTCTACAGTCCAAAAAATCTATTTTTTGATGAAAAACGATGACCCGTGACCTGTCGAAATTTCTCCAGATGGTCAGAAATCGAAATTTGTATTGTTTAATTTTTTGACTGCAAATGACTATTCCATGTAAATTATCACTTTTGGAACAAAAACAAGTGTGTTTAGAGTCAGTTTAATGCCTGAAATTGGTCGAAAAAAAAGCTTCTGAGTAGGAGAAAATGTCCGTAAAAATGGCAATTTTGGTCACATTGAGGCTTCAAAAAGTAGTTATTCAACATGAGGCACATTCCAAATGACATTTTGAATCAATTTTTCTACAGTCCAGAAAATCTATTTTCTGATGAAAAAGGATGACCCGTGACCTGTCGAAATTTCTCCAGATGGTCAGAAATGGAAATGTTTTAATGTTTAATTTTTTGACTGCAAATGACTATTCCATGTAAATTATCACTTTTGGAACAAAAACAAGTGTTTTTAGAGTCAGTTTAATGCCTGAAATTGGTCGAAAAAGAAGCTTCTGAGTAGGAGAAAATGTCCGTAAAAATGGCAATTTTGGTCACCTTGAGGCTTCAAAAAGTAGTTATTCAACATGAGGCACATTCCAAATGACATTTTGAATCAATTTTTCTACAGTCCAGAAAATCAATTTTCTGATGAAAAAGGATGACCCGTGACCTGTCGAAATTTCTCCAGATGGTCAAAAATGGAAATGTTTTAATGTTTAATTTTTTGACTGCAAATGACTATTCCATGTAAATTATCACTTTTGGAACTAAAATAAGTGTGTTTAGAGTCACTTTAATGCCTGAAATTGTTCGAAATAGAAGCTTCTGAATAGGAGAAAAAGTCTGCAATAATGGCACTTTTGGTCACATTGAGGTTTCAAAAAGTAGTTATTCAACATGAGGCACAATCCAAATGACATTTTAAATCAATTTTTTTACAGTCCAAAAAATCAATTTTCTGATGAAAAACGATGACCCGTGACCTGTCGAAATTTCTCCAGATGGTCAGAAATCGAAATTTTTATTGTTTATTTTTTGACTGCAAATGACTATTCCATGTAAATTATCACTTTTGGAACAAAAATAAGTGTGTTTAGACTCACTTTAATGACTGAAATTGGTCGAAATAGAAGCTTCTGAATAGGAGAAAAAGTCTGTAATAATGGCAATTTTGGTCACATTGAGGCTTTAAAAAGTAGTTATTCAACATGAGGCACATTCCAAATGACATTTTGAATCAATTTTTCTACAGTCCAAAAAATCAATTTTCTGATGAAAAACGATGACCCGTGACCTGTCGAAATTTCTCCAGATGGTCAGAAATCGAAATTTGTATTGTTTAATTTTTTGACTGCAAATGACTATTCCATGTAAATTATCACTTTTGGAACAAAAACAAGTGTGTTTAGAGTCAGTTTAATGCCTGAAATTGGTCGAAAAAGAAGCTTCTGAGTAGGAGAAAATGTCCGTAAAAATGGCAATTTTGGTCACATTGAGGCTTCAAAAAGTAGTTATTCAACATGAGGCACATTCCAAATGACATTTTGAATCAATTTTTCTACAGTCCAGAAAATCTATTTTCTGATGAAAAAGGATGACCCGTGACCTGTCGAAATTTCTCCAGATGGTCAAAAATGGAAATGTTTTAATGTTTAATTTTTTGACTGCAAATGACTATTCCATGTAAATTATCACTTTTGGAACTAAAATAAGTGTGTTTAGAGTCACTTTAATGCCTGAAATTGTTCGAAATAGAAGCTTCTGAATAGGAGAAAAAGTCTGCAATAATGGCACTTTTGGTCACATTGAGGTTTCAAAAAGTAGTTATTCAACATGAGGCACAATCCAAATGACATTTTAAATCAATTTTTTTACAGTCCAAAAAATCAATTTTCTGATGAAAAACGATGACCCGTGACCTGTCGAAATTTCTCCAGATGGTCAGAAATCGAAATTTTTATTGTTTAATTTTTTGACTGCAAATGACTATTCCATGTAAATTATCACTTTTGGAACAAAAATAAGTGTGTTTAGACTCACTTTAATGCCTGAAATTGGTCGAAATAGAAGCTTCTGAATAGGAGAAAAAGTCTGTAATAATGGCAATTTTGGTCACATTGAGGCTTTAAAAAGTAGTTATTCAACATGAGGCACATTCCAAATGACATTTTGAATAAATTTTTCTACAGTCCAAAAAATCTATTTTTTGATGAAAAACGATGACCCGTGACCTGTCGAAATTTCTCCTGATGGTCAGAAATCGAAATTTGTATTGTTTAATTTTTTGACTGCAAATGACTATTCCATGTAAATTATCACTTTTGGAACAAAAACAAGTGTGTTTAGAGTCAGTTTAATGCCTGAAATTGGTCGAAAAAGAAGCTTCTGAGAAGGAGAAAATGTCCGTAAAAATGGCAATTTTGGTCACATTGAGGCTTCAAAAAGTAGTTATTCAACATGAGGCACATTCCAAATGACATTTTGAATCAATTTTTCTACAGTCCAGAAAATCTATTTTCTGATGAAAAAGGATGACCCGTGACCTGTCGAAATTTCTCCAGATGGTCAGAAATGGAAATGTTTTAATGTTTAATTTTTTGACTGCAAATGACTATTCCATGTGAATTATCACTTTTGGAACAAAAACAAGTGTTTTTAGAGTCAGTTTAATGCCTGAAATTGGTCGAAAAAGAAGCTTCTGAGTAGGAGAAAATGTCCGTAAAAATGGCAATTTTGGTCACCTTGAGGCTTCAAAAAGTAGTTATTCAACATGAGGCACATTCCAAATGACATTTTGAATCAATTTTTCTACAGTCCAGAAAATCAATTTTCTGATGAAAAAGGATGACCCGTGACCTGTCGAAATTTCTCCAGATGGTCAAAAATGGAAATGTTTTAATGTTTAATTTTTTGACTGCAAATGACTATTCCATGTAAATTATCACTTTTGGAACTAAAATAAGTGTGTTTAGAGTCACTTTAATGCCTTGAATTGTTCGAAATAGAAGCTTCTGAATAGGAGAAAAAGTCTGCAATAATGGCACTTTTGGTCACATTGAGGTTTCAAAAAGTAGTTATTCAACATGAGGCACAATCCAAATGACATTTTAAATCAATTTTTTTACAGTCCAAAAAATCAATTTTCTGATGAAAAACGATGACCCGTGACCTGTCGAAATTTCTCCAGATGGTCAGAAATCGAAATTTTTATTGTTTATTTTTTGACTGCAAATGACTATTCCATGTAAATTATCACTTTTGGAACAAAAATAAGTGTGTTTAGACTCACTTTAATGACTGAAATTGGTCGAAATAGAAGCTTCTGAATAGGAGAAAAAGTCTGTAATAATGGCAATTTTGGTCACATTGAGGCTTTAAAAAGTAGTTATTCAACATGAGGCACATTCCAAATGTCATTTTGAATAAATTTTTCTACAGTCCAGAAAATCTATTTTTTGATGAAAAACGATGACCCGTGACCTGTCGAAATTTCTCCAGATGGTCAGAAATGGAAATTTTTTAATGTTTAATTTTTTGACTGCAATTGACTATTCCATGTAAATTATCACTTTTGGAACAAAAAAAAGTGTGTTTAGACTCACTTTAATGCCTGAAATTAGTCGAAATAGAAGCTTCTGAGTAGGAGAAAATGTCCGTAAAAATGGCAATTTTGGTCACATTGAGGCTTCAAAAAGTAGTTCTTCAACATGAGGCACATTCCAAATGACATTTTGAATCAATTTTTCTACAGTCCAGAAATCAATTTTCTGATGAAAAAGGATGACCCGTGACCTGTCGAAATTTCTCCAGATGGTCAGAAATGGAAATGTTTTAATGTTTAATTTTTTGACTGCAAATGACTATTCCATATAAATTATCACTTTTGGAACAAAAACAAGTGTTTTTAGAGTCACGTTAATGCCTGAAATTGGTCGAAATAGAAGCTTCTGAATAGGAGAAAAAGTCTGTAATAATGGCAATTTTGGTCACATCGAGGCTTTAAAAAGTAGTTATTCAACATGAGGCACATTCAAAATGACATTTTGAATCAATTTTTCTACAGTCCAAAAATCAATTTTCTGATGAAAAACGATGACCCGTGACCTGTCGAAATTTCTCCAGATGGTCAGAAATCGAAATTTTTATTGTTTAATTTTTTGACTGCAAATGACTATTCCATGTAAATTATCACTTTTGGAACAAAAACAAGTGTGTTTAGAGTCAGTTTAATGCCTGAAATTGGTCGAAAAAGAAGCTTCTGAGTAGGAGAAAATGTCCATAAAAATGGCAATTTTGGTCACCTTGAGGCTTCAAAAAGTAGTTATTCAACATGGGCCACATTCCAAATGACATTTTGAATCAATTTTTCTACAGTCCAGAAAATCAATTTTCTGATGAAAAAGGATGACCCGTGACCTGTCGAAATTTCTCCAGATGGTCAAAAATGGAAATGTTTTAATGTTTAATTTTTTGACTGCAAATGACTATTCCATGTAAATTATCACTTTTGGAACTAAAATAAGTGTGTTTAGAGTCACTTTAATGCCTGAAATTGTTCGAAATAGAAGCTTCTGAATAGGAGAAAAAGTCTGCAATAATGGCACTTTTGGTCACATTGAGGTTTCAAAAAGTAGTTATTCAACATGAGGCACAATCCAAATGACATTTTAAATCAATTTTTTTACAGTCCAAAAAATCAATTTTCTGATGAAAAACGATGACCCGTGACCTGTCGAAATTTCTCCAGATGGTCAGAAATCGAAATTTTTATTGTTTAATTTTTTGACTGCAAATGACTATTCCATGTAAATTATCACTTTTGGAACAAAAATAAGTGTGTTTAGACTCACTTTAATGACTGAAATTGGTCGAAATAGAAGCTTCTGAATAGGAGAAAAAGTCTGTAATAATGGCAATTTTGGTCACATTGAGGCTTTAAAAAGTAGTTATTCAACATGAGGCACATTCCAAATGACATTTTGAATAAATTTTTCTACAGTCCAAAAAATCTATTTTTTGATGAAAAACGATGACCCGTGACCTGTCGAAATTTCTCCAGATGGTCAGAAATGGAAATTTTTTAATGTTTAATTTTTTGACTGCAATTGACTATTCCATGTAAATTATCACTTTTGGAACAAAAAAAAGTGTGTTTAGACTCACTTTAATGCCTGAAATTAGTCGAAATAGAATCTTCTGAGTAGGAGAAAATGTCCGTAAAAATGGCAATTTTGGTCACATTGAGGCTTCAAAAAGTAGTTATTCAACATGAGGCACATTCCAAATGACATTTTGAATCAATTTTTCTACAGTCCAGAAAATCAATTTTCTGATGAAAAAGGATGACCCGTGACCTGTCGAAATTTCTCCAGATGGTCAGCAATGGAAATGTTTTAATGTTTAATTTTTTGACTGCAAATGACTATTCCATGTAAATTATCACTTTTGGAACAAAAACAAGTGTTTTTAGAGTCACGTTAATGCCTGAAATTGGTCGAAATAGAAGCTTCTGAATAGGAGAAAAAGTCTGTAATAATGGCAATTTTGGTCACATTGAGGCTTTAAAAAGTAGTTATTCAACATGAGGCACATTCCAAATGACATTTTGAATCAATTTTTCTACCGTCCAGAAAATCAATTTTCTGATGAAAAAGGATGACCCGTGACCTGTCGAAATTTCTCCAGATGGTCAGAAATCGAAATTTTTATTGTTTAATTTTTTGACTGCAAATGACTATTCCATGTAAATTATCACTTTTGGAACAAAAACAAGTGTGTTTAGAGTCAGTTTAATGCCTGAAATTGGTCGAAAAAGAAGCTTCTGAGTAGGAGAAAATGTCCGTAAAAATGGCAATTTTGGTCACATTGAGGCTTCAAAAAGTAGTTATTCAACATGAGGCACATTCCAAATGACATTTTGAATCAATTTTTCTACAGTCCAGAAAATCTATTTTCTGATGAAAAAGGATGACTCGTGACCTGTCGAAATTTCTCCAGATGGTCAGAAATGGAAATGTTTTAATGTTTAATTTTTTGACTGCAAATGACTATTCCATGTAAATTATCACTTTTGGAACAAAAACAAGTGTGTTAGAGAGTCAGTTTAATGCCTGAAATTGGTAGAAAAAGAAGCTTCTGAGTAGGAGAAAATGTCCGTAACAATGGCAATTTTGGTCACATTGAGGTTTCAAAAAGTAGTTATTCAACATGAGGCACAATCCAAATGACATTTTAAATCAATTTTTTTACAGTCCAAAAAATCAATTTTCTGATGAAAAACGATGACCCGTGACCTGTCGAAATTTCTCCAGATGGTCAGAAATCGAAATTTTTATTGTTTAATTTTTTGACTGCAAATGACTATTCCATGTAAATTATCACTTTTGGAACAAAAATAAGTGTGTTTAGACTCACTTTAATGACTGAAATTGGTCGAAATAGAAGCTTCTGAATAGGAGAAAAAGTCTGTAATAATGGCAATTTTGGTCACATTGAGGCTTTAAAAAGTAGTTATTCAACATGAGGCACATTCCAAATGACATTTTGAATCAATTTTTCTACAGTCCAAAAAATCAATTTTCTGATGAAAAACGATGACCCGTGACCTGTCGAAATTTCTCCAGATGGTCAGAAATCGAAATTTTTATTGTTTAATTTTTTGACTGCAAATGACTATTCCATGTAAATTATCACTTTTGGAACAAAAACAAGTGTGTTTAGAGTCAGTTTAATGCCTGAAATTGGTCGAAAAAGAAGCTTCTGAGTAGGAGAAAATGTCCGTAAAAATGGCAATTTTGGTCACATTGAGGCTTCAAAAAGTAGTTATTCAACATGAGGCACATTCCAAATGACATTTTGAATCAATTTTTCTACAGTCCAGAAAATCTATTTTCTGATGAAAAAGGATGACTCGTGACCTGTCGAAATTTCTCCAGATGGTCAGAAATGGAAATGTTTTAATGTTTAATTTTTTGACTGCAAATGACTATTCCATGTAAATTATCACTTTTGGAACAAAAACAAGTGTTTTTAGAGTCACGTTAATGCCTGAAATTGGTCAAAATAGAAGCTTCTGAATAGGAGAAAAAGTCTGTAATAATGGCAATTTTGGTCACATTGAGGCTTTAAAAAGTAGTTATTCAACATGAGGCACATTCAAAATGACATTTTGAATCAATTTTTCTACAGTCCAAAAAATCAATTTTCTGATGAAAAACGATGACCCGTGACCTGTCGAAATTTCTCCAGATGGTCAGAAATTGAAATTTTTATTGTTTAATTTTTTGACTGCAAATGACTATTCCATGTAAATTATCACTTTTGGAACAAAAACAAGTGTGTTAGAGAGTCAGTTTAATGCCTGAAATTGGTAGAAAAAGAAGCTTCTGAGTAGGAGAAAATGTCCGTAAAAATGGCAATTTTGGTCACATTGAGGTTTCAAAAAGTAGTTATTCAACATGAGGCACAATCCAAATGACATTTTAAATCAATTTTTTTACAGTCCAAAAAATCAATTTTCTGATGAAAAACGATGACCCGTGACCTGTCGAAATTTCTCCAGATGGTCAGAAATCGAAATTTTTATTGCTTAATTTTTTGACTGCAAATGACTATTCCATGTAAATTATCACTTTTGGAACAAAAACAAGTGTGTTTAGAGTCAGTTTAATGCCTGAAATTGGTCGAAAAAGAAGCTTCTGAGTAGGAGAAAATGTCCGTAAAAATGGCAATTTTGGTCACCTTGAGGCTTCAAAAAGTAGTTATTCAACATGGGCCACATTCCAAATGACATTTTGAATCAATTTTTCTACAGTCCAGAAAATCAATTTTCTGATGAAAAAGGATGACCCGTGACCTGTCGAAATTTCTCCAGATGGTCAAAAATGGAAATGTTTTAATGTTTAATTTTTTGACTGCAAATGACTATTCCATGTAAAATATCACTTTTGGAACTAAAATAAGTGTGTTTAGAGTCACTTTAATGCCTGAAATTGTTCGAAATAGAAGCTTCTGAATAGGAGAAAAAGTCTGCAATAATGGCACTTTTGGTCACATTGAGGTTTCAAAAAGTAGTTATTCAACATGAGGCACAATCCAAATGACATTTTAAATCAATTTTTTTACAGTCCAAAAAATCAATTTTCTGATGAAAAACGATGAACCGTGACCTGTCGAAATTTCTCCAGATGGTCAGAAATCAAAATTTTTATTGTTTAATTTTTTGACTGCAAATGACTATTCCATGTAAATTATCACTTTTGGAACAAAAATAAGTGTGTTTAGACTCACTTTAATGACTGAAATTGGTCGAAATAGAAGCTTCTGAATAGGAGAAAAAGTCTGTAATAATGGCAATTTTGGTCACATTGAGGCTTTAAAAAGTAGTTATTCAACATGAGGCACATTCCAAATGACATTTTGAATAAATTTTTCTACAGTCCAAAAAATCTATTTTTTGATGAAAAACGATGACCCGTGACCTGTCAAAATTTCTCCAGATGGTCAGAAATGGAAATTTTTTAATGTTTAATTTTTTGACTGCAATTGACTATTCCATGTAAATTATCACTTTTGGAACAAAAAAAAGTGTGTTTAGACTCACTTTAATGCCTGAAATTAGTCGAAATAGAAGCTTCTGAGTAGGAGAAAATGTCCGTAAAAATGGCAATTTTGGTCACATTGAGGCTTCAAAAAGTAGTTATTCAACATGAGGCACATTCCAAATGACATTTTGAATCAATTTTTCTACAGTCCAGAAAATCAATTTTCTGATGAAAAAGGATGACCCGTGACCTGTCGAAATTTCTCCAGATGGTCAGCAATGGAAATGTTTTAATGTTTAATTTTTTGACTGCAAATGACTATTCCATGTAAATTATCACTTTTGGAACAAAAACAAGTGTTTTTAGAGTCACGTTAATGCCTGAAATTGGTCGAAATAGAAGCTTCTGAATAGGAGAAAAAGTCTGTAATAATGGCAATTTTGGTCACATTGAGGCTTTAAAAAGTAGTTATTCAACATGAGGCACATTCCAAATGACATTTTGAATCAATTTTTCTACAGTCCAAAAAATCAATTTTCTGATGAAAAACGATGACCCGTGACCTGTCGAAATTTCTCCAGATGGTCAGAAATCGAAATTTTTATTGTTTAATTTTTTGACTGCAAATGACTATTCCATGTAAATTATCACTTTTGGAACAAAAACAAGTGTGTTTAGAGTCAGTTTAATGCCTGAAATTGGTCGAAAAAGAAGCTTCTGAGTAGGAGAAAATGTCCGTAAAAATGGCAATTTTGGTCACCTTGAGGCTTCAAAAAGTAGTTATTCAACATGAGGCACATTCCAAATGACATTTTGAATCAATTTTTCTACAGTCCAGAAAATCAATTTTCTGATGAAAAAGGATGACCCGTGACCTGTCGAAATTTCTCCAGATGGTCAAAAATGGAAATGTATTAATGTTTAATTTTTTGACTGCAAATGACTATTCCATGTAAATTATCACTTTTGGAACAAAAACATGTGTGTTTAGAGTCAGTTTAATGCCTGAAATTGGTCGAAAAAGAAGCTTCTGAGTAGGAGAAAATGTCCGTAAAAATGGCAATTTTGGTCACATTGAGGCTTCAAAAAGTAGTTATTCAACATGAGGCACATTCCAAATGACATTTTGAATCAATTTTTCTACAGTCCAGAAAATCAATTTTCTGATGAAAAAGGATGACCCGTGACCTGTCGAAATTTCTCCAGATGGTCAAAAATGGAAATGTTTTAATGTTTAATTTTTTGACTGCAAATGACTATTCCATGTAAATTATCACTTTTGGAACAAAAACAAGTGTGTTAGAGAGTCAGTTTAATGCCTGAAATTGGTAGAAAAAGAAGCTTCTGAGTAGGAGAAAATGTCCGTAAAAATGGCAATTTTGGTCACATTGAGGTTTCAAAAAGTAGTTATTCAACATGAGGCACAATCCAAATGACATTTTAAATCAATTTTTTTACAGTCCAAAAAATCAATTTTCTGATGAAAAACGATGACCCGTGACCTGTCGAAATTTCTCCAGATGGTCAGAAATCGAAATTTTTATTGTTTAATTTTTTGACTGCAAATGACTATTCCATGTAAATTATCACTTTTGGAACAAAAATAAGTGTGTTTAGACTCACTTTAATGCCTGAAATTAGTCGAAATAGAAGCTTCTGAATAGGAGAAAAAGTCTGCAATAATGGCAATTTTGGTCACATTGAGGTTTCAAAAAGTAGTTATTCAACATGAGGCACAATCCAAATGACATTTTGAATCAATTTTTCTACAGTCCAGAAAATCAATTTTCTGATGAAAAAGGATGACCCGTGACCTGTCGAAATTTCTCCAGATGGTCAGAAATGGAAATGTTTTAATGTTTAATTTTTTGACTGCAAATGACTATTCCATGTAAATTATCACTTTTGGAACAAAAACAAGTGTTTTTAGAGTCACGTTAATGCCTGAAATTGGTCGAAATAGAAGCTTCTGAATAGGAGAAAAAGTCTGTAATAATGGCAATTTTGGTCACATTGAGGCTTTAAAAAGTAGTTATTCAACATGAGGCACATTCAAAATGACATTTTGAATCAATTTTTCTACAGTCCAAAAATCAATTTTCTGATGAAAAACGATGACCCGTGACCTGTCGAAATTTCTCCAGATGGTCAGAAATCGAAATTTTTATTGTTTAATTTTTTGACTGCAAATGACTTTTCCATGTAAATTATCACTTTTGGAACAAAAACAAGTGTGTTTAGAGTCAGTTTAATGCCTGAAATTGGTCGAAAAAGAAGCTTCTGAGTAGGAGAAAATGTCCGTAAAAATGGCAATTTTGGTCACCTTGAGGCTTCAAAAAGTAGTTATTCAACATGGGCCACATTCCAAATGACATTTTGAATCAATTTTTCTACAGTCCAGAAAATCAATTTTCTGATGAAAAAGGATGACCCGTGACCTGTCGAAATTTCTCCAGATGGTCAAAAATGGAAATGTTTTAATGTTTAATTTTTTGACTGCAAATGACTATTCCATGTAAATTATCACTTTTGGAACTAAAATAAGTGTGTTTAGAGTCACTTTAATGCCTGAAATTGTTCGAAATAGAAGCTTCTGAATAGGAGAAAAAGTCTGCAATAATGGCACTTTTGGTCACATTGAGGTTTCAAAAAGTAGTTATTCAACATGAGGCACAATCCAAATGACATTTTAAATCAATTTTTTTACAGTCCAAAAAATCAATTTTCTGATGAAAAACGATGACCCGTGACCTGTCGAAATTTCTCCAGATGGTCAGAAATCGAAATTTTTATTGTTTAATTTTTTTACTGCAAATGACTATTCCATGTAAATTATCACTTTTGGAACAAAAATAAGTGTGTTTAGACTCACTTTAATGACTGAAATTGGTCGAAATAGAAGCTACTGAATAGGAGAAAAAGTCTGTAATAATGGCAATTTTGGTCACATTGAGGCTTTAAAAAGTAGTTATTCAACATGAGGCACATTCCAAATGACATTTTGAATAAATTTTTCTACAGTCCAAAAAATCTATTTTTTGATGAAAAACGATGACCCGTGACCTGTCGAAATTTCTCCAGATGGTCAGAAATGGAAATTTTTTAATGTTTAATTTTTTGACTGCAATTGACTATTCCATGTAAATTATCACTTTTGGAACAAAAAAAAGTGTGTTTAGACTCACTTTAATGCCTGAAATTAGTCGAAATAGAAGCTTCTGAGTAGGAGAAAATGTCCGTAAAAATGGCAATTTTGGTCACATTGAGGCTTCAAAAAGTAGTTATTCAACATGAGGCACATTCCAAATGACATTTTGAATCAATTTTTCTACAGTCCAGAAAATCAATTTTCTGATGAAAAAGGATGACCCGTGACCTGTCGAAATTTCTCCAGATGGTCAGCAATGGAAATGTTTTAATGTTTAATTTTTTGACTGCAAATGACTATTCCATGTAAATTATCACTTTTGGAACAAAAACAAGTGTTTTTAGAGTCACGTTAATGCCTGAAATTGGTCGAAATAGAAGCTTCTGAATAGGAGAAAAAGTCTGTAATAATGGCAATTTTGGTCACATTGAGGCTTTAAAAAGTAGTTATTCAACATGAGGCACATTCCAAATGACATTTTGAATCAATTTTTCTACAGTCCAAAAAATCAATTTTCTGATGAAAAACGATGACCCGTGACCTGTCGAAATTTCTCCAGATGGTCAGAAATCGAAATTTTTATTGTTTAATTTTTTGACTGCAAATGACTATTCCATGTAAATTATCACTTTTGGAACAAAAACAAGTGTGTTTAGAGTCAGTTTAATGCCTGAAATTGGTCGAAAAAGAAGCTTCTGAGTAGGAGAAAATGTCCGTAAAAATGGCAATTTTGGTCACCTTGAGGCTTCAAAAAGTAGTTATTCAACATGAGGCACATTCCAAATGACATTTTGAATCAATTTTTCTACAGTCCAGAAAATCAATTTTCTGATGAAAAAGGATGACCCGTGACCTGTCGAAATTTCTCCAGATGGTCAAAAATGGAAATGTTTTAATGTTTAATTTTTTGACTGCAAATGACTATTCCATGTAAATTATCACTTTTGGAACAAAAACAAGTGTGTTTAGAGTCAGTTTAATGCCTGAAATTGGTCGAAAAAGAAGCTTCTGAGTAGGAGAAAATGTCCGTAAAAATGGCAATTTTGGTCACCTTGAGGCTTCAAAAAGTAGTTATTCAACATGGGCCACATTCCAAATGACATTTTGAATCAATTTTTCTACAGTCCAGAAAATCAATTTTCTGATGAAAAAGGATGACCCGTGACCTGTCGAAATTTCTCCAGATGGTCAAAAATGGAAATGTTTTAATGTTTAATTTTTTGACTGCAAATGACTATTCCATGTAAATTATCACTTTTGGAACTAAAATAAGTGTGTTTAGAGTCACTTTAATGCCTGAAATTGTTCGAAATAGAAGCTTCTGAATAGGAGAAAAAGTCTGCAATAATGGCACTTTTGGTCACATTGAGGTTTCAAAAAGTAGTTATTCAACATGAGGCACAATCCAAATGACATTTTAAATCAATTTTTTTACAGTCCAAAAAATCAATTTTCTGATGAAAAACGATGACCCGTGACCTGTCGAAATTTCTCCAGATGGTCAGAAATCGAAATTTTTATTGTTTAATTTTTTGACTGCAAATGACTATTCCATGTAAATTATCACTTTTGGAACAAAAATAAGTGTGTTTAGACTCACTTTAATGACTGAAATTGGTCGAAATAGAAGCTACTGAATAGGAGAAAAAGTCTGTAATAATGGCAATTTTGGTCACATTGAGGCTTTAAAAAGTAGTTATTCAACATGAGGCACATTCCAAATGACATTTTGAATAAATTTTTCTACAGTCCAAAAAATCTATTTTTTGATGAAAAACGATGACCCGTGACCTGTCGAAATTTCTCCAGATGGTCAGAAATGGAAATTTTTTAATGTTTAATTTTTTGACTGCAATTGACTATTCCATGTAAATTATCACTTTTGGAACAAAAAAAAGTGTGTTTAGACTCACTTTAATGCCTGAAATTAGTCGAAATAGAAGCTTCTGAGTAGGAGAAAATGTCCGTAAAAATGGCAATTTTGGTCACATTGAGGCTTCAAAAAGTAGTTATTCAACATGAGGCACATTCCAAATGACATTTTGAATCAATTTTTCTACAGTCCAGAAAATCAATTTTCTGATGAAAAAGGATGACCCGTGACCTGTCGAAATTTCTCCAGATGGTCAGAAATGGAAATGTTTTAATGTTTAATTTTTTGACTGCAAATGACTATTCCATATAAATTATCACTTTTGGAACAAAAACAAGTGTTTTTAGAGTCACGTTAATGCCTGAAATTGGTCGAAATAGAAGCTTCTGAATAGGAGAAAAAGTCAGTAATAATGGCAATTTTGGTCACATTGAGGCTTTAAAAAGTAGTTATTCAACATGAGGCACATTCCAAATGACATTTTGAATCAATTTTTCTACAGTCCAAAAAATCAATTTTCTGATGAAAAACGATGACCCGTGACCTGTCGAAATTTCTCCAGATGGTCAGAAATTGAAATTTTTATTGTTTAATTTTTTGACTGCAAATGACTATTCCATGTAAAGTATCACTTTTGGAACAAAAACAAGTGTGTTTAGAGTCAGTTTAATGCCTGAAATTGGTCGAAAAAGAAGCTTCTGAGTAGGAGAAAATGTCCGTAAAAATGGCAATTTTGGTCACATTGAGGCTTCAAAAAGTAGTTATTCAACATGAGGCACATTCCAAATGACATTTTGAATCAATTTTTCTACAGTCCAGAAAATCTATTTTCTGATGAAAAAGGATGACCCGTGACCTGTCGAAATTTCTCCAGATGGTCAAAAATGGAAATGTTTTAATGTTTAATTTTTTGACTGCAAATGACTATTCCATGTAAATTATCACTTTTGGAACTAAAATAAGTGTGTTTAGAGTCACTTTAATGCCTGAAATTGTTCGAAATAGAAGCTTCTGAATAGGAGAAAAAGTCTGCAATAATGGCACTTTTGGTCACATTGAGGTTTCAAAAAGTAGTTATTCAACATGAGGCACAATCCAAATGACATTTTAAATCAATTTTTTTACAGTCCAAAAAATCAATTTTCTGATGAAAAACGATGACCCGTGACCTGTCGAAATTTCTCCAGATGGTCAGAAATCGAAATTTTTATTGTTTAATTTTTTGACTGCAAATGACTATTCCATGTAAATTATCACTTTTGGAACAAAAATAAGTGTGTTTAGACTCACTTTAATGACTGAAATTGGTCGAAATAGAAGCTTCTGAATAGGAGAAAAAGTCAGTAATAATGGAAATTTTGGTCACATTGAGGCTTTAAAAAGTAGTTATTCAACATGAGGCACATTCCAAATGACATTTTGAATAAATTTTTCTACAGTCCAAAAAATCAATTTTCTGATGAAAAAGGATGACCTGTGACCTGTCGAATTTTCTCCAGATGGTCAGCAATGGAAATGTTTTAATGTTTAATTTTTTGACTGCAAATGACTATTCCATGTAAATTATCACTTTTGGAACAAAAACAAGTGTTTTTAGAGTCAGTTTAATGCCTGAAATTGGTCGAAAAAGAAGCTTCTGAGTAGGAGAAAATGTCCGTAAAAATGGCAATTTTGGTCACATTGAGGCTTCAAAAAGTAGTTATTCAACATGAGGCACATTCCAAATGACATTTTGAATCAATTTTTCTACAGTCCAAAAAATCAATTTTCTGATGAAAAACGATGACCCGTGACCTGTCGAAATTTCCCCAGATGGTCAGAAATGGAAATTTTTTAATGTTTAATTTTTTGACTGCAATTGACTATTCCATGTAAATTATCACTTTTGGAACAAAAACAAGTGTGTTTAGACTCACTTTAATGCCTGAAATTAGTGGAAATAGAAGCTTCTGAATAGGAGAAAAAGTCTGCAATAATGGCAATTTTGGTCACATTGAGGTTTCAAAAAGTAGTTATTCAACATGAGGCACAATCCAAATGACATTTTGAATCAATTTTTCTACAGTCCAAAAAATCAATTTTCTGATGAAAAACGATGACCCGTGACCTGTCGAAATTTCTCCAGATGGTCAGAAATCGAAATTTGTATTGTTTAATTTTTTGACTGCAAATGACTATTCCATGTAAATTATCACTTTTGGAACAAAAACAAGTGTGTTTAGAGTCAGTTTAATGCCTGAAATTGGTCGAAAAAGAAGCTTCTGAGTAGGAGAAAATGTCCGTAAAAATGGCAATTTTGGTCACATTGAGGCTTCAAAAAGTAGTTATTCAACATGAGGCACATTCCAAATGACATTTTGAATCAATTTTTCTACAGTCCAGAAAATCTATTTTCTGATGAAAAAGGATGACCCGTGACCTGTCAAAATTTCTCCAGATGGTCAGAAATGGAAATGTTTTAATGTTTAATTTTTTGACTGCAAATGACTATTCCATGTAAATTATCACTTTTGGAACAAAAACAAGTGTTTTTAGAGTCACGTTAATGCCTGAAATTGGTCGAAATAGAAGCTTCTGAATAGGAGAAAAAGTCTGTAATAATGGCAATTTTGGTCACATTGAGGCTTTAAAAAGTAGTTATTCAACATGAGGCACATTCAAAATGACATTTTGAATCAATTTTTCTACAGTCCAAAAAATCAATTTTCTGATGAAAAACGATGACACGTGACCTGTCGAAATTTCTCCAGATGGTCAGAAATCGAAATTTGTATTGTTTAATTTTTTGACTGCAAATGACTATTCCATGTAAATTATCACTTTTGGAACAAAAAAAAGTGTGTTTAGAGTCAGTTTAATGCCTGAAATTGGTCGAAAAAGAAGCTTCTGAGTAGGAGAAAATGTCCGTAAAAATGGCAATTTTGGTCACCTTGAGGCTTCAAAAAGTAGTTATTCAACATGAGGCACATTCCAAATGACATTTTGAATCAATTTTTCTACAGTCCAGAAAATCAATTTTCTGATGAAAAAGGATGACCCGTGACCTGTCGAAATTTCTCCAGATGGTCAGCAATGGAAATGTTTTAATGTTTAATTTTTTGACTGCAAATGACTATTCCATGTAAATTATCACTTTTGGAACAAAAACAAGTGTTTTTAGAGTCACGTTAATGCCTGAAATTGGTCGAAATAGAAGCTTTTGAATAGGAGAAAAAGTCTGTAATAATGGCAATTTTGGTCACATTGAGGCTTTAAAAAGTAGTTATTCAACATGAGGCACATTCCAAATGACATTTTGAATCAATTTTTCTACAGTCCAAAAAATCAATTTTCTGATGAAAAACGATGACCCGTGACCTGTCGAAATTTCTCCAGATGGTCAGAAATCGAAATTTTTATTGTTTAATTTTTTGACTGCAAATGACTATTCCATGTAAATTATCACTTTTGGAACAAAAACAAGTGTGTTTAGAGTCAGTTTAATGCCTGAAATTGGTCGAAAAAGAAGCTTCTGAGTAGGAGAAAATGTCCGTAAAAATGGCAATTTTGGTCACCTTGAGGCTTCAAAAAGTAGTTATTCAACATGAGGCACATTCCAAATGACATTTTGAATCAATTTTTCTACAGTCCAGAAAATCAATTTTCTGATGAAAAAGGATGACCCGTGACCTGTCGAAATTTCTCCAGATGGTCAGAAATGGAAATGTTTTAATGTTTAATTTTTTGACTGCAAATGACTATTCCATATAAATTATCACTTTTGGAACAAAAACAAGTGTTTTTAGAGTCACGTTAATGCCTGAAATTGGTCGAAATAGAAGCTTCTGAATAGGAGAAAAAGTCAGTAATAATGGCAATTTTGGTCACATTGAGGCTTTAAAAAGTAGTTATTCAACATGAGGCACATTCCAAATGACATTTTGAATCAATTTTTCTACAGTCCAAAAAATCAATTTTCTGATGAAAAACGATGACCCGTGACCTGTCGAAATTTCTCCAGATGGTCAGAAATTGAAATTTTTATTGTTTAATTTTTTGACTGCAAATGACTATTCCATGTAAAGTATCACTTTTGGAACAAAAACAAGTGTGTTTAGAGTCAGTTTAATGCCTGAAATTGGTCGAAAAAGAAGCTTCTGAGTAGGAGAAAATGTCCGTAAAAATGGCAATTTTGGTCACATTGAGGCTTCAAAAAGTAGTTATTCAACATGAGGCACATTCCAAATGACATTTTGAATCAATTTTTCTACAGTCCAGAAAATCTATTTTCTGATGAAAAAGGATGACCCGTGACCTGTCGAAATTTCTCCAGATGGTCAAAAATGGAAATGTTTTAATGTTTAATTTTTTGACTGCAAATGACTATTCCATGTAAATTATCACTTTTGGAACTAAAATAAGTGTGTTTAGAGTCACTTTAATGCCTGAAATTGTTCGAAATAGAAGCTTCTGAATAGGAGAAAAAGTCTGCAATAATGGCACTTTTGGTCACATTGAGGTTTCAAAAAGTAGTTATTCAACATGAGGCACAATCCAAATGACATTTTAAATCAATTTTTTTACAGTCCAAAAAATCAATTTTCTGATGAAAAACGATGACCCGTGACCTGTCGAAATTTCTCCAGATGGTCAGAAATCGAAATTTTTATTGTTTAATTTTTTGACTGCAAATGACTATTCCATGTAAATTATCACTTTTGGAACAAAAATAAGTGTGTTTAGACTCACTTTAATGACTGAAATTGGTCGAAATAGAAGCTTCTGAATAGGAGAAAAAGTCAGTAATAATGGAAATTTTGGTCACATTGAGGCTTTAAAAAGTAGTTATTCAACATGAGGCACATTCCAAATGACATTTTGAATAAATTTTTCTACAGTCCAAAAAATCAATTTTCTGATGAAAAAGGATGACCTGTGACCTGTCGAATTTTCTCCAGATGGTCAGCAATGGAAATGTTTTAATGTTTAATTTTTTGACTGCAAATGACTATTCCATGTAAATTATCACTTTTGGAACAAAAACAAGTGTTTTTAGAGTCAGTTTAATGCCTGAAATTGGTCGAAAAAGAAGCTTCTGAGTAGGAGAAAATGTCCGTAAAAATGGCAATTTTGGTCACATTGAGGCTTCAAAAAGTAGTTATTCAACATGAGGCACATTCCAAATGACATTTTGAATCAATTTTTCTACAGTCCAAAAAATCAATTTTCTGATGAAAAACGATGACCCGTGACCTGTCGAAATTTCCCCAGATGGTCAGAAATGGAAATTTTTTAATGTTTAATTTTTTGACTGCAATTGACTATTCCATGTAAATTATCACTTTTGGAACAAAAACAAGTGTGTTTAGACTCACTTTAATGCCTGAAATTAGTGGAAATAGAAGCTTCTGAATAGGAGAAAAAGTCTGCAATAATGGCAATTTTGGTCACATTGAGGTTTCAAAAAGTAGTTATTCAACATGAGGCACAATCCAAATGACATTTTGAATCAATTTTTCTACAGTCCAAAAAATCAATTTTCTGATGAAAAACGATGACCCGTGACCTGTCGAAATTTCTCCAGATGGTCAGAAATCGAAATTTGTATTGTTTAATTTTTTGACTGCAAATGACTATTCCATGTAAATTATCACTTTTGGAACAAAAACAAGTGTGTTTAGAGTCAGTTTAATGCCTGAAATTGGTCGAAAAAGAAGCTTCTGAGTAGGAGAAAATGTCCGTAAAAATGGCAATTTTGGTCACATTGAGGCTTCAAAAAGTAGTTATTCAACATGAGGCACATTCCAAATGACATTTTGAATCAATTTTTCTACAGTCCAGAAAATCTATTTTCTGATGAAAAAGGATGACCCGTGACCTGTCAAAATTTCTCCAGATGGTCAGAAATGGAAATGTTTTAATGTTTAATTTTTTGACTGCAAATGACTATTCCATGTAAATTATCACTTTTGGAACAAAAACAAGTGTTTTTAGAGTCACGTTAATGCCTGAAATTGGTCGAAATAGAAGCTTCTGAATAGGAGAAAAAGTCTGTAATAATGGCAATTTTGGTCACATTGAGGCTTTAAAAAGTAGTTATTCAACATGAGGCACATTCAAAATGACATTTTGAATCAATTTTTCTACAGTCCAAAAAATCAATTTTCTGATGAAAA
This sequence comes from Triturus cristatus, assembly GCF_964204655.1. Classification (NCBI taxonomy): domain Eukaryota; kingdom Metazoa; phylum Chordata; class Amphibia; order Caudata; family Salamandridae; genus Triturus; species Triturus cristatus. The sequence continues at coordinate 1,196,582,228 of NC_140589.1, read as the reverse complement.
ACGATGACCCGTGACCTGTCGAAATTTCTCCAGATGGTCAGAAATCGAAATTTGTATTGTTTAATTTTTTGACTGCAAATGACTATTCCATGTAAATTATCACTTTTGGAACAAAAAAAAGTGTGTTTAGAGTCAGTTTAATGCCTGAAATTGGTCGAAAAAGAAGCTTCTGAGTAGGAGAAAATGTCCGTAAAAATGGCAATTTTGGTCACCTTGAGGCTTCAAAAAGTAGTTATTCAACATGAGGCACATTCCAAATGACATTTTGAATCAATTTTTCTACAGTCCAGAAAATCAATTTTCTGATGAAAAAGGATGACCCGTGACCTGTCGAAATTTCTCCAGATGGTCAAAAATGGAAATGTTTTAATGTTTAATTTTTTGACTGCAAATGACTATTCCATGTAAATTATCACTTTTGGAACTAAAATAAGTGTGTTTAGAGTCACTTTAATGCCTGAAATTGTTCGAAATAGAAGCTTCTGAATAGGAGAAAAAGTCTGCAATAATGGCACTTTTGGTCACATTGAGGTTTCAAAAAGTAGTTATTCAACATGAGGCACAATCCAAATGACATTTTAAATCAATTTTTTTACAGTCCAAAAAATCAATTTTCTGATGAAAAAGGATGACCCGTGACCTGTCGAAATTTCTCCAGATGGCCAGAAATGGAAATTTTTTAATGTTTACATTTTTTGACTGCAAATGACTATTCCATGTAAATTATCACTTTTGGAACTAAAATAAGTGTGTTTAGAGTCACGTTAATGCCTGAAATTGTTCGAAATAGAAGCTTCTGAATAGGAGAAAAAGTCTGCAATAATGGCAATTTTGGTCACATTGAGGTTTCAAAAAGTAGTTATTCAACATGAGGCACAATCCAAATGACATTTTGAATCAATTTTTCTACAGTCCAGAAAATCAATTTTCTGATGAAAAATGATGACCCGTGACCTGTCGAAATTTCTCCAGATGGTCAGAAATGGAAATGTTTTAATGTTTAATTTTTTGACTGCAAATGACTATTCCATGTAAATTATCACTTTTGGAACTAAAATAAGTGTGTTTAGAGTCACTTTAATGCCTGAAATTGTTCGAAATAGAAGCTTCTGAATAGGAGAAAAAGTCTGCAATAATGGCACTTTTGGTCACATTGAGGTTTCAAAAAGTAGTTATTCAACATGAGGCACAATCCAAATGACATTTTAAATCAATTTTTTTACAGTCCAAAAAATCAATTTTCTGATGAAAAACGATGACCCGTGACCTGTCGAAATTTCTCCAGATGGTCAGAAATCGAAATTTTTATTGTTTAATTTTTTGACTGCAAATGACTATTCCATGTAAATTATCACTTTTGGAACAAAAATAAGTGTGTTTAGACTCACTTTAATGACTGAAATTGGTCGAAATAGAAGCTTCTGAATAGGAGAAAAAGTCTGTAATAATGGCAATTTTGGTCACATTGAGGCTTTAAAAAGTAGTTATTCAACATGAGGCACATTCCAAATGACATTTTGAATAAATTTTTCTACAGTCCAAAAAATCAATTTTCTGATGAAAAAGGATGACCTGTGACCTGTCGAATTTTCTCCAGATGGTCAGCAATGGAAATGTTTTAATGTTTAATTTTTTGACTGCAAATGACTATTCCATGTAAATTATCACTTTTGGAACAAAAACAAGTGTTTTTATAGTCAGTTTAATGCCTGAAATTGGTCGAAAAAGAAGCTTCTGAGTAGGAGAAAATGTCCGTAAAAATGGCAATTTTGGTCACATTGAGGCTTCAAAAAGTAGTTATTCAACATGAGGCACATTCCAAATGACATTTTGAATCAATTTTTCTACAGTCCAAAAAATCAATTTTCTGATGAAAAACGATGACCCGTGACCTGTCGAAATTTCCCCAGATGGTCAGAAATGGAAATTTTTTAATGTTTAATTTTTTGACTGCAATTGACTATTCCATGTAAATTATCACTTTTGGAACAAAAACAAGTGTGTTTAGACTCACTTTAATGCCTGAAATTAGTGGAAATAGAAGCTTCTGAATAGGAGAAAAAGTCTGCAATAATGGCAATTTTGGTCACATTGAGGTTTCAAAAAGTAGTTATTCAACATGAGGCACAATCCAAATGACATTTTGAATCAATTTTTCTACAGTCCAAAAAATCAATTTTCTGATGAAAAACGATGACCCGTGACCTGTCGAAATTTCTCCAGATGGTCAGAAATCGAAATTTGTATTGTTTAATTTTTTGACTGCAAATGACTATTCCATCTAAATTATCACTTTTGGAACAAAAACAAGTGTGTTTAGAGTCAGTTTAATGCCTGAAATTGGTCGAAAAAGAAGCTTCTGAGTAGGAGAAAATGTCCGTAAAAATGGCAATTTTGGTCACATTGAGGCTTCAAAAAGTAGTTATTCAACATGAGGCACATTCCAAATGACATTTTGAATCAATTTTTCTACAGTCCAGAAAATCTATTTTCTGATGAAAAAGGATGACCCGTGACCTGTCAAAATTTCTCCAGATGGTCAGAAATGGAAATGTTTTAATGTTTAATTTTTTGACTGCAAATGACTATTCCATGTAAATTATCACTTTTGGAACAAAAACAAGTGTTTTTAGAGTCACGTTAATGCCTGAAATTGGTCGAAATAGAAGCTTCTGAATAGGAGAAAAAGTCTGTAATAATGGCAATTTTGGTCACATTGAGGCTTTAAAAAGTAGTTATTCAACATGAGGCACATTCAAAATGACATTTTGAATCAATTTTTCTACAGTCCAAAAAATCAATTTTCTGATGAAAAACGATGACCCGTGACCTGTCGAAATTTCTCCAGATGGTCAGAAATCGAAATTTGTATTGTTTAATTTTTTGACTGCAAATGACTATTCCATGTAAATTATCACTTTTGGAACAAAAAAAAGTGTGTTTAGAGTCAGTTTAATGCCTGAAATTGGTCGAAAAAGAAGCTTCTGAGTAGGAGAAAATGTCCGTAAAAATGGCAATTTTGGTCACCTTGAGGCTTCAAAAAGTAGTTATTCAACATGAGGCACATTCCAAATGACATTTTGAATCAATTTTTCTACAGTCCAGAAAATCAATTTTCTGATGAAAAAGGATGACCCGTGACCTGTCGAAATTTCTCCAGATGGTCAAAAATGGAAATGTTTTAATGTTTAATTTTTTGACTGCAAATGACTATTCCATGTAAATTATCACTTTTGGAACTAAAATAAGTGTGTTTAGAGTCACTTTAATGCCTGAAATTGTTCGAAATAGAAGCTTCTGAATAGGAGAAAAAGTCTGCAATAATGGCACTTTTGGTCACATTGAGGTTTCAAAAAGTAGTTATTCAACATGAGGCACAATCCAAATGACATTTTAAATCAATTTTTTTACAGTCCAAAAAATCAATTTTCTGATGAAAAACGATGACCCGTGACCTGTCGAAATTTCTCCAGATGGTCAGAAATCGAAATTTGTATTGTTTAATTTTTTGACTGCAAATGACTATTCCATGTAAATTATCACTTTTGGAACAAAAACAAGTGTGTTTAGAGTCAGTTTAATGCCTGAAATTGGTCGAAAAAGAAGCTTCTGAGTAGGAGAAAATGTCCGTAAAAATGGCAATTTTGGTCACATTGAGGCTTCAAAAAGTAGTTATTCAACATGAGGCACATTCCAAATGACATTTTGAATCAATTTTTCTACAGTCCAGAAAATCTATTTTCTGATGAAAAAGGATGACCCGTGACCTGTCGAAATTTCTCCAGATGGTCAGAAATGGAAATGTTTTAATGTTTAATTTTTTGACTGCAAATGACTATTCCATGTAAATTATCACTTTTGGAACAAAAACAAGTGTGTTTAGAGTCAGTTTAATGCCTGAAATTGGTCGAAAAAGAAGCTTCTGAGTAGGAGAAAATGTCCGTAAAAATGGCAATTTTGGTCACATTGAGGCTTTAAAAAGTAGTTATTCAACATGAGGCACATTCCAAATGTCATTTTGAATAAATTTTTCTACAGTCCAGAAAATCTATTTTTTGATGAAAAACGATGACCCGTGACCTGTCGAAATTTCTCCAGATGGTCAGAAATGGAAATTTTTTAATGTTTAATTTTTTGACTGCAATTGACTATTCCATGTAAATTATCACTTTTGGAACACAAAAAAAGTGTGTTTAGACTCACTTTAATGCCTGAAATTAGTCGAAATAGAAGCTTCTGAGTAGGAGAAAATGCCCGTAAAAATGGCAATTTTGGTCACATTGAGGCTTCAAAAAGTAATTATTCAACATGAGGCACATTCCAAATGACATTTTGAATCAATTTTTCTACAATCCAGAAAATCAATTTTCTGATGAAAAAGGATGACCCGTGACCTGTCGAAATTTCTCCAGATGGTCAGCAATGGAAATGTTTTAATGTTTAATTTTTTGACTGCAAATGACTATTCCATGTAAATTATCACTTTTGGAACAAAAACAAGTGTTTTTAGAGTCACTTTAATGTCTGAAATTGGTCGAAATAGACGCTTCTGAATAGGAGAAAAAGTCTGTAATAATGGCAATTTTGGTAACATTGAGGCTTTAAAAAGTAGTTATTCAACATGAGGCACATTCCAAATGACATTTTGAATCAATTTTTCTACAGTCCAGAAATCAATTTTCTGATGAAAAAGGATGACCCGTGACCTGTCGAAATTTCTCCAGATGGTCAGAAATGGAAATGTTTTAATGTTTAATTTTTTGACTGCAAATGACTATTCCATATAAATTATCACTTTTGGAACAAAAACAAGTGTTTTTAGAGTCACGTTAATGCCTGAAATTGGTCGAAATAGAAGCTTCTGAATAGGAGAAAAAGTCTGTAATAATGGCAATTTTGGTCACATTGAGGCTTTAAAAAGTAGTTATTCAACATGAGGCACATTCAAAATGACATTTTGAATCAATTTTTCTACAGTCCAAAAATCAATTTTCTGATGAAAAACGATGACCCGTGACCTGTCGAAATTTCTCCAGATGGTCAGAAATCGAAATTTTTATTGTTTAATTTTTTGACTGCAAATGACTATTCCATGTAAATTATCACTTTTGGAACAAAAACAAGTGTGTTTAGAGTCAGTTTAATGCCTGAAATTGGTCGAAAAAGAAGCTTCTGAGTAGGAGAAAATGTCCGTAAAAATGGCAATTTTGGTCACCTTGAGGCTTCAAAAAGTAGTTATTCAACATGGGCCACATTCCAAATGACATTTTGAATCAATTTTTCTACAGTCCAGAAAATCAATTTTCTGATGAAAAAGGATGACCCGTGACCTGTCGAAATTTCTCCAGATGGTCAAAAATGGAAATGTTTTAATGTTTAATTTTTTGACTGCAAATGACTATTCCATGTAAATTATCACTTTTGGAACTAAAATAAGTGTGTTTAGAGTCACTTTAATGCCTGAAATTGTTCGAAATAGAAGCTTCTGAATAGGAGAAAAAGTCTGCAATAATGGCACTTTTGGTCACATTGAGGTTTCAAAAAGTAGTTATTCAACATGAGGCACAATCCAAATGACATTTTAAATCAATTTTTTTACAGTCCAAAAAATCAATTTTCTGATGAAAAACGATGACCCGTGACCTGTCGAAATTTCTCCAGATGGTCAGAAATCGAAATTTTTATTGTTTAATTTTTTGACTGCAAATGACTATTCCATGTAAATTATCACTTTTGGAACAAAAATAAGTGTGTTTAGACTCACTTTAATGACTGAAATTGGTCGAAATAGAAGCTTCTTAATAGGAGAAAAAGTCTGTAATAATGGCAATTTTGGTCACATTGAGGCTTTAAAAAGTAGTTATTCAACATGAGGCACATTCCAAATGACATTTTGAATAAATTTTTCTACAGTCCAAAAAATCTATTTTTTGATGAAAAACGATGACCCGTGACCTGTCGAAATTTCTCCAGATGGTCAGAAATGGAAATTTTTTAATGTTTAATTTTTTGACTGCAATTGACTATTCCATGTAAATTATCACTTTTGGAACAAAAAAAAGTGTGTTTAGACTCACTTTAATGCCTGAAATTAGTCGAAATAGAAGCTTCTGAGTAGGAGAAAATGTCCGTAAAAATGGCAATTTTGGTCACATTGAGGCTTCAAAAAGTAGTTATTCAACATGAGGCACATTCCAAATGACATTTTGAATCAATTTTTCTACAGTCCAGAAAATCAATTTTCTGATGAAAAAGGATGACCCGTGACCTGTCGAAATTTCTCCAGATGGTCAGCAATGGAAATGTTTTAATGTTTAATTTTTTGACTGCAAATGACTATTCCATGTAAATTATCACTTTTGGAACAAAAACAAGTGTTTTTAGAGTCACGTTAATGCCTGAAATTGGTCGAAATAGAAGCTTCTGAATAGGAGAAAAAGTCTGTAATAATGGCAATTTTGGTCACATTGAGGCTTTAAAAAGTAGTTATTCAACATGAGGCACATTCCAAATGACATTTTGAATCAATTTTTCTACAGTCCAAAAAATCAATTTTCTGATGAAAAACGATGACCCGTGACCTGTCGAAATTTCTCCAGATGGTCAGAAATCGAAATTTTTATTGTTTAATTTTTTGACTGCAAATGACTATTCCATGTAAATTATCACTTTTGGAACAAAAACAAGTGTGTTTAGAGTCAGTTTAATGCCTGAAATTGGTCGAAAAAGAAGCTTCTGAGTAGGAGAAAATGTCCGTAAAAATGGCAATTTTGGTCACCTTGAGGCTTCAAAAAGTAGTTATTCAACATGAGGCACATTCCAAATGACATTTTGAATCAATTTTTCTACCGTCCAGAAAATCAATTTTCTGATGAAAAAGGATGACCCGTGACCTGTCGAAATTTCTCCAGATGGTCAAAAATGGAAATGTTTTAATGTTTAATTTTTTGACTGCAAATGACTATTCCATGTAAATTATCACTTTTGGAACAAAAACAAGTGTGTTTAGAGTCAGTTTAATGCCTGAAATTGGTCGAAAAAGAAGCTTCTGAGTAGGAGAAAATGTCCGTAAAAATGGCAATTTTGGTCACATTGAGGCTTCAAAAAGTAGTTTTTCAACATGAGGCACATTCCAAATGACATTTTGAATCAATTTTTCTACAGTCCAGAAAATCAATTTTCTGATGAAAAAGGATGACCCGTGACCTGTCGAAATTTCTCCAGATGGTCAAAAATGGAAATGTTTTAATGTTTAATTTTTTGACTGCAAATGACTATTCCATGTAAATTATCACTTTTGGAACAAAAACAAGTGTGTTAGAGAGTCAGTTTAATGCCTGAAATTGGTAGAAAAAGAAGCTTCTGAGTAGGAGAAAATGTCCGTAAAAATGGCAATTTTGGTCACATTGAGGTTTCAAAAAGTAGTTATTCAACATGAGGCACAATCCAAATGACATTTTAAATCAATTTTTTTACAGTCCAAAAAATCAATTTTCTGATGAAAAACGATGACCCGTGACCTGTCGAAATTTCTCCAGATGGTCAGAAATCGAAATTTTTATTGTTTAATTTTTTGACTGCAAATGACTATTCCATGTAAATTATCACTTTTGGAACAAAAATAAGTGTGTTTAGACTCACTTTAATGACTGAAATTGGTCGAAATAGAAGCTTCTGAATAGGAGAAAAAGTCTGTAATAATGGCAATTTTGGTCACATTGAGGCTTTAAAAAGTAGTTATTCAACATGAGGCACATTCCAAATGACATTTTGAATCAATTTTTCTACAGTCCAAAAAATCAATTTTCTGATGAAAAACGATGACCCGTGACCTGTCGAAATTTCTCCAGATGGTCAGAAATCGAAATTTTTATTGTTTAATTTTTTGACTGCAAATGACTATTCCATGTAAATTATCACTTTTGGAACAAAAACAAGTGTGTTTAGAGTCAGTTTAATGCCTGAAATTGGTCGAAAAAGAAGCTTCTGAGTAGGAGAAAATGTCCGTAAAAATGGCAATTTTGGTCACATTGAGGCTTCAAAAAGTAGTTATTCAACATGAGGCACATTCCAAATGACATTTTGAATCAATTTTTCTACAGTCCAGAAAATCTATTTTCTGATGAAAAAGGATGACTCGTGACCTGTCGAAATTTCTCCAGATGGTCAGAAATGGAAATGTTTTAATGTTTAATTTTTTGACTGCAAATGACTATTCCATGTAAATTATCACTTTTGGAACAAAAACAAGTGTTTTTAGAGTCACGTTAATGCCTGAAATTGGTCAAAATAGAAGCTTCTGAATAGGAGAAAAAGTCTGTAATAATGGCAATTTTGGTCACATTGAGGCTTTAAAAAGTAGTTATTCAACATGAGGCACATTCAAAATGACATTTTGAATCAATTTTTCTACAGTCCAAAAAATCAATTTTCTGATGAAAAACGATGACCCGTGACCTGTCGAAATTTCTCCAGATGGTCAGAAATTGAAATTTTTATTGTTTAATTTTTTGACTGCAAATGACTATTCCATGTAAATTATCACTTTTGGAACAAAAACAAGTGTGTTAGAGAGTCAGTTTAATGCCTGAAATTGGTAGAAAAAGAAGCTTCTGAGTAGGAGAAAATGTCCGTAAAAATGGCAATTTTGGTCACATTGAGGTTTCAAAAAGTAGTTATTCAACATGAGGCACAATCCAAATGACATTTTAAATCAATTTTTTTACAGTCCAAAAAATCAATTTTCTGATGAAAAACGATGACCCGTGACCTGTCGAAATTTCTCCAGATGGTCAGAAATCGAAATTTTTATTGTTTAATTTTTTGACTGCAAATGACTATTCCATGTAAATTATCACTTTTGGAACAAAAATAAGTGTGTTTAGACTCACTTTAATGACTGAAATTGGTCGAAATAGAAGCTTCTGAATAGGAGAAAAAGTCTGTAATAATGGCAATTTTGGTCACATTGAGGCTTTAAAAAGTAGTTATTCAACATGAGGCACATTCCAAATGACATTTTGAATCAATTTTTCTACAGTCCAAAAAATCAATTTTCTGATGAAAAACGATGACCCGTGACCTGTCGAAATTTCTCCAGATGGTCAGAAATGGAATTTTTTTTATGTTTAATTTTTTGACTGCAATTGACTATTCCATGTAAATTATCACTTTTGGAACAAAAACAAGTGTGTTTAGACTCACTTTAATGCCTGAAATTAGTCGAAATAGAAGCTTCTGAATAGGAGAAAAAGTCTGCAATAATGGCAATTTTGGTCACATTGAGGTTTCAAAAAGTAGTTATTCAACATGAGGCACAATCCAAATGACATTTTGAATCAATTTTTCTACAGTCCAGAAAATCAATTTTCTGATGAAAAAGGATGACCCGTGACCTGTCGAAATTTCTCCAGATGGTCAGAAATGGAAATGTTTTAATGTTTAATTTTTTGACTGCAAATGACTATTCCATGTAAATTATCACTTTTGGAACAAAAACAAGTGTTTTTAGAGTCCCGTTAATGCCTGAAATTGGTCGAAATAGAAGCTTCTGAATAGGAGAAAAAGTCTGTAATAATGGCAATTTTGGTCACATTGAGGCTTTAAAAAGTAGTTATTCAACATGAGGCACATTCAAAATGACATTTTGAATCAATTTTTCTACAGTCCAAAAATCAATTTTCTGATGAAAAACGATGACCCGTGACCTGTCGAAATTTCTCCAGATGGTCAGAAATCGAAATTTTTATTGTTTAATTTTTTGACTGCAAATGACTATTCCATGTAAATTATCACTTTTGGAACAAAAACAAGTGTGTTTAGAGTCAGTTTAATGCCTGAAATTGGTCGAAAAAGAAGCTTCTGAGTAGGAGAAAATGTCCGTAAAAATGGCAATTTTGGTCACCTTGAGGCTTCAAAAAGTAGTTATTCAACATGGGCCACATTCCAAATGACATTTTGAATCAATTTTTCTACAGTCCAGAAAATCAATTTTCTGATGAAAAAGGATGACCCGTGACCTGTCGAAATTTCTCCAGATGGTCAGAAATGGAAATGTTTTAATGTTTAATTTTTTGACTGCAAATGACTATTCCATGTAAATTATCACTTTTGGAACAAAAACAAGTGTTTTTAGAGTCCCGTTAATGCCTGAAATTGGTCGAAATAGAAGCTTCTGAATAGGAGAAAAAGTCTGTAATAATGGCAATTTTGGTCACATTGAGGCTTTAAAAAGTAGTTATTCAACATGAGGCACATTCAAAATGACATTTTGAATCAATTTTTCTACAGTCCAAAAATCAATTTTCTGATGAAAAACGATGACCCGTGACCTGTCGAAATTTCTCCAGATGGTCAGAAATCGAAATTTTTATTGTTTAATTTTTTGACTGCAAATGACTATTCCATGTAAATTATCACTTTTGGAACAAAAACAAGTGTGTTTAGAGTCAGTTTAATGCCTGAAATTGGTCGAAAAAGAAGCTTCTGAGTAGGAGAAAATGTCCGTAAAAATGGCAATTTTGGTCACCTTGAGGCTTCAAAAAGTAGTTATTCAACATGGGCCACATTCCAAATGACATTTTGAATCAATTTTTCTACAGTCCAGAAAATCAATTTTCTGATGAAAAAGGATGACCCGTGACCTGTCGAAATTTCTCCAGATGGTCAAAAATGGAAATGTTTTAATGTTTAATTTTTTGACTGCAAATGACTATTCCATGTAAATTATCACTTTTGGAACTAAAATAAGTGTGTTTAGACTCACTTTAATGACTGAAATTGGTCGAAATAGAAGCTTCTGAATAGGAGAAAAAGTCTGTAATAATGGCAATTTTGGTCACATTGAGGCTTTAAAAAGTAGTTATTCAACATGAGGCACATTCCAAATGACATTTTGAATAAATTTTTCTACAGTCCAAAAAATCTATTTTTTGATGAAAAACGATGACCCGTGACCTGTCGAAATTTCTCCAGATGGTCAGAAATGGAAATTTTTTAATGTTTAATTTTTTGACTGCAATTGACTATTCCATGTAAATTATCACTTTTGGAACAAAAAAAAGTGTGTTTAGACTCACTTTAATGCCTGAAATTAGTCGAAATAGAAGCTTCTGAGTAGGAGAAAATGTCCGTAAAAATGGCAATTTTGGTCACATTGAGGCTTCAAAAAGTAGTTATTCAACATGAGGCACATTCCAAATGACATTTTAAATCAATTTTTCTACAGTCCAGAAAATCAATTTTCTGATGAAAAAGGATGACCCGTGACCTGTCGAAATTTCTCCAGATGGTCAGAAATGGAAATGTTTTAATGTTTAATTTTTTGACTGCAAATGACTATTCCATGTAAATTATCACTTTTGGAACAAAAACAAGTGTTTTTAGAGTCACGTTAATGCCTGAAATTGGTCGAAATAGAAGCTTCTGAATAGGAGAAAAAGTCTGTAATAATGGCAATTTTGGTCACATTGAGGCTTTAAAAAGTAGTTATTCAACATGAGGCACATTCCAAATGACATTTTGAATCAATTTTTCTACAGTCCAAAAAATCAATTTTCTGATGAAAAACGATGACCCGTGACCTGTCGAAATTTCTCCAGATGGTCAGAAATCGAAATTTTTATTGTTTAATTTTTTGACTGCAAATGACTATTCCATGTAAATTATCACTTTTGGAACAAAAACAAGTGTGTTTAGAGTCAGTTTAATGCCTGAAATTGGTCGAAAAAGAAGCTTCTGAGTAGGAGAAAATGTCCGTAAAAATGGCAATTTTGGTCACCTTGAGGCTTCAAAAAGTAGTTATTCAACATGAGGCACATTCCAAATGACATTTTGAATCAATTTTTCTACAGTCCAGAAAATCAATTTTCTGATGAAAAAGGATGACCCGTGACCTGTCGAAATTTCTCCAGATGGTCAAAAATGGAAATGTATTAATGTTTAATTTTTTGACTGCAAATGACTATTCCATGTAAATTATCACTTTTGGAACAAAAACAAGTGTGTTTAGAGTCAGTTTAATGCCTGAAATTGGTCGAAAAAGAAGCTTCTGAGTAGGAGAAAATGTCCGTAAAAATGGCAATTTTGGTCACATTGAGGCTTCAAAAAGTAGTTATTCAACATGAGGCACATTCCAAATGACATTTTGAATCAATTTTTCTACAGTCCAGAAAATCAATTTTCTGATGAAAAAGGATGACCCGTGACCTGTCGAAATTTCTCCAGATGGTCAAAAATGGAAATGTTTTAATGTTTAATTTTTTGACTGCAAATGACTATTCCATGTAAATTATCACTTTTGGAACAAAAACAAGTGTGTTAGAGAGTCAGTTTAATGCCTGAAATTGGTAGAAAAAGAAGCTTCTGAGTAGGAGAAAATGTCCGTAAAAATGGCAATTTTGGTCACATTGAGGTTTCAAAAAGTAGTTATTCAACATGAGGCACAATCCAAATGACATTTTAAATCAATTTTTTTACAGTCCAAAAAATCAATTTTCTGATGAAAAACGATGACCCGTGACCTGTCGAAATTTCTCCAGATGGTCAGAAATCGAAATTTTTATTGTTTAATTTTTTGACTGCAAATGACTATTCCATGTAAATTATCACTTTTGGAACAAAAATAAGTGTGTTTAGACTCACTTTAATGCCTGAAATTAGTCGAAATAGAAGCTTCTGAATAGGAGAAAAAGTCTGCAATAATGGCAATTTTGGTCACATTGAGGTTTCAAAAAGTAGTTATTCAACATGAGGCACAATCCAAATGACATTTTGAATCAATTTTTCTACAGTCCAGAAAATCAATTTTCTGATGAAAAAGGATGACCCGTGACCTGTCGAAATTTCTCCAGATGGTCAGAAATGGAAATGTTTTAATGTTTAATTTTTTGACTGCAAATGACTATTCCATGTAAATTATCACTTTTGGAACAAAAACAAGTGTTTTTAGAGTCACGTTAATGCCTGAAATTGGTCGAAATAGAAGCTTCTGAATAGGAGAAAAAGTCTGTAATAATGGCAATTTTGGTCACATTGAGGCTTTAAAAAGTAGTTATTCAACATGAGGCACATTCAAAATGACATTTTGAATCAATTTTTCTACAGTCCAAAAATCAATTTTCTGATGAAAAACGATGACCCGTGACCTGTCGAAATTTCTCCAGATGGTCAGAAATCGAAATTTTTATTGTTTAATTTTTTGACTGCAAATGACTATTCCATGTAAATTATCACTTTTGGAACAAAAACAAGTGTGTTTAGAGTCAGTTTAATGCCTGAAATTGGTCGAAAAAGAAGCTTCTGAGTAGGAGAAAATGTCCGTAAAAATGGCAATTTTGGTCACCTTGAGGCTTCAAAAAGTAGTTATTCAACATGGGCCACATTCCAAATGACATTTTGAATCAATTTTTCTACAGTCCAGAAAATCAATTTTCTGATGAAAAAGGATGACCCGTGACCTGTCGAAATTTCTCCAGATGGTCAAAAATGGAAATGTTTTAATGTTTAATTTTTTGACTGCAAATGACTATTCCATGTAAATTATCACTTTTGGAACTAAAATAAGTGTGTTTAGAGTCACTTTAATGCCTGAAATTGTTCGAAATAGAAGCTTCTGAATAGGAGAAAAAGTCTGCAATAATGGCACTTTTGGTCACATTGAGGTTTCAAAAAGTAGTTATTCAACATGAGGCACAATCCAAATGACATTTTAAATCAATTTTTTTACAGTCCAAAAAATCAATTTTCTGATGAAAAACGATGACCCGTGACCTGTCGAAATTTCTCCAGATGGTCAGAAATCGAAATTTTTATTGTTTAATTTTTTGACTGCAAATGACTATTCCATGTAAATTATCACTTTTGGAACAAAAATAAGTGTGTTTAGACTCACTTTAATGACTGAAATTGGTCGAAATAGAAGCTACTGAATAGGAGAAAAAGTCTGTAATAATGGCAATTTTGGTCACATTGAGGCTTTAAAAAGTAGTTATTCAACATGAGGCACATTCCAAATGACATTTTGAATAAATTTTTCTACAGTCCAAAAAATCTATTTTTTGATGAAAAACGATGACCCGTGACCTGTCGAAATTTCTCCAGATGGTCAGAAATGGAAATTTTTTAATGTTTAATTTTTTGACTGCAATTGACTATTCCATGTAAATTATCACTTTTGGAACAAAAAAAAGTGTGTTTAGACTCACTTTAATGCCTGAAATTAGTCGAAATAGAAGCTTCTGAGTAGGAGAAAATGTCCGTAAAAATGGCAATTTTGGTCACATTGAGGCTTCAAAAAGTAGTTATTCAACATGAGGCACATTCCAAATGACATTTTGAATCAATTTTTCTACAGTCCAGAAAATCAATTTTCTGATGAAAAAGGATGACCCGTGACCTGTCGAAATTTCTCCAGATGGTCAGCAATGGAAATGTTTTAATGTTTAATTTTTTGACTGCAAATGACTATTCCATGTAAATTATCACTTTTGGAACAAAAACAAGTGTTTTTAGAGTCACGTTAATGCCTGAAATTGGTCGAAATAGAAGCTTCTGAATAGGAGAAAAAGTCTGTAATAATGGCAATTTTGGTCACATTGAGGCTTTAAAAAGTAGTTATTCAACATGAGGCACATTCCAAATGACATTTTGAATCAATTTTTCTACAGTCCAAAAAATCAATTTTCTGATGAAAAACGATGACCCGTGACCTGTCGAAATTTCTCCAGATGGTCAGAAATCGAAATTTTTATTGTTTAATTTTTTGACTGCAAATGACTATTCCATGTAAATTATCACTTTTGGAACAAAAACAAGTGTGTTTAGAGTCAGTTTAATGCCTGAAATTGGTCGAAAAAGAAGCTTCTGAGTAGGAGAAAATGTCCGTAAAAATGGCAATTTTGGTCACCTTGAGGCTTCAAAAAGTAGTTATTCAACATGAGGCACATTCCAAATGACATTTTGAATCAATTTTTCTACAGTCCAGAAAATCAATTTTCTGATGAAAAAGGATGACCCGTGACCTGTCGAAATTTCTCCAGATGGTCAAAAATGGAAATGTTTTAATGTTTAATTTTTTGACTGCAAATGACTATTCCATGTAAATTATCACTTTTGGAACAAAAACAAGTGTGTTTAGAGTCAGTTTAATGCCTGAAATTGGTCGAAAAAGAAGCTTCTGAGTAGGAGAAAATGTCCGTAAAAATGGCAATTTTGGTCACCTTGAGGCTTCAAAAAGTAGTTATTCAACATGGGCCACATTCCAAATGACATTTTGAATCAATTTTTCTACAGTCCAGAAAATCAATTTTCTGATGAAAAAGGATGACCCGTGACCTGTCGAAATTTCTCCAGATGGTCAAAAATGGAAATGTTTTAATGTTTAATTTTTTGACTGCAAATGACTATTCCATGTAAATTATCACTTTTGGAACTAAAATAAGTGTGTTTAGAGTCACTTTAATGCCTGAAATTGTTCGAAATAGAAGCTTCTGAATAGGAGAAAAAGTCTGCAATAATGGCACTTTTGGTCACATTGAGGTTTCAAAAAGTAGTTATTCAACATGAGGCACAATCCAAATGACATTTTAAATCAATTTTTTTACAGTCCAAAAAATCAATTTTCTGATGAAAAACGATGACCCGTGACCTGTCGAAATTTCTCCAGATGGTCAGAAATCGAAATTTTTATTGTTTAATTTTTTGACTGCAAATGACTATTCCATGTAAATTATCACTTTTGGAACAAAAATAAGTGTGTTTAGACTCACTTTAATGACTGAAATTGGTCGAAATAGAAGCTACTGAATAGGAGAAAAAGTCTGTAATAATGGCAATTTTGGTCACATTGAGGCTTTAAAAAGTAGTTATTCAACATGAGGCACATTCCAAATGACATTTTGAATAAATTTTTCTACAGTCCAAAAAATCTATTTTTTGATGAAAAACGATGACCCGTGACCTGTCGAAATTTCTCCAGATGGTCAGAAATGGAAATTTTTTAATGTTTAATTTTTTGACTGCAATTGACTATTCCATGTAAATTATCACTTTTGGAACAAAAAAAAGTGTGTTTAGACTCACTTTAATGCCTGAAATTAGTCGAAATAGAAGCTTCTGAGTAGGAGAAAATGTCCGTAAAAATGGCAATTTTGGTCACATTGAGGCTTCAAAAAGTAGTTATTCAACATGAGGCACATTCCAAATGACATTTTGAATCAATTTTTCTACAGTCCAAAAAATCAATTTTCTGATGAAAAACGATGACCCGTGACCTGTCGAAATTTCTCCAGATGGTCAGAAATCGAAATTTTTATTGTTTAATTTTTTGACTGCAAATGACTATTCCATGTAAATTATCACTTTTGGAACAAAAACAAGTGTGTTTAGAGTCAGTTTAATGCCTGAAATTGGTCGAAAAAGAAGCTTCTGAGTAGGAGAAAATGTCCGTAAAAATGGCAATTTTGGTCACCTTGAGGCTTCAAAAAGTAGTTATTCAACATGAGGCACATTCCAAATGACATTTTGAATCAATTTTTCTACAGTCCAGAAAATCAATTTTCTGATGAAAAAGGATGACCCGTGACCTGTCGAAATTTCTCCAGATGGTCAAAAATGGAAATGTTTTAATGTTTAATTTTTTGACTGCAAAAGACTATTCCATGTAAATTATCACTTTTGGAACAAAAACAAGTGTGTTTAGAGTCAGTTTAATGCCTGAAATTGGTCGAAAAAGAAGCTTCTGAGTAGGAGAAAATGTCCGTAAAAATGGCAATTTTGGTCACATTGAGGCTTCAAAAAGTAGTTATTCAACATGAGGCACATTCCAAATGACATTTTGAATCAATTTTTCTACAGTCCAGAAAATCTATTTTCTGATGAAAAAGGATGACCCGTGACCTGTCGAAATTTCTCCAGATGGTCAAAAATGGAAATGTTTTAATGTTTAATTTTTTGACTGCAAATGACTATTCCATGTAAATTATCACTTTTGGAACTAAAATAAGTGTGTTTAGAGTCACTTTAATGCCTGAAATTGTTCGAAATAGAAGCTTCTGAATAGGAGAAAAAGTCTGCAATAATGGCACTTTTGGTCACATTGAGGTTTCAAAAAGTAGTTATTCAACATGAGGCACAATCCAAATGACATTTTAAATCAATTTTTTTACAGTCCAAAAAATCAATTTTCTGATGAAAAACGATGACCCGTGACCTGTCGAAATTTCTCCAGATGGTCAGAAATCGAAATTTTTATTGTTTAATTTTTTGACTGCAAATGACTATTCCATGTAAATTATCACTTTTGGAACAAAAATAAGTGTGTTTAGACTCACTTTAATGACTGAAATTGGTCGAAATAGAAGCTTCTGAATAGGAGAAAAAGTCAGTAATAATGGCAATTTTGGTCACATTGAGGCTTTAAAAAGTAGTTATTCAACATGAGGCACATTCCAAATGACATTTTGAATAAATTTTTCTACAGTCCAAAAAATCAATTTTCTGATGAAAAAAGATGACCTGTGACCTGTCGAATTTTCTCCAGATGGTCAGCAATGGAAATGTTTTAATGTTTAATTTTTTGACTGCAAATGACTATTCCATGTAAATTATCACTTTTGGAACAAAAACAAGTGTTTTTAGAGTCAGTTTAATGCCTGAAATTGGTCGAAAAAGAAGCTTCTGAGTAGGAGAAAATGTCCGTAAAAATGGCAATTTTGGTCACATTGAGGCTTCAAAAAGTAGTTATTCAACATGAGGCACATTCCAAATGACATTTTGAATCAATTTTTCTACAGTCCAAAAAATCAATTTTCTGATGAAAAACGATGACCCGTGACCTGTCGAAATTTCCCCAGATGGTCAGAAATGGAAATTTTTTAATGTTTAATTTTTTGACTGCAATTGACTATTCCATGTAAATTATCACTTTTGGAACAAAAACAAGTGTGTTTAGACTCACTTTAATGCCTGAAATTAGTGGAAATAGAAGCTTCTGAATAGGAGAAAAAGTCTGCAATAATGGCAATTTTGGTCACATTGAGGTTTCAAAAAGTAGTTATTCAACATGAGGCACAATCCAAATGACATTTTGAATCAATTTTTCTACAGTCCAAAAAATCAATTTTCTGATGAAAAACGATGACCCGTGACCTGTCGAAATTTCTCCAGATGGTCAGAAATCGAAATTTGTATTGTTTAATTTTTTGACTGCAAATGACTATTCCATGTAAATTATCACTTTTGGAACAAAAACAAGTGTGTTTAGAGTCAGTTTAATGCCTGAAATTGGTCGAAAAAGAAGCTTCTGAGTAGGAGAAAATGTCCATAAAAATGGCAATTTTGGTCACCTTGAGGCTTCAAAAAGTAGTTATTCAACATGAGGCACATTCCAAATGACATTTTGAATCAATTTTTCTACAGTCCAGAAAATCAATTTTCTGATGAAAAAGGATGACCCGTGACCTGTCGAAATTTCTCCAGATGGTCAGAAATGGAAATGTTTTAATGTTTAATTTTTTGACTGCAAATGACTATTCCATGTAAATTATCACTTTTGGAACTAAAATAAGTGTGTTTAGAGTCACTTTAATGCCTGAAATTGTTCGAAATAGAAGCTTCTGAATAGGAGAAAAAGTCTGCAATAATGGCACTTTTGGTCACATTGAGGTTTCAAAAAGTAGTTATTCAACATGAGGCACAATCCAAATGACATTTTAAATCAATTTTTTTACAGTCCAAAAAATCAATTTTCTGATGAAAAAGGATGACCCGTGACCTGTCGAAATTTCTCCAGATGGCCAGAAATGGAAATTTTTTAATGTTTACATTTTTTGACTGCAAATGACTATTCCATGTAAATTATCACTTTTGGAACTAAAATAAGTGTGTTTAGAGTCACGTTAATGCCTGAAATTGTTCGAAATAGAAGCTTCTGAATAGGAGAAAAAGTCTGCAATAATGGCAATTTTGGTCACATTGAGGTTTCAAAAAGTAGTTATTCAACATGAGGCACAATCCAAATGACATTTTGAATCAATTTTTCTACAGTCCAGAAAATCAATTTTCTGATGAAAAATGATGACCCGTGACCTGTCGAAATTTCTCCAGATGGTCAGAAATGGAAATGTTTTAATGTTTAATTTTTTGACTGCAAATGACTATTCCATGTAAATTATCACTTTTGGAACTAAAATAAGTGTGTTTAGAGTCACTTTAATGCCTGAAATTGTTCGAAATAGAAGCTTCTGAATAGGAGAAAAAGTCTGCAATAATGGCACTTTTGGTCACATTGAGGTTTCAAAAAGTAGTTATTCAACATGAGGCACAATCCAAATGACATTTTAAATCAATTTTTTTACAGTCCAAAAAATCAATTTTCTGATGAAAAACGATGACCCGTGACCTGTCGAAATTTCTCCAGATGGTCAGAAATCGAAATTTTTATTGTTTAATTTTTTGACTGCAAATGACTATTCCATGTAAATTATCACTTTTGGAACAAAAATAAGTGTGTTTAGACTCACTTTAATGACTGAAATTGGTCGAAATAGAAGCTTCTGAATAGGAGAAAAAGTCTGTAATAATGGCAATTTTGGTCACATTGAGGCTTTAAAAAGTAGTTATTCAACATGAGGCACATTCCAAATGACATTTTGAATAAATTTTTCTACAGTCCAAAAAATCAATTTTCTGATGAAAAAGGATGACCTGTGACCTGTCGAATTTTCTCCAGATGGTCAGCAATGGAAATGTTTTAATGTTTAATTTTTTGACTGCAAATGACTATTCCATGTAAATTATCACTTTTGGAACAAAAACAAGTGTTTTTAGAGTCAGTTTAATGCCTGAAATTGGTCGAAAAAGAAGCTTCTGAGTAGGAGAAAATGTCCGTAAAAATGGCAATTTTGGTCACATTGAGGCTTCAAAAAGTAGTTATTCAACATGAGGCACATTCCAAATGACATTTTGAATCAATTTTTCTACAGTCCAAAAAATCAATTTTCTGATGAAAAACGATGACCCGTGACCTGTCGAAATTTCCCCAGATGGTCAGAAATGGAAATTTTTTAATGTTTAATTTTTTGACTGCAATTGACTATTCCATGTAAATTATCACTTTTGGAACAAAAACAAGTGTGTTTAGACTCACTTTAATGCCTGAAATTAGTGGAAATAGAAGCTTCTGAATAGGAGAAAAAGTCTGCAATAATGGCAATTTTGGTCACATTGAGGTTTCAAAAAGTAGTTATTCAACATGAGGCACAATCCAAATGACATTTTGAATCAATTTTTCTACAGTCCAAAAAATCAATTTTCTGATGAAAAACGATGACCCGTGACCTGTCGAAATTTCTCCAGATGGTCAGAAATCGAAATTTGTATTGTTTAATTTTTTGACTGCAATTGACTATTCCATGTAAATTATCACTTTTGGAACAAAAACAAGTGTGTTTAGACTCACTTTAATGCCTGAAATTAGTGGAAATAGAAGCTTCTGAATAGGAGAAAAAGTCTGCAATAATGGCAATTTTGGTCACCTTGAGGCTTCAAAAAGTAGTTATTCAACATGAGGCACATTCCAAATGACATTTTGAATCAATTTTTCTACAGTCCAGAAAATCAATTTTCTGATGAAAAAGGATGACCCGTGACCTGTCGAAATTTCTCCAGATGGTCAAAAATGGAAATGTTTTAATGTTTAATTTTTTGACTGCAAAAGACTATTCCATGTAAATTATCACTTTTGGAACAAAAACAAGTGTGTTTAGAGTCAGTTTAATGCCTGAAATTGGTCGAAAAAGAAGCTTCTGAGTAGGAGAAAATGTCCGTAAAAATGGCAATTTTGGTCACATTGAGGCTTCAAAAAGTAGTTATTCAACATGAGGCACATTCCAAATGACATTTTGAATCAATTTTTCTACAGTCCAGAAAATCTATTTTCTGATGAAAAAGGATGACCCGTGACCTGTCGAAATTTCTCCAGATGGTCAAAAATGGAAATGTTTTAATGTTTAATTTTTTGACTGCAAATGACTATTCCATGTAAATTATCACTTTTGGAACTAAAATAAGTGTGTTTAGAGTCACTTTAATGCCTGAAATTGTTCGAAATAGAAGCTTCTGAATAGGAGAAAAAGTCTGCAATAATGGCACTTTTGGTCACATTGAGGTTTCAAAAAGTAGTTATTCAACATGAGGCACAATCCAAATGACATTTTAAATCAATTTTTTTACAGTCCAAAAAATCAATTTTCTGATGAAAAACGATGACCCGTGACCTGTCGAAATTTCTCCAGATGGTCAGAAATCGAAATTTTTATTGTTTAATTTTTTGACTGCAAATGACTATTCCATGTAAATTATCACTTTTGGAACAAAAATAAGTGTGTTTAGACTCACTTTAATGACTGAAATTGGTCGAAATAGAAGCTTCTGAATAGGAGAAAAAGTCAGTAATAATGGCAATTTTGGTCACATTGAGGCTTTAAAAAGTAGTTATTCAACATGAGGCACATTCCAAATGACATTTTGAATAAATTTTTCTACAGTCCAAAAAATCAATTTTCTGATGAAAAAGGATGACCTGTGACCTGTCGAATTTTCTCCAGATGGTCAGCAATGGAAATGTTTTAATGTTTAATTTTTTGACTGCAAATGACTATTCCATGTAAATTATCACTTTTGGAACAAAAACAAGTGTTTTTAGAGTCAGTTTAATGCCTGAAATTGGTCGAAAAAGAAGCTTCTGAGTAGGAGAAAATGTCCGTAAAAATGGCAATTTTGGTCACATTGAGGCTTCAAAAAGTAGTTATTCAACATGAGGCACATTCCAAATGACATTTTGAATCAATTTTTCTACAGTCCAGAAAATCAATTTTCTGATGAAAAAGGATGACCCGTGACCTGTCGAAATTTCTCCAGATGTTCAGAAATGGAAATGTTTTAATGTTTAATTTTTTGACTGCAAATGACTATTCCATGTAAATTATCTCTTTTGGAACAAAAACAAGTGTTTTTAGAGTCACGTTAATGCCTGAAATTGGTCGAAATAGAAGCTTCTGAATAGGAGAAAAAGTCTGTAATAATGGCAATTTTGGTCACATTGAGGCTTTAAAAAGTAGTTATTCAACATGAGGCACATTCAAAATGACATTTTGAATCAATTTTTCTACAGTCCAAAAAATCAATTTTCTGATGAAAAACGATGACCCGTGACCTGTCGAAATTTCTCCAGATGGTCAGAAATCGAAATCTTTATTGTTTAATTTTTTGACTGCAAATGACTATTCCATGTAAATGATCACTTTTGGAACAAAAACAAGTGTGTTTAGAGTCAGTTTAATGCCTGAAATTGGTCGAAAAAGAAGCTTCTGAGTAGGAGAAAATGTCCGTAAAAATGGCAATTTTGGTCACCTTGAGGCTTCAAAAAGTAGTTATTCAACATGGGCCACATTCCAAATGACATTTTGAATCAATTTTTCTACAGTCCAGAAAATCAATTTTCTGATGAAAAAGGATGACCCGTGACCTGTCGAAATTTCTCCAGATGGTCAAAAATGGAAATGTTTTAATGTTTAATTTTTTGACTGCAAATGACTATTCCATGTAAATTATCACTTTTGGAACTAAAATAAGTGTGTTTAGAGTCACTTTAATGCCTGAAATTGTTCGAAATAGAAGCTTCTGAATAGGAGAAAAAGTCTGCAATAATGGCACTTTTGGTCACATTGAGGTTTCAAAAAGTAGTTATTCAACATGAGGCACAATCCAAATGACATTTTAAATCAATTTTTTTACAGTCCAAAAAATCAATTTTCTGATGAAAAACGATGACCCGTGACCTGTCGAAATTTCTCCAGATGGTCAGAAATCGAAATTTTTATTGTTTAATTTTTTGACTGCAAATGACTATTCCATGTAAATTATCACTTTTGGAACAAAAATAAGTGTGTTTAGACTCACTTTAATGACTGAAATTGGTCGAAATAGAAGCTACTGAATAGGAGAAAAAGTCTGTAATAATGGCAATTTTGGTCACATTGAGGCTTTAAAAAGTAGTTATTCAACATGAGGCACATTCCAAATGACATTTTGAATAAATTTTTCTACAGTCCAAAAAATCTATTTTTTGATGAAAAACGATGACCCGTGACCTGTCGAAATTTCTCCAGATGGTCAGAAATGGAAATTTTTTAATGTTTAATTTTTTGACTGCAATTGACTATTCCATGTAAATTATCACTTTTGGAACAAAAAAAAGTGTGTTTAGACTCACTTTAATGCCTGAAATTAGTCGAAATAGAAGCTTCTGAGTAGGAGAAAATGTCCGTAAAAATGGCAATTTTGGTCACATTGAGGCTTCAAAAAGTAGTTATTCAACATGAGGCACATTCCAAATGACATTTTGAATCAATTTTTCTACAGTCCAAAAAATCAATTTTCTGATGAAAAACGATGACCCGTGACCTGTCGAAATTTCTCCAGATGGTCAGAAATCGAAATTTTTATTGTTTAATTTTTTGACTGCAAATGACTATTCCATGTAAATTATCACTTTTGGAACAAAAACAAGTGTGTTTAGAGTCAGTTTAATGCCTGAAATTGGTCGAAAAAGAAGCTTCTGAGTAGGAGAAAATGTCCGTAAAAATGGCAATTTTGGTCACCTTGAGGCTTCAAAAAGTAGTTATTCAACATGAGGCACATTCCAAATGACATTTTGAATCAATTTTTCTACAGTCCAGAAAATCAATTTTCTGATGAAAAAGGATGACCCGTGACCTGTCGAAATTTCTCCAGATGGTCAAAAATGGAAATGTTTTAATGTTTAATTTTTTGACTGCAAAAGACTATTCCATGTAAATTATCACTTTTGGAACAAAAACAAGTGTGTTTAGAGTCAGTTTAATGCCTGAAATTGGTCGAAAAAGAAGCTTCTGAGTAGGAGAAAATGTCCGTAAAAATGGCAATTTTGGTCACATTGAGGCTTCAAAAAGTAGTTATTCAACATGAGGCACATTCCAAATGACATTTTGAATCAATTTTTCTACAGTCCAGAAAATCTATTTTCTGATGAAAAAGGATGACCCGTGACCTGTCGAAATTTCTCCAGATGGTCAAAAATGGAAATGTTTTAATGTTTAATTTTTTGACTGCAAATGACTATTCCATGTAAATTATCACTTTTGGAACTAAAATAAGTGTGTTTAGAGTCACTTTAATGCCTGAAATTGTTCGAAATAGAAGCTTCTGAATAGGAGAAAAAGTCTGCAATAATGGCACTTTTGGTCACATTGAGGTTTCAAAAAGTAGTTATTCAACATGAGGCACAATCCAAATGACATTTTAAATCAATTTTTTTACAGTCCAAAAAATCAATTTTCTGATGAAAAACGATGACCCGTGACCTGTCGAAATTTCTCCAGATGGTCAGAAATCGAAATTTTTATTGTTTAATTTTTTGACTGCAAATGACTATTCCATGTAAATTATCACTTTTGGAACAAAAATAAGTGTGTTTAGACTCACTTTAATGACTGAAATTGGTCGAAATAGAAGCTTCTGAATAGGAGAAAAAGTCAGTAATAATGGCAATTTTGGTCACATTGAGGCTTTAAAAAGTAGTTATTCAACATGAGGCACATTCCAAATGACATTTTGAATAAATTTTTCTACAGTCCAAAAAATCAATTTTCTGATGAAAAAAGATGACCTGTGACCTGTCGAATTTTCTCCAGATGGTCAGCAATGGAAATGTTTTAATGTTTAATTTTTTGACTGCAAATGACTATTCCATGTAAATTATCACTTTTGGAACAAAAACAAGTGTTTTTAGAGTCAGTTTAATGCCTGAAATTGGTCGAAAAAGAAGCTTCTGAGTAGGAGAAAATGTCCGTAAAAATGGCAATTTTGGTCACATTGAGGCTTCAAAAAGTAGTTATTCAACATGAGGCACATTCCAAATGACATTTTGAATCAATTTTTCTACAGTCCAAAAAATCAATTTTCTGATGAAAAACGATGACCCGTGACCTGTCGAAATTTCCCCAGATGGTCAGAAATGGAAATTTTTTAATGTTTAATTTTTTGACTGCAATTGACTATTCCATGTAAATTATCACTTTTGGAACAAAAACAAGTGTGTTTAGACTCACTTTAATGCCTGAAATTAGTGGAAATAGAAGCTTCTGAATAGGAGAAAAAGTCTGCAATAATGGCAATTTTGGTCACATTGAGGTTTCAAAAAGTAGTTATTCAACATGAGGCACAATCCAAATGACATTTTGAATCAATTTTTCTACAGTCCAAAAAATCAATTTTCTGATGAAAAACGATGACCCGTGACCTGTCGAAATTTCTCCAGATGGTCAGAAATCGAAATTTGTATTGTTTAATTTTTTGACTGCAAATGACTATTCCATGTAAATTATCACTTTTGGAACAAAAACAAGTGTGTTTAGAGTCAGTTTAATGCCTGAAATTGGTCGAAAAAGAAGCTTCTGAGTAGGAGAAAATGTCCGTAAAAATGGCAATTTTGGTCACATTGAGGCTTCAAAAAGTAGTTATTCAACATGAGGCACATTCCAAATGACATTTTGAATCAATTTTTCTACAGTCCAGAAAATCTATTTTCTGATGAAAAAGGATGACCCGTGACCTGTCAAAATTTCTCCAGATGGTCAGAAATGGAAATGTTTTAATGTTTAATTTTTTGACTGCAAATGACTATTCCATGTAAATTATCACTTTTGGAACAAAAACAAGTGTTTTTAGAGTCGCGTTAATGCCTGAAATTGGTCGAAATAGAAGCTTCTGAATAGGAGAAAAAGTCTGTAATAATGGCAATTTTGGTCACATTGAGGCTTTAAAAAGTAGTTATTCAACATGAGGCACATTCAAAATGACATTTTGAATCAATTTTTCTACAGTCCAAAAAAATCAATTTTCTGATGAAAAACGATGACCCGTGACCTGTCGAAATTTCTCCAGATGGTCAGAAATCGAAATTTGTATTGTTTAATTTTTTGACTGCAAATGACTATTCCATGTAAATTATCACTTTTGGAACAAAAAAAAGTGTGTTTAGAGTCAGTTTAATGCCTGAAATTGGTCGAAAAAGAAGCTTCTGAGTAGGAGAAAATGTCCGTAAAAATGGCAATTTTGGTCACCTTGAGGCTTCAAAAAGTAGTTATTCAACATGAGGCACATTCCAAATGACATTTTGAATCAATTTTTCTACAGTCCAGAAAATCAATTTTCTGATGAAAAAGGATGACCCGTGACCTGTCGAAATTTCTCCAGATGGTCAAAAATGGAAATGTTTTAATGTTTAATTTTTTGACTGCAAATGACTATTCCATGTAAATTATCACTTTTGGAACTAAAATAAGTGTGTTTAGAGTCACTTTAATGCCTGAAATTGTTCGAAATAGAAGCTTCTGAATAGGAGAAAAAGTCTGCAATAATGGCACTTTTGGTCACATTGAGGTTTCAAAAAGTAGTTATTCAACATGAGGCACAATCCAAATGACATTTTAAATCAATTTTTTTACAGTCCAAAAAATCAATTTTCTGATGAAAAAGGATGACCCGTGACCTGTCGAAATTTCTCCAGATGGCCAGAAATGGAAATTTTTTAATGTTTACATTTTTTGACTGCAAATGACTATTCCATGTAAATTATCACTTTTGGAACTAAAATAAGTGTGTTTAGAGTCACGTTAATGCCTGAAATTGTTCGAAAT
Source organism: Triturus cristatus (assembly GCF_964204655.1). Lineage (NCBI taxonomy): Eukaryota > Metazoa > Chordata > Amphibia > Caudata > Salamandridae > Triturus > Triturus cristatus. The sequence continues at coordinate 1,196,555,490 of NC_140589.1, read as the reverse complement.
AGAAGCTTCTGAATAGGAGAAAAAGTCTGCAATAATGGCAATTTTGGTCACATTGAGGTTTCAAAAAGTAGTTATTCAACATGAGGCACAATCCAAATGACATTTTGAATCAATTTTTCTACAGTCCAGAAAATCAATTTTCTGATGAAAAATGATGACCCGTGACCTGTCGAAATTTCTCCAGATGGTCAGAAATGGAAATGTTTTAATGTTTAATTTTTTGACTGCAAATGACTATTCCATGTAAATTATCACTTTTGGAACTAAAATAAGTGTGTTTAGAGTCACTTTAATGCCTGAAATTGTTCGAAATAGAAGCTTCTGAATAGGAGAAAAAGTCTGCAATAATGGCACTTTTGGTCACATTGAGGTTTCAAAAAGTAGTTATTCAACATGAGGCACAATCCAAATGACATTTTAAATCAATTTTTTTACAGTCCAAAAAATCAATTTTCTGATGAAAAACGATGACCCGTGACCTGTCGAAATTTCTCCAGATGGTCAGAAATCGAAATTTTTATTGTTTAATTTTTTGACTGCAAATGACTATTCCATGTAAATTATCACTTTTGGAACAAAAATAAGTGTGTTTAGACTCACTTTAATGACTGAAATTGGTCGAAATAGAAGCTTCTGAATAGGAGAAAAAGTCTGTAATAATGGCAATTTTGGTCACATTGAGGCTTTAAAAAGTAGTTATTCAACATGAGGCACATTCCAAATGACATTTTGAATAAATTTTTCTACAGTCCAAAAAATCAATTTTCTGATGAAAAAGGATGACCTGTGACCTGTCGAATTTTCTCCAGATGGTCAGCAATGGAAATGTTTTAATGTTTAATTTTTTGACTGCAAATGACTATTCCATGTAAATTATCACTTTTGGAACAAAAACAAGTGTTTTTAGAGTCAGTTTAATGCCTGAAATTGGTCGAAAAAGAAGCTTCTGAGTAGGAGAAAATGTCCGTAAAAATGGCAATTTTGGTCACATTGAGGCTTCAAAAAGTAGTTATTCAACATGAGGCACATTCCAAATGACATTTTGAATCAATTTTTCTACAGTCCAAAAAATCAATTTTCTGATGAAAAACGATGACCCGTGACCTGTCGAAATTTCCCCAGATGGTCAGAAATGGAAATTTTTTAATGTTTAATTTTTTGACTGCAATTGACTATTCCATGTAAATTATCACTTTTGGAACAAAAACAAGTGTGTTTAGACTCACTTTAATGCCTGAAATTAGTGGAAATAGAAGCTTCTGAATAGGAGAAAAAGTCTGCAATAATGGCAATTTTGGTCACATTGAGGTTTCAAAAAGTAGTTATTCAACATGAGGCACAATCCAAATGACATTTTGAATCAATTTTTCTACAGTCCAAAAAATCAATTTTCTGATGAAAAACGATGACCCGTGACCTGTCGAAATTTCTCCAGATGGTCAGAAATCGAAATTTGTATTGTTTAATTTTTTGACTGCAATTGACTATTCCATGTAAATTATCACTTTTGGAACAAAAACAAGTGTGTTTAGACTCACTTTAATGCCTGAAATTAGTGGAAATAGAAGCTTCTGAATAGGAGAAAAAGTCTGCAATAATGGCAATTTTGGTCACCTTGAGGCTTCAAAAAGTAGTTATTCAACATGAGGCACATTCCAAATGACATTTTGAATCAATTTTTCTACAGTCCAGAAAATCAATTTTCTGATGAAAAAGGATGACCCGTGACCTGTCGAAATTTCTCCAGATGGTCAAAAATGGAAATGTTTTAATGTTTAATTTTTTGACTGCAAAAGACTATTCCATGTAAATTATCACTTTTGGAACAAAAACAAGTGTGTTTAGAGTCAGTTTAATGCCTGAAATTGGTCGAAAAAGAAGCTTCTGAGTAGGAGAAAATGTCCGTAAAAATGGCAATTTTGGTCACATTGAGGCTTCAAAAAGTAGTTATTCAACATGAGGCACATTCCAAATGACATTTTGAATCAATTTTTCTACAGTCCAGAAAATCTATTTTCTGATGAAAAAGGATGACCCGTGACCTGTCGAAATTTCTCCAGATGGTCAAAAATGGAAATGTTTTAATGTTTAATTTTTTGACTGCAAATGACTATTCCATGTAAATTATCACTTTTGGAACTAAAATAAGTGTGTTTAGAGTCACTTTAATGCCTGAAATTGTTCGAAATAGAAGCTTCTGAATAGGAGAAAAAGTCTGCAATAATGGCACTTTTGGTCACATTGAGGTTTCAAAAAGTAGTTATTCAACATGAGGCACAATCCAAATGACATTTTAAATCAATTTTTTTACAGTCCAAAAAATCAATTTTCTGATGAAAAACGATGACCCGTGACCTGTCGAAATTTCTCCAGATGGTCAGAAATCGAAATTTTTATTGTTTAATTTTTTGACTGCAAATGACTATTCCATGTAAATTATCACTTTTGGAACAAAAATAAGTGTGTTTAGACTCACTTTAATGACTGAAATTGGTCGAAATAGAAGCTTCTGAATAGGAGAAAAAGTCAGTAATAATGGCAATTTTGGTCACATTGAGGCTTTAAAAAGTAGTTATTCAACATGAGGCACATTCCAAATGACATTTTGAATAAATTTTTCTACAGTCCAAAAAATCAATTTTCTGATGAAAAAGGATGACCTGTGACCTGTCGAATTTTCTCCAGATGGTCAGCAATGGAAATGTTTTAATGTTTAATTTTTTGACTGCAAATGACTATTCCATGTAAATTATCACTTTTGGAACAAAAACAAGTGTTTTTAGAGTCAGTTTAATGCCTGAAATTGGTCGAAAAAGAAGCTTCTGAGTAGGAGAAAATGTCCGTAAAAATGGCAATTTTGGTCACATTGAGGCTTCAAAAAGTAGTTATTCAACATGAGGCACATTCCAAATGACATTTTGAATCAATTTTTCTACAGTCCAAAAAATCAATTTTCTGATGAAAAACGATGACCCGTGACCTGTCGAAATTTCCCCAGATGGTCAGAAATGGAAATTTTTTAATGTTTAATTTTTTGACTGCAATTGACTATTCCATGTAAATTATCACTTTTGGAACAAAAACAAGTGTGTTTAGACTCACTTTAATGCCTGAAATTAGTGGAAATAGAAGCTTCTGAATAGGAGAAAAAGTCTGCAATAATGGCAATTTTGGTCACATTGAGGTTTCAAAAAGTAGTTATTCAACATGAGGCACAATCCAAATGACATTTTGAATCAATTTTTCTACAGTCCAAAAAATCAATTTTCTGATGAAAAACGATGACCCGTGACCTGTCGAAATTTCTCCAGATGGTCAGAAATCGAAATTTGTATTGTTTAATTTTTTGACTGCAAATGACTATTCCATGTAAATTATCACTTTTGGAACAAAAACAAGTGTGTTTAGAGTCAGTTTAATGCCTGAAATTGGTCGAAAAAGAAGCTTCTGAGTAGGAGAAAATGTCCGTAAAAATGGCAATTTTGGTCACATTGAGGCTTCAAAAAGTAGTTATTCAACATGAGGCACATTCCAAATGACATTTTGAATCAATTTTTCTACAGTCCAGAAAATCTATTTTCTGATGAAAAAGGATGACCCGTGACCTGTCAAAATTTCTCCAGATGGTCAGAAATGGAAATGTTTTAATGTTTAATTTTTTGACTGCAAATGACTATTCCATGTAAATTATCACTTTTGGAACAAAAACAAGTGTTTTTAGAGTCATGTTAATGCCTGAAATTGGTCGAAATAGAAGCTTCTGAATAGGAGAAAAAGTCTGTAATAATGGCAATTTTGGTCACATTGAGGCTTTCAAAAGTAGTTATTCAACATGAGGCACATTCAAAATGACATTTTGAATCAATTTTTCTACAGTCCAAAAAATCAATTTTCTGATGAAAAACGATGACCCGTGACCTGTCGAAATTTCTCCAGATGGTCAGAAATCGAAATTTGTATTGTTTAATTTTTTGACTGCAAATGACTATTCCATGTAAATTATCACTTTTGGAACAAAAAAAAGTGTGTTTAGAGTCAGTTTAATGCCTGAAATTGGTCGAAAAAGAAGCTTCTGAGTAGGAGAAAATGTCCGTAAAAATGGCAATTTTGGTCACCTTGAGGCTTCAAAAAGTAGTTATTCAACATGAGGCACATTCCAAATGACATTTTGAATCAATTTTTCTACAGTCCAGAAAATCAATTTTCTGATGAAAAAGGATGACCCGTGACCTGTCGAAATTTCTCCAGATGGTCAAAAATGGAAATGTTTTAATGTTTAATTTTTTGACTGCAAATGACTATTCCATGTAAATTATCACTTTTGGAACTAAAATAAGTGTGTTTAGAGTCACTTTAATGCCTGAAATTGTTCGAAATAGAAGCTTCTGAATAGGAGAAAAAGTCTGCAATAATGGCACTTTTGGTCACATTGAGGTTTCAAAAAGTAGTTATTCAACATGAGGCACAATCCAAATGACATTTTAAATCAATTTTTTTACAGTCCAAAAAATCAATTTTCTGATGAAAAAGGATGACCCGTGACCTGTCGAAATTTCTCCAGATGGCCAGAAATGGAATTTTTTTAATGTTTACATTTTTTGACTGCAAATGACTATTCCATGTAAATTATCACTTTTGGAACTAAAATAAGTGTGTTTAGAGTCACGTTAATGCCTGAAATTGTTCGAAATAGAAGCTTCTGAATAGGAGAAAAAGTCTGCAATAATGGCACTTTTGGTCACATTGAGGTTTCAAAAAGTAGTTATTCAACATGAGGCACAATCCAAATGACATTTTAAATCAATTTTTTTACAGTCCAAAAAATCAATTTTCTGATGAAAAACGATGACCCGTGACCTGTCGAAATTTCTCCAGATGGTCAGAAATCGAAATTTTTATTGTTTAATTTTTTGACTGCAAATGACTATTCCATGTAAATTATCACTTTTGGAACAAAAATAAGTGTGTTTAGACTCACTTTAATGACTGAAATTGGTCGAAATAGAAGCTTCTGAATAGGAGAAAAAGTCAGTAATAATGGCAATTTTGGTCACATTGAGGCTTTAAAAAGTAGTTATTCAACATGAGGCACATTCCAAATGACATTTTGAATAAATTTTTCTACAGTCCAAAAAATCAATTTTCTGATGAAAAAGGATGACCTGTGACCTGTCGAATTTTCTCCAGATGGTCAGCAATGGAAATGTTTTAATGTTTAATTTTTTGACTGCAAATGACTATTCCATGTAAATTATCACTTTTGGAACAAAAACAAGTGTTTTTAGAGTCAGTTTAATGCCTGAAATTGGTCGAAAAAGAAGCTTCTGAGTAGGAGAAAATGTCCGTAAAAATGGCAATTTTGGTCACATTGAGGCTTCAAAAAGTAGTTATTCAACATGAGGCACATTCCAAATGACATTTTGAATCAATTTTTCTACAGTCCAAAAAATCAATTTTCTGATGAAAAACGATGACCCGTGACCTGTCGAAATTTCCCCAGATGGTCAGAAATGGAAATTTTTTAATGTTTAATTTTTTGACTGCAATTGACTATTCCATGTAAATTATCACTTTTGGAACAAAAACAAGTGTGTTTAGACTCACTTTAATGCCTGAAATTAGTGGAAATAGAAGCTTCTGAATAGGAGAAAAAGTCTGCAATAATGGCAATTTTGGTCACATTGAGGTTTCAAAAAGTAGTTATTCAACATGAGGCACAATCCAAATGACATTTTGAATCAATTTTTCTACAGTCCAAAAAATCAATTTTCTGATGAAAAACGATGACCCGTGACCTGTCGAAATTTCTCCAGATGGTCAGAAATCGAAATTTGTATTGTTTAATTTTTTGACTGCAAATGACTATTCCATGTAAATTATCACTTTTGGAACAAAAACAAGTGTGTTTAGAGTCAGTTTAATGCCTGAAATTGGTCGAAAAAGAAGCTTCTGAGTAGGAGAAAATGTCCGTAAAAATGGCAATTTTGGTCACATTGAGGCTTCAAAAAGTAGTTATTCAACATGAGGCACATTCCAAATGACATTTTGAATCAATTTTTCTACAGTCCAGAAAATCTATTTTCTGATGAAAAAGGATGACCCGTGACCTGTCAAAATTTCTCCAGATGGTCAGAAATGGAAATGTTTTAATGTTTAATTTTTTGACTGCAAATGACTATTCCATGTAAATTATCACTTTTGGAACAAAAACAAGTGTTTTTAGAGTCACGTTAATGCCTGAAATTGGTCGAAATAGAAGCTTCTGAATAGGAGAAAAAGTCTGTAATAATGGCAATTTTGGTCACATTGAGGCTTTAAAAAGTAGTTATTCAACATGAGGCACATTCAAAATGACATTTTGAATCAATTTTTCTACAGTCCAAAAAATCAATTTTCTGATGAAAAACGATGACCCGTGACCTGTCGAAATTTCTCCAGATGGTCAGAAATCGAAATTTGTATTGTTTAATTTTTTGACTGCAAATGACTATTCCATGTAAATTATCACTTTTGGAACAAAAAAAAGTGTGTTTAGAGTCAGTTTAATGCCTGAAATTGGTCGAAAAAGAAGCTTCTGAGTAGGAGAAAATGTCCGTAAAAATGGCAATTTTGGTCACCTTGAGGCTTCAAAAAGTAGTTATTCAACATGAGGCACATTCCAAATGACATTTTGAATCAATTTTTCTACAGTCCAGAAAATCAATTTTCTGATGAAAAAGGATGACCCGTGACCTGTCGAAATTTCTCCAGATGGTCAAAAATGGAAATGTTTTAATGTTTAATTTTTTGACTGCAAATGACTATTCCATGTAAATTATCACTTTTGGAACTAAAATAAGTGTGTTTAGAGTCACTTTAATGCCTGAAATTGTTCGAAATAGAAGCTTCTGAATAGGAGAAAAAGTCTGCAATAATGGCACTTTTGGTCACATTGAGGTTTCAAAAAGTAGTTATTCAACATGAGGCACAATCCAAATGACATTTTAAATCAATTTTTTTACAGTCCAAAAAATCAATTTTCTGATGAAAAAGGATGACCCGTGACCTGTCGAAATTTCTCCAGATGGCCAGAAATGGAAATTTTTTAATGTTTACATTTTTTGACTGCAAATGACTATTCCATGTAAATTATCACTTTTGGAACTAAAATAAGTGTGTTTAGAGTCACGTTAATGCCTGAAATTGTTCGAAATAGAAGCTTCTGAATAGGAGAAAAAGTCTGCAATAATGGCAATTTTGGTCACATTGAGGTTTCAAAAAGTAGTTATTCAACATGAGGCACAATCCAAATGACATTTTGAATCAATTTTTCTACAGTCCAGAAAATCAATTTTCTGATGAAAAATGATGACCCGTGACCTGTCGAAATTTCTCCAGATGGTCAGAAATGGAAATGTTTTAATGTTTAATTTTTTGACTGCAAATGACTATTCCATGTAAATTATCACTTTTGGAACTAAAATAAGTGTGTTTAGAGTCACTTTAATGCCTGAAATTGTTCGAAATAGAAGCTTCTGAATAGGAGAAAAAGTCTGCAATAATGGCACTTTTGGTCACATTGAGGTTTCAAAAAGTAGTTATTCAACATGAGGCACAATCCAAATGACATTTTAAATCAATTTTTTTACAGTCCAAAAAATCAATTTTCTGATGAAAAACGATGACCCGTGACCTGTCGAAATTTCTCCAGATGGTCAGAAATCGAAATTTTTATTGTTTAATTTTTTGACTGCAAATGACTATTCCATGTAAATTATCACTTTTGGAACAAAAATAAGTGTGTTTAGACTCACTTTAATGACTGAAATTGGTCGAAATAGAAGCTTCTGAATAGGAGAAAAAGTCTGTAATAATGGCAATTTTGGTCACATTGAGGCTTTAAAAAGTAGTTATTCAACATGAGGCACATTCCAAATGACATTTTGAATAAATTTTTCTACAGTCCAAAAAATCAATTTTCTGATGAAAAAGGATGACCTGTGACCTGTCGAATTTTCTCCAGATGGTCAGCAATGGAAATGTTTTAATGTTTAATTTTTTGACTGCAAATGACTATTCCATGTAAATTATCAGTTTTGGAACAAAAACAAGTGTTTTTAGAGTCAGTTTAATGCCTGAAATTGGTCGAAAAAGAAGCTTCTGAGTAGGAGAAAATGTCCGTAAAAATGGCAATTTTGGTCACATTGAGGCTTCAAAAAGTAGTTATTCAACATGAGGCACATTCCAAATGACATTTTGAATCAATTTTTCTACAGTCCAAAAAATCAATTTTCTGATGAAAAACGATGACCCGTGACCTGTCGAAATTTCTCCAGATGGTCAGAAATCGAAATTTGTATTGTTTAATTTTTTGACTGCAAATGACTATTCCATGTAAATTATCACTTTTGGAACAAAAACAAGTGTGTTTAGAGTCAGTTTAATGCCTGAAATTGGTCGAAAAAGAAGCTTCTGAGTAGGAGAAAATGTCCGTAAAAATGGCAATTTTGGTCACATTGAGGCTTCAAAAAGTAGTTATTCAACATGAGGCACATTCCAAATGACATTTTGAATCAATTTTTCTACAGTCCAGAAAATCTATTTTCTGATGAAAAAGGATGACCCGTGACCTGTCAAAATTTCTCCAGATGGTCAGAAATGGAAATGTTTTAATGTTTAATTTTTTGACTGCAAATGACTATTCCATGTAAATTATCACTTTTGGAACAAAAACAAGTGTTTTTAGAGTCACGTTAATGCCTGAAATTGGTCGAAATAGAAGCTTCTGAATAGGAGAAAAAGTCTGTAATAATGGCAATTTTGGTCACATTGAGGCTTTAAAAAGTAGTTATTCAACATGAGGCACATTCAAAATGACATTTTGAATCAATTTTTCTACAGTCCAAAAAATCAATTTTCTGATGAAAAACGATGACCCGTGACCTGTCGAAATTTCTCCAGATGGTCAGAAATCGAAATTTGTATTGTTTAATTTTTTGACTGCAAATGACTATTCCATGTAAATTATCACTTTTGGAACAAAAAAAAGTGTGTTTAGAGTCAGTTTAATGCCTGAAATTGGTCGAAAAAGAAGCTTCTGAGTAGGAGAAAATGTCCGTAAAAATGGCAATTTTGGTCACCTTGAGGCTTCAAAAAGTAGTTATTCAACATGAGGCACATTCAAAATGACATTTTGAATCAATTTTTCTACAGTCCAAAAAATCAATTTTCTGATGAAAAACGATGACCCGTGACCTGTCGAAATTTCTCCAGATGGTCAGAAATCGAAATTTGTATTGTTTAATTTTTTGACTGCAAATGACTATTCCATGTAAATTATCACTTTTGGAACTAAAATAAGTGTGTTTAGAGTCACTTTAATGCCTGAAATTGTTCGAAATAGAAGCTTCTGAATAGGAGAAAAAGTCTGCAATAATGGCACTTTTGGTCACATTGAGGTTTCAAAAAGTAGTTATTCAACATGAGGCACAATCCAAATGACATTTTAAATCAATTTTTTTACAGTCCAAAAAATCAATTTTCTGATGAAAAACGATGACCCGTGACCTGTCGAAATTTCTCCAGATGGTCAGAAATCGAAATTTGTATTGTTTAATTTTTTGACTGCAAATGACTATTCCATGTAAATTATCACTTTTGGAACAAAAACAAGTGTGTTTAGAGTCAGTTTAATGCCTGAAATTGGTCGAAAAAGAAGCTTCTGAGTAGGAGAAAATGTCCGTAAAAATGGCAATTTTGGTCACATTGAGGCTTCAAAAAGTAGTTATTCAACATGAGGCACATTCCAAATGACATTTTGAATCAATTTTTCTACAGTCCAGAAAATCTATTTTCTGATGAAAAAGGATGACCCGTGACCTGTCGAAATTTCTCCAGATGGTCAGAAATGGAAATGTTTTAATGTTTAATTTTTTGACTGCAAATGACTATTCCATGTAAATTATCACTTTTGGAACAAAAACAAGTGTGTTTAGAGTCAGTTTAATGCCTGAAATTGGTCGAAAAAGAAGCTTCTGAGTAGGAGAAAATGTCCGTAAAAATGGCAATTTTGGTCACATTGAGGCTTTAAAAAGTAGTTATTCAACATGAGGCACATTCCAAATGTCATTTTGAATAAATTTTTCTACAGTCCAGAAAATCTATTTTTTGATGAAAAAGGATGACCCGTGACCTGTCGAAATTTCTCCAGATGGTCAGAAATGGAAATTTTTTAATGTTTAATTTTTTGACTGCAATTGACTATTCCATGTAAATTATCACTTTTGGAACAAAAAAAAGTGTGTTTAGACTCACTTTAATGCCTGAAATTAGTCGAAATAGAAGCTTCTGAGTAGGAGAAAATGCCCGTAAAAATGGCAATTTTGGTCACATTGAGGCTTCAAAAAGTAGTTATTCAACATGAGGCACATTCCAAATGACATTTTGAATCAATTTTTCTACAATCCAGAAAATCAATTTTCTGATGAAAAAGGATGACCCGTGACCTGTCGAAATTTCTCCAGATGGTCAGCAATGGAAATGTTTTAATGTTTAATTTTTTGACTGCAAATGACTATTCCATGTAAATTATCACTTTTGGAACAAAAACAAGTGTTTTTAGAGTCACTTTAATGTCTGAAATTGGTCGAAATAGACGCTTCTGAATAGGAGAAAAAGTCTGTAATAATGGCAATTTTGGTAACATTGAGGCTTTAAAAAGTAGTTATTCAACATGAGGCACATTCCAAATGACATTTTGAATCAATTTTTCTACAGTCCAGAAATCAATTTTCTGATGAAAAAGGATGACCCGTGACCTGTCGAAATTTCTCCAGATGGTCAGAAATGGAAATGTTTTAATGTTTAATTTTTTGACTGCAAATGACTATTCCATATAAATTATCACTTTTGGAACAAAAACAAGTGTTTTTAGAGTCACGTTAATGCCTGAAATTGGTCGAAATAGAAGCTTCTGAATAGGAGAAAAAGTCTGTAATAATGGCAATTTTGGTCACATTGAGGCTTTAAAAAGTAGTTATTCAACATGAGGCACATTCAAAATGACATTTTGAATCAATTTTTCTACAGTCCAAAAATCAATTTTCTGATGAAAAACGATGACCCGTGACCTGTCGAAATTTCTCCAGATGGTCAGAAATCGAAATTTTTATTGTTTAATTTTTTGACTGCAAATGACTATTCCATGTAAATTATCACTTTTGGAACAAAAACAAGTGTGTTTAGAGTCAGTTTAATGCCTGAAATTGGTCGAAAAAGAAGCTTCTGAGTAGGAGAAAATGTCCGTAAAAATGGCAATTTTGGTCACCTTGAGGCTTCAAAAAGTAGTTATTCAACATGGGCCACATTCCAAATGACATTTTGAATCAATTTTTCTACAGTCCAGAAAATCAATTTTCTGATGAAAAAGGATGACCCGTGACCTGTCGAAATTTCTCCAGATGGTCAAAAATGGAAATGTTTTAATGTTTAATTTTTTGACTGCAAATGACTATTCCATGTAAATTATCACTTTTGGAACTAAAATAAGTGTGTTTAGAGTCACTTTAATGCCTGAAATTGTTCGAAATAGAAGCTTCTGAATAGGAGAAAAAGTCTGCAATAATGGCACTTTTGGTCACATTGAGGTTTCAAAAAGTAGTTATTCAACATGAGGCACAATCCAAATGACATTTTAAATCAATTTTTTTACAGTCCAAAAAATCAATTTTCTGATGAAAAACGATGACCCGTGACCTGTCGAAATTTCTCCAGATGGTCAGAAATCGAAATTTTTATTGTTTAATTTTTTGACTGCAAATGACTATTCCATGTAAATTATCACTTTTGGAACAAAAATAAGTGTGTTTAGACTCACTTTAATGCCTGAAATTGGTCGAAATAGAAGCTTCTGAATAGGAGAAAAAGTCTGTAATAATGGCAATTTTGGTCACATTGAGGCTTTAAAAAGTAGTTATTCAACATGAGGCACATTCCAAATGACATTTTGAATAAATTTTTCTACAGTCCAAAAAATCTATTTTTTGATGAAAAACGATGACCCGTGACCTGTCGAAATTTCTCCAGATGGTCAGAAATGGAAATTTTTTAATGTTTAATTTTTTGACTGCAATTGACTATTCCATGTAAATTATCACTTTTGGAACAAAAAAAAGTGTGTTTAGACTCACTTTAATGCCTGAAATTAGTCGAAATAGAAGCTTCTGAGTAGGAGAAAATGTCCGTAAAAATGGCAATTTTGGTCACATTGAGGCTTCAAAAAGTAGTTATTCAACATGAGGCACATTCCAAATGACATTTTGAATCAATTTTTCTACAGTCCAGAACATCAATTTTCTGATGAAAAAGGATGACCCGTGACCTGTCGAAATTTCTCCAGATGGTCAGCAATGGAAATGTTTTAATGTTTAATTTTTTGACTGCAAATGACTATTCCATGTAAATTATCACTTTTGGAACAAAAACAAGTGTTTTTAGAGTCACGTTAATGCCTGAAATTGGTCGAAATAGAAGCTTCTGAATAGGAGAAAAAGTCTGTAATAATGGCAATTTTGGTCACATTGAGGCTTTAAAAAGTAGTTATTCAACATGAGGCACATTCCAAATGACATTTTGAATCAATTTTTCTACAGTCCAAAAAATCAATTTTCTGATGAAAAACGATGACCCGTGACCTGTCGAAATTTCTCCAGATGGTCAGAAATCGAAATTTTTATTGTTTAATTTTTTGACTGCAAATGACTATTCCATGTAAATTATCACTTTTGGAACAAAAACAAGTGTGTTTAGAGTCAGTTTAATGCCTGAAATTGGTCGAAAAAGAAGCTTCTGAGTAGGAGAAAATGTCCGTAAAAATGGCAATTTTGGTCACCTTGAGGCTTCAAAAAGTAGTTATTCAACATGAGGCACATTCCAAATGACATTTTGAATCAATTTTTCTACCGTCCAGAAAATCAATTTTCTGATGAAAAAGGATGACCCGTGACCTGTCGAAATTTCTCCAGATGGTCAAAAATGGAAATGTTTTAATGTTTAATTTTTTGACTGCAAATGACTATTCCATGTAAATTATCACTTTTGGAACAAAAACAAGTGTGTTTAGAGTCAGTTTAATGCCTGAAATTGGTCGAAAAAGAAGCTTCTGAGTAGGAGAAAATGTCCGTAAAAATGGCAATTTTGGTCACATTGAGGCTTCAAAAAGTAGTTATTCAACATGAGGCACATTCCAAATGACATTTTGAATCAATTTTTCTACAGTCCAGAAAATCTATTTTCTGATGAAAAAGGATGACCCGTGACCTGTCGAAATTTCTCCAGATGGTCAAAAATGGAAATGTTTTAATGGTTAATTTTTTGACTGCAAATGACTATTCCATGTAAATTATCACTTTTGGAACAAAAACAAGTGTGTTAGAGAGTCAGTTTAATGCCTGAAATTGGTAGAAAAAGAAGCTTCTGAGTAGGAGAAAATGTCCGTAAAAATGGCAATTTTGGTCACATTGAGGTTTCAAAAAGTAGTTATTCAACATGAGGCACAATCCAAATGACATTTTAAATCAATTTTTTTACAGTCCAAAAAATCAATTTTCTGATGAAAAACGATGACCCGTGACCTGTCGAAATTTCTCCAGATGGTCAGAAATCGAAATTTTTATTGTTTAATTTTTTGACTGCAAATGACTATTCCATGTAAATTATCACTTTTGGAACAAAAATAAGTGTGTTTAGACTCACTTTAATGACTGAAATTGGTCGAAATAGAAGCTTCTGAATAGGAGAAAAAGTCTGTAATAATGGCAATTTTGGTCACATTGAGGCTTTAAAAAGTAGTTATTCAACATGAGGCACATTCCAAATGACATTTTGAATCAATTTTTCTACAGTCCAAAAAATCAATTTTCTGATGAAAAACGATGACCCGTGACCTGTCGAAATTTCTCCAGATGGTCAGAAATCGAAATTTTTATTGTTTAATTTTTTGACTGCAAATGACTATTCCATGTAAATTATCACTTTTGGAACAAAAACAAGTGTGTTTAGAGTCAGTTTAATGCCTGAAATTGGTCGAAAAAGAAGCTTCTGAGTAGGAGAAAATGTCCGTAAAAATGGCAATTTTGGTCACATTGAGGCTTCAAAAAGTAGTTATTCAACATGAGGCACATTCCAAATGACATTTTGAATCAATTTTTCTACAGTCCAGAAAATCTATTTTCTGATGAAAAAGGATGACTCGTGACCTGTCGAAATTTCTCCAGATGGTCAGAAATGGAAATGTTTTAATGTTTAATTTTTTGACTGCAAATGACTATTCCATGTAAATTATCACTTTTGGAACAAAAACAAGTGTTTTTAGAGTCACGTTAATGCCTGAAATTGGTCGAAATAGAAGCTTCTGAATAGGAGAAAAAGTCTGTAATAATGGCAATTTTGGTCACATTGAGGCTTTAAAAAGTAGTTATTCAACATGAGGCACATTCAAAATGACATTTTGAATCAATTTTTCTACAGTCCAAAAAATCAATTTTCTGATGAAAAACGATGACCCGTGACCTGTCGAAATTTCTCCAGATGGTCAGAAATTGAAATTTTTATTGTTTAATTTTTTGACTGCAAATGACTATTCCATGTAAATTATCACTTTTGGAACAAAAACAAGTGTGTTTAGACTCACTTTAATGACTGAAATTGGTCGAAATAGAAGCTTCTGAATAGGAGAAAAAGTCTGTAATAATGGCAATTTTGGTCACATTGAGGCTTTAAAAAGTAGTTATTCAACATGAGGCACATTCCAAATGACATTTTGAATCAATTTTTCTACAGTCCAAAAAATCAATTTTCTGATGAAAAACAATGACCCGTGACCTGTCGAAATTTCTCCAGATGGTCAGAAATGGAAATTTTTTTATGTTTAATTTTTTGACTGCAATTGACTATTCCATGTAAATTATCACTTTTGGAACAAAAACAAGTGTGTTTAGACTCACTTTAATGCCTGAAATTAGTCGAAATAGAAGCTTCTGAATAGGAGAAAAAGTCTGCAATAATGGCAATTTTGGTCACATTGAGGTTTCAAAAAGTAGTTATTCAACATGAGGCACAATCCAAATGACATTTTGAATCAATTTTTCTACAGTCCAGAAAATCAATTTTCTGATGAAAAAGGATGACCCGTGACCTGTCGAAATTTCTCCAGATGGTCAGAAATGGAAATGTTTTAATGTTTAATTTTTTGACTGCAAATGACTATTCCATGTAAATTATCACTTTTGGAACAAAAACAAGTGTTTTTAGAGTCACGTTAATGCCTGAAATTGGTCGAAATAGAAGCTTCTGAATAGGAGAAAAAGTCTGTAATAATGGCAATTTTGGTCACATTGAGGCTTTAAAAAGTAGTTATTCAACATGAGGCACATTCAAAATGACATTTTGAATCAATTTTTCTACAGTCCAAAAATCAATTTTCTGATGAAAAACGATGACCCGTGACCTGTCGAAATTTCTCCAGATGGTCAGAAATCGAAATTTTTATTGTTTAATTTTTTGACTGCAAATGACTATTCCATGTAAATTATCACTTTTGGAACAAAAACAAGTGTGTTTAGAGTCAGTTTAATGCCTGAAATTGGTCGAAAAAGAAGCTTCTGAGTAGGAGAAAATGTCCGTAAAAATGGCAATTTTGGTCACCTTGAGGCTTCAAAAAGTAGTTATTCAACATGGGCCACATTCCAAATGACATTTTGAATCAATTTTTCTACAGTCCAGAAAATCAATTTTCTGATGAAAAAGGATGACCCGTGACCTGTCGAAATTTCTCCAGATGGTCAAAAATGGAAATGTTTTAATGTTTAATTTTTTGACTGCAAATGACTATTCCATGTAAATTATCACTTTTGGAACTAAAATAAGTGTGTTTAGAGTCACTTTAATGCCTGAAATTGTTCGAAATAGAAGCTTCTGAATAGGAGAAAAAGTCTGCAATAATGGCACTTTTGGTCACATTGAGGTTTCAAAAAGTAGTTATTCAACATGAGGCACAATCCAAATGACATTTTAAATCAATTTTTTTACAGTCCAAAAAATCAATTTTCTGATGAAAAACGATGAACCGTGACCTGTCGAAATTTCTCCAGATGGTCAGAAATCAAAATTTTTATTGTTTAATTTTTTGACTGCAAATGACTATTCCATGTAAATTATCACTTTTGGAACAAAAATAAGTGTGTTTAGACTCACTTTAATGACTGAAATTGGTCGAAATAGAAGCTTCTGAATAGGAGAAAAAGTCTGTAATAATGGCAATTTTGGTCACATTGAGGCTTTAAAAAGTAGTTATTCAACATGAGGCACATTCCAAATGACATTTTGAATAAATTTTTCTACAGTCCAAAAAATCTATTTTTTGATGAAAAACGATGACCCGTGACCTGTCGAAATTTCTCCAGATGGTCAGAAATGGAAATTTTTTAATGTTTAATTTTTTGACTGCAATTGACTATTCCATGTAAATTATCACTTTTGGAACAAAAAAAAGTGTGTTTAGACTCACTTTAATGCCTGAAATTAGTCGAAATAGAAGCTTCTGAGTAGGAGAAAATGTCCGTAAAAATGGCAATTTTGGTCACATTGAGGCTTCAAAAAGTAGTTATTCAACATGAGGCACATTCCAAATGACATTTTGAATCAATTTTTCTACAGTCCAGAAAATCAATTTTCTGATGAAAAAGGATGACCCGTGACCTGTCGAAATTTCTCCAGATGGTCAGCAATGGAAATGTTTTAATGTTTAATTTTTTGACTGCAAATGACTATTCCATGTAAATTATCACTTTTGAAACAAAAACAAGTGTTTTTAGAGTCACGTTAATGCCTGAAATTGGTCGAAATAGAAGCTTCTGAATAGGAGAAAAAGTCTGTAATAATGGCAATTTTGGTCACATTGAGGCTTTAAAAAGTAGTTATTCAACATGAGGCACATTCCAAATGACATTTTGAATCAATTTTTCTACAGTCCAAAAAATCAATTTTCTGATGAAAAACGATGACCCGTGACCTGTCGAAATTTCTCCAGATGGTCAGAAATCGAAATTTTTATTGTTTAATTTTTTGACTGCAAATGACTATTCCATGTAAATTATCACTTTTGGAACAAAAACAAGTGTGTTTAGAGTCAGTTTAATGCCTGAAATTGGTCGAAAAAGAAGCTTCTGAGTAGGAGAAAATGTCCGTAAAAATGGCAATTTTGGTCACCTTGAGGCTTCAAAAAGTAGTTATTCAACATGAGGCACATTCCAAATGACATTTTGAATCAATTTTTCTACAGTCCAGAAAATCAATTTTCTGATGAAAAAGGATGACCCGTGACCTGTCGAAATTTCTCCAGATGGTCAAAAATGGAAATGTATTAATGTTTAATTTTTTGACTGCAAATGACTATTCCATGTAAATTATCACTTTTGGAACAAAAACAAGTGTGTTTAGAGTCAGTTTAATGCCTGAAATTGGTCGAAAAAGAAGCTTCTGAGTAGGAGAAAATGTCCGTAAAAATGGCAATTTTGGTCACATTGAGGCTTCAAAAAGTAGTTATTCAACATGAGGCACATTCCAAATGACATTTTGAATCAATTTTTCTACAGTCCAGAAAATCAATTTTCTGATGAAAAAGGATGACCCGTGACCTGTCGAAATTTCTCCAGATGGTCAGCAATGGAAATGTTTTAATGTTTAATTTTTTGACTGCAAATGACTATTCCATGTAAATTATCACTTTTGAAACAAAAACAAGTGTTTTTAGAGTCACGTTAATGCCTGAAATTGGTCGAAATAGAAGCTTCTGAATAGGAGAAAAAGTCTGTAATAATGGCAATTTTGGTCACATTGAGGCTTTAAAAAGTAGTTATTCAACATGAGGCACATTCCAAATGACATTTTGAATCAATTTTACTACAGTCCAAAAAATCAATTTTCTGATGAAAAACGATGACCCGTGACCTGTCGAAATTTCTCCAGATGGTCAGAAATCGAAATTTTTATTGTTTAATTTTTTGACTGCAAATGACTATTTAATGTAAATTATCACTTTTGGAACAAAAACAAGTGTGTTTAGAGTCAGTTTAATGCCTGAAATTGGTCGAAAAAGAAGCTTCTGAGTAGGAGAAAATGTCCGTAAAAATGGCAATTTTGGTCACCTTGAGGCTTCAAAAAGTAGTTATTCAACATGAGGCACATTCCAAATGACATTTTGAATCAATTTTTCTACAGTCCAGAAAATCAATTTTCTGATGAAAAAGGATGACCCGTGACCTGTCGAAATTTCTCCAGATGGTCAAAAATGGAAATGTTTTAATGTTTAATTTTTTGACTGCAAATGACTATTCCATGTAAATTATCACTTTTGGAACTAAAATAAGTGTGTTTAGAGTCACTTTAATGCCTGAAATTGTTCGAAATAGAAGCTTCTGAATAGGAGAAAAAGTCTGCAATAATGGCACTTTTGGTCACATTGAGGTTTCAAAAAGTAGTTATTCAACATGAGGCACAATCCAAATGACATTTTAAATCAATTTTTTTACAGTCCAAAAAATCAATTTTCTGATGAAAAAGGATGACCCGTGACCTGTCGAAATTTCTCCAGATGGCCAGAAATGGAAATTTTTTAATGTTTACATTTTTTGACTGCAAATGACTATTCCATGTAAATTATCACTTTTGGAACTAAAATAAGTGTGTTTAGAGTCACGTTAATGCCTGAAATTGTTCGAAATAGAAGCTTCTGAATAGGAGAAAAAGTCTGCAATAATGGCAATTTTGGTCACATTGAGGTTTCAAAAAGTAGTTATTCAACATGAGGCACAATCCAAATGACATTTTGAATCAATTTTTCTACAGTCCAGAAAATCAATTTTCTGATGAAAAATGATGACCCGTGACCTGTCGAAATTTCTCCAGATGGTCAGAAATGGAAATGTTTTAATGTTTAATTTTTTGACTGCAAATGACTATTCCATGTAAATTATCACTTTTGGAACTAAAATAAGTGTGTTTAGAGTCACTTTAATGCCTGAAATTGTTTGAAATAGAAGCTTCTGAATAGGAGAAAAAGTCTGCAATAATGGCACTTTTGGTCACATTGAGGTTTCAAAAAGTAGTTATTCAACATGAGGCACAATCCAAATGACATTTTAAATCAATTTTTTTACAGTCCAAAAAATCAATTTTCTGATGAAAAACGATGACCCGTGACCTGTCGAAATTTCTCCAGATGGTCAGAAATCGAAATTTTTATTGTTTAATTTTTTGACTGCAAATGACTATTCCATGTAAATTATCACTTTTGGAACAAAAATAAGTGTGTTTAGACTCACTTTAATGACTGAAATTGGTCGAAATAGAAGCTTCTGAATAGGAGAAAAAGTCTGTAATAATGGCAATTTTGGTCACATTGAGGCTTTAAAAAGTAGTTATTCAACATGAGGCACATTCCAAATGACATTTTGAATAAATTTTTCTACAGTCCAAAAAATCAATTTTCTGATGAAAAAGGATGACCTGTGACCTGTCGAATTTTCTCCAGATGGTCAGCAATGGAAATGTTTTAATGTTTAATTTTTTGACTGCAAATGACTATTCCATGTAAATTATCACTTTTGGAACAAAAACAAGTGTTTTTAGAGTCAGTTTAATGCCTGAAATTGGTCGAAAAAGAAGCTTCTGAGTAGGAGAAAATGTCCGTAAAAATGGCAATTTTGGTCACATTGAGGCTTCAAAAAGTAGTTATTCAACATGAGGCACATTCCAAATGACATTTTGAATCAATTTTTCTACAGTCCAAAAAATCAATTTTCTGATGAAAAACGATGACCCGTGACCTGTCGAAATTTCCCCAGATGGTCAGAAATGGAAATTTTTTAATGTTTAATTTTTTGACTGCAATTGACTATTCCATGTAAATTATCACTTTTGGAACAAAAACAAGTGTGTTTAGACTCACTTTAATGCCTGAAATTAGTGGAAATAGAAGCTTCTGAATAGGAGAAAAAGTCTGCAATAATGGCAATTTTGGTCACATTGAGGTTTCAAAAAGTAGTTATTCAACATGAGGCACAATCCAAATGACATTTTGAATCAATTTTTCTACAGTCCAAAAAATCAATTTTCTGATGAAAAACGATGACCCGTGACCTGTCGAAATTTCTCCAGATGGTCAGAAATCGAAATTTGTATTGTTTAATTTTTTGACTGCAATTGACTATTCCATGTAAATTATCACTTTTGGAACAAAAACAAGTGTGTTTAGACTCACTTTAATGCCTGAAATTAGTGGAAATAGAAGCTTCTGAATAGGAGAAAAAGTCTGCAATAATGGCAATTTTGGTCACCTTGAGGCTTCAAAAAGTAGTTATTCAACATGAGGCACATTCCAAATGACATTTTGAATCAATTTTTCTACAGTCCAGAAAATCAATTTTCTGATGAAAAAGGATGACCCGTGACCTGTCGAAATTTCTCCAGATGGTCAAATATGGAAATGTTTTAATGTTTAATTTTTTGACTGCAAAAGACTATTCCATGTAAATTATCACTTTTGGAACAAAAACAAGTGTGTTTAGAGTCAGTTTAATGCCTGAAATTGGTCGAAAAAGAAGCTTCTGAGTAGGAGAAAATGTCCGTAAAAATGGCAATTTTGGTCACATTGAGGCTTCAAAAAGTAGTTATTCAACATGAGGCACATTCCAAATGACATTTTGAATCAATTTTTCTACAGTCCAGAAAATCTATTTTCTGATGAAAAAGGATGACCCGTGACCTGTCGAAATTTCTCCAGATGGTCAAAAATGGAAATGTTTTAATGTTTAATTTTTTGACTGCAAATGACTATTCCATGTAAATTATCACTTTTGGAACTAAAATAAGTGTGTTTAGAGTCACTTTAATGCCTGAAATTGTTCGAAATAGAAGCTTCTGAATAGGAGAAAAAGTCTGCAATAATGGCACTTTTGGTCACATTGAGGTTTCAAAAAGTAGTTATTCAACATGAGGCACAATCCAAATGACATTTTAAATCAATTTTTTTACAGTCCAAAAAATCAATTTTCTGATGAAAAACGATGACCCGTGACCTGTCGAAATTTCTCCAGATGGTCAGAAATCGAAATTTTTATTGTTTAATTTTTTGACTGCAAATGACTATTCCATGTAAATTATCACTTTTGGAACAAAAATAAGTGTGTTTAGACTCACTTTAATGACTGAAATTGGTCGAAATAGAAGCTTCTGAATAGGAGAAAAAGTCAGTAATAATGGCAATTTTGGTCACATTGAGGCTTTAAAAAGTAGTTATTCAACATGAGGCACATTCCAAATGACATTTTGAATAAATTTTTCTACAGTCCAAAAAATCAATTTTCTGATGAAAAAGGATGACCTGTGACCTGTCGAATTTTCTCCAGATGGTCAGCAATGGAAATGTTTTAATGTTTAATTTTTTGACTGCAAATGACTATTCCATGTAAATTATCACTTTTGGAACAAAAACAAGTGTTTTTAGAGTCAGTTTAATGCCTGAAATTGGTCGAAAAAGAAGCTTCTGAGTAGGAGAAAATGTCCGTAAAAATGGCAATTTTGGTCACATTGAGGCTTCAAAAAGTAGTTATTCAACATGAGGCACATTCCAAATGACATTTTGAATCAATTTTTCTACAGTCCAAAAAATCAATTTTCTGATGAAAAACGATGACCCGTGACCTGTCGAAATTTCCCCAGATGGTCAGAAATGGAAATTTTTTAATGTTTAATTTTTTGACTGCAATTGACTATTCCATGTAAATTATCACTTTTGGAACAAAAACAAGTGTGTTTAGACTCACTTTAATGCCTGAAATTAGTGGAAATAGAAGCTTCTGAATAGGAGAAAAAGTCTGCAATAATGGCAATTTTGGTCACATTGAGGTTTCAAAAAGTAGTTATTCAACATGAGGCACAATCCAAATGACATTTTGAATCAATTTTTCTACAGTCCAAAAAATCAATTTTCTGATGAAAAACGATGACCCGTGACCTGTCGAAATTTCTCCAGATGGTCAGAAATCGAAATTTGTATTGTTTAATTTTTTGACTGCAAATGACTATTCCATGTAAATTATCACTTTTGGAACAAAAACAAGTGTGTTTAGAGTCAGTTTAATGCCTGAAATTGGTCGAAAAAGAAGCTTCTGAGTAGGAGAAAATGTCCGTAAAAATGGCAATTTTGGTCACATTGAGGCTTCAAAAAGTAGTTATTCAACATGAGGCACATTCCAAATGACATTTTGAATCAATTTTTCTACAGTCCAGAAAATCTATTTTCTGATGAAAAAGGATGACCCGTGACCTGTCAAAATTTCTCCAGATGGTCAGAAATGGAAATGTTTTAATGTTTAATTTTTTGACTGCAAATGACTATTCCATGTAAATTATCACTTTTGGAACAAAAACAAGTGTTTTTAGAGTCACGTTAATGCCTGAAATTGGTCGAAATAGAAGCTTCTGAATAGGAGAAAAAGTCTGTAATAATGGCAATTTTGGTCACATTGAGGCTTTAAAAAGTAGTTATTCAACATGAGGCACATTCAAAATGACATTTTGAATCAATTTTTCTACAGTCCAAAAAATCAATTTTCTGATGAAAAACGATGACCCGTGACCTGTCGAAATTTCTCCAGATGGTCAGAAATCGAAATTTGTATTGTTTAATTTTTTGACTGCAAATGACTATTCCATGTAAATTATCACTTTTGGAACAAAAAAAAGTGTGTTTAGAGTCAGTTTAATGCCTGAAATTGGTCGAAAAAGAAGCTTCTGAGTAGGAGAAAATGTCCGTAAAAATGGAAATTTTGGTCACCTTGAGGCTTCAAAAAGTAGTTATTCAACATGAGGCACATTCCAAATGACATTTTGAATCAATTTTTCTACAGTCCAGAAAATCAATTTTCTGATGAAAAAGGATGACCCGTGACCTGTCGAAATTTCTCCAGATGGTCAAAAATGGAAATGTTTTAATGTTTAATTTTTTGACTGCAAATGACTATTCCATGTAAATTATCACTTTTGGAACTAAAATAAGTGTGTTTAGAGTCACTTTAATGCCTGAAATTGTTCGAAATAGAAGCTTCTGAATAGGAGAAAAAGTCTGCAATAATGGCACTTTTGGTCACATTGAGGTTTCAAAAAGTAGTTATTCAACATGAGGCACAATCCAAATGACATTTTAAATCAATTTTTTTACAGTCCAAAAAATCAATTTTCTGATGAAAAAGGATGACCCGTGACCTGTCGAAATTTCTCCAGATGGCCAGAAATGGAAATTTTTTAATGTTTACATTTTTTGACTGCAAATGACTATTCCATGTAAATTATCACTTTTGGAACTAAAATAAGTGTGTTTAGAGTCACGTTAATGCCTGAAATTGTTCGAAATAGAAGCTTCTGAATAGGAGAAAAAGTCTGCAATAATGGCACTTTTGGTCACATTGAGGTTTCAAAAAGTAGTTATTCAACATGAGGCACAATCCAAATGACATTTTAAATCAATTTTTTTACAGTCCAAAAAATCAATTTTCTGATGAAAAACGATGACCCGTGACCTGTCGAAATTTCTCCAGATGGTCAGAAATCGAAATTTTTATTGTTTAATTTTTTGACTGCAAATGACTATTCCATGTAAATTATCACTTTTGGAACAAAAATAAGTGTGTTTAGACTCACTTTAATGACTGAAATTGGTCGAAATAGAAGCTTCTGAATAGGAGAAAAAGTCAGTAATAATGGCAATTTTGGTCACATTGAGGCTTTAAAAAGTAGTTATTCAACATGAGGCACATTCCAAATGACATTTTGAATAAATTTTTCTACAGTCCAAAAAATCAATTTTCTGATGAAAAAGGATGACCTGTGACCTGTCGAATTTTCTCCAGATGGTCAGCAATGGAAATGTTTTAATGTTTAATTTTTTGACTGCAAATGACTATTCCATGTAAATTATCACTTTTGGAACAAAAACAAGTGTTTTTAGAGTCAGTTTAATGCCTGAAATTGGTCGAAAAAGAAGCTTCTGAGTAGGAGAAAATGTCCGTAAAAATGGCAATTTTGGTCACATTGAGGCTTCAAAAAGTAGTTATTCAACATGAGGCACATTCCAAATGACATTTTGAATCAATTTTTCTACAGTCCAAAAAATCAATTTTCTGATGAAAAACGATGACCCGTGACCTGTCGAAATTTCCCCAGATGGTCAGAAATGGAAATTTTTTAATGTTTAATTTTTTGACTGCAATTGACTATTCCATGTAAATTATCACTTTTGGAACAAAAACAAGTGTGTTTAGACTCACTTTAATGCCTGAAATTAGTGGAAATAGAAGCTTCTGAATAGGAGAAAAAGTCTGCAATAATGGCAATTTTGGTCACATTGAGGTTTCAAAAAGTAGTTATTCAACATGAGGCACAATCCAAATGACATTTTGAATCAATTTTTCTACAGTCCAAAAAATCAATTTTCTGATGAAAAACGATGACCCGTGACCTGTCGAAATTTCTCCAGATGGTCAGAAATCGAAATTTGTATTGTTTAATTTTTTGACTGCAAATGACTATTCCATGTAAATTATCACTTTTGGAACAAAAACAAGTGTGTTTAGAGTCAGTTTAATGCCTGAAATTGGTCGAAAAAGAAGCTTCTGAGTAGGAGAAAATGTCCGTAAAAATGGCAATTTTGGTCACATTGAGGCTTCAAAAAGTAGTTATTCAACATGAGGCACATTCCAAATGACATTTTGAATCAATTTTTCTACAGTCCAGAAAATCTATTTTCTGATGAAAAAGGATGACCCGTGACCTGTCAAAATTTCTCCAGATGGTCAGAAATGGAAATGTTTTAATGTTTAATTTTTTGACTGCAAATGACTATTCCATGTAAATTATCACTTTTGGAACAAAAACAAGTGTTTTTAGAGTCACGTTAATGCCTGAAATTGGTCGAAATAGAAGCTTCTGAATAGGAGAAAAAGTCTGTAATAATGGCAATTTTGGTCACATTGAGGCTTTAAAAAGTAGTTATTCAACATGAGGCACATTCAAAATGACATTTTGAATCAATTTTTCTACAGTCCAAAAAATCAATTTTCTGATGAAAAACGATGACCCGTGACCTGTCGAAATTTCTCCAGATGGTCAGAAATCGAAATTTGTATTGTTTAATTTTTTGACTGCAAATGACTATTCCATGTAAATTATCACTTTTGGAACAAAAAAAAGTGTGTTTAGAGTCAGTTTAATGCCTGAAATTGGTCGAAAAAGAAGCTTCTGAGTAGGAGAAAATGTCCGTAAAAATGGCAATTTTGGTCACCTTGAGGCTTCAAAAAGTAGTTATTCAACATGAGGCACATTCCAAATGACATTTTGAATCAATTTTTCTACAGTCCAGAAAATCAATTTTCTGATGAAAAAGGATGACCCGTGACCTGTCGAAATTTCTCCAGATGGTCAAAAATGGAAATGTTTTAATGTTTAATTTTTTGACTGCAAATGACTATTCCATGTAAATTATCACTTTTGGAACTAAAATAAGTGTGTTTAGAGTCACTTTAATGCCTGAAATTGTTCGAAATAGAAGCTTCTGAATAGGAGAAAAAGTCTGCAATAATGGCACTTTTGGTCACATTGAGGTTTCAAAAAGTAGTTATTCAACATGAGGCACAATCCAAATGACATTTTAAATCAATTTTTTTACAGTCCAAAAAATCAATTTTCTGATGAAAAAGGATGACCCGTGACCTGTCGAAATTTCTCCAGATGGCCAGAAATGGAAATTTTTTAATGTTTACATTTTTTGACTGCAAATGACTATTCCATGTAAATTATCACTTTTGGAACTAAAATAAGTGTGTTTAGAGTCACGTTAATGCCTGAAATTGTTCGAAATAGAAGCTTCTGAATAGGAGAAAAAGTCTGCAATAATGGCAATTTTGGTCACATTGAGGTTTCAAAAAGTAGTTATTCAACATGAGGCACAATCCAAATGACATTTTGAATCAATTTTTCTACAGTCCAGAAAATCAATTTTCTGATGAAAAATGATGACCCGTGACCTGTCGAAATTTCTCCAGATGGTCAGAAATGGAAATGTTTTAATGTTTAATTTTTTGACTGCAAATGACTATTCCATGTAAATTATCACTTTTGGAACTAAAATAAGTGTGTTTAGAGTCACTTTAATGCCTGAAATTGTTCGAAATAGAAGCTTCTGAATAGGAGAAAAAGTCTGCAATAATGGCACTTTTGGTCACATTGAGGTTTCAAAAAGTAGTTATTCAACATGAGGCACAATCCAAATGACATTTTAAATCAATTTTTTTACAGTCCAAAAAATCAATTTTCTGATGAAAAACGATGACCCGTGACCTGTCGAAATTTCTCCAGATGGTCAGAAATCGAAATTTTTATTGTTTAATTTTTTGACTGCAAATGACTATTCCATGTAAATTATCACTTTTGGAACAAAAATAAGTGTGTTTAGACTCACTTTAATGACTGAAATTGGTCGAAATAGAAGCTTCTGAATAGGAGAAAAAGTCTGTAATAATGGCAATTTTGGTCACATTGAGGCTTTAAAAAGTAGTTATTCAACATGAGGCACATTCCAAATGACATTTTGAATAAATTTTTCTACAGTCCAAAAAATCAATTTTCTGATGAAAAAGGATGACCTGTGACCTGTCGAATTTTCTCCAGATGGTCAGCAATGGAAATGTTTTAATGTTTAATTTTTTGACTGCAAATGACTATTCCATGTAAATTATCAGTTTTGGAACAAAAACAAGTGTTTTTAGAGTCAGTTTAATGCCTGAAATTGGTCGAAAAAGAAGCTTCTGAGTAGGAGAAAATGTCCGTAAAAATGGCAATTTTGGTCACATTGAGGCTTCAAAAAGTAGTTATTCAACATGAGGCACATTCCAAATGACATTTTGAATCAATTTTTCTACAGTCCAAAAAATCAATTTTCTGATGAAAAACGATGACCCGTGACCTGTCGAAATTTCCCCAGATGGTCAGAAATGGAAATTTTTTAATGTTTAATTTTTTGACTGCAATTGATTATTCCATGTAAATTATCACTTTTGGAACAAAAACAAGTGTGTTTAGACTCACTTTAATGCCTGAAATTAGTGGAAATAGAAGCTTCTGAATAGGAGAAAAAGTCTGCAATAATGGCAATTTTGGTCACATTGAGGTTTCAAAAAGTAGTTATTCAACATGAGGCACAATCCAAATGACATTTTGAATCAATTTTTCTACAGTCCAAAAAATCAATTTTCTGATGAAAAACGATGACCCGTGACCTGTCGAAATTTCTCCAGATGGTCAGAAATCGAAATTTGTATTGTTTAATTTTTTGACTGCAAATGACTATTCCATGTAAATTATCACTTTTGGAACAAAAACAAGTGTGTTTAGAGTCAGTTTAATGCCTGAAATTGGTCGAAAAAGAAGCTTCTGAGTAGGAGAAAATGTCCGTAAAAATGGCAATTTTGGTCACATTGAGGCTTCAAAAAGTAGTTATTCAACATGAGGCACATTCCAAATGACATTTTGAATCAATTTTTCTACAGTCCAGAAAATCTATTTTCTGATGAAAAAGGATGACCCGTGACCTGTCAAAATTTCTCCAGATGGTCAGAAATGGAAATGTTTTAATGTTTAATTTTTTGACTGCAAATGACTATTCCATGTAAATTATCACTTTTGGAACAAAAACAAGTGTTTTTAGAGTCACGTTAATGCCTGAAATTGGTCGAAATAGAAGCTTCTGAATAGGAGAAAAAGTCTGTAATAATGGCAATTTTGGTCACATTGAGGCTTTAAAAAGTAGTTATTCAACATGAGGCACATTCAAAATGACATTTTGAATCAATTTTTCTACAGTCCAAAAAATCAATTTTCTGATGAAAAACGATGACCCGTGACCTGTCGAAATTTCTCCAGATGGTCAGAAATCGAAATTTGTATTGTTTAATTTTTTGACTGCAAATGACTATTCCATGTAAATTATCACTTTTGGAACAAAAAAAAGTGTGTTTAGAGTCAGTTTAATGCCTGAAATTGGTCGAAAAAGAAGCTTCTGAGTAGGAGAAAATGTCCGTAAAAATGGCAATTTTGGTCACCTTGAGGCTTCAAAAAGTAGTTATTCAACATGAGGCACATTCCAAATGACATTTTGAATCAATTTTTCTACAGTCCAGAAAATCAATTTTCTGATGAAAAAGGATGACCCGTGACCTGTCGAAATTTCTCCAGATGGTCAAAAATGGAAATGTTTTAATGTTTAATTTTTTGACTGCAAATGACTATTCCATGTAAATTATCACTTTTGGAACTAAAATAAGTGTGTTTAGAGTCACTTTAATGCCTGAAATTGTTCGAAATAGAAGCTTCTGAATAGGAGAAAAAGTCTGCAATAATGGCACTTTTGGTCACATTGAGGTTTCAAAAAGTAGTTATTCAACATGAGGCACAATCCAAATGACATTTTAAATCAATTTTTTTACAGTCCAAAAAATCAATTTTCTGATGAAAAACGATGACCCGTGACCTGTCGAAATTTCTCCAGATGGTCAGAAATCGAAATTTGTATTGTTTAATTTTTTGACTGCAAATGACTATTCCATGTAAATTATCACTTTTGGAACAAAAACAAGTGTGTTTAGAGTCAGTTTAATGCCTGAAATTGGTCGAAAAAGAAGCTTCTGAGTAGGAGAAAATGTCCGTAAAAATGGCAATTTTGGTCACATTGAGGCTTCAAAAAGTAGTTATTCAACATGAGGCACATTCCAAATGACATTTTGAATCAATTTTTCTACAGTCCAGAAAATCTATTTTCTGATGAAAAAGGATGACCCGTGACCTGTCGAAATTTCTCCAGATGGTCAGAAATGGAAATGTTTTAATGTTTAATTTTTTGACTGCAAATGACTATTCCATGTAAATTATCACTTTTGGAACAAAAACAAGTGTGTTTAGAGTCAGTTTAATGCCTGAAATTGGTCGAAAAAGAAGCTTCTGAGTAGGAGAAAATGTCCGTAAAAATGGCAATTTTGGTCACATTGAGGCTTTAAAAAGTAGTTATTCAACATGAGGCACATTCCAAATGTCATTTTGAATAAATTTTTCTACAGTCCAGAAAATCTATTTTTTGATGAAAAAGGATGACCCGTGACCTGTCGAAATTTCTCCAGATGGTCAGAAATGGAAATTTTTTAATGTTTAATTTTTTGACTGCAATTGACTATTCCATGTAAATTATCACTTTTGGAACAAAAAAAAGTGTGTTTAGACTCACTTTAATGCCTGAAATTAGTCGAAATAGAAGCTTCTGAGTAGGAGAAAATGCCCGTAAAAATGGCAATTTTGGTCACATTGAGGCTTCAAAAAGTAGTTATTCAACATGAGGCACATTCCAAATGACATTTTGAATCAATTTTTCTACAATCCAGAAAATCAATTTTCTGATGAAAAAGGATGACCCGTGACCTGTCGAAATTTCTCCAGATGGTCAGCAATGGAAATGTTTTAATGTTTAATTTTTTGACTGCAAATGACTATTCCATGTAAATTATCACTTTTGGAACAAAAACAAGTGTTTTTAGAGTCACTTTAATGTCTGAAATTGGTCGAAATAGACGCTTCTGAATAGGAGAAAAAGTCTGTAATAATGGCAATTTTGGTAACATTGAGGCTTTAAAAAGTAGTTATTCAACATGAGGCACATTCCAAATGACATTTTGAATCAATTTTTCTACAGTCCAGAAATCAATTTTCTGATGAAAAAGGATGACCCGTGACCTGTCGAAATTTCTCCAGATGGTCAGAAATGGAAATGTTTTAATGTTTAATTTTTTGACTGCAAATGACTATTCCATATAAATTATCACTTTTGGAACAAAAACAAGTGTTTTTAGAGTCACGTTAATGCCTGAAATTGGTCGAAATAGAAGCTTCTGAATAGGAGAAAAAGTCTGTAATAATGGCAATTTTGGTCACATTGAGGCTTTAAAAAGTAGTTATTCAACATGAGGCACATTCAAAATGACATTTTGAATCAATTTTTCTACAGTCCAAAAATCAATTTTCTGATGAAAAACGATGACCCGTGACCTGTCGAAATTTCTCCAGATGGTCAGAAATCGAAATTTTTATTGTTTAATTTTTTGACTGCAAATGACTATTCCATGTAAATTATCACTTTTGGAACAAAAACAAGTGTGTTTAGAGTCAGTTTAATGCCTGAAATTGGTCGAAAAAGAAGCTTCTGAGTAGGAGAAAATGTCCGTAAAAATGGCAATTTTGGTCACCTTGAGGCTTCAAAAAGTAGTTATTCAACATGGGCCACATTCCAAATGACATTTTGAATCAATTTTTCTACAGTCCAGAAAATCAATTTTCTGATGAAAAAGGATGACCCGTGACCTGTCGAAATTTCTCCAGATGGTCAAAAATGGAAATGTTTTAATGTTTAATTTTTTGACTGCAAATGACTATTCCATGTAAATTATCACTTTTGGAACTAAAATAAGTGTGTTTAGAGTCACTTTAATGCCTGAAATTGTTCGAAATAGAAGCTTCTGAATAGGAGAAAAAGTCTGCAATAATGGCACTTTTGGTCACATTGAGGTTTCAAAAAGTAGTTATTCAACATGAGGCACAATCCAAATGACATTTTAAATCAATTTTTTTACAGTCCAAAAAATCAATTTTCTGATGAAAAACGATGACCCGTGACCTGTCGAAATTTCTCCAGATGGTCAGAAATCGAAATTTTTATTGTTTAATTTTTTGACTGCAAATGACTATTCCATGTAAATTATCACTTTTGGAACAAAAATAAGTGTGTTTAGACTCACTTTAATGCCTGAAATTGGTCGAAATAGAAGCTTCTGAATAGGAGAAAAAGTCTGTAATAATGGCAATTTTGGTCACATTGAGGCTTTAAAAAGTAGTTATTCAACATGAGGCACATTCCAAATGACATTTTGAATAAATTTTTCTACAGTCCAAAAAATCTATTTTTTGATGAAAAACGATGACCCGTGACCTGTCGAAATTTCTCCAGATGGTCAGAAATGGAAATTTTTTAATGTTTAATTTTTTGACTGCAATTGACTATTCCATGTAAATTATCACTTTTGGAACAAAAAAAAGTGTGTTTAGACTCACTTTAATGCCTGAAATTAGTCGAAATAGAAGCTTCTGAGTAGGAGAAAATGTCCGTAAAAATGGCAATTTTGGTCACATTGAGGCTTCAAAAAGTAGTTATTCAACATGAGGCACATTCCAAATGACATTTTGAATCAATTTTTCTACAGTCCAGAACATCAATTTTCTGATGAAAAAGGATGACCCGTGACCTGTCGAAATTTCTCCAGATGGTCAGCAATGGAAATGTTTTAATGTTTAATTTTTTGACTGCAAATGACTATTCCATGTAAATTATCACTTTTGGAACAAAAACAAGTGTTTTTAGAGTCACGTTAATGCCTGAAATTGGTCGAAATAGAAGCTTCTGAATAGGAGAAAAAGTCTGTAATAATGGCAATTTTGGTCACATTGAGGCTTTAAAAAGTAGTTATTCAACATGAGGCACATTCCAAATGACATTTTGAATCAATTTTTCTACAGTCCAAAAAATCAATTTTCTGATGAAAAACGATGACCCGTGACCTGTCGAAATTTCTCCAGATGGTCAGAAATCGAAATTTTTATTGTTTAATTTTTTGACTGCAAATGACTATTCCATGTAAATTATCACTTTTGGAACAAAAACAAGTGTGTTTAGAGTCAGTTTAATGCCTGAAATTGGTCGAAAAAGAAGCTTCTGAGTAGGAGAAAATGTCCGTAAAAATGGCAATTTTGGTCACCTTGAGGCTTCAAAAAGTAGTTATTCAACATGAGGCACATTCCAAATGACATTTTGAATCAATTTTTCTACCGTCCAGAAAATCAATTTTCTGATGAAAAAGGATGACCCGTGACCTGTCGAAATTTCTCCAGATGGTCAAAAATGGAAATGTTTTAATGTTTAATTTTTTGACTGCAAATGACTATTCCATGTAAATTATCACTTTTGGAACAAAAACAAGTGTGTTTAGAGTCAGTTTAATGCCTGAAATTGGTCGAAAAAGAAGCTTCTGAGTAGGAGAAAATGTCCGTAAAAATGGCAATTTTGGTCACATTGAGGCTTCAAAAAGTAGTTATTCAACATGAGGCACATTCCAAATGACATTTTGAATCAATTTTTCTACAGTCCAGAAAATCTATTTTCTGATGAAAAAGGATGACCCGTGACCTGTCGAAATTTCTCCAGATGGTCAAAAATGGAAATGTTTTAATGGTTAATTTTTTGACTGCAAATGACTATTCCATGTAAATTATCACTTTTGGAACAAAAACAAGTGTGTTAGAGAGTCAGTTTAATGCCTGAAATTGGTAGAAAAAGAAGCTTCTGAGTAGGAGAAAATGTCCGTAAAAATGGCAATTTTGGTCACATTGAGGTTTCAAAAAGTAGTTATTCAACATGAGGCACAATCCAAATGACATTTTAAATCAATTTTTTTACAGTCCAAAAAATCAATTTTCTGATGAAAAACGATGACCCGTGACCTGTCGAAATTTCTCCAGATGGTCAGAAATCGACATTTTTATTGTTTAATTTTTTGACTGCAAATGACTATTCCATGTAAATTATCACTTTTGGAACAAAAATAAGTGTGTTTAGACTCACTTTAATGACTGAAATTGGTCGAAATAGAAGCTTCTGAATAGGAGAAAAAGTCTGTAATAATGGCAATTTTGGTCACATTGAGGCTTTAAAAAGTAGTTATTCAACATGAGGCACATTCCAAATGACATTTTGAATCAATTTTTCTACAGTCCAAAAAATCAATTTTCTGATGAAAAACGATGACCCGTGACCTGTCGAAATTTCTCCAGATGGTCAGAAATCGAAATTTTTATTGTTTAATTTTTTGACTGCAAATGACTATTCCATGTAAATTATCACTTTTGGAACAAAAACAAGTGTGTTTAGAGTCAGTTTAATGCCTGAAATTGGTCGAAAAAGAAGCTTCTGAGTAGGAGAAAATGTCCGTAAAAATGGCAATTTTGGTCACATTGAGGCTTCAAAAAGTAGTTATTCAACATGAGGCACATTCCAAATGACATTTTGAATCAATTTTTCTACAGTCCAGAAAATCTATTTTCTGATGAAAAAGGATGACTCGTGACCTGTCGAAATTTCTCCAGATGGTCAGAAATGGAAATGTTTTAATGTTTAATTTTTTGACTGCAAATGACTATTCCATGTAAATTATCACTTTTGGAACAAAAACAAGTGTTTTTAGAGTCACGTTAATGCCTGAAATTGGTCGAAATAGAAGCTTCTGAATAGGAGAAAAAGTCTGTAATAATGGCAATTTTGGTCACATTGAGGCTTTAAAAAGTAGTTATTCAACATGAGGCACATTCAAAATGACATTTTGAATCAATTTTTCTACAGTCCAAAAAATCAATTTTCTGATGAAAAACGATGACCCGTGACCTGTCGAAATTTCTCCAGATGGTCAGAAATTGAAATTTTTATTGTTTAATTTTTTGACTGCAAATGACTATTCCATGTAAATTATCACTTTTGGAACAAAAACAAGTGTGTTTAGACTCACTTTAATGACTGAAATTGGTCGAAATAGAAGCTTCTGAATAGGAGAAAAAGTCTGTAATAATGGCAATTTTGGTCACATTGAGGCTTTAAAAAGTAGTTATTCAACATGAGGCACATTCCAAATGACATTTTGAATCAATTTTTCTACAGTCCAAAAAATCAATTTTCTGATGAAAAACAATGACCCGTGACCTGTCGAAATTTCTCCAGATGGTCAGAAATGGAAATTTTTTTATGTTTAATTTTTTGACTGCAATTGACTATTCCATGTAAATTATCACTTTTGGAACAAAAACAAGTGTGTTTAGACTCACTTTAATGCCTGAAATTAGTCGAAATAGAAGCTTCTGAATAGGAGAAAAAGTCTGCAATAATGGCAATTTTGGTCACATTGAGGTTTCAAAAAGTAGTTATTCAACATGAGGCACAATCCAAATGACATTTTGAATCAATTTTTCTACAGTCCAGAAAATCAATTTTCTGATGAAAAAGGATGACCCGTGACCTGTCGAAATTTCTCCAGATGGTCAGAAATGGAAATGTTTTAATGTTTAATTTTTTGACTGCAAATGACTATTCCATGTAAATTATCACTTTTGGAACAAAAACAAGTGTTTTTAGAGTCACGTTAATGCCTGAAATTGGTCGAAATAGAAGCTTCTGAATAGGAGAAAAAGTCTGTAATAATGGCAATTTTGGTCACATTGAGGCTTTAAAAAGTAGTTATTCAACATGAGGCACATTCAAAATGACATTTTGAATCAATTTTTCTACAGTCCAAAAATCAATTTTCTGATGAAAAACGATGACCCGTGACCTGTCGAAATTTCTCCAGATGGTCAGAAATCGAAATTTTTATTGTTTAATTTTTTGACTGCAAATGACTATTCCATGTAAATTATCACTTTTGGAACAAAAACAAGTGTGTTTAGAGTCAGTTTAATGCCTGAAATTGGTCGAAAAAGAAGCTTCTGAGTAGGAGAAAATGTCCGTAAAAATGGCAATTTTGGTCACCTTGAGGCTTCAAAAAGTAGTTATTCAACATGGGCCACATTCCAAATGACATTTTGAATCAATTTTTCTACAGTCCAGAAAATCAATTTTCTGATGAAAAAGGATGACCCGTGACCTGTCGAAATTTCTCCAGATGGTCAAAAATGGAAATGTTTTAATGTTTAATTTTTTGACTGCAAATGACTATTCCATGTAAATTATCACTTTTGGAACTAAAATAAGTGTGTTTAGAGTCACTTTAATGCCTGAAATTGTTCGAAATAGAAGCTTCTGAATAGGAGAAAAAGTCTGCAATAATGGCACTTTTGGTCACATTGAGGTTTCAAAAAGTAGTTATTCAACATGAGGCACAATCCAAATGACATTTTAAATCAATTTTTTTACAGTCCAAAAAATCAATTTTCTGATGAAAAACGATGAACCGTGACCTGTCGAAATTTCTCCAGATGGTCAGAAATCAAAATTTTTATTGTTTAATTTTTTGACTGCAAATGACTATTCCATGTAAATTA
Organism: Triturus cristatus; assembly: GCF_964204655.1. Classification (NCBI taxonomy): domain Eukaryota; kingdom Metazoa; phylum Chordata; class Amphibia; order Caudata; family Salamandridae; genus Triturus; species Triturus cristatus. The sequence continues at coordinate 1,196,520,225 of NC_140589.1, read as the reverse complement.
TCACTTTTGGAACAAAAATAAGTGTGTTTAGACTCACTTTAATGACTGAAATTGGTCGAAATAGAAGCTTCTGAATAGGAGAAAAAGTCTGTAATAATGGCAATTTTGGTCACATTGAGGCTTTAAAAAGTAGTTATTCAACATGAGGCACATTCCAAATGACATTTTGAATAAATTTTTCTACAGTCCAAAAAATCTATTTTTTGATGAAAAACGATGACCCGTGACCTGTCGAAATTTCTCCAGATGGTCAGAAATGGAAATTTTTTAATGTTTAATTTTTTGACTGCAATTGACTATTCCATGTAAATTATCACTTTTGGAACAAAAAAAAGTGTGTTTAGACTCACTTTAATGCCTGAAATTAGTCGAAATAGAAGCTTCTGAGTAGGAGAAAATGTCCGTAAAAATGGCAATTTTGGTCACATTGAGGCTTCAAAAAGTAGTTATTCAACATGAGGCACATTCCAAATGACATTTTGAATCAATTTTTCTACAGTCCAGAAAAGCAATTTTCTGATGAAAAAGGATGACCCGTGACCTGTCGAAATTTCTCCAGATGGTCAGCAATGGAAATGTTTTAATGTTTAATTTTTTGACTGCAAATGACTATTCCATGTAAATTATCACTTTTGAAACAAAAACAAGTGTTTTTAGAGTCACGTTAATGCCTGAAATTGGTCGAAATAGAAGCTTCTGAATAGGAGAAAAAGTCTGTAATAATGGCAATTTTGGTCACATTGAGGCTTTAAAAAGTAGTTATTCAACATGAGGCACATTCCAAATGACATTTTGAATCAATTTTTCTACAGTCCAAAAAATCAATTTTCTGATGAAAAACGATGACCCGTGACCTGTCGAAATTTCTCCAGATGGTCAGAAATCGAAATTTTTATTGTTTAATTTTTTGACTGCAAATGACTATTCCATGTAAATTATCACTTTTGGAACAAAAACAAGTGTGTTTAGAGTCAGTTTAATGCCTGAAATTGGTCGAAAAAGAAGCTTCTGAGTAGGAGAAAATGTCCGTAAAAATGGCAATTTTGGTCACCTTGAGGCTTCAAAAAGTAGTTATTCAACATGAGGCACATTCCAAATGACATTTTGAATCAATTTTTCTACAGTCCAGAAAATCAATTTTCTGATGAAAAAGGATGACCCGTGACCTGTCGAAATTTCTCCAGATGGTCAAAAATGGAAATGTATTAATGTTTAATTTTTTGACTGCAAATGACTATTCCATGTAAATTATCACTTTTGGAACAAAAACAAGTGTGTTTAGAGTCAGTTTAATGCCTGAAATTGGTCGAAAAAGAAGCTTCTGAGTAGGAGAAAATGTCCGTAAAAATGGCAATTTTGGTCACATTGAGGCTTCAAAAAGTAGTTATTCAACATGAGGCACATTCCAAATGACATTTTGAATCAATTTTTCTACAGTCCAGAAAATCAATTTTCTGATGAAAAAGGATGACCCGTGACCTGTCGAAATTTCTCCAGATGGTCAAAAATGGAAATGTTTTAATGTTTAATTTTTTGACTGCAAATGACTATTCCATGTAAATTATCACTTTTGGAACAAAAACAAGTGTTTTTAGAGTCACGTTAATGCCTGAAATTGGTCGAAATAGAAGCTTCTGAATAGGAGAAAAAGTCTGTAATAATGGCAATTTTGGTCACATTGAGGCTTTAAAAAGTAGTTATTCAACATGAGGCACACTCCAAATGACATTTTGAATCAATTTTTCTACAGTCCAAAAAATCAATTTTCTGATGAAAAACGATGACCCGTGACCTGTCGAAATTTCTCCAGATGGTCAGAAATCGAAATTTTTATTGTTTAATTTTTTGACTGCAAATGACTATTCCATGTAAATTATCACTTTTGGAACAAAAACAAGTGTGTTTAGAGTCAGTTTAATGCCTGAAATTGGTCGAAAAAGAAGCTTCTGAGTAGGAGAAAATGTCCGTAAAAATGGCAATTTTGGTCACCTTGAGGCTTCAAAAAGTAGTTATTCAACATGAGGCACATTCCAAATGACATTTTGAATCAATTTTTCTACAGTCCAGAAAATCAATTTTCTGATGAAAAAGGATGACCCGTGACCTGTCGAAATTTCTCCAGATGGTCAAAAATGGAAATGTTTTAATGTTTAATTTTTTGACTGCAAAAGACTATTCCATGTAAATTATCACTTTTGGAACAAAAACAAGTGTGTTTAGAGTCAGTTTAATGCCTGAAATTGGTCGAAAAAGAAGCTTCTGAGTAGGAGAAAATGTCCGTAAAAATGGCAATTTTGGTCACATTGAGGCTTCAAAAAGTAGTTATTCAACATGAGGCACATTCCAAATGACATTTTGAATCAATTTTTCTACAGTCCAGAAAATCTATTTTCTGATGAAAAAGGATGACCCGTGACCTGTCGAAATTTCTCCAGATGGTCAAAAATAGAAATGTTTTAATGTTTAATTTTTTGACTGCAAATGACTATTCCATGTAAATTATCACTTTTGGAACTAAAATAAGTGTGTTTAGAGTCACTTTAATGCCTGAAATTGTTCGAAATAGAAGCTTCTGAATAGGAGAAAAAGTCTGCAATAATGACACTTTTGGTCACATTGTGGTTTCAAAAAGTAGTTATTCAACATGAGGCACAATCCAAATGACATTTTAAATCAATTTTTTTACAGTCCAAAAAATCAATTTTCTGATGAAAAACGATGACCCGTGACCTGTCGAAATTTCTCCAGATGGTCAGAAATCGAAATTTTTATTGTTTAATTTTTTGACTGCAAATGACTATTCCATGTAAATTATCACTTTTGGAACAAAAATAAGTGTGTTTAGACTCACTTTAATGACTGAAATTGGTCGAAATAGAAGCTTCTGAATAGGAGAAAAAGTCTGTAATAATGGCAATTTTGGTCACATTGAGGCTTTAAAAAGTAGTTATTCAACATGAGGCACATTCCAAATTACATTTTGAATCAATTTTTCTACAGTCCAAAAAATCTATTTTTTGATGAAAAACGATGACCCGTGACCTGTCGAAATTTCTCCAGATGGTCAGAAATGGAAATTTTTTAATGTTTAATTTTTTGACTGCAATTGACTATTCCATGTAAATTATCACTTTTGGAACAAAAACAAGTGTGTTTAGACTCACTTTAATGCCTGAAATTAGTCGAAATAGAAGCTTCTGAATAGGAGAAAAAGTCTGCAATAATGGCAATTTTGGTCACATTGAGGTTTCAAAAAGTAGTTATTCAACATGAGGCACAATCCAAATGACATTTTGAATCAATTTTTCTACAGTCCAAAAAATCAATTTTCTGATGAAAAACGATGACCCGTGACCTGTCGAAATTTCTCCAGATGGTCAGAAATCGAAATTTTTATTGTTTAATTTTTTGACTGCAAATGACTATTCCATGTAAAGTATCACTTTTGGAACAAAAACAAGTGTGTTTAGAGTCAGTTTAATGCCTGAAATTGGTCGAAAAAGAAGCTTCTGAGTAGGAGAAAATGTCCGTAAAAATGGCAATTTTGGTCACATTGAGGCTTCAAAAAGTAGTTATTCAACATGAGGCACATTCCAAATGACATTTTGAATCAATTTTTCTACAGTCCAAAAAATCTATTTTTTGATGAAAAACGATGACCCGTGACCTGTCGAAATTTCTCCAGATGGTCTGAAAGGGAAATTTTTTAATGTTTAATTTTTTGACTGCAATTGACTATTCCATGTAAATTATCACTTTTGGAACAAAAAAAAGTGTGTTTAGACTCACTTTAATGCCTGAAATTAGTCGAAATAGAAGCTTCTGAGTAGGAGAAAAAGTCTGCAATAATGGCAATTTTGGTCACATTGAGGTTTCAAAAAGTAGTTATTCAACATGAGGCACAATCCAAATGACATTTTAAATCAATTTTTTTACAGTCCAAAAAATCTATTTTCTGATGAAAAACGATGACCCGTGACCTGTCGAAATTTCTCCAGATGGTCAGAAATCGAAATTTTTATTGTTTAATTTTTTGACTGCAAATGACTATTCCATGTAAATTATCACTTTTGGAACAAAAATAAGTGTGTTTAGACTAACTTTAATGACTGAAATTGGTCGAAATAAAAGCTTCTGAATAGGAGAAAAAGTCTGTAATAATGGCAATTTTGGTCACATTGAGGCTTTAAAAGGTAGTTATTCAACATGAGGCACATTCCAAATGACATTTTGAATCAATTTTTCTACAGTCCAAAAAATCAATTTTCTGATGAAAAACGATGACCCGTGACCTGTCAAAATTTCTCCAGATGGTCAGAAATGGAAATTTTTTAATGTTTAATTTTTTGTCTGCAATTGACTATTCCATGTAAATTATCACTTTTGGAACAAAAACAAGTGTGTTTAGACTCACTTTAATCCCTGAAATTAGTGGAAATAGAAGCTTCTGAATAGGAGAAAAAGTCTGCAATAATGGCAATTTTGGTCACATTGAGGTTTCAAAAAGTAGTTATTCAACATGAGGCACAATCCAAATGACATTTTGAATCAATTTTTCTACAGTCCAAAAAATCAATTTTCTGATGAAAAACGATGACACGTGACCTGTCGAAATTTCTCCAGATGGTCAGAAATCGAAATTTGTATTGTTTAATTTTTTGACTGCAAATGACTATTCCATGTAAATTATCACTTTTGGAACAAAAACAAGTGTGTTTAGAGTCAGTTTAATGCCTGAAATTGGTCGAAAAAGAAGCTTCTGAGTAGGAGAAAATGTCCGTAAAAATGACAATTTTGGTCACATTGAGGCTTCAAAAAGTAGTTATTCAACATGAGGCACATTCCAAATGACATTTTGAATCAATTTTTCTACAGTCCAGAAAATCTATTTTCTGATGAAAAAGGATGACTTGTGACCTGTCAAAATTTCTCCAGATGGTCAGAAATGGAAATGTTTTAATGTTTAATTTTTTGACTGCAAATGACTATTCCATGTAAATTATCACTTTTGGAACAAAAACAAGTGTTTTTAGAGTCACGTTAATGCCTGAAATTGGTCGAAATAGAAGCTTCTGAATAGGAGAAAAAGTCTGTAATAATGGCAATTTTGGTCACATTGAGGCTTTAAAAAGTAGTTATTCAACATGAGGCACATTCAAAATGACATTTTGAATACATTTTTCTACAGTCCAAAAAATCAATTTTCTGATGAAAAACGATGACCCGTGACCTGTCGAAATTTCTCCAGATGGTCAGAAATCGAAATTTTTATTGTTTAATTTTTTGACTGCAAATGACTATTCCATGTAAATTATCACTTTTGGAACAAAAACAAGTGTGTTAGAGAGTCAGTTTAATGCCTGAAATTGGTAGAAAAAGAAGCTTCTGAGTAGGAGAAAATGTCCGTAAAAATGGCAATTTTGGTCACATTGAGGTTTCAAAAAGTAGTTATTCAACATGAGGCACAATCCAAATGACATTTTAAATCAATTTTTTTACAGTCCAAAAAATCAATTTTCTGATGAAAAACGATGACCCGTGACCTGTCGAAATTTCTCCAGATGGTCAGAAATCGAAATTTTTATTGTTTAATTTTTTGACTGCAAATGACTATTCCATGTAAATTATCACTTTTGGAACAAAAATAAGTGTGTTTAGACTCACTTTAATGACTGAAATTGGTCGAAATAGAAGCTTCTGAATAGGAGAAAAAGTCTGTAATAATGGCAATTTTGGTCACATTGAGGCTTTAAAAAGTAGTTATTCAACATGAGGCACATTCCAAATGACATTTTGAATCAATTTTTCTACAGTCCAAAAAATCAATTTTCTGATGAAAAACGATGACCCGTGACCTGTCGAAATTTCTCCAGATAGTCAGAAATGGAAATTTTTTAATGTTTAATTTTTTGACTGCAATTGACTATTCCATGTAAATTATCACTTTTGGAACAAACACAAGTGTGTTTAGACTCACTTTAATGCCTGAAATTAGTCGAAATAGAAGCTTCTGAATAGGAGAAAAAGTCTGCAATAATGGCAATTTTGGTCACATTGAGGTTTCAAAAAGTAGTTATTCAACATGAGGCACAATCCAAATGACATTTTGAATCAATTTTTCTACAGTCCAGAAAATCAATTTTCTGATGAAAAAGGATGACCCGTGACCTGTCGAAATTTCTCCAGATGGTCAGAAATGGAAATGTTTTAATGTTTAATTTTTTGACTGCAAATGACTATTCCATGTAAATTATCACTTTTGGAACAAAAACAAGTGTTTTTAGAGTCACGTTAATGCCTGAAATTGGTCGAAATAGAAGCTTCTGAATAGGAGAAAAAGTCTGTAATAATGGCAATTTTGGTCACATTGAGGCTTTAAAAAGTAGTTATTCAACATGAGGCACATTCAAAATGACATTTTGAATCAATTTTTCTACAGTCCAAAAATCAATTTTCTGATGAAAAACGATGACCCGTGACCTGTCGAAATTTCTCCAGATGGTCAGAAATCGAAATTTTTATTGTTTAATTTTTTGAGTGCAAATGACTATTCCATGTAAATTATCACTTTTGGAACAAAAACAAGTGTGTTTAGAGTCAGTTTAATGCCTGAAATTGGTCGAAAAAGAAGCTTCTGAGTAGGAGAAAATGTCCGTAAAAATGGCAATTTTGGTCACCTTGAGGCTTCAAAAAGTAGTTATTCAACATGGGCCACATTCCAAATGACATTTTGAATCAATTTTTCTACAGTCCAGAAAATCAATTTTCTGATGAAAAAGGATGACCCGTGACCTGTCGAAATTTCTCCAGATGGTCAAAAATGGAAATGTTTTAATGTTTAATTTTTTGACTGCAAATGACTATTCCATGTAAATTATCACTTTTGGAACTAAAATAAGTGTGTTTAGAGTCACTTTAATGCCTGAAATTGTTCGAAATAGAAGCTTCTGAATAGGAGAAAAAGTCTGCAATAATGGCACTTTTGGTCACATTGAGGTTTCAAAAAGTAGTTATTCAACATGAGGCACAATCCAAATGACATTTTAAATCAATTTTTTTACAGTCCAAAAAATCAATTTTCTGATGAAAAACGATGACCCGTGACCTGTCGAAATTTCTCCAGATGGTCAGAAATCGAAATTTTTATTGTTTAATTTTTTGACTGCAAATGACTATTCCATGTAAATTATCACTTTTGGAACAAAAATAAGTGTGTTTAGACTCACTTTAATGACTGAAATTGGTCGAAATAGAAGCTTCTGAATAGGAGAAAAAGTCTGTAATAATGGCAATTTTGGTCACATTGAGGCTTTAAAAAGTAGTTATTCAACATGAGGCACATTCCAAATGACATTTTGAATAAATTTTTCTACAGTCCAAAAAATCTATTTTTTGATGAAAAACGATGACCCGTGACCTGTCGAAATTTCTCCAGATGGTCAGAAATGGAAATTTTTTAATGTTTAATTTTTTGACTGCAATTGACTATTCCATGTAAATTATCACTTTTGGAACAAAAAAAAGTGTGTTTAGACTCACTTTAATGCCTGAAATTAGTCGAAATAGAAGCTTCTGAGTAGGAGAAAATGTCCGTAAAAATGGCAATTTTGGTCACATTGAGGCTTCAAAAAGTAGTTATTCAACATGAGGCACATTCCAAATGACATTTTGAATCAATTTTTCTACAGTCCAGAAAATCAATTTTCTGATGAAAAAGGATGACCCGTGACCTGTCGAAATTTCTCCAGATGGTCAGCAATGGAAATGTTTTAATGTTTAATTTTTTGACTGCAAATGACTATTCCATGTAAATTATCACTTTTGGAACAAAAACAAGTGTTTTTAGAGTCACGTTAATGCCTGAAATTGGTCGAAATAGAAGCTTCTGAATAGGAGAAAAAGTCTGTAATAATGGCAATTTTGGTCACATTGAGGCTTTAAAAAGTAGTTATTCAACATGAGGCACATTCCAAATGACATTTTGAATCAATTTTTCTACAGTCCAAAAAATCAATTTTCTGATGAAAAACGATGACCCGTGACCTGTCGAAATTTCTCCAGATGGTCAGAAATCGAAATTTTTATTGTTTAATTTTTTGACTGCAAATGACTATTCCATGTAAATTATCACTTTTGGAACAAAAACAAGTGTGTTTAGAGTCAGTTTAATGCCTGAAATTGGTCGAAAAAGAAGCTTCTGAGTAGGAGAAAATGTCCGTAAAAATGGCAATTTTGGTCACATTGAGGCTTCAAAAAGTAGTTATTCAACATGAGGCACATTCCAAATGACATTTTGAATCAATTTTTCTACAGTCCAGAAAATCTATTTTCTGATGAAAAAGGATGACCCGTGACCTGTCGAAATTTCTCCAGATGGTCAAAAATGGAAATGTTTTAATGTTTAATTTTTTGACTGCAAATGACTATTCCATGTAAATTATCACTTTTGGAACAAAAACAAGTGTTTTTAGAGTCACGTTAATGCCTGAAATTGGTCGAAATAGAAGCTTCTGAATAGGAGAAAAAGTCTGTAATAATGGCAATTTTGGTCACATTGAGGCTTTAAAAAGTAGTTATTCAACATGAGGCACATTCAAAATGACATTTTGAATCAATTTTTCTACAGTCCAAAAAATCAATTTTCTGATGAAAAACGATGACCCGTGACCTGTCGAAATTTCTCCAGATGGTCAGAAATCGAAATTTTTATTGTTTAATTTTTTGACTGCAAATGACTATTCCATGTAAATTATCACTTTTGGAACAAAAACAAGTGTGTTAGAGAGTCAGTTTAATGCCTGAAATTGGTAGAAAAAGAAGCTTCTGAGTAGGAGAAAATGTCCGTAAAAATGGCAATTTTGGTCACATTGAGGTTTCAAAAAGTAGTTATTCAACATGAGGCACAATCCAAATGACATTTTAAATCAATTTTTTTACAGTCCAAAAAATCAATTTTCTGATGAAAAACGATGACCCGTGACCTGTCGAAATTTCTCCAGATGGTCAGAAATCGAAATTTTTATTGTTTAATTTTTTGACTGCAAATGACTATTCCATGTAAATTATCACTTTTGGAACAAAAATAAGTGTGTTTAGACTCACTTTAATGACTGAAATTGGTCGAAATAGAAGCTTCTGAATAGGAGAAAAAGTCTGTAATAATGGCAATTTTGGTCACATTGAGGTTTCAAAAAGTAGTTATTCAACATGAGGCACAATCCAAATGACATTTTGAATCAATTTTTCTATAGTCCAGAAAATCAATTTTCTGATGAAAAAGGATGACCCGTGACCTGTCGAAATTTCTCCAGATGGTCAGAAATGGAAATGTTTTAATGTTTAATTTTTTGACTGCAAATGACTATTCCATGTAAATTATCACTTTTGGAACAAAAACAAGTGTTTTTAGAGTCACGTTAATGCCTGAAATTGGTCGAAATAGAAGCTTCTGAATAGGAGAAAAAGTCTGTAATAATGGCAATTTTGGTCACATTGAGGCTTTAAAAAGTAGTTATTCAACATGAGGCACATTCAAAATGACATTTTGAATCAATTTTTCTACAGTCCAAAAATCAATTTTCTGATGAAAAACGATGACCCGTGACCTGTCGAAATTTCTCCAGATGGTCAGAAATCGAAATTTTTATTGTTTAATTTTTTGACTGCAAATGACTATTCCATGTAAATTATCACTTTTGGAACAAAAACAAGTGTGTTTAGAGTCAGTTTAATGCCTGAAATTGGTCGAACAAGAAGCTTCTGAGTAGGAGAAAATGTCCGTAAAAATGGCAATTTTGGTCACCTTGAGGCTTCAAAAAGTAGTTATTCAACATGGGCCACATTCCAAATGACATTTTGAATCAATTTTTCTACAGTCCAGAAAATCAATTTTCTGATGAAAAAGGATGACCCGTGACCTGTCGAAATTTCTCCAGATGGTCAAAAATGGAAATGTTTTAATGTTTAATTTTTTGACTGCAAATGACTATTCCATGTAAATTATCACTTTTGGAACTAAAATAAGTGTGTTTAGAGTCACTTTAATGCCTGAAATTGTTCGAAATAGAAGCTTCTGAATAGGAGAAAAAGTCTGCAATAATGGCACTTTTGGTCACATTGAGGTTTCAAAAAGTAGTTATTCAACATGAGGCACAATCCAAATGACATTTTAAATCAATTTTTTTACAGTCCAAAAAATCAATTTTCTGATGAAAAACGATGACCCGTGACCTGTCGAAATTTCTCCAGATGGTCAGAAATGGAAATTTTTTAATGTTTAATTTTTTGACTGCAATTGACTATTCCATGTAAATTATCACTTTTGGAACAAAAAAACGTGTGTTTAGACTCACTTTAATGCCTGAAATTAGTCGAAATAGAAGCTTCTGAGTAGGAGAAAATGTCCGTAAAAATGGCAATTTTGGTCACATTGAGGCTTCAAAAAGTAGTTATTCAACATGAGGCACATTCCAAATGACATTTTGAATCAATTTTTCTACAGTCCAGAAAATCAATTTTCTGATGAACAAGGATGACCCGTGACCTGTCGAAATTTCTCCAGATGGTCAGCAATGGAAATGTTTTAATGTTTAATTTTTTGACTGCAAATGACTATTCCATGTAAATTATCACTTTTGGAACAAAAACAAGTGTTTTTAGAGTCACGTTAATGCCTGAAATTGGTCGAAATAGAAGCTTCTGAATAGGAGAAAAAGTCTGTAATAATGGCAATTTTGGTCACATTGAGGCTTTAAAAAGTAGTTATTCAACATGAGGCACATTCCAAATGACATTTTGAATCAATTTTTCTACAGTCCAAAAAATCAATTTTCTGATGAAAAACGATGACCCGTGACCTGTCGAAATTTCTCCAGATGGTCAGAAATCGAAATTTTTATTGTTTAATTTTTTGACTGCAAATGACTATTCCATGTAAATTATCACTTTTGGAACAAAAACAAGTGTGTTTAGAGTCAGTTTAATGCCTGAAATTGGTCGAAAAAGAAGCTTCTGAGTAGGAGAAAATGTCCGTAAAAATGGCAATTTTGGTCACATTGAGGCTTCAAAAAGTAGTTATTCAACATGAGGCACATTCCAAATGACATTTTGAATCAATTTTTCTACAGTCCAGAAAATCTATTTTCTGATGAAAAAGGATGACCCGTGACCTGTCGAAATTTCTCCAGATGGTCAAAAATGGAAATGTTTTAATGTTTAATTTTTTGACTGCAAATGACTATTCCATGTAAATTATCACTTTTGGAACAAAAACAAGTGTGTTAGAGAGTCAGTTTAATGCCTGAAATTGGTAGAAAAAGAAGCTTCTGAGTAGGAGAAAATGTCCGTAAAAATGGCAATTTTGGTCACATTGAGGTTTCAAAAAGTAGTTATTCAACATGAGGCACAATCCAAATGACATTTTAAATCAATTTTTTTACAGTCCAAAAAATCAATTTTCTGATGAAAAACGATGACCCGTGACCTGTCGAAATTTCTCCAGATGGTCAGAAATCGAAATTTTTATTGTTTAATTTTTTGACTGCAAATGACTATTCCATGTAAATTATCACTTTTGGAACAAAAATAAGTGTGTTTAGACTCACTTTAATGACTGAAATTGGTCGAAATAGAAGCTTCTGAATAGGAGAAAAAGTCTGTAATAATGGCAATTTTGGTCACATTGAGGCTTTAAAAAGTAGTTATTCAACATGAGGCACATTCCAAATGACATTTTGAATCAATTTTTCTACAGTCCAAAAAATCAATTTTCTGATGAAAAACGATGACCCGTGACCTGTCGAAATTTCTCCAGATGGTCAGAAATGGAAATTTTTTAATGTTTAATTTTTTGACTGCAATTGACTATTCCATGTAAATTATCACTTTTGGAACAAAAACAAGTGTTTTTAGAGTCACGTTAATGCCTGAAATTGGTCGAAATAGAAGCTTCTGAATAGGAGAAAAAGTCTGTAATAATGGCAATTTTGGTCACATTGAGGCTTTAAAAAGTAGTTATTCAACATGAGGCACATTCCAAATGACATTTTGAATCAATTTTTCTACAGTCCAAAAAATCAATTTTCTGATGAAAAACGATGACCCGTGACCTGTCGAAATTTCTCCAGATGGTCAGAAATCGAAATTTTTATTGTTTAATTTTTTGACTGCAAATGACTATTCCATGTAAATTATCACTTTTGGAACAAAAACAAGTGTGTTTAGAGTCAGTTTAATGCCTGAAATTGGTCGAAAAAGAAGCTTCTGAGTAGGAGAAAATGTCCGTAAAAATGGCAATTTTGGTCACCTTGAGGCTTCAAAAAGTAGTTATTCAACATGAGGCACATTCCAAATGACATTTTGAATCAATTTTTCTACAGTCCAGAAAATCAATTTTCTGATGAAAAAGGATGACCCGTGACCTGTCGAAATTTCTCCAGATGGTCAAAAATGGAAATGTTTTAATGTTTAATTTTTTGACTGCAAATGACTATTCCATGTAAATTATCACTTTTGGAACAAAAACAAGTGTGTTTAGAGTCAGTTTAATGCCTGAAATTGGTCGAAAAAGAAGCTTCTGAGTAGGAGAAAATGTCCGTAAAAATGGCAATTTTGGTCACATTGAGGCTTCAAAAAGTAGTTATTCAACATGAGGCACATTCCAAATGACATTTTGAATCAATTTTTCTACAGTCCAGAAAATCTATTTTCTGATGAAAAAGGATGACCCGTGACCTGTCGAAATTTCTCCAGATGGTCAAAAATGGAAATGTTTTAATGTTTAATTTTTTGACTGCAAATGACTATTCCATGTAAATTATCACTTTTGGAACAAAAACAAGTGTGTTAGAGAGTCAGTTTAATGCCTGAAATTGGTAGAAAAAGAAGCTTCTGAGTAGGAGAAAATGTCCGTAAAAATGGCAATTTTGGTCACATTGAGGTTTCAAAAAGTAGTTATTCAACATGAGGCACAATCCAAATGACATTTTAAATCAATTTTTTTACAGTCCAAAAAATCAATTTTCTGATGAAAAACGATGACCCGTGACCTGTCGAAATTTCTCCAGATGGTCAGAAATCGAAATTTTTATTGTTTAATTTTTTGACTGCAAATGACTATTCCATGTAAATTATCACTTTTGGAACAAAAATAAGTGTGTTTAGACTCACTTTAATGACTGAAATTGGTCGAAATAGAAGCTTCTGAATAGGAGAAAAAGTCTGTAATAATGGCAATTTTGGTCACATTGAGGCTTTAAAAAGTAGTTATTCAACATGAGGCACATTCCAAATGACATTTTGAATCAATTTTTCTACAGTCCAAAAAATCAATTTTCTGATGAAAAACGATGACCCGTGACCTGTCGAAATTTCTCCAGATGGTCAGAAATGGAAATTTTTTAATGTTTAATTTTTTGACTGCAATTGACTATTCCATGTAAATTATCACTTTTGGAACAAAAACAAGTGTGTTTAGACTCACTTTAATGCCTGAAATTAGTCGAAATAGAAGCTTCTGAATAGGAGAAAAAGTCTGCAATAATGGCAATTTTGGTCACATTGAGGTTTCAAAAAGTAGTTATTCAACATGAGGCACAATCCAAATGACATTTTGAATCAATTTTTCTACAGTCCAGAAAATCAATTTTCTGATGAAAAAGGATGACCCGTGACCTGTCGAAATTTCTCCAGATGGTCAGAAATGGAAATGTTTTAATGTTTAATTTTTTGACTGCAAATGACTATTCCATGTAAATTATCACTTTTGGAACAAAAACAAGTGTTTTTAGAGTCACGTTAATGCCTGAAATTGGTCGAAATAGAAGCTTCTGAATAGGAGAAAAAGTCTGTAATAATGGCAATTTTGGTCACATTGAGGCTTTAAAAAGTAGTTATTCAACATGAGGCACATTCAAAATGACATTTTGAATCAATTTTTCTACAGTCCAAAAATCAATTTTCTGATGAAAAACGATGACCCGTGACCTGTCGAAATTTCTCCAGATGGTCAGAAATCGAAATTTTTATTGTTTAATTTTTTGACTGCAAATGACTATTCCATGTAAATTATCACTTTTGGAACAAAAACAAGTGTGTTTAGAGTCAGTTTAATGCCTGAAATTGGTCGAAAAAGAAGCTTCTGAGTAGGAGAAAATGTCCGTAAAAATGGCAATTTTGGTCACCTTGAGGCTTCAAAAAGTAGTTATTCAACATGGGCCACATTCCAAATGACATTTTGAATCAATTTTTCTACAGTCCAGAAAATCAATTTTCTGATGAAAAAGGATGACCCGTGACCTGTCGAAATTTCTCCAGATGGTCAAAAATGGAAATGTTTTAATGTTTAATTTTTTGACTGCAAATGACTATTCCATGTAAATTATCACTTTTGGAACTAAAATAAGTGTGTTTAGAGTCACTTTAATGCCTGAAATTGTTCGAAATAGAAGCTTCTGAATAGGAGAAAAAGTCTGCAATAATGGCACTTTTGGTCACATTGAGGTTTCAAAAAGTAGTTATTCAACATGAGGCACAATCCAAATGACATTTGAAATCAATTTTTTTACAGTCCAAAAAATCAATTTTCTGATGAAAAACGATGACCCGTGACCTGTCGAAATTTCTCCAGATGGTCAGAAATCGAAATTTTTATTGTTTAATTTTTTGACTGCAAATGACTATTCCATGTAAATGATCACTTTTGGAACAAAAATAAGTGTGTTTAGACTCACTTTAATGACTGAAATTGGTCGAAATAGAAGCTACTGAATAGGAGAAAAAGTCTGTAATAATGGCAATTTTGGTCACATTGAGGCTTTAAAAAGTAGTTATTCAACATGAGGCACATTCCAAATGACATTTTGAATAAATTTTTCTACAGTCCAAAAAATCTATTTTTTGATGAAAAACGATGACCCGTGACCTGTCGAAATTTCTCCAGATGGTCAGAAATGGAAATTTTTTAATGTTTAATTTTTTGACTGCAATTGACTATTCCATGTAAATTATCACTTTTGGAACAAAAAAAAGTGTGTTTAGACTCACTTTAATGCCTGAAATTAGTCGAAATAGAAGCTTCTGAGTAGGAGAAAATGTCCGTAAAAATGGCAATTTTGGTCACATTGAGGCTTCAAAAAGTAGTTATTCAACATAAGGCACATTCCAAATGACATTTTGAATCAATTTTTCTACAGTCCAGAAAATCAATTTTCTGATGAAAAAGGATGACCCGTGACCTGTCGAAATTTCTCCAGATGGTCAGCAATGGAAATGTTTTAATGTTTAATTTTTTGACTGCAAATGACTATTCCATGTAAATTATCACTTTTGGAACAAAAACAAGTGTTTTTAGAGTCACGTTAATGCCTGAAATTGGTCGAAATAGAAGCTTCTGAATAGGAGAAAAAGTCTGTAATAATGGCAATTTTGGTCACATTGAGGCTTTAAAAAGTAGTTATTCAACATGAGGCACATTCCAAATGACATTTTGAATCAATTTTTCTACAGTCCAAAAAATCAATTTTCTGATGAAAAACGATGACCCGTGACCTGTCGAAATTTCTCCAGATGGTCAAAAATGGAAATGTTTTAATGTTTAATTTTTTGACTGCAAATGACTATTCCATGTAAATTATCACTTTTGGAACTAAAATAAGTGTGTTTAGAGTCACTTTAATGCCTGAAATTGTTCGAAATAGAAGCTTCTGAATAGGAGAAAAAGTCTGCAATAATGGCACTTTTGGTCACATTGAGGTTTCAAAAAGTAGTTATTCAACATGAGGCACAATCCCAATGACATTTTAAATCAATTTTTTTACAGTCCAAAAAATCAATTTTCTGATGAAAAACGATGACCCGTGACCTGTCGAAATTTCTCCAGATGGTCAGAAATCGAAATTTTTATTGTTTAATTTTTTGACTGCAAATGACTATTCCATGTAAATTATCACTTTTGGAACAAAAATAAGTGTGTTTAGACTCACTTTAATGACTGAAATTGGTCGAAATAGAAGCTTCTGAATAGGAGAAAAAGTCTGTAATAATGGCAATTTTGGTCACATTGAGGCTTTAAAAAGTAGTTATTCAACATGAGGCACATTCCAAATGACATTTTGAATAAATTTTTCTACAGTCCAAAATATCAATTTTCTGATGAAAAAGGATGACCCGTGACCTGTCGAATTTTCTCCAGATGGTCAGCAATGGAAATGTTTTAATGTTTAATTTTTTGACTGCAAATGACTATTCCATGTAAATTATCACTTTTGGAACAAAAACAAGTGTTTTTAGAGTCAGTTTAATGCCTGAAATTGGTCGAAAAAGAAGCTTCTGAGTAGGAGAAAATGTCCGTAAAAATGGCAATTTTGGTCACATTGAGGCTTCAAAAAGTAGTTATTCAACATGAGGCACATTCCAAATGACATTTTGAATCAATTTTTCTACAGTCCAGAAAATCTATTTTCTGATGAAAAAGGATGACCCGTGACCTGTCGAAATTTCTCCAGATGGTCAGAAATGGAAATGTTTTAATGTTTAATTTTTTGACTGCAAATGACTATTCCATGTAAATTATCACTTTTGGAACAAAAACAAGTGTTTTTAGAGTCACGTTAATGCCTGAAATTGGTCGAAATAGAAGCTTCTGAATAGGAGAAAAAGTCTGTAATAATGGCAATTTTGGTCACATTGAGGCTTTAAAAAGTAGTTCAACATGAGGCACATTCAAAATGACATTTTGAATCAATTTTTCTACAGTCCAAAAAATCAATTTTCTGATGAAAAACGATGACCCGTGACCTGTCGAAATTTCTCCAGATGGTCAGAAATCGAAATTTTTATTGTTTAATTTTTTGACTGCAAATGACTATTCCATGTAAATTATCACTTTTGGAACAAAAATAAGTGTGTTTAGACTCACTTTAATGCCTGAAATTAGTCGAAAAAGAAGCTTCTGAGTAGGAGAAAATGTCCGTAAAAATGGCAATTTTGGTCACATTGAGGCTTCAAAAAGTAGTTATTCAACATGAGGCACATTCCAAATGACATTTTGAATCAATTTTTCTACAGTCCAAAAAATCTATTTTCTGATGAAAAACGATGACCCGTGACCTGTCGAAATTTCTCCAGATGGTCAGAAATCGAAATTTTTATTGTGTAATTTTTTTACTGCAAATGACTATTCCATGTAAAGTATCACTTTTGGAACAAAAACAAGTGTGTTTAGAGTCAGTTTAATGCCTGAAATTGGTCGAAAAAGAAGCTTCTGAGTAGGAGAAAATGTCCGTAAAAATGGCAATTTTGGTCACATTGAGGCTTCAAAAAGTAGTTATTCAACATGAGGCACATTCCAAATGACATTTTGAATCAATTTTTCTACAGTCCAAAAAATCTATTTTTTGATGAAAAACGATGACCCGTGACCTGTCGAAATTTCTCCAGATGGTCAGAAAGGGAAATTTTTTAATGTTTAATTTTTTGACTGCAATTGACTATTCCATGTAAATTATCACTTTTGGAACAAAAAAAAGTGTGTTTAGACTCACTTTAATGCCTGAAATTAGTCGAAATAGAAGCTTCTGAGTAGGAGAAAATGTCCGTAAAAATGGCAATTTTGGTCACATTGAGGCTTCAAAAAGTAGTTATTCAACATGAGGCACATTCCAAATGACATTTTGAATCAATTTTTCTACAGTCCAGAAAATCAATTTTCTGATGAAAAAGGATGACCCGTGACCTGTCGAAATTTCTCCAGATGGTCAGCAATGGAAATGTTTTAATGTTTAATTTTTTGACTGCAAATGACTATTCCATGTAAATTATCACTTTTGGAACAAAAACAAGTGTTTTTAGAGTCACGTTAATGCCTGAAATTGGTCGAAATAGAAGCTTCTGAATAGAAGAAAAAGTCTGTAATAATGGCAATTTTGGTCACATTGAGGCTTTAAAAAGTAGTTATTCAACATGAGGCACATTCCAAATGACATTTTGAATCAATTTTTCTACAGTCCAAAAAATCAATTTTCTGATGAAAAACGATGACCCGTGACCTGTCGAAATTTCTCCAGATGGTCAGAAATCGAAATTTGTATTGTTTAATTTTTTGACTGCAATTGACTATTCCATGTAAATTATCACTTTTGGAACAAAAACAAGTGTGTTTAGACTCACTTTAATGCCTGAAATTAGTCGAAAAAGAAGCTTCTGAGTAGGAGAAAATGTCCGTAAAAATGGCAATTTTGGTCACATTGAGGCTTCAAAAAGTAGTTATTCAACATGAGGCACATTCCAAATGACATTTTGAATCAATTTTTCTACAGTCCAAAAAATCTATTTTCTGATGAAAAACGATGACCCGTGACCTGTCGAAATTTCTCCAGATGGTCAGAAAGGGAAATTTTTTAATGTTTAATTTTTTGACTGCAATTGACTATTCCATGTAAATTATCACTTTTGGAACAAAAAAAAGTGTGTTTAGACTCACTTTAATGTCTGAAATTAGTCGAAATAGAAGCTTCTGAGTAGGAGAAAATGTCCGTAAAAATGGCAATTTTGGTCACATTGAGGCTTCAAAAAGTAGTTATTCAACATGAGGCACATTCCAAATGACATTTTGAATCAATTTTTCTACAGTCCAGAAAATCAATTTTCTGATGAAAAAGGATGACCCGTGACCTGTCGAAATTTCTCCAGATGGTCAGCAATGGAAATGTTTTAATGTTTAATTTTTTGACTGCAAATGACTATTCCATATAAATTATCACTTTTGGAACAAAAACAAGTGTTTTTAGAGTCACGTTAATGCCTGAAATTGGTCGAAATAGAAGCTTCTGAATAGGAGAAAAAGTCTGTAATAATGGCAATTTTGGTCACATTGAGGCTTTAAAAAGTAGTTATTCAACATGAGGCACATTCCAAATGACATTTTGAATCAATTTTTCTACAGTCCAAAAAATCAATTTTCTGATGAAAAACGATGACCCGTGACCTGTCGAAATTTCTCCAGATGGTCAGAAATCGAAATTTGTATTGTTTAATTTTTTGACTGCAATTGACTATTCCATGTAAATTATCACTTTTGGAACAAAAAAAAGTGTGTTTAGACTCACTTTAATGCCTGAAATTAGTCGAAATAGAAGCTTCTGAGTAGGAGAAAATGTCCGTAAAAATGGCAATTTTGGTCACATTGAGGCTTCAAAAAGTAGTTATTCAACATGAGGCACATTCCAAATCACATTTTGAATCAATTTTTCTACAGTCCAAAAAATCAATTTTCTGATGAAAAACGATGACCCGTGACCTGTCGAAATTTCTCCAGATGGTCAGAAATCGAAATTTTTATTGTTTAATTTTTTGACTGCAAATGACTATTCCATGTAAATTATCACTTTTGGAACAAAAACAAGTGTGTTTAGAGTCAGTTTAATGCCTGAAATTGTTCGAAAAAGAAGCTTCTGAGTAGGAGAAAATGTCCGTAAAAATGGCAATTTTGGTCACATTGAGGCTTCAAAAAGTAGTTATTCAACATGAGGCACATTCCAAATGACATTTTGAATCAATTTTTCTACAGTCCAGAAAATCTATTTTCTGATGAAAAAGGATGACCCGTGACCTGTCGAAATTTCTCCAGATGGTCAAAAATGGAAATGTTTTAATGTTTAATTTTTTGACTGCAAATGACTATTCCATGTAAATTATCACTTTTGGAACTAAAATAAGTGTGTTTAGAGTCACTTTAATGCCTGAAATTGTTCGAAATAGAAGCTTCTGAATAAGAGAAAAAGTCTGCAATAATGGCACTTTTGGTCACATTGAGGCTTTAAAAAGTAGTTATTCAACATGAGGCACATTCCAAATGAAATTTTGAATAAATTTTTCTACAGTCCAGAAAATCTATTTTCTGATGAAAAAGGATGACCCGTGACCTGTCGAAATTTCTCCAGATGGTCAGAAATCGAAATTTTTATTGTTTAATTTTTTGACTGCAAATGACTATTCCATGTAAACTATCACTTTTGGAACAAAAATAAGTGTGTTTAGACTCACTTTAATGACTGAAATTGGTCGAAATAGAAGCTTCTGAATAGGAGAAAAAGTCTGTAATAATGGCAATTTTGGTCACATTGAGGCTTTAAAAAGTAGTTATTCAACATGAGGCACATTCCAAATGACATTTTGAATAAATTTTTCTACAGTCCAGAAAATCAATTTTCTGATGAAAAAGGATGACCCGTGACCTGTCGAAATTTCTCCAGATGGTCAAAAATGGAAATGTTTTAATGTTTAATTTTTTGACTGCAAATGACTATTCCATGTAAATTATCACTTTTGGAACAAAAACAAGTGTGTTTAGAGTCAGTTTAATGCCTGAAATTGGTCGAAAAAGAAGCTTCTGAGTAGGAGAAAATGTCCGTAAAAATGGCAATTTTGGTCACATTGAGGCTTCAAAAAGTAGTTATTCAACATGAGGCACATTCCAAATGACATTTTGAATCAATTTTTCTACAGTCCAGAAAATCTATTTTCTGATGAAAAAGGATGACCCGTGACCTGTCGAAATTTCTCCAGATGGTCAGAAATCGAAATTTTTATTGTTTAATTTTTTGACTGCAAATGACTATTCCATGTAAATTATCACTTTTGGAACAAAAACAAGTGTGTTAGAGAGTCAGTTTAATGCCTGAAATTGGTAGAAAAAGAAGCTTCTGAGTAGGAGAAAATGTCCGTAAAAATGGCAATTTTGGTCACCTTGAGGCTTCAAAAAGTAGTTATTCAACATGAGGCACATTCCAAATGACATTTTGAATTAATTTTTCTACAGTCCAGAAAATCAATTTTCTGATGAAAAAGGATGACCCGTGACCTGTCGAAATTTCTCCAGATGGTCAAAAATGGAAATGTTTTAATGTTTAATTTTTTGACTGCAAATGACTATTCCATGTAAATTATCACTTTTGGAACTAAAATAAGTGTGTTTAGAGTCACTTTAATGCCTGAAATTGTTCGAAATAGAAGCTTCTGATTAGGAGAAAAAGTCTGCAATAATGGCACTTTTGGTCACATTGAGGTTTCAAAAAGTAGTTATTCAACATGAGGCACAATCCAAATGACATTTTAAATCAATTTTTTTACAGTCCAAAAAATCAATTTTCTGATGAAAAACGATGACCCGTGACCTGTCGAAATTTCTCCAGATGGTCAGAAATCGAAATTTTTATTGTTTAATTTTTTGACTGCAAATGACTATTCCATGTAAATTATCACTTTTGGAACAAAAATAAGTGTGTTTAGACTCACTTTAATGACTGAAATTGGTCGAAATAGAAGCTTCTGAATAGGAGAAAAAGTCTGTAATAATGGCAATTTTGGTCACATTGAGGCTTTAAAAAGTAGTTATTCAACATGAGGCACATTCCAAATGACATTTTGAATCAATTTTTCTACAGTCCAAAAAATCTATTTTTTGAAGAAAAACGATGACCCGTGACCTGTCGAAATTTCTCCAGATGGTCAGAAATGGAAATTTTTTAATGTTTAATTTTTTGACTGCAATTGACTATTCCATGTAAATTATCACTTTTGGAACAAAAAAAAGTGTGTTTAGACTCACTTTAATGCCTGAAATTAGTCGAAATAGAAGCTTCTGAGTAGGAGAAAATGTCCGTAAAAATGGCAATTTTGGTCACATTGAGGCTTCAAAAAGTAGTTATTCAACATGAGGCACATTCCAAATGACATTTTGAATCAATTTTTCTACAGTCCAGAAAATCAATTTTCTGATGAAAAAGGATGACCCGTGACCTGTCGAAATTTCTCCAGATGGTCAGCAATGGAAATGTTTTAATGTTTAATTTTTTGACTGCAAATGACTATTCCATGTAAATTATCACTTTTGGAACAAAAACAAGTGTTTTTAGAGTCACGTTAATGCCTGAAATTGGTCGAAATAGAAGCTTCTGAATAGGAGAAAAAGTCTGTAATAATGGCAATTTTGGTCACATTGAGGCTTTAAAAAGTAGTTATTCAACATGAGGCACATTCCAAATGACATTTTGAATCAATTTTTCTACAGTCCAAAAAATCAATTTTCTGATGACAAACGATGACCCGTGACCTGTCGAAATTTCTCCAGATGGTCAGAAATCGAAATTTTTATTGTTTAATTTTTTGACTGCAAATGACTATTCCATGTAAATTATCACTTTTGGAACAAAAACAAGTGTGTTTAGAGTCAGTTTAATGCCTGAAATTGGTCGAAAAAGAAGCTTCTGAGTAGGAGAAAATGTCCGTAAAAATGGCAATTTTGGTCACATTGAGGCTTCAAAAAGTAGTTATTCAACATGAGGCACATTCCAAATGACATTTTGAATCAATTTTTCTACAGTCCAGAAAATCTATTTTCTGATGAAAAAGGATGACCCGTGACCTGTCGAAATTTCTCCAGATGGTCAAAAATGGAAATGTTTTAATGTTTAATTTTTTGACTGCAAATGACTATTCCATGTAAATTATCACTTTTGGAACAAAAACAAGTGTTTTTAGAGTCACGTTAATGCCTGAAATTGGTCGAAATAGAAGCTTCTGAATAGGAGAAAAAGTCTGTAATAATGGCAATTTTGGTCACATTGAGGCTTTAAAAAGTAGTTATTCAACATGAGGCACATTCAAAATGACATTTTGAATCAATTTTTCTACAGTCCAAAAAATCAATTTTCTGATGAAAAACGATGACCCGTGACCTGTCGAAATTTCTCCAGATGGTCAGAAATCGAAATTTTTATTGTTTAATTTTTTGACTGCAAATGACTATTCCATGTAAATTATCACTTTTGGAACAAAAACAAGTGTGTTAGAGAGTCAGTTTAATGCCTGAAATTGGTAGAAAAAGAAGCTTCTGAGTAGGAGAAAATGTCCGTAAAAATGGCAATTTTGGTCACATTGAGGTTTCAAAAAGTAGTTATTCAACATGAGGCACAATCCAAATGACATTTTAAATCAATTTTTTTACAGTCCAAAAAATCAATTTTCTGATGAAAAACGATGACCCGTGACCTGTCGAAATTTCTCCAGATGGTCAGAAATCGAAATTTTTATTGTTTAATTTTTTGACTGCAAATGACTATTCCATGTAAATTATCACTTTTGGAACAAAAATAAGTGTGTTTAGACTCACTTTAATGACTGAAATTGGTCGAAATAGAAGCTTCTGAATAGGAGAAAAAGTCTGTAATAATGGCAATTTTGGTCACATTGAGGCTTTAAAAAGTAGTTATTCAACATGAGGCACATTCCAAATGACATTTTGAATCAATTTTTCTACAGTCCAAAAAATCAATTTTCTGATGAAAAACGATGACCCGTGACCTGTCGAAATTTCTCCAGATAGTCAGAAATGGAAATTTTTTAATGTTTAATTTTTTGACTGCAATTGACTATTCCATGTAAATTATCACTTTTGGAACAAAAACAAGTGTGTTTAGACTCACTTTAATGCCTGAAATTAGTCGAAATAGAAGCTTCTGAATAGGAGAAAAAGTCTGCAATAATGGCAATTTTGGTCACATTGAGGTTTCAAAAAGTAGTTATTCAACATGAGGCACAATCCAAATGACATTTTGAATCAATTTTTCTATAGTCCAGAAAATCAATTTTCTGATGAAAAAGGATGACCCGTGACCTGTCGAAATTTCTCCAGATGGTCAGAAATGGAAATGTTTTAATGTTTAATTTTTTGACTGCAAATGACTATTCCATGTAAATTATCACTTTTGGAACAAAAACAAGTGTTTTTAGAGTCACGTTAATGCCTGAAATTGGTCGAAATAGAAGCTTCTGAATAGGAGAAAAAGTCTGTAATAATGGCAATTTTGGTCACATTGAGGCTTTAAAAAGTAGTTATTCAACATGAGGCACATTCAAAATGACATTTTGAATCAATTTTTCTACAGTCCAAAAATCAATTTTCTGATGAAAAACGATGACCCGTGACCTGTCGAAATTTCTCCAGATGGTCAGAAATCGAAATTTTTATTGTTTAATTTTTTGACTGCAAATGACTATTCCATGTAAATTATCACTTTTGGAACAAAAACAAGTGTGTTTAGAGTCAGTTTAATGCCTGAAATTGGTCGAACAAGAAGCTTCTGAGTAGGAGAAAATGTCCGTAAAAATGGCAATTTTGGTCACCTTGAGGCTTCAAAAAGTAGTTATTCAACATGGGCCACATTCCAAATGACATTTTGAATCAATTTTTCTACAGTCCAGAAAATCAATTTTCTGATGAAAAAGGATGACCCGTGACCTGTCGAAATTTCTCCAGATGGTCAAAAATGGAAATGTTTTAATGTTTAATTTTTTGACTGCAAATGACTATTCCATGTAAATTATCACTTTTGGAACTAAAATAAGTGTGTTTAGAGTCACTTTAATGCCTGAAATTGTTCGAAATAGAAGCTTCTGAATAGGAGAAAAAGTCTGCAATAATGGCACTTTTGGTCACATTGAGGTTTCAAAAAGTAGTTATTCAACATGAGGCACAATCCAAATGACATTTTAAATCAATTTTTTTACAGTCCAAAAAATCAATTTTCTGATGAAAAACGATGACCCGTGACCTGTCGAAATTTCTCCAGATGGTCAGAAATCGAAATTTTTATTGTTTAATTTTTTGACTGCAAATGACTATTCCATGTAAATTATCACTTTTGGAACAAAAATAAGTGTGTTTAGACTCACTTTAATGACTGAAATTGGTCGAAATAGAAGCTTCTCAATAGGAGAAAAAGTCTGTAATAATGGCAATTTTGGTCACATTGAGGCTTTAAAAAGTAGTTATTCAACATGAGGCACATTCCAAATGACATTTTGAATAAATTTTTCTACAGTCCAAAAAATCTATTTTTTGATGAAAAACGATGACCCGTGACCTGTCGAAATTTCTCC
Organism: Triturus cristatus; assembly: GCF_964204655.1. Taxonomy (NCBI): domain Eukaryota; kingdom Metazoa; phylum Chordata; class Amphibia; order Caudata; family Salamandridae; genus Triturus; species Triturus cristatus. The sequence continues at coordinate 1,196,495,289 of NC_140589.1, read as the reverse complement.
AGATGGTCAGAAATGGAAATTTTTTAATGTTTAATTTTTTGACTGCAATTGACTATTCCATGTAAATTATCACTTTTGGAACAAAAAAAAGTGTGTTTAGACTCACTTTAATGCCTGAAATTAGTCGAAATAGAAGCTTCTGAGTAGGAGAAAATGTCCGTAAAAATGGCAATTTTGGTCACATTGAGGCTTCAAAAAGTAGTTATTCAACATGAGGCACATTCCAAATGACATTTTGAATCAATTTTTCTACAGTCCAGAAAATCAATTTTCTGATGAAAAAGGATGACCCGTGACCTGTCGAAATTTCTCCAGATGGTCAGCAATGGAAATGTTTTAATGTTTAATTTTTTGACTGCAAATGACTATTCCATGTAAATTATCACTTTTGGAACAAAAACAAGTGTTTTTAGAGTCACGTTAATGCCTGAAATTGGTCGAAATAGAAGCTTCTGAATAGGAGAAAAAGTCTGTAATAATGGCAATTTTGGTCACATTGAGGCTTTAAAAAGTAGTTATTCAACATGAGGCACATTCCAAATGACATTTTGAATCAATTTTTCTACAGTCCAAAAAATCAATTTTCTGATGAAAAACGATGACCCGTGACCTGTCGAAATTTCTCCAGATGGTCAGAAATCGAAATTTTTATTGTTTAATTTTTTGACTGCAAATGACTATTCCATGTAAATTATCACTTTTGGAACAAAAACAAGTGTGTTTAGAGTCAGTTTAATGCCTGAAATTGGTCGAAAAAGAAGCTTCTGAGTAGGAGAAAATGTCCGTAAAAATGGCAATTTTGGTCACATTGAGGCTTCAAAAAGTAGTTATTCAACATGAGGCACATTCCAAATGACATTTTGAATCAATTTTTCTACAGTCCAGAAAATCTATTTTCTGATGAAAAAGGATGACCCGTGACCTGTCGAAATTTCTCCAGATGGTCAAAAATGGAAATGTTTTAATGTTTAATTTTTTGACTGCAAATGACTATTCCATGTAAATTATCACTTTTGGAACAAAAACAAGTGTGTTAGAGAGTCAGTTTAATGCCTGAAATTGGTAGAAAAAGAAGCTTCTGAGTAGGAGAAAATGTCCGTAAAAATGGCAATTTTGGTCACATTGAGGTTTCAAAAAGTAGTTATTCAACATGAGGCACAATCCAAATGACATTTTAAATCAATTTTTTTACAGTCCAAAAAATCAATTTTCTGATGAAAAACGATGACCCGTGACCTGTCGAAATTTCTCCAGATGGTCAGAAATCGAAATTTTTATTGTTTAATTTTTTGACTGCAAATGACTATTCCATGTAAATTATCACTTTTGGAACAAAAATAAGTGTGTTTAGACTCACTTTAATGACTGAAATTGGTCGAAATAGAAGCTTCTGAATAGGAGAAAAAGTCTGTAATAATGGCAATTTTGGTCACATTGAGGCTTTAAAAAGTAGTTATTCAACATGAGGCACATTCCAAATGACATTTTGAATCAATTTTTCTACAGTCCAAAAAATCAATTTTCTGATGAAAAACGATGACCCGTGACCTGTCGAAATTTCTCCAGATGGTCAGAAATGGAAATTTTTTAATGTTTAATTTTTTGACTGCAATTGACTATTCCATGTAAATTATCACTTTTGGAACAAAAACAAGTGTTTTTAGAGTCACGTTAATGCCTGAAATTGGTCGAAATAGAAGCTTCTGAATAGGAGAAAAAGTCTGTAATAATGGCAATTTTGGTCACATTGAGGCTTTAAAAAGTAGTTATTCAACATGAGGCACATTCCAAATGACATTTTGAATCAATTTTTCTACAGTCCAAAAAATCAATTTTCTGATGAAAAACGATGACCCGTGACCTGTCGAAATTTCTCCAGATGGTCAGAAATCGAAATTTTTATTGTTTAATTTTTTGACTGCAAATGACTATTCCATGTAAATTATCACTTTTGGAACAAAAACAAGTGTGTTTAGAGTCAGTTTAATGCCTGAAATTGGTCGAAAAAGAAGCTTCTGAGTAGGAGAAAATGTCCGTAAAAATGGCAATTTTGGTCACCTTGAGGCTTCAAAAAGTAGTTATTCAACATGAGGCACATTCCAAATGACATTTTGAATCAATTTTTCTACAGTCCAGAAAATCAATTTTCTGATGAAAAAGGATGACCCGTGACCTGTCGAAATTTCTCCAGATGGTCAAAAATGGAAATGTTTTAATGTTTAATTTTTTGACTGCAAATGACTATTCCATGTAAATTATCACTTTTGGAACAAAAACAAGTGTGTTTAGAGTCAGTTTAATGCCTGAAATTGGTCGAAAAAGAAGCTTCTGAGTAGGAGAAAATGTCCGTAAAAATGGCAATTTTGGTCACATTGAGGCTTCAAAAAGTAGTTATTCAACATGAGGCACATTCCAAATGACATTTTGAATCAATTTTTCTACAGTCCAGAAAATCTATTTTCTGATGAAAAAGGATGACCCGTGACCTGTCGAAATTTCTCCAGATGGTCAAAAATGGAAATGTTTTAATGTTTAATTTTTTGACTGCAAATGACTATTCCATGTAAATTATCACTTTTGGAACAAAAACAAGTGTGTTAGAGAGTCAGTTTAATGCCTGAAATTGGTAGAAAAAGAAGCTTCTGAGTAGGAGAAAATGTCCGTAAAAATGGCAATTTTGGTCACATTGAGGTTTCAAAAAGTAGTTATTCAACATGAGGCACAATCCAAATGACATTTTAAATAAATTTTTTTACAGTCCAAAAAATCTATTTTCTGATGAAAAACGATGACCCGTGACCTGTCGAAATTTCTCCAGATGGTCAGAAATCGAAATTTTTATTGTTTAATTTTTTGACTGCAAATGACTATTCCATGTAAATTATCACTTTTGGAACAAAAATAAGTGTGTTTAGACTCACTTTAATGACTGAAATTGGTCGAAATAGAAGCTTCTGAATAGGAGAAAAAGTCTGTAATAATGGCAATTTTGGTCACATTGAGGCTTTAAAAAGTAGTTATTCAACATGAGGCACATTCCAAATGACATTTTGAATCAATTTTTCTACAGTCCAAAAAATCAATTTTCTGATGAAAAACGATGACCCCGTGACCTGTCGAAATTTCTCCAGATGGTCAGAAATGGAAATTTTTTAATGTTTAATTTTTTGACTGCAATTGACTATTCCATGTAAATTATCACTTTTGGAACAAAAACAAGTGTGTTTAGACTCACTTTAATGCCTGAAATTAGTCGAAATAGAAGCTTCTGAATAGGAGAAAAAGTCTGCAATAATGGCAATTTTGGTCACATTGAGGTTTCAAAAAGTAGTTATTCAACATGAGGCACAATCCAAATGACATTTTGAATCAATTTTTCTACAGTCCAGAAAATCAATTTTCTGATGAAAAAGGATGACCCGTGACCTGTCGAAATTTCTCCAGATGGTCAGAAATGGAAATGTTTTAATGTTTAATTTTTTGACTGCAAATGACTATTCCATGTAAATTATCACTTTTGGAACAAAAACAAGTGTTTTTAGAGTCACGTTAATGCCTGAAATTGGTCGAAATAGAAGCTTCTGAATAGGAGAAAAAGTCTGTAATAATGGCAATTTTGGTCACATTGAGGCTTTAAAAAGTAGTTATTCAACATGAGGCACATTCAAAATGACATTTTGAATCAATTTTTCTACAGTCCAAAAATCAATTTTCTGATGAAAAACGATGACCCGTGACCTGTCGAAATTTCTCCAGATGGTCAGAAATCGAAATTTTTATTGTTTAATTTTTTGACTGCAAATGACTATTCCATGTAAATTATCACTTTTGGAACAAAAACAAGTGTGTTTAGAGTCAGTTTAATGCCTGAAATTGGTCGAAAAAGAAGCTTCTGAGTAGGAGAAAATGTCCGTAAAAATGGCAATTTTGGTCACCTTGAGGCTTCAAAAAGTAGTTATTCAACATGGGCCACATTCCAAATGACATTTTGAATCAATTTTTCTACAGTCCAGAAAATCAATTTTCTGATGAAAAAGGATGACCCGTGACCTGTCGAAATTTCTCCAGATGGTCAAAAATGGAAATGTTTTAATGTTTAATTTTTTGACTGCAAATGACTATTCCATGTAAATTATCACTTTTGGAACTAAAATAAGTGTGTTTAGAGTCACTTTAATGCCTGAAATTGTTCGAAATAGAAGCTTCTGAATAGGAGAAAAAGTCTGCAATAATGGCACTTTTGGTCACATTGAGGTTTCAAAAAGTAGTTATTCAACATGAGGCACAATCCAAATGACATTTGAAATCAATTTTTTTACAGTCCAAAAAATCAATTTTCTGATGAAAAACGATGACCCGTGACCTGTCGAAATTTCTCCAGATGGTCAGAAATCGAAATTTTTATTGTTTAATTTTTTGACTGCAAATGACTATTCCATGTAAATGATCACTTTTGGAACAAAAATAAGTGTGTTTAGACTCACTTTAATGACTGAAATTGGTCGAAATAGAAGCTACTGAATAGGAGAAAAAGTCTGTAATAATGGCAATTTTGGTCACATTGAGGCTTTAAAAAGTAGTTATTCAACATGAGGCACATTCCAAATGACATTTTGAATAAATTTTTCTACAGTCCAAAAAATCTATTTTTTGATGAAAAACGATGACCCGTGACCTGTCGAAATTTCTCCAGATGGTCAGAAATGGAAATTTTTTAATGTTTAATTTTTTGACTGCAATTGACTATTCCATGTAAATTATCACTTTTGGAACAAAAAAAAGTGTGTTTAGACTCACTTTAATGCCTGAAATTAGTCGAAATAGAAGCTTCTGAGTAGGAGAAAATGTCCGTAAAAATGGCAATTTTGGTCACATTGAGGCTTCAAAAAGTAGTTATTCAACATAAGGCACATTCCAAATGACATTTTGAATCAATTTTTCTACAGTCCAGAAAATCAATTTTCTGATGAAAAAGGATGACCCGTGACCTGTCGAAATTTCTCCAGATGGTCAGCAATGGAAATGTTTTAATGTTTAATTTTTTGACTGCAAATGACTATTCCATGTAAATTATCACTTTTGGAACAAAAACAAGTGTTTTTAGAGTCACGTTAATGCCTGAAATTGGTCGAAATAGAAGCTTCTGAATAGGAGAAAAAGTCTGTAATAATGGCAATTTTGGTCACATTGAGGCTTTAAAAAGTAGTTATTCAACATGAGGCACATTCCAAATGACATTTTGAATCAATTTTTCTACAGTCCAAAAAATCAATTTTCTGATGAAAAACGATGACCCGTGACCTGTCGAAATTTCTCCAGATGGTCAAAAATGGAAATGTTTTAATGTTTAATTTTTTGACTGCAAATGACTATTCCATGTAAATTATCACTTTTGGAACTAAAATAAGTGTGTTTAGAGTCACTTTAATGCCTGAAATTGTTCGAAATAGAAGCTTCTGAATAGGAGAAAAAGTCTGCAATAATGGCACTTTTGGTCACATTGAGGTTTCAAAAAGTAGTTATTCAACATGAGGCACAATCCCAATGACATTTTAAATCAATTTTTTTACAGTCCAAAAAATCAATTTTCTGATGAAAAACGATGACCCGTGACCTGTCGAAATTTCTCCAGATGGTCAGAAATCGAAATTTTTATTGTTTAATTTTTTGACTGCAAATGACTATTCCATGTAAATTATCACTTTTGGAACAAAAATAAGTGTGTTTAGACTCACTTTAATGACTGAAATTGGTCGAAATAGAAGCTTCTGAATAGGAGAAAAAGTCTGTAATAATGGCAATTTTGGTCACATTGAGGCTTTAAAAAGTAGTTATTCAACATGAGGCACATTCCAAATGACATTTTGAATAAATTTTTCTACAGTCCAAAATATCAATTTTCTGATGAAAAAGGATGACCCGTGACCTGTCGAATTTTCTCCAGATGGTCAGCAATGGAAATGTTTTAATGTTTAATTTTTTGACTGCAAATGACTATTCCATGTAAATTATCACTTTTGGAACAAAAACAAGTGTTTTTAGAGTCAGTTTAATGCCTGAAATTGGTCGAAAAAGAAGCTTCTGAGTAGGAGAAAATGTCCGTAAAAATGGCAATTTTGGTCACATTGAGGCTTCAAAAAGTAGTTATTCAACATGAGGCACATTCCAAATGACATTTTGAATCAATTTTTCTACAGTCCAGAAAATCTATTTTCTGATGAAAAAGGATGACCCGTGACCTGTCGAAATTTCTCCAGATGGTCAGAAATGGAAATGTTTTAATGTTTAATTTTTTGACTGCAAATGACTATTCCATGTAAATTATCACTTTTGGAACAAAAACAAGTGTTTTTAGAGTCACGTTAATGCCTGAAATTGGTCGAAATAGAAGCTTCTGAATAGGAGAAAAAGTCTGTAATAATGGCAATTTTGGTCACATTGAGGCTTTAAAAAGTAGTTCAACATGAGGCACATTCAAAATGACATTTTGAATCAATTTTTCTACAGTCCAAAAAATCAATTTTCTGATGAAAAACGATGACCCGTGACCTGTCGAAATTTCTCCAGATGGTCAGAAATCGAAATTTTTATTGTTTAATTTTTTGACTGCAAATGACTATTCCATGTAAATTATCACTTTTGGAACAAAAATAAGTGTGTTTAGACTCACTTTAATGCCTGAAATTAGTCGAAAAAGAAGCTTCTGAGTAGGAGAAAATGTCCGTAAAAATGGCAATTTTGGTCACATTGAGGCTTCAAAAAGTAGTTATTCAACATGAGGCACATTCCAAATGACATTTTGAATCAATTTTTCTACAGTCCAAAAAATCAATTTTCTGATGAAAAACGATGACCCGTGACCTGTCGAAATTTCTCCAGATGGTCAGAAATCGAAATTTTTATTGTTTAATTTTTTGACTGCAAATGACTATTCCATGTAAATTATCACTTTTGGAACAAAAATAAGTGTGTTTAGACTCACTTTAATGCCTGAAATTAGTCGAAAAAGAAGCTTCTGAGTAGGAGAAAATGTCCGTAAAAATGGCAATTTTGGTCACATTGAGGCTTCAAAAAGTAGTTATTCAACATGAGGCACATTCCAAATGACATTTTGAATCAATTTTTCTACAGTCCAAAAAATCTATTTTCTGATGAAAAACGATGACCCGTGACCTGTCGAAATTTCTCCAGATGGTCAGAAATCGAAATTTTTATTGTTTAATTTTTTGACTGCAAATGACTATTCCATGTAAAGTATCACTTTTGGAACAAAAACAAGTGTGTTTAGAGTCAGTTTAATGCCTGAAATTGGTCGAAAAAGAAGCTTCTGAGTAGGAGAAAATGTCCGTAAAAATGGCAATTTTGGTCACATTGAGGCTTCAAAAAGTAGTTATTCAACATGAGGCACATTCCAAATGACATTTTGAATCAATTTTTCTACAGTCCAAAAAATCTATTTTTTGATGAAAAACGATGACCCGTGACCTGTCGAAATTTCTCCAGATGGTCAGAAAGGGAAATTTTTTAATGTTTAATTTTTTGACTGCAATTGACTATTCCATGTAAATTATCACTTTTGGAACAAAAAAAAGTGTGTTTAGACTCACTTTAATGCCTGAAATTAGTCGAAATAGAAGCTTCTGAGTAGGAGAAAATGTCCGTAAAAATGGCAATTTTGGTCACATTGAGGCTTCAAAAAGTAGTTATTCAACATGAGGCACATTCCAAATGACATTTTGAATCAATTTTTCTACAGTCCAGAAAATCAATTTTCTGATGAAAAAGGATGACCCGTGACCTGTCGAAATTTCTCCAGATGGTCAGCAATGGAAATGTTTTAATGTTTAATTTTTTGACTGCAAATGACTATTCCATGTAAATTATCACTTTTGGAACAAAAACAAGTGTTTTTAGAGTCACGTTAATGCCTGAAATTGGTCGAAATAGAAGCTTCTGAATAGAAGAAAAAGTCTGTAATAATGGCAATTTTGGTCACATTGAGGCTTTAAAAAGTAGTTATTCAACATGAGGCACATTCCAAATGACATTTTGAATCAATTTTTCTACAGTCCAAAAAATCAATTTTCTGATGAAAAACGATGACCCGTGACCTGTCGAAATTTCTCCAGATGGTCAGAAATCGAAATTTGTATTGTTTAATTTTTTGACTGCAATTGACTATTCCATGTAAATTATCACTTTTGGAACAAAAACAAGTGTGTTTAGACTCACTTTAATGCCTGAAATTAGTCGAAAAAGAAGCTTCTGAGTAGGAGAAAATGTCCGTAAAAATGGCAATTTTGGTCACATTGAGGCTTCAAAAAGTAGTTATTCAACATGAGGCACATTCCAAATGACATTTTGAATCAATTTTTCTACAGTCCAAAAAATCTATTTTCTGATGAAAAACGATGACCCGTGACCTGTCGAAATTTCTCCAGATGGTCAGAAAGGGAAATTTTTTAATGTTTAATTTTTTGACTGCAATTGACTATTCCATGTAAATTATCACTTTTGGAACAAAAAAAAGTGTGTTTAGACTCACTTTAATGTCTGAAATTAGTCGAAATAGAAGCTTCTGAGTAGGAGAAAATGTCCGTAAAAATGGCAATTTTGGTCACATTGAGGCTTCAAAAAGTAGTTATTCAACATGAGGCACATTCCAAATGACATTTTGAATCAATTTTTCTACAGTCCAGAAAATCAATTTTCTGATGAAAAAGGATGACCCGTGACCTGTCGAAATTTCTCCAGATGGTCAGCAATGGAAATGTTTTAATGTTTAATTTTTTGACTGCAAATGACTATTCCATGTAAATTATCACTTTTGGAACAAAAACAAGTGTTTTTAGAGTCACGTTAATGCCTGAAATTGGTCGAAATAGAAGCTTCTGAATAGGAGAAAAAGTCTGTAATAATGGCAATTTTGGTCACATTGAGGCTTTAAAAAGTAGTTATTCAACATGAGGCACATTCCAAATGACATTTTGAATCAATTTTTCTACAGTCCAAAAAATCAATTTTCTGATGAAAAACGATGACCCGTGACCTGTCGAAATTTCTCCAGATGGTCAGAAATCGAAATTTGTATTGTTTAATTTTTTGACTGCAATTGATTATTCCATGTAAATTATCACTTTTGGAACAAAAAAAAGTGTGTTTAGACTCACTTTAATGCCTGAAATTAGTCGAAATAGAAGCTTCTGAGTAGGAGAAAATGTCCGTAAAAATGGCAATTTTGGTCACATTGAGGCTTCAAAAAGTAGTTATTCAACATGAGGCACATTCCAAATCACATTTTGAATCAATTTTTCTACAGTCCAAAAAATCAATTTTCTGATGAAAAACGATGACCCGTGACCTGTCGAAATTTCTCCAGATGGTCAGAAATCGAAATTTTTATTGTTTAATTTTTTGACTGCAAATGACTATTCCATGTAAATTATCACTTTTGGAACAAAAACAAGTGTGTTTAGAGTCAGTTTAATGCCTGAAATTGGTCGAAAAAGAAGCTTCTGAGTAGGAGAAAATGTCCGTAAAAATGGCAATTTTGGTCACCTTGAGGCTTCAAAAAGTAGTTATTCAACATGAGGCACATTCCAAATGACATTTTGAATCAATTTTTCTACAGTCCAGAAAATCAATTTTCTGATGAAAAAGGATGACCCGTGACCTGTCGAAATTTCTCCAGATGGTCAAAAATGCAAATGTTTTAATGTTTAATTTTTTGACTGCAAATGACTATTCCATGTAAATTATCACTTTTGGAACAAAAACAAGTGTGTTTAGAGTCAGTTTAATGCCTGAAATTGTTCGAAAAAGAAGCTTCTGAGTAGGAGAAAATGTCCGTAAAAATGGCAATTTTGGTCACATTGAGGCTTCAAAAAGTAGTTATTCAACATGAGGCACATTCCAAATGACATTTTGAATCAATTTTTCTACAGTCCAGAAAATCTATTTTCTGATGAAAAAGGATGACCCGTGACCTGTCGAAATTTCTCCAGATGGTCAAAAATGGAAATGTTTTAATGTTTAATTTTTTGACTGCAAATGACTATTCCATGTAAATTATCACTTTTGGAACTAAAATAAGTGTGTTTAGAGTCACTTTAATGCCTGAAATTGTTCGAAATAGAAGCTTCTGAATAAGAGAAAAAGTCTGCAATAATGGCACTTTTGGTCACATTGAGGCTTTAAAAAGTAGTTATTCAACATGAGGCACATTCCAAATGACATTTTGAATAAATTTTTCTACAGTCCAGAAAATCTATTTTCTGATGAAAAAGGATGACCCGTGACCTGTCGAAATTTCTCCAGATGGTCAGAAATCGAAATTTTTATTGTTTAATTTTTTGACTGCAAATGACTATTCCATGTAAACTATCACTTTTGGAACAAAAATAAGTGTGTTTAGACTCACTTTAATGACTGAAATTGGTCGAAATAGAAGCTTCTGAATAGGAGAAAAAGTCTGTAATAATGGCAATTTTGGTCACATTGAGGCTTTAAAAAGTAGTTATTCAACATGAGGCACATTCCAAATGACATTTTGAATAAATTTTTCTACAGTCCAGAAAATCAATTTTCTGATGAAAAAGGATGACCCGTGACCTGTCGAAATTTCTCCAGATGGTCAAAAATGGAAATGTTTTAATGTTTAATTTTTTGACTGCAAATGACTATTCCATGTAAATTATCACTTTTGGAACAAAAACAAGTGTGTTTAGAGTCAGTTTAATGCCTGAAATTGGTCGAAAAAGAAGCTTCTGAGTAGGAGAAAATGTCCGTAAAAATGGCAATTTTGGTCACATTGAGGCTTCAAAAAGTAGTTATTCAACATGAGGCACATTCCAAATGACATTTTGAATCAATTTTTCTACAGTCCAAAAAATCAATTTTCTGATGAAAAACGATGACCCGTGACCTGTCGAAATTTCTCCAGATGGTCAGAAATCGAAATTTTTATTGTTTAATTTTTTGACTGCAAATGACTATTCCATGTAAATTATCACTTTTGGAACAAAAATAAGTGTGTTTAGACTCACTTTAATGCCTGAAATTAGTCGAAAAAGAAGCTTCTGAGTAGGAGAAAATGTCCGTAAAAATGGCAATTTTGGTCACATTGAGGCTTCAAAAAGTAGTTATTCAACATGAGGCACATTCCAAATGACATTTTGAATCAATTTTTCTACAGTCCAAAAAATCTATTTTCTGATGAAAAACGATGACCCGTGACCTGTCGAAATTTCTCCAGATGGTCAGAAATCGAAATTTTTATTGTTTAATTTTTTGACTGCAAATGACTATTCCATGTAAAGTATCACTTTTGGAACAAAAACAAGTGTGTTTAGAGTCAGTTTAATGCCTGAAATTGGTCGAAAAAGAAGCTTCTGAGTAGGAGAAAATGTCCGTAAAAATGGCAATTTTGGTCACATTGAGGCTTCAAAAAGTAGTTATTCAACATGAGGCACATTCCAAATGACATTTTGAATCAATTTTTCTACAGTCCAAAAAATCTATTTTTTGATGAAAAACGATGACCCGTGACCTGTCGAAATTTCTCCAGATGGTCAGAAAGGGAAATTTTTTAATGTTTAATTTTTTGACTGCAATTGACTATTCCATGTAAATTATCACTTTTGGAACAAAAAAAAGTGTGTTTAGACTCACTTTAATGCCTGAAATTAGTCGAAATAGAAGCTTCTGAGTAGGAGAAAATGTCCGTAAAAATGGCAATTTTGGTCACATTGAGGCTTCAAAAAGTAGTTATTCAACATGAGGCACATTCCAAATGACATTTTGAATCAATTTTTCTACAGTCCAGAAAATCAATTTTCTGATGAAAAAGGATGACCCGTGACCTGTCGAAATTTCTCCAGATGGTCAGCAATGGAAATGTTTTAATGTTTAATTTTTTGACTGCAAATGACTATTCCATGTAAATTATCACTTTTGGAACAAAAACAAGTGTTTTTAGAGTCACGTTAATGCCTGAAATTGGTCGAAATAGAAGCTTCTGAATAGAAGAAAAAGTCTGTAATAATGGCAATTTTGGTCACATTGAGGCTTTAAAAAGTAGTTATTCAACATGAGGCACATTCCAAATGACATTTTGAATCAATTTTTCTACAGTCCAAAAAATCAATTTTCTGATGAAAAACGATGACCCGTGACCTGTCGAAATTTCTCCAGATGGTCAGAAATCGAAATTTGTATTGTTTAATTTTTTGACTGCAATTGACTATTCCATGTAAATTATCACTTTTGGAACAAAAACAAGTGTGTTTAGACTCACTTTAATGCCTGAAATTAGTCGAAAAAGAAGCTTCTGAGTAGGAGAAAATGTCCGTAAAAATGGCAATTTTGGTCACATTGAGGCTTCAAAAAGTAGTTATTCAACATGAGGCACATTCCAAATGACATTTTGAATCAATTTTTCTACAGTCCAAAAAATCTATTTTCTGATGAAAAACGATGACCCGTGACCTGTCGAAATTTCTCCAGATGGTCAGAAAGGGAAATTTTTTAATGTTTAATTTTTTGACTGCAATTGACTATTCCATGTAAATTATCACTTTTGGAACAAAAAAAAGTGTGTTTAGACTCACTTTAATGTCTGAAATTAGTCGAAATAGAAGCTTCTGAGTAGGAGAAAATGTCCGTAAAAATGGCAATTTTGGTCACATTGAGGCTTCAAAAAGTAGTTATTCAACATGAGGCACATTCCAAATGACATTTTGAATCAATTTTTCTACAGTCCAGAAAATCAATTTTCTGATGAAAAAGGATGACCCGTGACCTGTCGAAATTTCTCCAGATGGTCAGCAATGGAAATGTTTTAATGTTTAATTTTTTGACTGCAAATGACTATTCCATGTAAATTATCACTTTTGGAACAAAAACAAGTGTTTTTAGAGTCACGTTAATGCCTGAAATTGGTCGAAATAGAAGCTTCTGAATAGGAGAAAAAGTCTGTAATAATGGCAATTTTGGTCACATTGAGGCTTTAAAAAGTAGTTATTCAACATGAGGCACATTCCAAATGACATTTTGAATCAATTTTTCTACAGTCCAAAAAATCAATTTTCTGATGAAAAACGATGACCCGTGACCTGTCGAAATTTCTCCAGATGGTCAGAAATCGAAATTTGTATTGTTTAATTTTTTGACTGCAATTGATTATTCCATGTAAATTATCACTTTTGGAACAAAAAAAAGTGTGTTTAGACTCACTTTAATGCCTGAAATTAGTCGAAATAGAAGCTTCTGAGTAGGAGAAAATGTCCGTAAAAATGGCAATTTTGGTCACATTGAGGCTTCAAAAAGTAGTTATTCAACATGAGGCACATTCCAAATCACATTTTGAATCAATTTTTCTACAGTCCAAAAAATCAATTTTCTGATGAAAAACGATGACCCGTGACCTGTCGAAATTTCTCCAGATGGTCAGAAATCGAAATTTTTATTGTTTAATTTTTTGACTGCAAATGACTATTCCATGTAAATTATCACTTTTGGAACAAAAACAAGTGTGTTTAGAGTCAGTTTAATGCCTGAAATTGGTCGAAAAAGAAGCTTCTGAGTAGGAGAAAATGTCCGTAAAAATGGCAATTTTGGTCACCTTGAGGCTTCAAAAAGTAGTTATTCAACATGAGGCACATTCCAAATGACATTTTGAATCAATTTTTCTACAGTCCAGAAAATCAATTTTCTGATGAAAAAGGATGACCCGTGACCTGTCGAAATTTCTCCAGATGGTCAAAAATGCAAATGTTTTAATGTTTAATTTTTTGACTGCAAATGACTATTCCATGTAAATTATCACTTTTGGAACAAAAACAAGTGTGTTTAGAGTCAGTTTAATGCCTGAAATTGTTCGAAAAAGAAGCTTCTGAGTAGGAGAAAATGTCCGTAAAAATGGCAATTTTGGTCACATTGAGGCTTCAAAAAGTAGTTATTCAACATGAGGCACATTCCAAATGACATTTTGAATCAATTTTTCTACAGTCCAGAAAATCTATTTTCTGATGAAAAAGGATGACCCGTGACCTGTCGAAATTTCTCCAGATGGTCAAAAATGGAAATGTTTTAATGTTTAATTTTTTGACTGCAAATGACTATTCCATGTAAATTATCACTTTTGGAACTAAAATAAGTGTGTTTAGAGTCACTTTAATGCCTGAAATTGTTCGAAATAGAAGCTTCTGAATAAGAGAAAAAGTCTGCAATAATGGCACTTTTGGTCACATTGAGGCTTTAAAAAGTAGTTATTCAACATGAGGCACATTCCAAATGACATTTTGAATAAATTTTTCTACAGTCCAGAAAATCTATTTTCTGATGAAAAAGGATGACCCGTGACCTGTCGAAATTTCTCCAGATGGTCAGAAATCGAAATTTTTATTGTTTAATTTTTTGACTGCAAATGACTATTCCATGTAAACTATCACTTTTGGAACAAAAATAAGTGTGTTTAGACTCACTTTAATGACTGAAATTGGTCGAAATAGAAGCTTCTGAATAGGAGAAAAAGTCTGTAATAATGGCAATTTTGGTCACATTGAGGCTTTAAAAAGTAGTTATTCAACATGAGGCACATTCCAAATGACATTTTGAATAAATTTTTCTACAGTCCAGAAAATCAATTTTCTGATGAAAAAGGATGACCCGTGACCTGTCGAAATTTCTCCAGATGGTCAAAAATGGAAATGTTTTAATGTTTAATTTTTTGACTGCAAATGACTATTCCATGTAAATTATCACTTTTGGAACAAAAACAAGTGTGTTTAGAGTCAGTTTAATGCCTGAAATTGGTCGAAAAAGAAGCTTCTGAGTAGGAGAAAATGTCCGTAAAAATGGCAATTTTGGTCACATTGAGGCTTCAAAAAGTAGTTATTCAACATGAGGCACATTCCAAATGACATTTTGAATCAATTTTTCTACAGTCCAGAAAATCTATTTTCTGATGAAAAAGGATGACCCGTGACCTGTCGAAATTTCTCCAGATGGTCAGAAATCGAAATTTTTATTGTTTAATTTTTTGACTGCAAATGACTATTCCATGTAAATTATCACTTTTGGAACAAAAACAAGTGTGTTAGAGAGTCAGTTTAATGCCTGAAATTGGTAGAAAAAGAAGCTTCTGAGTAGGAGAAAATGTCCGTAAAAATGGCAATTTTGGTCACCTTGAGGCTTCAAAAAGTAGTTATTCAACATGAGGCACATTCCAAATGACATTTTGAATTAATTTTTCTACAGTCCAGAAAATCAATTTTCTGATGAAAAAGGATGACCCGTGACCTGTCGAAATTTCTCCAGATGGTCAGAAATGGAAATGTTTTAATGTTTAATTTTTTGACTGCAAATGACTATTCCATGTAAATTATCACTTTTGGAACTAAAATAAGTGTGTTTAGAGTCACTTTAATGCCTGAAATTGTTCGAAATAGAAGCTTCTGATTAGGAGAAAAAGTCTGCAATAATGGCACTTTTGGTCACATTGAGGTTTCAAAAAGTAGTTATTCAACATGAGGCACAATCCAAATGACATTTTAAATCAATTTTTTTACAGTCCAAAAAATCAATTTTCTGATGAAAAACGATGACCCGTGACCTGTCGAAATTTCTCCAGATGGTCAGAAATCGAAATTTTTATTGTTTAATTTTTTGACTGCAAATGACTATTCCATGTAAATTATCACTTTTGGAACAAAAATAAGTGTGTTTAGACTCACTTTAATGACTGAAATTTGTCGAAATAGAAGCTTCTGAATAGGAGAAAAAGTCTGTAATAATGGCAATTTTGGTCACATTGAGGCTTTAAAAAGTAGTTATTCAACATGAGGCACATTCCAAATGACATTTTGAATCAATTTTTCTACAGTCCAAAAAATCTATTTTTTGAAGAAAAACGATGACCCGTGACCTGTCGAAATTTCTCCAGATGGTCAGAAATGGAAATTTTTTAATGTTTAATTTTTTGACTGCAATTGACTATTCCATGTAAATTATCACTTTTGGAACAAAAACAAGTGTGTTTAGACTCACTTTAATGCCTGAAATTAGTCGAAATAGAAGCTTCTGAATAGGAGAAAAAGTCTGCAATAATGGCAATTTTGGTCACATTGAGGTTTCAAACAGTAGTTATTCAACATGAGGCACAATCCAAATGACATTTTGAATCAATTTTTCTACAGTCCAAAAAATCAATTTTCTGATGAAAAACGATGACCCGTGACCTGTCGAAATTTCTCCAGATGGTCAGAAATCGAAATTTGTATTGTTTAATTTTTTGACTGCAATTGACTATTCCATGTAAATTATCACTTTTGGAACAAAAACAAGTGTGTTTAGACTCACTTTAATGCCTGAAATTAGTCGAAAAAGAAGCTTCTGAGTAGGAGAAAATGTCCGTAAAAATGGCAATTTTGGTCACATTGAGGCTTCAAAAAGTAGTTATTCAACATGAGGCACATTCCAAATGACATTTTGAATCAATTTTTCTACAGTCCAGAAAATCAATTTTCTGATGAAAAAGGATGACCCGTGACCTGTCGAAATTTCTCCAGATGGTCAAAAATGGAAATGTTTTAATGTTTAATTTTTTGACTGCAAATGACTATTCCATGTAAATTATCACTTTTGGAACAAAAACAAGTGTGTTTAGAGTCAGTTTAATGCCTGAAATTGGTCGAAAAAGAAGCTTCTGAGTAGGAGAAAATGTCCGTAAAAATGGCAATTTTGGTCACATTGAGGCTTCAAAAAATAGTTATTCAACATGAGGCACATTCCAAATGACATTTTGAATCAATTTTTCTACAGTCCAGAAAATCTATTTTCTGATGAAAAAGGATGACCCGTGACCTGTCGAAATTTCTCCAGATGGTCAGAAATGGAAATGTTTTAATGTTTAATTTTTTGACTGCAAATGACTATTGCATGTAAATTATCACTTTTGGAACAAAAACAAGTGTTTTTAGAGTCACGTTAATGCCTGAAATTGGTCGAAATAGAAGCTTCTGAATAGGAGAAAAAGTCTGTAATAATGGCAATTTTGGTCACATTGAGGCTTTAAAAAGTAGTTATTCAACATGAGGCACATTCAAAATGACATTTTGAATCAATTTTTCTACAGTCCAAAAAATCAATTTTCTGATGAAAAACGATGACCCGTGACCTGTCGAAATTTCTCCAGATGGTCAGAAATCGAAATTTTTATTGTTTAATTTTTTGACTGCAAATGACTATTCCATGTAAATTATCACTTTTGGAACAAAAACAAGTGTGTTAGAGAGTCAGTTTAATGCCTGAAATTGGTAGAAAAAGAAGCTTCTGAGTAGGAGAAAATGTCCGTAAAAATGGCAATTTTGGTCACCTTGAGGCTTCAAAAAGTAGTTATTCAACATGAGGCACATTCGAAATGACATTTTGAATCAATTTTTCTACAGTCCAGAAAATCAATTTTCTGATGAAAAAGGATGACCCGTGACCTGTCGAAATTTCTCCAGATGGTCAAAAATGGAAATGTTTTAATGTTTAATTTTTTGACTGCAAATGACTATTCCATGTAAATTATCACTTTTGGAACTAAAATAAGTGTGTTTAGAGTCACTTTAATGCCTGAAATTGTTCGAAATAGAAGCTTCTGAATAGGAGAAAAAGTCTACAATAATGGCACTTTTGGTCACATTGAGGTTTCAAAAAGTAGTTATTCAACATGAGGCACAATCCAAATGACATTTTAAATCAATTTTTTTACAGTCCAAAAAATCAATTTTCTGATGAAAAACGATGACCCGTGACCTGTCGAAATTTCTCCAGATGGTCAGAAATCGAAATTTTTATTGTTTAATTTTTTGACTGCAAATGACTATTCCATGTAAATTATCACTTTTGGAACAAAAATAAGTGTGTTTAGACTCACTTTAATGACTGAAATTGGTCGAAATAGAAGCTTCTGAATAGGAGAAAAAGTCTGTAATAATGGCAATTTTGGTCACATAGAGGCTTTAAAAAGTAGTTATTCAACATGAGGCACATTCCAAATGACATTTTGAATCAATTTTTCTACAGTCCAAAAAATCTATTTTTTGATGAAAAACGATGACCCGTGACCTGTCGAAATTTCTCCAGATGGTCAGAAATGGAAATTTTTTAATGTTTAATTTTTTGACTGCAATTGACTATTCCATGTAAATTATCACTTTTGGAACAAAAACAAGTGTGTTTAGACTCACTTTAATGCCTGAAATTAGTCGAAATAGAAGCTTCTGAATAGGAGAAAAAGTCTGCAATAATGGCAATTTTGGTCACATTGAGGTTTCAAAAAGTAGTTATTCAACATGAGGCACAATCCAAATGACATTTTGAATCAATTTTTCTACAGTCCAAAAAATCAATTTTCTGATGAAAAACGATGACCCGTGACCTGTCGAAATTTCTCCAGATGGTCAGAAATCGAAATTTGTATTGTTTAATTTTTTGACTGCAATTGACTATTCCATGTAAATTATCACTTTTGGAACAAAAACAAGTGTGTTTAGACTCACTTTAATGCCTGAAATTAGTCGAAAAAGAAGCTTCTGAGTAGGAGAAAATGTCCGTAAAAATGGCAATTTTGGTCACATTGAGGCTTCAAAAAGTAGTTATTCAACATGAGGCACATTCCAAATGACATTTTGAATCAATTTTTCTACAGTCCAAAAAATCTATTTTCTGATGAAAAACGATGACCCGTGACCCGTCGAAATTTCTCCAGATGGTCAGAAATGGACATTTTTCAATGTTTAATTTTTGGACTTCAAATGACTATTCCATGTAAATTATCACTTTTGGAACAAAAATAAGTGTGTTTATAGTCACTTTAATGCCTGAAATTGGTCGAAATAGAAGCTTCTGAATAGGAGAAAAAGTCTGTAATAATGGCAATTTTGGTAACATTGAGGCTTTAAAAAGTAGTTATTCAACATGAGGCACATTCCAAATGACATTTTGAATCAATTTTTCTACAGTCCAGAAAATCAATTTTCTGATGAAAAAGGATGACCCGTGACCTGTCGAAATTTCTCCAGATGGTCAGAAATGGAAATGTTTTAATGTTTAATTTTTTGACTGCAAATGACTATTCCATATAAATTATCACTTTTGGAACAAAAACAAGTGTTTTTAGAGTCACGTTAATGCCTGAAATTGGTCGAAATAGAAGCTTCTGAATAGGAGAAAAAGTCAGTAATAATGGCAATTTTGGTCACATTGAGGCTTTAAAAAGTAGTTATTCAACATGAGGCACATTCCAAATGACATTTTGAATCAATTTTTCTACAGTCCAAAAAATCAATTTTCTGATGAAAAACGATGACCCGTGACCTGTCGAAATTTCTCCAGATGGTCAGAAATTGAAATTTTTATTGTTTAATTTTTTGACTGCAAATGACTATTCCATGTAAAGTATCACTTTTGGAACAAAAACAAGTGTGTTTAGAGTCAGTTTAATGCCTGAAATTGGTCGAAAAAGAAGCTTCTGAGTAGGAGAAAATGTCCGTAAAAATGGCAATTTTGGTCACATTGAGGCTTCAAAAAGTAGTTATTCAACATGAGGCACATTCCAAATGACATTTTGAATCAATTTTTCTACAGTCCAGAAAATCAATTTTCTGATGAAAAAGGATGACCCGTGACCTGTCGAAATTTCTCCAGATGGTCAGCAATGGAAATGTTTATTGTTTAATTTTTTGACTGCAAATGACTATTCCATGTAAATTATCACTTTTGGAACAAAAACAAGTGTTTTTAGAGTCACGTTAATGCCTGAAATTGGTCGAAATAGAAGCTTCTGAATAGGAGAAAAAGTCTGTAATAATGGCAATTTTGGTCACATTGAGGCTTTAAAAAGTAGTTATTCAACATGAGGCACATTCCAAATGACATTTTGAATCAATTTTTCTACAGTCCAAAAAATCAATTTTCTCATGAAAAACGATGACCCGTGACCTGTCGAAATTTCTCCAGATGGTCAGAAATCGAAATTTTTATTGTTTAATTTTTTGACTGCAAATGACTATTCCATGTAAATTATCACTTTTGGAACAAAAACAAGTGTGTTTAGAGTCAGTTTAATGCCTGAAATTGGTCGAAAAAGAAGCTTCTGAGTAGGAGAAAATGTCCGTAAAAATGGCAATTTTGGTCACCTTGAGGCTTCAAAAAGTAGTTATTCAACATGAGGCACATTCCAAATGACATTTTGAATCAATTTTTCTACAGTCCAGAAAATCAATTTTCTGATGAAAAAGGATGACCCGTGACCTGTCGAAATTTCTCCAGATAGTCAAAAATGGAAATGTTTTAATGTTTAATTTTTTGACTGCAAATGACTATTCCATGTAAATTATCACTTTTGGAACAAAAACAAGTGTGTTTAGACTCACTTTAATGACTGAAATTGGTCGAAATAGAAGCTTCTGAATAGGAGAAAAAGTCTGCAATAATGGCAATTTTGGTCACATTGAGGTTTCAAAAAGTAGTTATTCAACATGAGGCACAATCCAAATGACATTTTGAATCAATTTTTCTACAGTCCAAAAAATCAATTTTCTGATGAAAAACGATGACCCGTGACCTGTCGAAATTTCTCCAGATGGTCAGAAATCGAAATTTGTATTGTTTAATTTTTTGACTGCAATTGACTATTCCATGTAAATTATCACTTTTGGAACAAAAACAAGTGTGTTTAGACTCACTTTAATGCCTGAAATTAGTCGAAAAAGAAGCTTCTGAGTAGGAGAAAATGTCCGTAAAAATGGCAATTTTGGTCACATTGAGGCTTCAAAAAGTAGTTATTCAACATGAGGCACATTCCAAATGACATTTTGAATCAATTTTTCTACAGTCCAAAAAATCTATTTTCTGATGAAAAACGATGACCCGTGACCCGTCGAAATTTCTCCAGATGGTCAGAAATGGACATTTTTCAATGTTTAATTTTTGGACTTCAAATGACTATTCCATGTAAATTATCACTTTTGGAACAAAAATAAGTGTGTTTATAGTCACTTTAATGCCTGAAATTGGTCGAAATAGAAGCTTCTGAATAGGAGAAAAAGTCTGTAATAATGGCAATTTTGGTCACATTGAGGCTTTAAAAAGTAGTTATTCAACATGAGGCACATTCCAAATGACATTTTGAATCAATTTTTCTACAGTCCAAAAAATCAATTTTCTGATGAAAAACGATGACCTGTGACCTGTCGAAATTTCTCCAGATGGCCAGAAATGGAAATTTTTTAATGTTTAATTTTTTGACTGCAAATGACTATTTCACATAAATTATCACTTTTGGAACAAAAATAAGTGTGTTTAGAGTCACTTTAATGTCTGAAATTGGTCGAAATAGACGCTTCTGAATAGGAGAAAAAGTCTGTAATAATGGCAATTTTGGTCACATTGAGGCTTTAAAAAGTAGTTATTCAACATGAGGCACATTCCAAATGACATTTTGAATCAATTTTTCTACAGTCCATAAAATCAATTTTCTGATGAAAAAGGATGACCCGTGACCTGTCGAAATTTCTCCAGATGGTCAGAAATGGAAATGTTTTAATGTTTAATTTTTTGACTGCAAATGACTATTCCATATAAATTATCACTTTTGGAACAAAAACAAGTGTTTTTAGAGTCACGTTAATGCCTGAAATTGGTCGAAATAGAAGCTTCTGAATAGGAGAAAAAGTCAGTAATAATGGCAATTTTGGTCACATTGAGGCTTTAAAAAGTAGTTATTCAACATGAGGCACATTCCAAATGACATTTTGAATCAATTTTTCTACAGTCCAAAAAATCAATTTTCTGATGAAAAACGATGACCCGTGACCTATCGAAATTTCTCCAGATGGTCAGAAATTGAAATTTTTATTGTTTAATTTTTTGACTGCAAATGACTATTCCATGTAAAGTATCACTTTTGGAACAAAAACAAGTGTGTTTAGAGTCAGTTTAATGCCTGAAATTGGTCGAAAAAGAAGCTTCTGAGTAGGAGAAAATGTCCGTAAAAATGGCAATTTTGGTCACATTGAGGCTTCAAAAAGTAGTTATTCAACATGAGGCACATTCCAAATGACATTTTGAATCAATTTTTCTACAGTCCAGAAAATCAATTTTCTGATGAAAAAGGATGACCCGTGACCTGTCGAAATTTCTCCAGATGGTCAGAAATGGAAATGTTTTAATGTTTAATTTTTTGACTGCAAATGACTATTCCATGTAAATTATCACTTTTGGAACAAAAACAAGTGTTTTTAGAGTCACTTTAATGCCTGAAATTGGTCGAAATAGAAGCTGCTGAATAGGAGAAAAAGTCTGTAATAATGGCAATTTTGGTCACATTGAGGCTTTAAAAAGTAGTTATTCAACATGAGGCACATTCCAAATGACATTTTGAATCAATTTTTATACAGTCCAAAAAATCTATTTTTTGATGAAAAACGATGACCCGTGACCTGTCGAAATTTCTCCAGATGGTCAGAAAGGGAAATTTTTTAATGTTTAATTTTTTGACTGCAATTGACTATTCCATGTAAATTATCACTTTTGGAACAAAAAAAAGTGTGTTTAGACTCACTTTAATGCCTGAAATTAGTCGAAATAGAAGCTTCTGAGTAGGAGAAAATGTCCGTAAAAATGGCAATTTTGGTCACATTGAGGCTTCAAAAAGTAGTTATTCAACATGAGGCACATTCCAAATGACATTTTGAATCAATTTTTCTACAGTCCAGAAAATCAATTTTCTGATGAAAAAGGATGACCCGTGACCTGTCAAAATTTCTCCAGATGGTCAGCAATGGAAATGTTTTAATGTTTAATTTTTTGACTGCAAATGACTATTCCATGTAAATTATCACTTTTGGAACAAAAACAAGTGTTTTTAGAGTCACGTTAATGCCTGAAATTGGTCGAAATAGAAGCTTCTGAATAGGAGAAAAAGTCTGTAATAATGGCAATTTTGGTCACATTGAGGCTTTAAAAAGTAGTTATTCAACATGAGGCACATTCCAAATGACATTTTGAATCAATTTTTCTACAGTCCAAAAAATCAATTTTCTGATGAAAAACGATGACCCGTGACCTGTCGAAATTTCTCCAGATGGTCAGAAATCGAAATTTTTATTGTTTAATTTTTTGACTGCAAATGACTATTCCATGTAAATTATCACTTTTGGAACAAAAACAAGTGTGTTTAGAGTCAGTTTAATGCCTGAAATTGGTCGAAAAAGAAGCTTCTGAGTAGGAGAAAATGTCCGTAAAAATGGCAATTTTGGTCACCTTGAGGCTTCAAAAAGTAGTTATTCAACATGAGGCACATTCCAAATGACATTTTGAACCAATTTTTCTACAGTCCAGAAAATCAATTTTCTGATGAAAAAGGATGACCCGTGACCTGTCGAAATTTCTCCAGATGGTCAAAAATGGAAATGTTTTAATGTTTAATTTTTTGACTGCAAATGACTATTCCATGTAAATTATCACTTTTGGAACAAAAACAAGTGTGTTTAGAGTCAGTTTAATGCCTGAAATTGGTCGAAAAAGAAGCTTCTGAGTAGGAGAAAATGTCCGTAAAAATGGCAATTTTGGTCACATTGAGGCTTCAAAAAGTAGTTATTCAACATGAGGCACATTCCAAATGACATTTTGAATCAATTTTTCTACAGTCCAGAAAATCTATTTTCTGATGAAAAAGGATGACCCGTGACCTGTCGAAATTTCTCCAGATGGTCAAAAATGGAAATGTTTTAATGTTTAATTTTTTGACTGCAAATGACTATTCCATGTAAATGATCACTTTTGGAACTAAAATAAGTGTGTTTAGAGTCACTTTAATGCCTGAAATTGTTCGAAATAGAAGCTTCTGAATAGGAGAAAAAGTCTGCAATAATGGCACTTTTGGTCACATTGAGGTTTCAAAAAGTAGTTATTCAACATGAGGCACAATCCAAATTACATTTTAAATCAATTTTTTTACAGTCCAAAAAATCAATTTTCTGATGAAAAACGATGACCCGTGACCTGTCGAAATTTCTCCAGATGGTCAGCAATGGAAATGTTTTAATGTTTAATTTTTTGACTGCAAATGACTATTCCATGTAAATTATCACTTTTGGAACAAAAACAAGTGTTTTTAGAGTCACGTTAATGCCTGAAATTGGTCGAAATAGAAGCTTCTGAATAGGAGAAAAAGTCTGTAATAATGGCAATTTTGGTCACATTGAGGCTTTAAAAAGTAGTTATTCAACATGAGGCACATTCAAAATGACATTTTGAATCAATTTTTCTACAGTCCAAAAAATCAATTTACTGATGAAAAACGATGACCCGTGACCTGTCGAAATTTCTCCAGATGGTCAGAAATCGAAATTTTTATTGTTTAATTTTTTGACTGCAAATGACTATTCCATGTAAATTATCACTTTTGGAACAAAAACAAGTGTGTTTAGAGTCAGTTTAATGCCTGAAATTGGTCGAAAAAGAAGCTTCTGAGTAGGAGAAAATGTCCGTAAAAATTGCAATTTTGGTCACATTGAGGCTTCAAAAAGTAGTTATTCAACATGAGGCACATTCCAAATGACATTTTGAATCAATTTTTCTACAGTCCAGAAAATCTATTTTCTGATGAAAAAGGATGACCTGTGACCTGTCGAAATTTCTCCAGATGGTCAGAAATGGAAATGTTTTAATGTTTAATTTTTTGACTGCAAATGACTATTCCATGTAAATTATCACTTTTGGAACAAAAACAAGTGTTTTTAGAGTCACTTTAATGCCTGAAATTGGTCGAAATAGAAGCTTCTGAATAGGAGAAAAAGTCAGTAATAATGGCAATTTTGGTCACATTGAGGCTTTAAAAAGTAGTTATTCAACATGAGGCACATTCCAAATGACATTTTGAATCAATTTTTCTACAGTCCAAAAAATCAATTTTCTGATGAAAAACGATGACCCGTGACCTGTCGAAATTTCTCCAGATGGTCAGAAATCGAAATTTTTATTGTTTAATTTTTTGACTGCAATTGACTATTCCATGTAAATTATCACTTTTGGAACAAAAACAAGTGTGTTTAGACTCACTTTAATGCCTGAAATTAGTCGAAAAAGAAGCTTCTGAGTAGGAGAAAATGTCCGTAAAAATGGCAATTTTGGTCACCTTGAGGCTTCAAAAAGTAGTTATTCAACATGAGGCACATTCCAAATGACATTTTGAATCAATTTTTCTACAGTCCAGAAAATCAATTTTCTGATGAAAAAGGATGACCCGTGACCTGTCGAAATTTCTCCAGATGGTCAAAAATGGAAATGTTTTAATGTTTAATTTTTTGACTGCAAATGACTATTCCATGTAAATTATCACTTTTGGAACAAAAACAAGTGTGTTTAGACTCACTTTAATGACTGAAATTGGTCGAAATAGAAGCTTCTGAATAGGAGAAAAAGTCTGCAATAATGGCAATTTTGGTCACATTGAGGTTTCAAAAAGTAGTTATTCAACATGAGGCACAATCCAAATGACATTTTGAATCAATTTTTCTACAGTCCAAAAAATCAATTTTCTGATGAAAAACGATGACCCGTGACCTGTCGAAATTTCTCCAGATGGTCAGAAATCGAAATTTGTATTGTTTAATTTTTTGACTGCAATTGACTATTCCATGTAAATTATCACTTTTGGAACAAAAACAAGTGTGTTTAGAGTCAGTTTAATGCCTGAAATTGGTCGAAAAAGAAGCTTCTGAGTAGGAGAAAATGTCCGTAAAAATGGCAATTTTGGTCACCTTGAGGCTTCAAAAAGTAGTTATTCAACATGAGGCACATTCCAAATGACATTTTGAATCAATTTTTCTACAGTCCAGAAAATCAATTTTCTGATGAAAAAGGATGACCCGTGACCTGTCGAAATTTCTCCAGATAGTCAAAAATGGAAATGTTTTAATGTTTAATTTTTTGACTGCAAATGACTATTCCATGTAAATTATCACTTTTGGAACAAAAACAAGTGTGTTTAGACTCACTTTAATGACTGAAATTGGTCGAAATAGAAGCTTCTGAATAGGAGAAAAAGTCTGCAATAATGGCAATTTTGGTCACATTGAGGTTTCAAAAAGTAGTTATTCAACATGAGGCACAATCCAAATGACATTTTGAATCAATTTTTCTACAGTCCAAAAAATCAATTTTCTGATGAAAAACGATGACCCGTGACCTGTCGAAATTTCTCCAGATGGTCAGAAATCGAAATTTGTATTGTTTAATTTTTTGACTGCAATTGACTATTCCATGTAAATTATCACTTTTGGAACAAAAACAAGTGTGTTTAGACTCACTTTAATGCCTGAAATTAGTCGAAAAAGAAGCTTCTGAGTAGGAGAAAATGTCCGTAAAAATGGCAATTTTGGTCACATTGAGGCTTCAAAAAGTAGTTATTCAACATGAGGCACATTCCAAATGACATTTTGAATCAATTTTTCTACAGTCCAAAAAATCTATTTTCTGATGAAAAACGATGACCCGTGACCCGTCGAAATTTCTCCAGATGGTCAGAAATGGACATTTTTCAATGTTTAATTTTTGGACTTCAAATGACTATTCCATGTAAATTATCACTTTTGGAACAAAAATAAGTGTGTTTATAGTCACTTTAATGCCTGAAATTGGTCGAAATAGAAGCTTCTGAATAGGAGAAAAAGTCTGTAATAATGGCAATTTTGGTCACATTGAGGCTTTAAAAAGTAGTTATTCAACATGAGGCACATTCCAAATGACATTTTGAATCAATTTTTCTACAGTCCAAAAAATCAATTTTCTGATGAAAAACGATGACCTGTGACCTGTCGAAATTTCTCCAGATGGCCAGAAATGGAAATTTTTTAATGTTTAATTTTTTGACTGCAAATGACTATTTCACATAAATTATCACTTTTGGAACAAAAATAAGTGTGTTTAGAGTCACTTTAATGTCTGAAATTGGTCGAAATAGACGCTTCTGAATAGGAGAAAAAGTCTGTAATAATGGCAATTTTGGTCACATTGAGGCTTTAAAAAGTAGTTATTCAACATGAGGCACATTCCAAATGACATTTTGAATCAATTTTTCTACAGTCCATAAAATCAATTTTCTGATGAAAAAGGATGACCCGTGACCTGTCGAAATTTCTCCAGATGGTCAGAAATGGAAATGTTTTAATGTTTAATTTTTTGACTGCAAATGACTATTCCATATAAATTATCACTTTTGGAACAAAAACAAGTGTTTTTAGAGTCACGTTAATGCCTGAAATTGGTCGAAATAGAAGCTTCTGAATAGGAGAAAAAGTCAGTAATAATGGCAATTTTGGTCACATTGAGGCTTTAAAAAGTAGTTATTCAACATGAGGCACATTCCAAATGACATTTTGAATCAATTTTTCTACAGTCCAAAAAATCAATTTTCTGATGAAAAACGATGACCCGTGACCTATCGAAATTTCTCCAGATGGTCAGAAATTGAAATTTTTATTGTTTAATTTTTTGACTGCAAATGACTATTCCATGTAAAGTATCACTTTTGGAACAAAAACAAGTGTGTTTAGAGTCAGTTTAATGCCTGAAATTGGTCGAAAAAGAAGCTTCTGAGTAGGAGAAAATGTCCGTAAAAATGGCAATTTTGGTCACATTGAGGCTTCAAAAAGTAGTTATTCAACATGAGGCACATTCCAAATGACATTTTGAATCAATTTTTCTACAGTCCAGAAAATCAATTTTCTGATGAAAAAGGATGACCCGTGACCTGTCGAAATTTCTCCAGATGGTCAGAAATGGAAATGTTTTAATGTTTAATTTTTTGACTGCAAATGACTATTCCATGTAAATTATCACTTTTGGAACAAAAACAAGTGTTTTTAGAGTCACTTTAATGCCTGAAATTGGTCGAAATAGAAGCTGCTGAATAGGAGAAAAAGTCTGTAATAATGGCAATTTTGGTCACATTGAGGCTTTAAAAAGTAGTTATTCAACATGAGGCACATTCCAAATGACATTTTGAATCAATTTTTATACAGTCCAAAAAATCTATTTTTTGATGAAAAACGATGACCCGTGACCTGTCGAAATTTCTCCAGATGGTCAGAAAGGGAAATTTTTTAATGTTTAATTTTTTGACTGCAATTGACTATTCCATGTAAATTATCACTTTTGGAACAAAAAAAAGTGTGTTTAGACTCACTTTAATGCCTGAAATTAGTCGAAATAGAAGCTTCTGAGTAGGAGAAAATGTCCGTAAAAATGGCAATTTTGGTCACATTGAGGCTTCAAAAAGTAGTTATTCAACATGAGGCACATTCCAAATGACATTTTGAATCAATTTTTCTACAGTCCAGAAAATCAATTTTCTGATGAAAAAGGATGACCCGTGACCTGTCAAAATTTCTCCAGATGGTCAGCAATGGAAATGTTTTAATGTTTAATTTTTTGACTGCAAATGACTATTCCATGTAAATTATCACTTTTGGAACAAAAACAAGTGTTTTTAGAGTCACGTTAATGCCTGAAATTGGTCGAAATAGAAGCTTCTGAATAGGAGAAAAAGTCTGTAATAATGGCAATTTTGGTCACATTGAGGCTTTAAAAAGTAGTTATTCAACATGAGGCACATTCCAAATGACATTTTGAATCAATTTTTCTACAGTCCAAAAAATCAATTTTCTGATGAAAAACGATGACCCGTGACCTGTCGAAATTTCTCCAGATGGTCAGAAATCGAAATTTTTATTGTTTAATTTTTTGACTGCAAATGACTATTCCATGTAAATTATCACTTTTGGAACAAAAACAAGTGTGTTTAGAGTCAGTTTAATGCCTGAAATTGGTCGAAAAAGAAGCTTCTGAGTAGGAGAAAATGTCCGTAAAAATGGCAATTTTGGTCACCTTGAGGCTTCAAAAAGTAGTTATTCAACATGAGGCACATTCCAAATGACATTTTGAACCAATTTTTCTACAGTCCAGAAAATCAATTTTCTGATGAAAAAGGATGACCCGTGACCTGTCGAAATTTCTCCAGATGGTCAAAAATGGAAATGTTTTAATGTTTAATTTTTTGACTGCAAATGACTATTCCATGTAAATTATCACTTTTGGAACAAAAACAAGTGTGTTTAGAGTCAGTTTAATGCCTGAAATTGGTCGAAAAAGAAGCTTCTGAGTAGGAGAAAATGTCCGTAAAAATGGCAATTTTGGTCACATTGAGGCTTCAAAAAGTAGTTATTCAACATGAGGCACATTCCAAATGACATTTTGAATCAATTTTTCTACAGTCCAGAAAATCTATTTTCTGATGAAAAAGGATGACCCGTGACCTGTCGAAATTTCTCCAGATGGTCAAAAATGGAAATGTTTTAATGTTTAATTTTTTGACTGCAAATGACTATTCCATGTAAATGATCACTTTTGGAACTAAAATAAGTGTGTTTAGAGTCACTTTAATGCCTGAAATTGTTCGAAATAGAAGCTTCTGAATAGGAGAAAAAGTCTGCAATAATGGCACTTTTGGTCACATTGAGGTTTCAAAAAGTAGTTATTCAACATGAGGCACAATCCAAATTACATTTTAAATCAATTTTTTTACAGTCCAAAAAATCAATTTTCTGATGAAAAACGATGACCCGTGACCTGTCGAAATTTCTCCAGATGGTCAGCAATGGAAATGTTTTAATGTTTAATTTTTTGACTGCAAATGACTATTCCATGTAAATTATCACTTTTGGAACAAAAACAAGTGTTTTTAGAGTCACGTTAATGCCTGAAATTGGTCGAAATAGAAGCTTCTGAATAGGAGAAAAAGTCTGTAATAATGGCAATTTTGGTCACATTGAGGCTTTAAAAAGTAGTTATTCAACATGAGGCACATTCAAAATGACATTTTGAATCAATTTTTCTACAGTCCAAAAAATCAATTTACTGATGAAAAACGATGACCCGTGACCTGTCGAAATTTCTCCAGATGGTCAGAAATCGAAATTTTTATTGTTTAATTTTTTGACTGCAAATGACTATTCCATGTAAATTATCACTTTTGGAACAAAAACAAGTGTGTTTAGAGTCAGTTTAATGCCTGAAATTGGTCGAAAAAGAAGCTTCTGAGTAGGAGAAAATGTCCGTAAAAATTGCAATTTTGGTCACATTGAGGCTTCAAAAAGTAGTTATTCAACATGAGGCACATTCCAAATGACATTTTGAATCAATTTTTCTACAGTCCAGAAAATCTATTTTCTGATGAAAAAGGATGACCTGTGACCTGTCGAAATTTCTCCAGATGGTCAGAAATGGAAATGTTTTAATGTTTAATTTTTTGACTGCAAATGACTATTCCATGTAAATTATCACTTTTGGAACAAAAACAAGTGTGTTAGAGAGTCAGTTTAATGCCTGAAATTGGTAGAAAAAGAAGTTTCTGAGTAGGAGAAAATGTCCGTAAAAATGGCAATTTTGGTCACCTTGAGGCTTCAAAAAGTAGTTATTCAACATGAGGCACATTCCAAATGACATTTTGAATCAATTTTTCTACAGTCCAGAAAATCAATTTTCTGATGAAAAAGGATGACCCGTGACCTGTCGAAATTTCTCCAGATGGTCAAAAATGGAAATGTTTTAATGTTTAATTTTTTGACTGCAAATGACTATTCCATGTAAATTATCACTTTTGGAACTAAAATAAGTGTGTTTAGAGTCACTTTAATGCCTGAAATTGTTCGAAATAGAAGCTTCTGAATAGGAGAAAAAGTCTGCAATAATGGCACTTTTGGTCACATTGAGGTTTCAAAAAGTAGTTATTCAACATGAGGCACAATCCAAATGACATTTTAAATCAATTTTTTTACAGTCCAAAAAATCAATTTTCTGATGAAAAACGATGACCCGT
This sequence comes from Triturus cristatus, assembly GCF_964204655.1. Lineage (NCBI taxonomy): Eukaryota > Metazoa > Chordata > Amphibia > Caudata > Salamandridae > Triturus > Triturus cristatus. Next base: position 1,196,464,358 of record NC_140589.1, on the reverse strand, counting down.
GACCTGTCGAAATTTCTCCAGATGGTCAGAAATCGAAATTTTTATTGTTTAATTTTTTGACTGCAAATGACTATTCCATGTAAATTATCACTTTTGGAACAAAAATAAGTGTGTTTAGACTCACTTTAATGACTGAAATTGGTCGAAATAGAAGCTTCTGAATAGGAGAAAAAGTCTGTAATAATGGCAATTTTGGTCACATTGAGGCTTTAAAAAGTAGTTATTCAACATGAGGCACATTCCAAATGACATTTTGAATCAATTTTTCTACAGTCCAAAAAATCTATTTTTTGATGAAAAACGATGACCCGTGACCTGTCGAAATTTCTCCAGATGGTCAGAAATGGAAATTTTTTAATGTTTAATTTTTTGACTGCAATTGACTATTCCATGTAAATTATCACTTTTGGAACAAAAACAAGTGTGTTTAGACTCACTTTAATGCCTGAAATTAGTCAAAATAGAAGCTTCTGAATAGGAGAAAAAGTCTGCAATAATGGCAATTTTGGTCACATTGAGGTTTCAAAAAGTAGTTATTCAACATGAGGCACAATCCAAATGACATTTTGAATCAATTTTTCTACAGTCCAAAAAATCAATTTTCTGATGAAAAACGATGACCCGTGACCTGTCGAAATTTCTCCAGATGGTCAGAAATGGAAATGTTTTAATGTTTAATTTTTTGAATGCAAATGACTATTCCATATAAATTATCACTTTTGGAACAAAAACAAGTGTTTTTAGAGTCACTTTAATGCCTGAAATTGGTCGAAATAGAAGCTTCTGAATAGGAGAAAAAGTCAGTAATAATGGCAATTTTGGTCACATTGAGGCTTTAAAAAGTAGTTATTCAACATGAGGCACATTCCAAATGACATTTTGAATCAATTTTTCTACAGTCCAAAAAATCAATTTTCTGATGAAAAACGATGACCCGTGACCTGTCGAAATTTCTCCAGATGGTCAGAAATCGAAATTTTTATTGTTTAATTTTTTGACTGCAAATGACTATTCCATGTAAATTATCACTTTTGGAACAAAAACAAGTGTGTTTAGAGTCAGTTTAATGCCTGAAATTGGTCGAAAAAGAAGCTTCTGAGTAGGAGAAAATGTCCGTAAAAATAGCAATTTTGGTCACATTGAGGCTTCAAAAAGTAGTTATTCAACATGAGGCACATTCCAAATGACATTTTGAATCAATTTTTCGACAGTCCAGAAAATCAATTTTCTGATGAAAAAGGATGACCCGTGACCTGTCGAAATTTCTCCAGATGGCCAGAAATGGAAATTTTTTAATGTTTACATTTTTTGACTGCAAATGACTATTCCATGTAAATTATCACTTTTGGAACTAAAATAAGTGTGTTTAGAGTCACGTTAATGCCTGAAATTGTTCGAAATAACAGCTTCTGAATAGGAGAAAAAGTCTGCAATAATGGCAATTTTGGTCACATTGAGGTTTCAAAAAGTAGTTATTCAACATGAGGCACAATCCAAATGACATTTTGAATCAATTTTTCTACAGTCCAAAAAATCAATTTTCTGATGAAAAAGGATGACCCGTGACCTGTCGAAATTTCTCCAGATGGTCAAAAATGGAAATGTTTTAATGTTTAATTTTTTGACTGCAAATGACTATTCCATGTAAATTATCACTTTTGGAACAAAAACAAGTGTGTTTAGAGTCAGTTTAATGCCTGAAATTGGTCGAAAAAGAAGCTTCTGAGTAGGAGAAAATGTCCGCAAAAATGGCAATTTTGGTCACATTGAGGCTTCAAAAAGTAGTTATTCAACATGAGGCACAATCCAAATGACATTTTGAATCAATTTTTCTACAGTCCAAAAAATCAATTTTCTGATGAAAAACGATGACCCGTGACCTGTCGAAATTTCTCCAGATGGTCAGAAATCGAAATTTTTATTGTTTAATTTTTTGACTGCAAATGACTATTCCATGTAAATTATCACTTTTGGAACAAAAACAAGTGTGTTTAGAGTCAGTTTAATGCCTGAAATTGGTCGAAAAAGAAGCTTCTGAGTAGGAGAAAATGTCTGTAAAAATGGCAATTTTGGTCACATTGAGGCTTCAAAAAGTAGTTATTCAACATGAGGCACATTCCAAATGACATTTTGAATCAATTTTTCGACAGTCCAGAAAATCAATTTTCTGATGAAAAAGGATGACCCGTGACCTGTCGAAATTTCTCCAGATGGCCAGAAATGGAAATTTTTTAATGTTTACATTTTTTGACTGCAAATGACTATTCCATGTAAATTATCACTTTTGGAACTAAAATAAGTGTGTTTAGAGTCACGTTAATGCCTGAAATTGTTCGAAATAGAAGCTTCTGAATAGGAGAAAAAGTCTGCAATAATGGCAATTTTGGTCACATTGAGGTTTCAAAAAGTAGTTATTCAACATGAGGCACAATCCAAATGACATTTTGAATCAATTTTTCTACAGTCCAAAAAATCAATTTTCTGATGAAAAAGGATGACCCGTGACCTGTCGAAATTTCTCCAGATGGTCAAAAATGGAAATGTTTTAATGTTTAATTTTTTGACTGCAAATGACTATTCCATGTAAATTATCACTTTTGGAACAAAAACAAGTGTGTTTAGAGTCAGTTTAATGCCTGAAATTGGTCGAAAAAGAAGCTTCTGAGTAGGAGAAAATGTCCGCAAAAATGGCAATTTTGGTCACATTGAGGCTTCAAAAAGTAGTTATTCAACATGAGGCACAATCCAAATGACATTTTGAATCAATTTTTCTACAGTCCAAAAAATCAATTTTCTGATGAAAAACGATGACCCGTGACCTGTCAAAATTTCTCCAGAGGGTCAGAAATCGAAATTTTTATTGTTTAAGTTTTTTGACTGCAATTGACTATTCCATGTAAATTATCACTTTTGGAACAAAAACAAGTGTGTTTAGACTCACTTTAATGCCTGAAATTAGTCGAAAAAGAAGCTTCTGAGTAGGAGAAAATGTCCGTAAAAATGGCAATTTTGGTCACATTGAGGCTTCAAAAAGTAGTTATTCAACATGAGGCACATTCCAAATGACATTTTGAATCAATTTTTCTACAGTCCAAAAAATCTATTTTCTGATGAAAAACGATGACCCATGACCCGTCGAAATTTCTCCAGATGGTCAGAAATGGACATTTTTCAATGTTTAATTTTTGGACTTCAAATGACTATTCCATGTAAATTATCACTTTTGGAACAAAAACAAGTGTTTTTAGAGTCACGTTAATGCCTGAAATTGGTCGAAATAGAAGCTTCTGAATAGGAGAAAAAGTCTGTAATAATGGCAATTTTGGTCACATTGAGGCTTTAAAAAGTAGTTATTCAACATGAGGCACATTCAAAATGACATTTTGAATCAATTTTTCTACAGTCCAAAAAATCAATTTTCTGATGAAAAACGATGACCCGTGACCTGTCGAAATTTCTCCAGATGGTCAGAAATCGAAATTTTTATTGTTTAATTTTTTGACTGCAAATGACTATTCCATGTAAATTATCACTTTTGGAACAAAAACAAGTGTGTTAGAGAGTCAGTTTAATGCCTGAAATTGGTAGAAAAAGAAGCTTCTGAGTAGGAGAAAATGTCCGTAAAAATGGCAATTTTGGTCACCTTGAGGCTTCAAAAAGTAGTTATTCAACATGAGGCACATTCGAAATGACATTTTGAATCAATTTTTCTACAGTCCAGAAAATCAATTTTCTGATGAAAAACGATGACCCGTGACCTGTCGAAATTTCTCCAGATGGTCAGAAATCGAAATTTTTATTGTTTAATTTTTTGACTGCAAATGACTATTCCATGTAAATTATCACTTTTGGAACAAAAATAAGTGTGTTTAGACTCACTTTAATGACTGAAATTGGTCAAAATAGAAGCTTCTGAATAGGAGAAAAAGTCTGTAATAATGGCAATTTTGGTCACATAGAGGCTTTAAAAAGTAGTTATTCAACATGAGGCACATTCCAAATGACATTTTGAATCAATTTTTCTACAGTCCAAAAAATCTATTTTTTGATGAAAAACGATGACCCGTGACCTGTCGAAATTTCTCCAGATGGTCAGAAATGGAAATTTTTTAATGTTTAATTTTTTGACTGCAATTGACTATTCCATGTAAATTATCACTTTTGGAACAAAAACAAGTGTGTTTAGACTCACTTTAATGCCTGAAATTAGTCGAAATAGAAGCTTCTGAATAGGAGAAAAAGTCTGCAATAATGGCAATTTTGGTCACATTGAGGTTTCAAAAAGTAGTTATTCAACATGAGGCACAATCCAAATGACATTTTGAATCAATTTTTCTACAGTCCAAAAAATCAATTTTCTGATGAAAAACGATGACCCGTGACCTGTCGAAATTTCTCCAGATGGTCAGAAATCGAAATTTGTATTGTTTAATTTTTTGACTGCAATTGACTATTCCATGTAAATTATCACTTTTGGAACAAAAACAAGTGTGTTTAGACTCACTTTAATGCCTGAAATTAGTCGAAAAAGAAGCTTCTGAGTAGGAGAAAATGTCCGTAAAAATGGCAATTTTGGTCACATTGAGGCTTCAAAAAGTAGTTATTCAACATGAGGCACATTCCAAATGACATTTTGAATCAATTTTTCTACAGTCCAAAAAATCTATTTTCTGATGAAAAACGATGACCCGTGACCCGTCGAAATTTCTCCAGATGGTCAGAAATGGACATTTTTCAATGTTTAATTTTTGGACTTCAAATGACTATTCCATGTAAATTATCACTTTTGGAACAAAAATAAGTGTGTTTATAGTCACTTTAATGCCTGAAATTGGTCGAAATAGAAGCTTCTGAATAGGAAAAAAGTCTGTAATAATGGCAATTTTGGTCACATTGAGGCTTTAAAAAGTAGTTATTCAACATGAGGCACATTCCAAATGACATTTTGAATCAATTTTTCTACAGTCCAAAAAATCAATTTTCTGATGAAAAACGATGACCTGTGACCTGTCGAAATTTCTCCAGATGGCCAGAAATGGAAATTTTTTAATGTTTAATTTTTTGACTGCAAATGACTATTTCACATAAATTATCACTTTTGGAACAAAAATAAGTGTGTTTAGAGTCACTTTAATGTCTGAAATTGGTCGAAATAGACGCTTCTGAATAGGAGAAAAAGTCTGTAATAATGGCAATTTTGGTAACATTGAGGCTTTAAAAAGTAGTTATTCAACATGAGGCACATTCCAAATGACATTTTGAATCAATTTTTCTACAGTCCAGAAAATCAATTTTCTGATGAAAAAGGATGACCCGTGACCTGTCGAAATTTCTCCAGATGGTCAGAAATGGAAATGTTTTAATGTTTAATTTTTTGACTGCAAATGACTATTCCATATAAATTATCACTTTTGGAACAAAAACAAGTGTTTTTAGAGTCACGTTAATGCCTGAAATTGGTCGAAATAGAAGCTTCTGAATAGGAGAAAAAGTCAGTAATAATGGCAATTTTGGTCACATTGAGGCTTTAAAAAGTAGTTATTCAACATGAGGCACATTCCAAATGACATTTTGAATCAATTTTTCTACAGTCCAAAAAATCAATTTTCTGATGAAAAACGATGACCCGTGACCTGTCGAAATTTCTCCAGATGGTCAGAAATTGAAATTTTTATTGTTTAATTTTTTGACTGCAAATGACTATTCCATGTAAAGTATCACTTTTGGAACAAAAACAAGTGTGTTTAGAGTCAGTTTAATGCCTGAAATTGGTCGAAAAAGAAGCTTCTGAGTAGGAGAAAATGTCCGTAAAAATGGCAATTTTGGTCACATTGAGGCTTCAAAAAGTAGTTATTCAACATGAGGCACATTCCAAATGACATTTTGAATCAATTTTTCTACAGTCCAGAAAATCAATTTTCTGATGAAAAAGGATGACCCGTGACCTGTCGAAATTTCTCCAGATGGTCAGAAATGGAAATGTTTTAATGTTTAATTTTTTGACTGCAAATGACTATTCCATGTAAATTATCACTTTTGGAACAAAAACAAGTGTTTTTAGAGTCACTTTAATGCCTGAAATTGGTCGAAATAGAAGCTGCTGAATAGGAGAAAAAGTCTGTAATAATGGCAATTTTGGTCACATTGAGGCTTTAAAAAGTAGTTATTCAACATGAGGCACATTCCAAATGACATTTTGAATCAATTTTTATACAGTCCAAAAAATCTATTTTTTGATGAAAAACGATGACCCGTGACCTGTCGAAATTTCTCCAGATGGTCAGAAAGGGAAATTTTTTAATGTTTAATTTTTTGACTGCAATTGACTATTCCATGTAAATTATCACTTTTGGAACAAAAAAAAGTGTGTTTAGACTCACTTTAATGCCTGAAATTAGTCGAAATAGAAGCTTCTGAGTAGGAGAAAATGTCCGTAAAAATGGCAATTTTGGTCACATTGAGGCTTCAAAAAGTAGTTATTCAACATGAGGCACATTCCAAATGACATTTTGAATCAATTTTTCTACAGTCCAGAAAATCAATTTTCTGATGAAAAAGGATGACCCGTGACCTGTCGAAATTTCTCCAGATGGTCAGCAATGGAAATGTTTTAATGTTTAATTTTTTGACTGCAAATGACTATTCCATGTAAATTATCACTTTTGGAACAAAAACAAGTGTTTTTAGAGTCACGTTAATGCCTGAAATTGGTCGAAATAGAAGCTTCTGAATAGGAGAAAAAGTCTGTAATAATGGCAATTTTGGTCACATTGAGGCTTTAAAAAGTAGTTATTCAACATGAGGCACATTCCAAATGACATTTTGAATCAATTTTTCTACAGTCCAAAAAATCAATTTTCTGATGAAAAACGATGACCCGTGACCTGTCGAAATTTCTCCAGATGGTCAGAAATCGAAATTTTTATTGTTTAATTTTTTGACTGCAAATGACTATTCCATGTAAATTATCACTTTTGGAACAAAAACAAGTGTGTTTAGAGTCAGTTTAATGCCTGAAATTGGTCGAAAAAGAAGCTTCTGAGTAGGAGAAAATGTCCGTAAAAATGGCAATTTTGGTCACCTTGAGGCTTCAAAAAGTAGTTATTCAACATGAGGCACATTCCAAATGACATTTTGAATCAATTTTTCTACAGTCCAGAAAATCAATTTTCTGATGAAAAAGGATGACCCGTGACCTGTCGAAATTTCTCCAGATGGTCAAAAATGGAAATGTTTTAATGTTTAATTTTTTGACTGCAAATGACTATTCCATGTAAATTATCACTTTTGGAACAAAAACAAGTGTGTTTAGACTCACTTTAATGACTGAAATTGGTCGAAATAGAAGCTTCTGAATAGGAGAAAAAGTCTGCAATAATGGCAATTTTGGTCACATTGAGGTTTCAAAAAGTAGTTATTCAACATGAGGCATAATCCAAATGACATTTTGAATCAATTTTTCTACAGTCCAAAAAATCAATTTTCTGATGAAAAACGATGACCCGTGACCTGTCGAAATTTCTCCAGATGGTCAGAAATCGAAATTTGTATTGTTTAATTTTTTGACTGCAATTGACTATTCCATGTAAATTATCACTTTTGGAACAAAAACAAGTGTGTTTAGACTCACTTTAATGCCTGAAATTAGTCGAAAAAGAAGCTTCTGAGTAGGAGAAAATGTCCGTAAAAATGGCAATTTTGGTCACATTGAGGCTTCAAAAAGTAGTTATTCAACATGAGGCACATTCCAAATGACATTTTGAATCAATTTTTCTACAGTCCAAAAAATCTATTTTCTGATGAAAAACGATGACCCGTGACCCGTCGAAATTTCTCCAGATGGTCAGAAATGGACATTTTTCAATGTTTAATTTTTGGACTTCAAATGACTATTCCATGTAAATTATCACTTTTGGAACAAAAATAAGTGTGTTTATAGTCACTTTAATGCCTGAAATTGGTCGAAATAGAAGCTTCTGAATAGGAGAAAAAGTCTGTAATAATGGCAATTTTGGTCACATTGAGGCTTTAAAAAGTAGTTATTCAACATGAGGCACATTCCAAATGACATTTTGAATCAATTTTTCTACAGTCCAAAAAATCAATTTTCTGATGAAAAACGATGACCTGTGACCTGTCGAAATTTCTCCAGATGGCCAGAAATGGAAATTTTTTAATGTTTAATTTTTTGACTGCAAATGACTATTTCACATAAATTATCACTTTTGGAACAAAAATAAGTGTGTTTAGAGTCACTTTAATGTCTGAAATTGGTCGAAATAGACGCTTCTGAATAGGAGAAAAAGTCTGTAATAATGGCAATTTTGGTAACATTGAGGCTTTAAAAAGTAGTTATTCAACATGAGGCACATTCCAAATGACATTTTGAATCAATTTTTCTACAGTCCAGAAAATCAATTTTCTGATGAAAAAGGATGACCCGTGACCTGTCAAAATTTCTCCAGATGGTCAGAAATGGAAATGTTTTAATGTTTAATTTTTTGACTGCAAATGACTATTCCATATAAATTATCACTTTTGGAACAAAAACAAGTGTTTTTAGAGTCACGTTAATGCCTGAAATTGGTCGAAATAGAAGCTTCTGAATAGGAGAAAAAGTCAGTAATAATGGCAATTTTGGTCACATTGAGGCTTTAAAAAGTAGTTATTCAACATGAGGCACATTCCAAATGACATTTTGAATCAATTTTTCTACAGTCCAAAAAATCAATTTTCTGATGAAAAACGATGACCCGTGACCTGTCGAAATTTCTCCAGATGGTCAGAAATTGAAATTTTGATTGTTTAATTTTTTGACTGCAAATGACTATTCCATGTAAAGTATCACTTTTGGAACAAAAACAAGTGTGTTTAGAGTCAGTTTAATGCCTGAAATTAGTCGAAATAGAAGCTTCTGAGTAGGAGAAAATGTCCGTAAAAATGGCAATTTTGGTCACATTGAGGCTTCAAAAAGTAGTTATTCAACATGAGGCACATTCCAAATGACATTTTGAATCAATTTTTCTACAGTCCAGAAAATCAATTTTCTGATGAAAAAGGATGACCCGTGACCTGTCGAAATTTCTCCAGATGGTCAGCAATGGAAATGTTTTAATGTTTAATTTTTTGACTGCAAATGACTATTCCATGTAAATTATCACTTTTGGAACAAAAACAAGTGTTTTTAGAGTCACGTTAATGCCTGAAATTGGTCGAAATAGAAGCTTCTGAATAGGAGAAAAAGTCTGTAATAATGGCAATTTTGGTCACATTGAGGCTTTAAAAAGTAGTTATTCAACATGAGGCACATTCCAAATGACATTTTGAATCAATTTTTCTACAGTCCAAAAAATCAATTTTCTGATGAAAAACGATGACCCGTGACCTGTCGAAATTTCTCCAGATGGTCAGAAATCGAAATTTTTATTGTTTAATTTTTTGACTGCAAATGACTATTCCATGTAAATTATCACTTTTGGAACAAAAACAAGTGTGTTTAGAGTCAGTTTAATGCCTGAAATTGGTCGAAAAAGAAGCTTCTGAGTAGGAGAAAATGTCCGTAAAAATGGCAATTTTGGTCACCTTGAGGCTTCAAAAAGTAGTTATTCAACATGAGGCACATTCCAAATGACATTTTGAATCAATTTTTCTACAGTCCAGAAAATCAATTTTCTGATGAAAAAGGATGACCCGTGACCTGTCGAAATTTCTCCAGATGGTCAAAAATGGAAATGTTTTAATGTTTAATTTTTTGACTGCAAATGACTATTCCATGTAAATTATCACTTTTGGAACAAAAACAAGTGTGTTTAGAGTCAGTTTAATGCCTGAAATTGGTCGAAAAAGAAGCTTCTGAGTAGGAGAAAATGTCCGTAAAATGGCAATTTTGGTCACATTGAGGCTTCAAAAAGTAGTTATTCAACATGAGGCACATTCCAAATGACATTTTGAATCAATTTTTCTACAGTCCAGAAAATCTATTTTCTGATGAAAAAGTATGACCCGTGACCTGTCGAAATTTCTCCAGATGGTCAAAAATGGAAATGTTTTAATGTTTAATTTTTTGACTGCAAATGACTATTCCATGTAAATTATCACTTTTGGAACTAAAATAAGTGTGTTTAGAGTCACTTTAATGCCTGAAATTGTTCGAAATAGAAGCTTCTGAATAGGAGAAAAAGTCTGCAATAATGGCACTTTTGGTCACATTGAGGTTTCAAAAAGTAGTTATTCAACATGAGGCACAATCCAAATTACATTTTAAATCAATTTTTTTACAGTCCAAAAAATCAATTTTCTGATGAAAAACGATGACCCGTGACCTGTCGAAATTTCTCCAGATGGTCAGCAATGGAAATGTTTTAATGTTTAATTTTTTGACTGCAAATGACTATTCCATGTAAATTATCACTTTTGGAACAAAAACAAGTGTTTTTAGAGTCACGTTAATGCCTGAAATTGGTCGAAATAGAAGCTTCTGAATAGGAGAAAAAGTCTGTAATAATGGCAATTTTGGTCACATTGAGGCTTTAAAAAGTAGTTATTCAACATGAGGCACATTCCAAATGACATTTTGAATCAATTTTTCTACAGTCCAAAAAATCAATTTTCTGATGAAAAACGATGACCCGTGACCTGTCGAAATTTCTCCAGATGGTCAGAAATCGAAATTTTTATTGTTTCATTTTTTGACTGCAAATGACTATTCCATGTAAATTATCACTTTTGGAACAAAAACAAGTGTGTTTAGAGTCAGTTTAATGCCTGAAATTGGTCGAAAAAGAAGCTTCTGAGTAGGAGAAAATGTCCGTAAAAATTGCAATTTTGGTCACATTGAGGCTTCAAAAAGTAGTTATTCAACATGAGGCACATTCCAAATGACATTTTGAATCAATTTTTCTACAGTCCAGAAAATCTATTTTCTGATGAAAAAGGATGACCCGTGACCTGTCGAAATTTCTCCAGATGGTCAGAAATGGAAATGTTTTAATGTTTAATTTTTTGACTGCAAATGACTATTCCATGTAAATTATCACTTTTGGAACAAAAACAAGTGTGTTAGAGAGTCACTTTAATGCCTGAAATTGTTCGAAATAGAAGCTTCTGAATAGGAGAAAAAGTCTGCAATAATGGCACTTTTGGTCACATTGAGGTTTCAAAAAGTAGTTATTCAACATGAGGCACAATCCAAATGACATTTTAAATCAATTTTTTTACAGTCCAAAAAATCAATTTTCTGATGAAAAAGGATGACCCGTGACCTGTCGAAATTTCTCCAGATGGTCAAAAATGGAAATGTTTTAATGTTTAATTTTTTGACTGCAAATGACTATTCCATGTAAATTATCACTTTTGGAACTAAAATAAGTGTGTTTAGAGTCACTTTAATGCCTGAAATTGTTCGAAATAGAAGCTTCTGAATAGGAGAAAAAGTCTGCAATAATGGCACTTTTGGTCACATTGAGGTTTCAAAAAGTAGTTATTCAACATGAGGCACAATCCAAATGACATTTTAAATCAATTTTTTTACAGTCCAAAAAATCAATTTTCTGATGAAAAACGATGACCCGTGACCTGTCGAAATTTCTCCAGATGGTCAGAAATCGAAATTTTTATTGTTTAATTTTTTGACTGCAAATGACTATTCCATGTAAATTATCACTTTTGGAACAAAAATAAGTGTGTTTAGACTCACTTTAATGACTGAAATTGGTCGAAATAGAAGCTTCTGAATAGGAGAAAAAGTCTGTAATAATGGCAATTTTGGTCACATTGAGGCTTTAAAAAGTAGTTATTCAACATGAGGCACATTCCAAATGACATTTTGAATCAATTTTTCTACAGTCCAAAAAATCTATTTTTTGATGAAAAACGATGACCCGTGACCTGTCGAAATTTCTCCAGATGGTCAGAAATGGAAATTTTTTAATGTTTAATTTTTTGACTGCAATTGACTATTCCATGTAAATTATCACTTTTGGAACAAAAACAAGTGTGTTTAGACTCACTTTAATGCCTGAAATTAGTCAAAATAGAAGCTTCTGAATAGGAGAAAAAGTCTGCAATAATGGCAATTTTGGTCACATTGAGGTTTCAAAAAGTAGTTATTCAACATGAGGCACAATCCAAATGACATTTTGAATCAATTTTTCTACAGTCCAAAAAATCAATTTTCTGATGAAAAACGATGACCCGTGACCTGTCGAAATTTCTCCAGATGGTCAGAAATGGAAATGTTTTAATGTTTAATTTTTTGAATGCAAATGACTATTCCATATAAATTATCACTTTTGGAACCAAAACAAGTGTTTTTAGAGTCACTTTAATACCTGAAATTGGTCGAAATAGAAGCTTCTGAATAGGAGAAAAAGTCAGTAATAATGGCAATTTTGGTCACATTGAGGCTTTAAAAAGTAGTTATTCAACATGAGGCACATTCCAAATGACATTTTGAATCAATTTTTCTACAGTCCAAAAAATCAATTTTCTGATGAAAAACGATGACCCGTGACCTGTCGAAATTTCTCCAGATGGTCAGAAATCGAAATTTTTATTGTTTAATTTTTTGACTGCAAATGACTATTCCATGTAAATTATCACTTTTGGAACAAAAACAAGTGTGTTTAGAGTCAGTTTAATGCCTGAAATTGGTCGAAAAAGAAGCTTCTGAGTAGGAGAAAATGTCCGTAAAAATGGCAATTTTGGTCACATTGAGGCTTCAAAAAGTAGTTATTCAACATGAGGCACATTCCAAATGACATTTTGAATCAATTTTTCGACAGTCCAGAAAATCAATTTTCTGATGAAAAAGGATGACCCGTGACCTGTCGAAATTTCTCCAGATGGCCAGAAATGGAAATTTTTTAATGTTTACATTTTTTGACTGCAAATGACTATTCCATGTAAATTATCACTTTTGGAACTAAAATAAGTGTGTTTAGAGTCACGTTAATGCCTGAAATTGTTCGAAATAGAAGCTTCTGAATAGGAGAAAAAGTCTGCAATAATGGCAATTTTGGTCACATTGAGGTTTCAAAAAGTAGTTATTCAACATGAGGCACAATCCAAATGACATTTTGAATCAATTTTTCTACAGTCCAAAAAATCAATTTTCTGATGAAAAAGGATGACCCGTGACCTGTCGAAATTTCTCCAGATGGTCAAAAATGGAAATGTTTTAATGTTTAATTTTTTGACTGCAAATGACTATTCCATGTAAATTATCACTTTTGGAACAAAAACAAGTGTGTTTAGAGTCAGTTTAATGCCTGAAATTGGTCGAAAAAGAAGCTTCTGAGTAGGAGAAAATGTCCGCAAAAATGGCAATTTTGGTCACATTGAGGCTTCAAAAAGTAGTTATTCAACATGAGGCACAATCCAAATGACATTTTGAATCAATTTTTCTACAGTCCAAAAAATCAATTTTCTGATGAAAAACGATGACCCGTGACCTGTCGAAATTTCTCCAGATGGTCAGAAATGGAAATTTTTTAATGTTTAATTTTTTGACTGCAATTGACTATTCCATGTAAATTATCACTTTTGGAACAAAAACAAGTGTGTTTAGACTCACTTTAATGCCTGAAATTAGTCGAAATAGAAGCTTCTGAATAGGAGAAAAAGTCTGCAATAATGGCAATTTTGGTCACATTGAGGTTTCAAAAAGTAGTTATTCAACATGAGGCACAATCCAAATGACATTTTGAATCAATTTTTCTACAGTCCAAAAAATCAATTTTCTGATGAAAAACGATGACCCGTGACCTGTCGAAATTTCTCCAGATGGTCAGAAATCGAAATTTGTATTGTTTAATTTTTTGACTGCAATTGACTATTCCATGTAAATTATCACTTTTGGAACAAAAACAAGTGTGTTTAGACTCACTTTAATGCCTGAAATTAGTCGAAAAAGAAGCTTCTGAGTAGGAGAAAATGTCCGTAAAAATGGCAATTTTGGTCACATTGAGGCTTCAAAAAGTAGTTATTCAACATGAGGCACATTCCAAATGACATTTTGAATCAATTTTTCTACAGTCCAAAAAATCTATTTTCTGATGAAAAACGATGACCCGTGACCCGTCGAAATTTCTCCAGATGGTCAGAAATGGACATTTTTCAATGTTTAATTTTTGGACTTCAAATGACTATTCCATGTAAATTATCACTTTTGGAACAAAAATAAGTGTGTTTATAGTCACTTTAATGCCTGAAATTGGTCGAAATAGAAGCTTCTGAATAGGAGAAAAAGTCTGTAATAATGGCAATTTTGGTCACATTGAGGCTTTAAAAAGTAGTTATTCAACATGAGGCACATTCCAAATGACATTTTGAATCAATTTTTCTACAGTCCAAAAAATCAATTTTCTGATGAAAAACGATGACCTGTGACCTGTCGAAATTTCTCCAGATGGCCAGAAATGGAAATTTTTTAATGTTTAATTTTTTGACTGCAAATGACTATTTCACATAAATTATCACTTTTGGAACAAAAATAAGTGTGTTTAGAGTCACTTTAATGTCTGAAATTGGTCGAAATAGACGCTTCTGAATAGGAGAAAAAGTCTGTAATAATGGCAATTTTGGTAACATTGAGGCTTTAAAAAGTAGTTATTCAACATGAGGCACATTACAAATGACATTTTGAATCAATTTTTCTACAGTCCAGAAAATCAATTTTCTGATGAAAAAGGATGACCCGTGACCTGTCGAAATTTCTCCAGATGGTCAGAAATGGAAATGTTTTAATGTTTAATTTTTTGACTGCAAATGACTATTCCATATAAATTATCACTTTTGGAACAAAAACAAGTGTTTTTAGAGTCACGTTAATGCCTGAAATTGGTCGAAATAGAAGCTTCTGAATAGGAGAAAAAGTCAGTAATAATGGCAATTTTGGTCACATTGAGGCTTTAAAAAGTAGTTATTCAACATGAGGCACATTCCAAATGACATTTTGAATCAATTTTTCTACAGTCCAAAAAATCAATTTTCTGATGAAAAACGATGACCCGTGACCTGTCGAAATTTCTCCAGATGGTCAGAAATTGAAATTTTTATTGTTTAATTTTTTGACTGCAAATGACTATTCCATGTAAAGTATCACTTTTGGAACAAAAACAAGTGTGTTTAGAGTCAGTTTAATGCCTGAAATTGGTCGAAAAAGAAGCTTCTGAGTAGGAGAAAATGTCCGTAAAAATGGCAATTTTGGTCACATTGAGGCTTCAAAAAGTAGTTATTCAACATGAGGCACATTCCAAATGACATTTTGAATCAATTTTTCTACAGTCCAGAAAATCAATTTTCTGATGAAAAAGGATGACCCGTGACCTGTCGAAATTTCTCCAGATGGTCAGAAATGGAAATGTTTTAATGTTTAATTTTTTGACTGCAAATGACTATTCCATGTAAATTATCACTTTTGGAACAAAAACAAGTGTTTTTAGAGTCACTTTAATGCCTGAAATTGGTCGAAATAGAAGCTGCTGAATAGGAGAAAAAGTCTGTAATAATGGCAATTTTGGTCACATTGAGGCTTTAAAAAGTAGTTATTCAACATGAGGCACATTCCAAATGACATTTTGAATCAATTTTTATACAGTCCAAAAAATCTATTTTTTGATGAAAAACGATGACCCGTGACCTGTCGAAATTTCTCCAGATGGTCAGAAAGGGAAATTTTTTAATGTTTAATTTTTTGACTGCAATTGACTATTCCATGTAAATTATCACTTTTGGAACAAAAAAAAGTGTGTTTAGACTCACTTTAATGCCTGAAATTAGTCGAAATAGAAGCTTCTGAGTAGGAGAAAATGTCCGTAAAAATGGCAATTTTGGTCACATTGAGGCTTCAAAAAGTAGTTATTCAACATGAGGCACATTCCAAATGACATTTTGAATCAATTTTTCTACAGTCCAGAAAATCAATTTTCTGATGAAAAAGGATGACCCGTGACCTGTCGAAATTTCTCCAGATGGTCAGCAATGGAAATGTTTTAATGTTTAATTTTTTGACTGCAAATGACTATTCCATGTAAATTATCACTTTTGGAACAAAAACAAGTGTTTTTAGAGTCACGTTAATGCCTGAAATTGGTCGAAATAGAAGCTTCTGAATAGGAGAAAAAGTCTGTAATAATGGCAATTTTGGTCACATTGAGGCTTTAAAAAGTAGTTATTCAACATGAGGCACATTCCAAATGACATTTTGAATCAATTTTTCTACAGTCCAAAAAATCAATTTTCTGATGAAAAACGATGACCCGTGACCTGTCGAAATTTCTCCAGATGGTCAGAAATCGAAATTTTTATTGTTTAATTTTTTGACTGCAAATGACTATTCCATGTAAATTATCACTTTTGGAACAAAAACAAGTGTGTTTAGAGTCAGTTTAATGCCTGAAATTGGTCGAAAAAGAAGCTTCTGAGTAGGAGAAAATGTCCGTAAAAATGGCAATTTTGGTCACCTTGAGGCTTCAAAAAGTAGTTATTCAACATGAGGCACATTCCAAATGACATTTTGAATCAATTTTTCTACAGTCCAGAAAATCAATTTTCTGATGAAAAAGGATGACCCGTGACCTGTCGAAATTTCTCCAGATGGTCAAAAATGGAAATGTTTTAATGTTTAATTTTTTGACTGCAAATGACTATTCCATGTAAATTATCACTTTTGGAACAAAAACAAGTGTGTTTAGACTCACTTTAATGACTGAAATTGGTCGAAATAGAAGCTTCTGAATAGGAGAAAAAGTCTGCAATAATGGCAATTTTGGTCACATTGAGGTTTCAAAAAGTAGTTATTCAACATGAGGCACAATCCAAATGACATTTTGAATCAATTTTTCTACAGTCCAAAAAATCAATTTTCTGATGAAAAACGATGACCCGTGACCTGTCGAAATTTCTCCAGATGGTCAGAAATCGAAATTTGTATTGTTTAATTTTTTGACTGCAATTGACTATTCCATGTAAATTATCACTTTTGGAACAAAAACAAGTGTGTTTAGACTCACTTTAATGCCTGAAATTAGTCGAAAAATAAGCTTCTGAGTAGGAGAAAATGTCCGTAAAAATGGCAATTTTGGTCACATTGAGGCTTCAAAAAGTAGTTATTCAACATGAGGCACATTTCAAATGACATTTTGAATCAATTTTTCTACAGTCCAAAAAATCTATTTTCTGATGAAAAACGATGACCCGTGACCCGTCGAAATTTCTCCAGATGGTCAGAAATGGACATTTTTCAATGTTTAATTTTTGGACTTCAAATGACTATTCCATGTAAATTATCACTTTTGGAACAAAAATAAGTGTGTTTATAGTCACTTTAATGCCTGAAATTGGTCGAAATAGAAGCTTCTGAATAGGAGAAAAAGTCTGTAATAATGGCAATTTTGGTCACATTGAGGCTTTAAAAAGTAGTTATTCAACATGAGGCACATTCCAAATGACATTTTGAATCAATTTTTCTACAGTCCAAAAAATCAATTTTCTGATGAAAAACGATGACCTGTGACCTGTCGAAATTTCTCCAGATGGCCAGAAATGGAAATTTTTTAATGTTTAATTTTTTGACTGCAAATGACTATTTCACATAAATTATCACTTTTGGAACAAAAATAAGTGTGTTTAGAGTCACTTTAATGTCTGAAATTGGTCGAAATAGACGCTTCTGAATAGGAGAAAAAGTCTGTAATAATGGCAATTTTGGTAACATTGAGGCTTTAAAAAGTAGTTATTCAACATGAGGCACATTCCAAATGACATTTTGAATCAATTTTTCTACAGTCCAGAAAATCAATTTTCTGATGAAAAAGGATGACCCGTGACCTGTCAAAATTTCTCCAGATGGTCAGAAATGGAAATGTTTTAATGTTTAATTTTTTGACTGCAAATGACTATTCCATATAAATTATCACTTTTGGAACAAAAACAAGTGTTTTTAGAGTCACGTTAATGCCTGAAATTGGTCGAAATAGAAGCTTCTGAATAGGAGAAAAAGTCTGTAATAATGGCAATTTTGGTCACATTGAGGCTTTAAAAAGTAGTTATTCAACATGAGGCACATTCCAAATGACATTTTGAATCAATTTTTCTACAGTCCAAAAAATCAATTTTCTGATGAAAAACGATGACCCGTGACCTGTCGAAATTTCTCCAGATGGTCAGAAATCGAAATTTTTATTGTTTAATTTTTTGACTGCAAATGACTATTCCATGTAAATTATCACTTTTGGAACAAAAACAAGTGTGTTTAGAGTCAGTTTAATGCCTGAAATTGGTCGAAAAAGAAGCTTCTGAGTAGGAGAAAATGTCCGTAAAAATGGCAATTTTGGTCACATTGAGGCTTCAAAAAGTAGTTATTCAACATGAGGCACATTCCAAATGACATTTTGAATCAATTTTTCTACAGTCCAGAAAATCTATTTTCTGATGAAAAAGGATGACCCGTGACCTGTCGAAATTTCTCCAGATGGTCAAAAATGGAAATGTTTTAATGTTTAATTTTTTGACTGCAAATGACTATTCCATGTAAATTATCACTTTTGGAACTAAAATAAGTGTGTTTAGACTCACTTTAATGCCTGAAATTAGTCGAAAAAGAAGCTTCTGAGTAGGAGAAAATGTCCGTAAAAATGGCAATTTTGGTCACATTGAGGCTTCAAAAAGTAGTTATTCAACATGAGGCACATTCCAAATGACATTTTGAATCAATTTTTCTACAGTCCAGAAAATCTATTTTCTGATGAAAAAGGATGACCCGTGACCTGTCGAAATTTCTCCAGATGGTCAGAAATGGAAATGTTTTAATGTTTAATTTTTTGACTGCAAATGACTATTCCATGTAAATTATCACTTTTGGAACAAAAACAAGTGTGTTAGAGAGTCACTTTAATGCCTGAAATTGTTCGAAATAGAAGCTTCTGAATAGGAGAAAAAGTCTGCAATAATGGCACTTTTGGTCACATTGAGGTTTCAAAAAGTAGTTATTCAACATGAGGCACAATCCAAATGACATTTTAAATCAATTTTTTTACAGTCCAAAAAATCAATTTTCTGATGAAAAAGGATGACCCGTGACCTGTCGAAATTTCTCCAGATGGTCAAAAATGGAAATGTTTTAATGTTTAATTTTTTGACTGCAAATGACTATTCCATGTAAATTATCACTTTTGGAACTAAAATAAGTGTGTTTAGAGTCACTTTAATGCCTGAAATTGTTCGAAATAGAAGCTTCTGAATAGGAGAAAAAGTCTGCAATAATGGCACTTTTGGTCACATTGAGGATTCAAAAAGTAGTTATTCAACATGAGGCACAATCCAAATGACATTTTAAATCAATTTTTTTACAGTCCAAAAAATCAATTTTCTGATGAAAAACGATGACCCGTGACCTGTCGAAATTTCTCCAGATGGTCAGAAATCGAAATTTTTATTGTTTAATTTTTTGACTGCAAATGACTATTCCATGTAAATTATCACTTTTGGAACAAAAATAAGTGTGTTTAGACTCACTTTAATGACTGAAATTGGTCGAAATAGAAGCTTCTGAATAGGAGAAAAAGTCTGTAATAATGGCAATTTTGGTCACATTGAGGCTTTAAAAAGTAGTTATTCAACATGAGGCACATTCCAAATGACATTTTGAATCAATTTTTCTACAGTCCAAAAAATCTATTTTTTGATGAAAAACGATGACCCGTGACCTGTCGAAATTTCTCCAGATGGTCAGAAATGGAAATTTTTTAATGTTTAATTTTTTGACTGCAATTGACTATTCCATGTAAATTATCACTTTTGGAACAAAAACAAGTGTGTTTAGACTCACTTTAATGCCTGAAATTAGTCAAAATAGAAGCTTCTGAATAGGAGAAAAAGTCTGCAATAATGGCAATTTTGGTCACATTGAGGTTTCAAAAAGTAGTTATTCAACATGAGGCACAATCCAAATGACATTTTGAATCAATTTTTCTACAGTCCAAAAAATCAATTTTCTGATGAAAAACGATGACCCGTGACCTGTCGAAATTTCTCCAGATGGTCAGAAATGGAAATGTTTTAATGTTTAATTTTTTGAATGCAAATGACTATTCCATATAAATTATCACTTTTGGAACAAAAACAAGTGTTTTTAGAGTCACTTTAATGCCTGAAATTGGTCGAAATAGAAGCTTCTGAATAGGAGAAAAAGTCAGTAATAATGGCAATTTTGGTCACATTGAGGCTTTAAAAAGTAGTTATTCAACATGAGGCACATTCCAAATGACATTTTGAATCAATTTTTCTACAGTCCAAAAAATCAATTTTCTGATGAAAAACGATGACCCGTGACCTGTCGAAATTTCTCCAGATGGTCAGAAATCGAAATTTTTATTGTTTAATTTTTTGACTGCAAATGACTATTCCATGTAAATTATCACTTTTGGAACAAAAACAAGTGTGTTTAGAGTCAGTTTAATGCCTGAAATTGGTTGAAAAAGAAGCTTCTGAGTAGGAGAAAATGACCGTAAAAATGGCAATTTTGGTCACATTGAGGCTTCAAAAAGTAGTTATTCAACATGAGGCACATTCCAAATGACATTTTGAATCAATTTTTCGACAGTCCAGAAAATCAATTTTCTGATGAAAAAGGATGACCCGTGACCTGTCGAAATTTCTCCAGATGGCCAGAAATGGAAATTTTTTAATGTTTACATTTTTTGACTGCAAATGACTATTCCATGTAAATTATCACTTTTGGAACTAAAATAAGTGTGTTTAGAGTCACGTTAATGCCTGAAATTGTTCGAAATAGAAGCTTCTGAATAGGAGAAAAAGTCTGCAATAATGGCAATTTTGGTCACATTGAGGTTTCAAAAAGTAGTTATTCAACATGAGGCACAATCCAAATGACATTTTGAATCAATTTTTCTACAGTCCAAAAAATCAATTTTCTGATGAAAAAGGATGACCCGTGACCTGTTGAAATTTCTCCAGATGGTCAAAAATGGAAATGTTTTAATGTTTAATTTTTTGACTGCAAATGACTATTCCATGTAAATTATCACTTTTGGAACAAAAACAAGTGTGTTTAGAGTCAGTTTAATGCCTGAAATTGGTCGAAAAAGAAGCTTCTGAGTAGGAGAAAATGTCCGCAAAAATGGCAATTTTGGTCACATTGAGGCTTCAAAAAGTAGTTATTCAACATGAGGCACAATCCAAATGACATTTTGAATCAATTTTTCTACAGTCCAAAAAATCAATTTTCTGATGAAAAACGATGACCCGTGACCTGTCAAAATTTCTCCAGAGGGTCAGAAATCGAAATTTTTATTGTTTAAGTTTTTTGACTGCAATTGACTATTCCATGTAAATTATCACTTTTGGAACAAAAACAAGTGTGTTTAGACTCACTTTAATGCCTGAAATTAGTCGAAAAAGAAGCTTCTGAGTAGGAGAAAATGTCCGTAAAAATGGCAATTTTGGTCACATTGAGGCTTCAAAAAGTAGTTATTCAACATGAGGCACATTCCAAATGACATTTTGAATCAATTTTTCTACAGTCCAAAAAATCTATTTTCTGATGAAAAACGATGACCCATGACCCGTCGAAATTTCTCCAGATGGTCAGAAATGGACATTTTTCAATGTTTAATTTTTGGACTTCAAATGACTATTCCATGTAAATTATCACTTTTGGAACAAAAACAAGTGTTTTTAGAGTCACGTTAATGCCTGAAATTGGTCGAAATAGAAGCTTCTGAATAGGAGAAAAAGTCAGTAATAATGGCAATTTTGGTCACATTGAGGCTTTAAAAAGTAGTTATTCAACATGAGGCACATTCCAAATGACATTTTGAATCAATTTTTCTACAGTCCAAAAAATCTATTTTTTGATGAAAAACGATGACCCGTGACCTGTCGAAATTTCTCCAGATGGTCAGAAATGGAAATTTTTTAATGTTTAATTTTTTGACTGCAATTGACTATTCCATGTAAATTATCACTTTTGGAACAAAAAAAAGTGTGTTTAGACTCACTTTAATGCCTGAAATTAGTCAAAATAGAAGCTTCTGAATAGGAGAAAAAGTCTGCAATAATGGCAATTTTGGTCACATTGAGGTTTCAAAAAGTAGTTATTCAACATGAGGCACAATCCAAATGACATTTTGAATCAATTTTTCTACAGTCCAAAAAATCAATTTTCTGATGAAAAACGATGACCCGTGACCTGTCGAAATTTCTCCAGATGGTCAGAAATGGAAATGTTTTAATGTTTAATTTTTTGAATGCAAATGACTATTCCATATAAATTATCACTTTTGGAACAAAAACAAGTGTTTTTAGAGTCACTTTAATGCCTGAAATTGGTCGAAATAGAAGCTTCTGAATAGGAGAAAAAGTCAGTAATAATGGCAATTTTGGTCACATTGAGGCTTTAAAAAGTAGTTATTCAACATGAGGCACATTCCAAATGACATTTTGAATCAATTTTTCTACAGTCCAAAAAATCAATTTTCTGATGAAAAACGATGACCCGTGACCTGTCGAAATTTCTCCAGATGGTCAGAAATCGAAATTTTTATTGTTTAATTTTTTGACTGCAAATGACTATTCCATGTAAATTATCACTTTTGGAACAAAAACAAGTGTGTTTAGAGTCAGTTTAATGCCTGAAATTGGTCGAAAAAGAAGCTTCTGAGTAGGAGAAAATGACCGTAAAAATGGCAATTTTGGTCACATTGAGGCTTCAAAAAGTAGTTATTCAACATGAGGCACATTCCAAATGACATTTTGAATCAATTTTTCGACAGTCCAGAAAATCAATTTTCTGATGAAAAAGGATGACCCGTGACCTGTCGAAATTTCTCCAGATGGCCAGAAATGGAAATTTTTTAATGTTTACATTTTTTGACTGCAAATGACTATTCCATGTAAATTATCACTTTTGGAACTAAAATAAGTGTGTTTAGAGTCACGTTAATGCCTGAAATTGTTCGAAATAGAAGCTTCTGAATAGGAGAAAAAGTCTGCAATAATGGCAATTTTGGTCACATTGAGGTTTCAAAAAGTAGTTATTCAACATGAGGCACAATCCAAATGACATTTTGAATCAATTTTTCTACAGTCCAAAAAATCAATTTTCTGATGAAAAAGGATGACCCGTGACCTGTCGAAATTTCTCCAGATGGTCAAAAATGGAAATGTTTTAATGTTTAATTTTTTGACTGCAAATGACTATTCCATGTAAATTATCACTTTTGGAACAAAAACAAGTGTGTTTAGAGTCAGTTTAATGCCTGAAATTGGTCGAAAAAGAAGCTTCTGAGTAGGAGAAAATGTCCGCAAAAATGGCAATTTTGGTCACATTGAGGCTTCAAAAAGTAGTTATTCAACATGAGGCACAATCCAAATGACATTTTGAATCAATTTTTCTACAGTCCAAAAAATCAATTTTCTGATGAAAAACGATGACCCGTGACCTGTCAAAATTTCTCCAGAGGGTCAGAAATCGAAATTTTTATTGTTTAAGTTTTTTGACTGCAATTGACTATTCCATGTAAATTATCACTTTTGGAACAAAAACAAGTGTGTTTAGACTCACTTTAATGCCTGAAATTAGTCGAAAAAGAAGCTTCTGAGTAGGAGAAAATGTCCGTAAAAATGGCAATTTTGGTCACATTGAGGCTTCAAAAAGTAGTTATTCAACATGAGGCACATTCCAAATGACATTTTGAATCAATTTTTCTACAGTCCAAAAAATCAATTTTCTGATGAAAAACGATGACCTGTGACCTGTCGAAATTTCTCCAGATGGCCAGAAATGGAAATTTTTTAATGTTTAATTTTTTGACTGCAAATGACTATTTCACATAAATTATCACTTTTGGAACAAAAATAAGTGTGTTTAGAGTCACTTTAATGTCTGAAATTGGTCGAAATAGACGCTTCTGAATAGGAGAAAAAGTCAGTAATAATGGCAATTTTGGTCACATTGAGGCTTTAAAAAGTAGTTATTCAACATGAGGCACATTCAAAATGACATTTTGAATCAATTTTTCTACAGTCCAAAAAATCAATTTTCTGATGAAAAACGATGACCCGTGACCTGTCGAAATTTCTCCAGATGGTCAGAAATCGAAATTTTTATTGTTTAGTTTTTTGACTGCAAATGACTATTCCATGTAAATTATCACTTTTGGAACAAAAACAAGTGTGTTAGAGAGTCAGTTTAATGCCTGAAATTGGTAGAAAAAGAAGCTTCTGAGTAGGAGAAAATGTCCGTAAAAATGGCAATTTTGGTCACCTTGAGGCTTCAAAAAGTAGTTATTCAACATGAGGCACATTCGAAATGACATTTTGAATCAATTTTTCTACAGTCCAGAAAATCAATTTTCTGATGAAAAAGGATGACCCGTGACCTGTCGAAATTTCTCCAGATGGTCAAAAATGGAAATGTTTTAATGTTTAATTTTTTGACTGCAAATGACTATTCCATGTAAATTATCACTTTTGTAACTAAAATAAGTGTGTTTAGAGTCACTTTAATGCCTGAAATTGTTCGAAATAGAAGCTTCTGAATAGGAGAAAAAGTCTGCAATAATGGCACTTTTGGTCACATTGAGGTTTCAAAAAGTAGTTATTCAACATTAGGCACAATCCAAATGACATTTTAAATCAATTTTTTTACAGTCCAAAAAATCAATTTTCTGATGAAAAACGATGACCCGTGACCTGTCGAAATTTCTCTAGATGGTCAGAAATCGAAATTTTTATTGTTTAATTTTTTGACTGCAAATGACTATTCCATGTAAATTATCACTTTTGGAACAAAAATAAGTGTGTTTAGACTCACTTTAATGACTGAAATTGGTCGAAATAGAAGCTTCTGAATAGGAGAAAAAGTCTGTAATAATGGCAATTTTGGTCACATAGAGGCTTTAAAAAGTAGTTATTCAACATGAGGCACATTCCAAATGACATTTTGAATCAATTTTTCTACAGTCCAAAAAATCTATTTTTTGATGAAAAACGATGACCCGTGACCTGTCGAAATTTCTCCAGATGGTCAGAAATGGAAATTTTTTAATGTTTAATTTTTTGACTGCAATTGACTATTCCATGTAAATTATCACTTTTGGAACAAAAACAAGTGTGTTTAGACTCACTTTAATGCCTGAAATTAGTCGAAATAGAAGCTTCTGAATAGGAGAAAAAGTCTGCAATAATGGCAATTTTGGTCACATTGAGGTTTCAAAAAGTAGTTATTCAACATGAGGCACAATCCAAATGACATTTTGAATCAATTTTTCTACAGTCCAAAAAATCAATTTTCTGATGAAAAACGATGACCCGTGACCTGTCGAAATTTCTCCAGATGGTCAGAAATCGAAATTTGTATTGTTTAATTTTTTGACTGCAATTGACTATTCCATGTAAATTATCACTTTTGGAACAAAAACAAGTGTGTTTAGACTCACTTTAATGCCTGAAATTAGTCGAAAAAGAAGCTTCTGAGTAGGAGAAAATGTCCGTAAAAATGGCAATTTTGGTCACATTGAGGCTTCAAAAAGTAGTTATTCAACATGAGGCACATTCCAAATGACATTTTGAATCAATTTTTCTACAGTCCAAAAAATCTATTTTCTGATGAAAAACGATGACCCGTGACCCGTCGAAATTTCTCCAGATGGTCAGAAATGGACATTTTTCAATGTTTAATTTTTGGACTTCAAATGACTATTCCATGTAAATTATCACTTTTGGAACAAAAATAAGTGTGTTTATAGTCACTTTAATGCCTGAAATTGGTCAAAATAGAAGCTTCTGAATAGGAGAAAAAGTCTGTAATAATGGCAATTTTGGTCACATTGAGGCTTTAAAAAGTAGTTATTCAACATGAGGCACATTCCAAATGACATTTTGAATCAATTTTTCTACAGTCCAAAAAATCAATTTTCTGATGAAAAACGATGACCTGTGACCTGTCGAAATTTCTCCAGATGGCCAGAAATGGAAATTTTTTAATGTTTAATTTTTTGACTGCAAATGACTATTTCACATAAATTATCACTTTTGGAACAAAAATAAGTGTGTTTAGAGTCACTTTAATGTCTGAAATTGGTCGAAATAGACGCTTCTGAATAGGAGAAAAAGTCTGTAATAATGGCAATTTTGGTAACATTGAGGCTTTAAAAAGTAGTTATTCAACATGAGGCACATTCCAAATGACATTTTGAATCAATTTTTCTACAGTCCAGAAAATCAATTTTCTGATGAAAAAGGATGACCCGTGACCTGTCGAAATTTCTCCAGATGGTCAGAAATGGAAATGTTTTAATGTTTAATTTTTTGACTGCAAATGACTATTCCATATAAATTATCACTTTTGGAACAAAAACAAGTGTTTTTAGAGTCACGTTAATGCCTGAAATTGGTCGAAATAGAAGCTTCTGAATAGGAGAAAAAGTCAGTAATAATGGCAATTTTGGTCACATTGAGGCTTTAAAAAGTAGTTATTCAACATGAGGCACATTCCAAATGACATTTTGAATCAATTTTTATA
The DNA here is from genome assembly GCF_964204655.1 of Triturus cristatus. Taxonomy (NCBI): domain Eukaryota; kingdom Metazoa; phylum Chordata; class Amphibia; order Caudata; family Salamandridae; genus Triturus; species Triturus cristatus. Next base: position 1,196,437,813 of record NC_140589.1, on the reverse strand, counting down.
CAGTCCAAAAAATCTATTTTTTGATGAAAAACGATGACCCGTGACCTGTCGATATTTCTCCAGATGGTCAGAAAGGGAAATTTTTTAATGTTTAATTTTTTGACTGCAATTGACTATTCCATGTAAATTATCACTTTTGGAACAAAAACAAGTGTGTTTAGACTCACTTTAATGCCTGAAATTAGTCGAAATAGAAGCTTCTGAGTAGGAGAAAATGTCCGTAAAAATGGCAATTTTGGTCACATTGAGGCTTCAAAAAGTAGTTATTCAACATGAGGCACATTCCAAATGACATTTTGAATCAATTTTTCTACAGTCCAGAAAATCAATTTTCTGATGAAAAAGGATGACCCGTGACCTGTCGAAATTTCTCCAGATGGTCAGCAATGGAAATGTTTTAATGTTTAATTTTTTGACTGCAAATGACTATTCCATGTAAATTATCACTTTTGGAACAAAAACAAGTGTTTTTAGAGTCACGTTAATGCCTGAAATTGGTCGAAATAGAAGCTTCTGAAAAGGAGAAAAAGTCTGTAATAATGGCAATTTTGGTCACATTGAGGCTTTAAAAAGTAGTTATTCAACATGAGGCACATTCCAAATGACATTTTGAATCAATTTTTCTACAGTCCAAAAAATCAATTTTCTGATGAAAAACGATGACCCGTGACCTGTCGAAATTTCTCCAGATGGTCAGAAATCGAAATTTTTATTGTTTAATTTTTTGACTGCAAATGACTATTCCATGTAAATTATCACTTTTGGAACAAAAACAAGTGTGTTTAAAGTCAGTTTAATGCCTGAAATTGGTCGAAAAAGAAGCTTCTGAGTAGGAGAAAATGTCCGTAAAAATTGCAATTTTGGTCACATTGAGGCTTCAAAAAGTAGTTATTCAACATGAGGCACATTCCAAATGACATTTTGAATCAATTTTTCTACAGTCCAGAAAATCTATTTTCTGATGAAAAAGGATGACCCGTGCGTGACCTGTCGAAATTTCTCCAGATGGTCAGAAATGGAAATGTTTTAATGTTTAATTTTTTGACTGCAAATGACTATTCCATGTAAATTATCACTTTTGGAACAAAAACAAGTGTGTTAGAGAGTCAGTTTAATGCCTGAAATTGGTAGAAAAAGAAGCTTCTGAGTAGGAGAAAATGTCCGTAAAAATGGCAATTTTGGTCACCTTGAGGCTTCAAAAAGTAGTTATTCAACATGAGGCACATTCCAAATGACATTTTGAATCAATTTTTCTACAGTCCAGAAAATCAATTTTCTGATGAAAAAGGATGACCCGTGACCTGTCGAAATTTCTCCAGATGGTCAAAAATGGAAATGTTTTAATGTTTAATTTTTTGACTGCAAATGACTATTCCATGTAAATTATCACTTTTGGAACTAAAATAAGTGTGTTTAGAGTCACTTTAATGCCTGAAATTGTTCGAAATAGAAGCTTCTGAATAGGAGAAAAAGTCTGCAATAATGGCACTTTTGGTCACATTGAGGTTTCAAAAAGTAGTTATTCAACATGAGGCACAATCCAAATGACATTTTAAATCAATTTTTTTACAGTCCAAAAAATCAATTTTCTGATGAAAAACGATGACCCGTGACCTGTCGAAATTTCTCCAGATGGTCAGAAATCGAAATTTTTATTGTTTAATTTTTTGACTGCAAATGACTATTCCATGTAAATTATCACTTTTGGAACAAAAACAAGTGTGTTTAGAGTCAGTTTAATGCCTGAAATTGGTCGAAAAAGAAGCTTCTGAGTAGGAGAAAATGTCCGTAAAAATGGCAATTTTGGTCACATTGAGGCTTCAAAAAGTAGTTATTCAACATGAGGCACATTCCAAATGACATTTTGAATCAATTTTTCGACAGTCCAGAAAATCAATTTTCTGATGAAAAAGGATGACCCGTGACCTGTCGAAATTTCTCCAGATGGCCAGAAATGGAAATTTTTTAATGTTTACATTTTTTGACTGCAAATGACTATTCCATGTAAATTATCACTTTTGGAACTAAAATAAGTGTGTTTAGAGTCACGTTAATGCCTGAAATTGTTCGAAATAGAAGCTTCTGAATAGGAGAAAAAGTCTGCAATAATGGCATTTTTGGTCACATTGAGGTTTCAAAAAGTAGTTATTCAACATGAGGCACAATCCAAATGACATTTTGAATCAATTTTTCTACAGTCCAAAAAATCAATTTTCTGATGAAAAAGGATGACCCGTGACCTGTCGAAATTTCTCCAGATGGTCAAAAATGGAAATGTTTTAATGTTTAATTTTTTGACTGCAAATGACTATTCCATGTAAATTATCACTTTTGGAACAAAAACAAGTGTGTTTAGAGTCAGTTTAATGCCTGAAATTGGTCGAAAAAGAAGCTTCTGAGTAGGAGAAAATGTCCGCAAAAATGGCAATTTTGGTCACATTGAGGCTTCAAAAAGTAGTTATTCAACATGAGGCACAATCCAAATGACATTTTGAATCAATTTTTCTACAGTCCAAAAAATCAATTTTCTGATGAAAAACGATGACCCGTGACCTGTCAAAATTTCTCCAGAGGGTCAGAAATCGAAATTTTTATTGTTTAAGTTTTTTGACTGCAATTGACTATTCCATGTAAATTATCACTTTTGGAACAAAAACAAGTGTGTTTAGACTCACTTTAATGCCTGAAATTAGTCGAAAAAGAAGCTTCTGAGTAGGAGAAAATGTCCGTAAAAATGGCAATTTTGGTCACATTGAGGCTTCAAAAAGTAGTTTTTCAACATGAGGCACATTCCAAATGACATTTTGAATCAATTTTTCTACAGTCCAAAAAATCTATTTTCTGATGAAAAACGATGACCCATGACCCGTCGAAATTTCTCCAGATGGTCAGAAATGGACATTTTTCAATGTTTAATTTTTGGACTTCAAATGACTATTCCATGTAAATTATCACTTTTGGAACAAAAATAAGTGTGTTTATAGTCACTTTAATGCCTGAAATTGGTCGAAATAGAAGCTTCTGAATAGGAGAAAAAGTCTGTAATAATGGCAATTTTGGTCACATTGAGGCTTTAAAAAGTAGTAATTCAACATGAGGCACATTCCAAATGACATTTTGAATCAATTTTTCTACAGTCCAAAAAATCAATTTTCTGATGAAAAACGATGACCTGTGACCTGTCGAAATTTCTCCAGATGGCCAGAAATGGAAATTTTTTAATGTTTAATTTTTTGACTGCAAATGACTATTTCATATAAATTATCACTTTTGGAACAAAAATAAGTGTGTTTAGAGTCACTTTAATGTCTGAAATTGGTCGAAATAGACGCTTCTGAATAGGAGAAAAAGTCTGTAATAATGGCAATTTTGGTAACATTGAGGCTTTAAAAAGTAGTTATTCAACATGAGGCACATTCCAAATGACATTTTGAATCAATTTTTCTACAGTCCAGAAAATCAATTTTTTGATGAAAAAGGATGTGACCCGTGACCTGTCGAAATTTCTCCAGATGGTCAGAAATGGAAATGTTTTAATGTTAAATTTTTTGACTGCAAATGACTATTCCATATAAATTATCACTTTTGGAACAAAAACAAGTGTTTTTAGAGTCACTTTAATGCCTGAAATTGGTCGAAATAGAAGCTTCTGAATAGGAGAAAAAGTCAGTAATAATGGCAATTTTGGTCACATTGAGGCTTTAAAAAGTAGTTATTCAACATGAGGCACATTCCAAATGACATTTTGAATCAATTTTTCTACAGTCCAAAAAATCAATTTTCTAATGAAAAACGATGACCCGTGACCTGTCGAAATTTCTCCAGATGGTCAGAAATCGAAATTTTTATTGTTTAATTTTTTGACTGCAAATGACTATTCCATGTAAATTATCACTTTTGGAACAAAAACAAGTGTTTTTAGAGTCACTTTAATGCCTGAAATTGGTCGAAATAGAAGCTGCTGAATAGGAGAAAAAGTCTGTAATAATGGCAATTTTGATCACATTGAGGCTTTTAAAAGTAGTTATTCAACATGAGGCACATTCCAAATGACATTTTGAATCAATTTTTCTACAGTCCTAAAAATCAATTTTCTGATGAAAAACAATGACCTATGACCTGTCGAAATTTCTCCAGATGGCCAGAAATGGAAATTTTTTAATGTTTACATTTTTTGACTGCAAATGACTATTCCATGTAAATTATCACTTTTGGAACTAAAATAAGTGTGTTCAGAGTCACGTTAATGCCTGAAATTGTTCGAAATAGAAGCTTCTGAATAGGAGAAAAAGTCTGCAATAATGGCAATTTTGGTCACATTGAGGTTTCAAAAAGTAGTTATTCAACATGAGGCACAATCCAAATGACATTTTAAATCAATTTTTTTACAGTCCAAAAAATCTATTTTCTGATGAAAAACGATGACCCGTGACCTGTCGAAATTTCTCCAGATGGTCAGAAATCGAAATTTGTATTGTTTAATTTTTTGACTGCAAATGACTATTTCATATAAATTATCACTTTTGGAACAAAAATAAGTGTGTTTAGAGTCACTTTAATGTCTGAAATTGGTCGAAATAGACGCTTCTGAATAGGAGAAAAAGTCTGTAATAATGGCAATTTTGGTAACATTGAGGCTTTAAAAAGTAGTTATTCAACATGAGGCACATTCCAAATGACATTTTGAATCAATTTTTCTACAGTCCAGAAAATCAATTTTCGGATGAAAAAGGATGACCCGTGACCTGTCGAAATTTCTCCAGATGGTCAGAAATGGAAATGTTTTAATGTTTACTTTTTTGACTGCAAATGACTATTCCATATAAATTATCACTTTTGGAACAAAAACAAGTGTTTTTAGAGTCACTTTAATGCCTGAAATTGGTCGAAATAGAAGCTTCTGAATAGGAGAAAAAGTCAGTAATAATGGCAATTTTGGTCACATTGAGGCTTTAAAAAGTAGTTATTCAACATGAGGCACAATCCAAATGACATTTTGAATCAATTTTTCTACAGTCCAAAAAACAATTTTCTGATGAAAAACGATGACCCGTGACCTGTCGAAATTTCTCCAGATGGTCAGAAATCGAAATTTGTATTGTTTAATTTTTTGACTGCAAATGACTATTCCATGTAAATTATCACTTTTGGAACAAAAACAAGTGTGTTTAGAGTCAGTTTAATGCCTGAAATTGGTCGAAAAAGAAGCTTCTGAGTAGGAGAATATGTCCGTAAAAATGGCAATTTTGGTCACATTGAGGCTTCAAAAAGTAGTTATTCAACATGAAGCACATTCCAAATGACATTTTGAATCAATTTTTCTACAGTCCAGAAAATCTATTTTCTGATGAAAAAGGATGACCCGTGACCTGTCGAAATTTCTCCAGATGGTCAGAAATGGAAATGTTTTAATGTTTAATTTTTTGACTGCAAATGACTATTCCATGTAAATTATCACTTTTAGAACTAAAATAAGTGTGTTTAGAGTCACTTTAATGCCTGAAATTTTTCGAAATAGAAGCTTCTGAATAGGAGAAAAAGTCTGCAATAACGGCACTTTTGGTCACATTGAGGTTTCAAAAAGTAGTTATTCAACATGAGGCACAATCCAAATGACATTTTAAATCAATTTTTTTACAGTCCAAAAAATCAATTTTCTGATGAAAAACGATGACCCGTGACCTGTCAAAATTTCTCCAGTTGGTCAGAAATCGAAATTTTTATTATTTAATTTTTTGACTGCAAATGACTATTCCATGTAAATTATCACTTTTGGAACAAAAATAAGTGTGTTTAGACTCACTTTAATGACTGAAATTGGTCGAAATAGAAGCTTCTGAATAGGAGAAAAAGTCTGTAATAATGGCAATTTTGATCACATTGAGGCTTTAAAAGGTAGTTATTCAACATGAGGCACATTCCAAATGACATTTTGAATCAATTTTTCTACAGTCCAAAAAATAAATTTTCTAATGAAAAACGATGACCCGTGACCTGTCGAAATTTCTCCAGATGGTCAGAAATCGAAATTTGTATTGTTTAATTTTTTGACTGCAATTGACTATTCCATGTAAATTATCACTTTTAGAACAAAAACAAGTGTGTTTAGACTCACTTTAATGCCTGAAATTAGTCGAAAAAGAAGCTTCTGAGTAGGAGAAAATGTCCGTAAAAATGGCAATTTTGGTCACATTGAGGCTTCAAAAAGTAGTTGTTCAACATGAGGCACATTCCAAATGACATTTTGAATCAATTTTTCTACAGTCCAGAAAATCAATTTTCTGATGAAAAAGGATGACCCGTGACCTGTCGAAATTTCTCCAGATGGTCAGCAATGGAAATGTTTTAATGTTTAATTTTTTGACTGCAAATGACTATTCCATGTAAATTATCACTTTTGGAACAAAAACAAGTGTTTTTAGAGTCACGTTAATGCCTGAAATTGGTCGAAATAGAAGCTTCTGAATAGGAGAAAAAGTCTGTAATAATGGCAATTTTGGTCACATTGAGGCTTTAAAAAGTAGTTATTCAACATGAGGCACATTCCAAATGACATTTTGAATCAATTTTTCTACAGTCCAAAAAATCAATTTTCTGATGAAAAACGATGACCCGTGACCTGTTGAAATTTCTCCAGATGGTCAGAAATCGAAATTTTTATTGTTTAATTTTTTGACTGAAAATGACTATTCCATGTAAATTATCACTTTTGGAACAAAAACAAGTGTGTTTAGAGTCAGTTTAATGCCTGAAATTGGTCGAAAAAGAAGCTTCTGAGTAAGAGAAAATGTCCGTAAAAATGGCAATTTTGGTCACCTTGAGGCTTCAAAAAGTAGTTATTCAACATGAGGCACATTCCAAATGACATTTTGAATCAATTTTTCTAGAGTCCAGAAAATCAATTTTCTGATGAAAAAGGATGACCCGTGACCTGTCGAAATTTCTCCAGATGGTCAGAAATGGAAATGTTTTAATGTTTAATTTTTTGACTGCAAATGACTATTCCATGTAAATTATCACTTTTAGAACTAAAATAAGTGTGTTTAGAGTCACTTTAATGCCTGAAATTGTTCGAAATAGAAGCTTCTGAATAGGAGAAAAAGTGCAATAATGGCACTTTTGGTCACATTGAGGTTTCAAAACGTAGTTATTCAACATGAGGCACAATCCAAATGACATTTTAAATCAATTTTTTTACAGTCCAAAAAATCAATTTTCTGATGAAAAACGATGACCCGTGACCTGTCGAAATTTCTCCAGATGGTCAGAAATCGAAATTTTTATTGTTTAATTTTTTGACTGCAAATGACTATTCTATGTAAATTATCACTTTTGGAACAAAAACAAGTGTGTTTAGAGTCAGTTTAATGCCTGAAATTGGTCGAAAAAGAAGCTTCTGAGTAGGAGAAAATGTCCGTAAAAATGGCAATTTTGGTCACCTGAGGCTTCAAGAAGTAGTTATTTAACATGAGGCACATTCCAAATGACATTTTGAATCAATTTTTCTACAGTCCAGAAAATCAATTTTCTGATGAAAAACGATGACCCGTGACCTGTCGAAATTTCTCCAGATGGTCAGAAATCAAAATTTTTATTGTTTAATTTTTTGACTGCAAATGACTATTCCATGTAAATTATCACTTTTGGAACAAAAACAAGTGTGTTTATAGTCACTTTAATGCCTGAAATTGGTCGAAATAGAAGCTTCTGAATAGGAGAAAAAGTCTGTAATAATGGCAATTTTGGTCACATTGAGGCTTTAAAAAGTAGTTATTCAACATGAGGCACATTCCAAATGACATTTTGAATCAATTTTTCTACAGTCCAAAAAATCAATTTTCTGATGAAAAACGATGACCCGTGACCTGTCGAAATTTCTCCAGATGGTCAGAAATGGAAATTTTTTAATGTTTAATTTTTTGACTGCAATTGACTATTCCATGTAAATTATCACTTTTGGAACAAAAACAAGTGTGTTTAGACTCACTTTAATGCCTGAAATTAGTCGAAATAGAAGCTTCTGAATAGGAGAAAAAGTCTGCAATAATGGCAATTTTGGTCACATTGAGGTTTCAAAAAGTAGTTATTCAACATGAGGCACAATCCAAATGACATTTTGAATCAATTTTTCTACAGTCCAAAAAATCAATTTTCTGATGAAAAACGATGACCCGTGACCTGTCGAAATTTCTCCAGATGGTCAGAAATCGAAATTTGTATTGTTTAATTTTTTGACTGCAAATGAATATTCCATGTAAATTATCACTTTTGGAACAAAAACATGTGTGTTTAGAGTCAGTTTAATGCCTGAAATTGGTCGAAAAAGAAGCTTCTGAGTAGGAGAATATGTCCGTAAAAATGGCAATTTTGGTCACATTGAGGCTTCAAAAAGTAGTTATTCAACATGAAGCACATTCCAAATGACATTTTGAATCAATTTTTCTACAGTCCAGAAAATCTATTTTCTGATGAAAAAGGATGACCCGTGACCTGTCGAAATTTCTCCAGATGGTCAGAAATGGAAATGTTTTAATGTTTAATTTTTTGACTGCAAATGACTATTCCATGTAAATTATCACTTTTAGAACTAAAATAAGTGTGTTTAGAGTCACTTTAATGCCTGAAATTGTTCGAAATAGAAGCTTCTGAATAGGAGAAAAAGTCTGCAATAACGGCACTTTTGGTCACATTGAGGTTTCAAAAAGTAGTTATTCAACATGAGGCACAATCCAAATGACATTTTAAATCAATTTTTTTACAGTCCAAAAAATCAATTTTCTGATGAAAAACGATGACCCGTGACCTGTCAAAATTTCTCCAGTTGGTCAGAAATCGAAATTTTTATTGTTTAATTTTTTGACTGCAAATGACTATTCCATGTAAATTATCACTTTTGGAACAAAAATAAGTGTGTTTAGACTCACTTTAATGACTGAAATTGGTCGAAATAGAAGCTTCTGAATAGGAGAAAAAGTCTGTAATAATGGCAATTTTGATCACATTGAGGCTTTAAAAGGTAGTTATTCAACATGAGGCACATTCCAAATGACATTTTGAATCAATTTTTCTACAGTCCAAAAAATAAATTTTCTAATGAAAAACGATGACCCGTGACCTGTCGAAATTTCTCCAGATGGTCAGAAATCGAAATTTGTATTGTTTAATTTTTTGACTGCAATTGACTATTCCATGTAAATTATCACTTTTAGAACAAAAACAAGTGTGTTTAGACTCACTTTAATGCCTGAAATTAGTCGAAAAAGAAGCTTCTGAGTAGGAGAAAATGTCCGTAAAAATGGCAATTTTGGTCACATTGAGGCTTCAAAAAGTAGTTGTTCAACATGAGGCACATTCCAAATGACATTTTGAATCAATTTTTCTACAGTCCAGAAAATCAATTTTCTGATGAAAAAGGATGACCCGTGACCTGTCGAAATTTCTCCAGATGGTCAGCAATGGAAATGTTTTAATGTTTAATTTTTTGACTGCAAATGACTATTCCATGTAAATTATCACTTTTGGAACAAAAACAAGTGTGTTTAGAGTCAGTTTAATGCCTGAAATTGGTCGAAAAAGAAGCTTCTGAGTAAGAGAAAATGTCCGTAAAAATGGCAATTTTGGTCACCTTGAGGCTTCAAAAAGTAGTTATTCAACATGAGGCACATTCCAAATGACATTTTGAATCAATTTTTCTAGAGTCCAGAAAATCAATTTTCTGATGAAAAAGGATGACCCGTGACCTGTCGAAATTTCTCCAGATGGTCAGAAATGGAAATGTTTTAATGTTTAATTTTTTGACTGCAAATGACTATTCCATGTAAATTATCACTTTTAGAACTAAAATAAGTGTGTTTAGAGTCACTTTAATGCCTGAAATTGTTCGAAATAGAAGCTTCTGAATAGGAGAAAAAGTGCAATAATGGCACTTTTGGTCACATTGAGGTTTCAAAACGTAGTTATTCAACATGAGGCACAATCCAAATGACATTTTAAATCAATTTTTTTACAGTCCAAAAAATCAATTTTCTGATGAAAAACGATGACCCGTGACCTGTCGAAATTTCTCCAGATGGTCAGAAATCAAAATTTTTATTGTTTAATTTTTTGACTGCAAATGACTATTCTATGTAAATTATCACTTTTGGAACAAAAACAAGTGTGTTTAGAGTCAGTTTAATGCCTGAAATTGGTCGAAAAAGAAGCTTCTGAGTAGGAGAAAATGTCCGTAAAAATGGCAATTTTGGTCACCTGAGGCTTCAAGAAGTAGTTATTTAACATGAGGCACATTCCAAATGACATTTTGAATCAATTTTTCTACAGTCCAGAAAATCAATTTTCTGATGAAAAACGATGACCCGTGACCTGTCGAAATTTCTCCAGATGGTCAGAAATCAAAATTTTTATTGTTTAATTTTTTGACTGCAAATGACTATTCCATGTAAATTATCACTTTTGGAACAAAAACAAGTGTGTTTATAGTCACTTTAATGCCTGAAATTGGTCGAAATAGAAGCTTCTGAATAGGAGAAAAAGTCTGTAATAATGGCAATTTTGGTCACATTGAGGCTTTAAAAAGTAGTTATTCAACATGAGGCACATTCCAAATGACATTTTGAATCAATTTTTCTACAGTCCAAAAAATCAATTTTCTGATGAAAAACGATGACCTGTGACCTGTCGAAATTTCTCCAGATGTCCAGAAATGGAAATTTTTTAATGTTTAATTTTTTGACTGCAAATGACTATTTCATATAAATTATCACTTTTGGAACAAAAATAAGTGTGTTTAGAGTCACTTTAATGTCTGAAATTGGTCGAAATAGACGCTTCTGAATAGGAGAAAAAGTCTGTAATAATGGCAATTTTGGTAACATTGAGGCTTTAAAAAGTAGTTATTCAACATGAGGCACATTCCAAATGACATTTTGAATCAATTTTTCTACAGTCCAGAAAATCAATTTTCTGATGAAAAAGGATGACCCGTGACCTGTCGAAATTTCTCCAGATGGTCAGAAATGGAAATGTTTTAATGTTTAATTTTTTGACTGCAAATGACTATTCCATATAAATTATCACTTTTGGAACAAAAACAAGTGTTTTTAGAGTCACTTTAATGCCTGAAATTGGTCGAAATAGAAGCTTCTGAATAGGAGAAAAAGTCAGTAATAATGGCAATTTTGGTCACATTGAGGCTTTAAAAAGTAGTTATTCAACATGAGGCACATTCCAAATGACATTTTGAATCAATTTTTCTACACTCCAAAAAATCAATTTTCTGATGAAAAACGATGACCCGTGACCTGTCGAAATTTCTCCAGATGGTCAGAAATCGAAATTTTTATTGTTTAATTTTTTGACTGCAAATGACTATTCCATGTAAATTATCACTTTTGGAACAAAAACAAGTGTGTTTAGAGTCAGTTTAATGCCTGAAATTGGTCGAAAAAGAAGCTTCTGAGTAGGAGAAAATGTCCGTAAAAATGGCAATTTTGGTCACATTGAGGCTTCAAAAAGTAGTTATTCAACATGAGGCACATTCCAAATGACATTTTGAATCAATTTTTCTACAGTCCAGAAAATCAATTTTCTGATGAAAAAGGATGACCCGTGACCTGTCGAAATTTCTCCAGATGGTCAGCAATGGAAATGTTTTAATGTTTAATTTTTTGACTGCAAATGACTATTCCATGTAAATTATCACTTTTGGAACAAAAACAAGTGTTTTTAGAGTCACGTTAATGCCTGAAATTGGTCGAAATAGAAGCTTCTGAATAGGAGAAAAAGTCTGTAATAATGGCAATTTTGGTCACATTGAGGCTTTAAAAAGTAGTTATTCAACATGAGGCACATTCCAAATGACATTTTGAATCAATTTTTCTACAGTCCAAAAAATCAATTTTCTGATGAAAAACGATGACCCGTGACCTGTCGAAATTTCTCCAGATGGTCAGAAATCGAAATTTTTATTGTTTAATTTTTTGACTGCAAATGACTATTCCATGTAAATTATCACTTTTGGAACAAAAACAAGTGTGTTTAGAGTCAGTTTAATGCCTGAAATTGGTCGAAAAAGAAGCTTCTGAGTAAGAGAAAATGTCCGTAAAAATGGCAATTTTGGTCACCTTGAGGCTTCAAAAAGTAGTTATTCAACATGAGGCACATTCCAAATGACATTTTGAATCAATTTTTCTAGAGTCCAGAAAATCAATTTTCTGATGAAAAAGGATGACCCGTGACCTGTCGAAATTTCTCCAGATGGTCAGAAATGGAAATGTTTTAATGTTTAATTTTTTGACTGCAAATGACTATTCCATGTAAATTATCACTTTTAGAACTAAAATAAGTGTGTTTAGAGTCACTTTAATGCCTGAAATTGTTCGAAATAGAAGCTTCTGAATAGGAGAAAAAGTGCAATAATGGCACTTTTGGTCACATTGAGGTTTCAAAACGTAGTTATTCAACATGAGGCACAATCCAAATGACATTTTAAATCAATTTTTTTACAGTCCAAAAAATCAATTTTCTGATGAAAAACGATGACCCGTGACCTGTCGAAATTTCTCCAGATGGTCAGAAATCAAAATTTTTATTGTTTAATTTTTTGACTGCAAATGACTATTCTATGTAAATTATCACTTTTGGAACAAAAACAAGTGTGTTTAGAGTCAGTTTAATGCCTGAAATTGGTCGAAAAAGAAGCTTCTGAGTAGGAGAAAATGTCCGTAAAAATGGCAATTTTGGTCACCTGAGGCTTCAAGAAGTAGTTATTTAACATGAGGCACATTCCAAATGACATTTTGAATCAATTTTTCTACAGTCCAGAAAATCAATTTTCTGATGAAAAACGATGACCCGTGACCTGTCGAAATTTCTCCAGATGGTCAGAAATCAAAATTTTTATTGTTTAATTTTTTGACTGCAAATGACTATTCCATGTAAATTATCACTTTTGGAACAAAAACAAGTGTGTTTATAGTCACTTTAATGCCTGAAATTGGTCGAAATAGAAGCTTCTGAATAGGAGAAAAAGTCTGTAATAATGGCAATTTTGGTCACATTGAGGCTTTAAAAAGTAGTTATTCAACATGAGGCACATTCCAAATGACATTTTGAATCAATTTTTCTACAGTCCAAAAAATCAATTTTCTGATGAAAAACGATGACCTGTGACCTGTCGAAATTTCTCCAGATGTCCAGAAATGGAAATTTTTTAATGTTTAATTTTTTGACTGCAAATGACTATTTCATATAAATTATCACTTTTGGAACAAAAATAAGTGTGTTTAGAGTCACTTTAATGTCTGAAATTGGTCGAAATAGACGCTTCTGAATAGGAGAAAAAGTCTGTAATAATGGCAATTTTGGTAACATTGAGGCTTTAAAAAGTAGTTATTCAACATGAGGCACATTCCAAATGACATTTTGAATCAATTTTTCTACAGTCCAGAAAATCAATTTTCTGATGAAAAAGGATGACCCGTGACCTGTCGAAATTTCTCCAGATGGTCAGAAATGGAAATGTTTTAATGTTTAATTTTTTGACTGCAAATGACTATTCCATATAAATTATCACTTTTGGAACAAAAACAAGTGTTTTTAGAGTCACTTTAATGCCTGAAATTGGTCGAAATAGAAGCTTCTGAATAGGAGAAAAAGTCAGTAATAATGGCAATTTTGGTCACATTGAGGCTTTAAAAAGTAGTTATTCAACATGAGGCACATTCCAAATGACATTTTGAATCAATTTTTCTACACTCCAAAAAATCAATTTTCTGATGAAAAACGATGACCCGTGACCTGTCGAAATTTCTCCAGATGGTCAGAAATCGAAATTTTTATTGTTTAATTTTTTGACTGCAAATGACTATTCCATGTAAATTATCACTTTTGGAACAAAAACAAGTGTGTTTAGAGTCAGTTTAATGCCTGAAATTGGTCGAAAAAGAAGCTTCTGAGTAGGAGAAAATGTCCGTAAAAATGGCAATTTTGGTCACATTGAGGCTTCAAAAAGTAGTTATTCAACATGAGGCACATTCCAAATGACATTTTGAATCAATTTTTCTACAGTCCAGAAAATCAATTTTCTGATGAAAAAGGATGACCCGTGACCTGTCGAAATTTCTCCAGATGGTCAGAAATGGAAATGTTTTAATGTTTAATTTTTTGACTGCAAATGACTATTCCATGTAAATTATCACTTTTGGAACAAAAACAAGTGTTTTTAGAGTCACTTTAATGCCTGAAATTGGTCGAAATAGAAGCTGCTGAATAGGAGAAAAAGTCTGTAATAATGGCAATTTTGATCACATTGAGGCTTTAAAAAGTAGTTATTCAACATGAGGCACATTCCAAATGACATTTTGAATCAATTTTTCTACAGTCCTAAAAATCAATTTTCTGATGAAAAACAATGACCTATGACCTGTCGAAATTTCTCCAGATGGCCAGAAATGGAAATTTTTTAATGTTTACATTTTTTGACTGCAAATGACTATTCCATGTAAATTATCACTTTTGGAACTAAAATAAGTGTGTTTAGAGTCACGTTAATGCCTGAAATTGTTCGAAATAGAAGCTTCTGAATAGGAGAAAAAGTCTGCAATAATGGCAATTTTGGTCACATTGAGGTTTCAAAAAGTAGTTATTCAACATGAGGCACAATCCAAATGACATTTTAAATCTATTTTTTTACAGTCCAAAAAATCTATTTTCTGATGAAAAACGATGACCCGTGACCTGTCGAAATTTCTCCAGATGGTCAGAAATCGAAATTTTTATTGTTTAATTTTTTGACTGCAAATGACTATTCCATGTAAATTATCACTTTTGGAACAAAAATAAGTGTGTTTAGACTAACTTTAATGACTGAAATTGGTCGAAATAGAAGCTTCTGAATAGGAGAAAAAGTCTGTAATAATGGCAATTTTGGTCACATTGAGGCTTTAAAAGGTAGTTATTCAACATGAGGCACATTCCAAATGACATTTTGAATCAATTTTTCTACAGTCCAAAAAATCAATTTTCTGATGAAAAAGGATGACCCGTGACCTGTCGAAATTTCACCAGATGGTCAGCAATGGAAATGTTTTAATGTTTAATTTTTTGACTGCAAATGACTATTCCATGTAAATTATCACTTTTGGAACAAAAACAAGTGTGTTTAGACTCACTTTAATGCCTGAAATTAGTCGAAATAGAAGCTTCTGAATAGGAGAAAAAGTCTGCAATAATGGCAATTTTGGTCACATTGAGGCTTTAAAAAGTAGTTATTCAACATGAGGCACATTCCAAATGACATTTTGAATCAATTTTTCTACAGTCCTAAAAATCAATTTTCTGATGAAAAACATGACCTATGACCTGTCGAAATTTCTCCAGATGGCCAGAAATGGAAATTTTTTAATGTTTAAATTTTTTGACTGCAAATGACTATTCCATGTAAATTATCACTTTTGGAACTAAAATAAGTGCGTTTAGAGTCACGTTAATGCCTGAAATTGTTCGAAATAGAAGCTTCTGAATAGGAGAAAAAGTCTGCAATAATGGCAATTTTGGTCACATTGAGGCTTTAAAAAGTAGTTATTCAACATGAGGCACATTCCAAATGACATTTTGAATCAATTTTTCTACAGTCCTAAAAATCAATTTTCTGATGAAAAACATGACCTATGACCTGTCGAAATTTCTCCAGATGGCCAGAAATGGAAATTTTTTAATGTTTAAATTTTTTGACTGCAAATGACTATTCCATGTAAATTATCACTTTTGGAACTAAAATAAGTGCGTTTAGAGTCACGTTAATGCCTGAAATTGTTCGAAATAGAAGCTTCTGAATAGGAGAAAAAGTCTGCAATAATGGCAATTTTGGTCACATTGAGGTTTCAAAAAGTAGTTATTCAACATGAGGCACAATCCAAATGACATTTTAAATCAATTTTTTTACAGTCCAAAAAATCAATTTTCTGATGAAAAACGATGACCCGTGACCTGTCGAAATTTCTCCAGATGGTCAGAAATCGAAATTTTTATTGTTTAATTTTTTGACTGCAAATGACTATTCCATGTAAATTATCACTTTTGGAACAAAAATAAGTGTGTTTAGACTCACTTTAATGACTGAAATTGGTCGAAATAGAAGCTTCTGAATAGGAGAAAAAGTCTGTAATAATGGCAATTTTGGTCACATTGAGGCTTTAAAAAGTAGTTATTCAACATGAGGCACATTCCAAATGACATTTTGAATCAATTTTTCTACAGTTAAAAAAATCAATTTTCTGATGAAAAACGATGACCCGTGACCTGTCGAAATTTCTCCAGATGGTCAGAAATGGAAATTTTTTAATGTTTAATTTTTTGACTGCAATTGACTATTCCATGTAAATTATCACTTTTGGAACAAAAACAAGTGTGTTTAGACTCTCTTTAATGCCTGAAATTAGTGGAAATAGAAGCTTCTGAATAGGAGAAAAAGTCTGCAATAATGGCAATTTTGGTCACATTGATGTTTCAAAAAGTAGTTATTCAACATGAGGCACAATCCAAATGACATTTTGAATCAATTTTTCTACAGTCCAAAAAATCAATTTTCTGATGAAAAACGATGACCCGTGACCTGTCGAAATTTCTCCAGATGGTCAGAAATCGAAATTTGTATTGTTTAATTTTTTGACTGCAAATGACTATTCCATGTAAATTATCACTTTTGGAACAAAAACAAGTGTGTTTAGAGTCAGTTTAATGCCTGAAATTGGTCGAAAAAGAAGCTTCTGAGTAGGAGAAAATGTCCGTAAAAATGGCAATTTTGGTCACATTGAGGCTTCAAAAAGTAGTTATTCAACATGAGGCACATTCCAAATGACATTTTGAATCAATTTTTCTACAGTCCAGATAATCTATTTTCTGATGAAAAAGGATGACCCGTGACCTGTCGAAATTTCTCCAGATGGTCAGAAATGGAAAAGTTTTAATGTTTAATTTTTTGACTGCAAATGACTATTCCATGTAAATTATCACTTTTGGAACAAAAACAAGTGTTTTTAGAGTAACGTTAATGCCTGAAATTGGTCGAAATAGAAGCTTCTGAATAGGAGAAAAAGTCTGTAATAATGGCAATTTTGGTCACATTGAGGTTTCAAAAAGTAGTTATTCAACATGAGGCACAATCCAAATGACATTTTGAATCAATTTTTCTACAGTCCAAAAAATCAATTTTCTGATGAAAAACGATGACCCGTGACCTGTCGAAATTTCTCCAGATGGTCAGAAATCGAAATTTGTATTGTTTAATTTTTTGACTGCAAATGACTATTCCATGTAAATTATCACTTTTGGAACAAAAACAAGTGTGTTTAGAGTCAGTTTAATGCCTGAAATTGGTCGAAAAAGAAGCTTCTGAGTAGGAGAAAATGTCCGTAAAAATGGCAATTTTGGTCACCTGAGGCTTCAAAAAGTAGTTATTTAACATGAGGCACATTCCAAATGACATTTTGAATCAATTTTTCTACAGTCCAGAAAATCAATTTTCTGATGAAAAAGGATGACCCGTGACCTGTCGAAATTTCTCCAGATGGTCAGAAATGGAAATGTTTTAATGTTTAATTTTTTGACTGCAAATGACTATTCCATGTAAATTATCACTTTTGGAACTAAAATAAGTGTGTTTAGAGTCACTTTAATGCCTGAAATTGTTCGAAATAGAAGCTTCTGAATAGGAGAAAAAGTCTGCAATAATGGCACTTTTGGTCACATTGAGGTTTCAAAAAGTAGTTATTCAACATGAGGCACAATCCAAATGACATTTTAAATCAATTTTTTTACAGTCCAAAAAATCAATTTTCTGATGAAAAACGATGACCCCGTGACCTGTCGAAATTTCTCCAGATGGTCAGAAATCAAAATTTTTATTGTTTAATTTTTTGACTGCAAATGACTATTCCATGTAAATTATCACTTTTGGAACAAAAACAAGTGTGTTTATAGTCACTTTAATGCCTGAAATTGGTCGAAATAGAAGCTTCTGAATAGGAGAAAAAGTCTGTAATAATGGCAATTTTGGTCACATTGAGGCTTTAAAAAGTAGTTATTCAACATGAGGCACATTCCAAATGACATTTTGAATCAATTTTTCTACAGTCCAAAAAATCAATTTTCTGATGAAAAACGATGACCTGTGACCTGTCGAAATTTCTCCAGATGGCCAGAAATGGAAATTTTTTAATGTTTAATTTTTTGACTGCAAATGACTATTTCATATAAATTATCACTTTTGGAACAAAAATAAGTGTGTTTAGAGTCACTTTAATGTCTGAAATTGTTCGAAATAGAAGCTTCTGAATAGGAGAAAAAGTCTGCAATAACGGCACTTTTGGTCACATTGAGGTTTCAAAAAGTAGTTATTCAACATGAGGCACAATCCAAATGACATTTTAAATCAATTTTTTTACAGTCCAAAAAATCAATTTTCTGATGAAAAACGATGACCCGTGACCTGTCAAAATTTCTCCAGATGGTCAGAAATCGAAATTTTTATTGTTTAATTTTTTGACTGCAAATGACTATTCCATGTAAATTATCACTTTTGGAACAAAAATAAGTGTGTTTAGACTCACTTTAATGACTGAAATTGGTCGAAATAGAAGCTTCTGAATAGGAGAAAAAGTCTGTAATAATGGCAATTTTGGTCACATTGAGGTTTCAAAAAGTAGTTATTCAACATGAGGCACATTCCAAATGACATTTTGAATCAATTTTTCTACAGTCCAGAAAATCAATTTTCTGATGAAAAAGGATGACCCGTGACCTGTCGAAATTTCTCCAGATGGTCAGAAATGGAAATGTTTTAATGTTTAATTTTTTGACTGCAAATGACTATTCCATGTAAATTATCACTTTTGGAACAAAAACAAGTGTTTTTAGAGTCACTTTAATGCCTGAAATTGGTCGAAATAGAAGCTGCTGAATAGGAGAAAAAGTCTGTAATAATGGCAATTTTGATCACATTGAGGCTTTAAAAAGTAGTTATTCAACATGAGGCACATTCCAAATGACATTTTGAATCAATTTTTCTACAGTCCTAAAAATCAATTTTCTGATGAAAAACAATGACCTATGACCTGTCGAAATTTCTCCAGATGGCCAGAAATGGAAATTTTTTAATGTTTACATTTTTTGACTGCAAATGACTATTCCATGTAAATTATCACTTTTGGAACTAAAATAAGTGTGTTTAGAGTCACGTTAATGCCTGAAATTGTTCGAAATAGAAGCTTCTGAATAGGAGAAAAAGTCTGCAATAATGGCAATTTTGGTCACATTGAGGTTTCAAAAAGTAGTTATTCAACATGAGGCACAATCCAAATGACATTTTAAATCTATTTTTTTACAGTCCAAAAAATCTATTTTCTGATGAAAAACGATGACCCGTGACCTGTCGAAATTTCTCCAGATGGTCAGAAATCGAAATTTTTATTGTTTAATTTTTTGACTGCAAATGACTATTCCATGTAAATTATCACTTTTGGAACAAAAATAAGTGTGTTTAGACTAACTTTAATGACTGAAATTGGTCGAAATAGAAGCTTCTGAATAGGAGAAAAAGTCTGTAATAATGGCAATTTTGGTCACATTGAGGCTTTAAAAGGTAGTTATTCAACATGAGGCACATTCCAAATGACATTTTGAATCAATTTTTCTACAGTCCAAAAAATCAATTTTCTGATGAAAAAGGATGACCCGTGACCTGTCGAAATTTCACCAGATGGTCAGCAATGGAAATGTTTTAATGTTTAATTTTTTGACTGCAAATGACTATTCCATGTAAATTATCACTTTTGGAACAAAAACAAGTGTGTTTAGACTCACTTTAATGCCTGAAATTAGTCGAAATAGAAGCTTCTGAATAGGAGAAAAAGTCTGCAATAATGGCAATTTTGGTCACATTGAGGCTTTAAAAAGTAGTTATTCAACATGAGGCACATTCCAAATGACATTTTGAATCAATTTTTCTACAGTCCTAAAAATCAATTTTCTGATGAAAAACATGACCTATGACCTGTCGAAATTTCTCCAGATGGCCAGAAATGGAAATTTTTTAATGTTTAAATTTTTTGACTGCAAATGACTATTCCATGTAAATTATCACTTTTGGAACTAAAATAAGTGCGTTTAGAGTCACGTTAATGCCTGAAATTGTTCGAAATAGAAGCTTCTGAATAGGAGAAAAAGTCTGCAATAATGGCAATTTTGGTCACATTGAGGCTTTAAAAAGTAGTTATTCAACATGAGGCACATTCCAAATGACATTTTGAATCAATTTTTCTACAGTCCTAAAAATCAATTTTCTGATGAAAAACATGACCTATGACCTGTCGAAATTTCTCCAGATGGCCAGAAATGGAAATTTTTTAATGTTTAAATTTTTTGACTGCAAATGACTATTCCATGTAAATTATCACTTTTGGAACTAAAATAAGTGCGTTTAGAGTCACGTTAATGCCTGAAATTGTTCGAAATAGAAGCTTCTGAATAGGAGAAAAAGTCTGCAATAATGGCAATTTTGGTCACATTGAGGTTTCAAAAAGTAGTTATTCAACATGAGGCACAATCCAAATGACATTTTAAATCAATTTTTTTACAGTCCAAAAAATCAATTTTCTGATGAAAAACGATGACCCGTGACCTGTCGAAATTTCTCCAGATGGTCAGAAATCGAAATTTTTATTGTTTAATTTTTTGACTGCAAATGACTATTCCATGTAAATTATCACTTTTGGAACAAAAATAAGTGTGTTTAGACTCACTTTAATGACTGAAATTGGTCGAAATAGAAGCTTCTGAATAGGAGAAAAAGTCTGTAATAATGGCAATTTTGGTCACATTGAGGCTTTAAAAAGTAGTTATTCAACATGAGGCACATTCCAAATGACATTTTGAATCAATTTTTCTACAGTTAAAAAAATCAATTTTCTGATGAAAAACGATGACCCGTGACCTGTCGAAATTTCTCCAGATGGTCAGAAATGGAAATTTTTTAATGTTTAATTTTTTGACTGCAATTGACTATTCCATGTAAATTATCACTTTTGGAACAAAAACAAGTGTGTTTAGACTCTCTTTAATGCCTGAAATTAGTGGAAATAGAAGCTTCTGAATAGGAGAAAAAGTCTGCAATAATGGCAATTTTGGTCACATTGATGTTTCAAAAAGTAGTTATTCAACATGAGGCACAATCCAAATGACATTTTGAATCAATTTTTCTACAGTCCAAAAAATCAATTTTCTGATGAAAAACGATGACCCGTGACCTGTCGAAATTTCTCCAGATGGTCAGAAATCGAAATTTGTATTGTTTAATTTTTTGACTGCAAATGACTATTCCATGTAAATTATCACTTTTGGAACAAAAACAAGTGTGTTTAGAGTCAGTTTAATGCCTGAAATTGGTCGAAAAAGAAGCTTCTGAGTAGGAGAAAATGTCCGTAAAAATGGCAATTTTGGTCACATTGAGGCTTCAAAAAGTAGTTATTCAACATGAGGCACATTCCAAATGACATTTTGAATCAATTTTTCTACAGTCCAGATAATCTATTTTCTGATGAAAAAGGATGACCCGTGACCTGTCGAAATTTCTCCAGATGGTCAGAAATGGAAAAGTTTTAATGTTTAATTTTTTGACTGCAAATGACTATTCCATGTAAATTATCACTTTTGGAACAAAAACAAGTGTTTTTAGAGTAACGTTAATGCCTGAAATTGGTCGAAATAGAAGCTTCTGAATAGGAGAAAAAGTCTGTAATAATGGCAATTTTGGTCACATTGAGGTTTCAAAAAGTAGTTATTCAACATGAGGCACAATCCAAATGACATTTTGAATCAATTTTTCTACAGTCCAAAAAATCAATTTTCTGATGAAAAACGATGACCCGTGACCTGTCGAAATTTCTCCAGATGGTCAGAAATCGAAATTTGTATTGTTTAATTTTTTGACTGCAAATGACTATTCCATGTAAATTATCACTTTTGGAACAAAAACAAGTGTGTTTAGAGTCAGTTTAATGCCTGAAATTGGTCGAAAAAGAAGCTTCTGAGTAGGAGAAAATGTCCGTAAAAATGGCAATTTTGGTCACCTGAGGCTTCAAAAAGTAGTTATTTAACATGAGGCACATTCCAAATGACATTTTGAATCAATTTTTCTACAGTCCAGAAAATCAATTTTCTGATGAAAAAGGATGACCCGTGACCTGTCGAAATTTCTCCAGATGGTCAGAAATGGAAATGTTTTAATGTTTAATTTTTTGACTGCAAATGACTATTCCATGTAAATTATCACTTTTGGAACTAAAATAAGTGTGTTTAGAGTCACTTTAATGCCTGAAATTGTTCGAAATAGAAGCTTCTGAATAGGAGAAAAAGTCTGCAATAATGGCACTTTTGGTCACATTGAGGTTTCAAAAAGTAGTTATTCAACATGAGGCACAATCCAAATGACATTTTAAATCAATTTTTTTACAGTCCAAAAAATCAATTTTCTGATGAAAAACGATGACCCCGTGACCTGTCGAAATTTCTCCAGATGGTCAGAAATCAAAATTTTTATTGTTTAATTTTTTGACTGCAAATGACTATTCCATGTAAATTATCACTTTTGGAACAAAAACAAGTGTGTTTATAGTCACTTTAATGCCTGAAATTGGTCGAAATAGAAGCTTCTGAATAGGAGAAAAAGTCTGTAATAATGGCAATTTTGGTCACATTGAGGCTTTAAAAAGTAGTTATTCAACATGAGGCACATTCCAAATGACATTTTGAATCAATTTTTCTACAGTCCAAAAAATCAATTTTCTGATGAAAAACGATGACCTGTGACCTGTCGAAATTTCTCCAGATGGCCAGAAATGGAAATTTTTTAATGTTTAATTTTTTGACTGCAAATGACTATTTCATATAAATTATCACTTTTGGAACAAAAATAAGTGTGTTTAGAGTCACTTTAATGTCTGAAATTGTTCGAAATAGAAGCTTCTGAATAGGAGAAAAAGTCTGCAATAACGGCACTTTTGGTCACATTGAGGTTTCAAAAAGTAGTTATTCAACATGAGGCACAATCCAAATGACATTTTAAATCAATTTTTTTACAGTCCAAAAAATCAATTTTCTGATGAAAAACGATGACCCGTGACCTGTCAAAATTTCTCCAGATGGTCAGAAATCGAAATTTTTATTGTTTAATTTTTTGACTGCAAATGACTATTCCATGTAAATTATCACTTTTGGAACAAAAATAAGTGTGTTTAGACTCACTTTAATGACTGAAATTGGTCGAAATAGAAGCTTCTGAATAGGAGAAAAAGTCTGTAATAATGGCAATTTTGGTCACATTGAGGCTTTAAAAAGTAGTTATTCAACATGAGGCACATTCCAAATGACATTTTGAATCAATTTTTCTACAGTCCAAAAAATCTATTTTTTGATGAAAAACGATGACCCGTGACCTGTCGAAATTTCTCCAGATGGTCAGAAATGGAAATTTTTTAATGTTTAATTTTTTGACTGCAATTGACTATTCCATGTAAATTATCACTTTTGGAACAAAAACAAGTGTGTTTAGACTCACTTTAATGCCTGAAATTAGTCGAAATAGAAGCTTCTGAATAGGAGAAAAAGTCTGCAATAATGGCAATTTTGGTCACATTGAGATTTCAAAAAGTAGTTATTCAACATGAGGCACAATCCAAATGACATTTTGAATCAATTTTTCTACAGTCCAAAAAATCAATTTTCTAATGAAAAACGATGACCCGTGACCTGTCGAAATTTCTCCAGATGGTCAGAAATCGAAATTTGTATTGTTTAATTTTTTGACTGCAATTGACTATTCCATGTAAATTATCACTTTTGGAACAAAAACAAGTGTGTTTAGACTCACTTTAATGCCTGAAATTAGTCGAAAAAGAAGCTTCTGAGTAGGAGAAAATGTCCGTAAAAATGGCAATTTTGGTCACATTGAGGCTTCAAAAAGTAGTTGTTCAACATGAGGCACATTCCAAATGACATTTTGAATCAATTTTTCTACAGTCCAGAAAATCAATTTTCTGATGAAAAAGGATGACCCGTGACCTGTCGAAATTTCTCCAGATGGTCAGCAATGGAAATGTTTTAATGTTTAATTTTTTGACTGCAAATGACTATTCCATGTAAATTATCACTTTTGGAACAAAAACAAGTGTTTTTAGAGTCACGTTAATGCCTGAAATTGGTCGAAATAGAAGCTTCTGAATAGGAGAAAAAGTCTGTAATAATGGCAATTTTGGTCACATTGAGGCTTTAAAAAGTAGTTATTCAACATGAGGCACATTCCAAATGACATTTTGAATCAATTTTTCTACAGTCCAAAAAATCTATTTTTTGATGAAAAACGATGACCCGTGACCTGTCGAAATTTCTCCAGATGGTCAGAAATCGAAATTTGTATTGTTTAATTTTTTGACTGCAATTGACTATTCCATGTAAATTATCACTTTTGGAACAAAAACAAGTGTGTTTAGACTCACTTTAATGCCTGAAATTAGTCAAAAAAGAAGCTTCTGAGTAGGAGAAAATGTCCGTAAAAATGGCAATTTTGGTCACATTGAGGCTTCAAAAAGTAGTTATTCAACATGAGGCACATTCCAAATGACATTTTGAATCAATTTTTCTACAGTCCAGAAAATCAATTTTCTGATGAAAAAGGATGACCCGTGACCTGTCGAAATTTCTCCAGATGGTCAGCAATGGAAATGTTTTAATGTTTAATTTTTTGACTGCAAATGACTATTCCATGTAAATTATCACTTTTGGAACAAAAACAAGTGTTTTTAGAGTCACGTTAATGCCTGAAATTGGTCGAAATAGAAGCTTCTGAATAGGAGAAAAAGTCTGTAATAATGGCAATTTTGGTCACATTGAGGCTTTAAAAAGTAGTTATTCAACATGAGGCACATTCCAAATGACATTTTGAATCAATTTTTCTAGAGTCCAGAAAATCAATTTTCTGATGAAAAAGGATGACCCGTGACCTGTCGAAATTTCTCCAGATGGTCAGAAATGGAAATGTTTTAATGTTTAATTTTTTGACTGCAAATGACTATTCCATGTAAATTATCACTTTTAGAACTAAAATAAGTGTGTTTAGAGTCACTTTAATGCCTGAAATTGTTCGAAATAGAAGCTTCTGAATAGGAGAAAAAGTGCAATAATGGCACTTTTGGTCACATTGAGGTTTCAAAACGTAGTTATTCAACATGAGGCACAATCCAAATGACATTTTAAATCAATTTTTTTACAGTCCAAAAAATCAATTTTCTGATGAAAAACGATGACCCGTGACCTGTCGAAATTTCTCCAGATGGTCAGAAATCGAAATTTTTATTGTTTAATTTTTTGACTGCAAATGACTATTCTATGTAAATTATCACTTTTGGAACAAAAACAAGTGTGTTTAGAGTCAGTTTAATGCCTGAAATTGGTCGAAAAAGAAGCTTCTGAGTAGGAGAAAATGTCCGTAAAAATGGCAATTTTGGTCACCTGAGGCTTCAAGAAGTAGTTATTTAACATGAGGCACATTCCAAATGACATTTTGAATCAATTTTTCTACAGTCCAGAAAATCAATTTTCTGATGAAAAATGATGACCCGTGACCTGTCGAAATTTCTCCAGATGGTCAGAAATCAAAATTTTTATTGTTTAATTTTTTGACTGCAAATGACTATTCCATGTAAATTATCACTTTTGGAACAAAAACAACTGTGTTTATAGTCACTTTAATGCCTGAAATTGGTCGAAATAGAAGCTTCTGAATAGGAGAAAAAGTCTGTAATAATGGCAATTTTGGTCACATTGAGGCTTTAAAAAGTAGTTATTCAACATGAGGCACATTCCAAATGACATTTTGAATCAATTTTTCTACAGTCCAAAAAATCAATTTTCTGATGAAAAACGATGACCTGTGACCTGTCGAAATTTCTCCAGATGGCCAGAAATGGAAATTTTTTAATGTTTAATTTTTTGACTGCAAATGACTATTTCATATAAATTATCACTTTTGGAACAAAAATAAGTGTGTTTAGAGTCACTTTAATGTCTGAAATTGGTCGAAATAGACGCTTCTGAATAGGAGAAAAAGTCTGTAATAATGGCAATTTTGGTAACATTGAGGCTTTAAAAAGTAGTTATTCAACATGAGGCACATTCCAAATGACATTTTGAATCAATTTTTCTACAGTCCAGAAAATCAATTTTCTGATGAAAAAGGATGACCCGTGACCTGTCGAAATTTCTCCAGATGGTCAGAAATGGAAATGTTTTAATGTTTAATTTTTTGACTGCAAATGACTATTCCATGTAAATTATCACTTTTGGAACAAAAACAAGTGTTTTTAGAGTCACTTTAATGCCTGAAATTGGTCGAAATAGAAGCTGCTGAATAGGAGAAAAAGTCTGTAATAATGGCAATTTTGATCACATTGAGGCTTTAAAAAGTAGTTATTCAACATGAGGCACATTCCAAATGACATTTTGAATCAATTTTTCTACAGTCCTAAAAATCAATTTTCTGATGAAAAACAATGACCTATGACCTGTCGAAATTTCTCCAGATGGCCAGAAATGGAAATTTTTTAATGTTTACATTTTTTGACTGCAAATGACTATTCCATGTAAATTATCACTTTTGGAACTAAAATAAGTGTGTTTAGAGTCACGTTAATGCCTGAAATTGTTCGAAATAGAAGCTTCTGAATAGGAGAAAAAGTCTGCAATAATGGCAATTTTGGTCACATTGAGGTTTCAAAAAGTAGTTATTCAACATGAGGCACAATCCAAATGACATTTTAAATCAATTTTTTTACAGTCCAAAAAATCTATTTTCTGATGAAAAACGATGACCCGTGACCTGTCGAAATTTCTCCAGATGGTCAGAAATCGAAATTTTTATTGTTTAATTTTTTGACTGCAAATGACTATTCCATGTAAATTATCACTTTTGGAACAAAAATAAGTGTGTTTAGACTAACTTTAATGACTGAAATTGGTCGAAATAGAAGCTTCTGAATAGGAGAAAAAGTCTGTAATAATGGCAATTTTGGTCACATTGAGGCTTTAAAAGGTAGTTATTCAACATGAGGCACATTCCAAATGACATTTTGAATCAATTTTTCTACAGTCCTAAAAATCAATTTTCTGATGAAAAAGGATGACCCGTGACCTGTCGAAATTTCACCAGATGGTCAGCAATGGAAATGTTTTAATGTTTAATTTTTTGACTGCAAATGACTATTCCATGTAAATTATCACTTTTGGAACAAAAACAAGTGTGTTTAGACTCACTTTAATGCCTGAAATTGTTCGAAATAGAAGCTTCTGAATAGGAGAAAAAGTCTGCAATAATGGCAATTTTGGTCACATTGAGGCTTTAAAAAGTAGTTATTCAACATGAGGCACATTCCAAATGACATTTTGAATCAATTTTTCTACAGTCCTAAAAATCAATTTTCTGATGAAAAACATGACCTATGACCTGTCGAAATTTCTCCAGATGGCCAGAAATGGAAATTTTTTAATGTTTACATTTTTTGACTGCAAATGACTATTCCATGTAAATTATCACTTTTGGAACTAAAATAAGTGCGTTTAGAGTCACGTTAATGCCTGAAATTGTTCGAAATAGAAGCTTCTGAATAGGAGAAAAAGTCTGCAATAATGGCAATTTTGGTCACATTGAGGTTTCAAAAAGTAGTTATTCAACATGAGGCACAATCCAAATGACATTTTAAATCAATTTTTTTACAGTCCAAAAAATCAATTTTCTGATGAAAAACGATGACCCGTGACCTGTCGAAATTTCTCCAGATGGTCAGAAATCGAAATTTTTATTGTTTAATTTTTTGACTGCAAATGACTATTCCATGTAAATTATCACTTTTGGAACAAAAATAAGTGTGTTTAGACTCACTTTAATGACTGAAATTGGTCGAAATAGAAGCTTCTGAATAGGAGAAAAAGTCTGTAATAATGGCAATTTTGGTCACATTGAGGCTTTAAAAAGTAGTTATTCAACATGAGGCACATTCCAAATGACATTTTGAATCAATTTTTCTACAGTTAAAAAAATCAATTTTCTGATGAAAAACGATGACCCGTGACCTGTCGAAATTTCTCCAGATGGTCAGAAATGGAAATTTTTTAATGTTTAATTTTTTGACTGCAATTGACTATTCCATGTAAATTATCACTTTTGGAACAAAAACAAGTGTGTTTAGACTCTCTTTAATGCCTGAAATTAGTGGAAATAGAAGCTTCTGAATAGGAGAAAAAGTCTGCAATAATGGCAATTTTGGTCACATTGAGGTTTCAAAAAGTAGTTATTCAACATGAGGCACAATCCAAATGACATTTTGAATCAATTTTTCTACAGTCCAAAAAATCAATTTTCTGATGAAAAACGATGACCCGTGACCTGTCGAAATTTCTCCAGATGGTCAGAAATCGAAATTTGTATTGTTTAATTTTTTGACTGCAAATGACTATTCCATGTAAATTATCACTTTTGGAACAAAAACAAGTGTGTTTAGAGTCAGTTTAATGCCTGAAATTGGTCGAAAAAGAAGCTTCTGAGTAGGAGAAAATGTCCGTAAAAATGGCAATTTTGGTCACATTGAGGCTTCAAAAAGTAGTTATTCAACATGAGGCACATTCCAAATGACATTTTGAATCAATTTTTCTACAGTCCAGAAAATCTATTTTCTGATGAAAAAGGATGACCCGTGACCTGTCGAAATTTCTCCAGATGGTCAGAAATGGAAAAGTTTTAATGTTTAATTTTTTGACTGCAAATGACTATTCCATGTAAATTATCACTTTTGGAACAAAAACAAGTGTTTTTAGAGTCACGTTAATGCCTGAAATTGGTCGAAATAGAAGCTTCTGAATAGGAGAAAAAGTCTGTAATAATGGCAATTTTGGTCACATTGAGGTTTCAAAAAGTAGTTATTCAACATGAGGCACAATCCAAATGACATTTTGAATCAATTTTTCTACAGTCCAAAAAATCAATTTTCTGATGAAAAACGATGACCCGTGACCTGTCGAAATTTCTCCAGATGGTCAGAAATCGAAATTTGTATTGTTTAATTTTTTGACTGCAAATGACTATTCCATGTAAATTATCACTTTTGGAACAAAAACAAGTGTGTTTAGAGTCAGTTTAATGCCTGAAATTGGTCGAAAAAGAAGCTTCTGAGTAGGAGAAAATGTCCGTAAAAATGGCAATTTTGGTCACCTGAGGCTTCAAAAAGTAGTTATTTAACATGAGGCACATTCCAAATGACATTTTGAATCAATTTTTCTACAGTCCAGAAAATCAATTTTCTGATGAAAAAGGATGACCTGTGACCTGTCGAAATTTCTCCAGATGGTCAGAAATGGAAATGTTTTAATGTTTAATTTTTTGACTGCAAATGACTATTCCATGTAAATTATCACTTTTGGAACTAAAATAAGTGTGTTTAGAGTCACTTTAATGCCTGAAATTGTTCGAAATAGAAGCTTCTGAATAGGAGAAAAAGTCTGCAATAATGGCACTTTTGGTCACATTGAGGTTTCAAAAAGTAGTTATTCAACATGAGGCACAATCCAAATGACATTTTAAATCAATTTTTTTACAGTCCAAAAAATCAATTTTCTGATGAAAAACGATGACCCCGTGACCTGTCGAAATTTCTCCAGATGGTCAGAAATCAAAATTTTTATTGTTTAATTTTTTGACTGCAAATGACTATTCCATGTAAATTATCACTTTTGGAACAAAAACAAGTGTGTTTATAGTCACTTTAATGCCTGAAATTGGTCGAAATAGAAGCTTCTGAATAGGAGAAAAAGTCTGTAATAATGGCAATTTTGGTCACATTGAGGCTTTAAAAAGTAGTTATTCAACATGAGGCACATTCCAAATGACATTTTGAATCAATTTTTCTACAGTCCAAAAAATCAATTTTCTGATGAAAAACGATGACCTGTGACCTGTCGAAATTTCTCCAGATGGCCAGAAATGGAAATTTTTTAATGTTTAATTTTTTGACTGCAAATGACTATTTCATATAAATTATCACTTTTGGAACAAAAATAAGTGTGTTTAGAGTCACTTTAATGTCTGAAATTGGTCGAAATAGACGCTTCTGAATAGGAGAAAAAGTCTGTAATAATGGCAATTTTGGTAACATTGAGGCTTTAAAAAGTAGTTATTCAACATGAGGCACATTCCAAATGACATTTTGAATCAATTTTTCTACAGTCCAGAAAATCAATTTTCTGATGAAAAAGGATGACCCGTGACCTGTCGAAATTTCTCCAGATGGTCAGAAATGGAAATGTTTTAATGTTTAATTTTTTGACTGCAAATGACTATTCCATATAAATTATCACTTTTGGAACAAAAACAAGTGTTTTTAGAGTCACTTTAATGCCTGAAATTGGTCGAAATAGAAGCTTCTGAATAGGAGAAAAAGTCAGTAATAATGGCAATTTTGGTCACATTGAGGCTTTAAAAAGTAGTTATTCAACATGAGGCACATTCCAAATGACATTTTGAATCAATTTTTCTACAGTCCAAAAAATCAATTTTCTGATGAAAAACGATGACCCGTGACCTGTCGAAATTTCTCCAGATGGTCAGAAATCGAAATTTTTATTGTTTAATTTTTTGACTGCAAATGACTATTCCATGTAAATTATCACTTTTGGAACAAAAACAAGTGTGTTTAGAGTCAGTTTAATGCCTGAAATTGGTCGAAAAAGAAGCTTCTGAGTAGGAGAAAATGTCCGTAAAAATGGCAATTTTGGTCACATTGAGGCTTCAAAAAGTAGTTATTCAACATGAGGCACATTCCAAATGACATTTTGAATCAATTTTTCTACAGTCCAGAAAATCAATTTTCTGATGAAAAAGGATGACCCGTGACCTGTCGAAATTTCTCCAGATGGTCAGAAATGGAAATGTTTTAATGTTTAATTTTTTGACTGCAAATGACTATTCCATGTAAATTATCACTTTTGGAACAAAAACAAGTGTTTTTAGAGTCACTTTAATGCCTGAAATTGGTCGAAATAGAAGCTGCTGAATAGGAGAAAAAGTCTGTAATAATGGCAATTTTGATCACATTGAGGCTTTAAAAAGTAGTTATTCAACATGAGGCACATTCCAAATGACATTTTGAATCAATTTTTCTACAGTCCTAAAAATCAATTTTCTGATGAAAAACAATGACCTATGACCTGTCGAAATTTCTCCAGATGGCCAGAAATGGAAATTTTTTAATGTTTACATTTTTTGACTGCAAATGACTATTCCATGTAAATTATCACTTTTGGAACTAAAATAAGTGTGTTTAGAGTCACGTTAATGCCTGAAATTGTTCGAAATAGAAGCTTCTGAATAGGAGAAAAAGTCTGCAATAATGGCAATTTTGGTCACATTGAGGTTTCAAAAAGTAGTTATTCAACATGAGGCACAATCCAAATGACATTTTAAATCAATTTTTTTACAGTCCAAAAAATCTATTTTCTGATGAAAAACGATGACCCGTGACCTGTCGAAATTTCTCCAGATGGTCAGAAATCGAAATTTTTATTGTTTAATTTTTTGACTGCAAATGACTATTCCATGTAAATTATCACTTTTGGAACAAAAATAAGTGTGTTTAGACTAACTTTAATGACTGAAATTGGTCGAAATAGAAGCTTCTGAATAGGAGAAAAAGTCTGTAATAATGGCAATTTTGGTCACATTGAGGCTTTAAAAGGTAGTTATTCAACATGAGGCACATTCCAAATGACATTTTGAATCAATTTTTCTACAGTCCAAAAAATCAATTTTCTGATGAAAAAGGATGACCCGTGACCTGTCGAAATTTCACCAGATGGTCAGCAATGGAAATGTTTTAATGTTTAATTTTTTGACTGCAAATGACTATTCCATGTAAATTATCACTTTTGGAACAAAAACAAGTGTGTTTAGACTCACTTTAATGCCTGAAATTAGTCGAAATAGAAGCTTCTGAATAGGAGAAAAAGTCTGCAATAATGGCAATTTTGGTCACATTGAGGCTTTAAAAAGTAGTTATTCAACATGAGGCACATTCCAAATGACATTTTGAATCAATTTTTCTACAGTCCTAAAAATCAATTTTCTGATGAAAAACGATGACCCGTGACCTGTCGAAATTTCTCCAGATGGTCAGAAATGGAAATTTTTTTATGTTTAATTTTTTGACTGCAATTGACTATTCCATGTAAATTATCACTTTTGGAACAAAAACAAGTGTGTTTAGACTCTCTTTAATGCCTGAAATTAGTGGAAATAGAAGCTTCTGAATAGGAGAAAAAGTCTGCAATAATGGCAATTTTGGTCACATTGAGGTTTCAAAAAGTAGTTATTCAACATGAGGCACAATCCAAATGACATTTTGAATCAATTTTTCTACAGTCCAAAAAATCAATTTTCTGATGAAAAACGATGACCCGTGACCTGTCGAAATTTCTCCAGATGGTCAGAAATCGAAATTTGTATTGTTTAATTTTTTGACTGCAAATGACTATTCCATGTAAATTATCACTTTTGGAACAAAAACAAGTGTGTTTAGAGTCAGTTTAATGCCTGAAATTGGTCGAAAAAGAAGCTTCTGAGTAGGAGAAAATGTCCGTAAAAATGGCAATTTTGGTCACATTGAGGCTTCAAAAAGTAGTTATTCAACATGAGGCACATTCCAAATGACATTTTGAATCAATTTTTCTACAGTCCAGAAAATCTATTTTCTGATGAAAAAGGATGACCCGTGACCTGTCGAAATTTCTCCAGATGGTCAGAAATGGAAAAGTTTTAATGTTTAATTTTTTGACTGCAAATGACTATTCCATGTAAATTATCACTTTTGGAACAAAAACAAGTGTTTTTAGAGTCACGTTAATGCCTGAAATTGGTCGAAATAGAAGCTTCTGAATAGGAGAAAAAGTCTGTAATAATGGCAATTTTGGTCACATTGAGGTTTCAAAAAGTAGTTATTCAACATGAGGCACAATCCAAATGACATTTTGAATCAATTTTTCTACAGTCCAAAAAATCAATTTTCTGATGAAAAACGATGACCCGTGACCTGTCGAAATTTCTCCAGATGGTCAGAAATCGAAATTTGTATTGTTTAATTTTTTGACTGCAAATGACTATTCCATGTAAATTATCACTTTTGGAACAAAAACAAGTGTGTTTAGAGTCAGTTTAATGCCTGAAATTGGTCGAAAAAGAAGCTTCTGAGTTGGAGAAAATGTCCGTAAAAATGGCAATTTTGGTCACCTGAGGCTTCAAAAAGTAGTTATTTAACATGAGGCACATTCCAAATGACATTTTGAATCAATTTTTCTACAGTCCAGAAAATCAATTTTCTGATGAAAAAGGATGACCCGTGACCTGTCGAAATTTCTCCAGATGGTCAGAAATGGAAATGTTTTAATGTTTAATTTTTTGACTGCAAATGACTATTCCATGTAAATTATCACTTTTGGAACTAAAATAAGTGTGTTTAGAGTCACTTTAATGCCTGAAATTGTTCGAAATAGAAGCTTCTGAATAGGAGAAAAAGTCTGCAATAATGGCACTTTTGGTCACATTGAGGTTTCAAAAAGTAGTTATTCAACATGAGGCACAATCCAAATGACATTTTAAATCAATTTTTTTACAGTCCAAAAAATCAATTTTCTGATGAAAAACGATGACCCCGTGACCTGTCGAAATTTCTCCAGATGGTCAGAAATCAAAATTTTTATTGTTTAATTTTTTGACTGCAAATGACTATTCCATGTAAATTATCACTTTTGGAACAAAAACAAGTGTGTTTATAGTCACTTTAATGCCTGAAATTGGTCGAAATAGAAGCTTCTGAATAGGAGAAAAAGTCTGTAATAATGGCAATTTTGGTCACATTGAGGCTTTAAAAAGTAGTTATTCAACATGAGGCACATTCCAAATGACATTTTGAATCAATTTTTCTACAGTCCAAAAAATCAATTTTCTGATGAAAAACGATGACCTGTGACCTATCGAAATTTCTCCAGATGGCCAGAAATGGAAATTTTTTAATGTTTAATTTTTTGACTGCAAATGACTATTTCATATAAATTATCACTTTTGGAACAAAAATAAGTGTGTTTAGAGTCACTTTAATGTCTGAAATTGGTCGAAATAGACGCTTCTGAATAGGAGAAAAAGTCTGTAATAATGGCAATTTTGGTAACATTGAGGCTTTAAAAAGTAGTTATTCAACATGAGGCACATTCCAAATGACATTTTGAATCAATTTTTCTACAGTCCAGAAAATCAATTTTCTGATGAAAAAGGATGACCCGTGACCTGTCGAAATTTCTCCAGATGGTCAGAAATGGAAATGTTTTAATGTTTAATTTTTTGACTGCAAATGACTATTCCATATAAATTATCACTTTTGGAACAAAAACAAGTGTTTTTAGAGTCACTTTAATGCCTGAAATTGGTCGAAATAGAAGCTTCTGAATAGGAGAAAAAGTCAGTAATAATGGCAATTTTGGTCACATTGAGGCTTTAAAAAGTAGTTATTCAACATGAGGCACATTCCAAATGACATTTTGAATCAATTTTTCTAAAGTCCAAAAAATCAATTTTCTGATGAAAAACGATGACCCGTGACCTGTCGAAATTTCTCCAGATGGTCAGAAATCAAAATTTTTATTGTTTAATTTTTTGACTGCAAATGACTATTCCATGTAAATTATCACTTTTGGAACAAAAATAAGTGTGTTTAGACTCACTTTAATGACTGAAATTGGTCGAAATAGAAGCTTCTGAATAGGAGAAAAAGTCTGTAATAATGGCAATTTTGGTCACATTGAGGCTTTAAAAAGTAGTTATTCAACATGAGGCACATTCCAAATGACATTTTGAATCAATTTTTCTACAGTTAAAAAAATCAATTTTCTGATGAAAAACGATGACCCATGACCTGTCGAAATTTCTCCAGATGGTCAGAAATGGAAATTTTTTAATGTTTAATTTTTTGACTGCAATTGACTATTCCATGTAAATTATCACTTTTGGAACAAAAACAAGTGTGTTTAGACTCTCTTTAATGCCTGAAATTAGTGGAAATAGAAGCTTCTGAATAGGAGAAAAAGTCTGCAATAATGGCAATTTTGGTCACATTGAGTTATTCAACATGAGGCACAATCCAAATGACATTTTGAATCAATTTTTCTACAGTCCAAAAAATCAATTTTCTGATGAAAAACGATGACCCGTGACCTGTCGAAATTTCTCCAGATGGTCAGAAATCGAAATTTGTATTGTTTAATTTTTTGACTGCAAATGACTATTCCATGTAAATTATCACTTTTGGAACAAAAACAAGTGTGTTTAGAGTCAGTTTAATGCCTGAAATTGGTCGAAAAAGAAGCTTCTGAGTAGGAGAAAATGTCCGTAAAAATGGCAATTTTGGTCACATTGAGGCTTCAAAAAGTAGTTATTCAACATGAGGCACATTCCAAATGACATTTTGAATCAATTTTTCTACAGTCCAGAAAATCTATTTTCTGATGAAAAAGGATGACCCGTGACCTGTCGAAATTTCTCCAGATGGTCAGAAATGGAAAAGTTTTAATGTTTAATTTTTTGACTGCAAATGACTATTCCATGTAAATTATCACTTTTGGAACAAAAACAAGTGTTTTTAGAGTCACGTTAATGCCTGAAATTGGTCGAAATAGAAGCTTCTGAATAGGAGAAAAAGTCTGTAATAATGGCAATTTTGGTCACATTGAGGTTTCAAAAAGTAGTTATTCAACATGAGGCACAATCCAAATGACATTTTGAATCAATTTTTCTACAGTCCAAAAAATCAATTTTCTGATGAAAAACGATGACCCGTGACCTGTCGAAATTTCTCCAGATGGTCAGAAATCGAAATTTGTATTGTTTAATTTTTTGACTGCAAATGACTATTCCATGTAAATTATCACTTTTGGAACAAAAACAAGTGTGTTTAGAGTCAGTTTAATGCCTGAAATTGGTCGAAAAAGAAGCTTCTGAGTAGGAGAAAATGTCCGTAAAAATGGCAATTTTGGTCACCTGAGGTTTCAAAAAGTAGTTATTCAACATGAGGCACAATCCAAATGACATTTTAAATCAATTTTTTTACAGTCCAAAAAATCAATTTTCTGATGAAAAACGATGACCCCGTGACCTGTCGAAATTTCTCCAGATGGTCAGAAATCAAAATTTTTATTGTTTAATTTTTTGACTGCAAATGACTATTCCATGTAAATTATCACTTTTGGAACAAAAACAAGTGTGTTTATAGTCACTTTAATGCCTGAAATTGGTCGAAATAGAAGCTTCTGAATAGGAGAAAAAGTCTGTAATAATGGCAATTTTGGTCACATTGAGGCTTTAAAAAGTAGTTATTCAACATGAGGCACATTTCAAATGACATTTTGAATCAATTTTTCTACAGTCCAAAAAATCAATTTTCTGATGAAAAACGATGACCTGTGACCTGTCGAAATTTCTCCAGATGGCCAGAAATGGAAATTTTTTAATGTTTAATTTTTTGACTGCAAATGACTATTTCATATAAATTATCACTTTTGGAACAAAAATAAGTGTGTTTAGAGTCACTTTAATGTCTGAAATTGGTCGAAATAGACGCTTCTGAATAGGAGAAAAAGTCTGTAATAATGGCAATTTTGGTAACATTGAGGCTTTAAAAAGTAGTTATTCAACATGAGGCACATTCCAAATGACATTTTGAATCAATTTTTCTACAGTCCAGAAAATCAATTTTCTGATGAAAAAGGATGACCCGTGACCTGTCGAAATTTCTCCAGATGGTCAGAAATGGAAATGTTTTAATGTTTAATTTTTTGACTGCAAATGACTATTCCATATAAATTATCACTTTTGGAACAAAAACAAGTGTTTTTAGAGTCACTTTAATGCCTGAAATTGGTCGAAATAGAAGCTTCTGAATAGGAGAAAAAGTCAGTAATAATGGCAATTTTGGTCACATTGAGGGTTTAAAAAGTAGTTATTCAACATGAGGCACATTCCAAATGACATTTTGAATCAATTTTTCTACAGTCCAAAAAATCAATTTTCTGATGAAAAACGATGACCCGTGACCTGTCGAAATTTCTCCAGATGGTCAGAAATCGAAATTTTTATTGTTTAATTTTTTGACTGCAAATGACTATTCCATGTAAATTATCACTTTTGGAACAAAAACAAGTGTGTTTAGAGTCAGTTTAATGCCTGAAATTGGTCGAAAAAGAAGCTTCTGAGTAGGAGAAAATGTCCGTAAAAATGGCAATTTTGGTCACATTGAGGCTTCAAAAAGTAGTTATTCAACATGAGGCACATTCCAAATGACATTTTGAATCAATTTTTCTACAGTCCAGAAAATCAATTTTCTGATGAAAAAGGATGACCCGTGACCTGTCGAAATTTCTCCAGATGGTCAGAAATGGAAATGTTTTAATGTTTAATTTTTTGACTGCAAATGACTATTCCATGTAAATTATCACTTTTGGAACAAAAACAAGTGTTTTTAGAGTCACTTTAATGCCTGAAATTGGTCGAAATAGAAGCTGCTGAATAGGAGAAAAAGTCTGTAATAATGGCAATTTTGATCACATTGAGGCTTTAAAAAGTAGTTATTCAACATGAGGCACATTCCAAATGACATTTTGAATCAATTTTTCTACAGTCCTAAAAATCAATTTTCTGATGAAAAACAATGACCTATGACCTGTCGAAATTTCTCCAGATGGCCAGAAATGGAAATTTTTTAATGTTTACATTTTTTGACTGCAAATGACTATTCCATGTAAATTATCACTTTTGGAACTAAAATAAGTGTGTTTAGAGTCACGTTAATGCCTGAAATTGTTCGAAATAGAAGCTTCTGAATAGGAGAAAAAGTCTGCAATAATGGCAATTTTGGTCACATTGAGGTTTCAAAAAGTAGTTATTCAACATGAGGCACAATCCAAATGACATTTTAAATCAATTTTTTTACAGTCCAAAAAATCTATTTTCTGATGAAAAACGATGACCCGTGACCTGTCGAAATTTCTCCAGATGGTCAGAAATCGAAATTTTTATTGTTTAATTTTTTGACTGCAAATGACTATTCCATGTAAATTATCACTTTTGGAACAAAAATAAGTGTGTTTAGACTAACTTTAATGACTGAAATTGGTCGAAATAGAAGCTTCTGAATAGGAGAAAAAGTCTGTAATAATGGCAATTTTGGTCACATTGAGGCTTTAAAAGGTAGTTATTCAACATGAGGCACATTCCAAATGACATTTTGAATCAATTTTTCTACAGTCCAAAAAATCAATTTTCTGATGAAAAAGGATGACCCGTGACCTGTCGAAATTTCACCAGATGGTCAGCAATGGAAATGTTTTAATGTTTAATTTTTTGACTGCAAATGACTATTCCATGTAAATTATCACTTTTGGAACAAAAACAAGTGTGTTTAGACTCACTTTAATGCCTGAAATTAGTCGAAATAGAAGCTTCTGAATAGGAGAAAAAGTCTGCAATAATGGCAATTTTGGTCACATTGAGGCTTTAAAAAGTAGTTATTCAACATGAGGCACATTCCAAATGACATTTTGAATCAATTTTTCTACAGTCCTAAAAATCAATTTTCTGATGAAAAACATGACCTATGACCTGTCGAAATTTCTCCAGATGGCCAGAAATGGAAATTTTTTAATGTTTAAATTTTTTGACTGCAAATGACTATTCCATGTAAATTATCACTTTTGGAACTAAAATAAGTGCGTTTAGAGTCACGTTAATGCCTGAAATTGTTCGAAATAGAAGCTTCTGAATAGGAGAAAAAGTGTGCAATAATGGCAATTTTGGTCACATTGAGGTTTCAAAAAGTAGTTATTCAACATGAGGCACAATCCAAATGACATTTTAAATCAATTTTTTTACAGTCCAAAAAATCAATTTTCTGATGAAAAACGATGACCCGTGACCTGTCGAAATTTCTCCAGATTGTCAGAAATCGAAATTTTTATTGTTTAATTTTTTGACTGCAAATGACTATTCCATGTAAATTATCACTTTTGGAACAAAAATAAGTGTGTTTAGACTCACTTTAATGACTGAAATTGGTCGAAATAGAAGCTTCTGAATAGGAGAAAAAGTCTGTAATAATGGCAATTTTGGTCACATTGAGGCTTTAAAAAGTAGTTATTCAACATGAGGCACATTCCAAATGACATTTTGAATCAATTTTTCTACAGTTAAAAAAATCAATTTTCTGATGAAAAACGATGACCCGTGACCTGTCGAAATTTCTCCAGATGGTCAGAAATGGAAATTTTTTAATGTTTAATTTTTTGACTGCAATTGACTATTCCATGTAAATTATCACTTTTGGAACAAAAACAAGTGTGTTTAGACTCTCTTTAATGCCTGAAATTAGTGGAAATAGAAGCTTCTGAATAGGAGAAAAAGTCTGCAATAATGGCAATTTTGGTCACATTGAGGTTTCAAAAAGTAGTTATTCAACATGAGGCACAATCCAAATGACATTTTGAATCAATTTTTCTACAGTCCAAAAAATCAATTTTCTGATGAAAAACGATGACCCGTGACCTGTCGAAATTTCTCCAGATGGTCAGAAATCGAAATTTGTATTGTTTAATTTTTTGACTGCAAATGACTATTCCATGTAAATTATCACTTTTGGAACAAAAACAAGTGTGTTTAGAGTCAGTTTAATGCCTGAAATTGGTCGATAAAGAAGCTTCTGAGTAGGAGAAAATGTCCGTAAAAATGGCAATTTTGGTCACATTGAGGCTTCAAAAAGTAGTTATTCAACATGAGGCACATTCCAAATGACATTTTGAATCAATTTTTCTACAGTCCAGAAAATCTATTTTCTGATGAAAAAGGATGACCCGTGACCTGTCGAAATTTCTCCAGATGGTCAGAAATGGAAAAGTTTTAATGTTTAATTTTTTGACTGCAAATGACTATTCCATGTAAATTATCACTTTTGGAACAAAAACAAGTGTTTTTAGAGTCACGTTAATGCCTGAAATTGGTCGAAATAGAAGCTTCTGAATAGGAGAAAAAGTCTGTAATAATGGCAATTTTGGTCACATTGAGGTTTCAAAAAGTAGTTATTCAACATGAGGCACAATCCAAATGACATTTTAAATCAATTTTTTTACAGTCCAAAAAATCAATTTTCTGATGAAAAACGATGACCCCGTGACCTGTCGAAATTTCTCCAGATGGTCAGAAATCAAAATTTTTATTGTTTAATTTTTTGACTGCAAATGACTATTCCATGTAAATTATCACTTTTGGAACAAAAACAAGTGTGTTTATAGTCACTTTAATGCCTGAAATTGGTCGAAATAGAAGCTTCTGAATAGGAGAAAAAGTCTGTAATAATGGCAATTTTGGTCACATTGAGGCTTTAAAAAGTAGTTATTCAACATGAGGCACATTCCAAATGACATTTTGAATCAATTTTTCTACAGTCCAAAAAACAATTTTCTGATGAAAAACGATGACCTGTGACCTGTCGAAATTTCTCCAGATGGCCAGAAATGGAAAGGTTTTAATGTTTAATTTTTTGACTGCAAATGACTATTTCATATAAATTATCACTTTTGGAACAAAAATAAGTGTGTTTAGAGTCACTTTAATGTCTGAAATTGGTCGAAATAGACGCTTCTGAATAGGAGAAAAAGTCTGTAATAATGGCAATTTTGGTAACATTGAGGCTTTAAAAAGTAGTTATTCAACATGAGGCACATTCCAAATGACATTTTGAATCAATTTTTCTACAGTCCAGAAAATCAATTTTCTGATGAAAAAGGATGACCCGTGACCTGTCGAAATTTCTCCAGATGGTCAGAAATGGAAATGTTTTAATGTTTAATTTTTTGACTGCAAATGACTATTCCATATAAATTATCACTTTTGGAACAAAAACAAGTGTTTTTAGAGTCACTTTAATGCCTGAAATTGGTCGAAATAGAAGCTTCTGAATAGGAGAAAAAGTCAGTAATAATGGCAATTTTGGTCACATTGAGGCTTTAAAAAGTAGTTATTCAACATGAGGCACATTCCAAATGACATTTTGAATCAATTTTTCTACAGTCCAAAAAATCAATTTTCTGATGAAAAACGATGACCCGTGACCTGTCGAAATTTCTCCAGATGGTCAGAAATCGAAATTTTTATTGTTTAATTTTTTGACTGCAAATGACTATTCCATGTAAATTATCACTTTTGGAACAAAAACAAGTGTGTTTAGAGTCAGTTTAATGCCTGAAATTGGTCGAAAAAGAAGCTTCTGAGTAGGAGAAAATGTCCGTAAAAATGGCAATTTTGGTCACATTGAGGCTTCAAAAAGTAGTTATTCAACATGAGGCACATTCCAAATGACATTTTGAATCAATTTTTCTACAGTCCAGAAAATCAATTTTCTGATGAAAAAGGATGACCCGTGACCTGTCGAAATTTCTCCAGATGGTCAGAAATGGAAATGTTTTAATGTTTAATTTTTTGACTGCAAATGACTATTCCATGTAAATTATCAGTTTTGGAACAAAAACAAGTGTTTTTAGAGTCACGTTAATGCCTGAAATTGGTCGAAATAGAAGCTGCTGAATAGGAGAAAAAGTCTGTAATAATGGCAATTTTGATCACATTGAGGCTTTAAAAAGTAGTTATTCAACATGAGGC
Organism: Triturus cristatus; assembly: GCF_964204655.1. Lineage (NCBI taxonomy): Eukaryota > Metazoa > Chordata > Amphibia > Caudata > Salamandridae > Triturus > Triturus cristatus. Next base: position 1,196,395,974 of record NC_140589.1, on the reverse strand, counting down.
ACATTCCAAATGACATTTTGAATCAATTTTTCTACAGTCCTAAAAATCAATTTTCTGATGAAAAACAATGACCTATGACCTGTCGAAATTTCTCCAGATGGCCAGAAATGGAAATTTTTTAATGTTTACATTTTTTGACTGCAAATGACTATTCCATGTAAATTATCACTTTTGGAACTAAAATAAGTGTGTTTAGAGTCACGTTAATGCCTGAAATTGTTCGAAATAGAAGCTTCTGAATAGGAGAAAAAGTCTGCAATAATGGCAATTTTGGTCACATTGAGGTTTCAAAAAGTAGTTATTCAACATGAGGCACAATCCAAATGACATTTTAAATCAATTTTTTTACAGTCCAAAAAATCTATTTTCTGATGAAAAACGATGACCCGTGACCTGTCGAAATTTCTCCAGATGGTCAGAAATCTAAATTTTTATTGTTTAATTTTTTGACTGCAAATGACTATTCCATGTAAATTATCACTTTTGGAACAAAAAAAAGTGTGTTTAGACTAACTTTAATGACTGAAATTGGTCGAAATAGAAGCTTCTGAATAGGAGAAAAAGTCTGTAATAATGGCAATTTTGGTCACATTGAGGCTTTAAAAGGTAGTTATTCAACATGAGGCACATTCCAAATGACATTTTGAATCAATTTTTCTACAGTCCAAAAAATCAATTTTCTGATGAAAAAGGATGACCCGTGACCTGTCGAAATTTCACCAGATGGTCAGCAATGGAAATGTTTTAATGTTTAATTTTTTGACTGCAAATGACTATTCCATGTAAATTATCCCTTTTGGAACAAAAACAAGTGTGTTTAGACTCACTGTAATGCCTGAAATTAGTCGAAATAGAAGCTTCTGAATAGGAGAAAAAGTCTGCAATAATGGCAATTTTGGTCACATTGTGGCTTTAAAAAGTAGTTATTCAACATGAGGCACATTCCAAATGACATTTTGAATCAATTTTTCTACAGTCCTAAAAATCAATTTTCTGATGAAAAACATGACCTATGACCTGTCGAAATTTCTCCAGATGGCCAGAAATGGAAATTTTTTAATGTTTAAATTTTTTGACTGCAAATGACTATTCCATGTAAATTATCACTTTTGGAACTAAAATAAGTGCGTTTAGAGTCACGTTAATGCCTGAAATTGTTCGAAATAGAAGCTTCTGAATAGGAGAAAAAGTCTGCAATAATGGCAATTTTGGTCACATTGAGGTTTCAAAAAGTAGTTATTCAACATGAGGCACAATCCAAATGACATTTTGAATCAATTTTTCTACAGTCCAAAAAATCAATTTTCTGATGAAAAACGATGACCCGTGACCTGTCGAAATTTCTCCAGATGGTCAGAAATGGAAATTTTTTAATGTTTAATTTTTTGACTGCAATTGACTATTCCATGTAAATTATCACTTTTGGAACAAAAACAAGTGTGTTAAGACTCTCTTTAATGCCTGAAATTAGTGGAAATAGAAGCTTCTGAATAGGAGAAAAAGTCTGCAATAATGGCAATTTTGGTCACATTGAGGTTTCAAAAAGTAGTTATTCAACATGAGGCACAATCCAAATGACATTTTGAATCAATTTTTCTACAGTCCAAAAAAATCAATTTTCTGATGAAAAACGATGACCCGTGACCTGTCGAAATTTCTCCAGATGGTCAGAAATCGAAATTTGTATTGTTTAATTTTTTGACTGCAAATGACAATTCCATGTAAATTATCACTTTTGGAACAAAAACAAGTGTGTTTAGAGTCAGTTTAATGCCTGAAATTGGTCGAAAAAGAAGCTTCTGAGTAGGAGAAAATGTCCGTAAAAATGGCAATTTTGGTCACATTGAGGCTTCAAAAAGTAGTTATTCAACATGAGGCACATTCCAAATGACATTTTGAATCAATTTTTCTACAGTCCAGAAAATCTATTTTCTGATGAAAAAGGATGACCCGTGACCTGTCGAAATTTCTCCAGATGGTCAGTAATGGAAAAGTTTTAATGTTTAATTTTTTGACTGCAAATGACTATTCCATGTAAATTATCACTTTTGGAACAAAAACAAGTGTTTTTAGAGTCACGTTAATGCCTGAAATTGGTCGAAATAGATGCTTCTGAATAGGAGAAAAAGTCTGTAATAATGGCAATTTTGGTCACATTGAGGTTTCAAAAAGTAGTTATTCAACATGAGGCACAATCCAAATGACATTTTGAATCAATTTTTCTACAGTCCAAAAAATCAATTTTCTGATGAAAAACGATGACCCGTGACCTGTCGAAATTTCTCCAGATGGTTAGAAATCGAAATTTGTATTGTTTAATTTTTTGACTGCAAATGACTATTCCATGTAAATTATCACTTTTGGAACAAAAACAAGTGTGTTTAGAGTCAGTTTAATGCCTGAAATTGGTCGAAAAAGAAGCTTCTGAGTAGGAGAAAATGTCCGTAAAAATGGCAATTTTGGTCACATTGAGGCTTCAAAAAGTAGTTATTCAACATGAGGCACATTCCAAATGACATTTTGAATCAATTTTTCTACAGTCCAGAAAATCTATTTTCTGATGAAAAAGGATGACCCGTGACCTGTCGAAATTTCTCCAGATGGTCAGAAATGGAAAAGTTTTAATGTTTAATTTTTTGACTGCAAATGACTATTCCATGTAAATTATCACTTTTGGAACAAAAACAAGTGTTTTTAGAGTCACGTTAATGCCTGAAATTGGTCGAAATAGAAGCTTCTGAATAGGAGAAAAAGTCTGTAATAATGGCAATTTTGGTCACATTGAGGCTTTAAAAAGTAGTTATACAACATGAGGCACATTCAAAATGACATTTTGAATCAATTTTTCTACAGTCCAAAAAATCAATTTTCTGATGAAAAACGATGACCCGTGACCTGTCGAAATTTCTCCAGATGGTCAGAAATCGAAATTTGTATTGTTTAATTTTTTGACTGCAAATGACTATTCCATGTAAATTATCACTTTTGGAACAAAAACAAGTGTGTTTAGAGTCAGTTTAATGCCTGAAATTGGTCGAAAAAGAAGCTTCTGAGTAGGAGAAAATGTCCGTAAAAATGGCAATTTTGGTCACATTGAGGCTTCAAAAAGTAGTTATTCAACATGAGGCACATTCCAAATGACATTTTGAATCAATTTTTCTACAGTCCAGAAAATCTATTTTCTGATGAAAAAGGATGACCCGTGACCTGTCGAAATTTCTCCAGATGGTCAGAAATCGAAATTTTTATTGTTTAATTTTTTGACTGCAAATGACTATTCCATGTAAATTATCACTTTTGGAACAAAAACAAGTGTGTTTAGAGTCAGTTTAATGCCTGAAATTGGTAGAAAAAGAAGCTTCTGAGTAGGAGAAAATGTCCGTAAAAATGGCAATTTTGGTCACCTTGAGGCTTCAAAAAGTAGTTATTCAACATGAGGCACATTCCAAATGACATTTTGAATCAATTTTTCTACAGTCCAGAAAATCAATTTTCTGATGAAAAAGGATGACCCGTGACCTGTCGAAATTTCTCCAGATGGTCAAAAATGGAAATGTTTTAATGTTTAATTTTTTGACTGCAAATGACTATTCCATGTAAATTATCAGTTTTGGAACTAAAATAAGTGCGTTTAGAGTCACTTTAATGCCTGAAATTGTTCGAAATAGAAGCTTCTGAATAGGAGAAAAAGTCTGCAATAATGGCACTTTTGGTCACATTGAGGTTTCAAAAAGTAGTTATTCAACATGAGGCACAATCCAAATGACATTTTAAATCAATTTTTTCACAGTCCAAAAAATCAATTTTCTGATGAAAAACGATGACCCGTGACCTGTCGAAATTTCTCCAGATGGTCAGAAATCGAAATTTTTATTGTTTAATTTTTTGACTGCAAATAACTATTCCATGTAAATTATCACTTTTGGAACAAAAATAAGTGTGTTTAGACTCACTTTAATGACTGAAATTGGTCGAAATAGAAGCTTCTGAATAGGAGAAAAAGTCTGTAATAATGGCAATTTTGGTCACATTGAGGCTTTAAAAAGTAGTTATTCAACATGAGGCACATTCCAAATGACATTTTGAATCAATTTTTCTACAGTCCAAAAAATCTATTTTTTGATGAAAAACGATGACCCGTGACCTGTCGAAATTTCTCCAGATGGTCAGAAATGGAAATTTTTTAATGTTTAATTTTTTGACTGCAATTGACTATTCCATGTAAATTATCACTTTTGGAACAAAAACAAGTGTGTTTAGACTCACTTTAATGCCTGAAATTAGTCGAAATAGAAGCTTCTGAATAGGAGAAAAAGTCTGCAATAATGGCAATTTTGGTCACATTGAGATTTCAAAAAGTAGTTATTCAACATGAGGCACAATCCAAATGACATTTTGAATCAATTTTTCTACAGTCCAAAAAATCAATTTTCTGATGAAAAACGATGACCCGTGACCTGTCGAAATTTCTCCAGATGGTCAGAAATCGAAATTTGTATTGTTTAATTTTTTGACTGCAATTGACTATTCCATTTAAATTATCACTTTTGGAACAAAAACAAGTGTGTTTAGACTCACTTTAATGTCTGAAATTAGTCGAAAAAGAAGCTTCTGAGTAGGAGAAAATGTCCGTAAAAATGGCAATTTTGGTCACATTGAGGCTTCAAAAAGTAGTTATTCAACATGAGGCACATTCCAAATGACATTTTGAATCAATTTTTCTACAGTCCAGAAAATCAATTTTCTGATGAAAAAGGATGACCCGTGACCTGTCGAAATTTCTCCAGATGGTCAGCAATGGAAATGTTTTAATGTTTAATTTTTTGACTGCAAATGACTATTCCATGTAAATTATCACTTTTGGAACAAAAACAAGTGTTTTTAGAGTCACGTTAATGCCTGAAATTGGTCGAAATAGAAGCTTCTGAATAGGAGAAAAAGTCTGTAATAATGGCAATTTTGGTCACATTGAGGCTTTAAAAAGTAGTTATTCAACATGAGGCACATTCCAAATGACATTTTGAATCAATTTTTCTACAGTCCAAAAAATCTATTTTTTGATGAAAAACGATGACCCGTGACCTGTCGAAATTTCTCCAGATGGTCAGAAATCGAAATTTGTATTGTTTAATTTTTTGACTGCAATTGACTATTCCATGTAAATTATCACTTTTGGAACAAAAACAAGTGTGTTTAGACTCACTTTAATGCCTGAAATTAGTCAAAAAAGAAGCTTCTGAGTAGGAGAAAATGTCCGTAAAAATGGCAATTTTGGTCACATTGAGGCTTCAAAAAGTAGTTATTCAACATGAGGCACATTCCAAATGACATTTTGAATCAATTTTTCTACAGTCCAGAAAATCAATTTTCTGATGAAAAAGGATGACCCGTGACCTGTCGAAATTTCTCCAGATGGTCAGCAATGGAAATGTTTTAATGTTTAATTTTTTGACTGCAAATGACTATTCCATGTAAATTATCACTTTTGGAACAAAAACAAGTGTTTTTAGAGTCACGTTAATGCCTGAAATTGGTCGAAATAGAAGCTTCTGAATAGGAGAAAAAGTCTGTAATAATGGCAATTTTGGTCACATTGAGGCTTTAAAAAGTAGTTATTCAACATGAGGCACATTCCAAATGACATTTTGAATCAATTTTTCTACAGTCCAAAAAATCAATTTTCTGATGAAAAACGATGACCCGTGACCTGTCGAAATTTCTCCAGATGGTCAGAAATCGAAATTTTTATTGTTTAATTTTTTGACTGCAAATGACTATTCCATGTAAATTATCACTTTTGGAACAAAAACAAGTGTGTTTAGAGTCAGTTTAATGCCTGAAATTGGTCGAAAAAGAAGCTTCTGAGTAGGAGAAAATGTCCATAAAAATGGCAATTTTGGTCACCTTGAGGCTTCAAAAAGTAGTTATTCAACATGAGGCACATTCCAAATGACATTTTGAATCAATTTTTCTAGAGTCCAGAAAATCAATTTTCTGATGAAAAAGGATGACCCGGGACCTGTCGAAATTTCTCCAGATGGTCAGAAATGGAAATGTTTTAATGTTTAATTTTTTGACTGCAAATGACTATTCCATGTAAATTATCACTTTTAGAACTAAAATAAGTGTGTTTAGAGTCACTTTAATGCCTGAAATTGTTCGAAATAGAAGCTTCTGAATAGGAGAAAAAGTGCAATAATGGCACTTTTGGTCACATTGAGGTTTCAAAACGTAGTTATTCAACATAAGGCACAATCCAAATGACATTTTAAATCAATTTTTTTACAGTCCAAAAAATCAATTTTCTGATGAAAAACGATGACCCGTGACCTGTCGAAATTTCTCCAGATGGTCAGAAATCGAAATTTTTATTGTTTAATTTTTTGACTGCAAATGACTATTCCATGTAAATTATCACTTTTGGAACAAAAATAAGTGTGTTTAGACTCACTTTAATGACTGAAATTGGTCGAAATAGAAGCTTCTGAATAGGAGAAAAAGTCTGTAATAATGGCAATTTTGGTCACATTGAGGCTTTAAAAAGTAGTTATTCAACATGAGGCACATTCCAAATGACATTTTGAATCAATTTTTCTACAGTCCAAAAAATCTATTTTTTGATGAAAAACGATAACCCGTGACCTGTCGAAATTTCTCCAGATGGTCAGAAATGGAAATTTTTTAATGTTTAATTTTTTGACTGCAATTGACTATTCCATGTAAATTATCACTTTTGGAACAAAAACAAGTGTGTTTAGACTCACTTTAATGCCTGAAATTAGTCGAAATAGAAGCTTCTGAATAGGAGAAAAAGTCTGCAATAATGGCAATTTTGGTCACATTGAGATTTCAAAAAGTAGTTATTCAACATGAGGCACAATCCAAATGACATTTTGAATCAATTTTTCTACAGTCCAAAAAATCAATTTTCTGATGAAAAACGATGACCCGTGACCTGTCGAAATTTCTCCAGATGGTCAGAAATCGAAATTTGTATTGTTTAATTTTTTGACTGCAATTGACTATTCCATTTAAATTATCACTTTTGGAACAAAAACAAGTGTGTTTAGACTCACTTTAATGCCTGAAATTAGTCGAAAAAGAAGCTTCTGAGTAGGAGAAAATGTCCGTAAAAATGGCAATTTTGGTCACATTGAGGCTTCAAAAAGTAGTTATTCAACATGAGGCACATTCCAAATGACATTTTGAATCAATTTTTCTACAGTCCAGAAAATCAATTTTCTGATGAAAAAGGATGACCCGTGACCTGTCGAAATTTCTCCAGATGGTCAGCAATGGAAATGTTTTAATGTTTAATTTTTTGACTGCAAATGACTATTCCATGTAAATTATCACTTTTGGAACAAAAACAAGTGTTTTTAGAGTCACGTTAATGCCTGAAATTGGTCGAAATAGAAGCTTCTGAATAGGAGAAAAAGTCTGTAATAATGGCAATTTTGGTCACATTGAGGCTTTAAAAAGTAGTTATACAACATGAGGCACATTCAAAATGACATTTTGAATCAATTTTTCTACAGTCCAAAAAATCAATTTTCTGATGAAAAACGATGACCCGTGACCTGTCGAAATTTCTCCAGATGGTCAGAAATCGAAATTTGTATTGTTTAATTTTTTGACTGCAAATGACTATTCCATGTAAATTATCACTTTTGGAACAAAAACAAGTGTGTTTAGAGTCAGTTTAATGCCTGAAATTGGTCGAAAAAGAAGCTTCTGAGTAGGAGAAAATGTCCGTAAAAATGGCAATTTTGGTCACATTGAGGCTTCAAAAAGTAGTTATTCAACATGAGGCACATTCCAAATGACATTTTGAATCAATTTTTCTACAGTCCAGAAAATCTATTTTCTGATGAAAAAGGATGACCCGTGACCTGTCGAAATTTCTCCAGATGGTCAGAAATCGAAATTTTTATTGTTTAATTTTTTGACTGCAAATGACTATTCCATGTAAATTATCACTTTTGGAACAAAAACAAGTGTGTTTAGAGTCAGTTTAATGCCTGAAATTGGTAGAAAAAGAAGCTTCTGAGTAGGAGAAAATGTCCGTAAAAATGGCAATTTTGGTCACCTTGAGGCTTCAAAAAGTAGTTATTCAACATGAGGCACATTCCAAATGACATTTTGAATCAATTTTTCTACAGTCCAGAAAATCAATTTTCTGATGAAAAAGGATGACCCGTGACCTGTCGAAATTTCTCCAGATGGTCAAAAATGGAAATGTTTTAATGTTTAATTTTTTGACTGCAAATGACTATTCCATGTAAATTATCAGTTTTGGAACTAAAATAAGTGCGTTTAGAGTCACTTTAATGCCTGAAATTGTTCGAAATAGAAGCTTCTGAATAGGAGAAAAAGTCTGCAATAATGGCACTTTTGGTCACATTGAGGTTTCAAAAAGTAGTTATTCAACATGAGGCACAATCCAAATGACATTTTAAATCAATTTTTTCACAGTCCAAAAAATCAATTTTCTGATGAAAAACGATGACCCGTGACCTGTCGAAATTTCTCCAGATGGTCAGAAATCGAAATTTTTATTGTTTAATTTTTTGACTGCAAATAACTATTCCATGTAAATTATCACTTTTGGAACAAAAATAAGTGTGTTTAGACTCACTTTAATGACTGAAATTGGTCGAAATAGAAGCTTCTGAATAGGAGAAAAAGTCTGTAATAATGGCAATTTTGGTCACATTGAGGCTTTAAAAAGTAGTTATTCAACATGAGGCACATTCCAAATGACATTTTGAATCAATTTTTCTACAGTCCAAAAAATCTATTTTTTGATGAAAAACGATGACCCGTGACCTGTCGAAATTTCTCCAGATGGTCAGAAATGGAAATTTTTTAATGTTTAATTTTTTGACTGCAATTGACTATTCCATGTAAATTATCACTTTTGGAACAAAAACAAGTGTGTTTAGACTCACTTTAATGCCTGAAATTAGTCGAAATAGAAGCTTCTGAATAGGAGAAAAAGTCTGCAATAATGGCAATTTTGGTCACATTGAGATTTCAAAAAGTAGTTATTCAACATGAGGCACAATCCAAATGACATTTTGAATCAATTTTTCTACAGTCCAAAAAATCAATTTTCTGATGAAAAACGATGACCCGTGACCTGTCGAAATTTCTCCAGATGGTCAGAAATCGAAATTTGTATTGTTTAATTTTTTGACTGCAATTGACTATTCCATTTAAATTATCACTTTTGGAACAAAAACAAGTGTGTTTAGACTCACTTTAATGTCTGAAATTAGTCGAAAAAGAAGCTTCTGAGTAGGAGAAAATGTCCGTAAAAATGGCAATTTTGGTCACATTGAGGCTTCAAAAAGTAGTTATTCAACATGAGGCACATTCCAAATGACATTTTGAATCAATTTTTCTACAGTCCAGAAAATCAATTTTCTGATGAAAAAGGATGACCCGTGACCTGTCGAAATTTCTCCAGATGGTCAGCAATGGAAATGTTTTAATGTTTAATTTTTTGACTGCAAATGACTATTCCATGTAAATTATCACTTTTGGAACAAAAACAAGTGTTTTTAGAGTCACGTTAATGCCTGAAATTGGTCGAAATAGAAGCTTCTGAATAGGAGAAAAAGTCTGTAATAATGGCAATTTTGGTCACATTGAGGCTTTAAAAAGTAGTTATTCAACATGAGGCACATTCCAAATGACATTTTGAATCAATTTTTCTACAGTCCAAAAAATCTATTTTTTGATGAAAAACGATGACCCGTGACCTGTCGAAATTTCTCCAGATGGTCAGAAATCGAAATTTGTATTGTTTAATTTTTTGACTGCAATTGACTATTCCATGTAAATTATCACTTTTGGAACAAAAACAAGTGTGTTTAGACTCACTTTAATGCCTGAAATTAGTCAAAAAAGAAGCTTCTGAGTAGGAGAAAATGTCCGTAAAAATGGCAATTTTGGTCACATTGAGGCTTCAAAAAGTAGTTATTCAACATGAGGCACATTCCAAATGACATTTTGAATCAATTTTTCTACAGTCCAGAAAATCAATTTTCTGATGAAAAAGGATGACCCGTGACCTGTCGAAATTTCTCCAGATGGTCAGCAATGGAAATGTTTTAATGTTTAATTTTTTGACTGCAAATGACTATTCCATGTAAATTATCACTTTTGGAACAAAAACAAGTGTTTTTAGAGTCACGTTAATGCCTGAAATTGGTCGAAATAGAAGCTTCTGAATAGGAGAAAAAGTCTGTAATAATGGCAATTTTGGTCACATTGAGGCTTTAAAAAGTAGTTATTCAACATGAGGCACATTCCAAATGACATTTTGAATCAATTTTTCTACAGTCCAAAAAATCAATTTTCTGATGAAAAACGATGACCCGTGACCTGTCGAAATTTCTCCAGATGGTCAGAAATCGAAATTTTTATTGTTTAATTTTTTGACTGCAAATGACTATTCCATGTAAATTATCACTTTTGGAACAAAAACAAGTGTGTTTAGAGTCAGTTTAATGCCTGAAATTGGTCGAAAAAGAAGCTTCTGAGTAGGAGAAAATGTCCATAAAAATGGCAATTTTGGTCACCTTGAGGCTTCAAAAAGTAGTTATTCAACATGAGGCACATTCCAAATGACATTTTGAATCAATTTTTCTAGAGTCCAGAAAATCAATTTTCTGATGAAAAAGGATGACCCGTGACCTGTCGAAATTTCTCCAGATGGTCAGAAATGGAAATGTTTTAATGTTTAATTTTTTGACTGCAAATGACTATTCCATGTAAATTATCACTTTTAGAACTAAAATAAGTGTGTTTAGAGTCACTTTAATGCCTGAAATTGTTCGAAATAGAAGCTTCTGAATAGGAGAAAAAGTGCAATAATGGCACTTTTGGTCACATTGAGGTTTCAAAACGTAGTTATTCAACATAAGGCACAATCCAAATGACATTTTAAATCAATTTTTTTACAGTCCAAAAAATCAATTTTCTGATGAAAAACGATGACCCGTGACCTGTCGAAATTTCTCCAGATGGTCAGAAATCGAAATTTTTATTGTTTAATTTTTTGACTGCAAATGACTATTCCATGTAAATTATCACTTTTGGAACAAAAATAAGTGTGTTTAGACTCACTTTAATGACTGAAATTGGTCGAAATAGAAGCTTCTGAATAGGAGAAAAAGTCTGTAATAATGGCAATTTTGGTCACATTGAGGCTTTAAAAAGTAGTTATTCAACATGAGGCACATTCCAAATGACATTTTGAATCAATTTTTCTACAGTCCAAAAAATCTATTTTTTGATGAAAAACGATAACCCGTGACCTGTCGAAATTTCTCCAGATGGTCAGAAATGGAAATTTTTTAATGTTTAATTTTTTGACTGCAATTGACTATTCCATGTAAATTATCACTTTTGGAACAAAAACAAGTGTGTTTAGACTTACTTTAATGCCTGAAATTAGTCGAAATAGAAGCTTCTGAATAGGAGAAAAAGTCTGCAATAATGGCAATTTTGGTCACATTGAGATTTCAAAAAGTAGTTATTCAACATGAGGCACAATCCAAATGACATTTTGAATCAATTTTTCTACAGTCCAAAAAATCAATTTTCTGATGAAAAACGATGACCCGTGACCTGTCGAAATTTCTCCAGATGGTCAGAAATCGAAATTTGTATTGTTTAATTTTTTGACTGCAATTGACTATTCCATTTAAATTATCACTTTTGGAACAAAAACAAGTGTGTTTAGACTCACTTTAATGCCTGAAATTAGTCGAAAAAGAAGCTTCTGAGTAGGAGAAAATGTCCGTAAAAATGGCAATTTTGGTCACATTGAGGCTTCAAAAAGTAGTTATTCAACATGAGGCACATTCCAAATGACATTTTGAATCAATTTTTCTACAGTCCAGAAAATCAATTTTCTGATGAAAAAGGATGACCCGTGACCTGTCGAAATTTCTCCAGATGGTCAGCAATGGAAATGTTTTAATGTTTAATTTTTTGACTGCAAATGACTATTCCATGTAAATTATCACTTTTGGAACAAAAACAAGTGTTTTTAGAGTCACGTTAATGCCTGAAATTGGTCGAAATAGAAGCTTCTGAATAGGAGAAAAAGTCTGTAATAATGGCAATTTTGGTCACATTGAGGCTTTAAAAAGTAGTTATTCAACATGAGGCACATTCCAAATGACATTTTGAATCAATTTTTCTACAGTCCAAAAAATCTATTTTTTGATGAAAAACGATGACCCGTGACCTGTCGAAATTTCTCCAGATGGTCAGAAATCGAAATTTGTATTGTTTAATTTTTTGACTGCAATTGACTATTCCATGTAAATTATCACTTTTGGAACAAAAACAAGTGTGTTTAGAGTCAGTTTAATGCCTGAAATTGGTCGAAAAAGAAGCTTCTGCGTAGGAGAAAATGTCCGTAAAAATGGCAATTTTGGTCACCTTGAGGCTTCAAAAAGTAGTTATTCAACATGAGGCACATTCCAAATGACATTTTGAATCAATTTTTCTACAGTCCAAAAAATCAATTTTCTGATGAAAAACGATGACCCGTGACCTGTCGAAATTTCTCCAGATGGTCAGAAATCGAAATTTTTATTGTTTAATTTTTTGACTGCAAATGACTATTCCATTTAAATTATCACTTTTGGAACAAAAACAAGTGTGTTTAGACTCACTTTAATGCCTGAAATTAGTCGAAAAAGAAGCTTCTGAGTAGGAGAAAATGTCCGTAAAAATGGCAATTTTGGTCACATTGAGGCTTCAAAAAGTAGTTATTCAACATGAGGCACATTCCAAATGACATTTTGAATCAATTTTTCTACAGTCCAGAAAATCAATTTTCTGATGAAAAAGGATGACCCGTGACCTGTCGAAATTTCTCCAGATGGTCAGCAATGGAAATGTTTTAATGTTTAATTTTTTGACTGCAAATGACTATTCCATGTAAATTATCACTTTTGGAACAAAAACAAGTGTTTTTAGAGTCACGTTAATGCCTGAAATTGGTCGAAATAGAAGCTTCTGAATAGGAGAAAAAGTCTGTAATAATGGCAATTTTGGTCACATTGAGGCTTTAAAAAGTAGTTATTCAACATGAGGCACATTCCAAATGACATTTTAAATCAATTTTTCTACAGTCCAAAAAATCTATTTTTTGATGAAAAACGATGACCCGTGACCTGTCGAAATTTCTCCAGATGGTCAGAAATCGAAATTTGTATTGTTTAATTTTTTGACTGCAATTGACTATTCCATGTAAATTATCACTTTTGGAACAAAAACAAGTGTGTTTAGAGTCAGTTTAATGCCTGAAATTGGTCGAAAAAGAAGCTTCTGCGTAGGAGAAAATGTCCGTAAAAATGGCAATTTTGGTCACCTTGAGGCTTCAAAAAGTAGTTATTCAACATGAGGCACATTCCAAATGACATTTTGAATCAATTTTTCTACAGTCCAAAAAATCAATTTTCTGATGAAAAACGATGACCCGTGACCTGTCGAAATTTCTCCAGATGGTCAGAAATCGAAATTTTTATTGTTTAATTTTTTGACTGCAAATGACTATTCCATGTAAATTATCACTTTTGGAACAAAAACAAGTGTGTTTAGAGTCAGTTTAATGCCTGAAATTGGTCGAAAAAGAAGCTTCTGAGTAGGAGAAAATGTCCGTAAAAATGGCAATTTTGGTCACCTTGAGGCTTCAAAAAGTAGTTATTCAACATGAGGCACATTCCAAATGACATTTTGAATCAATTTTTCTAGAGTCCAGAAAATCAATTTTCTGATGAAAAAGGATGACCCGTGACCTGTCGAAATTTCTCCAGATGGTCAGAAATGGAAATGTTTTAATGTTTAATTTTTTGACTGCAAATGACTATTCCATGTAAATTATCACTTTTAGAACTAAAATAAGTGTGTTTAGAGTCACTTTAATGCCTGAAATTGTTCGAAATAGAAGCTTCTGAATAGGAGAAAAAGTGCAATAATGGCACTTTTGGTAACATTGAGGTTTCAAAACGTAGTTATTCAACATGAGGCACAATCCAAATGACATTTTAAATCAATTTTTTTACAGTCCAAAAAATCAATTTTCTGATGAAAAACGATGACCCGTGACCTGTCGAAATTTCTCCAGATGGTCAGAAATCGAAATTTTTATTGTTTAATTTTTTGACTGCAAATGACTATTCTATGTAAATTATCACTTTTGGAACAAAAACAAGTGTGTTTAGAGTCAGTTTAATGCCTGAAATTGGTCGAAAAAGAAGCTTCTGAGTAGGAGAAAATGTCCGTAAAAATGGCAATTTTGGTCACCTGAGGCTTCAAAAAGTAGTTATTTAACATGAGGCACATTCCAAATGACATTTTGAATCAATTTTTCTACAGTCCAGAAAATCAATTTTCTGATGAAAAAGGATGACCCGTGACCTGTCGAAATTTCTCCAGATGGTCAGAAATGGAAATGTTTTAATGTTTAATTTTTTGACTGCAAATGACTATTCCATGTAAATTATCACTTTTGGAACTAAAATAAGTGTGTTTAGAGTCACTTTAATGCCTGAAATTGTTCGAAATAGAAGCTTCTGAATAGGAGAAAAAGTCTGCAATAATGGCACTTTTGGTCACATTGAGGTTTCAAAAAGTAGTTATTCAACATGAGGCACAATCCAAATGACATTTTAAATCAATTTTTTTACAGTCCAAAAAATCAATTTTCTGATGAAAAACGATGACCCGTTGTAGGAGAGTAGGGTCTGCAATCCTATGATCACCCAGATTTTTTGCTTTTGCTTCATTGGTTTACGACTTTCTCCGGCTGTGGGCCTGCCAATCAGACCCACAGCCTAGCTGTTCTCTCTCGAAATTAACACACATGTACATTAGGTGCATCCACTAATTGGAACTGGGCCGCCTTGTCAGTCCCTGTCTCAGCATACCACAGGTATCCAGGGCATCGGTGTACCCAGGGCCTACCAGGGGCTGAAGCATGTATTATGCCACCCCTGGAATGGCCGCCCAAATCTGACACAACTGGCTGCACGACAGCTGGGGCCACGTGGTGTAATCACCCGTTGCTGTAGGTGTAGTATTCCTACACCTAAACCCTAAAATGGACACATGGATTCCTATCAGTCACTCCTATAGCAGGCCTTATCAATCCTGAAGGCAGAGTGCAGGGAATCATGTGGGACGGTGCTCTGGCACGAGCTGAGCCCGTCGACGGCTTGCGGAACCAAGTCCTAATAGCCGTTCCATGGTGACGCGGGCCAACTACTTTTAATGCATTATAATCCTTGCGGTTATTTGCTAACTTTGGCATCACATCACCTACACATGTCGAGTAAGGTGTCATACGAATGGGAATACGAACCCCTCGCCAGTCCTGGCGACGGGGTTAGCATTCCCCCCTTTTAGAGGGACACGACATGGAAGTAACCTTGAACCCCGGTTAAAGTTGACTCAAGCCTCAGCATCACAAAATGGATGCTGCCACCAGACACAAGTCTGACCTCCTGCTGCTGGGGGACCTTCCAGCAAGGGGAGCTTGGACAAAGGGTTTCCTGTCGAGGGCGGTGTTAGCACCATCCCAGACAGGGTTTGTGTATCCCAGGTAGGCAGGGCTGAAAGGAAGGTGATTGCAAGTGGCACCCCGGTGCTCACTGTGCATAGCCCGGCTCAAACCAGTTTCGGGGGCACACCAGCCCCTGAGCTGGCGCGAAGCCGGACAAAGGATAGGGGTGTAACCACCCCCCTCCTGGCTCCACCCATAGGTAGAACCTAGTCACGGGCCAGCCCCTTTTCTTAGAATAAAGGTAGGAGCGAGTCCCCTTCCCAAATTGGATAATCAGATAATCGGATAACTCCGAATCACGAACCACTTTCCACGAAAGGAACTCTTGACTATTTCTGAAGACTCTCCCTTGTGGCTAAGGAGTAGCCACCCTGCACCAGCAGGCACCACCTAAGCGCTTGCGGTTTGCTGTACGTCTCCTACGGATCAAGACTGCCCAGCTCGACGAGACCCGAGTTCCCTGCCATCTCTGACCTTTTACCTACCTCATCAGCCCAGCTGAGAGTCATAGGTGTGACGAGACCTGCGGGACCGGCTATCTTCAGAACCTGCACAACGCTTATCTAGCACGCCCACCGAGGGACCCTCGAGTGAGTGCACCTAGGGTTGAGAAGCCCTAAACCCTGAGCAGCTCCAGCATCGAAGTCTGTCTCCCCAGCATCCACGAGATCTGCGTGGGGGCCCTTCCGCTTCTTGCTGTTCCCAGCGTTGTCCGACCACTTGACGACCGGCTTGTGGCCCTCTTCACGATGCTCCAAGATTATTTGCATCACCGGTCTGGTTGCTCCAGACTGGCCCTTGCTCCCCTTCAACAGAGGAGTACCACGGACCCTCCTGGTCCACTCCCGACGCCATCTTGACTCCCCCGCTTGGGTTGCCACTGCCAAGATCTGCTGCCCCTTCCTGGGCCCAGCATCATCGACCGCAGACACCTTCGTGGGACAGCTCGCCCTCCATCCTGGTCGCCGCCGCGCCTCCTGAACCGAGGAACAGCCGAGTCCGACGTCACCCACTCACCTGGTCGAGGTGACTTCAGCCGGTACCCCCCTGGTACCCACACGATCGCTGGCTAGCGGTTGAGAACTGAGTCCCCTCTGCTTTCAGGTTTCCTTCATCACCGATCCAGGCTTGGATCGCTCTGAACATCGTCACTGGTCGCCTGCCAGCAACTTCTTCTTTCAGGCTCCTGAGACTACACGAGGACTCCCGACATCTTGCCGAACTTCACGCAGCCGCAGCCTCTGGGCTAGGTAACTCGAGCATCTCGGTGCTCCATTGCAGGTTCGCTCTACAAGTGTCCAGTTCCTTTTTCGTTTAGTCCCACTGATCGGAACACTCCGGAATCAGTACCTCCAGACTCTAACCATTCACATTTCACTGTTAGTGTAGATGGTTTCTCGTGCCCCTCGGGCATTTGTGTAAATTGTGCAACTGAAGTATTTTCCTAAGAGTTTTGTAGTGTGCTTAGCTCCCTGACTCATAAAGAGCCAGGTTAGTCTTGTTATAAATAAATATCCTTTATTTTCATAACAACTTGTGTGGTGTCCTTTCACTTGGTGTTCAAGGGGTATATGTGATGGTAAACAGCTGGCTTAACACGCCCTCTAGAGTTTAGCCTAAGACTGCTCGTATCCACGCTACTAGGATAGCTGGTCTATAAGGTTGACTTACAACCAATCATCAATAAGGGTCGTTTGGAATGATACACAGTGATCACTAGAATAGTGAGCACTACATATCAGGCCAACTTCTCACATTGGTGGCAGCGGTTGGGATTTGAGCTTGCTGTTGTTTTACCACACACGTATCCTAAGAATATCGCAGTGAAAGATCACATAAGTACCCAGGTACATATAACTTAACTTAGAATACTCCGAGTTCTACTGAACCGGCTGTTGTAGTGTAACAGGGCTTAGCACACCCTGACTACAACTCTTAGCAAGGGATCAGTAGGTAAACCCATAGTGTAGGTAGGTGCAACACTTACACCTCACTAGAAAAGCATGTCGGTCCACGGAGAGTCTGCAGGGACTCCCTTAGTGGTCAGTGACCCTCCACAGGTCGTGTCACGATATGCAACTCTTAGCTTCAAGGAGATGAGACAACTGTGTGCCTCCAGGAAGCTAAACCAGGGTTCTAACCCTACCATCGCAATACTGATAGGTCTCTTAGAGGCGTACGATGCTAGGAGGTCCTCTAACCCAGGTCCCCCCAGTGCAGATGGGAACATGCCTCCCTTAGAGGGAACCCTCGGTGACCTAGACCTCGACCTCCACACAGAGGAGGAGGACGAGAACGAGTTATCGGGAGACGAGGCAGACAAAGGTCCAGTGGTAGTCGTCAGGCTTACAAGGACCAACTTAAGCAGGCATGAGAATGGAACTGGGGGAGCCCCGGGCCCACGCTCAAGCAGGCTTAACCTTGGGAACGGACGAGCTAGGTCTCTCTCCAGAGGCTCTGGCAGATCGGTTCATACACATGTCTCTCAGGCATCTTCTTAGAGAGGAATGACTTCCCCTCAGAGGAGGGAGCATGAAGCGAAGATGCGGGAGGTCAATCTGAGGATCGAGCGGGAAGAACTTGCCCTCGCCAAAGAAAGACTTGCCTTGGCCCGAGAGCAGAAATTAAGTGGGTTAGATCCCACTGGTGGCAGCATTCTCAATAGAGAGAAAGACAGGGGTATAGACACTAGACACCTGAGTAAAATAGTGCCCCCCTTTAAACAAGGGGACGACATCCACAAGTGGATAACTGCCTTGGAGAGGGCCTGCACTGTCCAGTGCGTCCCCCCAAGTCAGTGGGCAGCTATACTGTGGCTTTCCTTTGAAGGTAAAGGAAGGGACAAGCTCCTCACTACAAGAGCTGAGGATGCTAACAACTACCAAGTCCTGAAGAACACACTGATTGATGGGTTCGGCTTAACCACGGAACAGTACCGGGTGCTGTTCCGGGACACCCAGAAAATTCAGTCTCAGGATTGGGCTGACTTTGTCGATTGTGCCACTAAGGCTTTGGAAGGCTGGTTGCTGGGTAGCAAGGTTACTGATTACACAGGATTGTACAATCTTATCATGCGAGAACAGATTTTAAACAACTGTCAGAACCAATTGTTGCATCAGCACCTTGTCGACTCGGATCTGACCTCTCCCCAAGAATTGGGAAAGAAGGCAGACAGATGGGTCAGAACAAGGGTCAAGCAGAACCAGAATCAGAACCAGGGTGGTCAGAAGAAAGCAGACCAAAAGGGTAACAAGAACGAACAAAATGACCAGAAGTCTTCGACAGGTCCCCAACAAACCAAAGAGGGTGGGGGTCAGGCTTCACAGAAGAAGAAGACTCAAGAAGGCCAGTCAAAAAGGTGGTGCCAATACTGTAACAGTAAGACTCACTGGTTTAGTGAGTGCACCAAGAAAGGAGGGCAAACTCCTGCCACTGCAGCCCCTAAGGCACCTGCGCCCCCTAGTACAGTCAGCAGTGGTAGTGCGCCTCCCAAGGCATTAGTTGGGTTAACCTTGGGAACCGAGGGGAGTGACGACTTAGTCGGCACGCTCACTCAGGCCGTCCTTGTCTGTACAGGGGATATGGATATGTCCCCTGATGCCAGTCCCAATACTTTGGGCAAATACAGGCAGACACCTTTGATAAATGGAAAAGTGGCTCAGGCCTACAGGGACACGTGTGCCAGTGTCACCATGGTGACGCCTAACTTCGTGGACCCTGGACAGATCATGCTAGGTACCAGTTACCTAGTGACCAATGCCAGCAACGTCACTACCAATCACAGTATGGCATTTGTTGATTTCTCCTGGGGAGGGGTAAGTGGCCCGAAAAAGGTTGTGGTTAGTTCAGACCTCCCCGTAGAATGTCTGTTGGGCAATGATTTGGAAACGTCACAATGGTCAGAAGTGGAGCAGAGGACTCACATGGAGATGTTAGGCTTGCCAGCACATGTCCTTGCTGTGACCAGGTCACAGGCCAAAAGATGCCCCACTGAACAGGTGCTGGATCCTGGAAGAACGGACCAGACACCTTCCAAGAAAAGGAGCAGTAAGGGTAAGGCTTCGCCTTCCCCCTTGCCCCAGGTCGTGGATCAAGTCTCCGAGGAGGCTGACCTTAAAGAACTGAGGGAAACTGAGCAGCAAGAGCTTGAACCTGGTCAGGTTGAGTTTCTGGGCTCAGGGGGACCCTCCAGGGAAGACCTGGGGAAGGCACAGTTAGACTGCCCCTCACTTGAACCCCTCAGACAGCAGGCCGCTGCTGAGGCTGCAGGGAACGCCACAGGTACCCACAAAGTGTACTGGGACGATGGACTCCTGTACTCCGAGGCAAGAGACCCCAAACCTGGTGCAACCAGGAGGCTGGTCATCCCCTTGTCTCTGAGAGGTTTCCTTCTCACCTTGGCCCACGAGATTCCCCTTGCAGGTCACTTAGGCCAGAATAAGACTTGGGACAGAATTGTTCCACACTTTCACTGGCCCCACATGTCCGAAGATACGAAGGAGTTTTGCCGCTCCTGTGTCACTTGCCAAGCCAGTGGTAAGTCAGGTGGCACGACAAAGGCCCCCCTCATACCACTACCAGTGGTGGGGGTACCCTTTGAACGAGTGGGGATCGACATTGTCGGACCAATGGAACCCCAGACAGCATCAGGGCACAAGTTTATACTGGTGGTGGTGGACCACGCCACCAGGTATCCTGAAGCTATTCCCCTTAGGACCACTACAGCACCTGTGGTGGCACGGGCCCTACTTGGAGTGTTCTCCAGAGTGGGCTTCCCTAAGGAGGTCGTCTCAGACAGAGGTGCAAACTTCATGTCGGGATATCTGACTGCTATGTGGAAGGAATGTGGTGTCAACTACAAGTTCACCACACCCTATCACCCACAATGCAATGGGCTTGTTGAGAGATTCAACAGGACCCTAAAAGGGATGATTCACGGACTACCTGAAAAGCTTCGGCGGAGATGGGATGTCCTGATACCCTGCCTCTTGTTCGCCTACAGAGAGGTCCCGCAGAAGGGGGTTGGCTACAGCCCTTTTGAACTTCTGTTCGGACATCCTGTAAGGGGACCCCTTTGTTTGGTAAAGGAAGGATGGGAGAGACCTCTCAGAAAGCCGGCATCAAACATTGTGGACTATGTGCTCGGTCTCCGCTCGCAGATGGCGGAGTACATGGAAAAGGCGTCTAAAAACCTGGAGGCGAGCCAAGAATTACAGAAAGCTTGGCACGACCAAAAGGCTGTCCTGACTGTGTACCAGCCTGGACAGAAGGTGTGGGTGCTGGAGCCAGTGGCCCCAGCAGCACTCAAAGACCAATGGTCTGGGCCCCACACGATCATTGAGCAAAAGGGAGAGGTCACCTACTTGGTAGACCTGGGAACTCCCCGGAGCCCCCACAGGGTGCTCCATGTAAACAGGCTCAAGGCATATGTCGACAGGGAGGGCATGGGCTTGCTCATGGCCACAGATGAGGGACAGGAGGAGGAGAGTGACCCTCTCCCAGACCTGCTCTCTCAGAACCCTGACGATGGATCAGTAGATGGTGTTGTCTTTTGTGGCAGCCTCTCTGGACATCAACAAGAGGATTGTAAACAGGTTCTTCAATCCTTTCGACATATGTTCTCTCTGACACCCAGTCAGACCAAGTGGTGTACCCATGAGGTCGACACTGGGGACAGTCTGCCCGTAAAGAGTAAAATCTATCGGCAACCTGATCATGTCAGAGACTGCATCAAGACAGAGGTGCAGAAAAGGTTGGAGCTGGGAGTCATTGAACCCTCGGACAGCCCCTGGGCTAGTCCCGTAGTGCTCGTGCCGAAACCTCACACCCAGGGCGATAAGAAAGAGATGAGGTTTTGCGTGGACTACAGAGGTCTCAATGCGGTCACTAAGACTGACGCCCACCCGATACCAAGAGCAGACGAACTTATCGACCGGTTGGCCTCGGCCAACTACTTAAGTACGTTTGACCTGACAGCTGGGTATTGGCAAATCAGGTTAGCTGAGGAGGCCAAGCCCAAAACAGCATTTTCTACCCCGGGTGGGCATTATCAGTTCGTAGTAATGCCCTTTGGTTTGAAAAATGCACCTGCCACCTTCCAAAGGCTGGTGAATCGAGTTCTCACTGGGTTGGACGACTTCTGTGCGGCGTATCTGGACGATATCGCTGTCTTTAGCTCCACCTGGGAGGATCACCTGGTCCACCTGAGGAAAGTGTTAGAGGCCCTGCAGAAGGCAGGCCTCACTATCAAGGCCACCAAGTGCCAGATAGGGCAGACACAGGTTGTATACCTGGGCCACCTTGTAGGTGGAGGCCAGGTTCAACCATTGGAGAGCAAAATACAGGCCATCCAGGACTGGGCTCCTCCAACCACCCAGACTCAGGTTCGAGCTTTCTTGGGCCTGACTGGTTATTACCGGAAATTTGTCAGAAATTATGGATCCATTGTGACCCCGCTAAACGACCTGACAAGTAAAAAGATGCCAAAAAAAGTTCAGTGGACAGCAAGCTGTCAGAAGGCATTCGATGACCTAAAGCAGGCCATGTGCACGGCACCTATCCTAAAGAGTCCAGACTACTCCAAACCATTCATTGTCCAAACAGACGCTTCGGAGCTGGGTGTGGGAGCTGTTCTATCGCAACTGAATTTTGATGGTCATGACCAGCCCATAGCTTTTATTAGCAGGAGGCTGACCCCCAGAGAGAAGAATTGGTCAGCTATTGAGAGGGAGGCCTTTGCTGTGGTTTGGGCCCTGAAGAAGTTGAGGCCATACCTGTTTGGCACTCACTTCAAGATTCAGACCGACCATAAGCCCCTCTTGTGGCTAAATCAAATGAAGGGTGAAAACCCCAAACTACTTAGGTGGTCCATTTCCCTACAGGGGATGGACTTCACAGTGGAGCATAGACCTGGCACTGATCATGGCAATGCAGATGGGCTCTCCAGGTATTTCCACTTAGAGCAAGAAGACTCACCTGGTCAAGGTTAGCTTATTGTCCCAAAGTTTGGGGGGGGGTCATGTAGGAGAGTAGGGTCTGCAATCCTATGATCACCCAGATTTTTTGCTTTTGCTTCATTGGTTTACGACTTTCTCCGGCTGTGGGCCTGCCAATCAGACCCACAGCCTAGCTGTTCTCTCTCGAAATTAACACACATGTACATTAGGTGCATCCACTAATTGGAACTGGGCCGCCTTGTCAGTCCCTGTCTCAGCATACCACAGGTATCCAGGGCATCGGTGTACCCAGGGCCTACCAGGGGCTGAAGCATGTATTATGCCACCCCTGGAATGGCCGCCCAAATCTGACACAACTGGCTGCACGACAGCTGGGGCCACGTGGTGTAATCACCCGTTGCTGTAGGTGTAGTATTCCTACACCTAAACCCTAAAATGGACACATGGATTCCTATCAGTCACTCCTATAGCAGGCCTTATCAATCCTGAAGGCAGAGTGCAGGGAATCATGTGGGACGGTGCTCTGGCGCGAGCTGAGCCCGTCGACGGCTTGCGGAACCAAGTCCTAATAGCCGTTCCATGGTGACGCGGGCCAACTACTTTTAATGCATTATAATCCTTGCGGTTATTTGCTAACTTTGGCATCACATCACCTACACATGTCGAGTAAGGTGTCATACGAATGGGAATACGAACCCCTCGCCAGTCCTGGCGACGGGGTTAGCATTCCCCCCTTTTAGAGGGACACGACATGGAAGTAACCTTGAACCCCGGTTAAAGTTGACTCAAGCCTCAGCATCACAAAATGGATGCTGCCACCAGACACAAGTCTGACCTCCTGCTGCTGGGGGACCTTCCAGCAAGGGGAGCTTGGACAAAGGGTTTCCTGTCGAGGGCGGTGTTAGCACCATCCCAGACAGGGTTTGTGTATCCCAGGTAGGCAGGGCTGAAAGGAAGGTGATTGCAAGTGGCACCCCGGTGCTCACTGTGCATAGCCCGGCTCAAACCAGTTTCGGGGGCACACCAGCCCCTGAGCTGGCGCGAAGCCGGACAAAGGATAGGGGTGTAACCACCCCCCTCCTGGCTCCACCCATAGGTAGAACCTAGTCACGGGCCAGCCCCTTTTCTTAGAATAAAGGTAGGAGCGAGTCCCCTTCCCAAATTGGATAATCAGATAATCGGATAACTCCGAATCACGAACCACTTTCCACGAAAGGAACTCTTGACTATTTCTGAAGACTCTCCCTTGTGGCTAAGGAGTAGCCACCCTGCACCAATAGGCACCACCTAAGTGCTTGCGGTTTGCTGTACGTCTCCTACGGATCAAGACTGCCCAGCTCGACGAGACCCGAGTTCCCTGCCATCTCTGACCTTTTACCTACCTCATCAGCCCAGCTGAGAGTCATAGGTGTGACGAGACCTGCGGGACCGGCTATCTTCAGAACCTGCACGACGCTTATCTAGCACGCCCACCGAGGGACCCTCGAGTGAGTGCACCTAGGGTTGAGAAGCCCTAAACCCTGAGCAGCTGCAGCATCGAAGTCTGTCTCCCCAGCATCCACGAGATCTGCGTGGGGGCCCTTCCGCTTCTTGCTGTTCCCAGCGTTGTCCGACCACTTGCCGACCGGCTTGTGGCCCTCTTCACGACGCTCCAAGATTATTTGCATCACCGGTCTGGTTGCTCCAGACTGGCCCTTGCTCCCCTTCAACAGAGGAGTACCACGGACCCTCCTGGTCCACTCCCGACGCCATCTTGACTCCCCCGCTTGGGTTGCCACTGCCAAGATCCGCTGCCCCTTCCTGGGCCCAGCATCATCGACCGCAGACACCTTCGTGGGACAGCTCGCCCTCCATCCTGGTCGCCGCCGCGCCTCCTGGACCGAGGAACAGCCGAGTCCGACGTCACCCACTCACCTGGTTGAGGTGATTTCAGCCGGTACCTCCCTGGTACCCACACGATCGCTGGCTAGCGGTTGAGAACTGAGTCCCCTCTGCTTTCAGGTTTCCTTCATCACCGATCCAGGCTTGGATCGCTCTGAACATCGTCACTGGTCGCCTGCCAGCAACTTCTTCTTTCAGGCTCCTGAGACTACACGAGGACTCCCGACATCTTGCCGAACTTCACGCAGCCGCAGCCTCCGGGCTAGGTAACTCGAGCATCTCGGTGCTCCATTGCAGGTTCGCTCTACAAGTGTCCAGTTCCTTTTTCGTTTAGTCCCACTGATCGGAACACTCCGGAATCAGTACCTCCAGACTCTAACCATTCGCATTTCACTGTTAGTGTAGATGGTTTCTCGTGCCCCTCGGGCATTTGTGTAAATTGTGCAACTGAAGTATTTTCCTAAGCGTTTTGTAGTGTGCTTAGCTCCCTGACTCATAAAGAGCCAGGGTAGTCTTGTTATAAATAAATATCCTTTATTTTCATAACAACTTGTGTGGTGTCCTTTCACTTGGTGTTCAAGGGGTATATGTGATGGTAAACAGCTGGCTTAACACGCCCTCTAGAGTTTAGCCTAAGACTGCTCGTATCCACGCTACTAGGATAGCTGGTCTATAAGGTTGACTTACAACCAATCATCAATAAGGGTCATTTGGAATGATACACAGTGATCACTAGAATAGTGAGCACTACATATCAGGCCAACTTCTCACACCTGTGACCTGTCGAAATTTCTCCAGATGGTCAGAAATCAAAATTTTTATTGTTTAATTTTTTGACTGCAAAGGACTATTCCATGTAAATTATCACTTTTGGAACAAAAATAAGTGTGTTTAGACTCACTTTAATGACTGAAATTGGTCGAAATAGAAGCTTCTGAATAGGAGAAAAAGTCTGTAATAATGGCAATTTTGGTCACATTGAGGCTTTAAAAAGTAGTTATTCAACATGAGGCACATTCCAAATGACATTTTGAATCAATTTTTCTACAGTCCAAAAAATCAATTTTCTGATGAAAAACGATGACCCGTGACCTGTCGAAATTTCTCCAGATGGTCAGAAATCGAAATTTGTATTGTTTAATTTTTTGACTGCAAATGACTATTCCATGTAAATTATCACTTTTGGAACAAAAACAAGTGTGTTTATAGTCACTTTAATGCCTGAAATTGGTCGAAATAGTAGCTTCTGAATAGGAGAAAAAGTCTGTAATAATGGCAATTTTGGTCACATTGAGGCTTTAAAAAGTAGTTATTCAACATGAGGCACATTCCAAATGACATTTTGAATCAATTTTTCTACAGTCCAAAAAATCAATTTTCTGATGAAAAACGATGACCTGTGACCTGTCGAAATTTCTCCAGATGGCCAGAAATGGAAATTTTTTAATGTTTAATTTTTTGACTGCAAATGACTATTTCATATAAATTATCACTTTTGGAACAAAAATAAGTGTGTTTAGAGTCACTTTAATGTCTGAAATTGGTCGAAATAGACGCTTCTGAATAGGAGAAAAAGTCTGTAATAATGGCAATTTTGGTAACATTGAGGCTTTAAAAAGTAGTTATTCAACATGAGGCACATTCCAAATGACATTTTGAATCAATTTTTCTACAGTCCAGAAAATCAATTTTCTGATGAAAAAGGATGACCCGTGACCTGTCGAAATTTCTCCAGATGGTCAGAAATGGAAATGTTTTAATGTTTAAGTTTTTGACTGCAAATGACTATTCCATATAAATTATCACTTTTGGAACAAAAACAAGTGTTTTTAGAGTCACTTTAATGCCTGAAATTGGTAGAAATAGAAGCTTCTGAATAGGAGAAAAAGTCAGTAATAATGGCAATTTTGGTCACATTGAGGCTTTAAAAAGTAGTTATTCAACATGAGGCACATTCCAAATGACATTTTGAATCAATTTTTCTACAGTCCAAAAAATCAATTTTCTGATGAAAAACGATGACCCGTGACCTGTCGAAATTTCTCCAGATGGTCAGAAATCGAAATTTTTATTGTTTAATTTTTTGACTGCAAATGACTATTCCATGTAAATTATCACTTTTGGAACAAAAACAAGTGTGTTTAGAGTCAGTTTAATGCCTGAAATTGGTCGAAAAAGAAGTTTCTGAGTAGGAGAAAATGTCCGTAAAAATGGCAATTTTGGTCACATTGAGGCTTCAAAAAGTAGTTATTCAACATGAGGCACATTCCAAATGACATTTTGAATCAATTTTTCTACAGTCCAGAAAATCAATTTTCTGATGAAAAAGGATGACCCGTGACCTGTCGAAATTTCTCCAGATGGTCAGAAATGGAAATGTTTTAATGTTTAATTTTTTGACTGCAAATGACTATTCCATGTAAATTATCACTTTTGGAACAAAAACAAGTGTTTTTAGAGTCACTTTAATGCCTGAAATTGGTCGAAATAGAAGCTGCTGAATAGGAGAAAAAGTCTGTAATAATGC
Source organism: Triturus cristatus (assembly GCF_964204655.1). Classification (NCBI taxonomy): domain Eukaryota; kingdom Metazoa; phylum Chordata; class Amphibia; order Caudata; family Salamandridae; genus Triturus; species Triturus cristatus. The sequence goes on along the minus strand of NC_140589.1, from coordinate 1,196,369,018 downwards.
CAATTTTGGTCACATTGAGGCTTTAAAAAGTAGTTATTCAACATGAGGCACATTCCAAATGACATTTTGAATCAATTTTTCTACAGTCCTAAAAATCAATTTTCTGATGAAAAACAATGACCTATGACCTGTCGAAATTTCTCCAGATGGCCAGAAATGGAAATTTTTTAATGTTTACATTTTTTGACTGCAAATGACTATTCCATGTAAATTATCACTTTTGGAACTAAAATAAGTGTGTTTAGAGTCACGTTAATGCCTGAAATTGTTCGAAATAGAAGCTTCTGAATAGGAGAAAAAGTCTGCAATAATGGCAATTTTGGTCACATTGAGGTTTCAAAAAGTAGTTATTCAACATGAGGCACAATCCAAATGACATTTTAAATCAATTTTTTTACAGTCCAAAAAATCTATTTTCTGATGAAAAACGATGACCCGTGACCTGTCGAAATTTCTCCAGATGGTCAGAAATCGAAATTTTTATTATTTAATTTTTTGACTGCAAATGACTATTCCATGTAAATTATCACTTTTGGAACAAAAATAAGTGTGTTTAGACTAACTTTAATGACGGAAATTGGTCGAAATAGAAGCTTCTGAATAGGAGAAAAAGTCTGCAATAATGGCAATTTTGGTCACATTGAGGTTTCAAAAAGTAGTTATTCAACATGAGGCACAATCCAAATGACATTTTGAATCAATTTTTCTACAGTCCAAAAAATCCATTTTCTGATGAAAAACGATGACCCGTGACCTGTCGAAATTTCTCCAGATGGTCAGAAATCGAAATTTGTATTGTTTAATTTTTTGACTGCAAATGACTATTCCATGTAAATTATCACTTTCGGAACAAAAATAAGTGTGTTTAGACTCACTTTAATGACTGAAATTGGTCGAAATAGAAGCTTCAAAATAGGAGAAAAAGTCTGCAATAATGGCAATTTTGGTCACATTGAGGTTTCAAAAAGTAGTTATTCAACATGAGGCACAATCCAAATGACATTTTGAATCAATTTTTCTACAGTCCAAAAAATCAATTTTCTGATGAAAAACGATGACCCGTGACCTGTCGAAATTTCTCCAGATGGTCAAAAATCGAAATTTGTATTGTTTAATTTTTTGACTGCAAATGACTATTCCATGTAAATTATCACTTTTGGAACAAAAACAAGTGTGTTTAGAGTCAGTTTAATGCCTGAAATTGGTCGAAAAAGAAGCTTCTGAGTAGGAGAAAATGTCCGTAAAAATGGCAATTTTGGTCACATTGAGGCTTCAAAAAGTAGTTATTCAACATGAGGCACATTCCAAATGACATTTTGAATCAATTTTTCTACAGTCCAGAAAATCTATTTTCTGATGAAAAAGGATGACCCGTGACCTGTCGAAATTTCTCCAGATGGTCAGAAATGGAATTGTTTTAATGTTTAATTTTTTGACTGCAAATGACTATTCCATGTAAATTATCACTTTTGGAACAAAAACAAGTGTTTTTAGAGTCACGTTAATGCCTGAAATTGGTCGAAATAGAAGCTTCTGAATAGGAGAAAAAGTCTGTAATAATGGCAATTTTGGTCACATTGAGGCTTTAAAAAGTAGTTATTCAACATGATGCACATTCAAAATGACATTTTGAATCAATTTTTCTACAGTCCAAAAAATCAATTGTCTGATGAAAAACGATGACCCGTGACCTGTCGAAATTTCTCCAGATGGTCAGAAATCGAAATTTTTATTGTTTAATTTTTTGACTGCAAATGACTATTCCATGTAAATTATCACTTTTGGAACAAAAACAAGTGTGTTTAGAGTCAGTTTAATGCCTGAAATTGGTAGAAAAAGAAGCTTCTGAGTAGGAGAAAATGTCCGTAAAAATGGCAATTTTGGTCACCTTGAGGCTTCAAAAAGTAGTTATTCAACATGAGGCACATTCCAAATGACATTTTGAATCAATTTTTCTACAGTCCAGAAAATCAATTTTCTGATGAAAAAGGATGACCCGTGACCTGTCGAAATTTCTCCAGATGGTCAAAAATGGAAATGTTTTAATGTTTAATTTTTTGACTGCAAATGACTATTCCATGTAAATTATCACTTTTGGAACTAAAATAAGTGTGTTTAGAGTCACTTTAATGCCTGAAATTGTTCGAAATAGAAGCTTCTGAATAGGAGAAAAAGTCTGCAATAATGGCACTTTTGGTCACATTGAGGTTTCAAAAAGTAGTTATTCAACATGAGGCACAATCCAAATGACATTTTAAATCAATTTTTTTACAGTCCAAAAAATCAATTTTCTGATGAAAAACGATGACCCGTGACCTGTCGAAATTTCTCCAGATGGTCAGAAATCGAAATTTTTATTGTTTAATTTTTTGACTGCAAATGACTATTCCATGTAAATTATCACTTTTGGAACAAAAATAAGTGTGTTTAGAGTCACGTTAATGCCTGAAATTGTTCGAAATAGAAGCTTCTGAATAGGAGAAAAAGTCTGCAATAATGGCAATTTTGGTCACATTGAGGTTTCAAAAAGTAGTTATTCAACATGAGGCACAATCCAAATGACATTTTAAATCAATTTTTTTACAGTCCAAAAAATCAATTTTCTGATGAAAAACGATGACCCGTGACCTGTCGAAATTTCTCCAGATGGTCAGAAATCGAAATTTTTATTGTTTAATTTTTTGACTGCAAATGACTATTCCATGTAAATTATCACTTTTGGAACAAAAATAAGTGTGTTTAGACTCACTTTAATGACTGAAATTGGTCGAAATAGAAGCTTCTGAATAGGAGAAAAAGTCTGTAATAATGGCAATTTTGGTCACATTGAGGCTTTAAAAAGTAGTTATTCAACATGAGGCACATTCCAAATGACATTTTGAATCAATTTTTCTACAGTCCAAAAAATCAATTTTCTGATGAAAAACGATGACCCGTGACCTGTCGAAATTTCTCCAGATGGTCAGAAATGGAAATTTTTTAATGTTTAATTTTTTGACTGCAATTGACTATTCCATGTAAATTATCACTTTTGGAACAAAAACAAGTGTGTTTAGACTCTCTTTAATGCCTGAAATTAGTGGAAATAGAAGCTTCTGAATAGGAGAAAAAGTCTGCAATAATGGCAATTTTGGTCACATTGAGGTTTCAAAAAGTAGTTATTCAACATGAGGCACAATCCAAATGACATTTTGAATCAATTTTTCTACAGTCCAAAAAATCAATTTTCTGATGAAAAACGATGACCCGTGACCTGTCGAAATTTCTCCAGATGGTCAGAAATCGAAATTTGTATTGTTTAATTTTTTGACTGCAAATGACTATTCCATGTAAATTATCACTTTTGGAACAAAAACAAGTGTGTTTAGAGTCAGTTTAATGCCTGAAATTGGTCGAAAAAGAAGCTTCTGAGTAGGAGAAAATGTCCGTAAAAATTGCAATTTTGGTCACATTGAGGCTTCAAAAAGTAGTTATTCAACATGAGGCACATTCCAAATGACATTTTGAATCAATTTTTCTACAGTCCAGAAAATCTATTTTCTGATGAAAAAGGATGACCCGTGACCTGTCGAAATTTCTCCAGATGGTCAGAAATGGAAATGTTTTAATGTTTAATTTTTTGACTGCAAATGACTATTCCCTGTAAATTATCACTTTTGGAACAAAAACAAGTGTTTTTAGAGTCACGTTAATGCCTGAAATTGGTCGAAATAGAAGCTTCTGAATAGGAGAAAAAGTCTGTAATAATGGCAATTTTGGTCACATTGAGGCTTTAAAAAGTAGTTATTCAACATGATGCACATTCAAAATGACATTTTGAATCAATTTTTCTACAGTCCAAAAAATCAATTGTCTGATGAAAAACGATGACCCGTGACCTGTCGAAATTTCTCCAGATGGTCAGAAATCGAAATTTTTATTGTTTAATTTTTTGACTGCAAATGACTATTCCATGTAAATTATCACTTTTGGAACAAAAACAAGTGTGTTTAGAGTCAGTTTAATGCCTGAAATTGATAGAAAAAGAAGCTTCTGAGTAGGAGAAAATGTCCGTAAAAATGGCAATTTTGGTCACCTTGAGGCTTCAAAAAGTAGTTATTCAACATGAGGCACATTCCAAATGACATTTTGAATCAATTTTTCTACAGTCCAGAAAATCAATTTTCTGATGAAAAAGGATGACCCGTGACCTGTCAAAATTTCTCCAGATGGTCAAAAATGGAAATGTTTTAATGTTTAATTTTTTGACTGCAAATGACTTTTCCATGTAAATTATCACTTTTGGAACTAAAATAAGTGCGTTTAGAGTCACTTTAATGCCTGAAATTGTTCGAAATAGAAGCTTCTGAATAGGAGAAAAAGTCTGCAATAATGGCACTTTTGGTCACATTGAGGTTTCAAAAAGTAGTTATTCAACATGAGGCACAATCCAAATGACATTTTAAATCAATTTTTTTACAGTCCAAAAAATCAATTTTCTGATGAAAAACGATGACCCGTGACCTGTCGAAATTTCTCCAGATGGTCAGAAATCGAAATTTTTATTGTTTAATTTTTTGACTGCAAATGACTATTCCATGTAAATTATCACTTTTGGAACAAAAATAAGTGTGTTTAGACTCACTTTAATGACTGAAATTGGTCGAAATAGAAGCTTCTGAATAGGAGAAAAAGTCTGTAATAATGGCAATTTTGGTCACATTGAGGCTTTAAAAAGTAGTTATTCAACATGAGGCACGTTCCAAATGACATTTTGAATCAACTTTTCTACAGTCCCAGAAATCTATTTTTTGATGAAAAACGATGACCCGTGACCTGTCGAAATTTCTCCAGATGGTCAGAAATGGAAATTTTTTAATGTTTAATTTTTTGACTGCAATTGACTATTCCATGTAAATTATCACTTTTGGAACAAAAACAAGTGTGTTTAGACTCACTTTAATGCCTGAAATTAGTCGAAAAAGAAGCTTCTGAGTAGGAGAAAATGTCCGTAAAAATGGCAATTTTGGTCACATTGAGGCTTCAAAAAGTAGTTATTCAACATGAGGCACATTCCAAATGACATTTTGAATCAATTTTTCTACAGTCCAGAAAATCAATTTTCTGATGAAAAAGGATGACCCGTGACCTGTCGAAATTTCTCCAGATGGTCAGCAATGGAAATGTTTTAATGTTTAATTTTTTGACTGCAAATGACTATTCCATGTAAATTATCACTTTTGGAACAAAAACAAGTGTTTTTAGAGTCACGTTAATGCCTGAAATTGGTCGAAATAGAAGCTTCTGAATAGGAGAAAAAGTCTGTAATAATGGCAATTTTGGTCACATTGAGGCTTTAAAAAGTAGTTATTCAACATGAGGCACATTCCAAATGACATTTTGAATCAATTTTTCTACAGTCCAAAAAATCTATTTTTTGATGAAAAACGATGACCCGTGACCTGTCGAAATTTCTCCAGATGGTCAGAAATCGAAATTTGTATTGTTTAATTTTTTGACTGCAATTGACTATTCCATGTAAATTATCACTTTTGGAACAAAAACAAGTGTGTTTAGACTCACTTTAATGCCTGAAATTAGTCAAAAAAGAAGCTTCTGAGTAGGAGAAAATGTCCGTAAAAATGGCAATTTTGGTCACCTTGAGGCTTCAAAAAGTAGTTATTCAACATGAGGCACAATCCAAATGACATTTTAAATCAATTTTTTTACAGTCCCAAAAATCTATTTTCTGATGAAAAACGATGACCCGTGACCTGTCGAAATTTCTCCAGATGGTCAGAAATCGAAATTTTTATTGTTTAATTTTTTGACTGCAAATGACTATTCCATGTAAATTATCACTTTTGGAACAAAAACAAGTGTGTTTAGAGTCAGTTTAATGCCTGAAATTGGTCGAAAAAGAAGCTTCTGCGTAGGAGAAAATGTCCATAAAAATGGCAATTTTGGTCACCTTGAGGCTTCAAAAAGTAGTTCTTCAACATGAGGCACATTCCAAATGACATTTTGAATCAATTTTTCTACAGTCCAGAAAATCAATTTTCTGATGAAAAAGGATGACCCGTGACCTGTCGAAATTTCTCCAGATGGTCAAAAATGGAAATGTTTTAAAGTTTAATTTTTTGACTGCAAATGACTATTCCATGTAAATTATCACTTTTGGAACTAAAATAAGTGTGTTTAGAGTCACTTTAATGCCTGAAATTGTTCGAAATAGAAGCTTCTGAATAGGAGAAAAAGTCTGCAATAATGGCACTTTTGGTCACATTGAGGTTTCAAAAAGTAGTTATTCAACATGAGGCACAACCCAAATGACATTTTAAATCAATTTTTTTACAGTCCAAAAAAATCAATTTTCTGATGAAAAACGATGACCCGTGACCTGTCGAAATTTCTCCAGATGGTCAGAAATGGAAATTTTTTAATGTTTAATTTTTTGACTGCAATTGACTATTCCATGTAAATTATCACTTTTGGAACAAAGACAAGTGTGTTTAGACTCACTTTAATGCCTGAAATTAGTCGAAATAGAAGCTTCTGAATAGGAGAAAAAGTCTGCAATAATGGCAATTTTGGTCACATTGAGGTTTCAAAAAGTAGTTATTCAACATGAGGCACAATCCAAATGACATTTTGAATCAATTTTTCTACAGTCCAAAAAATCAATTTTCTGATGAAAAACGATGACCCGTGACCTGTCAAAATTTCTCCAGATGGTCAGAAATCGAAATTTGTATTGTTTAATTTTTTGACTGCAATTGACTATTCCATGTAAATTATCACTTTTGGAACAAAAACAAGTGTGTTTAGACTCACTTTAATGCCTGAAATTAGTCGAAATAGAAGCTTCTGAGTAGGAGAAAATGTCCGTAAAAATGGCAATTTTGGTCACCTTGAGGCTTCAAAAAGTAGTTATTCAACATGAGGCACATTCCAAATGACATTTTGAATCAATTTTTCTACAGTCCAAAAAATCAATTTTCTGATGAAAAACGATGACCCGTGACCTGTCGAAATTTCTCCAGATGGTCAGAAATCGAAATTTTTATTGTTTAATTTTTTGACTACAAATGACTATTCCATGTAAATTATCACTTTTGGAACAAAAACAAGTGTGTTTAGAGTCAGTTTAATGCCTGAAATTGGTAGAAAAAGAAGCTTCTGAGTAGGAGAAAATGTCCGTAAAAATGGCAATTTTGGTCACCTTGAGGCTTCAAAAAGTAGTTATTCAACATGAGGCACATTCCAAATGACATTTTGAATCAATTTTTCTAGAGTCCAGAAAATCAATTTTCTGATGAAAAAGGATGACCCGTGACCTGTCGAAATTTCTCCAGATGGTCAGAAATGGAAATTTTTTAATGTTTAATTTTTTGACTGCAAATGACTATTCCATGTAAATTATCACTTTTGGAACTAAAATAAGTGTGTTTAGAGTCACTTTAATGCGTGAAATTGTTCGAAATAGAAGCTTCTGAATAGGAGAAAAAGTGCAATAATGGCACTTTTGGTCACATTGAGGTTTCAAAACGTAGTTATTCAACATGAGGCACAATCCAAATGACATTTTAAATCAATTTTTTTACAGTCCAAAAAATCAATTTTCTGATGAAAAACGATGACCCGTGACCTGTCGAAATTTCTCCAGATGGTCAGAAATCGAAATTTTTATTGTTTAATTTTTTGACTGCAAATGACTATTCTATGTAAATGATCACTTTTGGAACAAAAACAAGTGTGTTTAGACTCACTTTAATGCCTGAAATTAGTCGAAATAGAAGCTTCTGAATAGGAGAAAAAGTATGCAATAATGGCAATTTTGGTCACATTGAGGTTTCAAAAAGTAGTTATTCAACATGAGGCACAATCCAAATGACATTTTGAATCAATTTTTCTACAGTCCAGAAAATCAATTTTCTGATGAAAAAGGATGACCCGTGACCTGTCGAAATTTCTCCAGATGGTCAGAAATTGAAATGTTTTAATGTTTAATTTTTTGACTGCAAATGACTATTCCATGTAAATTATCACTTTTGGAACAAAAACAAGTGTTTTTAGAGTCACTTTAATGCCTGAAATTGGTCGAAATAGAAGCTTCTTAATAGGAGTAAAAGTCTGTAATAATGGCAATTTTGGTCACACAGAGGATTTAAAAAGTAGTTATTCAACATGAGGCACATTTCAAATGACATTTTTAATCAATTTTTCTACAGACCAAAAAATCTATTTTCTGATGAAAAACGATGACCCGTGACCCGTCGAAATTTCTCCAGATGGTCAGAAATGTACATTTTTCAATGTTTAATTTTTGGACTTCAAATGACTATTCCATGTAAATTATCACTTTTGGATCAAAAATAAGTGTGTTTAGAGTCACTTTAATGCCTGAAATTGTTCGAAATAGAAGCTTCTGAATAGGAGAAAAAGTCTGCAATAATGGCACTTTTGGTCACATTGAGGTTTCAAAAAGTAGTTATTCAACATGAGGCACAACCCAAATGACATTTTAAATCAATTTTTTTACAGTCCAAAAAATCAATTTTCTGATGAAAAACGATGACCCGTGACCTGTCGAAATTTCTCCAGATGGTCAGAAATGGAAATTTTTTAATGTTTAATTTTTTGACTGCAATTGACTATTCCATGTAAATTATCACTTTTGGAACAAAAACAAGTGTGTTTAGACTCACTTTAATGCCTGAAATTAGTCGAAATAGAAGCTTCTGAATAGGAGAAAAAGTCTGCAATAATGGCAATTTTGGTCACATTGAGGTTTCAAAAAGTAGTTATTCAACATGAGGCACAATCCAAATGACATTTTGAATCAATTTTTCTACAGTCCAAAAAATCAATTTTCTGATGAAAAACGATGACCCGTGACCTGTCGAAATTTCTCCAGATGGTCAGAAATCGAAATTTGTATTGTTTAATTTTTTGACTGCAATTGACTATTCCATGTAAATTATCACTTTTGGAACAAAAACAAGTGTGTTTAGACTCACTTTAATGCCTGAAATTAGTCGAAAAAGAAGCTTCTGAGTAGGAGAAAATGTCCGTAAAAATGGCAATTTTGGTCACATTGAGGCTTCAAAAAGTAGTTATTCAACATGAGGCACATTCCAAATGACATTTTGAATCAATTTTTCTACAGTCCAGAAAATCAATTTTCTGATGAAAAAATATGACCCGTGACCTGTCGAAATTTCTCCAGATGGTCAGCAATGGAAATGTTTTAATGTTTAATTTTTTGACTGCAAATGACTATTCCATGTAAATTATCACTTTTGGAACAAAAACAAGTGTTTTTAGAGTCACGTTAATGCCTGAAATTGTTCGAAATAGAAGCTTCTGAATAGGAGAAAAAGTCTGTAATAATGTCAATTTTGGTCACATTGAGGCTTTAAAAAGTAGTTATTCAACATGAGGCACATTCCAAATGACATTTTGAATCAATTTTTCTACAGTCCAAAAAATCAATTTTCTGATGAAAAACGATGACCCGTGACCTGTCGAAATTTCTCCAGATGGTCAGAAATCGAAATTTGTATTGTTTAATTTTTTGACTGCAAATGACTATTCCATGTAAATTATCACTTTTGGAACAAAAACAAGTGTGTTTAGAGTCAGTTTAATGCCTGAAATTGGTCGAAAAAGAAGCTTCTGAGTAGGAGAAAATGTCCGTAAAAATGGCAATTTTGGTCACCTTGAGGCTTCAAAAAGTAGTTATTCAACATGAGGCACATTCCAAATGACATTTTGAATCAATTTTTCTAGAGTCCAGAAAATCAATTTTCTGATGAAAAAGGATGACCCGTGACCTGTCGAAATTTCTCCAGATGGTCAGAAATGGAAATGTTTTAATGTTTAATTTTTTGACTGCAAATGACTATTCCATGTAAATTATCACTTTTGGAACTAAAATAAGTGTGTTTAGAGTCACTTTAATGCCTGAAATTGTTCGAAATAGAAGCTTCTGAATAGGAGAAAAAGTGCAATAATGGCACTTTTGGTCACATTGAGGTTTCAAAACGTAGTTATTCAACATGAGGCACAATCCAAATGACATTTTAAATCAATTTTTTTACAGTCCAAAAAATCAATTTTCTGATGAAAAACGATGACCCGTGACCTGTCGAAATTTCTCCAGATGGTCAGAAATCGAAATTTTTATTGTTTAATTTTTTGACTGCAAATGACTATTCTATGTAAATTATCACTTTTGGAACAAAAACAAGTGTGTTTAGAGTCATTTTAATGCCTGAAATTGGTCGAAAAAGAAGCTTCTGAGTAGGAGAAAATGTCCGTAAAAATGGCAATTTTGGTCACCTGAGGCTTCAAAAAGTAGTTATTTAACATGAGGCACATTCCAAATGACATTTTGAATCAATTTTTCTACAGTCCAGAAAATCAATTTTCTGATAAAAAAGGATGACCTTGACCTGTCGAAATTTCTCCAGATGGTCAGAAATGGAAATGTTTTAATGTTTAATTTTTTGACTGCAAATGACTATTCCATGTAAATTATCACTTTTGGAACTAAAATAAGTGTGTTTAGAATCACTTTAATGCCTGAAATTGGTCGAAATAGAAGCTTCTGAATAGGAGAAAAAGTCTGTAATAATGGCAATTTTGGTCACATTGAGGCTTTAAAAAGTAGTTATTCAACATGAGGCACATTCCAAATGACATTTTGAATCAATTTTTCTACAGTCCAAAAAATCAATTTTCTGATGAAAAACGATGACCCGTGACCTGTCGAAATTTCTCCAGATGGTCAGAAATCGAAATTTTTATTGTTTAATTTTTTGACTGCAAATGACTATTCCATGTAAATTATCACTTTTGGAACAAAACAAGTGTGTTTAGAGTCAGTTTAATGCCTGAAATTGGTCGAAAAAGAAGCTTCTGAGTAGGAGAAAATGTCCGTAAAAATGGCAATTTTGGTCACATTGAGGCTTCAAAATTTAGTTATTCAACATGAGGCACATTCCAAATGACATTTTGAATCAATTTTTCTACAGTCCAGAAAATCAATTTTCTGATGAAAAAGGATGACCCGTGACCTGTCGAAATTTCTCCAGATGGTCAGAAATGGAAATGTTTTAATGTTTAATTTTTTGACTGCAAATGACTATTTCATGTAAATTATCACTTTTGGAACAAAAACAAGTGTTTTTAGAGTCACTTTAATGCCTGAAATTCGTCGAAATAGAAGCTGCTGAATAGGAGAAAAAGTCTGTAATAATGGCAATTTTGGTCACATTGAGGCTTTAAAAAGTAGTTATTCAACATGAGGCACATTCCAAATGACATTTTGAATCAATTTTTCTACAGTCCTAAAAATCAATTTTCGGATGAAAAACAATGACCTATGACCTGTCGAAATTTCTCCAGATGGCCAGAAATGGAAATTTTTTAATGTTTACATTTTTTGACTGCAAATGACTATTCCATGTAAATTATCACTTTTGGAACTAAAATAAGTGTGTTTAGAGTCACGTTAATGCCTGAAATTGTTCGAAATAGAAGCTTCTGAATAGGAGAAAAAGTCTGCAATAATGGCAATTTTGGTCACATTGAGGTTTCAAAAAGTAGTTATTCAACATGAGGCACAATCCAAATGACATTTTAAATCAATTTTTTTACAGTCCAAAAAATCTATTTTCTGATGAAAAACGATGACCCGTGACCTGTCGAAATTTCTCCAGATGGTCAGAAATCGAAATTTTTATTGTTTAATTTTTTGACTGCAAATGACTATTCCATGTAAATTATCACTTTCGGAACAAAAATAAGTGTGTTTAGACTCACTTTAATGACTGAAATTGGTCGAAATAGAAGCTTCTGAATAGGAGAAAAAGTCTGTAATAATGGCAATTTTGGTCACATTGAGGCTTTAAAAAGTAGTTATTCAACATGAGGCACATTCCAAATGACATTTTGAATCAATTTTTCTACAGTCCTAAAAATCAATTTTCTGATGAAAAACATGACCTATGACCTGTCGAAATTTCTCCAGATGGCCAGAAATGGAAATTTTTTAATGTTTAAATTTTTTGACTGCAAATGACTATTCCATGTAAATTATCACTTTTGGAACTAAAATAAGTGTGTTTAGAGTCACGTTAATGCCTGAAATTGTTCGAAATAGAAGCTTCTGAATAGGAGAAAAAGTCTGCAATAATGGCAATTTTGGTCACATTGAGGTTTCAAAAAGTAGTTATTTAACATGAGGCACATTCCAAATGACATTTTGAATCAATTTTTCTACAGTCCAGAAAATCAATTTTCTGATGAAAAAGGATGACCTTGACCTGTCGAAATTTCTCCAGATGGTCAGAAATGGAAATGTTTTAATGTTTAATTTTTTGACTGCAAATGACTATTCCATGTAAATTATCACTTTTGGAACTAAAATAAGTGTGTTTAGAGTCACTTTAATGCCTGAAATTGGTCGAAATAGAAGCTTCTGAATAGGAGAAAAAGTCTGTAATAATGGCAATTTTGGTCACATTGAGGCTTTAAAAAGTAGTTATTCAACATGAGGCACATTCCAAATGACATTTTGAATCAATTTTTCTACAGTCCAAAAAATCAATTTTCTGATGAAAAACGATGACCCGTGACCTGTCGAAATTTCTCCAGATGGTCAGAAATCGAAATTTTTATTGTTTAATTTTTTGACTGCAAATGACTATTCCATGTAAATTATCACTTTTGGAACAAAAACAAGTGTGTTTAGAGTCAGTTTAATGCCTGAAATTGGTCGAAAAAGAAGCTTCTGAGTAGGAGAAAATGTCCGTAAAAATGGCAATTTTGGTCACATTGAGGCTTCAAAAATTAGTTATTCAACATGAGGCACATTCCAAATGACATTTTGAATCAATTTTTCTACAGTCCAGAAAATCAATTTTCTGATGAAAAAGGATGACCCGTGACCTGTCGAAATTTCTCCAGATGGTCAGAAATGGAAATGTTTTAATGTTTAATTTTTTGACTGCAAATGACTATTTCATGTAAATTATCACTTTTGGAACAAAAACAAGTGTTTTTAGAGTCACTTTAATGCCTGAAATTCGTCGAAATAGAAGCTGCTGAATAGGAGAAAAAGTCTGTAATAATGGCAATTTTGGTCACATTGAGGCTTTAAAAAGTAGTTATTCAACATGAGGCACATTCCAAATGACATTTTGAATCAATTTTTCTACAGTCCTAAAAATCAATTTTCTGATGAAAAACAATGACCTATGACCTGTCGAAATTTCTCCAGATGGCCAGAAATGGAAATTTTTTAATGTTTACATTTTTTGACTGCAAATGACTATTCCATGTAAATTATCACTTTTGGAACTAAAATAAGTGTGTTTAGAGTCACGTTAATGCCTGAAATTGTTCGAAATAGAAGCTTCTGAGTAGGAGAAAATGTCCGTAAAAATGGCAATTTTGGTCACCTTGAGGCTTCAAAAAGTAGTTATTCAACATGAGGCACATTCCAAATGACATTTTGAATCAATTTTTCTAGAGTCCAGAAAATCAATTTTCTGATGAAAAAGGATGACCCGTGACCTGTCGAAATTTCTCCAGATGGTCAGAAATGGAAATTTTTTAATGTTTAATTTTTTGACTGCAAATGACTATTCCATGTAAATTATCACTTTTGGAACTAAAATAAGTGTGTTTAGAGTCACTTTAATGCCTGAAATTGTTCGAAATAGAAGCTTCTGAATAGGAGAAAAAGTGCAATAATGGCACTTTTGGTCACATTGAGGTTTCAAAACGTAGTTATTCAACATGAGGCACAATCCAAATGACATTTTAAATCAATTTTTTTACAGTCCAAAAAATCAATTTTCTGATGAAAAACGATGACCCGTGACCTGTCGAAATTTCTCCAGATGGTCAGAAATCGAAATTTTTATTGTTTAATTTTTTGACTGCAAATGACTATTCTATGTAAATGATCACTTTTGGAACAAAAACAAGTGTGTTTAGACTCACTTTAATGCCTGAAATTAGTCGAAATAGAAGCTTCTGAATAGGAGAAAAAGTATGCAATAATGGCAATTTTGGTCACATTGAGGTTTCAAAAAGTAGTTATTCAACATGAGGCACAATCCAAATGACATTTTGAATCAATTTTTCTACAGTCCAGAAAATCAATTTTCTGATGAAAAAGGATGACCCGTGACCTGTCGAAATTTCTCCAGATGGTCAGAAATTGAAATGTTTTAATGTTTAATTTTTTGACTGCAAATGACTATTCCATGTAAATTATCACTTTTGGAACAAAAACAAGTGTTTTTAGAGTCACTTTAATGCCTGAAATTGGTCGAAATAGAAGCTTCTTAATAGGAGTAAAAGTCTGTAATAATGGCAATTTTGGTCACACAGAGGATTTAAAAAGTAGTTATTCAACATGAGGCACATTTCAAATGACATTTTTAATCAATTTTTCTACAGTCCAAAAAATCTATTTTCTGATGAAAAACGATGACCCGTGACCCGTCGAAATTTCTCCAGATGGTCAGAAATGGACATTTTTCAATGTTTAATTTTTGGACTTCAAATGACTATTCCATGTAAATTATCACTTTTGGATCAAAAATAAGTGTGTTTAGAGTCACTTTAATGCCTGAAATTGTTCGAAATAGAAGCTTCTGAATAGGAGAAAAAGTCTGCAATAATGGCACTTTTGGTCACATTGAGGTTTCAAAAAGTAGTTATTCAACATGAGGCACAACCCAAATGACATTTTAAATCAATTTTTTTACAGTCCAAAAAATCAATTTTCTGATGAAAAACGATGACCCGTGACCTGTCGAAATTTCTCCAGATGGTCAGAAATGGAAATTTTTTAATGTTTAATTTTTTGACTGCAATTGACTATTCCATGTAAATTATCACTTTTGGAACAAAAACAAGTGTGTTTAGACTCACTTTAATGCCTGAAATTAGTCGAAATAGAAGCTTCTGAATAGGAGAAAAAGTCTGCAATAATGGCAATTTTGGTCACATTGAGGTTTCAAAAAGTAGTTATTCAACATGAGGCACAATCCAAATGACATTTTGAATCAATTTTTCTACAGTCCAAAAAATCAATTTTCTGATGAAAAACGATGACCCGTGACCTGTCGAAATTTCTCCAGATGGTCAGAAATCGAAATTTGTATTGTTTAATTTTTTGACTGCAATTGACTATTCCATGTAAATTATCACTTTTGGAACAAAAACAAGTGTGTTTAGACTCACTTTAATGCCTGAAATTAGTCGAAAAAGAAGCTTCTGAGTAGGAGAAAATGTCCGTAAAAATGGCAATTTTGGTCACATTGAGGCTTCAAAAAGTAGTTATTCAACATGAGGCACATTCCAAATGACATTTTGAATCAATTTTTCTACAGTCCAGAAAATCAATTTTCTGATGAAAAAATATGACCCGTGACCTGTCGAAATTTCTCCAGATGGTCAGCAATGGAAATGTTTTAATGTTTAATTTTTTGACTGCAAATGACTATTCCATGTAAATTATCACTTTTGGAACAAAAACAAGTGTTTTTAGAGTCACGTTAATGCCTGAAATTGTTCGAAATAGAAGCTTCTGAATAGGAGAAAAAGTCTGTAATAATGTCAATTTTGGTCACATTGAGGCTTTAAAAAGTAGTTATTCAACATGAGGCACATTCCAAATGACATTTTGAATCAATTTTTCTACAGTCCAAAAAATCAATTTTCTGATGAAAAACGATGACCCGTGACCTGTCGAAATTTCTCCAGATGGTCAGAAATCGAAATTTTTATTGTTTAATTTTTTGACTGCAAATGACTATTCCATGTAAATTATCACTTTTGGAACAAAAACAAGTGTGTTTAGAGTCAGTTTAATGCCTGAAATTGGTCGAAAAAGAAGCTTCTGAGTAGGAGAAAATGTCCGTAAAAATGGCAATTTTGGTCACCTTGAGGCTTCAAAAAGTAGTTATTCAACATGAGGCACATTCCAAATGACATTTTGAATCAATTTTTCTAGAGTCCAGAAAATCAATTTTCTGATGAAAAAGGATGACCCGTGACCTGTCGAAATTTCTCCAGATGGTCAGAAATGGAAATGTTTTAATGTTTAATTTTTTGACTGCAAATGACTATTCCATGTAAATTATCACTTTTGGAACTAAAATAAGTGTGTTTAGAGTCACTTTAATGCCTGAAATTGTTCGAAATAGAAGCTTCTGAATAGGAGAAAAAGTGCAATAATGGCACTTTTGGTCACATTGAGGTTTCAAAACGTAGTTATTCAACATGAGGCACAATCCAAATGACATTTTAAATCAATTTTTTTACAGTCCAAAAAATCAATTTTCTGATGAAAAACGATGACCCGTGACCTGTCGAAATTTCTCCAGATGGTCAGAAATAGAAATTTTTATTGTTTAATTTTTTGACTGCAAATGACTATTCTATGTAAATTATCACTTTTGGAACAAAAACAAGTGTGTTTAGAGTCATTTTAATGCCTGAAATTGGTCGAAAAAGAAGCTTCTGAGTAGGAGAAAATGTCCGTAAAAATGGCAATTTTGGTCACCTGAGGCTTCAAAAAGTAGTTATTTAACATGAGGCACATTCCAAATGACATTTTGAATCAATTTTTCTACAGTCCAGAAAATCAATTTTCTGATGAAAAAGGATGACCTTGACCTGTCGAAATTTCTCCAGATGGTCAGAAATGGAAATGTTTTAATGTTTAATTTTTTGACTGCAAATGACTATTCCATGTAAATTATCACTTTTGGAACTAAAATAAGTGTGTTTAGAGTCACTTTAATGCCTGAAATTGGTCGAAATAGAAGCTTCTGAATAGGAGAAAAAGTCTGTAATAATGGCAATTTTGGTCACATTGAGGCTTTAAAAAGTAGTTATTCAACATGAGGCACATTCCAAATGACATTTTGAATCAATTTTTCTACAGTCCAAAAAATCAATTTTCTGATGAAAAACGATGACCCGTGACCTGTCGAAATTTCTCCAGATGGTCAGAAATCGAAATTTTTATTGTTTAATTTTTTGACTGCAAATGACTATTCCATGTAAATTATCACTTTTGGAACAAAACAAGTGTGTTTAGAGTCAGTTTAATGCCTGAAATTGGTCGAAAAAGAAGCTTCTGAGTAGGAGAAAATGTCCGTAAAAATGGCAATTTTGGTCACATTGAGGCTTCAAAATTTAGTTATTCAACATGAGGCACATTCCAAATGACATTTTGAATCAATTTTTCTACAGTCCAGAAAATCAATTTTCTGATGAAAAAGGATGACCCGTGACCTGTCGAAATTTCTCCAGATGGTCAGAAATGGAAATGTTTTAATGTTTAATTTTTTGACTGCAAATGACTATTTCATGTAAATTATCACTTTTGGAACAAAAACAAGTGTTTTTAGAGTCACTTTAATGCCTGAAATTCGTCGAAATAGAAGCTGCTGAATAGGAGAAAAAGTCTGCAATAATGGCAATTTTGGTCACATTGAGGCTTTAAAAAGTAGTTATTCAACATGAGGCACATTCCAAATGACATTTTGAATCAATTTTTCTACAGTCCTAAAAATCAATTTTCTGATGAAAAACAATGACCTATGACCTGTCGAAATTTCTCCAGATGGCCAGAAATGGAAATTTTTTAATGTTTACATTTTTTGACTGCAAATGACTATTCCATGTAAATTATCACTTTTGGAACTAAAATAAGTGTGTTTAGAGTCACGTTAATGCCTGAAATTGTTCGAAATAGAAGCTTCTGAATAGGAGAAAAAGTCTGCAATAATGGCAATTTTGGTCACATTGAGGTTTCAAAAAGTAGTTATTCAACATGAGGCACAATCCAAATGACATTTTAAATCAATTTTTTTACAGTCCAAAAAATCTATTTTCTGATGAAAAACGATGACCCGTGACCTGTCGAAATTTCTCCAGATGGTCAGAAATCGAAATTTTTATTGTTTAATTTTTTGACTGCAAATGACTATTCCATGTAAATTATCACTTTCGGAACAAAAATAAGTGTGTTTAGACGCACTTTAATGACTGAAATTGGTCGAAATAGAAGCTTCTGAATAGGAGAAAAAGTCTGTAATAATGGCAATTTTGGTCACATTGAGGCTTTAAAAAGTAGTTATTCAACATGAGGCACATTCCAAATGACATTTTGAATCAATTTTTCTACAGTCCTAAAAATCAATTTTCTGATGAAAAACATGACCTATGACCTGTCGAAATTTCTCCAGATGGCCAGAAATGGAAATTTTTTAATGTTTACATTTTTTGACTGCAAATGACTATTCCATGTAAATTATCACTTTTGGAACTAAAATAAGTGTGTTTAGAGTCACGTTAATGCCTGAAATTGTTCGAAATAGAAGCTTCTGAATAGGAGAAAAAGTCTGCAATAATGGCAATTTTGGTCACATTGAGGTTTCAAAAAGTAGTTATTTAACATGAGGCACATTCCAAATGACATTTTGAATCAATTTTTCTACAGTCCAGAAAATCAATTTTCTGATGAAAAAGGATGACCTTGACCTGTCGAAATTTCTCCAGATGGTCAGAAATGGAAATGTTTTAATGTTTAATTTTTTGACTGCAAATGACTATTCCATGTAAATTATCACTTTTGGAACTAAAATAAGTGTGTTTAGAGTCACTTTAATGCCTGAAATTGGTCGAAATAGAAGCTTCTGAATAGGAGAAAAAGTCTGTAATAATGGCAATTTTGGTCACATTGAGGCTTTAAAAAGTAGTTATTCAACATGAGGCACATTCCAAATGACATTTTGAATCAATTTTTCTACAGTCCAAAAAATCAATTTTCTGATGAAAAACGATGACCCGTGACCTGTCGAAATTTCTCCAGATGGTCAGAAATCGAAATTTTTATTGTTTAATTTTTTGACTGCAAATGACTATTCCATGTAAATTATCACTTTTGGAACAAAAACAAGTGTGTTTAGAGTCAGTTTAATGCCTGAAATTGGTCGAAAAAGAAGCTTCTGAGTAGGAGAAAATGTCCGTAAAAATGGCAATTTTGGTCACATTGAGGCTTCAAAAATTAGTTATTCAACATGAGGCACATTCCAAATGACATTTTGAATCAATTTTTCTACAGTCCAGAAAATCAATTTTCTGATGAAAAAGGATGACCCGTGACCTGTCGAAATTTCTCCAGATGGTCAGAAATGGAAATGTTTTAATGTTTAATTTTTTGACTGCAAATGACTATTTCATGTAAATTATCACTTTTGGAACAAAAACAAGTGTTTTTAGAGTCACTTTAATGCCTGAAATTCGTCGAAATAGAAGCTGCTGAATAGGAGAAAAAGTCTGTAATAATGGCAATTTTGGTCACATTGAGGCTTTAAAAAGTAGTTATTCAACATGAGGCACATTCCAAATGACATTTTGAATCAATTTTTCTACAGTCCTAAAAATCAATTTTCTGATGAAAAACAATGACCTATGACCTGTCGAAATTTCTCCAGATGGCCAGAAATGGAAATTTTTTAATGTTTACATTTTTTGACTGCAAATGACTATTCCATGTAAATTATCACTTTTGGAACTAAAATAAGTGTGTTTAGAGTCACGTTAATGCCTGAAATTGTTCGAAATAGAAGCTTCTGAATAGGAGAAAAAGTCTGCAATAATGGCAATTTTGGTCACATTGAGGTTTCAAAAAGTAGTTATTCAACATGAGGCACAATCCAAATGACATTTTAAATCAATTTTTTTACAGTCCAAAAAATCTATTTTCTGATGAAAAACGATGACCCGTGACCTGTCGAAATTTCTGCAGATGGTCAGAAATCAAAATTTTTATTGTTTAATTTTTTGACTGCAAATGACTATTCCATGTAAATTATCACTTTTGGAACAAAAATAAGTGTGTTTAGACTAACTTTAATGCCTGAAATTGGTCGAAATAGAAGCTTCTGAATAGGAGAAAAAGTCTGTAATAATGGCAATTTTGGTCACATTGAGGCTTTAAAAGGTAGTTATTCAACATGAGGCACATTCCAAATGACATTTTGAATCAATTTTTCTACAGTCCAAAAAATCAATTTTCTGATGAAAAAGGATGACCCGTGACCTGTCGAAATTTCTCCAGATGGTCAGCAATGGAAATGTTTTAATGTTTAATTTTTTGACTGCAAATGACTATTCCATGTAAATTATCACTTTTGGAACAAAAACAAGTGTGTTTAGACTCACTTTAATGCATGAAATTAGTCGAAATAGAAGCTTCTGAATAGGAGAAAAAGTCTGCAATAATGGCAATTTTGGTCACATTGAGGTTTCAAAAAGTAGTTATTCAACATGAGGCACAATCCAAATGACATTTTGAATCAATTTTTCTACAGTCCAAAAAATCAATTTTCTGATGAAAAACGATGACCCGTGACCTGTCGAAATTTCTCCAGATGGTCAGAAATCGAAATTTTTATTGTTTAATTTTTTGACTGCAAATGACTATTCCATGTAAATTATCACTTTTGGAACAAAAACAAGTGTGTTTAGAGTCAGTTTAATGCCTGAAATTGGTAGAAAAAGAAGCTTCTGAGTAGGAGAAAATGTCCGTAAAAATGGCAATTTTGGTCACATTGAGGCTTCAAAAATTAGTTATTCAACATGAGGCACATTCCAAATGACATTTTGAATCAATTTTTCTACAGTCCAAAAAATCAATTTTCTGATGAAAAACGATGACCCGTGACCTGTCGAAATTTCTCCAGATGGTCAGAAATCGAAATTTTTATTGTTTAATTTTTTGACTGCAAATGACTATTCCATGTAAATTATCACTTTTGGAACAAAAACAAGTGTGTTTAGAGTCAGTGTAATGCCTGAAATTGGTCGAAAAAGAAGCTTCTGAGTAGGAGAAAATGTCCGTAAAAATGGCAATTTTGGTCACATTGAGGCTTCAAAAATTAGTTATTCAACATGAGGCACATTCCAAATGACATTTTGAATCAATTTTTCTACAGTCCAGAAAATCAATTTTCTGATGAAAAAGGATGACCCGTGACCTGTCGAAATTTCTCCAGATGGTCAGAAATGGAAATGTTTTAATGTTTAATTTTTTGACTGCAAATGACTATTTCATGTAAATTATCACTTTTGGAACAAAAACAAGTGTTTTTAGAGTCACTTTAATGCCTGAAATTCGTCGAAATAGAAGCTGCTGAATAGGAGAAAAAGTCTGTAATAATGGCAATTTTGGTCACATTGAGGCTTTAAAAAGTAGTTATTCAACATGAGGCACATTCCAAATGACATTTTGAATCAATTTTTCTACAGTCCTAAAAATCAATTTTCTGATGAAAAACAATGACCTATGACCTGTCGAAATTTCTCCAGATGGCCAGAAATGGAAATTTTTTAATGTTTACATTTTTTGACTGCAAATGACTATTCCATGTAAATTATCACTTTTGGAACTAAAATAAGTGTGTTTAGAGTCACGTTAATGCCTGAAATTGTTCGAAATAGAAGCTTCTGAATAGGAGAAAAAGTCTGCAATAATGGCAATTTTGGTCACATTGAGGTTTCAAAAAGTAGTTATTCAACATGAGGCACAATCCAAATGACATTTTAAATCAATTTTTTTACAGTCCAAAAAATCTATTTTCTGATGAAAAACGATGACCCGTGACCTGTCGAAATTTCTCCAGATGGTCAGAAATCGAAATTTTTATTGTTTAATTTTTTGACTGCAAATGACTATTCCATGTAAATTATCACTTTTGGAACAAAAATAAGTGTGTTTAGACTAACTTTAATGCCTGAAATTGGTCGAAATAGAAGCTTCTGAATAGGAGAAAAAGTCTGTAATAATGGCAATTTTGGTCACATTGAGGCTTTAAAAGGTAGTTATTCAACATGAGGCACATTCCAAATGACATTTTGAATCAATTTTTCTACAGTCCAAAAAATCAATTTTCTGATGAAAAAGGATGACCCGTGACCTGTCGAAATTTCTCCAGATGGTCAGCAATGGAAATGTTTTAATGTTTAATTTTTTGAC
The DNA here is from genome assembly GCF_964204655.1 of Triturus cristatus. Lineage (NCBI taxonomy): Eukaryota > Metazoa > Chordata > Amphibia > Caudata > Salamandridae > Triturus > Triturus cristatus. Next base: position 1,196,346,961 of record NC_140589.1, on the reverse strand, counting down.
TGCAAATGACTATTCCATGTAAATTATCACTTTTGGAACAAAAACAAGTGTGTTTAGACTCACTTTAATGCCTGAAATTAGTCGAAATAGAAGCTTCTGAATAGGAGAAAAAGTCTGCAATAATGGCAATTTTGGTCACATTGAGGTTTCAAATAGTAGTTATTCAACATGAGGCACAATCCAAATGACATTTTGAATCAATTTTTCTACAGTCCAAAAAATCAATTTTCTGATGAAAAACGATGACCCGTGACCTGTCGAAATTTCTCCAGATGGTCAGAAATCGAAATTTTTATTGTTTAATTTTTTGACTGCAAATGACTATTCCATGTAAATTATCACTTTTGGAACAAAAACAAGTGTGTTTAGAGTCAGTTTAATGCCTGAAATTGGTAGAAAAAGAAGCTTCTGAGTAGGAGAAAATGTCCGTAAAAATGGCAATTTTGGTCACATTGAGGCTTCAAAAATTAGTTATTCAACATGAGGCACATTCCAAATGACATTTTGAATCAATTTTTCTACAGTCCAGAAAATCAATTTTCTGATGAAAAAGGATGACCCGTGACCTGTCGAAATTTCTCCAGATGGTGAGAAATGGAAATGTTTTAATGTTTAATTTTTTGACTGCAAATGACTATTTCATGTAAATTATCACTTTTGGAACAAAAACAAGTGTTTTTAGAGTCACTTTAATGCCTGAAATTCGTCGAAATAGAAGCTGCTGAATAGGAGAAAAAGTCTGTAATAATGGCAATTTTGGTCACATTGAGGCTTTAAAAAGTAGTTATTCAACATGAGGCACATTCCAAATGACATTTTGAATCAATTTTTCTACAGTCCTAAAAATCAATTTTCTGATGAAAAACAATGACCTATGACCTGTCGAAATTTCTCCAGATGGCCAGAAATGGAAATTTTTTAATGTTTACATTTTTTGACTGCAAATGACTATTCCATGTAAATTATCACTTTTGGAACTAAAATAAGTGTGTTTAGAGTCACGTTAATGCCTGAAATTGTTCGAAATAGAAGCTTCTGAATAGTAGAAAAAGTCTGCAATAATGGCAATTTTGGTCACATTGAGGTTTCAAAAAGTAGTTATTCAACATGAGGCACAATCCAAATGACATTTTAAATCAATTTTTTTACAGTCCAAAAAATCTATTTTCTGATGAAAAAGGATGACCCCTGACCTGTCGAAATTTCTCCAGATGGTCAGAAATGGAAATGTTTTAATGTTTAATTTTTTGACTGCAAATGACTATTTCATGTAAATTATCACTTTTGGAACAAAAACAAGTGTGTTTAGACTCACTTTAATGCCTGAAATTAGTCGAAATAGAAGCTTCTGAATAGGAGAAAAAGTCTGCAATAATGGCAATTTTGGTCACATTGAGGTTTCAAAAAGTAGTTATTCAACATGAGGCACAATCCAAATGACATTTTTAATCAATTTTTTTACAGTCCAAAAAATCTATTTTCTGATGAAAAACGATGACCCGTGACCTGTCGAAATTTCTCCAGATGGTCAGAAATCGAAATTTTTATTGTTTAATTTTTTGACTGCAAATGACTATTCCATGTAAATTATCACTTTTGGAACAAAAACAAGTGTGTTTAGAGTCAGTTTAATGCCTGAAATTGGTCGAAAAAGAAGCTTCTGAGTAGGAGAAAATGTCCGTAAAAATGGCAATTTTGGTCAAATTGAGGCTTCAAAAATTAGTTATTCAACATGAGGCACATTCCAAATGACATTTTGAATCAATTTTTCTACAGTCCAGAAAATCAATTTTCTGATGAAAAAGGATGGCCCGTGACCTGTCGAAATTTCTCCAGATGGTCAGAAATGGAAATGTTTTAATGTTTAATTTTTTGACTGCAAATGACTATTTCATGTAAATTATCACTTTTGGAACAAAAACAAGTGTTTTTAGAGTCACTTTAATGCCTGAAATTCGTCGAAATAGAAGCTGCTGAATAGGAGAAAAAGTCTGTAATAATGGCAATTTTGGTCACATTGAGGCTTTAAAAAGTAGTTATTCAACATGAGGCACATTCCAAATGACATTTTGAATCAATTTTTCTACAGTCCTAAAAATCAATTTTCTGATGAAAAACAATGACCTATGACCTGTCGAAATTTCTCCAGATGGCCAGAAATGGAAATTTTTTAATGTTTACATTTTTTGACTGCAAATGACTATTCCATGTAAATTATCACTTTTGGAACTAAAATAAGTGTGTTTAGAGTCACGTTAATGCCTGAAATTGTTCGAAATAGAAGCTTCTGAATAGGAGAAAAAGTCTGCAATAATGGCAATTTTGGTCACATTGAGGTTTCAAAAAGTAGTTATTCAACATGAGGCACAATCCAAATGACATTTTAAATCAATTTTTTTACAGTCCAAAAAATCTATTTTCTGATGAAAAACGATGAACCGTGACCTGTCGAAATTTCTCCAGATGGTCAGAAATCGAAATTTTTATTGTTTAATTTTTTGACTGCAAATGACTATTCCATGTAAATTATCACTTTTGGAACAAAAATAAGTGTGTTTAGACTAACTTTAATGCCTGAAATTGGTCGAAATAGAAGCTTCTGAATAGGAGAAAAAGTCTGTAATAATGGCAATTTTGGTCACATTGAGGCTTTAAAAGGTAGTTATTCAACATGAGGCACATTCCAAATGACATTTTGAATCAATTTTTCTACAGTCCAAAAAATCAATTTTCTGATGAAAAAGGATGACCCGTGACCTGTCGAAATTTCTCCAGATGGTCAGCAATGGAAATGTTTTAATGTTTAATTTTTTGACTGCAAATGACTATTCCATGTAAATTATCACTTTTGGAACAAAAACAAGTGTGTTTAGACTCACTTTAATACCTGAAATTAGTCGAAATAGAAGCTTCTGAATAGGAGAAAAAGTCTGCAATAATGGCAATTTTGGTCACATTGAGGTTTCAAAAAGTAGTTATTCAACATGAGGCACAATCCAAATGACATTTTGAATCAATTTTTCTACAGTCCAAAAAATCAATTTTCTGATGAAAAACGATGACCCGTGACCTGTCGAAATTTCTCCAGATGGTCAGAAATCGAAATTTTTATTGTTTAATTTTTTGACTGCAAATGACTATTCCATGTAAATTATCACTTTTGGAACAAAAACAAGTGTGTTTAGAGTCAGTTTAATGCCTGAAATTGGTAGAAAAAGAAGCTTCTGAGTAGGAGAAAATGTCCGTAAAAATGGCAATTTTGGTCACATTGAGGCTTCAAAAATTAGTTATTCAACATGAGGCACATTCCAAATGACATTTTGAATCAATTTTTCTACAGTCCAAAAAATCAATTTTCTGATGAAAAACGATGACCCGTGACCTGTCGAAATTTCTCCAGATGGTCAGAAATCGAAATTTTTATTGTTTAATTTTTTGACTGCAAATGACTATTCCATGTAAATTATCACTTTTGGAACAAAAACAAGTGTGTTTAGAGTCAGTGTAATGCCTGAAATTGGTCGAAAAAGAAGCTTCTGAGTAGGAGAAAATGTCCGTAAAAATGGCAATTTTGGTCACATTGAGGCTTCAAAAAGTAGTTATTCAACATGAGGCACATTCCAAATGACATTTTGAATCAATTTTTCTACAGTCCGGAAAATCAATTTTCTGATGAAAAAGGATGACCCGTGACCTGTCGAAATTTCTCCAGATGGTCAGAAATGGAAATGTTTTAATGTTTAATTTTTTGACTGCAAATGACTATTTCATGTAAATTATCACTTTTGGAACAAAAACAAGTGTTTTTAGAGTCACTTTAATGCCTGAAATTCGTCGAAATAGAAGCTGCTGAATAGGAGAAAAAGTCTGTAATAATGGCAATTTTGGTCACATTGAGGCTTTAAAAAGTAGTTATTCAACATGAGGCACATTCCAAATGACATTTTGAATCAATTTTTCTACAGTCCTAAAAATCAATTTTCTGATGAAAAACAATGACCTATGACCTGTCGAAATTTCTCCAGATGGCCAGAAATGGAAATTTTTTAATGTTTACATTTTTTGACTGCAAATGACTATTCCATGTAAATTATCACTTTTGGAACTAAAATAAGTGTGTTTAGAGTCACGTTAATGCCTGAAATTGTTCGAAATAGAAGCTTCTGAATAGGAGAAAAAGTCTGCAATAATGGCAATTTTGGTCACATTGAGGTTTCAAAAAGTAGTTATTCAACATGAGGCACAATCCAAATGACATTTTAAATCAATTTTTTTACAGTCCAAAAAATCTATTTTCTGATGAAAAACGATGACCCGTGACCTGTCGAAATTTCTCCAGATGGTCAGAAATCGAAATTTTTATTGTTTAATTTTTTGACTGCAAATGACTATTCCATGTAAATTATCACTTTTGGAACAAAAATAAGTGTGTTTAGACTAACTTTAATGCCTGAAATTGGTCGAAATAGAAGCTTCTGAATAGGAGAAAAAGTCTGTAATAATGGCAATTTTGGTCACATTGAGGCTTTAAAAGGTAGTTATTCAACATGAGGCACATTCCAAATGACATTTTGAATCAATTTTTCTACAGTCCAAAAAATCAATTTTCTGATGAAAAAGGATGACCCGTGACCTGTCGAAATTTCTCCAGATGGTCAGCAATGGAAATGTTTTAATGTTTAATTTTTTGACTGCAAATGACTATTCCATGTAAATTATCACTTTTGGAACAAAAACAAGTGTGTTTAGACTCACTTTAATGCCTGAAATTAGTCGAAATAGAAGCTTCTGAATAGGAGAAAAAGTCTGCAATAATGGCAATTTTGGTCACATTGAGGTTTCAAATAGTAGTTATTCAACATGAGGCACAATCCAAATGACATTTTGAATCAATTTTTCTACAGTCCAAAAAATCAATTTTCTGATGAAAAACGATGACCCGTGACCTGTCGAAATTTCTCCAGATGGTCAGAAATCGAAATTTTTATTGTTTAATTTTTTGACTGCAAATGACTATTCCATGTAAATTATCACTTTTGGAACAAAAACAAGTGTGTTTAGAGTCAGTTTAATGCCTGAAATGGTAGAAAAAGAAGCTTCTGAGTAGGAGAAAATGTCCGTAAAAATGGCAATTTTGGTCACATTGAGGCTTCAAAAATTAGTTATTCAACATGAGGCACATTCCAAATGACATTTTGAATCAATTTTTCTACAGTCCAGAAAATCAATTTTCTGATGAAAAAGGATGACCCGTGACCTGTCGAAATTTCTCCAGATGGTCAGAAATGGAAATGTTTTAATGTTTAATTTTTTGACTGCAAATGACTATTTCATGTAAATTATCACTTTTGGAACAAAAACAAGTGTTTTTAGAGTCACTTTAATGCCTGAAATTCGTCGAAATAGAAGCTGCTGAATAGGAGAAAAAGTCTGTAATAATGGCAATTTTGGTCACATTGAGGCTTTAAAAAGTAGTTATTCAACATGAGGCACATTCCAAATGACATTTTGAATCAATTTTTCTACAGTCCTAAAAATCAATTTTCTGATGAAAAACAATGACCTATGACCTGTCGAAATTTCTCCAGATGGCCAGAAATGGAAATTTTTTAATGTTTACATTTTTTGACTGCAAATGACTATTCCATGTAAATTATCACTTTTGGAACTAAAATAAGTGTGTTTAGAGTCACGTTAATGCCTGAAATTGTTCGAAATAGAAGCTTCTGAATAGGAGAAAAAGTCTGCAATAATGGCAATTTTGGTCACATTGAGGTTTCAAAAAGTAGTTATTCAACATGAGGCACAATCCAAATGACATTTTAAATCAATTTTTTTACAGTCCAAAAAATCTATTTTCTGATGAAAAACGATGACCCGTGACCTGTCGAAATTTCTCCAGATGGTCAGAAATCGAAATTTTTATTGTTTAATTTTTTGACTGCAAATGACTATTCCATGTAAATTATCACTTTTGGAACAAAAATAAGTGTGTTTAGACTAACTTTAATGCCTGAAATTGGTCGAAATAGAAGCTTCTGAATAGGAGAAAAAGTCTGTAATAATGGCAATTTTGGTCACATTGAGGCTTTAAAAGGTAGTTATTCAACAAGAGGCACATTCCAAATGACATTTTGAATCTATTTTTCTACAGTCCAAAAAATCAATTTTCTGATGAAAAAGGATGACCCGTGACCTGTCGAAATTTCTCCAGATGGTCAGCAATGGAAATGTTTTAATGTTTAAGTTTTTTGACTGCAAATGACTATTCCATGTAAATTATCACTTTTGGAACAAAAACAAGTGTGTTTAGACTCACTTTAATGCCTGAAATTAGTCGAAATAGAAGCTTCTGAATAGGAGAAAAAGTCTGCAATAATGGCAATTTTGTCACATTGAGGTTTCAAAAAGTAGTTATTCAACATGAGGCACAATCCAAATGACATTTTGAATCAATTTTTCTACAGTCCAAAAAATCAATTTTCTGATGAAAAACGATGACCCGTGACCTGTCTAAATTTCTCCAGCTGGTCAGAAATCGAAATTTGTATTGTTTAATTTTTTGACTGCAAATGACTATTCCATGTAAATTATCACTTTCGGAACAAAAATAAGTGTGTTTAGACTCACTTTAATGACTGAAATTGGTCGAAATAGAAGCTTCTGAATAGGAGAAAAAGTCTGTAATAATGGCAATTTTGGTCACATTGAGGTTTCAAAAAGTAGTTATTCAACATGAGGCACAATCCAAATGACATTTTGAATCAATTTTTCTACAGTCCAAAAAATCAATTTTCTGATGAAAAACGATGACCCGTGACCTGTCGAAATTTCTCCAGATGGTCAGAAATCGAAATTTTTATTGTTTAATTTTTTGACTGCAAATGACTATTCCATGTAAATTATCACTTTTGGAACAAAAACAAGTGTGTTTAGAGTCAGTTTAATGCCTGAAATTGGTCGAAAAAGAAGCTTCTGAGTAGGAGAAAATGTCCGTAAAAATGGCAATTTTGTTCACATTGAGGCTTCAAAAAGTAGTTATTCAACATGAGGTACATTCCAAATGACATTTTGAATCAATTTTTCTACAGTCCAGAAAATCAATTTTCTGATGAAAAAGGATGACCCGTGACCTGTCGAAATTTCTCCAGATGGTCAGAAATGGAAATGTTTTAATGTTTAATTTTTTAACTGCAAATGACTATTCCATGTAAATTATCACTTTTGGAACTAAAATAAGTGTGTTTAGAGTCACTTTAATGCCTGAAATTGTTTGAAATAGAAGCTTCTAAATAGGAGAAAAAGTCTGCAATAATGGCACTTTTGGTCACATTGAGGTTTCAAAAAGTAGTTATTCAACATGAGGCACAATCCAAATGACATTTTAAATCAATTTTATTACAGTCCAAAAAATCAATTTTCTGATGAAAAACGATGACCCGTGACCTGTCGAAATGTCTCCAGATGTTCAGAAATCGAAATTTTTATTGTTTAATTTTTTGACTGCAAATGACTATTCCAGGTAAATTATCACTTTTGGAACAAAAATAAGTGTGTTTAGACTCACTTTAATGACTGAAATTGGTCGAAATAGAAGCTTCTGAATAGGAGAAAAAGTCTGTAATAATGGCAATTTTGGTCACATTGAGGCTTTAAAAAGTAGTTATTCAACATGAGGCACATTCCAAATGACATTTTGAATCAATTTTTCTACAGTCCTAAAAATCAATTTTCTGATGAAAAACATGACCTATGACCTGTCGAAATTTCTCCAGATGGCCAGAAATGGAAATTTTTTAATGTTTAAATTTTTTGACTGCAAATGACTATTCCATGTAAATTATCACTTTTGGAACTAAAATAAGTGTGTTTAGAGTCACGTTAATGCCTGAAATTGTTCGAAATAGAAGCTTCTGAATAGGAGAAAAAGTCTGCAATAATGGCAATTTTGGTCACATTGAGGTTTCAAAAAGTAGTTATTCAACATGAGGCACAATCCAAATGACATTTTAAATCAATTTTTTTACAGTCCAAAAAATCAATTTTCTGATGAAAAACGATGACCCGTGACCTGTCGAAATTTCTCCAGATGGTCAGAAATCGAAATTTTTATTGTTTAATTTTTTGACTGCAAATGACTATTCCATGTAAATTATCACTTTTGGAACAAAAATAAGTGTGTTTAGACTCACTTTAATGACTGAAATTGGTCGAAATAGAAGCTTCTGAATAGGAGAAAAAGTCTGTAATAATGGCAATTTTGGTCACATTGAGGCTTTAAAAAGTAGTTATTCAACATGAGGCACATTCCAAATGACATTTTGAATCAATTTTTCTACAGTCCAAAAAATCAATTTTCTGATGAAAAACGATGACCCGTGACCTGTCGAAATTTCTCCAGATGGTCAGAAATGGAAATTTTTTAATGTTTAATTTTTTGACTGCAATTGACTATTCCATGTAAATTATCACTTTTGGAACAAAAACAAGTGTGTTTAGACTCACTTTAATGCCTGAAATTAGTGGAAATAGAAGCTTCTGAATAGGAGAAAAAGTCTGCAATAATGGCAATTTTGGTCACATTGAGGTTTCAAAAAGTAGTTATTCAACATGAGGCACAATCCAAATGACATTTTGAATCAATTTTTCTACAGTCCCAAAAATCAATTTACTGATGAAAAACGATGACCCGTGACCTGTCGAAATTTCTCCAGATGGTCAGAAATCGAAATTTGTATTGTTTAATTTTTTGACTGCAAATGACTATTCCATGTAAATTATCACTTTTGGAACAAAAACAAGTGTGTTTAGAGTCAGTTTAATGCCTGAAATTGGTCGAAAAAGAAGCTTCTGAGTAGGAGAAAATGTCCGTAAAAATGGCAATTTTGGTCACATTGAGGCTTCAAAAAGTAGTTATTCAACATGAGGCACATTCCAAATGACATTTTGAATCAATTTTTCTACAGTCCAGAAAATCTATTTTCTGATGAAAAAGGATGACCCGTGACCTGTCGAAATTTCTCCAGATGGTCAGAAATGGAAATGTTTTAATGTTTAATTTTTTGACTGCAAATGACTATTTCATGTAAATTATCACTTTTGGAACAAAAACAAGTGTTTTTAGAGTCACTTTAATGCCTGAAATTCGTCGAAATAGAAGCTGCTGAATAGGAGAAAAAGTCTGTAATAATGGCAATTTTGGTCACATTGAGGCTTTAAAAAGTAGTTATTCAACATGAGGCACATTCCAAATGACATTTTGAATCAATTTTTCTACAGTCCTAAAAATCAATTTTCTGATGAAAAACAATGACCTATGACCTGTCGAAATTTCTCCAGATGGCCAGAAATGGAAATTTTTTAATGTTTACATTTTTTGACTGCAAATGACTATTCCATGTAAATTATCACTTTTGGAACTAAAATAAGTGTGTTTAGAGTCACGTTAATGCCTGAAATTGTTCGAAATAGAAGCTTCTGAATAGGAGAAAAAGTCTGCAATAATGGCAATTTTGGTCACATTGAGGTTTCAAAAAGTAGTTATTCAACATGAGGCACAATCCAAATGACATTTTAAATCAATTTTTTTACAGTCCAAAAAATCTATTTTCTGATGAAAAACGATGACCCGTGACCTGTCGAAATTTCTCCAGATGGTCAGAAATCGAAATTTTTATTGTTTAATTTTTTGACTGCAAATGACTATTCCATGTAAATTATCACTTTTGGAACAAAAATAAGTGTGTTTAGACTAACTTTAATGCCTGAAATTGGTCGAAATAGAAGCTTCTGAATAGGAGAAAAAGTCTGTAATAATGGCAATTTTGGTCACATTGAGGCTTTAAAAGGTAGTTATTCAACCTGAGGCACATTCCAAATGACATTTTGAATCAATTTTTCTACAGTCCAAAAAATCAATTTTCTGATGAAAAAGGATGACCCGTGACCTGTCGAAATTTCTCCAGATGGTCAGCAATGGAAATGTTTTAATGTTTAAGTTTTTTGACTGCAAATGACTATTCCATGTAAATTATCACTTTTGGAACAAAAACAAGTGTGTTTAGACTCACTTTAATGCCTGAAATTAGTCGAAATAGAAGCTTCTGAATAGGAGAAAAAGTCTGCAATAATGGCAATTTTGGTCACATTGAGGTTTCAAAAAGTAGTTATTCAACATGAGGCACAATCCAAATGACATTTTGAATCAATTTTTCTACAGTCCAAAAAATCAATTTTCTGATGAAAAACGATGACCCGTGACCTGTCGAAATTTCTCCAGATGGTCAGAAATGGAAATGTTTTAATGTTTAATTTTTTGACTGCAAATGACTATTCCATGTAAATTATCACTTTTGGAACTAAAATAAGTGTGTTTAGAGTCACTTTAATGCCTGAAATTGTTTGAAATAGAAGCTTCTGAATAGGAGAAAAAGTCTGCAATAATGGCACTTTTGGTCACATTGAGGTTTCAAAAAGTAGTTATTCAACATGAGGCACAATCCAAATGACATTTTAAATCAATTTTATTACAGTCCAAAAAATCAATTTTCTGATGAAAAACGATGACCCGTGACCTGTCGAAATTTCTCCAGATGTTCAGAAATCGAAATTTTTATTGTTTAATTTTTTGACTGCAAATGACTATTCCATGTAAATTATCACTTTTGGAACAAAAACAAGTGTGTTTAGAGTCAGTTTAATGCCTGAAATTGGTCGAAAAAGAAGCTTCTGAGTAGGAGAAAATGTCCGTAAAAATGGCAATTTTGGTCACCTTGAGGCTTCAAAAAGTAGTTATTCAACATGAGGCACATTCCAAATGACATTTTGAATCAATTTTTCTAGAGTCCAGAAAATCAATTTTCTGATGAAAAAGGATGACCCGTGACCTGTCGAAATTTCTCCAGATGGTCAGAAATGGAAATTTTTTAATGTTTAATTTTTTGACTGCAATTGACTATTCCATGTAAATTATCACTTTTGGAACAAAAACAAGTGTGTTTAGACTCACTTTAATGCCTGAAATTAGTGGAAATAGAAGCTTCTGAATAGGAGAAAAAGTCTGCAATAATGGCAATTTTGGTCACATTGAGGTTTCAAAAAGTAGTTATTCAACATGAGGCACAATCCAAATGACATTTTAAATCAATTTTTTTACAGTCCAAAAAATCAATTTTCTGATGAAAAACGATGACCCGTGACCTGTCGAAATTTCTCCAGATGGTCAGAAATCGAAATTTTTATTGTTTAATTTTTTGACTGCAAATGACTATTCCATGTAAATTATCACTTTTGGAACAAAAACAAGTGTGTTTAGAGTCAGTTTAATGCCTGAAATTGGTCGAAAAAGAAGCTTCTGAGTAGGAGAAAATGTCCGTAAAAATGGCAATTTTGGTCACCTTGAGGCTTCAAAAAGTAGTTATTCAACATGAGGCACATTCCAAATGACATTTTGAATCAATTTTTCTACAGTCCTAAAAATCAATTTTCTGATGAAAAACATGACCTATGACCTGTCGAAATTTCTCCAGATGGCCAGAAATGGAAATTTTTTAATGTTTAAATTTTTTGACTGCAAATGACTATTCCATGTAAATTATCACTTTTGGAACTAAAATAAGTGTGTTTAGAGTCACGTTAATGCCTGAAATTGTTCGAAATAGAAGCTTCTGAATAGGAGAAAAAGTCTGCAATAATGGCAATTTTGGTCACATTGAGGTTTCAAAAAGTAGTTATTCAACATGAGGCACAATCCAAATGACATTTTAAATCAATTTTTTTACAGTCCAAAAAATCAATTTTCTGATGAAAAACGATGACCCGTGACCTGTCGAAATTTCTCCAGATGGTCAGAAATCGAAATTTTTATTGTTTAATTTTTTGACTGCAAATGACTATTCCATGTAAATTATCACTTTTGGAACAAAAATAAGTGTGTTTAGACTCACTTTAATGACTGAAATTGGTCGAAATAGAAGCTTCTGAATAGGAGAAAAAGTCTGTAATAATGGCAATTTTGGTCACATTGAGGCTTTAAAAAGTAGTTATTCAACATGAGGCACATTCCAAATGACATTTTGAATCAATTTTTCTACAGTCCAAAAAATCAATTTTCTGATGAAAAACGATGACCCGTGACCTGTCGAAATTTCTCCAGATGGTCAGAAATGGAAATGTTTAAATGTTTAATTTTATGACTACAAATGACTATTCCATGTAAATTATCACTTTTGGAACAAAAACAAGTGTTTTTAGAGTCACTTTAATGCCTGAAACTGGTGGAAATAGAAGCTTCTGAATAGGAGAAAAAGTCTGCAATAATGGCAATTTTGGTCACATTGAGGTTTCAAAAAGTAGTTATTCAACATGAGGCACAATCCAAATGACATTTTGAATCAATTTTTCTACAGTCCAAAAAATCAATTTTCTGATGAAAAACGATGACCCGTGACCTGTCGAAATTTCTCCAGATGGTCAGAAATCGAAATTTGTATTGTTTAATTTTTTGACTGCAAATGACTATTCCATGTAAATTATCACTTTTGGAACAAAAACAAGTGTGTTTAGAGTCAGTTTAATGCCTGAAATTGGTCGAAAAAGAAGCTTCTGAGTAGGAGAAAATGTCAGTAAAAATGGCAATTTTGGTCACATTGAGGCTTCAAAAAGTAGTTATTCAACATGAGGCACATTCCAAATGACATTTTGAATCAATTTTTCTACAGTCCAGAAAATCTATTTTCTGATGAAAAAGGATGACCCGTGACCTGTCGAAATTTCTCCAGATGGTCAGAAATGGAAATGTTTTAATGTTTAATTTTTTGACTGCAAATGACTATTCCATGTAAATTATCACTTTTGGAACAAAAACAAGTGTTTTTAGAGTCACGTTAATGCCTGAAATTGGTCGAAATAGAAGCTTCTGAATAGGAGAAAAAGTCTGTAATAATGGCAATTTTGGTCACATTGAGGCTTTAAAAAGTAGTTATTCAACATGAGGCACATTCAAAATGACATTTTGAATCAATTTTTCTACAGTCCAAAAAATCAATTTTCTGATGAAAAACGATGACCCGTGACCTGTCGAAATTTCTCCAGATGGTCAGAAATCGAAATTTTTATTGTTTAATTTTTTGACTGCAAATGACTATTCCATGTAAATTATCACTTTTGGAACAAAAACAAGTGTGTTAGAGAGTCAGTTTAATGCCTGAAATTGGTAGAAAAAGAAGCTTCTGAGTAGGAGAAAATGTCCGTAAAAATGGCAATTTTGGTCACCTTGAGGCTTCAAAAAGTAGTTATTCAACATGAGGCACATTCCAAATGACATTTTGAATCAATTTTTCTACAGTCCAGAAAATCAATTTTCTGATGAAAAAGGATGACCCGTGACCTGTCGAAATTTCTCCAGATGGTCAAAAATGGAAATGTTTTAATGTTTAATTTTTTGACTGCAAATGACTATTCCATGTAAATTATCACTTTTGGAACAAAAACAAGTGTGTTTAGACTCACTTTAATGCCTGAAATTAGTCGAAATAGAAGCTTCTGAATAGGAGAAAAAGTCTGTAATAATGGCAATTTTGGTCACATTGAGGCTTTAAAAAGTAGTTATTCAACATGAGGCACATTCAAAATGACATTTTGAATCAATTTTTCTACAGTCCAAAAAATCAATTTTCTGATGAAAAACGATGACCCGTGACCTGTCGAAATTTCTCCAGATGGTCAGAAATCGAAATTTTTATTGTTTAATTTTTTGACTGCAAATGACTATTCCATGTAAATTATCACTTTTGGAACAAAAACAAGTGTGTTAGAGAGTCAGTTTAATGCCTGAAATTGGTAGAAAAAGAAGCTTCTGAGTAGGAGAAAATGTCCGTAAAAATGGCAATTTTGGTCACCTTGAGGCTTCAAAAAGTAGTTATTCAACATGAGGCACATTCCAAATGACATTTTGAATCAATTTTTCTACAGTCCAGAAAATCAATTTTCTGATGAAAAAGGATGACCCGTGACCTGTCGAAATTTCTCCAGATGGTCAAAAATGGAAATGTTTTAATGTTTAATTTTTTGACTGCAAATGACTATTCCATGTAAATTATCACTTTTGGAACTAAAATAAGTGTGTTTAGAGTCACTTTAATGCCTGAAATTGTTCGAAATAGAAGCTTCTGAATAGGAGAAAAAGTCTGCAATAATGGCACTTTTGGTCACATTGAGGTTTCAAAAAGTAGTTATTCAACATGAGGCACAATCCAAATGACATTTTAAATCAATTTTTTTACAGTCCAAAAAATCAATTTTCTGATGAAAAACGATGACCCGTGACCTGTCGAAATTTCTCCAGATGGTCAGAAATCGAAATTTTTATTGTTTAATTTTTTGACTGCAAATGACTATTCCATGTAAATTATCACTTTTGGAACAAAAATAAGTGTGTTTAGACTCACTTTAATGACTGAAATTGGTCGAAATAGAAGCTTCTGAATAGGAGAAAAAGTCTGTAATAATGGCAATTTTGGTCACATTGAGGCTTTAAAAAGTAGTTATTCAACATGAGGCACATTCCAAATGACATTTTGAATCAATTTTTCTACAGTCCAAAAAATCTATTTTTTGATGAAAAACGATGACCCCTGACCTGTCGAAATTTCTCCAGATGGTCAGAAATGGAAATTTTTTAATGTTTAATTTTTTGACTGCAATTGACTATTCCATGTAAATTATCACTTTTGGAACAAAAACAAGTGTGTTTAGACTCACTTTAATGCCTGAAATTAGTCGAAATAGAAGCTTCTGAATAGGAGAAAAAGTCTGCAATAATGGCAATTTTGGTCACATTGAGGTTTCAAAAAGTAGTTATTCAACATGAGGCACAATCCAAATGACATTTTGAATCAATTTTTCTACAGTCCAAAAAATCAATTTTCTGATGAAAAACGATGACCCGTGACCTGTCGAAATTTCTCCAGATGGTCAGAAATCGAAATTTGTATTGTTTAATTTTTTGACTGCAATTGACTATTCCATGTAAATTATCACTTTTGGAACAAAAACAAGTGTGTTTAGACTCACTTTAATGCCTGAAATTAGTCGAAATAGAAGCTTCTGAATAGGAGAAAAAGTCTGCAATAATGGCAATTTTGGTCACATTGAGGTTTCAAAAAGTAGTTATTCAACATGAGGCACAATCCAAATGACATTTTGAATCAATTTTTCTACAGTCCAAAAAATCAATTTTCTGATGAAAAACGATGACCCGTGACCTGTCTAAATTTCTCCAGCTGGTCAGAAATCGAAATTTGTATTGTTTAATTTTTTGACTGCAAATGACTATTCCATGTAAATTATCACTTTCGGAACAAAAATAAGTGTGTTTAGACTCACTTTAATGACTGAAATTGGTCGAAATAGAAGCTTCTGAATAGGAGAAAAAGTCTGTAATAATGGCAATTTTGGTCACATTGAGGCTTTAAAAAGTAGTTATTCAACATGAGGCACATTCCAAATGACATTTTGAATCAATTTTTCTACAGTCCTAAAAATCAATTTTCTGATGAAAAACATGACCTATGACCTGTCGAAATTTCTCCAGATGGCCAGAAATGGAAATTTTTTAATGTTTAAATTTTTTGACTGCAAATGACTATTCCATGTAAATTATCACTTTTGGAACTAAAATAAGTTTGTTTAGAGTCACGTTAATGCCTGAAATTGTTCGAAATAGAAGCTTCTGAATAGGAGAAAAAGTCTGCAATAATGGCAATTTTGGTCACATTGAGGTTTCAAAAAGTAGTTATTCAACATGAGGCACAATCCAAATGACATTTTAAATCAATTTTTTTACAGTCCAAAAAATCAATTTTCTGATGAAAAACGATGACCCGTGACCTGTCGAAATTTCTCCAGATGGTCAGAAATCGAAATTTTTATTGTTTAATTTTTTGACTGCAAATGACTATTCCATGTAAATTATCACTTTTGGAACAAAAATAAGTGTGTTTAGACTCACTTTAATGACTGAAATTGGTCGAAATAGAAGCTTCTGAATAGGAGAAAAAGTCTGTAATAATGGCAATTTTGGTCACATTGAAGCTTTAAAAAGTAGTTATTCAACATGAGGCACATTCCAAATGACATTTTGAATCAATTTTTCTACAGTCCAAAAAATCAATTTTCTGATGAAAAACGATGACCCGTGACCTGTCGAAATTTCTCCAGATGGTCAGAAATGGAAATTTTTTAATGTTTAATTTTTTGACTGCAATTGACTATTCCATGTAAATTATCACTTTTGGAACAAAAACAAGTGTGTTTAGACTCACTTTAATGCCTGAAATTAGTGGAAATAGAAGCTTCTGAATAGGAGAAAAAGTCTGCAATAATGGCAATTTTGGTCACATTGAGGTTTCAAAAAGTAGTTATTCAACATGAGGCACAATCCAAATGACATTTTGAATCAATTTTTCAACAGTCCAAAAAATCAATTTTCTGATGAAAAACGATGACCCGTGACCTGTCGAAATTTCTCCAGATGGTCAGAAATCGAAATTTGTATTGTTTAATTTTTTGACTGCAAATGACTATTCCATGTAAATTATCACTTTTGGAACAAAAACAAGTGTGTTTAGAGTCAGTTTAATGCCTGAAATTGGTCGAAAAAGAAGCTTCTGAGTAGGAGAAAATGTCCGTAAAAATGGCAATTTTGGTCACATTGAGGCTTCAAAAAGTAGTTATTCAACATGAGGCACATTCCAAATGACATTTTGAATCAATTTTTCTACAGTCCAGAAAATCTATTTTCTGATGAAAAAGGATGACCCGTGACCTGTCGAAATTTCTCCAGATGGTCAGAAATGGAAATGTTTTAATGTTTAATTTTTTGACTGCAAATGACTATTCCATGTAAATTATCACTTTTGGAACAAAAACAAGTGTTTTTAGAGTCACGTTAATGCCTGAAATTGGTCGAAATAGAAGCTTCTGAATAGGAGAAAAAGTCTGTAATAATGGCAATTTTGGTCACATTGAGGCTTTAAAAAGTAGTTATTCAACATGAGGCACATTCAAAATGACATTTTGAATCAATTTTTCTACAGTCCAAAAAATCAATTTTCTGATGAAAAACGATGACCCGTGACCTGTCGAAATTTCTCCAGATGGTCAGAAATCGAAATTTTTATTGCTTAATTTTTTGACTGCAAATGACTATTCCGTGTAAATTATCACTTTTGGAACAAAAACAAGTGTGTTAGAGAGTCAGTTTAATGCCTGAAATTGGTAGAAAAAGAAGCTTCTGAGTAGGAGAAAATGTCCGTAAAAATGGCAATTTTGGTCACCTTGAGGCTTCAAAAAGTAGTTATTCAACATGAGGCACATTCCAAATGACATTTTGAATCAATTTTTCTACAGTCCAGAAAATCAATTTTCTGATGAAAAAGGATGACCCGTGACCTGTCGAAATTTCTCCAGATGGTCAAAAATGGAAATGTTTTAATGTTTAATTTTTTGACTGCAAATGACTATTCCATGTAAATTATCACTTTTGGAACTAAAATAAGTGTGTTTAGAGTCACTTTAATGCCTGAAATTGTTCGAAATAGAAGCTTCTGAATAGGAGAAAAAGTCTGCAATAATGGCACTTTTGGTCACATTGAGGTTTCAAAAAGTAGTTATTCAACATGAGGCACAATCCAAATGACATTTTAAATCAATTTTTTTACAGTCCAAAAAATCAATTTTCTGATGAAAAACGATGACCCGTGACCTGTCGAAATTTCTCCAGATGGTCAGAAATCGAAATTTTTATTGTTTAATTTTTTGACTGCAAATGACTATTCCATGTAAATTATCACTTTTGGAACAAAAATAAGTGTGTTTAGACTCACTTTAATGACTGAAATTGGTCGAAATAGAAGCTTCTGAATAGGAGAAAAAGTCTGTAATAATGGCAATTTTGGTCACATTGAGGCTTTAAAAAGTAGTTATTCAACATGAGGCACATTCCAAATGACATTTTGAATCAATTTTTCTACAGTCCAAAAAATCTATTTTTTGATGAAAAACGATGACCCCTGACCTGTCGAAATTTCTCCAGATGGTCAGAAATGGAAATTTTTTAATGTTTAATTTTTTGACTGCAATTGACTATTCCATGTAAATTATCACTTTTGGAACAAAAACAAGTGTGTTTAGACTCACTTTAATGCCTGAAATTAGTCGAAATAGAAGCTTCTGAATAGGAGATAAAGTCTGCAATAATGGCAATTTTGGTCACATTGAGGTTTCAAAAAGTAGTTATTCAACATGAGGCACAATCCAAATGACATTTTGAATCAATTTTTCTACAGTCCAAAAAATCAATTTTCTGATGAAAAACGATGACCCGTGACCTCTCGAAATTTCTCCAGATGGTCAGAAATCGAAATTTGTATTGTTTAATTTTTTGACTGCAATTGACTATTCCATGTAAATTATCACTTTTGGAACAAAAACAAGTGTGTTTAGACTCACTTTAATGCCTGAAATTAGTCGAAAAAGAAGCTTCTGAGTAGGAGAAAATGTCCGTAAAAATGGCAATTTTGGTCACATTGAGGCTTCAAAAAGTAGTTATTCAACATGAGGCACATTCCAAATGACATTTTGAATCAATTTTTCTACAGTCCAAAAAATCTATTTTCTGATGAAAAACGATGACCCGTGACCCGTCGAAATTTCTCCAGATGGTCAGAAATGGACATTTTTCAATGTTTAATTTTTGGACTTCAAATGACTATTCCATGTAAATTATCACTTTTGGAACAAAAATAAGTGTGTTTATAGTCACTTTAATGCCTGAAATTGGTCGAAATAGAAGCTTCTGAATAGGAGAAAAAGTCTGTAATAATGGCAATTTTGGTCACATTGAGGCTTTAAAAAGTAGTTATTCAACATGAGGCACATTACAAATGACATTTTGAATCAATTTTTCTACAGTCCTAAAAATCAATTTTCTGATGAAAAACATGACCTATGACCTGTCGAAATTTCTCCAGATGGCCAGAAATGGAAATTTTTTAATGTTTAAATTTTTTGACTGCAAATGACTATTCCATGTAAATTATCACTTTTGGAACTAAAATAAGTTTGTTTAGAGTCACGTTAATGCCTGAAATTGTTCGAAATAGAAGCTTCTGAATAGGAGAAAAAGTCTGCAATAATGGCAATTTTGGTCACATTGAGGTTTCAAAAAGTAGTTATTCAACATGAGGCACAATCCAAATGACATTTTAAATCAATTTTTTTACAGTCCAAAAAATCAATTTTCTGATGAAAAACGATGACCCGTGACCTGTCGAAATTTCTCCAGATGGTCAGAAATCGAAATTTTTATTGTTTAATTTTTTGACTGCAAATGACTATTCCATGTAAATTATCACTTTTGGAACAAAAATAAGTGTGTTTAGACTCACTTTAATGACTGAAATTGGTCGAAATAGAAGCTTCTGAATAGGAGAAAAAGTCTGTAATAATGGCAATTTTGGTGACATTGAGGCTTTAAAAAGTAGTTATTCAACATGAGGCACATTCCAAATGACATTTTGAATCAATTTTTCTACAGTCCAAAAATCAATTTTCTGATGAAAAACGATGACCCGTGACCTGTCGAAATTTCTCCAGATGGTCAGAAATGGAAATTTTTTAATGTTTAATTTTTTGACTGCAATTGACTATTCCATGTAAATTATCACTTTTGGAACAAAAACAAGTGTGTTTAGACTCACTTTAATGCCTGAAATTAGTGGAAATAGAAGCTTCTGAATAGGAGAAAAAGTCTGCAATAATGGCAATTTTGGTCACATTGAGGTTTCAAAAAGTAGTTATTCAACATGAGGCACAATCCAAATGACATTTTGAATCAATTTTTCTACAGTCCAAAAAATCAATTTTCTGATGAAAAACGATGACCTGTGACCTGTCGAAATTTCTCCAGATGGCCAGAAATGGAAATTTTTTAATGTTTAATTTTTTGACTGCAAATGACTATTTCATATAAATTATCACTTTTGGAACAAAAATAAGTGTGTTTAGAGTCACTTTAATGTCTGAAATTGGTCAAAATAGACGCTTCTGAATAGGAGAAAAAGTCTGTAATAATGGCAATTTTGGTAACATTGAGGCTTTAAAAAGTAGTTATTCAACATGAGGCACATTCCAAATGACATTTTGAATCAATTTTTCTACAGTCCAGAAAATCAATTTTCTGATGAAAAAGGATGACCCGTGACCTGTGGAAATTTCTCCAGATGGTCAGAAATGGAAATGTTTTAATATTTAATTTTTTGACTGCAAATGACTATTCCATATAAATTATCACTTTTGGAACAAAAACAAGTGTTTTTAGAGTCACTGTAATGCCTGAAATTGGTCGAAATAGAAGCTTCTGAATAGGAGAAAAAGTCTGCAATAATGGCACTTTTGGTCACATTGAGGTTTCAAAAAGTAGTTATTCAACATGAGGCACAATCCAAATGACATTTTAAATCAATTTTTTTACAGTCCAAAAAATCAATTTTCTGATGAAAAACGATGACCCGTGACCTGTCGAAATTTCTCCAGATGGTCAGAAATCGAAATTTTTATTGTTTAATTTTTTGACTGCAAATGACTATTCCATGTAAATTATCACTTTTGGAACAAAAATAAGTGTGTTTAGACTCACTTTAATGACTGAAATTGGTCGAAATGGAAGCTTCTGAATAGGAGAAAAAGTCTGTAATAATGGCAATTTTGGTCACATTGAGGCTTTAAAAAGTAGTTATTCAACATGAGGCACATTCCAAATGACATTTTGAATCAATTTTTCTACAGTCCAAAAAATCTATTTTTTGATGAAAAACGATGACCCCTGACCTGTCGAAATTTCTCCAGATGGTCAGAAATGGAAATTTTTTAATGTTTAATTTTTTGACTGCAATTGACTATTCCATGTAAATTATCACTTTTGGAACAAAAACAAGTGTGTTTAGACTCACTTTAATGCCTGAAATTAGTCGAAATAGAAGCTTCTGAATAGGAGATAAAGTCTGCAATAATGGCAATTTTGGTCACATTGAGGTTTCAAAAAGTAGTTATTCAACATGAGGCACAATCCAAATGACATTTTGAATCAATTTTTCTACAGTCCAAAAAATCAATTTTCTGATGAAAAACGATGACCCGTGACCTCTCGAAATTTCTCCAGATGGTCAGAAATCGAAATTTGTATTGTTTAATTTTTTGACTGCAATTGACTATTCCATGTAAATTATCACTTTTGGAACAAAAACAAGTGTGTTTAGACTCACTTTAATGCCTGAAATTAGTCGAAAAAGAAGCTTCTGAGTAGGAGAAAATGTCCGTAAAAATGGCAATTTTGGTCACATTGAGGCTTCAAAAAGTAGTTATTCAACATGAGGCACATTCCAAATGACATTTTGAATCAATTTTTCTACAGTCCAAAAAATCTATTTTCTGATGAAAAACGATGACCCGTGACCCGTCGAAATTTCTCCAGATGGTCAGAAATGGACATTTTTCAATGTTTAATTTTTGGACTTCAAATGACTATTCCATGTAAATTATCACTTTTGGAACAAAAATAAGTGTGTTTATAGTCACTTTAATGCCTGAAATTGGTCGAAATAGAAGCTTCTGAATAGGAGAAAAAGTCTGTAATAATGGCAATTTTGGTCACATTGAGGCTTTAAAAAGTAGTTATTCAACATGAGGCACATTACAAATGACATTTTGAATCAATTTTTCTACAGTCCTAAAAATCAATTTTCTGATGAAAAACATGACCTATGACCTGTCGAAATTTCTCCAGATGGCCAGAAATGGAAATTTTTTAATGTTTAAATTTTTTGACTGCAAATGACTATTCCATGTAAATTATCACTTTTGGAACTAAAATAAGTTTGTTTAGAGTCACGTTAATGCCTGAAATTGTTCGAAATAGAAGCTTCTGAATAGGAGAAAAAGTCTGCAATAATGGCAATTTTGGTCACATTGAGGTTTCAAAAAGTAGTTATTCAACATGAGGCACAATCCAAATGACATTTTAAATCAATTTTTTTACAGTCCAAAAAATCAATTTTCTGATGAAAAACGATGACCCGTGACCTGTCGAAATTTCTCCAGATGGTCAGAAATCGAAATTTTTATTGTTTAATTTTTTGACTGCAAATGACTATTCCATGTAAATTATCACTTTTGGAACAAAAATAAGTGTGTTTAGACTCACTTTAATGACTGAAATTGGTCGAAATAGAAGCTTCTGAATAGGAGAAAAAGTCTGTAATAATGGCAATTTTGGTGACATTGAGGCTTTAAAAAGTAGTTATTCAACATGAGGCACATTCCAAATGACATTTTGAATCAATTTTTCTACAGTCCAAAAATCAATTTTCTGATGAAAAACGATGACCCGTGACCTGTCGAAATTTCTCCAGATGGTCAGAAATGGAAATTTTTTAATGTTTAATTTTTTGACTGCAATTGACTATTCCATGTAAATTATCACTTTTGGAACAAAAACAAGTGTGTTTAGACTCACTTTAATGCCTGAAATTAGTGGAAATAGAAGCTTCTGAATAGGAGAAAAAGTCTGCAATAATGGCAATTTTGGTCACATTGAGGTTTCAAAAAGTAGTTATTCAACATGAGGCACAATCCAAATGACATTTTGAATCAATTTTTCTACAGTCCAAAAAATCAATTTTCTGATGAAAAACGATGACCTGTGACCTGTCGAAATTTCTCCAGATGGCCAGAAATGGAAATTTTTTAATGTTTAATTTTTTGACTGCAAATGACTATTTCATATAAATTATCACTTTTGGAACAAAAATAAGTGTGTTTAGAGTCACTTTAATGTCTGAAATTGGTCAAAATAGACGCTTCTGAATAGGAGAAAAAGTCTGTAATAATGGCAATTTTGGTAACATTGAGGCTTTAAAAAGTAGTTATTCAACATGAGGCACATTCCAAATGACATTTTGAATCAATTTTTCTACAGTCCAGAAAATCAATTTTCTGATGAAAAAGGATGACCCGTGACCTGTGGAAATTTCTCCAGATGGTCAGAAATGGAAATGTTTTAATATTTAATTTTTTGACTGCAAATGACTATTCCATATAAATTATCACTTTTGGAACAAAAACAAGTGTTTTTAGAGTCACTGTAATGCCTGAAATTGGTCGAAATAGAAGCTTCTGAATAGGAGAAAAAGTCAGTAATAATGGCAATTTTGGTCACATTGAGGCTTTAAAAAGTAGTTATTCAACATGAGGCACATTCCAAATGACATTTTGAATCAATTTTTCTACAGTCCAAAAAATCAATTTTCTGATGAAAAACGATGACCCGTGACCTGTCGAAATTTCTCCAGATGGTCAGAAATCGAAATTTTTATTGTTTAATTTTTTGACTGCAAATGACTATTCCATGTAAATTATCACTTTTGGAACAAAAACAAGTGTGTTTAGAGTCAGTTTAATGCCTGAAATTGGTCGAAAAAGAAGCTTCTGAGTAGGAGAAAATGTCCGTAAAAATGGCAATTTTGGTCACATTGAGGCTTCAAAAAGTAGTTATTCAACATGAGGCACATTCCAAATGACATTTTGAATCAATTTTTCTACAGTCCAGAAAATCAATTTTCTGATGAAAAAGGATGACCCGTGACCTGTCGAAATTTCTCCAGATGGTCAGAAATGGAAATGTTTTAATGTTTAATTTTTTGACTGCAAATGACTATTCCATGTAAATTATCACTTTTGGAACAAAAACAAGTGTTTTTAGAGTCACTTTAATGCCTGAAATTAGTCGAAATAGAAGCTGCTGAATAGGAGAAAAAGTCTGTAATAATGGCAATTTTGGTCACATTGAGGCTTTAAAAAGTAGTTATTCAACATGAGGCACATTCCAAATGACATTTTGAATCAATTTTTCTACAGTCCTAAAAATCAATTTTCTGATAAAAAACAATGACCTATGACCTGTCGAAATTTCTCCAGATGGCCAGAAATGGAAATTTTTTAATGTTTACATTTTTTGACTGCAAATGACTATTCCGTGTAAATTATCACTTTTGGAACTAAAATAAGTGTGTTTAGAGTCACGTTAATGCCTGAAATTGTTCGAAATAGAAGCTTCTGAATAGGAGAAAAAGTCTGCAATAATGGCAATTTTGGTCACATTGAGGTTTCAAAAAGTAGTTATTCAACATGAGGCACAATCCAAATGACATTTTAAATCAATTTTTTTACAGTCCAAAAAATCTATTTTCTGATGAAAAACGATGACCCGTGACCTGTCGAAATTTCTCCAGATGGTCAGAAATCGAAATTTTTATTGTTTAATTTTTTGACTGCAAATGACTATTCCATGTAAATTATCACTTTTGGAACAAAAATAAGTGTGTTTAGACTAACTTTAATGACTGAAATTGGTCGAAATAGAAGCTTCTGAATAGTAGAAAAAGTCTGTAATAATGGCAATTTTGGTCACATTGAGGCTTTAAAAGGTAGTTATTCAACATGAGGCACATTCCAAATGACATTTTGAATCAATTTTTCTACAGTCCAAAAAATCAATTTTCTGATGAAAAAGGATGACCCGTGACCTGTCGAAATTTCTCCAGATGGTCAGCAATGGAAATGTTTTAATGTTTAATTTTTTGACTGCAAATGACTATTCCATGTAAATTATCACTTTTGGAACAAAAACAAGTGTGTTTAGACTCACTTTAATGCCTGAAATTAGTCGAAATAGAAGCTTCTGAATAGGAGAAAAAGTCTGCAATAATGGCAATTTTGGTCACATTGAGGTTTCAAAAAGTAGTTATTCAACATGAGGCACAATCCAAATGACATTTTGAATCAATTTTTCTACAGTCCAAAAAATCAATTTTCTGATGAAAAACGATGACCCGTGACCTGTCGAAATTTCTGCAGATGGTCAGAAATCGAAATTTGTATTGTTTAATTTTTTGACTGCAAATGACTATTCCATGTAAATTATCACTTTCGGAACAAAAATAAGTGTGTTTAGACTCACTTTAATGACTGAAATTGGTTGAAATAGAAGCTTCTGAATAGGAGAAAAAGTCTGTAATAATGGCAATTTTGGTCACATTGAGGCTTTAAAAAGTAGTTATTCAACATGAGGCACATTCCAAATGACATTTTGAATCAATTTTTCTACAGTCCTAAAAATCAATTTTCTGATGAAAAACATGACCTATGACCTGTCGAAATTTCTCCAGATGGCCAGAAATGGAAATTTTTTAATGTTTAAATTTTCTGACTGCAAATGACTATTCCATGTAAATTATCACTTTTGGAACTAAAATAAGTGTGTTTAGAGTCACGTTAATGCCTGAAATTGTTCGAAATAGAAGCTTCTGAATAGGAGAAAAAGTCTGCAATAATGGCAATTTTGGTCACATTGAGGTTTCAAAAAGTAGTTATTCACCATGAGGCACAATCCAAATGACATTTTAAATCAATTTTTTTACAGTCCAAAAAATCAATTTTCTGATGAAAAACGATGACCCGTGACCTGTCGAAATGTCTCCAGATGGTCAGAAATCGAAATTTTTATTGTTTAATTTTTTGACTGCAAATGACTATTCCATGTAAATTATCACTTTTGGAACAAAAATAAGTGTGTTTAGACTCACTTTAATGACTGAAATTGGTCGAAATAGAAGCTTCTGAATAGGAGAAAAAGTCTGTAATAATGGCAATTTTGGTCACATTGAGGCTTTAAAAAGTAGTTATTCAACATGAGGCACATTCCAAATGACATTTTGAATCAATTTTTCTACAGTTGAAAAAATCAATTTTCTGATGAAAAACGATGACCCGTGACCTGTCGAAATTTCTCCAGATGGTCAGAAATGGAAATTTTTTAATGTTTAATTTTTTGACTGCAAATGACTATTCCATGTAAATTATCACTTTTGGAACAAAAACAAGTGTTTTTGGAGTCACGTTAATGCCTGAAATTGGTCGAAATAGAAGCTTCTGAATAGGAGAAAAAGTCTGTAATAATGGCAATTTTGGTCACATTGAGGCTTTAAAAAGTAGTTATTCAACATGAGGCACATTGCAAATGACATTTTGAATCAATTTTTCTACAGTCCAAAAAATCAATTTTCTGATGAAAAACGATGACCCGTGACCTGTCGAAATTTCTCCAGATGGTCAGAAATCGAAATTTTTATTGTTTAATTTTTTGACTGCAAATGACTATTCCATGTAAATTATCACTTTTGGAACAAAAACAAGTGTGTTTAGAGTCAGTTTAATGCCTGAAATTGGTCGAAAAAGAAGCTTCTGAGTAGGAGAAAATGTCCGTAAAAATGGCAATTTTGGTCACCTTGAGGCTTCAAAAAGTAGTTATTCAACATGAGGCACATTCCAAATGACATTTTGAATCAATTTTTCTAGAGTCCAGAAAATCAATTTTCTGATGAAAAAGGATGACCCGTGACCTGTCGAAATTTCTCCAGATGGTCAGAAATGGAAATGTTTTAATGTTTAATTTTTTGACTGCAAATGACTATTCCATGTAAATTATCAGTTTTGGAACAAAAACAAGTGTTTTTAGAGTCACGTTAATGCCTGAAATTGGTCGAAATAGAAGCTTCTGAATAGTAGAAAAAGTCTGTAATAATGGCAATTTTGGTCACATTGAGGCTTTAAAAGGTAGTTATTCAACATGAGGCACATTCCAAATGACATTTTGAATCAATTTTTCTACAGTCCAAAAAATCAATTTTCTGATGAAAAAGGATGACCCGTGACCTGTCGAAATTTCTCCAGATGGTCAGAAATGGAAATTTTTTAATGTTTAATTTTTTGACTGCAATTGACTATTCCATGTAAATTATCACTTTTGGAACAAAAACAAGTGTGTTTAGACTCTCTTTAATGCCTGAAATTAGTGGAAATAGAAGCTTCTGAGTAGGAGAAAATGTCCGTAAAAATGGCAATTTTGGTCACATTGAGGCTTCAAAAAGTAGTTATTCAACATGAGGCACATTCCAAATGACATTTTGAATCAATTTTTCTACAGTCCAGAAAATCTATTTTCTGATGAAAAAGGATGACCCGTGACCTGTCGAAATTTCTCCAGATGGTCAGAAATGGAAACGTTTTAATGTTTAATTTTTTGACTGCAAATGACTATTCCATGTAAATTATCACTTTTGGAACAAAAACAAGTGTTTTTAGAGTCACGTTAATGCCTGAAATTGGTCGAAATAGAAGCTTCTGAATAGGAGAAAAAGTCTGTAATAATGGCAATTTTGGTCACATTGAGGCTTTAAAAAGTAGTTATTCAACATGAGGCACATTCAAAATGACATTTTGAATCAATTTTTCTACAGTCCAAAAAATCAATTGTCTGATGAAAAACGATGACCCGTGACCTGTCGAAATTCTTCCAGATGGTCAGAAATCGAAATTTTTATTGTTTAATTTTTTGACTGCAAATGACTATTCCATGTAAATTATCACTTTTGGAACAAAAACAAGTGTGTTTAGACTCACTTTAATGCCTGAAATTAGTCGAAATAGAAGCTTCTGAATAGGAGAAAAAGTCTGCAATAATGGCAATTTTGGTCACATTGAGGTTTCAAAAAGTAGTTATTCAACATGAGGCACAATCCAAATGACATTTTGAATCAATTTTTCTACAGTCCAAAAAATCAATTTTCTGATGAAAAAGGATGACCCGTGACCTGTCGAAATTTCTCCAGATGGTCAGAAATGGAAATGTTTTAATGTTTAATTTTTTGACTGCAAATGACTATTCCATGTAAATTATCACTTTTGGAACTAAAATAAGTGCGTTTAGAGTCACTTTAATGCCTGAAATTGTTCGAAATAGAAGCTTCTGAATAGGAGAAAAAGTCTGCAATAATGGCACTTTTGGTCACATTGAGGTTTCAAAAAGTAGTTATTCAACATGAGGCACAATCCAAATGACATTTTAAATCAATTTTTTTACAGTCCCAAAAAATCAATTTTCTGATGAAAAACGATGACCCGTGACCTGTCGAAATTTCTCCAGATGGTCAGAAATCGAAATTTTTATTGTTTAATTTTTTGACTGCAAATGACTATTCCATGTAAATTATCACTTTTGGAACAAAAATAAGTGTGTTTAGACTCACTTTAATGACTGAAATTGGTCGAAATAGAAGCTTCTGAATAGGAGAAAAAGTCTGTAATAATGGCAATTTTGGTCACATTGAGGCTTTAAAAAGTAGTTATTCAACATGAGGCACATTCCAAATGACATTTTGAATCAATTTTTCTACAGTCCAAAAAATCTATTTTTTGATGAAAAACAATGACCCGTGACCTGTCGAAATTTCTCCAGATGGTCAGAAATGGAAATTTTTTAATGTTTAATTTTTTGACTGCAATTGACTATTCCATGTAAATTATCACTTTTGGAACAAAAACAAGTGTGTTTAGACTCACTTTAATGCCTGAAATTAGTCGAAATAGAAGCTTCTGAATAGGAGAAAAAGTCTGCAATAATGGCAATTTTGGTCACATTGAGGTTTCAAAAAGTAGTTATTCAACATGAGGCACAATCCAAATGACATTTTGAATCAATTTTTCTACAGTCCAAAAAATCAATTTTCTGATGAAAAACGATGACCCGTGACCTGTCAAAATTTCTCCAGATGGTCAGAAATCGAAATTTGTATTGTTTAATTTTTTGACTGCAATTGACTATTCCATGTAAATTATCACTTTTGGAACAAAAACAAGTGTGTTTAGACTCACTTTAATGCCTGAAATTAGTCGAAAAATAAGCTTCTGAGTAGGAGAAAATGTCCGTAAAAATGGCAATTTTGGTCACATTGAGGCTTCAAAAAGTAGTTATTCAACATGAGGCACATTCCAAATGACATTTTGAATCAATTTTTCTACAGTCCAAAAAATCAATTTTCTGATGAAAAACGATGACCCGTGACCTGTCGAAATTTCTCCAGATGGTCAGAAATCGAAATTTTTATTGTTTAATTTTTTGACTGCAAATGACTATTCCATGTAAATTATCACTTTTGGAACAAAAACAAGTGTGTTTAGAGTCAGTTTAATGCCTGAAATTGGTCGAAAAAGAAGCTTCTGAGTAGGAGAAAATGTCCGTAAAAATGGCAATTTTGGTCACCTTGAGGCTTCAAAAAGTAGTTATTCAACATGAGGCACATTCCAAATGACATTTTGAATCAATTTTTCTAGAGTCCAGAAAATCAATTTTCTGATGAAAAAGGATGACCCGTGACCTGTCGAAATTTCTCCAGATGGTCAGAAATGGAAATGTTTTAATGTTTAATTTTTTGACTGCAAATGACTATTCCATGTAAATTATCACTTTTGGAACTACAATAAGTGTGTTTAGAGTCACTTTAATGCCTGAAATTGTTCGAAATAGAAGCTTCTGAATAGGAGAAAAAGTGCATTAATGGCACTTTTGGTCACATTGAGGTTTCAAAACGTAGTTATTCAACATGAGGCACAATCCAAATGACATTTTAAATCAATTTTTTTACAGTCCAAAAAATCAATTTTCTGATGAAAAACGATGACCCGTGACCTGTCGAAATTTCTCCAGATGGTCAGAAATCGAAATTTTTATTGTTTAATTTTTTGACTGCCAATGACTAATCTATGTAAATTATCACTTTTGGAACAAAAACAAGTGTGTTTAGAGTCAGTTTAATGCCTGAAATTGTTTGAAAAAGAAGCTTCTGAGTAGGAGAAAATGTCCGTAAAAATGGCAATTTCGGTCACCTGAGGCTTCAAAAAGTAGTTATTCAACATGAGGCACATTCCAAAAGACATTTTGAATCAATTTTTCTACAGTCCAGAAAATCAATTTTCTGATGAAAAAGGATGACCCGTGACCTGTCGAAATTTCTCCAGATGGTCAGAAATGGAAATGTTTTAATGTTTAATTTTTTGACTGCAAATGACTATTCCATGTAAATTATCACTTTTGGAACTAAAATAAGTGTGTTTAGAGTCACTTTAATGCCTGAAATTGTTCGAAATAGAAGCTTCTGAATAGGAGAAAAAGTCTGCAATAATGGCACTTTTGGTCACATTGAGGTTTCAAAAAGTAGTTATTCAACATGAGGCACAATCCAAATGACATTTTAAATCAATTTTTTTACAGTCCAAAAAATCAATTTTCTAATGAAAAACGATGACCCGTGACCTGTCGAGATTTCTCCAGATGGTCAGAAATCGAAATTTTTATTGTTTAATTTTTTGACTGCAAATGACTATTCCATGTAAATTATCACTTTTGGAACAAAAATAAGTGTGTTTAGACTCACTTTAATGACTGAAATTGGTCGAAATAGAAGCTTCTGAATAGGAGAAAAAGTCTGTAATAATGGCAATTTTGGTCACATTGAGGCTTTAAAAAGTAGTTATTCAACATGAGGCACATTCCAAATGACATTTTGAATCAATTTTTCTACAGTCCAAAAAATCAATTTTCTGATGAAAAACAATGACCCGTGACCGGTCGAAATTTCTCCAGATGGTCAGAAATGGAAATTTTTTAATGTTTAATTTTTTGACTGCAATTGACTATTCCATGTAAATTATCACTTTTGGAACAAAAACAAGTGTGTTTAGACTCACTTTAATGCCTGAAATTAGTGGAAATAGAAGCTTCTGAATAGGAGAAAAAGTCTGCAATAATGGCAATTTTGGTCACATTGAGGTTTCAAAAAGTAGTTATTCAACATGAGGCACAATCCAAATGACATTTTGAATCAATTTTTCTACAGTCCAAAAAATCAATTTTCTGATGAAAAAGGATGACCCGTGACCTGTCGAAATTTCTCCAGATGGTCAGAAATCGAAATTTGTATTGTTTAATTTTTTGACTGCAAATGACTATTCCATGTAAATTATCACTTTTGGAACAAAAACAAGTGTGTTTAGAGTCAGTTTAATGCCTGAAATTGGTCGAAAAAGAAGCTTCTGAGTAGGAGAAAATGTCCGTAAAAATTGCAATTTTGGTCACATTGAGGCTTCAAAAAGTAGTTATTCAACATGAGGCACATTCCAAATGACATTTTGAATCAATTTTTCTACAGTCCAGAAAATCTATTTTCTGATGAAAAAGGATGACCCGTGACCTGTCGAAATTTCTCCAGATGGTCAGAAATGGAAATGTTTTAATGTTTAATTTTTTGACTGCAAATGACTATTCCATGTAAATTATCAGTTTTGGAACAAAAACAAGTGTTTTTAGAGTCACGTTAATGCCTGAAATTGGTCGAAATAGAAGCTTCTGAATAGTAGAAAAAGTCTGTAATAATGGCAATTTTGGTCACATTGAGGCTTTAAAAGGTAGTTATTCAACATGAGGCACATTCCAAATGACATTTTGAATCAATTTTTCTACAGTCCAAAAAATCAATTTTCTGATGAAAAAGGATGACCCGTGACCTGTCGAAATTTCTCCAGATGGTCAGCAATGGAAATGTTTTAATGTTTAATTTTTTGACTGCAAATGACTATTCCATGTAAATTATCACTTTTGGAACAAAAACAAGTGTGTTTAGACTCACTTTAATGCCTGAAATTAGTCGAAATAGAAGCTTCTGAATAGGAGAAAAAGTCTGCAATAATGGCAATTTTGGTCACATTGAGGTTTCAAAAAGTAGTTATTCAACATGAGGCACAATCCAAATGACATTTTGAATCAATTTTTCTACAGTCCAAAAAATCAATTTTCTGATGAAAAACGATGACCCGTGACCTGTCGAAATTTCTGCAGATGGTCAGAAATCGAAATTTGTATTGTTTAATTTTTTGACTGCAAATGACTATTCCATGTAAATTATCACTTTCGGAACAAAAATAAGTGTGTTTAGACTCACTTTAATGACTGAAATTGGTTGAAATAGAAGCTTCTGAATAGGAGAAAAAGTCTGTAATAATGGCAATTTTGGTCACATTGAGGCTTTAAAAAGTAGTTATTCAACATGAGGCACATTCCAAATGACATTTTGAATCAATTTTTCTACAGTCCTAAAAATCAATTTTCTGATGAAAAACATGACCTATGACCTGTCGAAATTTCTCCAGATGGCCAGAAATGGAAATTTTTTAATGTTTAAATTTTCTGACTGCAAATGACTATTCCATGTAAATTATCACTTTTGGAACTAAAATAAGTGTGTTTAGAGTCACGTTAATGCCTGAAATTGTTCGAAATAGAAGCTTCTGAATAGGAGAAAAAGTCTGCAATAATGGCAATTTTGGTCACATTGAGGTTTCAAAAAGTAGTTATTCAACATGAGGCACAATAAAAATGACATTTTAAATCAATTTTTTTACAGTCCAAAAAATCAATTTTCTGATGAAAAACGATGACCCGTGACCTGTCGAAATGTCTCCAGATGGTCAGAAATCGAAATTTTTATTGTTTAATTTTTTGACTGCAAATGACTATTCCATGTAAATTATCACTTTTGGAACAAAAATAAGTGTGTTTAGACTCACTTTAATGACTGAAATTGGTCGAAATAGAAGCTTCTGAATAGGAGAAAAAGTCTGTAATAATGGCAATTTTGGTCACATTGAGGCTTTAAAAAGTAGTTATTCAACATGAGGCACATTCCAAATGACATTTTGAATCAATTTTTCTACAGTCCAAAAAATCTATTTTTTGATGAAAAACGATGACCCGTGACCTGTCGAAATTTCTCCAGATGGTCAGAAATGGAAATTTTTTAATGTTTAATTTTTTGACTGCAATTGACTATTCCATGTAAATTATCACTTTTGGAACAAAAACAAGTGTGTTTAGACTCACTTTAATGCCTGAAATTAGTCGAAATAGAAGCTTCTGAATAGGAGAAAAAGTCTGCAATAATGGCAATTTTGGTCACATTGAGGTTTCAAAAAGTAGTTATTCAACATGAGGCACAATCCAAATGACATTTTGAATCAATTTTTCTACAGTCCAAAAAATCAATTTTCTGATGAAAAACGATGACCCGTGACCTGTCAAAATTTCTCCAGATGGTCAGAAATCGAAATTTGTATTGTTTAATTTTTTGACTGCAATTGACTATTCCATGTAAATTATCACTTTTGGAACAAAAACAAGTGTGTTTAGACTCACTTTAATGCCTGAAATTAGTCGAAAAAGAAGCTTCTGAGTAGGAGAAAATGTCCGTAAAAATGGCAATTTTGGTCACATTGAGGCTTCAAAAAGTAGTTATTCAACATGAGGCACATTCCAAATGACATTTTGAATCAATTTTTCTACAGTCCAGAAAATCAATTTTCTGATGAAAAAGGATGACCCGTGACCTGTCGAAATTTCTCCAGATGGTCAGCAATGGAAATGTTTTAATGTTTAATTTTTTGACTGCAAATGACTATTCCATGTAAATTATCACTTTTGGAACAAAAACAAGTGTTTTTGGAGTCACGTTAATGCCTGAAATTGGTCGAAATAGAAGCTTCTGAATAGGAGAAAAAGTCTGTAATAATGGCAATTTTGGTCACATTGAGGCTTTAAAAAGTAGTTATTCAACATGAGGCACATTCCAAATGACATTTTGAATCAATTTTTCTACAGTCCAAAAAATCAATTTTCTGATGAAAAACGATGACCCGTGACCTGTCGAAATTTCTCCAGATGGTCAGAAATCGAAATTTTTATTGTTTAATTTTTTGACTGCAAACGACTATTCCATGTAAATTATCACTTTTGGAACAAAAACAAGTGTGTTTAGAGTCAGTTTAATGCCTGAAATTGGTCGAAAAAGAAGCTTCTGAGTAGGAGAAAATGTCCGTAAAAATGGCAATTTTGGTCACCTTGAGGCTTCAAAAAGTAGTTATTCAACATGAGGCACAATCCAAATGACATTTTAAATCAATTTTTTTACAGTCCAAAAAATCAATTTTCTGATGAAAAACGATGACCCGTGACCTGTCGAAATTTCTCCAGATGGTCAGAAATCGAAATTTTTATTGTTTAATTTTTTGACTGCAAATGACTAATCTATGTAAATTATCACTTTTGGAACAAAAACAAGTGTGTTTAGAGTCAGTTTAATGCCTGAAATTGTTTGAAAAAGAAGCTTCTGAGTAGGAGAAAATGTCCGTAAAAATGGCAATTTCGGTCACCTGAGGCTTCAAAAAGTAGTTATTCAACATGAGGCACATTCCAAAAGACATTTTGAATCAATTTTTCTACAGTCCAGAAAATCAATTTTCTGATGAAAAAGGATGACCCGTGACCTGTCGAAATTTCTCCAGATGGTCAGAAATGGAAATGTTTTAATGTTTAATTTTTTGACTGCAAATGACTATTCCATGTAAATTATCACTTTTGGAACTAAAATAAGTGTGTTTAGAGTCACTTTAATGCCTGAAATTGTTCGAAATAGAAGCTTCTGAATAGGAGAAAAAGTCTGCAATAATGGCACTTTTGGTCACATTGAGGTTTCAAAAAGTAGTTATTCAACATGAGGCACAATCCAAATGACATTTTAAATCAATTTTTTTACAGTCCAAAAAATCAATTTTCTGATGAAAAACGATGACCCGTGACCTGTCGAGATTTCTCCAGATGGTCAGAAATCGAAATTTTTATTGTTTAATTTTTTGACTGCAAATGACTATTCCATGTAAATTATCACTTTTGGAACAAAAATAAGTGTGTTTAGACTCACTTTAATGACTGAAATTGGTTGAAATAGAAGCTTCTGAATAGGAGAAAAAGTCTGTAATAATGGCAATTTTGGTCACATTGAGGCTTTAAAAAGTAGTTATTCAACATGAGGCACATTCCAAATGACATTTTGAATCAATTTTTCTACAGTCCAAAAAATCAATTTTCTGATGAAAAACAATGACCCGTGACCGGTCGAAATTTCTCCAGATGGTCAGAAATGGAAATTTTTTAATGTTTAATTTTTTGACTGCAATTGACTATTCCATGTAAATTATCACTTTTGGAACAAAAACAAGTGTGTTTAGACTCACTTTAATGCCTGAAATTAGTGGAAATAGAAGCTTCTGAATAGGAGAAAAAGTCTGCAATAATGGCAATTTTGGTCACATTGAGGTTTCAAAAAGTAGTTATTCAACATGAGGCACAATCCAAATGACATTTTGAATCAATTTTTCTACAGTCCAAAAAATCAATTTTCTGATGAAAAACGATGACCCGTGACCTGTCGAAATTTCTCCAGATGGTCAGAAATCGAAATTTGTATTGTTTAATTTTTTGACTGCAAATGACTATTCCATGTAAATTATCACTTTTGGAACAAAAACAAGTGTGTTTAGAGTCAGTTTAATGCCTGAAATTGGTCGAAAAAGAAGCTTCTGAGTAGGAGAAAATGTCCGTAAAAATTGCAATTTTGGTCACATTGAGGCTTCAAAAAGTAGTTATTCAACATGAGGCACATTCCAAATGACATTTTGAATCAATTTTTCTACAGTCCAGAAAATCTATTTTCTGATGAAAAAGGATGACCCGTGACCTGTCGAAATTTCTCCAGATGGTCAGAAATGGAAATGTTTTAATGTTTAATTTTTTGACTGCAAATGACTATTCCATGTAAATTATCAGTTTTGGAACAAAAACAAGTGTTTTTAGAGTCACGTTAATGCCTGAAATTGGTCGAAATAGAAGCTTCTGAATAGTAGAAAAAGTCTGTAATAATGGCAATTTTGGTCACATTGAGGCTTTAAAAGGTAGTTATTCAACATGAGGCACATTCCAAATGACATTTTGAATCAATTTTTCTACAGTCCAAAAAATCAATTTTCTGATGAAAAAGGATGACCCGTGACCTGTCGAAATTTCTCCAGATGGTCAGCAATGGAAATGTTTTAATGTTTAATTTTTTGACTGCAAATGACTATTCCATGTAAATTATCACTTTTGGAACAAAAACAAGTGTGTTTAGACTCACTTTAATGCCTGAAATTAGTCGAAATAGAAGCTTCTGAATAGGAGAAAAAGTCTGCAATAATGGCAATTTTGGTCACATTGAGGTTTCAAAAAGTAGTTATTCAACATGAGGCACAATCCAAATGACATTTTGAATCAATTTTTCTACAGTCCAAAAAATCTATTTTCTGATGAAAAACGATGACCCGTGACCTGTCGAAATTTCTCCAGATGGTCAGAAATCGAAATTTTTATTGTTTAATTTTTTGACTGCAAATGACTATTCCATGTAAATTATCACTTTTGGAACAAAAATAAGTGTGTTTAGACTAACTTTAATGACTGAAATTGGTCGAAATAGAAGCTTCTGAATAGTAGAAAAAGTCTGTAATAATGGCAATTTTGGTCACATTGAGGCTTTAAAAGGTAGTTATTCAACATGAGGCACATTCCAAATGACATTTTGAATCAATTTTTCTACAGTCCAAAAAATCAATTTTCTGATGAAAAAGGATGACCCGTGACCTGTCGAAATTTCTCCAGATGGTCAGCAATGGAAATGTTTTAATGTTTAATTTTTTGACTGCAAATGACTATTCCATGTAAATTATCACTTTTGGAACAAAAACAAGTGTGTTTAGACTCACTTTAATGCCTGAAATTAGTCGAAATAGAAGCTTCTGAATAGGAGAAAAAGTCTGCAATAATGGCAATTTTGGTCACATTGAGGTTTCAAAAAGTAGTTATTCAACATGAGGCACAATCCAAATGACATTTTGAATCAATTTTTCTACAGTCCAAAAAATCAATTTTCTGATGAAAAACGATGACCCGTGACCTGTCGAAATTTCTGCAGATGGTCAGAAATCGAAATTTGTATTGTTTAATTTTTTGACTGCAAATGACTATTCCATGTAAATTATCACTTTCGGAACAAAAATAAGTGTGTTTAGACTCACTTTAATGACTGAAATTGGTTGAAATAGAAGCTTCTGAATAGGAGAAAAAGTCTGTAATAATGGCAATTTTGGTCACATTGAGGCTTTAAAAAGTAGTTATTCAACATGAGGCACATTCCAAATGACATTTTGAATCAATTTTTCTACAGTCCTAAAAATCAATTTTCTGATGAAAAACATGACCTATGACCTGTCGAAATTTCTCCAGATGGCCAGAAATGGAAATTTTTTAATGTTTAAATTTTCTGACTGCAAATGACTATTCCATGTAAATTATCACTTTTGGAACTAAAATAAGTGTGTTTAGAGTCACGTTAATGCCTGAAATTGTTCGAAATAGAAGCTTCTGAATAGGAGAAAAAGTCTGCAATAATGGCAATTTTGGTCACATTGAGGTTTCAAAAAGTAGTTATTCAACATGAGGCACAATCCAAATGACATTTTAAATCAATTTTTTTACAGTCCAAAAAATCAATTTTCTGATGAAAAACGATGACCCGTGACCTGTCGAAATGTCTCCAGATGGTCAGAAATCGAAATTTTTATTGTTTAATTTTTTGACTGCAAATGACTATTCCATGTAAATTATCACTTTTGGAACAAAAATAAGTGTGTTTAGACTCACTTTAATGACTGAAATTGGTCGAAATAGAAGCTTCTGAATAGGAGAAAAAGTCTGTAATAATGGCAATTTTGGTCACATTGAGGCTTTAAAAAGTAGTTATTCAACATGAGGCACATTCCAAATGACATTTTGAATCAATTTTTCTACAGTCGAAAAAATCAATTTTCTGATGAAAAACTATGACCCGTGACCTGTCGAAATTTCTCCAGATGGTCAGAAATGGAAATTTTTTAATGTTTAATTTTTTGACTGCAAATGACTATTCCATGTAAATTATCACTTTTGGAACAAAAACAAGTGTTTTTGGAGTCACGTTAATGCCTGAAATTGGTCGAAATAGAAGCTTCTGAATAGGAGAAAAAGTCTGTAATAATGGCAATTTTGGTCACATTGAGGCTTTAAAAAGTAGTTATTCAACATGAGGCACATTGCAAATGACATTTTGAATCAATTTTTCTACAGTCCAAAAAATCAATTTTCTGATGAAAAACGATGACCCGTGACCTGTCGAAATTTCTCCAGATGGTCAGAAATCGAAATTTTTATTGTTTAATTTTTTGACTGCAAATGACTATTCCATGTAAATTATCACTTTTGGAACAAAAACAAGTGTGTTTAGAGTCAGTTTAATGCCTGAAATTGGTCGAAAAAGAAGCTTCTGAGTAGGAGAAAATGTCCGTAAAAATGGCAATTTTGGTCACCTTGAGGCTTCAAAAAGTAGTTATTCAACATGAGGCACATTCCAAATGACATTTTGTATCAATTTTTCTAGAGTCCAGAAAATCAATTTTCTGATGAAAAAGGATGACCCGTGACCTGTCGAAATTTCTCCAGATGGTCAGAAATGGAAATGTTTTAATGTTTAATTTTTTGACTGCAAATGACTATTCCATGTAAATTATCACTTTTGGAACAAAAACAAGTGTGTTTAGAGTCAGTTTAATGCCTGAAATTGGTCGAAAAAGAAGCTTCTGAGTAGGAGAAAATGTCCGTAAAAATTGCAATTTTGGTCACATTGAGGCTTCAAAAAGTAGTTATTCAACATGAGGCACATTCCAAATGACATTTTGAATCAATTTTTCTACAGTCCAGAAAATCTATTTTCTGATGAAAAAGGATGACCCGTGACCTGTCGAAATTTCTCCAGATGGTCAGAAATGGAAATGTTTTAATGTTTAATTTTTTGACTGCAAATGACTATTCCATGTAAATTATCAGTTTTGGAACAAAAACAAGTGTTTTTAGAGTCACGTTAATGCCTGAAATTGGTCGAAATAGAAGCTTCTGAATAGTAGAAAAAGTCTGTAATAATGGCAATTTTGGTCACATTGAGGCTTTAAAAGGTAGTTATTCAACATGAGGCACATTCCAAATGACATTTTGAATCAATTTTTCTACAGTCCAAAAAATCAATTTTCTGATGAAAAAGGATGACCCGTGACCTGTCGAATTTTCTCCAGATGGTCAGCAATGGAAATGTTTTAATGTTTAATTTTTTGACTGCAAATGACTATTCCATGTAAATTATCACTTTTGGAACAAAAACAAGTGTGTTTAGACTCACTTTAATGCCTGAAATTAGTGGAAATAGAAGCTTCTGAATAGGAGAAAAAGTCTGCAATAATGGCAATTTTGGTCACATTGAGGTTTCAAAAAGTAGTTATTCAACATGAGGCACAATCCAAATGACATTTTAAATCAATTTTTTTACAGTCCAAAAAATCTATTTTCTGATGAAAAACGATGACCCGTGACCTGTCGAAATTTCTCCAGATGGTCAGAAATCGAAATTTTTATTGTTTAATTTTTTGACTGCAAATGACTATTCCATGTAAATTATCACTTTTGGAACAAAAATAAGTGTGTTTAGACTAACTTTAATGACTGAAATTGGTCGAAATAGAAGCTTCTGAATAGTAGAAAAAGTCTGTAATAATGGCAATTTTGGTCACATTGAGGTTTTAAAAGGTAGTTATTCAACATGAGGCACATTCCAAATGACATTTTGAATCAATTTTTCTACAGTCCAAAAAATCAATTTTCTGATGAAAAAGGATGACCCGTGACCTGTCGAAATTTCTCCAGATGGTCAGCAATGGAAATGTTTTAATGTTTAATTTTTTGACTGCAAATGACTATTCCATGTAAATTATCACTTTTGGAACAAAAACAAGTGTGTTTAGACTCACTTTAATGCCTGAAATTAGTCGAAATAGAAGCTTCTGAATAGGAGAAAAAGTCTGCAATAATGGCAATTTTGGTCACATTGAGGTTTCAAAAAGTAGTTATTCAACATGAGGCACAATCCAAATGACATTTTGAATCAATTTTTCTACAGTCCAAAAAATCAATTTTCTGATGAAAAACGATGACCCGTGACCTGTCGAAATTTCTGCAGATGGTCAGAAATCGAAATTTGTATTGTTTAATTTTTTGACTGCAAATGACTATTCCATGTAAATTATCACTTTCGGAACAAAAATAAGTGTGTTTAGACTCACTTTAATGACTGAAATTGGTTGAAATAGAAGCTTCTGAATAGGAGAAAAAGTCTGTAATAATGGCAATTTTGGTCACATTGAGGCTTTAAAAAGTAGTTATTCAACATGAGGCACATTCCAAATGACATTTTGAATCAATTTTTCTACAGTCCTAAAAATCAATTTTCTGATGAAAAACATGACCTATGACCTGTCGAAATTTCTCCAGATGGCCAGAAATGGAAATTTTTTAATGTTTAAATTTTCTGACTGCAAATGACTATTCCATGTAAATTATCACTTTTGGAACTAAAATAAGTGTGTTTAGAGTCACGTTAATGCCTGAAATTGTTCGAAATAGAAGCTTCTGAATAGGAGAAAAAGTCTGCAATAATGGCAATTTTGGTCACATTGAGGTTTCAAAAAGTAGTTATTCAACATGAGGCACAATCCAAATGACATTTTAAATCAATTTTTTTACAGTCCAAAAAATCAATTTTCTGATGAAAAACGATGACCCGTGACCTGTCGAAATGTCTCCAGATGGTCAGAAATCGAAATTTTTATTGTTTAATTTTTTGACTGCAAATGACTATTCCATGTAAATTATCACTTTTGGAACAAAAATAAGTGTGTTTAGACTCACTTTAATGACTGAAATTGGTCGAAATAGAAGCTTCTGAATAGGAGAAAAAGTCTGTAATAATGGCAATTTTGGTCACATTGAGGCTTTAAAAAGTAGTTATTCAACATGAGGCACATTCCAAATGACATTTTGAATCAATTTTTCTACAGTTGAAAAAATCAATTTTCTGATGAAAAACGATGACCCGTGACCTGTCGAAATTTCTCCAGATGGTCAGAAATGGAAATTTTTTAATGTTTAATTTTTTGACTGCAAATGACTATTCCATGTAAATTATCACTTTTGGAACAAAAACAAGTGTTTTTGGAGTCACGTTAATGCCTGAAATTGGTCGAAATAGAAGCTTCTGAATAGGAGAAAAAGTCTGTAATAATGGCAATTTTGGTCACATTGAGGCTTTAAAAAGTAGTTATTCAACATGAGGCACATTGCAAATGACATTTTGAATCAATTTTTCTACAGTCCAAAAAATCAATTTTCTGATGAAAAACGATGACCCGTGACCTGTCGAAATTTCTCCAGATGGTCAGAAATCGAAATTTTTATTGTTTAATTTTTTGACTGCAAATGACTATTCCATGTAAATTATCACTTTTGGAACAAAAACAAGTGTGTTTAGAGTCAGTTTAATGCCTGAAATTGGTCGAAAAAGAAGCTTCTGAGTAGGAGAAAATGTCCGTAAAAATGGCAATTTTGGTCACCTTGAGGCTTCAAAAAGTAGTTATTCAACATGAGGCACATTCCAAATGACATTTTGAATCAATTTTTCTAGAGTCCAGAAAATCAATTTTCTGATGAAAAAGGATGACCCGTGACCTGTCGAAATTTCTCCAGATGGTCAGAAATGGAAATGTTTTAATGTTTAATTTTTTGACTGCAAATGACTATTCCATGTAAATTATCAGTTTTGGAACAAAAACAAGTGTTTTTAGAGTCACGTTAATGCCTGAAATTGGTCGAAATAGAAGCTTCTGAATAGTAGAAAAAGTCTGTAATAATGGCAATTTTGGTCACATTGAGGCTTTAAAAGGTAGTTATTCAACATGAGGCACATTCCAAATGACATTTTGAATCAATTTTTCTACAGTCCAAAAAATCAATTTTCTGATGAAAAAGGATGACCCGTGACCTGTCGAAATTTCTCCAGATGGTCAGAAATGGAAATTTTTTAATGTTTAATTTTTTGACTGCAATTGACTATTCCATGTAAATTATCACTTTTGGAACAAAAACAAGTGTGTTTAGACTCTCTTTAATGCCTGAAATTAGTGGAAATAGAAGCTTCTGAGTAGGAGAAAATGTCCGTAAAAATGGCAATTTTGGTCACATTGAGGCTTCAAAAAGTAGTTATTCAACATGAGGCACATTCCAAATGACATTTTGAATCAATTTTTCTACAGTCCAGAAAATCTATTTTCTGATGAAAAAGGATGACCCGTGACCTGTCGAAATTTCTCCAGATGGTCAGAAATGGAAACGTTTTAATGTTTAATTTTTTGACTGCAAATGACTATTCCATGTAAATTATCACTTTTGGAACAAAAACAAGTGTTTTTAGAGTCACGTTAATGCCTGAAATTGGTCGAAATAGAAGCTTCTGAATAGGAGAAAAAGTCTGTAATAATGGCAATTTTGGTCACATTGAGGCTTTAAAAAGTAGTTATTCAACATGAGGCACATTCAAAATGACATTTTGAATCAATTTTTCTACAGTCCAAAAAATCAATTGTCTGATGAAAAACGATGACCCGTGACCTGTCGAAATTCTTCCAGATGGTCAGAAATCGAAATTTTTATTGTTTAATTTTTTGACTGCAAATGACTATTCCATGTAAATTATCACTTTTGGAACAAAAACAAGTGTGTTTAGACTCACTTTAATGCCTGAAATTAGTCGAAATAGAAGCTTCTGAATAGGAGAAAAAGTCTGCAATAATGGCAATTTTGGTCACATTGAGGTTTCAAAAAGTAGTTATTCAACATGAGGCACAATCCAAATGACATTTTGAATCAATTTTTCTACAGTCCAAAAAATCAATTTTCTGATGAAAAAGGATGACCCGTGACCTGTCGAAATTTCTCCAGATGGTCAGAAATGGA
Source organism: Triturus cristatus (assembly GCF_964204655.1). Classification (NCBI taxonomy): domain Eukaryota; kingdom Metazoa; phylum Chordata; class Amphibia; order Caudata; family Salamandridae; genus Triturus; species Triturus cristatus. The sequence goes on along the minus strand of NC_140589.1, from coordinate 1,196,304,162 downwards.
AATGTTTTAATGTTTAATTTTTTGACTGCAAATGACTATTCCATGTAAATTATCACTTTTGGAACTAAAATAAGTGCGTTTAGAGTCACTTTAATGCCTGAAATTGTTCGAAATAGAAGCTTCTGAATAGGAGAAAAAGTCTGCAATAATGGCACTTTTGGTCACATTGAGGTTTCAAAAAGTAGTTATTCAACATGAGGCACAATCCAAATGACATTTTAAATCAATTTTTTTACAGTCCCAAAAAATCAATTTTCTGATGAAAAACGATGACCCGTGACCTGTCGAAATTTCTCCAGATGGTCAGAAATCGAAATTTTTATTGTTTAATTTTTTGACTGCAAATGACTATTCCATGTAAATTATCACTTTTGGAACAAAAATAAGTGTGTTTAGACTCACTTTAATGACTGAAATTGGTCGAAATAGAAGCTTCTGAATAGGAGAAAAAGTCTGTAATAATGGCAATTTTGGTCACATTGAGGCTTTAAAAAGTAGTTATTCAACATGAGGCACATTCCAAATGACATTTTGAATCAATTTTTCTACAGTCCAAAAAATCTATTTTTTGATGAAAAACGATGACCCGTGACCTGTCGAAATTTCTCCAGATGGTCAGAAATGGAAATTTTTTAATGTTTAATTTTTTGACTGCAATTGACTATTCCATGTAAATTATCACTTTTGGAACAAAAACAAGTGTGTTTAGACTCACTTTAATGCCTGAAATTAGTCGAAATAGAAGCTTCTGAATAGGAGAAAAAGTCTGCAATAATGGCAATTTTGGTCACATTGAGGTTTCAAAAAGTAGTTATTCAACATGAGGCACAATCCAAATGACATTTTGAATCAATTTTTCTACAGTCCAAAAAATCAATTTTCTGATGAAAAACGATGACCCGTGACCTCTCAAAATTTCTCCAGATGGTCAGAAATCGAAATTTGTATTGTTTAATTTTTTGACTGCAATTGACTATTCCATGTAAATTATCACTTTTGGAACAAAAACAAGTGTGTTTAGACTCACTTTAATGCCTGAAATTAGTCGAAAAAGAAGCTTCTGAGTAGGAGAAAATGTCCGTAAAAATGGCAATTTTGGTCACATTGAGGCTTCAAAAAGTAGTTATTCAACATGAGGCACATTCCAAATGACATTTTGAATCAATTTTTCTACAGTCCAAAAAATCAATTTTCTGATGAAAAACGATGACCCGTGACCTGTCGAAATTTCTCCAGATGGTCAGAAATCGAAATTTTTATTGTTTAATTTTTTGACTGCAAATGACTATTCCATGTAAATTATCACTTTTGGAACAAAAACAAGTGTGTTTAGAGTCAGTTTAATGCCTGAAATTGGTCGAAAAAGAAGCTTCTGAGTAGGAGAAAATGTCCGTAAAAATGGCAATTTTGGTCACCTTGAGGCTTCAAAAAGTAGTTATTCAACATGAGGCACATTCCAAATGACATTTTGAATCAATTTTTCTAGAGTCCAGAAAATCAATTTTCTGATGAAAAAGGATGACCCGTGACCTGTCGAAATTTCTCCAGATGGTCAGAAATGGAAATGTTTTAATGTTTAATTTTTTGACTGCAAATGACTATTCCATGTAAATTATCACTTTTGGAACTACAATAAGTGTGTTTAGAGTCACTTTAATGCCTGAAATTGTTCGAAATAGAAGCTTCTGAATAGGAGAAAAAGTGCATTAATGGCACTTTTGGTCACATTGAGGTTTCAAAACGTAGTTATTCAACATGAGGCACAATCCAAATGACATTTTAAATCAATTTTTTTACAGTCCAAAAAATCAATTTTCTGATGAAAAACGATGACCCGTGACCTGTCGAAATTTCTCCAGATGGTCAGAAATCGAAATTTTTATTGTTTAATTTTTTGACTGCCAATGACTAATCTATGTAAATTATCACTTTTGGAACAAAAACAAGTGTGTTTAGAGTCAGTTTAATGCCTGAAATTGTTTGAAAAAGAAGCTTCTGAGTAGGAGAAAATGTCCGTAAAAATGGCAATTTCGGTCACCTGAGGCTTCAAAAAGTAGTTATTCAACATGAGGCACATTCCAAAAGACATTTTGAATCAATTTTTCTACAGTCCAGAAAATCAATTTTCTGATGAAAAAGGATGACCCGTGACCTGTCGAAATTTCTCCAGATGGTCAGAAATGGAAATGTTTTAATGTTTAATTTTTTGACTGCAAATGACTATTCCATGTAAATTATCACTTTTGGAACTAAAATAAGTGTGTTTAGAGTCACTTTAATGCCTGAAATTGTTCGAAATAGAAGCTTCTGAATAGGAGAAAAAGTCTGCAATAATGGCACTTTTGGTCACATTGAGGTTTCAAAAAGTAGTTATTCAACATGAGGCACAATCCAAATGACATTTTAAATCAATTTTTTTACAGTCCAAAAAATCAATTTTCTAATGAAAAACGATGACCCGTGACCTGTCGAGATTTCTCCAGATGGTCAGAAATCGAAATTTTTATTGTTTAATTTTTTGACTGCAAATGACTATTCCATGTAAATTATCACTTTTGGAACAAAAATAAGTGTGTTTAGACTCACTTTAATGACTGAAATTGGTCGAAATAGAAGCTTCTGAATAGGAGAAAAAGTCTGTAATAATGGCAATTTTGGTCACATTGAGGCTTTAAAAAGTAGTTATTCAACATGAGGCACATTCCAAATGACATTTTGAATCAATTTTTCTACAGTCCAAAAAATCAATTTTCTGATGAAAAACAATGACCCGTGACCGGTCGAAATTTCTCCAGATGGTCAGAAATGGAAATTTTTTAATGTTTAATTTTTTGACTGCAATTGACTATTCCATGTAAATTATCACTTTTGGAACAAAAACAAGTGTGTTTAGACTCACTTTAATGCCTGAAATTAGTGGAAATAGAAGCTTCTGAATAGGAGAAAAAGTCTGCAATAATGGCAATTTTGGTCACATTGAGGTTTCAAAAAGTAGTTATTCAACATGAGGCACAATCCAAATGACATTTTGAATCAATTTTTCTACAGTCCAAAAAATCAATTTTCTGATGAAAAAGGATGACCCGTGACCTGTCGAAATTTCTCCAGATGGTCAGAAATCGAAATTTGTATTGTTTAATTTTTTGACTGCAAATGACTATTCCATGTAAATTATCACTTTTGGAACAAAAACAAGTGTGTTTAGAGTCAGTTTAATGCCTGAAATTGGTCGAAAAAGAAGCTTCTGAGTAGGAGAAAATGTCCGTAAAAATTGCAATTTTGGTCACATTGAGGCTTCAAAAAGTAGTTATTCAACATGAGGCACATTCCAAATGACATTTTGAATCAATTTTTCTACAGTCCAGAAAATCTATTTTCTGATGAAAAAGGATGACCCGTGACCTGTCGAAATTTCTCCAGATGGTCAGAAATGGAAATGTTTTAATGTTTAATTTTTTGACTGCAAATGACTATTCCATGTAAATTATCAGTTTTGGAACAAAAACAAGTGTTTTTAGAGTCACGTTAATGCCTGAAATTGGTCGAAATAGAAGCTTCTGAATAGTAGAAAAAGTCTGTAATAATGGCAATTTTGGTCACATTGAGGCTTTAAAAGGTAGTTATTCAACATGAGGCACATTCCAAATGACATTTTGAATCAATTTTTCTACAGTCCAAAAAATCAATTTTCTGATGAAAAAGGATGACCCGTGACCTGTCGAAATTTCTCCAGATGGTCAGCAATGGAAATGTTTTAATGTTTAATTTTTTGACTGCAAATGACTATTCCATGTAAATTATCACTTTTGGAACAAAAACAAGTGTGTTTAGACTCACTTTAATGCCTGAAATTAGTCGAAATAGAAGCTTCTGAATAGGAGAAAAAGTCTGCAATAATGGCAATTTTGGTCACATTGAGGTTTCAAAAAGTAGTTATTCAACATGAGGCACAATCCAAATGACATTTTGAATCAATTTTTCTACAGTCCAAAAAATCAATTTTCTGATGAAAAACGATGACCCGTGACCTGTCGAAATTTCTGCAGATGGTCAGAAATCGAAATTTGTATTGTTTAATTTTTTGACTGCAAATGACTATTCCATGTAAATTATCACTTTCGGAACAAAAATACGTGTGTTTAGACTCACTTTAATGACTGAAATTGGTTGAAATAGAAGCTTCTGAATAGGAGAAAAAGTCTGTAATAATGGCAATTTTGGTCACATTGAGGCTTTAAAAAGTAGTTATTCAACATGAGGCACATTCCAAATGACATTTTGAATCAATTTTTCTACAGTCCTAAAAATCAATTTTCTGATGAAAAACATGACCTATGACCTGTCGAAATTTCTCCAGATGGCCAGAAATGGAAATTTTTTAATGTTTAAATTTTCTGACTGCAAATGACTATTCCATGTAAATTATCACTTTTGGAACTAAAATAAGTGTGTTTAGAGTCACGTTAATGCCTGAAATTGTTCGAAATAGAAGCTTCTGAATAGGAGAAAAAGTCTGCAATAATGGCAATTTTGGTCACATTGAGGTTTCAAAAAGTAGTTATTCAACATGAGGCACAATAAAAATGACATTTTAAATCAATTTTTTTACAGTCCAAAAAATCAATTTTCTGATGAAAAACGATGACCCGTGACCTGTCGAAATGTCTCCAGATGGTCAGAAATCGAAATTTTTATTGTTTAATTTTTTGACTGCAAATGACTATTCCATGTAAATTATCACTTTTGGAACAAAAATAAGTGTGTTTAGACTCACTTTAATGACTGAAATTGGTCGAAATAGAAGCTTCTGAATAGGAGAAAAAGTCTGTAATAATGGCAATTTTGGTCACATTGAGGCTTTAAAAAGTAGTTATTCAACATGAGGCACATTCCAAATGACATTTTGAATCAATTTTTCTACAGTCCAAAAAATCTATTTTTTGATGAAAAACGATGACCCGTGACCTGTCGAAATTTCTCCAGATGGTCAGAAATGGAAATTTTTTAATGTTTAATTTTTTGACTGCAATTGACTATTCCATGTAAATTATCACTTTTGGAACAAAAACAAGTGTGTTTAGACTCACTTTAATGCCTGAAATTAGTCGAAATAGAAGCTTCTGAATAGGAGAAAAAGTCTGCAATAATGGCAATTTTGGTCACATTGAGGTTTCAAAAAGTAGTTATTCAACATGAGGCACAATCCAAATGACATTTTGAATCAATTTTTCTACAGTCCAAAAAATCAATTTTCTGATGAAAAACGATGACCCGTGACCTGTCAAAATTTCTCCAGATGGTCAGAAATCGAAATTTGTATTGTTTAATTTTTTGACTGCAATTGACTATTCCATGTAAATTATCACTTTTGGAACAAAAACAAGTGTGTTTAGACTCACTTTAATGCCTGAAATTAGTCGAAAAAGAAGCTTCTGAGTAGGAGAAAATGTCCGTAAAAATGGCAATTTTGGTCACATTGAGGCTTCAAAAAGTAGTTATTCAACATGAGGCACATTCCAAATGACATTTTGAATCAATTTTTCTACAGTCCAGAAAATCAATTTTCTGATGAAAAAGGATGACCCGTGACCTGTCGAAATTTCTCCAGATGGTCAGCAATGGAAATGTTTTAATGTTTAATTTTTTGACTGCAAATGACTATTCCATGTAAATTATCACTTTTGGAACAAAAACAAGTGTTTTTGGAGTCACGTTAATGCCTGAAATTGGTCGAAATAGAAGCTTCTGAATAGGAGAAAAAGTCTGTAATAATGGCAATTTTGGTCACATTGAGGCTTTAAAAAGTAGTTATTCAACATGAGGCACATTCCAAATGACATTTTGAATCAATTTTTCTACAGTCCAAAAAATCAATTTTCTGATGAAAAACGATGACCCGTGACCTGTCGAAATTTCTCCAGATGGTCAGAAATCGCAATTTTTATTGTTTAATTTTTTGACTGCAAACGACTATTCCATGTAAATTATCACTTTTGGAACAAAAACAAGTGTGTTTAGAGTCAGTTTAATGCCTGAAATTGGTCGAAAAAGAAGCTTCTGAGTAGGAGAAAATGTCCGTAAAAATGGCAATTTTGGTCACCTTGAGGCTTCAAAAAGTAGTTATTCAACATGAGGCACAATCCAAATGACATTTTAAATCAATTTTTTTACAGTCCAAAAAATCAATTTTCTGATGAAAAACGATGACCCGTGACCTGTCGAAATTTCTCCAGATGGTCAGAAATCGAAATTTTTATTGTTTAATTTTTTGACTGCAAATGACTAATCTATGTAAATTATCACTTTTGGAACAAAAACAAGTGTGTTTAGAGTCAGTTTAATGCCTGAAATTGTTTGAAAAAGAAGCTTCTGAGTAGGAGAAAATGTCCGTAAAAATGGCAATTTCGGTCACCTGAGGCTTCAAAAAGTAGTTATTCAACATGAGGCACATTCCAAAAGACATTTTGAATCAATTTTTCTACAGTCCAGAAAATCAATTTTCTGATGAAAAAGGATGACCCGTGACCTGTCGAAATTTCTCCAGATGGTCAGAAATGGAAATGTTTTAATGTTTAATTTTTTGACTGCAAATGACTATTCCATGTAAATTATCACTTTTGGAACTAAAATAAGTGTGTTTAGAGTCACTTTAATGCCTGAAATTGTTCGAAATAGAAGCTTCTGAATAGGAGAAAAAGTCTGCAATAATGGCACTTTTGGTCACATTGAGGTTTCAAAAAGTAGTTATTCAACATGAGGCACAATCCAAATGACATTTTAAATCAATTTTTTTACAGTCCAAAAAATCAATTTTCTGATGAAAAACGATGACCCGTGACCTGTCGAGATTTCTCCAGATGGTCAGAAATCGAAATTTTTATTGTTTAATTTTTTGACTGCAAATGACTATTCCATGTAAATTATCACTTTTGGAACAAAAATAAGTGTGTTTAGACTCACTTTAATGACTGAAATTGGTTGAAATAGAAGCTTCTGAATAGGAGAAAAAGTCTGTAATAATGGCAATTTTGGTCACATTGAGGCTTTAAAAAGTAGTTATTCAACATGAGGCACATTCCAAATGACATTTTGAATCAATTTTTCTACAGTCCAAAAAATCAATTTTCTGATGAAAAACAATGACCCGTGACCGGTCGAAATTTCTCCAGATGGTCAGAAATGGAAATTTTTTAATGTTTAATTTTTTGACTGCAATTGACTATTCCATGTAAATTATCACTTTTGGAACAAAAACAAGTGTGTTTAGACTCACTTTAATGCCTGAAATTAGTGGAAATAGAAGCTTCTGAATAGGAGAAAAAGTCTGCAATAATGGCAATTTTGGTCACATTGAGGTTTCAAAAAGTAGTTATTCAACATGAGGCACAATCCAAATGACATTTTGAATCAATTTTTCTACAGTCCAAAAAATCAATTTTCTGATGAAAAACGATGACCCGTGACCTGTCGAAATTTCTCCAGATGGTCAGAAATCGAAATTTGTATTGTTTAATTTTTTGACTGCAAATGACTATTCCATGTAAATTATCACTTTTGGAACAAAAACAAGTGTGTTTAGAGTCAGTTTAATGCCTGAAATTGGTCGAAAAAGAAGCTTCTGAGTAGGAGAAAATGTCCGTAAAAATTGCAATTTTGGTCACATTGAGGCTTCAAAAAGTAGTTATTCAACATGAGGCACATTCCAAATGACATTTTGAATCAATTTTTCTACAGTCCAGAAAATCTATTTTCTGATGAAAAAGGATGACCCGTGACCTGTCGAAATTTCTCCAGATGGTCAGAAATGGAAATGTTTTAATGTTTAATTTTTTGACTGCAAATGACTATTCCATGTAAATTATCAGTTTTGGAACAAAAACAAGTGTTTTTAGAGTCACGTTAATGCCTGAAATTGGTCGAAATAGAAGCTTCTGAATAGTAGAAAAAGTCTGTAATAATGGCAATTTTGGTCACATTGAGGCTTTAAAAGGTAGTTATTCAACATGAGGCACATTCCAAATGACATTTTGAATCAATTTTTCTACAGTCCAAAAAATCAATTTTCTGATGAAAAAGGATGACCCGTGACCTGTCGAAATTTCTCCAGATGGTCAGCAATGGAAATGTTTTAATGTTTAATTTTTTGACTGCAAATGACTATTCCATGTAAATTATCACTTTTGGAACAAAAACAAGTGTGTTTAGACTCACTTTAATGCCTGAAATTAGTCGAAATAGAAGCTTCTGAATAGGAGAAAAAGTCTGCAATAATGGCAATTTTGGTCACATTGAGGTTTCAAAAAGTAGTTATTCAACATGAGGCACAATCCAAATGACATTTTGAATCAATTTTTCTACAGTCCAAAAAATCTATTTTCTGATGAAAAACGATGACCCGTGACCTGTCGAAATTTCTCCAGATGGTCAGAAATCGAAATTTTTATTGTTTAATTTTTTGACTGCAAATGACTATTCCATGTAAATTATCACTTTTGGAACAAAAATAAGTGTGTTTAGACTAACTTTAATGACTGAAATTGGTCGAAATAGAAGCTTCTGAATAGTAGAAAAAGTCTGTAATAATGGCAATTTTGGTCACATTGAGGCTTTAAAAGGTAGTTATTCAACATGAGGCACATTCCAAATGACATTTTGAATCAATTTTTCTACAGTCCAAAAAATCAATTTTCTGATGAAAAAGGATGACCCGTGACCTGTCGAAATTTCTCCAGATGGTCAGCAATGGAAATGTTTTAATGTTTAATTTTTTGACTGCAAATGACTATTCCATGTAAATTATCACTTTTGGAACAAAAACAAGTGTGTTTAGACTCACTTTAATGCCTGAAATTAGTCGAAATAGAAGCTTCTGAATAGGAGAAAAAGTCTGCAATAATGGCAATTTTGGTCACATTGAGGTTTCAAAAAGTAGTTATTCAACATGAGGCACAATCCAAATGACATTTTGAATCAATTTTTCTACAGTCCAAAAAATCAATTTTCTGATGAAAAACGATGACCCGTGACCTGTCGAAATTTCTGCAGATGGTCAGAAATCGAAATTTGTATTGTTTAATTTTTTGACTGCAAATGACTATTCCATGTAAATTATCACTTTCGGAACAAAAATAAGTGTGTTTAGACTCACTTTAATGACTGAAATTGGTTGAAATAGAAGCTTCTGAATAGGAGAAAAAGTCTGTAATAATGGCAATTTTGGTCACATTGAGGCTTTAAAAAGTAGTTATTCAACATGAGGCACATTCCAAATGACATTTTGAATCAATTTTTCTACAGTCCTAAAAATCAATTTTCTGATGAAAAACATGACCTATGACCTGTCGAAATTTCTCCAGATGGCCAGAAATGGAAATTTTTTAATGTTTAAATTTTCTGACTGCAAATGACTATTCCATGTAAATTATCACTTTTGGAACTAAAATAAGTGTGTTTAGAGTCACGTTAATGCCTGAAATTGTTCGAAATAGAAGCTTCTGAATAGGAGAAAAAGTCTGCAATAATGGCAATTTTGGTCACATTGAGGTTTCAAAAAGTAGTTATTCAACATGAGGCACAATCCAAATGACATTTTAAATCAATTTTTTTACAGTCCAAAAAATCAATTTTCTGATGAAAAACGATGACCCGTGACCTGTCGAAATGTCTCCAGATGGTCAGAAATCGAAATTTTTATTGTTTAATTTTTTGACTGCAAATGACTATTCCATGTAAATTATCACTTTTGGAACAAAAATAAGTGTGTTTAGACTCACTTTAATGACTGAAATTGGTCGAAATAGAAGCTTCTGAATAGGAGAAAAAGTCTGTAATAATGGCAATTTTGGTCACATTGAGGCTTTAAAAAGTAGTTATTCAACATGAGGCACATTCCAAATGACATTTTGAATCAATTTTTCTACAGTCGAAAAAATCAATTTTCTGATGAAAAACTATGACCCGTGACCTGTCGAAATTTCTCCAGATGGTCAGAAATGGAAATTTTTTAATGTTTAATTTTTTGACTGCAAATGACTATTCCATGTAAATTATCACTTTTGGAACAAAAACAAGTGTTTTTGGAGTCACGTTAATGCCTGAAATTGGTCGAAATAGAAGCTTCTGAATAGGAGAAAAAGTCTGTAATAATGGCAATTTTGGTCACATTGAGGCTTTAAAAAGTAGTTATTCAACATGAGGCACATTGCAAATGACATTTTGAATCAATTTTTCTACAGTCCAAAAAATCAATTTTCTGATGAAAAACGATGACCCGTGACCTGTCGAAATTTCTCCAGATGGTCAGAAATCGAAATTTTTATTGTTTAATTTTTTGACTGCAAATGACTATTCCATGTAAATTATCACTTTTGGAACAAAAACAAGTGTGTTTAGAGTCAGTTTAATGCCTGAAATTGGTCGAAAAAGAAGCTTCTGAGTAGGAGAAAATGTCCGTAAAAATGGCAATTTTGGTCACCTTGAGGCTTCAAAAAGTAGTTATTCAACATGAGGCACATTCCAAATGACATTTTGTATCAATTTTTCTAGAGTCCAGAAAATCAATTTTCTGATGAAAAAGGATGACCCGTGACCTGTCGAAATTTCTCCAGATGGTCAGAAATGGAAATGTTTTAATGTTTAATTTTTTGACTGCAAATGACTATTCCATGTAAATTATCACTTTTGGAACAAAAACAAGTGTGTTTAGAGTCAGTTTAATGCCTGAAATTGGTCGAAAAAGAAGCTTCTGAGTAGGAGAAAATGTCCGTAAAAATTGCAATTTTGGTCACATTGAGGCTTCAAAAAGTAGTTATTCAACATGAGGCACATTCCAAATGACATTTTGAATCAATTTTTCTACAGTCCAGAAAATCTATTTTCTGATGAAAAAGGATGACCCGTGACCTGTCGAAATTTCTCCAGATGGTCAGAAATGGAAATGTTTTAATGTTTAATTTTTTGACTGCAAATGACTATTCCATGTAAATTATCAGTTTTGGAACAAAAACAAGTGTTTTTAGAGTCACGTTAATGCCTGAAATTGGTCGAAATAGAAGCTTCTGAATAGTAGAAAAAGTCTGTAATAATGGCAATTTTGGTCACATTGAGGCTTTAAAAGGTAGTTATTCAACATGAGGCACATTCCAAATGACATTTTGAATCAATTTTTCTACAGTCCAAAAAATCAATTTTCTGATGAAAAAGGATGACCCGTGACCTGTTGAAATTTCTCCAGATGGTCAGCAATGGAAATGTTTTAATGTTTAATTTTTTGACTGCAAATGACTATTCCATGTAAATTATCACTTTTGGAACAAAAACAAGTGTGTTTAGACTCACTTTAATGCCTGAAATTAGTCGAAATAGAAGCTTCTGAATAGGAGAAAAAGTCTGCAATAATGGCAATTTTGGTCACATTGAGGTTTCAAAAAGTAGTTATTCAACATGAGGCACAATCCAAATGACATTTTGAATCAATTTTTCTACAGTCCAAAAAATCTATTTTCTGATGAAAAACGATGACCCGTGACCTGTCGAAATTTCTCCAGATGGTCCGAAATCGAAATTTTTATTGTTTAATTTTTTGACTGCAAATGACTATTCCATGTAAATTATCACTTTTGGAACAAAAATAAGTGTGTTTAGACTAACTTTAATGACTGAAATTGGTCGAAATAGAAGCTTCTGAATAGTAGAAAAAGTCTGTAATAATGGCAATTTTGGTCACATTGAGGCTTTAAAAGGTAGTTATTCAACATGAGGCACATTCCAAATGACATTTTGAATCAATTTTTCTACAGTCCAAAAAATCAATTTTCTGATGAAAAAGGATGACCCGTGACCTGTCGAAATTTCTCCAGATGGTCAGCAATGGAAATGTTTTAATGTTTAATTTTTTGACTGCAAATGACTATTCCATGTAAATTATCACTTTTGGAACAAAAACAAGTGTTTTTGGAGTCACGTTAATGCCTGAAATTGGTCGAAATAGAAGCTTCTGAATAGGAGAAAAAGTCTGTAATAATGGCAATTTTGGTCACATTGAGGCTTTAAAAAGTAGTTATTCAACATGAGGCACATTGCAAATGACATTTTGAATCAATTTTTCTACAGTCCAAAAAATCAATTTTCTGATGAAAAACGATGACCCGTGACCTGTCGAAATTTCTCCAGATGGTCAGAAATCGAAATTTTTATTGTTTAATTTTTTGACTGCAAATGACTATTCCATGTAAATTATCACTTTTGGAACAAAAACAAGTGTGTTTAGAGTCAGTTTAATGCCTGAAATTGGTCGAAAAAGAAGCTTCTGAGTAGGAGAAAATGTCCGTAAAAATGGCAATTTTGGTCACCTTGAGGCTTCAAAAAGTAGTTATTCAACATGAGGCACATTCCAAATGACATTTTGTATCAATTTTTCTAGAGTCCAGAAAATCAATTTTCTGATGAAAAAGGATGACCCGTGACCTGTCGAAATTTCTCCAGATGGTCAGAAATGGAAATGTTTTAATGTTTAATTTTTTGACTGCAAATGACTATTCCATGTAAATTATCACTTTTGGAACAAAAACAAGTGTGTTTAGAGTCAGTTTAATGCCTGAAATTGGTCGAAAAAGAAGCTTCTGAGTAGGAGAAAATGTCCGTAAAAATTGCAATTTTGGTCACATTGAGGCTTCAAAAAGTAGTTATTCAACATGAGGCACATTCCAAATGACATTTTGAATCAATTTTTCTACAGTCCAGAAAATCTATTTTCTGATGAAAAAGGATGACCCGTGACCTGTCGAAATTTCTCCAGATGGTCAGAAATGGAAATGTTTTAATGTTTAATTTTTTGACTGCAAATGACTATTCCATGTAAATTATCAGTTTTGGAACAAGAACAAGTGTTTTTAGAGTCACGTTAATGCCTGAAATTGGTCGAAATAGAAGCTTCTGAATAGTAGAAAAAGTCTGTAATAATGGCAATTTTGGTCACATTGAGGCTTTAAAAGGTAGTTATTCAACATGAGGCACATTCCAAATGACATTTTGAATCAATTTTTCTACAGTCCAAAAAATCAATTTTCTGATGAAAAAGGATGACCCGTGACCTGTCGAAATTTCTCCAGATGGTCAGCAATGGAAATGTTTTAATGTTTAATTTTTTGACTGCAAATGACTATTCCATGTAAATTATCACTTTTGGAACAAAAACAAGTGTGTTTAGACTCACTTTAATGCCTGAAATTAGTCGAAATAGAAGCTTCTGAATAGGAGAAAAAGTCTGCAATAATGGCAATTTTGGTCACATTGAGGTTTCAAAAAGTAGTTATTCAACATGAGGCACAATCCAAATGACATTTTGAATCAATTTTTCTACAGTCCAAAAAATCTATTTTCTGATGAAAAACGATGACCCGTGACCTGTCGAAATTTCTCCAGATGGTCCGAAATCGAAATTTTTATTGTTTAATTTTTTGACTGCAAATGACTATTCCATGTAAATTATCACTTTTGGAACAAAAATAAGTGTGTTTAGACTAACTTTAATGACTGAAATTGGTCGAAATAGAAGCTTCTGAATAGTAGAAAAAGTCTGTAATAATGGCAATTTTGGTCACATTGAGGCTTTAAAAGGTAGTTATTCAACATGAGGCACATTCCAAATGACATTTTGAATCAATTTTTCTACAGTCCAAAAAATCAATTTTCTGATGAAAAAGGATGACCCGTGACCTGTCGAAATTTCTCCAGATGGTCAGCAATGGAAATGTTTTAATGTTTAATTTTTTGACTGCAAATGACTATTCCATGTAAATTATCACTTTTGGAACAAAAACAAGTGTGTTTAGACTCACTTTAATGCCTGAAATTAGTCGAAATAGAAGCTTCTGAATAGGAGAAAAAGTCTGCAATAATGGCAATTTTGGTCACATTGAGGTTTCAAAAAGTAGTTATTCAACATGAGGCACAATCCAAATGACATTTTGAATCAATTTTTCTACAGTCCAAAAAATCAATTTTCTGATGAAAAACGATGACCCGTGACCTGTCAAAATTTCTGCAGATGGTCAGAAATCGAAATTTGTATTGTTTAATTTTTTGACTGCAAATGACTATTCCATGTAAATTATCACTTTCGGAACAAAAATAAGTGTGTTTAGACTCACTTTAATGACTGAAATTGGTTGAAATAGAAGCTTCTGAATAGGAGAAAAAGTCTGTAATAATGGCAATTTTGGTCACATTGAGGCTTTAAAAAGTAGTTATTCAACATGAGGCACATTCCAAATGACATTTTGAATCAATTTTTCTACAGTCCTAAAAATCAATTTTCTGATGAAAAACATGACCTATGACCTGTCAAAATTTCTCCAGATGGCCAGAAATGGAAATTTTTTAATGTTTAAATTTTCTGACTGCAAATGACTATTCCATGTAAATTATCACTTTTGGAACTAAAATAAGTGTGTTTAGAGTCACGTTAATGCCTGAAATTGTTCGAAATAGAAGCTTCTGAATAGGAGAAAAAGTCTGCAATAATGGCAATTTTGGTCACATTGAGGTTTCAAAAAGTAGTTATTCAACATGAGGCACAATCCAAATGACATTTTAAATCAATTTTTTTACAGTCCAAAAAATCAATTTTCTGATGAAAAACGATGACCCGTGACCTGTCGAAATGTCTCCAGATGGTCAGAAATCGAAATTTTTATTGTTTAATTTTTTGACTGCAAATGACTATTCCATGTAAATTATCACTTTTGGAACAAAAATAAGTGTGTTTAGACTCACTTTAATGACTGAAATTGGTCGAAATAGAAGCTTCTGAATAGGAGAAAAAGTCTGTAATAATGGCAATTTTGGTCACATTGAGGCTTTAAAAAGTAGTTATTCAACATGAGGCACATTCCAAATGACATTTTGAATCAATTTTTCTACAGTCGAAAAAATCAATTTTCTGATGAAAAACGATGACCCGTGACCTGTCGAAATTTCTCCAGATGGTCAGAAATGGAAATTTTTTAATGTTTAATTTTTTGACTGCAAATGACTATTCCATGTAAATTATCACTTTTGGAACAAAAACAAGTGTTTTTGGAGTCACGTTAATGCCTGAAATTGGTCGAAATAGAAGCTTCTGAATAGGAGAAAAAGTCTGTAATAATGGCAATTTTGGTCACATTGAGGCTTTAAAAAGTAGTTATTCAACATGAGGCACATTGCAAATGACATTTTGAATCAATTTTTCTACAGTCCAAAAAATCAATTTTCTGATGAAAAACGATGACCCGTGACCTGTCGAAATTTCTCCAGATGGTCAGAAATCGAAATTTTTATTGTTTAATTTTTTGACTGCAAATGACTATTCCATGTAAATTATCACTTTTGGAACAAAAACAAGTGTGTTTAGAGTCAGTTTAATGCCTGAAATTGGTCGAAAAAGAAGCTTCTGAGTAGGAGAAAATGTCCGTAAAAATGGCAATTTTGGTCACCTTGAGGCTTCAAAAAGTAGTTATTCAACATGAGGCACATTCCAAATGACATTTTGAATCAATTTTTCTACAGTCCAGAAAATCTATTTTCTGATGAAAAAGGATGACCCGTGACCTGTCGAAATTTCTCCAGATGGTCAGAAATGGAAATGTTTTAATGTTTAATTTTTTGACTGCAAATGACTATTCCATGTAAATTATCAGTTTTGGAACAAAAACAAGTGTTTTTAGAGTCACGTTAATGCCTGAAATTGGTCGAAATAGAAGCTTCTGAATAGTAGAAAAAGTCTGTAATAATGGCAATTTTGGTCACATTGAGGCTTTAAAAGGTAGTTATTCAACATGAGGCACATTCCAAATGACATTTTGAATCAATTTTTCTACAGTCCAAAAAATCAATTTTCTGATGAAAAACGATGACCCGTGACCTGTCGAAATTTCTCCAGATGGTCAGAAATGGAAATTTTTTAATGTTTAATTTTTTGACTGCAATTGACTATTCCATGTAAATTATCACTTTTGGAACAAAAACAAGTGTGTTTAGACTCTCTTTAATGCCTGAAATTAGTGGAAATAGAAGCTTCTGAGTAGGAGAAAATGTCCGTAAAAATGGCAATTTTGGTCACATTGAGGCTTCAAAAAGTAGTTATTCAACATGAGGCACATTCCAAATGACATTTTGAATCAATTTTTCTACAGTCCAGAAAATCTATTTTCTGATGAAAAAGGATGACCCGTGACCTGTCGAAATTTCTCCAGATGGTCAGAAATGGAAACGTTTTAATGTTTAATTTTTTGACTGCAAATGACTATTCCATGTAAATTATCACTTTTGGAACAAAAACAAGTGTTTTTGGAGTCACGTTAATGCCTGAAATTGGTCGAAATAGAAGCTTCTGAATAGGAGAAAAAGTCTGTAATAATGGCAATTTTGGTCACATTGAGGCTTTAAAAAGTAGTTATTCATCATGAGGCACATTCCAAATGACATTTTGAATCAATTTTTCTACAGTCCAAAAAATCAATTTTCTGATGAAAAACGATGACCCGTGACCTGTCGAAATTTCTCCAGATGGTCAGAAATCGAAATTTTTATTGTTTAATTTTTTGACTGCAAATGACTATTCCATGTAAATTATCACTTTTGGAACAAAAACAAGTGTGTTTAGAGTCAGTTTAATGCCTGAAATTGGTCGAAAAAGAAGCTTCTGAGTAGGAGAAAATGTCCGTAAAAATGGCAATTTTGGTCACCTTGAGGCTTCAAAAAGTAGTTATTCAACATGAGGCACATTCCAAATGACATTTTGAATCAATTTTTCTAGAGTCCAGAAAATGAATTTTCTGATGAAAAAGGATGACCCGTGACCTGTCGAAATTTCTCCAGATGGTCAGAAATGGAAATGTTTTAATGTTTAATTTTTTGACTGCAAATGACTATTCCATGTAAATTATCACTTTTGGAACTACAATAAGTGTGTTTAGAGTCACTTTAATGCCTGAAATTGTTCGAAATAGAAGCTTCTGAATAGGAGAAAAAGTGCATTAATGGCACTTTTGGTCACATTGAGGTTTCAAAACGTAGTTATTCAACATGAGGCACAATCCAAATGACATTTTAAATCAATTTTTTTACAGTCCAAAAAATCAATTTTCTGATGAAAAACGATGACCCGTGACCTGTCGAAATTTCTCCAGATGGTCAGAAATCGAAATTTTTATTGTTTAATTTTTTGACTGCAAATGACTAATCTATGTAAATTATCACTTTTGGAACAAAAACAAGTGTGTTTAGAGTCAGTTTAATGCCTGAAATTGGTCGAAAAAGAAGCTTCTGAGTAGGAGAAAATGTCCGTAAAAATGGCAATTTCGGTCACCTGAGGCTTCAAAAAGTAGTTATTCAACATGAGGCACATTCCAAAAGACATTTTGAATCAATTTTTCTACAGTCCAGAAAATCAATTTTCTGATGAAAAAGGATGACCCGTGACCTGTCGAAATTTCTCCAGATGGTCAGAAATGGAAATGTTTTAATGTTTAATTTTTTGACTGCAAATGACTATTCCATGTAAATTATCACTTTTGGAACTAAAATAAGTGTGTTTAGAGTCACTTTAATGCCTGAAATTGTTCGAAATAGAAGCTTCTGAATAGGAGAAAAAGTCTGCAATAATGGCACTTTTGGTCACATTGAGGTTTCAAAAAGTAGTTATTCAACATGAGGCACAATCCAAATGACATTTTAAATCAATTTTTTTACAGTCCAAAAAATCAATTTTCTGATGAAAAACAATGACCCGTGACCTGTCGAGATTTCTCCAGATGGTCAGAAATCGAAATTTTTATTGTTTAATTTTTTGACTGCAAATGACTATTCCATGTAAATTATCACTTTTGGAACAAAAATAAGTGTGTTTAGACTCACTTTAATGACTGAAATTGGTCGAAATAGAAGCTTCTGAATAGGAGAAAAAGTCTGTAATAATGGCAATTTTGGTCACATTGAGGCTTTAAAAAGTAGTTATTCAACATGAGGCACATTCCAAATGACATTTTGAATCAATTTTTCTACAGTCCAAAAAATCAATTTTCTGATGAAAAATAATGACCCGTGACCTGTCGAAATTTCTCCAGATGGTCAGAAATCGAAATTTGTATTGTTTAATTTTTTGACTGCAAATGACTATTCCATGTAAATTATCACTTTTGGAACAAAAACAAGTGTGTTTAGAGTCAGTTTAATGCCTGAAATTGGTCGAAAAAGAAGCTTCTGAGTAGGAGAAAATGTCCGTAAAAATGGCAATTTTGGTCACATTGAGGCTTTAAAAGGTAGTTATTCAACATGAGGCACATTCCAAATGACATTTTGAATCAATTTTTCTACAGTCCAAAAAATCAATTTTCTGATGAAAAAGGATGACCCGTGACCTGTCGAAATTTCTCCAGATGGTCAGCAATGGAAATGTTTTAATGTTTAATTTTTTGACTGCAAATGACTATTCCATGTAAATTATCACTTTTGGAACAAAAACAAGTGTGTTTAGACTCACTTTAATGCCTGAAATTAGTCGAAATAGAAGCTTCTGAATAGGAGAAAAAGTCTGCAATAATGGCAATTTTGGTCACATTGAGGTTTCAAAAAGTAGTTATTCAACATGAGGCACAATCCAAATGACATTTTGAATCAATTTTTCTACAGTCCAAAAAAATCAATTTTCTGATGAAAAACGATGACCCGTGACCTGTCGAAATTTCTGCAGATGGTCAGAAATCGAAATTTGTATTGTTTAATTTTTTGACTGCAAATGACTATTCCATGTAAATTATCACTTTCGGAACAAAAATAAGTGTGTTTAGACTCACTTTAATGACTGAAATTGGTTGAAATAGAAGCTTCTGAATAGGAGAAAAAGTCTGTAATAATGGCAATTTTGGTCACATTGAGGCTTTAAAAAGTAGTTATTCAACATGAGGCACATTCCAAATGACATTTTGAATCAATTTTTCTACAGTCCTAAAAATCAATTTTCTGATGAAAAACATGACCTATGACCTGTCAAAATTTCTCCAGATGGCCAGAAATGGAAATTTTTTAATGTTTAAATTTTCTGACTGCAAATGACTATTCCATGTAAATTATCACTTTTGGAACTAAAATAAGTGTGTTTAGAGTCACGTTAATGCCTGAAATTGTTCGAAATAGAAGCTTCTGAATAGGAGAAAAAGTCTGCAATAATGGCAATTTTGGTCACATTGAGGTTTCAAAAAGTAGTTATTCAACATGAGGCACAATCCAAATGACATTTTAAATCAATTTTTTTACAGTCCAAAAAATCAATTTTCTGATGAAAAACGATGACCCGTGACCTGTCGAAATGTCTCCAGATGGTCAGAAATCGAAATTTTTATTGTTTAATTTTTTGACTGCAAATGACTATTCCATGTAAATTATCACTTTTGGAACAAAAATAAGTGTGTTTAGACTCACTTTAATGACTGAAATTGGTCGAAATAGAAGCTTCTGAATAGGAGAAAAAGTCTGTAATAATGGCAATTTTGGTCACATTGAGGCTTTAAAAAGTAGTTATTCAACATGAGGCACATTCCAAATGACATTTTGAATCAATTTTTCTACAGTCGAAAAAATCAATTTTCTGATGAAAAACGATGACCCGTGACCTGTCGAAATTTCTCCAGATGGTCAGAAATGGAAATTTTTTAATGTTTAATTTTTTGACTGCAAATGACTATTCCATGTAAATTATCAC
This sequence comes from Triturus cristatus, assembly GCF_964204655.1. Lineage (NCBI taxonomy): Eukaryota > Metazoa > Chordata > Amphibia > Caudata > Salamandridae > Triturus > Triturus cristatus. The sequence continues at coordinate 1,196,284,421 of NC_140589.1, read as the reverse complement.
TTTTGGAACAAAAACAAGTGTTTTTGGAGTCACGTTAATGCCTGAAATTGGTCGAAATAGAAGCTTCTGAATAGGAGAAAAAGTCTGTAATAATGGCAATTTTGGTCACATTGAGGCTTTAAAAAGTAGTTATTCAACATGAGGCACATTGCAAATGACATTTTGAATCAATTTTTCTACAGTCCAAAAAATCAATTTTCTGATGAAAAACGATGACCCGTGACCTGTCGAAATTTCTCCAGATGGTCAGAAATCGAAATTTTTATTGTTTAATTTTTTGACTGCAAATGACTATTCCATGTAAATTATCACTTTTGGAACAAAAACAAGTGTGTTTAGAGTCAGTTTAATGCCTGAAATTGGTCGAAAAAGAAGCTTCTGAGTAGGAGAAAATGTCCGTAAAAATGGCAATTTTGGTCACCTTGAGGCTTCAAAAAGTAGTTATTCAACATGAGGCACATTCCAAATGACATTTTGAATCAATTTTTCTAGAGTCCAGAAAATCTATTTTCTGATGAAAAAGGATGACCCGTGACCTGTCGAAATTTCTCCAGATGGTCAGAAATGGAAATGTTTTAATGTTTAATTTTTTGACTGCAAATGACTATTCCATGTAAATTATCAGTTTTGGAACAAAAACAAGTGTTTTTAGAGTCACGTTAATGCCTGAAATTGGTCGAAATAGAAGCTTCTGAATAGTAGAAAAAGTCTGTAATAATGGCAATTTTGGTCACATTGAGGCTTTAAAAGGTAGTTATTCAACATGAGGCACATTCCAAATGACATTTTGAATCAATTTTTCTACAGTCCAAAAAATCAATTTTCTGATGAAAAAGGATGACCCGTGACCTGTCGAAATTTCTCCAGATGGTCAGCAATGGAAATGTTTTAATGTTTAATTTTTTGACTGCAAATGACTATTCCATGTAAATTATCACTTTTGGAACAAAAACAAGTGTGTTTAGACTCACTTTAATGCCTGAAATTAGTCGAAATAGAAGCTTCTGAATAGGAGAAAAAGTCTGCAATAATGGCAATTTTGGTCACATTGAGGTTTCAAAAAGTAGTTATTCAACATGAGGCACAATCCAAATGACATTTTGAATCAATTTTTCTACAGTCCAAAAAATCTATTTTCTGATGAAAAACGATGACCCGTGACCTGTCGAAATTTCTCCAGATGGTCAGAAATCGAAATTTTTATTGTTTAATTTTTTGACTGCAAATGACTATTCCATGTAAATTATCACTTTTGGAACAAAAATAAGTGTGTTTAGACTAACTTTAATGACTGAAATTGGTCGAAATAGAAGCTTCTGAATAGTAGAAAAAGTCTGTAATAATGGCAATTTTGGTCACATTGAGGCTTTAAAAGGTATTCAACATGAGGCACATTCCAAATGACATTTTGAATCAATTTTTCTACAGTCCAAAAAATCAATTTTCTGATGAAAAAGGATGACCCGTGACCTGTCGAAATTTCTCCAGATGGTCAGCAATGGAAATGTTTTAATGTTTAATTTTTTGACTGCAAATGACTATTCCATGTAAATTATCACTTTTGGAACAAAAACAAGTGTGTTTAGACTCACTTTAATGCCTGAAATTAGTCGAAATAGAAGCTTCTGAATAGGAGAAAAAGTCTGCAATAATGGCAATTTTGGTCACATTGAGGTTTCAAAAAGTAGTTATTCAACATGAGGCACAATCCAAATGACATTTTGAATCAATTTTTCTACAGTCCAAAAAATCAATTTTCTGATGAAAAACGATGACCCGTGACCTGTCGAAATTTCTGCAGATGGTCAGAAATCGAAATTTGTATTGTTTAATTTTTTGACTGCAAATGACTATTCCATGTAAATTATCACTTTCGGAACAAAAATAAGTGTGTTTAGACTCACTTTAATGACTGAAATTGGTTGAAATAGAAGCTTCTGAATAGGAGAAAAAGTCTGTAATAATGGCAATTTTGGTCACATTGAGGCTTTAAAAAGTAGTTATTCAACATGAGGCACATTCCAAATGACATTTTGAATCAATTTTTCTACAGTCCTAAAAATCAATTTTCTGATGAAAAACATGACCTATGACCTGTCAAAATTTCTCCAGATGGCCAGAAATGGAAATTTTTTAATGTTTAAATTTTCTGACTGCAAATGACTATTCCATGTAAATTATCACTTTTGGAACTAAAATAAGTGTGTTTAGAGTCACGTTAATGCCTGAAATTGTTCGAAATAGAAGCTTCTGAATAGGAGAAAAAGTCTGCAATAATGGCAATTTTGGTCACATTGAGGTTTCAAAAAGTAGTTATTCAACATGAGGCACAATCCAAATGACATTTTAAATCAATTTTTTTACAGTCCAAAAAATCAATTTTCTGATGAAAAACGATGACCCGTGACCTGTCGAAATGTCTCCAGATGGTCAGAAATCGAAATTTTTATTGTTTAATTTTTTGACTGCAAATGACTATTCCATGTAAATTATCACTTTTGGAACAAAAATAAGTGTGTTTAGACTCACTTTAATGACTGAAATTGGTCGAAATAGAAGCTTCTGAATAGGAGAAAAAGTCTGTAATAATGGCAATTTTGGTCACATTGAGGCTTTAAAAAGTAGTTATTCAACATGAGGCACATTCCAAATGACATTTTGAATCAATTTTTCTACAGTCGAAAAAATCAATTTTCTGATGAAAAACGATGACCCGTGACCTGTCGAAATTTCTCCAGATGGTCAGAAATGGAAATTTTTTAATGTTTAATTTTTTGACTGCAAATGACTATTCCATGTAAATTATCACTTTTGGAACAAAAACAAGTGTTTTTGGAGTCACGTTAATGCCTGAAATTGGTCGAAATAGAAGCTTCTGAATAGGAGAAAAAGTCTGTAATAATGGCAATTTTGGTCACATTGAGGCTTTAAAAAGTAGTTATTCAACATGAGGCACATTGCAAATGACATTTTGAATCAATTTTTCTACAGTCCAAAAAATCAATTTTCTGATGAAAAACGATGACCCGTGACCTGTCGAAATTTCTCCAGATGGTCAGAAATCGAAATTTTTATTGTTTAATTTTTTGACTGCAAATGACTATTCCATGTAAATTATCACTTTTGGAACAAAAACAAGTGTGTTTAGAGTCAGTTTAATGCCTGAAATTGGTCGAAAAAGAAGCTTCTGAGTAGGAGAAAATGTCCGTAAAAATGGCAATTTTGGTCACCTTGAGGCTTCAAAAAGTAGTTATTCAACATGAGGCACATTCCAAATGACATTTTGAATCAATTTTTCTAGAGTCCAGAAAATCAATTTTCTGATGAAAAAGGATGACCCGTGACCTGTCGAAATTTCTCCAGATGGTCAGAAATGGAAATGTTTTAATGTTTAATTTTTTGACTGCAAATGACTATTCCATGTAAATTATCAGTTTTGGAACAAAAACAAGTGTTTTTAGAGTCACGTTAATGCCTGAAATTGGTCGAAATAGAAGCTTCTGAATAGTAGAAAAAGTCTGTAATAATGGCAATTTTGGTCACATTGAGGCTTTAAAAGGTAGTTATTCAACATGAGGCACATTCCAAATGACATTTTGAATCAATTTTTCTACAGTCCAAAAAATCAATTTTCTGATGAAAAACGATGACCCGTGACCTGTCGAAATTTCTCCAGATGGTCAGAAATGGAAATTTTTTAATGTTTAATTTTTTGACTGCAATTGACTATTCCATGTAAATTATCACTTTTGGAACAAAAACAAGTGTGTTTAGACTCTCTTTAATGCCTGAAATTAGTGGAAATAGAAGCTTCTGAGTAGGAGAAAATGTCCGTAAAAATGGCAATTTTGGTCACATTGAGGCTTCAAAAAGTAGTTATTCAACATGAGGCACATTCCAAATGACATTTTGAATCAATTTTTCTACAGTCCAGAAAATCTATTTTCTGATGAAAAAGGATGACCCGTGACCTGTCGAAATTTCTCCAGATGGTCAGAAATGGAAACGTTTTAATGTTTAATTTTTTGACTGCAAATGACTATTCCATGTAAATTATCACTTTTGGAACAAAAACAAGTGTTTTTAGAGTCACGTTAATGCCTGAAATTGGTCGAAATAGAAGCTTCTGAATAGGAGAAAAAGTCTGTAATAATGGCAATTTTGGTCACATTGAGGCTTTAAAAAGTAGTTATTCAACATGAGGCACATTCAAAATACCATTTTGAATCAATTTTTCTACAGTCCAAAAAATCAATTGTCTGATGAAAAACGATGACCCGTGACCTGTCGAAATTCCTCCAGATGGTCAGAAATCGAAATTTTTATTGTTTAATTTTTTGACTGCAAATGACTATTCCATGTAAATTATCACTTTTGGAACAAAAACAAGTGTGTTTAGACTCACTTTAATGCCTGAAATTAGTCGAAATAGAAGCTTCTGAATAGGAGAAAAAGTCTGCAATAATGGCAATTTTGGTCACATTGAGGTTTCAAAAAGTAGTTATTCAACATGAGGCACAATCCAAATGACATTTTGAATCAATTTTTCTACAGTCCAAAAAATCAATTTTCTGATGAAAAACGATGACCCGTGACCTGTCGAAATTTCTGCAGATGGTCAGAAATCGAAATTTGTATTGTTTAATTTTTTGACTGCAAATGACTATTCCATGTAAATTATCACTTTCGGAACAAAAATAAGTGTGTTTAGACTCACTTTAATGACTGAAATTGGTTGAAATAGAAGCTTCTGAATAGGAGAAAAAGTCTGTAATAATGGCAATTTTGGTCACATTGAGGCTTTAAAAAGTAGTTATTCAACATGAGGCACATTCCAAATGACATTTTGAATCAATTTTTCTACAGTCCTAAAAATCAATTTTCTGATGAAAAACATGACCTATGACCTGTCAAAATTTCTCCAGATGGCCAGAAATGGAAATTTTTTAATGTTTAAATTTTCTGACTGCAAATGACTATTCCATGTAAATTATCACTTTTGGAACTAAAATAAGTGTGTTTAGAGTCACGTTAATGCCTGAAATTGTTCGAAATAGAAGCTTCTGAATAGGAGAAAAAGTCTGCAATAATGGCAATTTTGGTCACATTGAGGTTTCAAAAAGTAGTTATTCAACATGAGGCACAATCCAAATGACATTTTAAATCAATTTTTTTACAGTCCAAAAAATCAATTTTCTGATGAAAAACGATGACCCGTGACCTGTCGAAATGTCTCCAGATGGTCAGAAATCGAAATTTTTATTGTTTAATTTTTTGACTGCAAATGACTATTCCATGTAAATTATCACTTTTGGAACAAAAATAAGTGTGTTTAGACTCACTTTAATGACTGAAATTGGTCGAAATAGAAGCTTCTGAATAGGAGAAAAAGTCTGTAATAATGGCAATTTTGGTCACATTGAGGCTTTAAAAAGTAGTTATTCAACATGAGGCACATTCCAAATGACATTTTGAATCAATTTTTCTACAGTCGAAAAAATCAATTTTCTGATGAAAAACGATGACCCGTGACCTGTCGAAATTTCTCCAGATGGTCAGAAATGGAAATTTTTTAATGTTTAATTTTTTGACTGCAAATGACTATTCCATGTAAATTATCACTTTTGGAACAAAAACAAGTGTTTTTGGAGTCACGTTAATGCCTGAAATTGGTCGAAATAGAAGCTTCTGAATAGGAGAAAAAGTCTGTAATAATGGCAATTTTGGTCACATTGAGGCTTTAAAAAGTAGTTATTCAACATGAGGCACATTGCAAATGACATTTTGAATCAATTTTTCTACAGTCCAAAAAATCAATTTTCTGATGAAAAACGATGACCCGTGACCTGTCGAAATTTCTCCAGATGGTCAGAAATCGAAATTTTTATTGTTTAATTTTTTGACTGCAAATGACTATTCCATGTAAATTATCACTTTTGGAACAAAAACAAGTGTGTTTAGAGTCAGTTTAATGCCTGAAATTGGTCGAAAAAGAAGCTTCTGAGTAGGAGAAAATGTCCGTAAAAATGGCAATTTTGGTCACCTTGAGGCTTCAAAAAGTAGTTATTCAACATGAGGCACATTCCAAATGACATTTTGAATCAATTTTTCTAGAGTCCAGAAAATCAATTTTCTGATGAAAAAGGATGACCCGTGACCTGTCGAAATTTCTCCAGATGGTCAGAAATGGAAATGTTTTAATGTTTAATTTTTTGACTGCAAATGACTATTCCATGTAAATTATCAGTTTTGGAACAAAAACAAGTGTTTTTAGAGTCACGTTAATGCCTGAAATTGGTCGAAATAGAAGCTTCTGAATAGTAGAAAAAGTCTGTAATAATGGCAATTTTGGTCACATTGAGGCTTTAAAAGGTAGTTATTCAACATGAGGCACATTCCAAATGACATTTTGAATCAATTTTTCTACAGTCCAAAAAATCAATTTTCTGATGAAAAACGATGACCCGTGACCTGTCGAAATTTCTCCAGATGGTCAGAAATGGAAATTTTTTAATGTTTAATTTTTTGACTGCAATTGACTATTCCATGTAAATTATCACTTTTGGAACAAAAACAAGTGTGTTTAGACTCTCTTTAATGCCTGAAATTAGTGGAAATAGAAGCTTCTGAGTAGGAGAAAATGTCCGTAAAAATGGCAATTTTGGTCACATTGAGGCTTCAAAAAGTAGTTATTCAACATGAGGCACATTCCAAATGACATTTTGAATCAATTTTTCTACAGTCCAGAAAATCTATTTTCTGATGAAAAAGGATGACCCGTGACCTGTCGAAATTTCTCCAGATGGTCAGAAATGGAAACGTTTTAATGTTTAATTTTTTGACTGCAAATGACTATTCCATGTAAATTATCACTTTTGGAACAAAAACAAGTGTTTTTAGAGTCACGTTAATGCCTGAAATTGGTCGAAATAGAAGCTTCTGAATAGGAGAAAAAGTCTGTAATAATGGCAATTTTGGTCACATTGAGGCTTTAAAAAGTAGTTATTCAACATGAGGCACATTCAAAATACCATTTTGAATCAATTTTTCTACAGTCCAAAAAATCAATTGTCTGATGAAAAACGATGACCCGTGACCTGTCGAAATTCCTCCAGATGGTCAGAAATCGAAATTTTTATTGTTTAATTTTTTGACTGCAAATGACTATTCCATGTAAATTATCACTTTTGGAACAAAAACAAGTGTGTTTAGACTCACTTTAATGCCTGAAATTAGTCGAAATAGAAGCTTCTGAATAGGAGAAAAAGTCTGCAATAATGGCAATTTTGGTCACATTGAGGTTTCAAAAAGTAGTTATTCAACATGAGGCACAATCCAAATGACATTTTGAATCAATTTTTCTACAGTCCAGAAAATCAATTTTCTGATGAAAAAGGATGACCCGTGACCTGTCGAAATTTCTCCAGATGGTCAGAAATGGAAATGTTTTAATGTTTAATTTTTTGACTGCAAATGACTATTCCATGTAAATTATCACTTTTGGAACTAAAATAAGTGCGTTTAGAGTCACTTTAATGCCTGAAATTGTTTGAAATAGAAGCTTCTGAATAGGAGAAAAAGTCTGCAATAATGGCACTTTTGGTCACATTGAGGTTTCAAAAAGTAGTTATTCAACATGAGGCACAATCCAAATGACATTTTAAATCAATTTTTTTACAGTCCAAAAAATCAATTTTCTGATGAAAAACGATGACCCGTGACCTGTCGAAATTTCTCCAGATGGTCAGAAATCGAAATTTTTATTGTTTAATTTTTTGACTGCAAATGACTATTCCATGTAAATTATCACTTTTGGAACAAAAACAAGTGTGTTTAGACTCACTTTAATGCCTGAAATTAGTCGAAATAGAAGCTTCTGAATAGGAGAAAAAGTCTGCAATAATGGCAATTTTGGTCACATTGAAGTTTCAAAAAGTAGTTATTCAACATGAGGCACAATCCAAATGACATTTTGAATCAATTTTTCTACAGTCCAAAAAATCAATTTTCTGATGAAAAACGATGACCCGTGACCTGTCGAAATTTCTCCAGATGGTCAGAAATCGAAATTTGTATTGTTTAATTTTTTGACTGCAATTGACTATTCCATGTAAATTATCACTTTTGGAACAAAAACAAGTGTGTTTAGACTCACTTTAATGCCTGAAATTGGTCGAAAAAGAAGCTTCTGAGTAGGAGAAAATGTCCGTAAAAATGGCAATTTTGGTCACCTTGAGGCTTCAAAAAGTAGTTATTCAACATGAGGCACATTCCAAATGACATTTTGAATCAATTTTTCTAGAGTCCAGAAAACCAATTTTCTGATGAAAAAGGATGACCCGTGACCTGTCGAAATTTCTCCAGATGGTCAGAAATGGAAATGTTTTAATGTTTAATTTTTTGACTGCAAATGACTATTCCATGTAAATTATCACTTTTGGAACTAAAATAAGTGTGTTTAGAGTCACTTTAATGCCTGAAATTGTTCGAAATAGAAGCTTCTGAATAGGAGAAAAAGTGCATTAATGGCACTTTTGGTCACATTGAGGTTTCAAAACGTAGTTATTCAACATGAGGCACAATCCAAATGACATTTTAAATCAATTTTTTTACAGTCCAAAAAATCAATTTTCTGATGAAAAACGATGACCCGTGACCTGTCGAAATTTCTCCAGATGGTCAGAAATTGAAATTTTTATTGTTTAATTTTTTGACTGCAAATGACTATTCTATGTAAATTATCACTTTTGGAACAAAAACAAGTGTGTTTAGAGTCAGTTTAATGCCTGAAATTGGTCGAAAAAGAAGCTTCTGAGTAGGAGAAAATGTCCGTAAAAATGGCAATTTCGGTCACCTGAGGCTTCAAAAAGTAGTTATTCAACATGAGGCACATTCCAAATGACATTTTGAATCAATTTTTCTACAGTCCAGAAAATCAATTTTCTGATGAAAAAGGATGACCCGTGACCTGTCGAAATTTCTCCAGATGGTCAGAAATGGAAATGTTTTAATGTTTAATTTTTTGACTGCAAATGACTATTCCATGTAAATTATCACTTTTGGAACAAAAACAAGTGTGTTTAGACTCACTTTAATGCCTGAAATTAGTCGAAATAGAAGCTTCTGAATAGGAGAAAAAGTCTGCAATAATGGCAATTTTGGTCACATTGAGGTTTCAAAAAGTAGTTATTCAACATGAGGCACAATCCAAATGACATTTTGAATCAATTTTTCTACAGTCCAAAAAATCTATTTTCTGATGAAAAACGATGACCCGTGACCTGTCGAAATTTCTCCAGATGGTCAGAAATCGAAATTTTTATTGTTTAATTTTTTGACTGCAAATGACTATTCCATGTAAATTATCACTTTTGGAACAAAAATAAGTGTGTTTAGACTAACTTTAATGACTGAATTTGGTCGAAATAGAAGCTTCTGAATAGTAGAAAAAGTCTGTAATAATGGCAATTTTGGTCACATTGAGGCTTTAAAAGGTAGTTATTCAACATGAGGCACATTCCAAATGACATTTTGAATCAATTTTTCTACAGTCCAAAAAATCAATTTTCTGATGAAAAAGGATGACCCGTGACCTGTCGAAATTTCTCCAGATGGTCAGCAATGGAAATGTTTTAATGTTTAATTTTTTGACTGCAAATGACTATTCCATGTAAATTATCACTTTTGGAACAAAAACAAGTGTGTTTAGACTCACTTTAATGCCTGAAATTAGTCGAAATAGAAGCTTCTGAATAGGAGAAAAAGTCTGCAATAATGGCAATTTTGGTCACATTGAGGTTTCAAAAAGTAGTTATTCAACATGAGGCACAATCCAAATGACATTTTGAATCAATTTTTCTACAGTCCAAAAAATCAATTTTCTGATGAAAAACGATGACCCGTGACCTGTCGAAATTTCTGCAGATGGTCAGAAATCGAAATTTGTATTGTTTAATTTTTTGACTGCAAATGACTATTCCATGTAAATTATCACTTTCGGAACAAAAATAAGTGTGTTTAGACTCACTTTAATGACTGAAATTGGTTGAAATAGAAGCTTCTGAATAGGAGAAAAAGTCTGTAATAATGGCAATTTTGGTCACATTGAGGCTTTAAAAAGTAGTTATTCAACATGAGGCACATTCCAAATGACATTTTGAATCAATTTTTCTACAGTCCTAAAAATCAATTTTCTGATGAAAAACATGACCTATGACCTGTCAAAATTTCTCCAGATGGCCAGAAATGGAAATTTTTTAATGTTTAAATTTTCTGACTGCAAATGACTATTCCATGTAAATTATCACTTTTGGAACTAAAATAAGTGTGTTTAGAGTCACGTTAATGCCTGAAATTGTTCGAAATAGAAGCTTCTGAATAGGAGAAAAAGTCTGCAATAATGGCAATTTTGGTCACATTGAGGTTTCAAAAAGTAGTTATTCAACATGAGGCACAATCCAAATGACATTTTAAATCAATTTTTTTACAGACCAAAAAATCAATTTTCTGATGAAAAACGATGACCCGTGACCTGTCGAAATGTCTCCAGATGGTCAGAAATCGAAATTTTTATTGTTTAATTTTTTGACTGCAAATGACTATTCCATGTAAATTATCACTTTTGGAACAAAAAAAAGTGTGTTTAGACTCACTTTAATGACTGAAATTGGTCGAAATAGAAGCTTCTGAATAGGAGAAAAAGTCTGTAATAATGGCAATTTTGGTCACATTGAGGCTTTAAAAAGTAGTTATTCAACATGAGGCACATTCCAAATGACATTTTGAATCAATTTTTCTACAGTCGAAAAAATCAATTTTCTGATGAAAAACGATGACCCGTGACCTGTCGAAATTTCTCCAGATGGTCAGAAATGGAAATTTTTTAATGTTTAATTTTTTGACTGCAAATGACTATTCCATGTAAATTATCACTTTTGGAACAAAAACAAGTGTTTTTGGAGTCACGTTAATGCCTGAAATTGGTCGAAATAGAAGCTTCTGAATAGGAGAAAAAGTCTGTAATAATGGCAATTTTGGTCACATTGAGGCTTTAAAAAGTAGTTATTCAACATGAGGCACATTGCAAATGACATTTTGAATCAATTTTTCTACAGTCCAAAAAATCAATTTTCTGATGAAAAACGATGACCCGTGACCTGTCGAAATTTCTCCAGATGGTCAGAAATCGAAATTTTTATTGTTTAATTTTTTGACTGCAAATGACTATTCCATGTAAATTATCACTTTTGGAACAAAAACAAGTGTGTTTAGAGTCAGTTTAATGCCTGAAATTGGTCGAAAAAGAAGCTTCTGAGTAGGAGAAAATGTCCGTAAAAATGGCAATTTTGGTCACCTTGAGGCTTCAAAAAGTAGTTATTCAACATGAGGCACATTCCAAATGACATTTTGAATCAATTTTTCTAGAGTCCAGAAAATCAATTTTCTGATGAAAAAGGATGACCCGTGACCTGTCGAAATTTCTCCAGATGGTCAGAAATGGAAATGTTTTAATGTTTAATTTTTTGACTGCAAATGACTATTCCATGTAAATTATCAGTTTTGGAACAAAAACAAGTGTTTTTAGAGTCACGTTAATGCCTGAAATTGGTCGAAATAGAAGCTTCTGAATAGTAGAAAAAGTCTGTAATAATGGCAATTTTGGTCACATTGAGGCTTTAAAAGGTAGTTATTCAACATGAGGCACATTCCAAATGACATTTTGAATCAATTTTTCTACAGTCCAAAAAATCAATTTTCTGATGAAAAACGATGACCCGTGACCTGTCGAAATTTCTCCAGATGGTCAGAAATGGAAATTTTTTAATGTTTAATTTTTTGACTGCAATTGACTATTCCATGTAAATTATCACTTTTGGAACAAAAACAAGTGTGTTTAGACTCTCTTTAATGCCTGAAATTAGTGGAAATAGAAGCTTCTGAGTAGGAGAAAATGTCCGTAAAAATGGCAATTTTGGTCACATTGAGGCTTCAAAAAGTAGTTATTCAACATGAGGCACATTCCAAATGACATTTTGAATCAATTTTTCTACAGTCCAGAAAATCTATTTTCTGATGAAAAAGGATGACCCGTGACCTGTCGAAATTTCTCCAGATGGTCAGAAATGGAAACGTTTTAATGTTTAATTTTTTGACTGCAAATGACTATTCCATGTAAATTATCACTTTTGGAACAAAAACAAGTGTTTTTGGAGTCACGTTAATGCCTGAAATTGGTCGAAATAGAAGCTTCTGAATAGGAGAAAAAGTCTGTAATAATGGCAATTTTGGTCACATTGAGGCTTTAAAAAGTAGTTATTCATCATGAGGCACATTCCAAATGACATTTTGAATCAATTTTTCTACAGTCCAAAAAATCAATTTTCTGATGAAAAACGATGACCCGTGACCTGTCGAAATTTCTCCAGATGGTCAGAAATCGAAATTTTTATTGTTTAATTTTTTGACTGCAAATGACTATTCCATGTAAATTATCACTTTTGGAACAAAAACAAGTGTGTTTAGAGTCAGTTTAATGCCTGAAATTGGTCGAAAAAGAAGCTTCTGAGTAGGAGAAAATGTCCGTAAAAATGGCAATTTTGGTCACCTTGAGGCTTCAAAAAGTAGTTATTCAACATGAGGCACATTCCAAATGACATTTTGAATCAATTTTTCTAGAGTCTAGAAAATCAATTTTCTGATGAAAAAGGATGACCCGTGACCTGTCGAAATTTCTCCAGATGGTCAGAAATGGAAATGTTTTAATGTTTAATTTTTTGACTGCAAATGACTATTCCATGTAAATTATCACTTTTGGAACTACAATAAGTGTGTTTAGAGTCACTTTAATGCCTGAAATTGTTCGAAATAGAAGCTTCTGAATAGGAGAAAAAGTGCATTAATGGCACTTTTGGTCACATTGAGGTTTCAAAACGTAGTTATTCAACATGAGGCACAATCCAAATGACATTTTAAATCAATTTTTTTACAGTCCAAAAAATCAATTTTCTGATGAAAAACGATGACCCGTGACCTGTCGAAATTTCTCCAGATGGTCAGAAATCGAAATTTTTATTGTTTAATTTTTTGACTGCAAATGACTAATCTATGTAAATTATCACTTTTGGAACAAAAACAAGTGTGTTTAGAGTCAGTTTAATGCCTGAAATTGGTCGAAAAAGAAGCTTCTGAGTAGGAGAAAATGTCCGTAAAAATGGCAATTTCGGTCACCTGAGGCTTCAAAAAGTAGTTATTCAACATGAGGCACATTCCAAAAGACATTTTGAATCAATTTTTCTACAGTCCAGAAAATCAATTTTCTGATGAAAAAGGATGACCCGTGACCTGTCGAAATTTCTCCAGATGGTCAGAAATGGAAATGTTTTAATGTTTAATTTTTTGACTGCAAATGACTATTCCATGTAAATTATCACTTTTGGAACTAAAATAAGTGTGTTTAGAGTCACTTTAATGCCTGAAATTGTTCGAAATAGAAGCTTCTGAATAGGAGAAAAAGTCTGCAATAATGGCACTTTTGGTCACATTGAGGTTTCAAAAAGTAGTTATTCAACATGAGGCACAATCCAAATGACATTTTAAATCAATTTTTTTACAGTCCAAAAAATCAATTTTCTGATGAAAAACGATGACCCGTGACCTGTCGAGATTTCTCCAGATGGTCAGAAATCGAAATTTTTATTGTTTAATTTTTTGACTGCAAATGACTATTCCATGTAAATTATCACTTTTGGAACAAAAATAAGTGTGTTTAGACTCACTTTAATGACTGAAATTGGTCGAAATAGAAGCTTCTGAATAGGAGAAAAAGTCTGTAATAATGGCAATTTTGGTCACATTGAGGCTTTAAAAAGTAGTTATTCAACATGAGGCACATTCCAAATGACATTTTGAATCAATTTTTCTACAGTCCAAAAAATCAATTTTCTGATGAAAAACAATGACCCGTGACCTGTCGAAATTTCTCCAGATGGTCAGAAATCGAAATTTGTATTGTTTAATTTTTTGACTGCAAATGACTATTCCATGTAAATTATCACTTTTGGAACAAAAACAAGTGTGTTTAGAGTCAGTTTAATGCCTGAAATTGGTCGAAAAAGAAGCTTCTGAGTAGGAGAAAATGTCCGTAAAAATGGCAATTTTGGTCACATTGAGGCTTCAAAAAGTAGTTATTCAACATGAGGCACATTCCAAATGACATTTTGAATCAATTTTTCTACAGTCCAGAAAATCTATTTTCTGATGAAAAAGGATGACCCGTGACCTGTCGAAATTTCTCCAGATGGTCAGAAATGGAAATGTTTTAATGTTTAATTTTTTGACTGCAAATGACTATTCCATGTAAATTATCAGTTTTGGAACAAAAACAAGTGTTTTTAGAGTCACGTTAATGCCTGAAATTGGTCGAAATAGAAGCTTCTGAATAGTAGAAAAAGTCTGTAATAATGGCAATTTTGGTCACATTGAGGCTTTAAAAGGTAGTTATTCAACATGAGGCACATTCCAAATGACATTTTGAATCAATTTTTCTACAGTCCAAAAAATCAATTTTCTGATGAAAAAGGATGACCCGTGACCTGTCGAAATTTCTCCAGATGGTCAGCAATGGAAATGTTTTAATGTTTAATTTTTTGACTGCAAATGACTATTCCATGTAAAATATCACTTTTGGAACAAAAACAAGTGTGTTTAGACTCACTTTAATGCCTGAAATTAGTCGAAATAGAAGCTTCTGAATAGGAGAAAAAGTCTGCAATAATGGCAATTTTGGTCACATTGAGGCTTTAAAAGGTATTCAACATGAGGCACATTCCAAATGACATTTTGAATCAATTTTTCTACAGTCCAAAAAATCAATTTTCTGATGAAAAAGGATGACCCGTGACCTGTCGAAATTTCTCCAGATGGTCAGCAATGGAAATGTTTTAATGTTTAATTTTTTGACTGCAAATGACTATTCCATGTAAATTATCACTTTTGGAACAAAAACAAGTGTGTTTAGACTCACTTTAATGCCTGAAATTAGTCGAAATAGAAGCTTCTGAATAGGAGAAAAAGTCTGCAATAATGGCAATTTTGGTCACATTGAGGTTTCAAAAAGTAGTTATTCAACATGAGGCACAATCCAAATGACATTTTGAATCAATTTTTCTACAGTCCAAAAAATCAATTTTCTGATGAAAAACGATGACCCGTGACCTGTCGAAATTTCTGCAGATGGTCAGAAATCGAAATTTGTATTGTTTAATTTTTTGACTGCAAATGACTATTCCATGTAAATTATCACTTTCGGAACAAAAATAAGTGTGTTTAGACTCACTTTAATGACTGAAATTGGTCGAAATAGAAGCTTCTGAATAGGAGAAAAAGTCTGTAATAATGGCAATTTTGGTCACATTGAGGCTTTAAAAAGTAGTTATTCAACATGAGGCACATTCCAAATGACATTTTGAATCAATTTTTCTACAGTCGAAAAAATCAATTTTCTGATGAAAAACGATGACCCGTGACCTGTCGAAATTTCTCCAGATGGTCAGAAATGGAAATTTTTTAATGTTTAATTTTTTGACTGCAAATGACTATTCCATGTAAATTATCACTTTTGGAACAAAAACAAGTGTTTTTGGAGTCACGTTAATGCCTGAAATTGGTCGAAATAGAAGCTTCTGAATAGGAGAAAAAGTCTGTAATAATGGCAATTTTGGTCACATTGAGGCTTTAAAAAGTAGTTATTCAACATGAGGCACATTGCAAATGACATTTTGAATCAATTTTTCTACAGTCCAAAAAATCAATTTTCTGATGAAAAACGATGACCCGTGACCTGTCGAAATTTCTCCAGATGGTCAGAAATCGAAATTTTTATTGTTTAATTTTTTGACTGCGAATGACTATTCCATGTAAATTATCACTTTTGGAACAAAAACAAGTGTGTTTAGAGTCAGTTTAATGCCTGAAATTGGTCGAAAAAGAAGCTTCTGAGTAGGAGAAAATGTCCGTAAAAATGGCAATTTTGGTCACCTTGAGGCTTCAAAAAGTAGTTATTCAACATGAGGCACATTCCAAATGACATTTTGAATCAATTTTTCTAGAGTCCAGAAAATCAATTTTCTGATGAAAAAGGATGACCCGTGACCTGTCGAAATTTCTCCAGATGGTCAGAAATGGAAATGTTTTAATGTTTAATTTTTTGACTGCAAATGACTATTCCATGTAAATTATCAGTTTTGGAACAAAAACAAGTGTTTTTAGAGTCACGTTAATGCCTGAAATTGGTCGAAATAGAAGCTTCTGAATAGTAGAAAAAGTCTGTAATAATGGCAATTTTGGTCACATTGAGGCTTTAAAAGGTAGTTATTCAACATGAGGCACATTCCAAATGACATTTTGAATCAATTTTTCTACAGTCCAAAAAATCAATTTTCTGATGAAAAACGATGACCCGTGACCTGTCGAAATTTCTCCAGATGGTCAGAAATGGAAATTTTTTAATGTTTAATTTTTTGACTGCAATTGACTATTCCATGTAAATGATCACTTTTGGAACAAAAACAAGTGTGTTTAGACTCTCTTTAATGCCTGAAATTAGTGGAAATAGAAGCTTCTGAGTAGGAGAAAATGTCCGTAAAAATGGCAATTTTGGTCACATTGAGGCTTCAAAAAGTAGTTATTCAACATGAGGCACATTCCAAATGACATTTTGAATCAATTTTTCTACAGTCCAGAAAATCTATTCTCTGATGAAAAAGGATGACCCGTGACCTGTCGAAATTTCTCCAGATGGTCAGAAATGGAAACGTTTTAATGGTTTTTTTTTTTTTTTTTTTTTTTGGGTCGTAAGACATTTATTATGAACAAATGAAACAGATGACATACACTGCGTCACGCCAACAACCCGGAGGCAGGCCGCTATAGGGTAAATTATATAAAGATTATACAGAAATATCTCTGAGGCCTTCATCCGGCCAATGGTACCGGCAGAGGTGAGCTTAAGGTATAATAAAAGTCTACAGTTCGTATTGTACATCTTATAGCGAGTAAACGGTCTTACTTTTGACCCAGTGCTGCTTCCAGCTGAAAGGTAGCGAAAATCAACAAATCCGCCCACAAATAAGCAGCGGTCATCCGCCCGCTTCAGCAGACTATAAAAAGGATGTGTCGGTCAGCACCTTGTTTCCCCCAACAGGACCCCCCAACAACTAAACCAAAAACATCAAACAAAGGTGCAAGTACTTGGAAAACAGCTATGTGGAGAGCGGGTGCGGGAAGGTATCTTAGCTGTGTGCGACTTAGCGAGGGAAGGGCGGGGCGGGGGGCAGGGGGAGAGGGGCGGCAAATTATCCACAGTGGGACCAGGAGGGCGGAGGGGGGGGGGGCAGTGGACTCCGGTCAGGTCAGTGGAGTCAGTAACCGCCAAAGCTTGCGGCTGAGCAGTGTCCAAAAGCCCAAGTGCGGGGCAGCGGGACCTCTAACGCTAGTTTACGCAGCGCGCTCCCTCAGCCCATGTCGTCGGAAACGCTGGTAGCGCGTGAGGTGTCGGCGGAGTCAGGGGCCGCGCGTCCTGTAGTCCACTGTATAAACGGGCCCCATATGTCAATGGGTCTGGAAGAGGTGGGCATAGTCTCCCAGTAGTTCGCCAGTTGAGTTTGGCCGTAAGTCACATCACTGATCCAGTTTTCGAGCGTGGGGAGGGCCGGTCTGCCCCAGTGTATAGCTATCTGCCGTTTGGCGTATAACAGGAGTAGTGCATGTAGTTTCCTGTCGCAGGGCTCAGTGCGCTTAACATACCCCAGCAAACCCAGCAGTGGAGATGGGGAGTCGTTCCTCTGTACGATTTGATTTATGGCGTTGAAGACCTCCGACCAGTATGCCTCCAGCTTGGGGCAGCTCCAAGCTACATGTAGAAAGGTGGCATCGTCACCCCCACATTTCCAGCAAGCGGCATCTTCGCGGATCCCCATGCGGCGTAGCAGTGTCGGAGTGCGGTAATATCTGTGTAGGAATTTGAAGTGTATAAGCCGCAATCGGTAACTCGGTGATAGAGCTGTGAGTTGAGCGCAGCAATACCCCCATGCATCATCCGGCAGCTGATCCCCCAGGTCTTCAGCCCAGGCGGACTCGGCCGTGGCTACTGTCACCGGGGCTTGTTCCTGCATGCAGTTATACAATCTGGACACCAGCTTTTTAGGAGAAGGTCTTGAGAGCAAGTCTTGCAGGGCGGCTAGTGCGCAAGGCTCGTCCGGGAAGCCCTGTCCCATTTTCTTGCAGGATTCCCTAAGGGAATGATATAGTAATTTGTCCGCAAACGTGCAAGGTTGGTCATCCCCATCCGCAGGCATCTCTAAAAATGAGCCATCTGGATATATGTCCGCGAAAGTGAGTAGCCTATTCCCACGGATAGTGAGGACTTCACCTCTTGCCGTCAAACAGGGCAGCATCGGGTTGCCCCTGAGAGGAACCGCAGGCGCATAGAGCAGGGAGAGACCAGCTCGCTTCCGAAGCTCGCGCCAGGACCAGCGGATCATTTCCACCGTGTCCACCTCACGCGACGGGCACGTAACCGCTCCGTATAATGCCACTCGTAATGGCGAGGGGGCGACCACTGCAAGCTCCACCGCCACATGCGGCTGGTAGGGGGCTGGGTAGGCCCAGAAATGAAGGAATTGAGCTTGTGCACAAAGCGAATAGAGCTTCAAGTCCGGGGCCCCCAGTCCACCCTGTCGGAGCGGAAGCGTGAGTAGGTCCCAGGATACTCTTGCCTGACCGCCGGCCCACACCAGTTTCAGCAATAGTGAGCGGACCCGTGTGTGGAAGTGCGTCGTCATAGGTAGTGGTACATTGACAAACAAGTACAAGAATTTGGGGAGGACCACCATTTTGGCCAACGCAATTCTAGCCACCAGGGACAGCGGCAATTTATTCCAGACTTCAACTTTCCCTTCCAGCCAGTCCACCGCCCTACCAAAATTCAGCGACCACAGCTCCTGTACATCTCGGCTAATCCAGACGCCCAAATACTTGACAGCTTCCGTCTCCCATCTGAGGGGGTAGTCAGGGGCAGGTCTACCAGTGCTCTCCGTCAGGGGGAATGCCACTGACTTCGACCAATTAATGGATATCCCTGCTAGACCCTCAAATCTCACAAACTCGCGCAGCAGTGGGCTCAGGTTGTCTCTGGGGTTCTGAACGTACAGTGTGACATCGTCCGCGTATAGCGAGATCAATAAGCTTCTAGCACTGAATCCGATGCCTCTGGCAGTGTGGTGTTGCCGAATTCGAGCTGCTAATGGCTCCATAGCAATCGCAAAGAGAAGCGGGGACAGCGGGCAACCCTGCCTAGTTCCCCTCGAGACAGCGAACGGCTTGGAGACAAGACCATTAACGCTCACCCGGGCTCTGGGTGACGTGTATAGGAGCTTAATAAGGGTCATGAAGTTTTGACTGAATCCCATCCGCTTCAACACTTCGAAGAGATAGGGCCACTCCAGGGAGTCAAAGGCTTTGGTGGCGTCCAAATACACCACCGCTGGCTGGACTGACGGGTGTAAATAGTGAAGGACCGAGAAGATAGTCCTGAGGTTGTGTGATGTTGCACGTCCAGGGATGAATCCCGATTGATCAGGGAGCGCTATAATCGGCAACAACGGTTGCAATCTATCCGCAATTACCTTTGCGTAGATTTTGGCATCTACGTTTATGAGGGACAGGGGTCTGTAAGAGTCCAGCTGTTGGTCATCCTTGTCTGGCTTTAGTAGCGTGACAATGAGAGCCTCCCGCATGGAGTCTGGGAGGGATTGCGACTCGAGAGCCTCAACAAACACAGAGTGCAGTCTCGGCGCTAGTTCAGCCACATAGGTTTTATAAAAGGAGGTGGTCAGGCCATCCGGGCCAGGAGCTTCACTGGCCGGCATGCTTTTAATCACTTGGGCGATATCTTGCACTGTAACGGTGAGGTCCATGTACTGTCTGTGATTGTTGTTGAACCACACGAGGGCTATGGAGTCTAGGAAGTCCCGTAGTGACGCCGGTGTCGTGGGCTGTTTCGAGGTGTACAGAGAGGCATAAAAGTCTGCAAAGGCGCCCAGCACCGCCTCTTGGCCTACCACTAGACGGCCAGTGTTATCATAGATTGCGTGTATGTAGTTCGACTGTGTGCGAGGAGCAATCAGTCTGGCTAGAGTCCTGCTTGGCCTATCTCCCTCCCCGTACCTGCGCGCCTCAGCCTGCCGCCCCAGGAATCGCACCTCCCGCTCCGCCTCCTCTTTGAATGCTAACAGTTTAGTTTTCAGAGCGCCAGCAAGCGCCAACGTTGGGTCGGAGCTAAAATCGACATCGAGGGCTTTCAGTTCCCCTTCCAGTGAAGCTAACGTGGCCCGTATGGTACGGAGGACCCCTGCTTGTCGTGCAATGCATTGGCCCCGTACGACAGCTTTAAATGCATCCCACACAATGGCATCAGAAGATGCTGACCCCTCATTCTCAGTAAAATAATTAGTGATATCCTCCCTTATCTCCTCCACAAACACAGGGTCAGCAAGCGCATGTGGGGGAAGGCGCCATTGGAACGCCCTGCGTGCAGCGTCGGGGGGGCGCAATACCAACATACATGGAGCATGGTCTGATAGCGATCTAGCCATAATATCCACATCCGACACCCATGTCGCAACCTCAGGAGACACCAGCCAGAAATCCAGTCGCGACCAAGCAGCCTTGTGAGATGTGTAGCAGGTCCCCACTTTAGCACCCGGATTTCTAACTCGCCATACATCGGAAAGCAGACCCTCCCTCATGATATCAGAAAGCGCTTGGCGCGCCCTAGTGTGCTGCGGTCTGCTCACACCTTTGCGATCTGAGTCATCATCTAACACCACATTAAAATCTCCCCCCAACACCACCGCCCGGCAATCCAGCAGCATAATTTTCGCCCAAACAGTTCTGAAGAAGTCAGGATCGTCCACATTCGGGCCATAGATTGCAGCCAGGACAATGGGTCGCCCCTGCAGAGCCCCATGAAGTAGAACATACCTACCCTCCGCATCCCCCACATGAGAGTACTCCCGCCAATCCAGCCCCCTTCGAATGAGTATTGCTACGCCCCTCGCATAATTCGAGTAAATGGAGGAATAAACATGCGCCCATCTTGAATTCTTCAATCTAGCTGAGGGGGTGACATTCAGATGCGTTTCCTGTAGGAAGCATATATCTACAGTATGCCTTGACAACATGCCATGTAGCAAGCGGGCTTTTTGGAAGTCCCCAAGGCCTCTAATGTTCCAAGTCCAGATTTTGATGTCTCCCATTAAAGCAGTTGACAGACCCAAACCCCTGACACCCAACCCCGCCCCCGGAAGTCTACCTGGCACCCGGCCCTCCTATCTGCGGACCCAGCGCCTTGAGAGCTAGGCTCGTGTTTTAGTACAATGCACCTAATATGAACCAAAACTTGCAACTTTTCAAAACCCCCCCTCCACCCCCTTCCCTCAGCAACCCCCCAATTAGGTCGTGATATATCCCAATAACATGTACTCAATGTGTCAAAAGACCCCAACAACAGCAACAAAAGCAACAAAGGGAGGCACCCCATGAGGCGTGGTGCGCTCGGCTAACACCCCCACACATGTGGGGTGGCTACTGTCAAACTTAAATGGTCCTGGGTCTGGCAGCACCCCCACCCTACAAACCCCAAGATCCGCAGCCAACCTGTGTCTCAGTGGGAACTCGGAGATGGCAGCCCAAGTCTGCATGCAGTGGCGTCCCATCAACCGCCCCCAAGTAGGCAGTTCGGGAGAAGCAAGCCTGTGCGAGAGGTCTGTCCGGCTGTCAACAGTTGCTCAAAGAGGATACCCGCAGCCCCGTAGGCCGAGCTTGCCAGGGTCCTCAGTCATTGTCACTCAGGTGCCCTGAAGCCTCCTCGAGTCGTGGCGACTTTCTCCTGGCCCCAGCACAGATGTGTTTGGCAAATTTAAGGGCTGCCTTGGCGTCCGTGAAAAAGTGCGAAGTGTTTTCGTGCAGGACCTTTAGCTTTGCCGGGTAGAGGAGAGAGTAGGACACGCCGGCTTGTATTAGGACTTTCTTAGCTGGTAAAAATTCCTTCCGGGCCGCCTGCACCAGCGGGGTGAAATCTGGGTAGAAGGATACGTGATTACCCTGATGCATGATCTTACCCTTCTCTCTCGCCAATCGAAGAATGATGTCCCTATCTTGGTAGTTGAGTAGTTTGGCCAGGATCGGACGTGGTGGGGCCCCCACCGGAGGTTTCTTCCCCAGTGACCTGTGTGCCCTTTCCACCGTGAACACCGGGGACAAGTCCGGGTCGAACAGCTCATGCAGGAGGGACGACACAAACGACTCCATCTTTCCCGTGTTTGTGGTCTCTGGGACACCCGTAATGCGAATATTGGATCTTCGTGAGCGCGCTTCCAAATCGTCTGACTTGGCGCGCAAATTGTCGAGTTCGCGCTCCAGCGTCGTAATGTGTCGCTTAGCTTGTTGTTGGAATTCGCAACATTCAGTTTGCCCATGCTCGAGACTGTCCAGTCTCTTCTCGTGGGTGTCCACCTTCGTCTGCACGGATTCGAGTTGCGCCGTCATGGTATCCAGCTTTGCATCTATGCTCTTCAGGCTCGCCCTCACCTCCATTATGAGAGCCCCAAAGTCTATATCCGGGGTCGACCCCCGCGACGGTGATGTGCTCACATCAGGTTCCATTGTCGCGCCCTTCGGAGTCTTCTTACCGTCGAATGTCAGCTTCAGTTGTTTGGCGTCCGTTTTCCCCATCGCAGCGGGCAAGAGAGATCTACCGGCCTATCAATAGGGCAGCACCCCACTGCGCGACCGCCAGCAAGCGTCCCGTAGGTGTGCGACTGTCCAGTCGGCACCGGTGCGCGCCAAGCGTGACCCTGAATGCGCAGCAAGTGTGGCAATACACGGTTGAGAACTCTGTAGACGCCCAGGCCGCTCTGCAAGCGCCAGCGGTCAGCGAGAGCCTTCCTCGGGCGCAATGTGCCGTCTTACCACTCCACTAGGATAGCGCCGCGCCGGGGCTCAAGGGATTCAGGGCCACAAAGGTCCACTCCGGGTGTCCAGGCGTGTGGCCCGCCCGGCCGAAGAGTAGTGGGAGGCCCCGGTGCCGTTTCAACGTGGCAGGATCAGCTGTGCCCCTCGTCCCTGCAGGGCGCCCTCTCACCTCCTCCCCAGCCGTCGCTGTGACGCCGCCGGCGTGGGCTTGCCTGCACGATCTCCCCCGGGCTCAGCCCCGGTCAGCACCGCCCTCCGCGGCCGCAGGATCTTCGTTTCGCCGCCCGGCTGTCTCTCCAGGTCGCCCCGGGCTTCTCTGTCTCCCCGCAGCCGTCCGCTCAGGGAGCTCACCGTCGGCCGCAATAGTGGTACAGCGGCGAAGCCTTCACAGCAAATTCCGCGCGGTCCGCTGAGGCCTCTGCAGCCCCGGTCTCCCGTGACTCGCGGCTCCCCGCAGGAGGCACTTCCGGCGCAGGTCAGGACCGTCCCGTCAGCCGGCAAATAATTCGACCGCCTCCGCTGCGAGGGGAAACCATCCCCGTGCCCCCAAGTCGAGCCGAAGGATCACCAGGTCGTTAGCCGCAGAATCCGGGAGGTGCAGGGCTCCGCAGTCTCCAGGAACAGGATTACTGAAGGATTAATCCGAGTAGCCGGCGGAGCTCACTCAGAGAGCGGCCATCTCGCTGCTCGGCTAGCCACGCCCCCCCGAAACGTTTTAATGTTTAATTTTTTGACTGCAAATGACTATTCCATGTAAATTATCACTTTTGGAACAAAAACAAGTGTTTTTAGAGTCACGTTAATGCCTGAAATTGGTCGAAATAGAAGCTTCTGAATAGGAGAAAAAGTCTGTAATAATGGCAATTTTGGTCACATTGAGGCTTTAAAAAGTAGTTATTCAACATGAGGCACATTCAAAATGACATTTTGAATCAATTTTTCTACAGTCCAAAAAATCAATTGTCTGATGAAAAACGATGACCCGTGACCTGTCGAAATTCCTCCAGATGGTCAGAAATCGAAATTTTTATTGTTTAATTTTTTGACTGCAAATGACTATTCCATGTAAATTATCACTTTTGGAACAAAAACAAGTGTGTTTAGACTCACTTTAATGCCTGAAATTAGTCAAAATAGAAGCTTCTGAATAGGAGAAAAAGTCTGCAATAATGGCAATTTTGGTCACATTGAGGTTTCAAAAAGTAGTTATTCAACATGAGGCACAATCCAAATGACATTTTGAATCAATTTTTCTACAGTCCAGAAAATCAATTTTCTGATGAAAAAGGATGACCCGTGACCTGTCGAAATTTCTCCAGATGGTCAGAAATGGAAATGTTTTAATGTTTAATTTTTTGACTGCAAATGACTATTCCATGTAAATTATCACTTTTGGAACTAAAATAAGTGCGTTTAGAGTCACTTTAATGCCTGAAATTGTTCGAAATAGAAGCTTCTGAATAGGAGAAAAAGTCTGCAATAATGGCACTTTTGGTCACATTGAGGTTTCAAAAAGTAGTTATTCAACATGAGGCACAATCCAAATGACATTTTAAATCAATTTTTTTACAGTCCAAAAAATCAATTTTCTGATGAAAAACGATGACCCGTGACCTGTCGAAATTTCTCCAGATGGTCAGAAATCGAAATTTTTATTGTTTAATTTTTTGACTGCAAATGACTATTCCATGTAAATTATCACTTTTGGAACAAAAATAAGTGTGTTTAGACTCACTTTAATGACTGAAATTGGTCGAAATAGAAGCTTCTGAATAGGAGAAAAAGTCTGTAATAATGGCAATTTTGGTCACATTGAGGCTTTAAAAAGTAGTTATTCAACATGAGGCACATTCCAAATGACATTTTGAATCAATTTTTCTACAGTCCAAAAAATCTATTTTTTGATGAAAAACGATGACCCGTGACCTGTCGAAATTTCTCCAGATGGTCAGAAATGGAAATTTTTTAATGTTTAATTTTTTGACTGCAATTGACTATTCCATGTAAATTATCACTTTTGGAACAAAAACAAGTGTGTTTAGACTCACTTTAATGCCTGAAATTAGTCGAAATAGAAGCTTCTGAATAGGAGAAAAAGTCTGCAATAATGGCAATTTTGGTCACATTGAGGTTTCAAAAAGTAGTTATTCAACATGAGGCACAATCCAAATGACATTTTGAATCAATTTTTCTACAGTCCAAAAAATCAATTTTCTGATGAAAAACGATGACCCGTGACCTGTCGAAATTTCTCCAGATGGTCAGAAATCGAAATTTGTATTGTTTAATTTTTTGACTGCAATTGACTATTCCATGTAAATTATCACTTTTGGAACAAAAACAAGTGTGTTTAGACTCACTTTAATGCCTGAAATTGGTCGAAATAGAAGCTTCTGAATAGGAGAAAAAGTCTGTAATAATGGCAATTTTGGTCACATTGAGGCTTTAAAAAGTAGTTATTCAACATGAGGCACATTCCAAATGACATTTTGAATCAATTTTTCTACAGTCCAAAAAATCAATTTTCTGATGAAAAACGATGACCCGTGACCTGTCGAAATTTCTCCAGATGGTCAGAAATCGAAATTTTTATTGTTTAATTTTTTGACTGCAAATGACTATTCCATGTAAATTATCACTTTTGGAACAAAAACAAGTGTGTTTAGAGTCAGTTTAATGCCTGAAATTGGTCGAAAAAGAAGCTTCTGAGTAGGAGAAAATGTCCGTAAAAATGGCAATTTTGGTCACCTTGAGGCTTCAAAAAGTAGTTATTCAACATGAGGCACATTCCAAATGACATTTTGAATCAATTTTTCTACAGTCCAGAAAATCAATTTTCTGATGAAAAAGGATGACCCGTGACCTGTCGAAATTTCTCCAGATGGTCAGAAATGGAAATGTTTTAATGTTTAATTTTTTGACTGCAAATGACTATTCCATGTAAATTATCACTTTTGGAACTAAAATAAGTGTGTTTAGAGCCACTTTAATGCCTGAAATTGTTCGAAATAGAAGCTTCTGAATAGGAGAAAAAGTCTGCAATAATGGCACTTTTGGTCACATTGAGGTTTCAAAAAGTAGTTATTCAACATGAGGCACAATCCAAATGACATTTTAAATCAATTTTTTTACAGTCCAAAAAATCAATTTTCTGATGAAAAACGATGACCCGTGACCTGTCGAGATTTCTCCAGATGGTCAGAAATCGAAATTTTTATTGTTTAATTTTTTGACTGCAAATGACTATTCCATGTAAATTATCACTTTTGGAACAAAAATAAGTGTGTTTAGACTCACTTTAATGACTGAAATTGGTCGAAATAGAAGCTTCTGAATAGGAGAAAAAGTCTGTAATAATGGCAATTTTGGTCACATTGAGGCTTTAAAAAGTAGTTATTCAACATGAGGCACATTCCAAATGACATTTTGAATCAATTTTTCTACAGTCCAAAAAATCAATTTTCTGATGAAAAACAATGACCCGTGACCGGTCGAAATTTCTCCAGATGGTCAGAAATGGAAATTTTTTAATGTTTAATTTTTTGACTGCAATTGACTATTCCATGTAAATTATCACTTTTGGAACAAAAACAAGTGTGTTTAGACTCACTTTAATGCCTGAAATTAGTGGAAATAGAAGCTTCTGAATAGGAGAAAAAGTCTGTAATAATGGCAATTTTGGTCACATTGAGGCTTTAAAAAGTAGTTATTCAACATGAGGCACATTCCAAATGACATTTTGAATCAATTTTTCTACAGTCCAAAAAATCAATTTTCTGATGAAAAACGATGACCCGTGACCTGTCGAAGTTTCTCCAGATGGTCAGAAATCGAAATTTGTATTGTTTAATTTTTTGACTGCAATTGACTATTCCATGTAAATTATCACTTTTGGAACAAAAACAAGTGTGTTTAGAGTCAGTTTAATGCCTGAAATTGGTCGAAAAAGAAGCTTCTGAGTAGGAGAAAATGTCCGTAAAAATGGCAATTTTGGTCACATTGAGGCTTCAAAAAGTAGTTATTCAACATGAGGCACATTCCAAATGACATTTTGAATCAATTTTTCTACAGTCCAGAAAATCTATTTTCTGATGAAAAAGGATGACCCGTGACCTGTCGAAATTTCTCCAGATGGTCAGAAATGGAAATGTTTTAATGTTTAATTTTTTGACTGCAAATGACTATTCCATGTAAATTATCAGTTTTGGAACAAAAACAAGTGTTTTTAGAGTCACGTTAATGCCTGAAATTGGTCGAAATAGAAGCTTCTGAATAGTAGAAAAAGTCTGTAATAATGGCAATTTTGGTCACATTGAGGCTTTAAAAGGTAGTTATTCAACATGAGGCACATTCCAAATGACATTTTGAATCAATTTTTCTACAGTCCAAAAAATCAATTTTCTGATGAAAAAGGATGACCCGTGACCTGTCGAAATTTCTCCAGATGGTCAGCAATGGAAATGTTTTAATGTTTAATTTTTTGACTGCAAATGACTATTCCATGTAAATTATCACTTTTGGAACAAAAACAAGTGTGTTTAGACTCACTTTAATGCCTGAAATTAGTCGAAATAGAAGCTTCTGAATAGGAGAAAAAGTCTGCAATAATGGCAATTTTGGTCACATTGAGGTTTCAAAAAGTAGTTATTCAACATGAGGCACAATCCAAATGACATTTTGAATCAATTTTTCTACAGTCCAAAAAATCAATTTTCTGATGAAAAACGATGACCCGTGACCTGTCGAAATTTCTCCAGATGGTCAGAAATCGAAATTTGTATTGTTTAATTTTTTGACTGCAAATGACTATTCCATGTAAATTATCACTTTCGGAACAAAAATAAGTGTGTTTAGACTCACTTTAATGACTGAAATTGGTCGAAAAAGAAGCTTCTGAATAGGAGAAAAAGTCTGTAATAATGGCAATTTTGGTCACATTGAGGCTTTAAAAAGTAGTTATTCAACATGAGGCACATTCCAAATGACATTTTGAATCAATTTTTCTACAGTCCTAAAAATCAATTTTCTGATGAAAAACATGACCTATGACCTGTCGAAATTTCTCCAGATGGCCAGAAATGGAAATTTTTTAATGTTTAAATTTTCTGACTGCAAATGACTATTCCATGTAAATTATCACTTTTGGAACTAAAATAAGTGTGTTTAGAGTCACGTTAATGCCTGAAATTGTTCGAAATAGATGCTTCTGAATAGGAGAAAAAGTCTGCAATAATGGCAATTTTGGTCACATTGAGGTTTCAAAAAGTAGTTATTCAACATGAGGCACAATCCAAATGACATTTTAAATCAATTTTTTTACAGTCCAAAAAATCAATTTTCTGATGAAAAACGATGACCCGTGACCTGTCGAAATTTCTCCAGATGGTCAGAAATCGAAATTTTTATTGTTTAATTTTTTGACTGCAAATGACTATTCCATGTAAATTATCACTTTTGGAACAAAAATAAGTGTGTTTAGACTCACTTTAATGACTGAAATTGGTCGAAATAGAAGCTTCTGAATAGGAGAAAAAGTCTGTAATAATGGCAATTTTGGTCACATTGAGGCTTTAAAACGTAGTTATTCAACATGAGGCACATTCCAAATGACATTTTGAATCAATTTTTCTACAGTCCAAAAAATCAATTTTCTGATGAAAAACGATGACCCGTGACCTGTCGAAATTTCTCCAGATGGTCAGAAATGGAAATTTTTTAATGTTTAATTTTTTGACTGCAATTGACTATTCCATATAAATTATCACTTTTGGAACAAAAACAAGTGTGTTTAGACTCTCTTTAATGCCTGAAATTAGTGGAAATAGAAGCTTCTGAGTAGGAGAAAATGTCCGTAAAAATGGCAATTTTGGTCACATTGAGGCTTCAAAAAGTAGTTATTCAACATGAGGCACATTCCAAATGACATTTTGAATCAATTTTTCTACAGTCCAGAAAATCTATTTTCTGATGAAAAAGGATGACCCGTGACCTGTCGAAATTTCTCCAGATGGTCAGAAATGGAAATGTTTTAATGTTTAATTTTTTGACTGCAAATGACTATTCCATGTAAATTATCACTTTTGGAACAAAAACAAGTGTTTAGAGTCACGTTAATGCCTGAAATTGGTCGAAATAGAAGCTTCTGAATAGGAGAAAAAGTCTGTAATAATGGCAATTTTGGTCACATTGAGGCTTTAAAAAGTAGTTATTCAACATGAGGCACATTCAAAATGACATTTTGAATCAATTTTTCTACAGTCCAAAAAATCAATTGTCTGATGAAAAACGATGACCCGTGACCTGTCGAAATTCCTCCAGATGGTCAGAAATCGAAATTTTTATTGTTTAATTTTTTGACTGCAAATGACTATTCCATGTAAATTATCACTTTTGGAACAAAAACAAGTGTGTTTAGACTCACTTTAATGCATGAAATTAGTCGAAATAGAAGCTTCTCAATAGGAGAAAAAGTCTGCAATAATGGCAATTTTGGTCACATTGAGGTTTCAAAAAGTAGTTATTCAACATGAGGCACAATCCAAATGACATTTTGAATCAATTTTTCTACAGTCCAAAAAATCAATTGTCTGATGAAAAACGATGACCCGTGACCTGTCGAAATTCCTCCAGATGGTCAGAAATCGAAATTTTTATTGTTTAATTTTTTGACTGCAAATGACTATTCCATGTAAATTATCACTTTTGGAACTAAAATAAGTGCGTTTAGAGTCACTTTAATGCCTGAAATTGTTCGAAATAGAAGCTTCTGAATAGGAGAAAAAGTCTGCAATAATGGCACTTTTGGTCACATTGAGGTTTCAAAAAGTAGTTATTCAACATGAGGCACAATCCAAATGACATTTTAAATCAATTTTTTTACAGTCCAAAAAATCAATTTTCTGATGAAAAACGATGACCCGTGACCTGTCGAAATTTCTCCAGATGGTCAGAAATCGAAATTTTTATTGTTTAATTTTTTGACTGCAAATGACTATTCCAT
The DNA here is from genome assembly GCF_964204655.1 of Triturus cristatus. Classification (NCBI taxonomy): domain Eukaryota; kingdom Metazoa; phylum Chordata; class Amphibia; order Caudata; family Salamandridae; genus Triturus; species Triturus cristatus. Next base: position 1,196,254,390 of record NC_140589.1, on the reverse strand, counting down.
GTAAATTATCACTTTTGGAACAAAAATAAGTGTGTTTAGACTCACTTTAATGACTGAAATTGGTCGAAATAGAAGCTTCTGAATAGGAGAAAAAGTCTGTAATAATGGCAATTTTGGTCACATTGAGGCTTTAAAAAGTAGTTAGTCAACATGAGGCACATTCCAAATGACATTTTGAATCAATTTTTCTACAGTCCAAAAAATCTATTTTTTGATGAAAAACGATGACCCGTGACCTGTCGAAATTTCTCCAGATGGTCAGAAATGGAAATTTTTTAATGTTTAATTTTTTGACTGCAATTGACTATTCCATGTAAATTATCACTTTTGGAACAAAAACAAGTGTGTTTAGACTCACTTTAATGCCTGAAATTAGTCGAAATAGAAGCTTCTGAATAGGAGAAAAAGTCTGCAATAATGGCAATTTTGGTCACATTGAGGTTTCAAAAAGTATTTATTCAACATGAGGCACAATCCAAATGACATTTTGAATCAATTTTTCTACAGTCCAAAAAATCAATTTTCTGATGAAAAACGATGACCCGTGACCTTTCGAAATTTCTCCAGATGGTCAGAAATCGAAATTTGTATTGTTTAATTTTTTGACTGCAATTGACTATTCCATGTAAATTATCACTTTTGGAACAAAAACAAGTGTGTTTAGACTCACTTTAATGCCTGAAATTAGTCGAAAAAGAAGCTTCTGAGTAGGAGAAAATGTCCGTAAAAATGGCAATTTTGGTCACATTGAGGCTTCAAAAAGTAGTTATTCAACATGAGGCACATTCCAAATGACATTTTGAATCAATTTTTCTACAGTCCAGAAAATCAATTTTCTGATGAAAAAGGATGACCCGTGACCTGTCGAAATTTCTCCAGATGGTCAGCAATGGAAATGTTTTAATGTTTAATTTTTTGACTGCAAATGACTATTCCATGTAAATTATCACTTTTGGAACAAAAACAAGTGTTTTTAGAGTCACGTTAATGCCTGAAATTGGTCGAAATAGAAGCTTCTGAATAGGAGAAAAAGTCTGTAATAATGGCAATTTTGGTCACATTGAGGCTTTAAAAAGTAGTTATTCAACATGAGGCACATTCCAAATGACATTTTGAATCAATTTTTCTACAGTCCAAAAAATCAATTTTCTGATGAAAAATGATGACCCGTGACCTGTCGAAATTTCTCCAGATGGTCAGAAATGGAAATTTTTTAATGTTTAATTTTTTGACTGCAATTGACTATTCCATGTAAATTATCACTTTTGGAACAAAAACAAGTGTGTTTAGACTCTCTTTAATGCCTGAAATTAGTGGAAATAGAAGCTTCTGAGTAGGAGAAAATGTCCGTAAAAATGGCTGTAGGAGAGTAGGGTCTGCAATCCTATGATCACCCAGATTTTTTGCTTTTGCTTCATTGGTTTACGACTTTCTCCGGCTGTGGGCCTGCCAATCAGACCCACAGCCTAGCTGTTCTCTCTCGAAATTAACACACATGTACGTTAGGTGCATCCACTAATTGGAACTGGGCCACCTTGTCAGTCCCTGTCTCAGCATACCACAGGTATCCAGGGCATCGGTGTACCCAGGGCCTACCAGGGGCTGAAGCATGTATTATGCCACCCCTGGAATGGCCGCCCAAATCTGACACAACTGGCTGCACGACAGCTGGGGCCACGTGGTGTGATCACCCGTTGCTGTAGGTGTAGTATTCCTACACCTAAACCCTAAAATGGACACATGGATTCCTATCAGTCACTCCTATAGCAGGCCTTATCAATCCTGAAGGCAGAGTGCAGGGAATCATGTGGGACGGTGCTCTGGCGCGAGCCGAGCCCGTCGACGGCTTGCGGAACCAAGTCCTAATAGCCGTTCCATGGTGACGCGGGCCAACTACTTTTAATGCCTTATAATCCTTGCGGTTATTTGCTAACTTTGGCATCGCATCACCTATACATGTCGAGTAAGGTGTCATACGAATGGGAATACGAACCCCTCGCCAGTCCTGGTGACGGGGTTAGCATTCCCCCCTTTTAGAGGGACACGACATGGAAGTAACCTTGAACCCCGGTTAAAGTTGACTCAAGCCTCAGCATCACAAAATGGATGCTGCCACCAGACACAAGTCTGACCTCCTGCTGCTGGGGGACCTTCCAGCAAGGGGAGCTTGGACAAAGGGTTTCCTGTCGAGGGCGGTGTTAGCACCGTCCCAGACAGGGTTTGTGTATCCCAGGTAGGCAGGGCTGAAAGGAAGGTGATTGCAAGTGGCACCCCGGTGCTCACTGTGCATAGCCCGGCTCAAACCAGTTTCGGGGGCACACCAGCCCCTGAGCTGGCGCGAAGCCGGACAAAGGATAGGGGTGTAACCACCCCCTTCCTGGCTCCACCCATAGGTAGAACCTAGTCACGGGCCAGCCCCTTTTCTTAGAATAAAGGTAGGAGCGAGTCCCCTTCCCAAATTGGATAATCAGATAATCGGATAACTCCGAATCACGAACTACTTTCCACGAAAGGAACTCTTGACTATTTCTGAAGACTCTCCCTTGTGGCTAAGGAGTAGCCACCCTGCACCAGCAGGCACCATCTAAGCGCTTGCGGTTTGCTGTAAGTCTCTCCTACGGATCAAGACTGCCCAGCTCGACGAGACCCGAGTTCCCTGCCATCTCTGACCTTTTACCTCCCTCATCAGCTCAGCTGAGAGTCGTAGGTGTGACGAGACCTGCGGGACCGGCTATCTTCAGAACCTGCACGACGCTTATCTAGCACGCCCACCGAGGGACCCTCGAGTGAGTGCACCTAGGGTTTGAGAAGCCCTAACCCTGAGCAGCTCCAGCATCGAAGTCTGCCTCCCCAGCATCCCCGAGATCTGCGTGGGGGCCCTTCCGCTCCTTGTTGTTCACCGCGTTGTTCGACCACTTGCCGACCGGCTTGTGGCCCTCTTCACGACGCACCATGATTGTTTCATCACTAGTCTGGTTGCTCCAGACTGGCTCTTGCTCCCCTTCAACAGAGGAGTACCACGGACCCTCCTGGTCCACTCCCGACGCCATCTTGACTCCCCCGCTTGGGTGGCCACTGCCAAGATCCGCTGCCCCTTCCTGGGCCCAGCATCATCGACAGCAGACACCTTCATGGGACAGCTCGCCCTCCATCCTGGTCGCCGCCGCGCCTCCTGGTCCGAGGAACAGCCGAGTCCGACGTCACCCACTCACCTGGTCGAGGTGACTTCAGCCGGTACCCTCCTGGTACCCACACGATCGCTGGCTAGCGGTTGAGAACTGAGTCCCCTCTGCTTTCAGGTTTTCCTTCACCACCGATCCAGGCTTGGATCGCTCTGAACATCGTCACTGGTCGCCTGCCAGCAACTTCTTCTTTCAGGCTCCTGAGACTACACGAGGACTCCCGACATCTTGACGAACTTCACGCAGCCGCAGCCTCCGGGCTAGGTAACTCGAGCATCTCGGTGCTCCATCGCAGGTTCGCTCTACAAGTGTCCAGTTCTTTTTTCGTTTAGTCCCCCAGATCGGATCACTCCGGAATCAGCATCTCCAGACTCTAACCATTCGCATTTCACTGTTAGTGTAGATGGTTTCTCGTGCCCCTCGGGCATTTGTGTAAATTGTGCAACCGAAGTATTTTCCTAAGAGTTTTGTAGTGTGCTTAGCTCCCTGACTCATAAAGAGCCAGGGTAGTCTTGTTATAAATAAATATCCTTTTATTTTCATAACAACTTGAGTGGTGTCCTTTCACTTGGTGTTCAAGGGGTATATGTGATGGTAAACAGCTGGCTTAACACGCCCTCTAGAGTTTAGCCTAAAGACTGCTCGTATCCACGCTACTAGGATAGCTGGTCTAAAAGGTTGACTTACAACCAATCATCAATAAGGGTCGTTTGGAATGATACACAGTGATCACTAGAATAGTGAGCACTACATATCAGGCCAACTTCTCACAATGGCAATTTTGGTCACATTGAGGCTTCAAAAAGTAGTTATTCAACATGAGGCACATTCCAAATGACATTTTGAATCAATTTTTCTACAGTCCAGAAAATCTATTTTCTGATGAAAAAGGATGACCCGTGACCTGTCGAAATTTCTCCAGATGGTCAGAAATGGAAATGTTTTAATGTTTAATTTTTTGACTGCAAATGACTATTCCATGTAAATTATCACTTTTGGAACAAAAACAAGTGTTTTTAGAGTCACGTTAATGCCTGAAATTGGTCGAAATAGAAGCTTCTGAATAGGAGAAAAAGTCTGTAATAATGGCAATTTTGGTCACATTGAGGCTTTAAAAAGTAGTTATTCAACATGAGGCACATTCAAAATGACATTTTGAATCAATTTTTCTACAGTCCAAAAAATCAATTGTCTGATGAAAAACGATGACCCGTGACCTGTCAAAATTCCTCCAGATGGTCAGAAATCGAAATTTTTATTGTTTAATTTTTTGACTGCAAATGACTATTCCATGTAAATTATCACTTTTGGAACAAAAACAAGTGTGTTTAGACTCACTTTAATGCCTGAAATTAGTCGAAATAGAAGCTTCTGAATAGGAGAAAAAGTGTGCAATAATGGCAATTTTGGTCACATTGAGGTTTCAAAAAGTAGTTATTCAACATGAGGCACAATCCAAATGACATTTTGAATCAATTTTTCTAAAGTCCAAAAAATCAATTTTCTGATGAAAAACGATGACCCGTGACCTGTCGAAATTTCTCCAGATGGTCAGAAATCGAAATTTGTATTGTTTAATTTTTTGACTGCAAATGACTATTCCATGTAAATTATCACTTTCGGAACAAAAATAAGTGTGTTTAGACTCACTTTAATGACTGAAATTGGTCGAAATAGAAGCTTCTGAATAGGAGAAAAAGTCTGTAATAATGGCAATTTTGGTCACATTGAGGCTTTAAAAAGTAGTTATTCAACATGAGGCACATTCCAAATGACATTTTGAATCAATTTTTCTACAGTCCTAAAAATCAATTTTCTGATGAAAAACATGACCTATGACCTGTCGAAATTTCTCCAGATGGCCAGAAATGGAAATTTTTTAATGTTTAAATTTTCTGACTGCAAATGACTATTCCATGTAAATTATCACTTTTGGAACTAAAATAAGTGTGTTTAGAGTCACGTTAATGCCTGAAATTGTTCGAAATAGAAGCTTCTGAATAGGAGAAAAAGTCTGCAATAATGGCAATTTTGGTCACATTGAGGTTTCAAAAAGTAGTTATTCAACATGAGGCACAATCCAAATGACATTTTAAATCAATTTTTTTACAGTCCAAAAAATCAATTTTCTGATGAAAAACGATGACCCGTGACCTGTCAAAATTTCTCCAGATGGTCAGAAATCGAAATTTTTATTGTTTAATTTTTTGACTGCAAATGACTATTCCATGTAAATTATCACTTTTGGAACAAAAATAAGTGTGTTTAGACTCACTTTAATGACTGAAATTGGTCGAAATAGAAGCTTCTGAATAGGAGAAAAAGTCTGTAATAATGGCAATTTTGGTCACATTGAGGCTTTAAAAAGTAGTTATTCAACATGAGGCACATTCCAAATGACATTTTGAATCAATTTTTCTACAGTCCAGAAAATCTATTTTCTGATGAAAAAGGATGACCCGTGACCTGTCGAAATTTCTCCAGATGGTCAGAAATGGAAATGTTTTAATGTTTAATTTTTTGACTGCAAATGACTATTCCATGTAAATTATCACTTTTGGAACAAAAACAAGTGTTTTTAGAGTCACGTTAATGCCTGAAATTGGTCGAAATAGAAGCTTCTGAATAGGAGAAAAAGTCTGTAATAATGGCAATTTTGGTCACATTGAGGCTTTAAAAAGTAGTTATTCAACATGAGGCACATTCAAAATGACATTTTGAATCAATTTTTCTACAGTCCAAAAAATCAATTGTCTGATGAAAAACGATGACCCGTGACCTGTCGAAATTCCTCCAGATGGTCAGAAATCGAAATTTTTATTGTTTAATTTTTTGACTGCAAATGACTATTCCATGTAAATTATCACTTTTGGAACAAAAACAAGTGTGTTTAGACTCACTTTAATGCCTGAAATTAGTCGAAATAGAAGCTTCTGAATAGGAGAAAAAGTCTGCAATAATGGCAATTTTGGTCACATTGAGGTTTCAAAAAGTAGTTATTCAACATGAGGCACAATCCAAATGACATTTTGAATCAATTTTTCTACAGTCCAGAAAATCAATTTTCTGATGAAAAAGGATGACCCGTGACCTGTCGAAATTTCTCCAGATGGTCAGAAATGGAAATGTTTTAATGTTTTATTTTTTGACTGCAAATGACTATTCCATGTAAATTATCACTTTTGGAACAAAAACAAGTGTGTTTAGACTCACTTTAATGCCTGAAATTAGTCGAAATAGAAGCTTCTGAATAGGAGAAAAAGTCTGCAATAATGGCAATTTTGGTCACATTGAGGTTTCAAAAAGTAGTTATTCAACATGAGGCACAATCCAAATGACATTTTGAATCAATTTTTCTAAAGTCCAAAAAATCAATTTTCTGATGAAAAACGATGACCCGTGACCTGTCGAAATTTCTCCAGATGGTCAGAAATCGAAATTTGTATTGTTTAATTTTTTGACTGCAAATGACTATTCCATGTAAATTATCACTTTCGGAACAAAAATAAGTGTGTTTAGACTCACTTTAATGACTGAAATTGGTCGAAATAGAAGCTTCTGAATAGGAGAAAAAGTCTGTAATAATGGCAATTTTGGTCACATTGAGGCTTTAAAAAGTAGTTATTCAACATGAGGCACATTCCAAATGACATTTTGAATCAATTTTTCTACAGTCCTAAAAATCAATTTTCTGATGAAAAACATGACCTATGACCTGTCGAAATTTCTCCAGATGGCCAGAAATGGAAATTTTTTAATGTTTAAATTTTCTGACTGCAAATGACTATTCCATGTAAATTATCACTTTTGGAACTAAAATAAGTGTGTTTAGAGTCACGTTAATGCCTGAAATTGTTCGAAATAGAAGCTTCTGAATAGGAGAAAAAGTCTGCAATAATGGCAATTTTGGTCACATTGAGGTTTCAAAAAGTAGTTATTCAACATGAGGCACAATCCAAATGACATTTTAAATCAATTTTTTTACAGTCCAAAAAATCAATTTTCTGATGAAAAACGATGACCCGTGACCTGTCGAAATTTCTCCAGATGGTCAGAAATCGAAATTTTTATTGTTTAATTTTTTGACTGCAAATGACTATTCCATGTAAATTATCACTTTTGGAACAAAAATAAGTGTGTTTAGACTCACTTTAATGACTGAAATTGGTCGAAATAGAAGCTTCTGAATAGGAGAAAAAGTCTGTAATAATGGCAATTTTGGTCACATTGAGGCTTTAAAAAGTAGTTATTCAACATGAGGCACATTCCAAATGACATTTTGAATCAATTTTTCTACAGTCCAAAAAATCAATTTTCTGATGAAAAACGATGACCCGTGACCTGTCGAAATTTCTCCAGATGGTCAGAAATGGAAATTTTTTAATGTTTAATTTTTTGACTGCAATTGACTATTCCATGTAAATTATCACTTTTGGAACAAAAACAAGTGTGTTTAGACTCTCTTTAATGCCTGAAATTAGTGGAAATAGAAGCTTCTGAGTAGGAGAAAATGTCCGTAAAAATGGCAATTTTGGTCACATTGAGGCTTCAAAAAGTAGTTATTCAACATGAGGCACATTCCAAATGACATTTTGAATCAATTTTTCTACAGTCCAGAAAATCTATTTTCTGATGAAAAAGGATGACCCGTGACCTGTCGAAATTTCTCCAGATGGTCAGAAATGGAAATGTTTTAATGTTTAATTTTTTGACTGCAAATGACTATTCCATGTAAATTATCACTTTTGGAACAAAAACAAGTGTTTAGAGTCACGTTAATGCCTGAAATTGGTCGAAATAGAAGCTTCTGAATAGGAGAAAAAGTCTGTAATAATGGCAATTTTGGTCACATTGAGGCTTTAAAAAGTAGTTATTCAACATGAGGCACATTCAAAATGACATTTTGAATCAATTTTTCTACAGTCCAAAAAATCAATTGTCTGATGAAAAACGATGACCCGTGACCTGTTGAAATTCCTCCAGATGGTCAGAAATCGAAATTTTTATTGTTTAATTTTTTGACTGCAAATGACTATTCCATGTAAATTATCACTTTTGGAACAAAAACAAGTGTGTTTAGACTCACTTTAATGCATGAAATTAGTCGAAATAGAAGCTTCTCAATAGGAGAAAAAGTCTGCAATAATGGCAATTTTGGTCACATTGAGGTTTCAAAAAGTAGTTATTCAACATGAGGCACAATCCAAATGACATTTTGAATCAATTTTTCTACAGTCCAGAAAATCAATTTTCTGATGAAAAAGGATGACCCGTGACCTGTCGAAATTTCTCCAGATGGTCAGAAATGGAAATGTTTTAATGTTTAATTTTTTGACTGCAAATGACTATTCCATGTAAATTATCACTTTTGGAACTAAAATAAGTGCGTTTAGAGTCACTTTAATGCCTGAAATTGTTCGAAATAGAAGCTTCTGAATAGGAGAAAAAGTCTGCAATAATGGCACTTTTGGTCACATTGAGGTTTCAAAAAGTAGTTATTCAACATGAGGCACAATCCAAATGACATTTTAAATCAAGTTTTTTTACAGTCCAAAAAATCAATTTTCTGATGAAAAACGATGACCCGTGACCTGTCGAAATTTCTCCAGATGGTCAGAAATCGAAATTTTTATTGTTTAATTTTTTGACTGCAAATGACTATTCCATGTAAATTATCACTTTTGGAACAAAAATAAGTGTGTTTAGACTCACTTTAATGACTGAAATTGGTCGAAATAGAAGCTTCTGAATAGGAGAAAAAGTCTGTAATAATGGCAATTTTGGTCACATTGAGGCTTTAAAAAGTAGTTAGTCAACATGAGGCACATTCCAAATGACATTTTGAATCAATTTTTCTACAGTCCAAAAAATCTATTTTTTGATGAAAAACGATGACCCGTGACCTGTCGAAATTTCTCCAGATGGTCAGAAATGGAAATTTTTTAATGTTTAATTTTTTGACTGCAATTGACTATTCCATGTAAATTATCACTTTTGGAACAAAAACAAGTGTGTTTAGACTCACTTTAATGCCTGAAATTAGTCGAAATAGAAGCTTCTGAATAGGAGAAAAAGTCTGCAATAATGGCAATTTTGGTCACATTGAGGTTTCAAAAAGTATTTATTCAACATGAGGCACAATCCATATGACATTTTGAATCAATTTTTCTACAGTCCAAAAAATCTATTTTCTGATGAAAAACGATGACCCGTGACCTGTCGAAATTTCTCCAGATGGTCAGAAATCGAAATTTGTATTGTTTAATTTTTTGACTGCAATTGACTATTCCATGTAAATTATCACTTTTGGAACAAAAACAAGTGTGTTTAGACTCACTTTAATGCCTGAAATTAGTCGAAAAAGAAGCTTCTGAGTAGGAGAAAATGTCCGTAAAAATGGCAATTTTGGTCACATTGAGGCTTCAAAAAGTAGTTATTCAACATGAGGCACATTCCAAATGACATTTTGAATCAATTTTTCTACAGTCCAGAAAATCAATTTTCTGATGAAAAAGGATGACCCGTGACCTGTCGAAATTTCTCCAGATGGTCAGCAATGGAAATGTTTTAATGTTTAATTTTTTGACTGCAAATGACTATTCCATGTAAATTATCACTTTTGGAACAAAAACAAGTGTTTTTAGAGTCACATTAATGCCTGAAATTGGTCGAAATAGAAGCTTCTGAATAGGAGAAAAAGTCTGTAATAATGGCAATTTTGGTCACATTGAGGCTTTAAAAAGTAGTTATTCAACATGAGGCACATTCCAAATGACATTTTGAATCAATTTTTCTACAGTCCAAAAAATCAATTTTCTGATGAAAAATGATGACCCGTGACCTGTCGAAATTTCTCCAGATGGTCAGAAATGGAAAGTTTTTAATGTTTAATTTTTTGACTGCAATTGACTATTCCATGTAAATTATCACTTTTGGAACAAAAACAAGTGTGTTTAGACTCTCTTTAATGCCTGAAATTAGTGGAAATAGAAGCTTCTGAGTAGGAGAAAATGTCCGTAAAAATGGCAATTTTGGTCACATTGAGGCTTCAAAAAGTAGTTATTCAACATGAGGCACATTCCAAATGACATTTTGAATCAATTTTTCTACAGTCCAGAAAATCTATTTTCTGATGAAAAAGGATGACCCGTGACCTGTCGAAATTTCTCCAGATGGTCAGAAATGGAAACGTTTTAATGTTTAATTTTTTGACTGCAAATGACTATTCCATGTAAATTATCACTTTTGGAACAAAAACAAGTGTTTTTAGAGTCACGTTAATGACTGAAATTGGTCGAAATAGAAGCTTCTGAATAGGAGAAAAAGTCTGTAATAATGGCAATTTTGGTCACATTGAGGCTTTAAAAAGTAGTTATTCAACATGAGGCACATTCAAAATGACATTTTGAATCAATTTTTCTACAGTCCAAAAAATCAATTGTCTGATGAAAAACGATGACCCGTGACCTGTCGAAATTCCTCCAGATGGTCAGAAATCAAAATTTTTATTGTTTAATTTTTTGACTGCAAATGACTATTCCATGTAAATTATCACTTTTGGAACAAAAACAAGTGTGTTTAGACTCACTTTAATGCCTGAAATTAGTCGAAATAGAAGCTTCTGAATAGGAGAAAAAGTCTGCAATAATGGCAATTTTGGTCACATTGAGGTTTCAAAAAGTAGTTATTCAACATGAGGCACAATCCAAATGACATTTTGAATCCATTTTTCTACAGTCCAGAAAATCAATTTTCTGATGAAAAAGGATGACCCGTGACCTGTCGAAATTTCTCCAGATGGTCAGAAATGGAAATGTTTTAATGTTTAATTTTTTGACTGCAAATGACTATTCCATGTAAATTATCACTTTTGGAACTAAAATAAGTGCGTTTAGAGTCACTTTAATGCCTGAAATTGTTCGAAATAGAAGCTTCTGAATAGGAGAAAAAGTCTGCAATAATGGCACTTTTGGTCACATTGAGGTTTCAAAAAGTAGTTATTCAACATGAGGCACAATCCAAATGACATTTTAAATCAATTTTTTTACAGTCCAAATAATCAATTTTCTGATGAAAAACAATGACCCGTGACCTGTCGAAATTTCTCCAGATGGTCAGAAATCGAAATTTTTATTGTTTAATTTTTTGACTGCAAATGACTATTCCATGTAAATTATCACTTTTGGAACAAAAATAAGTGTGTTTAGACTCACTTTAATGACTGAAATTGGTCGAAATAGAAGCTTCTGAATAAGAGAAAAAGTCTGTAATAATGGCAATTTTGGTCACATTGAGGCTTTAAAAAGTAGTTATTCAACATGAGGCACATTCCAAATGACATTTTGAATCAATTTTTCTACAGTCCAAAAAATCTATTTTTTGATGAAAAACGATGACCCGTGACCTGTCGAAATTTCTCCAGATGGTCAGAAATGGAAATTTTTTAATGTTTAATTTTTTGACTGCAATTGACTGTTCCATGTAAATTATCACTTTTGGAACAAAAACAAGTGTGTTTAGACTCACTTTAATGCCTGAAATTAGTCGAAATAGAAGCTTCTGAATAGGAGAAAAAGTCTGCAATAATGGCAATTTTGGTCACATTGAGGTTTCAAAAAGTAGTTATTCAACATGAGGCACAATCCAAATGACATTTTGAATCAATTTTTCTACAGTCCAAAAAATCAATTTTCTGATGAAAAACGATGACCCGTGACCTGTCGAAATTTCTCCAGATGGTCAGAAATCGAAATTTGTATTGTTTAATTTTTTGACTGCAATTGACTATTCCATGTAAATTATCACTTTTGGAACAAAAACAAGTGTGTTTAGACTCACTTTAATGCCTGAAATTAGTCGAAAAAGAAGCTTCTGAGTAGGAGAAAATGTCCGTAAAAATGGCAATTTTGGTCACATTGAGGCTTCAAAAAGTAGTTATTCAACATGAGGCACATTCCAAATGACATTTTGAATCAATTTTTCTACAGTCCAGAAAATCAATTTTCTGATGAAAAAGGATGACCCGTGACCTGTCGAAATTTCTCCAGATGGTCTGCAATGGAAATGTTTTAATGTTTAATTTTTTGACTGCAAATGACTATTCCATGTAAATTATCACTTTTGGAACAAAAACAAGTGTTTTTGGAGTCACGTTAATGCCTGAAATTGGTCGAAATAGAAGCTTCTGAATAGGAGAAAAAGTCTGTAATAATGGCAATTTTGGTCACATTGAGGCTTTAAAAAGTAGTTATTCAACATGAGGCACAATCCAAATGACATTTTAAATCAATTTTTTTACAGTCCAAAAAATCAATTTTCTGATGAAAAACGATGACCCGTGACCTGTCGAAATTTCTCCAGATGGTCAGAAATCGAAATTTTTATTGTTTAATTTTTTGACTGCAAATGACTATTCCATGTAAATTATCACTTTTGGAACAAAAATAAGTGTGTTTAGACTCACTTTAATGACTGAAATTGGTCGAAATAGAAGCTTCTGAATAGGAGAAAAAGTCTGTAATAATGGCAATTTTGGTCACATTGAGGCTTTAAAAAGTAGTTATTCAACATGAGGCACATTCCAAATGACATTTTGAATCAATTTTTCTACAGTCCAAAAAATCAATTTTCTGATGAAAAACGATGACCCGTGACCTGTCGAAATTTCTCCAGATGGTCAGAAATGGAAATGTTTTAATGTTTAATTTTTTGACTGCAAATGACTATTCCATGTAAATTATCACTTTTGGAACAAAAACAAGTGTTTAGAGTCACGTTAATGCCTGAAATTGGTCGAAATAGAAGCTTCTGAATAGGAGAAAAAGTCTGTAATAATGGCAATTTTGGTCACATTGAGGCTTTAAAAAGTAGTTATTCAACATGAGGCACATTCAAAATGACATTTTGAATCAATTTTTCTACAGTCCAAAAAATCAATTGTCTGATGAAAAACGATGACCCGTGACCTGTCGAAATTCCTCCAGATGGTCAGAAATCGAAATTTTTATTGTTCAATTTTTTGACTGCAAATGACTATTCCATGTAAATTATCACTTTTGGAACAAAAACAAGTGTGTTTAGACTCACTTTAATGCATGAAATTAGTCGAAATAGAAGCTTCTCAATAGGAGAAAAAGTCTGCAATAATGGCAATTTTGGTCACATTGAGGTTTCAAAAAGTAGTTATTCAACATGAGGCACAATCCAAATGACATTTTGAATCAATTTTTCTACAGTCCAGAAAATCAATTTTCTGATGAAAAAGGATGACCCGTGACCTGTCGAAATTTCTCCAGATGGTCAGAAATGGAAATGTTTTAATGTTTAATTTTTTGACTGCAAATGACTATTCCATGTAAATTATCACTTTTGGAACTAAAATAAGTGCGTTTAGAGTCACTTTAATGCCTGAAATTGTTTGAAATAGAAGCTTCTGAATAGGAGAAAAAGTCTGCAATAATGGCACTTTTGGTCACATTGAGGTTTCAAAAAGTAGTTATTCAACATGAGGCACAATCCAAATGACATTTTAAATCAATTTTTTTACAGTCCAAAAAATCAATTTTCTGATGAAAAACGATGACCCGTGACCTGTCGAAATTTCTCCAGATGGTCAGAAATCGAAATTTTTATTGTTTAATTTTTTGACTGCAAATTACTATTCCATGTAAATTATCACTTTTGGAACAAAAATAAGTGTGTTTAGACTCTCTTTAATGCCTGAAATTAGTGGAAATAGAAGCTTCTGAGTAGGAGAAAATGTCCGTAAAAATGGCAATTTTGGTCACATTGAGGCTTCAAAAAGTAGTTATTCAACATGAGGCACATTCCAAATGACATTTTGAATCAATTTTTCTACAGTCCAGAAAATCTATTTTCTGATGAAAAAGGATGACCCGTGACCTGTCGAAATTTCTCCAGATGGTCAGAAATGGAAATGTTTTAATGTTTAATTTTTTGACTGCAAATGACTATTCCATGTAAATTATCACTTTTGGAACAAAAACAAGTGTTTAGAGTCACGTTAATGCCTGAAATTGGTCGAAATAGAAGCTTCTGAATAGGAGAAAAAGTCTGTAATAATGGCAATTTTGGTCACATTGAGGCTTTAAAAAGTAGTTATTCAACATGAGGCACATTCAAAATGACATTTTGAATCAATTTTTCTACAGTCCAAAAAATCAATTGTCTGATGAAAAACGATGACCCGTGACCTGTCGAAATTCCTCCAGATGGTCAGAAATCGAAATTTTTATTGTTTAATTTTTTGACTGCAAATGACTATTCCATGTAAATTATCACTTTTGGAACAAAAACAAGTGTGTTTAGACTCACTTTAATGCATGAAATTAGTCGAAAAAGAAACTTCTCAATAGGAGAAAAAGTCTGCAATAATGGCAATTTTGGTCACATTGAGGTTTCAAAAAGTAGTTATTCAACATGAGGCACAATCCAAATGACATTTTGAATCAATTTTTCTACAGTCCAGAAAATCAATTTTCTGATGAAAAAGGATGACCCGTGACCTGTCGAAATTTCTAGAGATGGTCAGAAATGGAAATGTTTTAATGTTTAATTTTTTGACTGCAAATGACTATTCCATGTAAATTATCACTTTTGGAACTAAAATAAGTGCGTTTAGAGTCACTTTAATGCCTGAAATTGTTTGAAATAGAAGCTTCTGAATAGGAGAAAAAGTCTGCAATAATGGCACTTTTGGTCACATTGAGGTTTCAAAAAGTAGTTATTCAACATGAGGCACAATCCAAATGACATTTTAAATCAATTTTTTTACAGTCCAAAAAATCAATTTTCTGATGAAAAACGATGACCCGTGACCTGTCGAAATTTCTCCAGATGGTCAGAAATCGAAATTTTTATTGTTTAATTTTTTGACTGCAAATGACTATTCCATGTAAATTATCACTTTTGGAACAAAAATAAGTGTGTTTAGACTCACTTTAATGACTGAAATTGGTCGAAATAGAAGCTTCTGAATAGGAGAAAAAGTCTGTAATAATGGCAATTTTGGTCACATTGAGGCTTTAAAAAGTAGTTAGTCAACATGAGGCACATTCCAAATGACATTTTGAATCAATTTTTCTACAGTCCAAAAAATCTATTTTTTGATGAAAAACGATGACCCGTGACCTGTCGAAATTTCTCCAGATGGTCAGAAATGGAAATTTTTTAATGTTTAATTTTTTGACTGCAATTGACTATTCCATGTAAATTATCACTTTTGGAACAAAAACAAGTGTGTTTAGACTCACTTTAATGCCTGAAATTAGTCGAAATAGAAGCTTCTGAATAGGAGAAAAAGTCTGCAATAATGGCAATTTTGGTCACATTGAGGTTTCAAAAAGTAGTTATTCAACATGAGGCACAATCCAAATGACATTTTGAATCAATTTTTCTACAGTCCAAAAAATCAATTTTCTGATGAAAAACGATGACCCGTGACCTGTCGAAATTTCTCCAGATGGTCAGAAATCGAAATTTGTATTGTTTAATTTTTTGACTGCAATTGACTATTCCATGTAAATTATCACTTTTGGAACAAAAACAAGTGTGTTTAGACTCACTTTAATGCCTGAAATTAGTCGAAAAAGAAGCTTCTGAGTAGGAGAAAATGTCCGTAAAAATGGCAATTTTGGTCACATTGAGGCTTCAAAAAGTAGTTATTCAACATGAGGCACATTCCAAATGACATTTTGAATCAATTTTTCTACAGTCCAGAAAATCAATTTTCTGATGAAAAAGGATGACCCGTGACCTGTCGAAATTTCTCCAGATGGTCAGCAATGGAAATGTTTTAATGTTTAATTTTTTGACTGCAAATGACTATTCCATGTAAATTATCACTTTTGGAACAAAAACAAGTGTTTTTAGAGTCACGTTAATGCCTGAAATTGGTCGAAATAGAAGCTTCTGAATAGGAGAAAAAGTCTGTAATAATGGCAATTTTGCTCACATTGAGGCTTTAAAAAGTAGTTATTCAACATGAGGCACATTCCAAATGACATTTTGAATCAATTTTTCTACAGTCTAAAAAATCAATTTTCTGATGAAAAATGATGACCCGTGACCTGTCGACATTTCTCCAGATGGTCAGAAATGGAAATTTTTTAATGTTTAATTTTTTGACTGCAATTGACTATTCCATGTAAATTATCACTTTTGGAACAAAAACAAGTGTGTTTAGACTCACTTTAATGCCTGAAATTAGTCGAAATAGAAGCTTCTGAATAGGAGAAAAAGTCTGCAATAATGGCAATTTTGGTCACATTGAGGTTTCAAAAAGTAGTTATTCAACATGAGGCACAATCCAAATGACATTTTGAATCAATTTTTCTACAGTCCAGAAAATCAATTTTCTGATGAAAAAGGATGACCCGTGACCTGTCGAAATTTCTCCAGATGGTCAGAAATGGAAATGTTTTAATGTTTAATTTTTTGACTGCAAATGACTATTCCATGTAAATTATCACTTTTGGAACTAAAATAAGTGCGTTTAGAGTCAGTTTAATGCCTGAAATTGTTCGAAATAGAAGCTTCTGAATAGGAGAAAAAGTCTGCAATAATGGCACTTTTGGTCACATTGAGGTTTCAAAAAGTAGTTATTCAACATGAGGCACAATCCAAATGACATTTTAAATCAATTTTTTTACAGTCCAAATAATCAATTTTCTGATGAAAAACGATGACCCGTGACCTGTCGAAATTTCTCCAGATGGTCAGAAATAGAAATTTTTATTGTTTAATTTTTTGACTGCAAATGACTATTCCATGTAAATTATCACTTTTGGAACAAAAATAAGTGTGTTTAGACTCACTTTAATGACTGAAATTGGTCGAAATAGAAGCTTCTGAATAGGAGAAAAAGTCTGTAATAATGGCAATTTTGGTCACATTGAGGCTTTAAAAAGTAGTTATTCAACATGAGGCACATTCCAAATGACATTTTGAATCAATTTTTCTACAGTCCAAAAAATCTATTTTTTGATGAAAAACGATGACCCGTGACCTGTCGAAATTTCTCCAGATGGTCAGAAATGGAAATTTTTTAATGTTTAATTTTTTGACTGCAATTGACTATTCCATGTAAATTATCACTTTTGGAACAAAAACAAGTGTGTTTAGACTCACTTTAATGCCTGAAATTAGTCGAAATAGAAGCTTCTGAATAGGAGAAAAAGTCTGCAATAATGGCAATTTTGGTCACATTGAGGTTTCAAAAAGTAGTTATTCAACATGAGGCACAATCCAAATGACATTTTGAATCAATTTTTCTACAGTCCAGAAAATCAATTTTCTGATGAAAAAGGATGACCCGTGACCTGTCGAAATTTCTCCAGATGGTCAGAAATGGAAACGTTTTAATGTTTAATTTTTTGACTGCAAATGACTATTCCATGTAAATTATCACTTTTGGAACAAAAACAAGTGTTTTTAGAGTCACGTTAATGACTGAAATTGGTCGAAATAGAAGCTTCTGAATAGGAGAAAAAGTCTGTAATAATGGCAATTTTGGTCACATTGAGGCTTTAAAAAGTAGTTATTCAACATGAGGCACATTCAAAATGACATTTTGAATCAATTTTTCTACAGTCCAAAAAATCAATTGTCTGATGAAAAACGATGACCCGTGACCTGTCGAAATTCCTCCAGATGGTCAGAAATCAAAATTTTTATTGTTTAATTTTTTGACTGCAAATGACTATTCCATGTAAATTATCACTTTTGGAACAAAAACAAGTGTGTTTAGACTCACTTTAATGCCTGAAATTAGTCGAAATAGAAGCTTCTGAATAGGAGAAAAAGTCTGCAATAATGGCAATTTTGGTCACATTGAGGTTTCAAAAAGTAGTTATTCAACATGAGGCACAATCCAAATGACATTTTGAATCCATTTTTCTACAGTCCAGAAAATCAATTTTCTGATGAAAAAGGATGACCCGTGACCTGTCGAAATTTCTCCAGATGGTCAGAAATGGAAATGTTTTAATGTTTAATTTTTTGACTGCAAATGACTATTCCATGTAAATTATCACTTTTGGAACTAAAATAAGTGCGTTTAGAGTCACTTTAATGCCTGAAATTGTTCGAAATAGAAGCTTCTGAATAGGAGAAAAAGTCTGCAATAATGGCACTTTTGGTCACATTGAGGTTTCAAAAAGTAGTTATTCAACATGAGGCACAATCCAAATGACATTTTAAATCAATTTTTTTACAGTCCAAATAATCAATTTTCTGATGAAAAACAATGACCCGTGACCTGTCGAAATTTCTCCAGATGGTCAGAAATCGAAATTTTTATTGTTTAATTTTTTGACTGCAAATGACTATTCCATGTAAATTATCACTTTTGGAACAAAAATAAGTGTGTTTAGACTCACTTTAATGACTGAAATTGGTCGAAATAGAAGCTTCTGAATAAGAGAAAAAGTCTGTAATAATGGCAATTTTGGTCACATTGAGGCTTTAAAAAGTAGTTATTCAACATGAGGCACATTCCAAATGACATTTTGAATCAATTTTTCTACAGTCCAAAAAATCTATTTTTTGATGAAAAACGATGACCCGTGACCTGTCGAAATTTCTCCAGATGGTCAGAAATGGAAATTTTTTAATGTTTAATTTTTTGACTGCAATTGACTGTTCCATGTAAATTATCACTTTTGGAACAAAAACAAGTGTGTTTAGACTCACTTTAATGCCTGAAATTAGTCGAAATAGAAGCTTCTGAATAGGAGAAAAAGTCTGCAATAATGGCAATTTTGGTCACATTGAGGTTTCAAAAAGTAGTTATTCAACATGAGGCACAATCCAAATGACATTTTGAATCAATTTTTCTACAGTCCAAAAAATCAATTTTCTGATGAAAAACGATGACCCGTGACCTGTCGAAATTTCTCCAGATGGTCAGAAATCGAAATTTGTATTGTTTAATTTTTTGACTGCAATTGACTATTCCATGTAAATTATCACTTTTGGAACAAAAACAAGTGTGTTTAGACTCACTTTAATGCCTGAAATTAGTCGAAAAAGAAGCTTCTGAGTAGGAGAAAATGTCCGTAAAAATGGCAATTTTGGTCACATTGAGGCTTCAAAAAGTAGTTATTCAACATGAGGCACATTCCAAATGACATTTTGAATCAATTTTTCTACAGTCCAGAAAATCAATTTTCTGATGAAAAAGGATGACCCGTGACCTGTCGAAATTTCTCCAGATGGTCTGCAATGGAAATGTTTTAATGTTTAATTTTTTGACTGCAAATGACTATTCCATGTAAATTATCACTTTTGGAACAAAAACAAGTGTTTTTGGAGTCACGTTAATGCCTGAAATTGGTCGAAATAGAAGCTTCTGAATAGGAGAAAAAGTCTGTAATAATGGCAATTTTGGTCACATTGAGGCTTTAAAAAGTAGTTATTCAACATGAGGCACAATCCAAATGACATTTTAAATCAATTTTTTTACAGTCCAAAAAATCAATTTTCTGATGAAAAACGATGACCCGTGACCTGTCGAAATTTCTCCAGATGGTCAGAAATCGAAATTTTTATTGTTTAATTTTTTGACTGCAAATGACTATTCCATGTAAATTATCACTTTTGGAACAAAAATAAGTGTGTTTAGACTCACTTTAATGACTGAAATTGGTCGAAATAGAAGCTTCTGAATAGGAGAAAAAGTCTGTAATAATGGCAATTTTGGTCACATTGAGGCTTTAAAAAGTAGTTATTCAACATGAGGCACATTCCAAATGACATTTTGAATCAATTTTTCTACAGTCCAAAAAATCAATTTTCTGATGAAAAACGATGACCCGTGACCTGTCGAAATTTCTCCAGATGGTCAGAAATGGAAATGTTTTAATGTTTAATTTTTTGACTGCAAATGACTATTCCATGTAAATTATCACTTTTGGAACAAAAACAAGTGTTTAGAGTCACGTTAATGCCTGAAATTGGTCGAAATAGAAGCTTCTGAATAGGAGAAAAAGTCTGTAATAATGGCAATTTTGGTCACATTGAGGCTTTAAAAAGTAGTTATTCAACATGAGGCACATTCAAAATGACATTTTGAATCAATTTTTCTACAGTCCAAAAAATCAATTGTCTGATGAAAAACGATGACCCGTGACCTGTCGAAATTCCTCCAGATGGTCAGAAATCGAAATTTTTATTGTTCAATTTTTTGACTGCAAATGACTATTCCATGTAAATTATCACTTTTGGAACAAAAACAAGTGTGTTTAGACTCACTTTAATGCATGAAATTAGTCGAAATAGAAGCTTCTCAATAGGAGAAAAAGTCTGCAATAATGGCAATTTTGGTCACATTGAGGTTTCAAAAAGTAGTTATTCAACATGAGGCACAATCCAAATTACATTTTGAATCAATTTTTCTACAGTCCAGAAAATCAATTTTCTGATGAAAAAGGATGACCCGTGACCTGTCGAAATTTCTCCAGATGGTCAGAAATGGAAATGTTTTAATGTTTAATTTTTTGACTGCAAATGACTATTCCATGTAAATTATCACTTTTGGAACTAAAATAAGTGCGTTTAGAGTCACTTTAATGCCTGAAATTGTTTGAAATAGAAGCTTCTGAATAGGAGAAAAAGTCTGCAATAATGGCACTTTTGGTCACATTGAGGTTTCAAAAAGTAGTTATTCAACATGAGGCACAATCCAAATGACATTTTAAATCAATTTTTTTACAGTCCAAAAAATCAATTTTCTGATGAAAAACGATGACCCGTGACCTGTCGAAATTTCTCCAGATGGTCAGAAATCGAAATTTTTATTGTTTAATTTTTTGACTGCAAATGACTATTCCATGTAAATTATCACTTTTGGAACAAAAATAAGTGTGTTTAGACTCACTTTAATGACTGAAATTGGTCGAAATAGAAGCTTCTGAATAGGAGAAAAAGTCTGTAATAATGGCAATTTTGGTCACATTGAGGCTTTAAAAAGTAGTTAGTCAACATGAGGCACATTCCAAATGACATTTTGAATCAATTTTTCTACAGTCCAAAAAATCTATTTTTTGATGAAAAACGATGACCCGTGACCTGTCGAAATTTCTCCAGATGGTCAGAAATGGAAATTTTTTAATGTTTAATTTTTTGACTGCAATTGACTATTCCATGTAAATTATCACTTTTGGAACAAAAACAAGTGTGTTTAGACTCACTTTAATGCCTGAAATTAGTCGAAATAGAAGCTTCTGAATAGGAGAAAAAGTCTGCAATAATGGCAATTTTGGTCACATTGAGGTTTCAAAAAGTAGTTATTCAACATGAGGCACAATCCAAATGACATTTTGAATCAATTTTTCTACAGTCCAAAAAATCAATTTTCTGATGAAAAACGATGACCCGTGACCTGTCGAAATTTCTCCAGATGGTCAGAAATCGAAATTTGTATTGTTTAATTTTTTGACTGCAATTGACTATTCCATGTAAATTATCACTTTTGGAACAAAAACAAGTGTGTTTAGACTCACTTTAATGCCTGAAATTAGTCGAAAAAGAAGCTTCTGAGTAGGAGAAAATGTCCGTAAAAATGGCAATTTTGGTCACATTGAGGCTTCAAAAAGTAGTTATTCAACATGAGGCACATTCCAAATGACATTTTGAATCAATTTTTCTACAGTCCAGAAAATCAATTTTCTGATGAAAAAGGATGACCCGTGACCTGTCGAAATTTCTCCAGATGGTCAGCAATGGAAATGTTTTAATGTTTAATTTTTTGACTGCAAATGACTATTCCATGTAAATTATCACTTTTGGAACAAAAACAAGTGTTTTTAGAGTCACGTTAATGCCTGAAATTGGTCGAAATAGAAGCTTCTGAATAGGAGAAAAAGTCTGTAATAATGGCAATTTTGCTCACATTGAGGCTTTAAAAAGTAGTTATTCAACATGAGGCACATTCCAAATGACATTTTGAATCAATTTTTCTACAGTCTAAAAAATCAATTTTCTGATGAAAAATGATGACCCGTGACCTGTCGACATTTCTCCAGATGGTCAGAAATGGAAATTTTTTAATGTTTAATTTTTTGACTGCAATTGACTATTCCATGTAAATTATCACTTTTGGAACAAAAACAAGTGTGTTTAGACTCACTTTAATGCCTGAAATTAGTCGAAATAGAAGCTTCTGAATAGGAGAAAAAGTCTGCAATAATGGCAATTTTGGTCACATTGAGGTTTCAAAAAGTAGTTATTCAACATGAGGCACAATCCAAATGACATTTTGAATCAATTTTTCTACAGTCCAGAAAATCAATTTTCTGATGAAAAAGGATGACCCGTGACCTGTCGAAATTTCTCCAGATGGTCAGAAATAGAAATTTTTATTGTTTAATTTTTTGACTGCAAATGACTATTCCATGTAAATTATCACTTTTGGAACAAAAATAAGTGTGTTTAGACTCACTTTAATGACTGAAATTGGTCGAAATAGAAGCTTCTGAATAGGAGAAAAAGTCTGTAATAATGGCAATTTTGGTCACATTGAGGCTTTAAAAAGTAGTTATTCAACATGAGGCACATTCCAAATGACATTTTGAATCAATTTTTCTACAGTCCAAAAAATCTATTTTTTGATGAAAAACGATGACCCGTGACCTGTCGAAATTTCTCCAGATGGTCAGAAATGGAAATTTTTTAATGTTTAATTTTTTGACTGCAATTGACTATTCCATGTAAATTATCACTTTTGGAACAAAAACAAGTGTGTTTAGACTCACTTTAATGCCTGAAATTAGTCGAAATAGAAGCTTCTGAATAGGAGAAAAAGTCTGCAATAATGGCAATTTTGGTCACATTGAGGTTTCAAAAAGTAGTTATTCAACATGAGGCACAATCCAAATGACATTTTGAATCAATTTTTCTACAGTCCAAAAAATCAATTTTCTGATGAAAAACGATGACCCGTGACCTGTCGAAATTTCTCCAGATGGTCAGAAATCGAAATTTGTATTGTTTAATTTTTTGACTGCAATTGACTATTCCATGTAAATTATCACTTTTGGAACAAAAACAAGTGTGTTTAGACTCACTTTAATGCCTGAAATTAGTCGAAAAAGAAGCTTCTGAGTAGGAGAAAATGTCCGTAAAAATGGCAATTTTGGTCACATTGAGGCTTCAAAAAGTAGTTATTCAACATGAGGCACATTCCAAATGACATTTTGAATCAATTTTTCTACAGTCCAGAAAATCAATTTTCTGATGAAAAAGGATGACCCGTGACCTGTCGAAATTTCTCCAGATGGTCAGCAATGGAAATGTTTTAATGTTTAATTTTTTGACTGCAAATGACTATTCCATGTAAATTATCACTTTTGGAACAAAAACAAGTGTTTTTAGAGTCACGTTAATGCCTGAAATTGGTCGAAATAGAAGCTTCTGAATAGGAGAAAAAGTCTGTAATAATGGCAATTTTGCTCACATTGAGGCTTTAAAAAGTAGTTATTCAACATGAGGCACATTCCAAATGACATTTTGAATCAATTTTTCTACAGTCTAAAAAATCAATTTTCTGATGAAAAATGATGACCCGTGACCTGTCGACATTTCTCCAGATGGTCAGAAATGGAAATTTTTTAATGTTTAATTTTTTGACTGCAATTGACTATTCCATGTAAATTATCACTTTTGGAACAAAAACAAGTGTGTTTAGACTCACTTTAATGCCTGAAATTAGTCGAAATAGAAGCTTCTGAATAGGAGAAAAAGTCTGCAATAATGGCAATTTTGGTCACATTGAGGTTTCAAAAAGTAGTTATTCAACATGAGGCACAATCCAAATGACATTTTGAATCAATTTTTCTACAGTCCAGAAAATCAATTTTCTGATGAAAAAGGATGACCCGTGACCTGTCGAAATTTCTCCAGATGGTCAGAAATGGAAATGTTTTAATGTTTAATTTTTTGACTGCAAATGACTATTCCATGTAAATTATCACTTTTGGAACTAAAATAAGTGCGTTTAGAGTCAGTTTAATGCCTGAAATTGTTCGAAATAGAAGCTTCTGAATAGGAGAAAAAGTCTGCAATAATGGCACTTTTGGTCACATTGAGGTTTCAAAAAGTAGTTATTCAACATGAGGCACAATCCAAATGACATTTTAAATCAATTTTTTTACAGTCCAAATAATCAATTTTCTGATGAAAAACGATGACCCGTGACCTGTCGAAATTTCTCCAGATGGTCAGAAATAGAAATTTTTATTGTTTAATTTTTTGACTGCAAATGACTATTCCATGTAAATTATCACTTTTGGAACAAAAATAAGTGTGTTTAGACTCACTTTAATGACTGAAATTGGTCGAAATAGAAGCTTCTGAATAGGAGAAAAAGTCTGTAATAATGGCAATTTTGGTCACATTGAGGCTTTAAAAAGTAGTTATTCAACATGAGGCACATTCCAAATGACATTTTGAATCAATTTTTCTACAGTCCAAAAAATCTATTTTTTGATGAAAAACGATGACCCGTGACCTGTCGAAATTTCTCCAGATGGTCAGAAATGGAAATTTTTTAATGTTTAATTTTTTGACTGCAATTGACTATTCCATGTAAATTATCACTTTTGGAACAAAAACAAGTGTGTTTAGACTCACTTTAATGCCTGAAATTAGTTGAAATAGAAGCTTCTGAATAGGAGAAAAAGTCTGCAATAATGGCAATTTTGGTAACATTGAGGTTTCAAAAAGTAGTTATTCAACATGAGGCACAATCCAAATGACATTTTGAATCAATTTTTCTACAGTCCAAAAAATCAATTTTCTGATGAAAAACGATGACCCGTGACCTGTCGAAATTTCTCCAGATGGTCAGAAATCGAAATTTGTATTGTTTAATTTTTTGACTGCAATTGACTATTCCATGTAAATTATCACTTTTGGAACAAAAACAAGTGTGTTTAGACTCACTTTAATGCCTGAAATTAGTCGAAAAAGAAGCTTCTGAGTAGGAGAAAATGTCCGTAAAATTGGCAATTTTGGTCACATTGAGGCTTCAAAAAGTAGTTATTCAACATGAGGCACATTCCAAATGACATTTTGAATCAATTTTTCTACAGTCCAGAAAATCAATTTTCTGATGAAAAAGGATGACCCGTGACCTGTCGAAATTTCTCCAGATGGTCAGCAATGGTAATGTTTTAATGTTTAATTTTTTGACTGCAAATGACTATTCCATGTAAATTATCACTTTTGGAACAAAAACAAGTGTTTTTGGAGTCACGTTAATGCCTGAAATTGGTCGAAATAGAAGCTTCTGAATAGGAGAAAAAGTCTGCAATAATGGCACTTTTGGTCACATTGAGGTTTCAAAAAGTAGTTATTCAACATGAGGCACAATCCAAATGACATTTTAAATCAATTTTTTTACAGTCCAAAAAATCAATTTTCTGATGAAAAACGATGACCCGTGACCTGTCGAAATTTCTCCAGATGGTCAGAAATCGAAATTTTTATTGTTTAATTTTTTGACGGCAAATGACTATTCCATGTAAATTATCACTTTTGGAACAAAAATAAGTGTGTTTAGACTCACTTTAATGACTGAAATTGGTCGAAATAGAAGCTTCTGAATAGGAGAAAAAGTCTGTAATAATGGCAATTTTGGTCACATTGAGGCTTTAAAAAGTAGTTAGTCAACATGAGGCACATTCCAAATGACATTTTGAATCAATTTTTCTACAGTCCAAAAAATCTATTTTTTGATGAAAAACGATGACCCGTGACCTGTCGAAATTTCTCCAGATGGTCAGAAATGGAAATTTTTTAATGTTTAATTTTTTGACTGCAATTGACTATTCCATGTAAATTATCACTTTTGGAACAAAAACAAGTGTGTTTAGACTCACTTTAATGCCTGAAATTAGTCGAAATAGAAGCTTCTGAATAGGAGAAAAAGTCTGCAATAATGGCAATTTTGGTCACATTGAGGTTTCAAAAAGTATTTATTCAACATGAGGCACAATCCAAATGACATTTTGAATCAATTTTTCTACAGTCCAAAAAATCAATTTTCTGATGAAAAACGATGACCCGTGACCTGTCGAAAATTCTCCAGATGGTCAGAAATCGAAATTTGTATTGTTTAATTTTTTGACTGCAATTGACTATTCCATGTAAATTATCACTTTTGGAACAAAAACAAGTGTGTTTAGACTCACTTTAATGCCTGAAATTAGTCGAAAAAGAAGCTTCTGAGTAGGAGAAAATGTCCGTAAAAATGGCAATTTTGGTCACATTGAGGCTTCAAAAAGTAGTTATTCAACATGAGGCACATTCCAAATGACATTTTGAATCAATTTTTCTACAGTCCAGAAAATCAATTTTCTGATGAAAAAGGATGACCCGTGACCTGTCGAAATTTCTCCAGATGGTCAGCAATGGAAATGTTTTAATGTTTAATTTTTTGACTGCAAATGACTATTCCATGTAAATTATCACTTTTGGAACAAAATCAAGTGTTTTTAGAGTCACGTTAATGCCTGAAATTGGTCGAAATAGAAGCTTCTGAATAGGAGAAAAAGTCTGTAATAATGGCAATTTTGGTCACATTGAGGCTTTAAAAAGTAGTTATTCAACATGAGGCACATTCCAAATGACATTTTGAATCAATTTTTCTACAGTCCAAAAAATCAATTTTCTGATGAAAAACGATGACCCGTGACCTGTCGAAATTTCTCCAGATGGTCAGAAATCGAAATTTTTATTGTTTAATTTTTTGACTGCAAATGACTATTCCATGTAAATTATCACTTTTGGAACAAAAATAAGTGTGTTTAGACTCACTTTAATGACTGAAATTGGTCGAAATAGAAGCTTCTGAATAGGAGAAAAAGTCTGTAATAATGGCAATTTTGGTCACATTGAGGCTTTAAAAAGTAGTTATTCAACATGAGGCACATTCCAAATGACATTTTGAATCAATTTTTCTACAGTCCAGAAAATCTATTTTCTGATGAAAAAGGATGACCCGTGACCTGTCGAAATTTCTCCAGATGGTCAGAAATGGAAATGTTTTAATGTTTAATTTTTTGACTGCAAATGACTATTCCATGTAAATTATCACTTTTGGAACAAAAACAAGTGTTTTTAGAGTCACGTTAATGCCTGAAATTGGTCGAAATAGAAGCTTCTGAATAGGAGAAAAAGTCTGTAATAATGGCAATTTTGGTCACATTGAGGCTTTAAAAAGTAGTTATTCAACATGAGGCACATTCAAAATGACATTTTGAATCAATTTTTCTACAGTCCAAAAAATCAATTGTCTGATGAAAAACGATGACCCGTGACCTGTCGAAATTCCTCCAGATGGTCAGAAATCGAAATTTTTATTGTTTAATTTTTTGACTGCAAATGACTATTCCATGTAAATTATCACTTTTGGAACAAGAACAAGTGTGTTTAGACTCACTTTAATGCCTGAAATTAGTCGAAATAGAAGCTTCTGAATAGGAGAAAAAGTCTGCAATAATGGCAATTTTGGTCACATTGAGGTTTCAAAAAGTAGTTATTCAACATGAGGCACAATCCAAATGACATTTTGAATCAATTTTTCTACAGTCCAGAAAATCAATTTTCTGATGAAAAAGGATGACCCGTGACCTGTCGAAATTTCTCCAGATGGTCAGAAATGGAAATGTTTTAATGTTTAATTTTTTGACTGCAAATGACTATTCCATGTAAATTATCACTTTTGGAACAAAAACAAGTGTGTTTAGACTCACTTTAATGCCTGAAATTAGTCGAAATAGAAGCTTCTGAATAGGAGAAAAAGTCTGCAATAATGGCAATTTTGGTCACATTGAGGTTTCAAAAAGTAGTTATTCAACATGAGGCACAATCCAAATGACATTTTGAATCAATTTTTCTAAAGTCCAAAAAATCAATTTTCTGATGAAAAACGATGACCCGTGACCTGTCGAAATTTCTCCAGATGGTCAGAAATCGAAATTTGTATTGTTTAATTTTTTGACTGCAAATGACTATTCCATGTAAATTATCACTTTTGGAACAAAAACAAGTGTGTTTAGACTCTCTTTAATGCCTGAAATTAGTGGAAATAGAAGCTTCTGAGTAGGAGAAAATGTCCGTAAAAATGGCAATTTTGGTCACATTGAGGCTTCAAAAAGTAGTTATTCAACATGAGGCACATTCCAAATGACATTTTGAATCAATTTTTCTACAGTCCAGAAAATCTATTTTCTGATGAAAAAGGATGACCCGTGACCTGTCGAAATTTCTCCAGATGGTCAGAAATGGAAATGTTTTAATGTTTAATTTTTTGACTGCAAATGACTATTCCATGTAAATTATCACTTTTGGAGCAAAAACAAGTGTGTTTAGACTCACTTTAATGCCTGAAATTAGTCGAAATAGAAGCTTCTGAATAGGAGAAAAAGTCTGCAATAATGGCAATTTTGGTCACATTGAGGTTTCAAAAAGTAGTTATTCAACATGAGGCACAATCCAAATGACATTTTGAATCAATTTTTCTACAGTCCAGAAAATCAATTTTCTGATGAAAAAGGATGACCCGTGACCTGTCGAAATTTCTCCAGATGGTCAGAAATGGAAATGTTTTAATGTTTAATTTTTTGACTGCAATTGACTATTCCATGTAAATTATCACTTTTGGAACAAAAACAAGTGTGTTTAGACTCACTTTAATGCCTGAAATTAGTCGAAATAGAAGCTTCTGAATAGGAGAAAAAGTCTGCAATAATGGCAATTTTGGTCACATTGAGGTTTCAAAAAGTAGTTATTCAACATGAGGCACAATCCAAATGACATTTTGAATCAATTTTTCTAAAGTCCAAAAAATCAATTTTCTGATGAAAAACGATGACCCGTGACCTGTCGAAATTTCTCCAGATGGTCAGAAATCGAAATTTGTATTGTTTAATTTTTTGACTGCAAATGACTATTCCATGTAAATTATCACTTTTGGAACTAAAATAAGTGTGTTTAGAGTCACGTTAATGCCTGAAATTGTTCGAAATAGAAGCTTCTGAATAGGAGAAAAAGTCTGCAATAATGGCAATTTTGGTCACATTGAGGTTTCAAAAAGTAGTTATTCAACATGAGGCACAATCCAAATGACATTTTAAATCAATTTTTTTACAGTCCAAAAAATCAATTTTCTGATGAAAAACGATGACCCGTGACCTGTCGAAATTTCTCCAGATGGTCAGAAATCGAAATTTTTATTGTTTAATTTTTTGACTGCAATTGACTATTCCATGTAAATTATCACTTTTGGAACAAAAACAAGTGTGTTTAGACTCACTTTAATGCCTGAAATTAGTCGAAAAAGAAGCTTCTGAGTAGGAGAAAATGTCCGTAAAAATGGCAATTTTGGTCACATTGAGGCTTCAAAAAGTAGTTATTCAACATGAGGCACATTCCAAATGACATTTTGAATCAATTTTTCTACAGTCCAGAAAATCAATTTTCTGATGAAAAAGGATGACCCGTGACCTGTCGAAATTTCTCCAGATGGTCAGCAATGGAAATGTTTTAATGTTTAATTTTTTGACTGCAAATGACTATTCCATGTAAATTATCACTTTTGGAACAAAAACAAGTGTTTTTAGAGTCACGTTAATGCCTGAAATTGGTCGAAATAGAAGCTTCTGAATAGGAGAAAAAGTCTGTAATAATGGCAATTTTGCTCACATTGAGGCTTTAAAAAGTAGTTATTCAACATGAGGCACATTCCAAATGACATTTTGAATCAATTTTTCTACAGTCTAAAAAATCAATTTTCTGATGAAAAATGATGACCCGTGACCTGTCGACATTTCTCCAGATGGTCAGAAATGGAAATTTTTTAATGTTTAATTTTTTGACTGCAATTGACTATTCCATGTAAATTATCACTTTTGGAACAAAAACAAGTGTGTTTAGACTCACTTTAATGCCTGAAATTAGTCGAAATAGAAGCTTCTGAATAGGAGAAAAAGTCTGCAATAATGGCAATTTTGGTCACATTGAGGTTTCAAAAAGTAGTTATTCAACATGAGGCACAATCCAAATGACATTTTGAATCAATTTTTCTACAGTCCAGAAAATCAATTTTCTGATGAAAAAGGATGACCCGTGACCTGTCGAAATTTCTCCAGATGGTCAGAAATGGAAATGTTTTAATGTTTAATTTTTTGACTGCAAATGACTATTCCATGTAAATTATCACTTTTGGAACTAAAATAAGTGCGTTTAGAGTCAGTTTAATGCCTGAAATTGTTCGAAATAGAAGCTTCTGAATAGGAGAAAAAGTCTGCAATAATGGCACTTTTGGTCACATTGAGGTTTCAAAAAGTAGTTATTCAACATGAGGCACAATCCAAATGACATTTTAAATCAATTTTTTTACAGTCCAAATAATCAATTTTCTGATGAAAAACGATGACCCGTGACCTGTCGAAATTTCTCCAGATGGTCAGAAATCGAAATTTTTATTGTTTAATTTTTTGACTGCAAATGACTATTCCATGTAAATTATCACTTTTGGAACAAAAATAAGTGTGTTTAGACTCACTTTAATGACTGAAATTGGTCGAAATAGAAGCTTCTGAATAGGAGAAAAAGTCTGTAATAATGGCAATTTTGGTCACATTGAGGCTTTAAAAAGTAGTTATTCAACATGAGGCACATTCCAAATGACATTTTGAATCAATTTTTCTACAGTCCAAAAAATCTATTTTTTGATGAAAAACGATGACCCGTGACCTGTCGAAATTTCTCCAGATGGTCAGAAATGGAAATTTTTTAATGTTTAATTTTTTGACTGCAATTGACTATTCCATGTAAATTATCACTTTTGGAACAAAAACAAGTGTGTTTAGACTCACTTTAATGCCTGAAATTAGTCGAAATAGAAGCTTCTGAATAGGAGAAAAAGTCTGCAATAATGGCAATTTTGGTAACATTGAGGTTTCAAAAAGTAGTTATTCAACATGAGGCACAATCCAAATGACATTTTGAATCAATTTTTCTACAGTCCAAAAAATCAATTTTCTGATGAAAAACGATGACCCGTGACCTGTCGAAATTTCTCCAGATGGTCAGAAATCGAAATTTGTATTGTTTAATTTTTTGACTGCAATTGACTATTCCATGTAAATTATCACTTTTGGAACAAAAACAAGTGTGTTTAGACTCACTTTAATGCCTGAAATTAGTCGAAAAAGAAGCTTCTGAGTAGGAGAAAATGTCCGTAAAATTGGCAATTTTGGTCACATTGAGGCTTCAAAAAGTAGTTATTCAACATGAGGCACATTCCAAATGACATTTTGAATCAATTTTTCTACAGTCCAGAAAATCAATTTTCTGATGAAAAAGGATGACCCGTGACCTGTCGAAATTTCTCCAGATGGTCAGCAATGGTAATGTTTTAATGTTTAATTTTTTGACTGCAAATGACTATTCCATGTAAATTATCACTTTTGGAACAAAAACAAGTGTTTTTGGAGTCACGTTAATGCCTGAAATTGGTCGAAATAGAAGCTTCTGAATAGGAGAAAAAGTCTGCAATAATGGCACTTTTGGTCACATTGAGGTTTCAAAAAGTAGTTATTCAACATGAGGCACAATCCAAATGACATTTTAAATCAATTTTTTTACAGTCCAAAAAATCAATTTTCTGATGAAAAACGATGACCCGTGACCTGTCGAAATTTCTCCAGATGGTCAGAAATCGAAATTTTTATTGTTTAATTTTTTGACGGCAAATGACTATTCCATGTAAATTATCACTTTTGGAACAAAAATAAGTGTGTTTAGACTCACTTTAATGACTGAAATTGGTCGAAATAGAAGCTTCTGAATAGGAGAAAAAGTCTGTAATAATGGCAATTTTGGTCACATTGAGGCTTTAAAAAGTAGTTAGTCAACATGAGGCACATTCCAAATGACATTTTGAATCAATTTTTCTACAGTCCAAAAAATCTATTTTTTGATGAAAAACGATGACCCGTGACCTGTCGAAATTTCTCCAGATGGTCAGAAATGGAAATTTTTTAATGTTTAATTTTTTGACTGCAATTGACTATTCCATGTAAATTATCACTTTTGGAACAAAAACAAGTGTGTTTAGACTCACTTTAATGCCTGAAATTAGTCGAAATAGAAGCTTCTGAATAGGAGAAAAAGTCTGCAATAATGGCAATTTTGGTCACATTGAGGTTTCAAAAAGTATTTATTCAACATGAGGCACAATCCAAATGACATTTTGAATCAATTTTTCTACAGTCCAAAAAATCAATTTTCTGATGAAAAACGATGACCCGTGACCTGTCGAAAATTCTCCAGATGGTCAGAAATCGAAATTTGTATTGTTTAATTTTTTGACTGCAATTGACTATTCCATGTAAATTATCACTTCTTATACAAAAACAAGTGTGTTTAGACTCACTTTAATGCCTGAAATTAGTCGAAAAAGAAGCTTCTGAGTAGGAGAAAATGTCCGTAAAAATGGCAATTTTGGTCACATTGAGGCTTCAAAAAGTAGTTATTCAACATGAGGCACATTCCAAATGACATTTTGAATCAATTTTTCTACAGTCCAGAAAATCAATTTTCTGATGAAAAAGGATGACCCGTGACCTGTCGAAATTTCTCCAGATGGTCAGCAATGGAAATGTTTTAATGTTTAATTTTTTGACTGCAAATGACTATTCCATGTATATCACTTTTGGAACAAAATCAAGTGTTTTTAGAGTCACGTTAATGCCTGAAATTGGTCGAAATAGAAGCTTCTGAATAGGAGAAAAAGTCTGTAATAATGGCAATTTTGGTCACATTGAGGCTTTAAAAAGTAGTTATTCAACATGAGGCACATTCCAAATGACATTTTGAATCAATTTTTCTACAGTCCAAAAAATCAATTTTCTGATGAAAAACGATGACCCGTGACCTGTCGAAATTTCTCCAGATGGTCAGAAATCGAAATTTTTATTGTTTAATTTTTTGACTGCAAATGACTATTCCATGTAAATTATCACTTTTGGAACAAAAATAAGTGTGTTTAGACTCACTTTAATGACTGAAATTGGTCGAAATAGAAGCTTCTGAATAGGAGAAAAAGTCTGTAATAATGGCAATTTTGGTCACATTGAGGCTTTAAAAAGTAGTTATTCAACATGAGGCACATTCCAAATGACATTTTGAATCAATTTTTCTACAGTCCAGAAAATCTATTTTCTGATGAAAAAGGATGACCCGTGACCTGTCGAAATTTCTCCAGATGGTCAGAAATGGAAATGTTTTAATGTTTAATTTTTTGACTGCAAATGACTATTCCATGTAAATTATCACTTTTGGAACAAAAACAAGTGTTTTTAGAGTCACGTTAATGCCTGAAATTGGTCGAAATAGAAGCTTCTGAATAGGAGAAAAAGTCTGTAATAATGGCAATTTTGGTCACATTGAGGCTTTAAAAAGTAGTTATTCAACATGAGGCACATTCAAAATGACATTTTGAATCAATTTTTCTACAGTCCAAAAAATCAATTGTCTGATGAAAAACGATGACCCGTGACCTGTCGAAATTCCTCCAGATGGTCAGAAATCGAAATTTTTATTGTTTAATTTTTTGACTGCAAATGACTATTCCATGTAAATTATCACTTTTGGAACAAGAACAAGTGTGTTTAGACTCACTTTAATGCCTGAAATTAGTCGAAATAGAAGCTTCTGAATAGGAGAAAAAGTCTGCAATAATGACAATTTTGGTCACATTGAGGTTTCAAAAAGTAGTTATTCAACATGAGGCACAATCCAAATGAAATTTTGAATCAATTTTTCTACAGTCCAGAAAATCAATTTTCTGATGAAAAAGGATGACCCGTGACCTGTCGAAATTTCTCCAGATGGTCAGAAATGGAAATGTTTTAATGTTTAATTTTTTGACTGCAAATGACTATTCCATGTAAATTATCACTTTTGGAACAAAAACAAGTGTGTTTAGACTCACTTTAATGCCTGAAATTAGTCGAAATAGAAGCTTCTGAATAGGAGAAAAAGTCTGCAATAATGGCAATTTTGGTCACATTGAGGTTTCAAAAAGTAGTTATTCAACATGAGGCACAATCCAAATGACATTTTGAATCAATTTTTCTAAAGTCCAAAAAATCAATTTTCTGATGAAAAACGATGACCCGTGACCTGTCGAAATTTCTCCAGATGGTCAGAAATCGAAATTTGTATTGTTTAATTTTTTGACTGCAAATGACTATTCCATGTAAATTATCACTTTTGGAACAAAAACAAGTGTGTTTAGACTCTCTTTAATGCCTGAAATTAGTGGAAATAGAAGCTTCTGAGTAGGAGAAAATGTCCGTAAAAATGGCAATTTTGGTCACATTGAGGCTTCAAAAAGTAGTTATTCAACATGAGGCACATTCCAAATGACATTTTGAATCAATTTTTCTACAGTCCAGAAAATCTATTTTCTGATGAAAAAGGATGACCCGTGACCTGTCGAAATTTCTCCAGATGGTCAGAAATGGAAATGTTTTAATGTTTAATTTTTTGACTGCAAATGACTATTCCATGTAAATTATCACTTTTGGAACAAAAACAAGTGTTTTTAGAGTCACGTTAATGCCTGAAATTGGTCGAAATAGAAGCTTCTGAATAGGAGAAAAAGTCTGTAATAATGGCAATTTTGGTCACATTGAGGCTTTAAAAAGTAGTTATTCAACATGAGGCACATTCAAAATGACATTTTGAATCAATTTTTCTACAGTCCAAAAAATCAATTGTCTGATGAAAAACGATGACCCGTGACCTGTCGAAATTCCTCCAGATGGTCAGAAATCGAAATTTTTATTGTTTAATTTTTTGACTGCAAATGACTATTCCATGTAAATTATCACTTTTGGAGCAAAAACAAGTGTGTTTAGACTCACTTTAATGCCTGAAATTAGTCGAAATAGAAGCTTCTGAATAGGAGAAAAAGTCTGCAATAATGGCAATTTTGGTCACATTGAGGTTTCAAAAAGTAGTTATTCAACATGAGGCACAATCCAAATGACATTTTGAATCAATTTTTCTACAGTCCAGAAAATCAATTTTCTGATGAAAAAGGATGACCCGTGACCTGTCGAAATTTCTCCAGATGGTCAGAAATGGAAATGTTTTAATGTTTAATTTTTTGACTGCAATTGACTATTCCATGTAAATTATCACTTTTGGAACAAAAACAAGTGTGTTTAGACTCACTTTAATGCCTGAAATTAGTCGAAATAGAAGCTTCTGAATAGGAGAAAAAGTCTGCAATAATGGCAATTTTGGTCACATTGAGGTTTCAAAAAGTAGTTATTCAACATGAGGCACAATCCAAATGACATTTTGAATCAATTTTTCTAAAGTCCAAAAAATCAATTTTCTGATGAAAAACGATGACCCGTGACCTGTCGAAATTTCTCCAGATGGTCAGAAATCGAAATTTGTATTGTTTAATTTTTTGACTGCAAATGACTATTCCATGTAAATTATCACTTTTGGAACTAAAATAAGTGTGTTTAGAGTCACGTTAATGCCTGAAATTGTTCGAAATAGAAGCTTCTGAATAGGAGAAAAAGTCTGCAATAATGGCAATTTTGGTCACATTGAGGTTTCAAAAAGTAGTTATTCAACATGAGGCACAATCCAAATGACATTTTAAATCAATTTTTTTACAGTCCAAAAAATCAATTTTCTGATGAAAAACGATGACCCGTGACCTGTCGAAATTTCTCCAGATGGTCAGAAATCGAAATTTTTATTGTTTAATTTTTTGACTGCAAATGACTATTCCATGTAAATTATCACTTTTGGAACAAAAATAAGTGTGTTTAGACTCACTTTAATGACTGAAATTGGTCGAAATAGAAGCTTCTGAATAGGAGAAAAAGTCTGTAATAATGGCAATTTTGGTCACATTGAGGCTTTAAAAAGTAGTTATTCAACATGAGGCACATTCCAAATGACATTTTGAATCAATTTTTCTACAGTCCAGAAAATCTATTTTCTGATGAAAAAGGATGACCCGTGACCTGTCGAAATTTCTCCAGATGGTCAGAAATGGAAATGTTTTAATGTTTAATTTTTTGACTGCAAATGACTATTCCATGTAAATTATCACTTTTGGAACAAAAACAAGTGTTTTTAGAGTCACGTTAATGCCTGAAATTGGTCGAAATAGAAGCTTCTGAATAGGAGAAAAAGTCTGTAATAATGGCAATTTTGGTCACATTGAGGCTTTAAAAAGTAGTTATTCAACATGAGGCACATTCAAAATGACATTTTGAATCAATTTTTCTACAGTCCAAAAAACCAATTGTCTGATGAAAAACGATGACCCGTGACCTGTCGAAATTCCTCCAGATGGTCAGAAATCGAAATTTTTATTGTTTAATTTTTTGACTGCAAATGACTATTTCATGTAAATTATCACTTTTGGAACAAAAACAAGTGTGTTTAGACTCACTTTAATGCCTGAAATTAGTCGAAATAGAAGCTTCTGAATAGGAGAAAAAGTCTGCAATAATGGCAATTTTGGTCACATTGAGGTTTCAAAAAGTAGTTATTCAACATGAGGCACAATCCAAATGACATTTTGAATCAATTTTTCTACAGTCCAGAAAATCAATTTTCTGATGAAAAAGGATGACCCGTGACCTGTCGAAATTTCTCCAGATGGTCAGAAATGGAAATGTTTTAATGTTTAATTTTTTGACTGCAAATGACTATTCCATGTAAATTATCACTTTTGGAACAAAAACAAGTGTGTTTAGACTCACTTTAATGCCTGAAATTAGTCGAAATAGAAGCTTCTGAATAGGAGAAAAAGTCTGCAATAATGGCAATTTTGGTCACATTGAGGTTTCAAAAAGTAGTTATTCAACATGAGGCACAATCCAAATGACATTTTGAATCAATTTTTCTAAAGTCCAAAAAATCAATTTTCTGATGAAAAATGATGACCCGTGACCTGTCGAAATTTCTCCAGATGGTCAGAAATCGAAATTTGTATTGTTTAATTTTTTGACTGCAAATGACTATTCCATGTAAATTATCACTTTCGGAACAAAAATAAGTGTGTTTAGACTCACTTTAATGACTGAAATTGGTCGAAATAGAAGCTTCTGAATAGGAGAAAAAGTCTGTAATAATGGCAATTTTGGTCACATTGAGGCTTTAAAAAGTAGTTATTCAACATGAGGCACATTCCAAATGACATTTTGAATCAATTTTTCTACAGTCCTAAAAATCAATTTTCTGATGAAAAACATGACCTATGACCTGTCGAAATTTCTCCAGATGGCCAGAAATGGAAATTTTTTAATGTTTAAATTTTCTGACTGCAAATGACTATTCCATGTAAATTATCACTTTTGGAACTAAAATAAGTGTGTTTAGAGTCACGTTAATGCCTGAAATTGTTCGAAATAGAAGCTTCTGAATAGGAGAAAAAGTCTGCAATAATGGCAATTTTGGTCACATTGAGGTTTCAAAAAGTAGTTATTCAACATGAGGCACAATCCAAATGACATTTTAAATCAATTTTTTTACAGTCCAAAAAATCAATTTTCTGATGAAAAACGATGTCCCGTGACCTGTCGAAATTTCTCCAGATGGTCAGAAATCGAAATTTTTATTGTTTAATTTTTTGACTGCAAATGACTATTCCATGTAAATTATCACTTTTGGAACAAAAATAAGTGTGTTTAGACTCACTTTAATGACTGAAATTGGTCGAAATAGAAGCTTCTGAATAGGAGAAAAAGTCTGTAATAATGGCAATTTTGGTCACATTGAGGCTTTAAAAAGTAGTTATTCAACATGAGGCACATTCCAAATGACATTTTGAATCAATTTTTCTACAGTCCAAAAAATCAATTTTCTGATGAAAAACGATGACCCGTGACCTGTCGAAATTTCTCCAGATGGTCAGAAATGGAAATTTTTTAATGTTTAATTTTTTGACTGCAATTGACTATTCCATGTAAATTATCACTTTTGGAACAAAAACAAGTGTGTTTAGACTCTCTTTAATGCCTGAAATTAGTGGAAATAGAAGCTTCTGAGTAGGAGAAAATGTCCGTAAAAATGGCAATTTTGGTCACATTGAGGCTTCAAAAAGTAGTTATTCAACATGAGGCACATTCCAAATGACATTTTGAATCAATTTTTCTACAGTCCAGAAAATCTATTTTCTGATGAAAAAGGATGACCCGTGACCTGTCGAAATTTCTCCAGATGGTCAGAAATGGAAATGTTTTCATGTTTAATTTTTTGACTGCAAATGACTATTCCATGTAAATTATCACTTTTGGAACAAAAACAAGTGTTTAGAGTCACGTTAATGCCTGAAATTGGTCGAAATAGAAGCTTCTGAATAGGAGAAAAAGTCTGTAATAATAGCAATTTTGGTCACATTGAGGCTTTAAAAAGTAGTTATTCAACATGAGGCACATTCAAAATGACATTTTGAATCAATTTTTCTACAGTCCAAAAAATCTATTTTTTGATGAAAAACGATGACCCGTGACCTGTCGAAATTTCTCCAGATGGTCAGAAATCGAAATTTTTATTGTTTAATTTTTTGACTGCAAATGACTATTCCATGTAAATTATCACTTTTGGAACAAAAATAAGTGTGTTTAGACTCACTTTAATGACTGAAATTGGTCGAAATAGAAGCTTCTGAATAGGAGAAAAAGTCTGTAATAATGGCAATTTTGGTCACATTGAGGCTTTAAAAAGTAGTTATTCAACATGAGGCACATTCCAAATGACATTTTGAATCAATTTTTCTACAGTCCAAAAAATCAATTTTCTGATGAAAAACGATGACCCGTGACCTGTCGAAATTTCTCCAGATGGTCAGAAATGGAAATTTTTTAATGTTTAATTTTTTGACTGCAATTGACTATTCCATGTAAATTATCACTTTTGGAACAAAAACAAGTGTGTTTAGACTCTCTTTAATGCCTGAAATTAGTGGAAATAGAAGCTTCTGAGTAGGAGAAAATGTCCGTAAAAATGGCAATTTTGGTCACATTGAGGCTTCAAAAAGTAGTTATTCAACATGAGGCACATTCCAAATGACATTTTGAATCAATTTTTCTACAGTCCAGAAAATCTATTTTCTGATGAAAAAGGATGACCCGTGACCTGTCGAAATTTCTCCAGATGGTCAGAAATGGAAATGTTTTCATGTTTAATTTTTTGACTGCAAATGACTATTCCATGTAAATTATCACTTTTGGAACAAAAACAAGTGTTTAGAGTCACGTTAATGCCTGAAATTGGTCGAAATAGAAGCTTCTGAATAGGAGAAAAAGTCTGTAATAATAGCAATTTTGGTCACATTGAGGCTTTAAAAAGTAGTTATTCAACATGAGGCACATTCAAAATGACATTTTGAATCAATTTTTCTACAGTCCAAAAAATCTATTTTTTGATGAAAAACGATGACCCGTGACCTGTCGAAATTTCTCCAGATGGTCAGAAATCGAAATTTTTATTGTTTAATTTTTTTACTGCAAATGACTATTCCATGTAAATTATCACTTTTGGAACAAAAATAAGTGTGTTTAGACTCACTTTAATGACTGAAATTGGTCGAAATAGAAGCTTCTGAATAGGAGAAAAAGTCTGTAATAATGGCAATTTTGGTCACATTGAGGCTTTAAAAAGTAGTTATTCAACATGAGGCACATTCCAAATGACATTTTGAATCAATTTTTCTACAGTCCAAAAAATCAATTTTCTGATGAAAAACGATGACCCGTGACCTGTCGAAATTTCTCCAGATGGTCAGAAATGGAAATTTTTTAATGTTTAATTTTTTGACTGCAATTGACTATTCCATGTAAATTATCACTTTTGGAACAAAAACAAGTGTGTTTAGACTCTCTTTAATGCCTGAAATTAGTGGAAATAGAAGCTTCTGAGTAGGAGAAAATGTCCGTAAAAATGGCAATTTTGGTCACATTGAGGCTTCAAAAAGTAGTTATTCAACATGAGGCACATTCCAAATGACATTTTGAATCAATTTTTCTACAGTCCAGAAAATCTATTTTCTGATGAAAAAGGATGACCCGTGACCTGTCGAAATTTCTCCAGATGGTCAGAAATGGAAATGTTTTAATGTTTAATTTTTTGACTGCAAATGACTATTCCATGTAAATTATCACTTTTGGAACAAAAACAAGTGTTTAGAGTCACGTTAATGCCTGAAATTGGTCGAAATAGAAGCTTCTGAATAGGAGAAAAAGTCTGTAATAATGGCAATTTTGGTCACATTGAGGCTTTAAAAAGTAGTTATTCAACATGAGGCACATTCAAAATGACATTTTGAATCAATTTTTCTACAGTCCAAAAAATCAATTGTCTGATGAAAAACGATGACCCGTGACCTGTCGAAATTCCTCCAGATGGTCAGAAATCGAAATTTTTATTGTTTAATTTTTTGACTGCAAATGACTATTCCATGTAAATTATCACTTTTGGAACAAAAACAAGTGTGTTTAGACTCACTTTAATGCATGAAATTAGTCGAAATAGAAGCTTCTCAATAGGAGAAAAAGTCTGCAATAATGGCAATTTTGGTCACATTGAGGTTTCAAAAAGTAGTTATTCAACATGAGGCACAATCCAAATGACATTTTAAATCAATTTTTTTACAGTCCAAATAATCAATTTTCTGATGAAAAACGATGACCCGTGACCTGTCGAAATTTCTCCAGATGGTCAGAAATCGAAATTTTTATTGTTTAATTTTTTGACTGCAAATGACTATTCCATGTAAATTATCACTTTTGGAACAAAAATAAGTGTGTTTAGACTCACTTTAATGACTGAAATTGGTCGAAATAGAAGCTTCTGAATAGGAGAAAAAGTCTGTAATAATGGCAATTTTGGTCACATTGAGGCTTTAAAAAGTAGTTATTCAACATGAGGCACATTCCAAATGACATTTTGAATCAATTTTTCTACAGTCCAAAAAATCTATTTTTTGATGAAAAACGATGACCCGTGACCTGTCGAAATTTCTCCAGATGGTCAGAAATGGAAATTTTTTAATGTTTAATTTTTTGACTGCAATTGACTATTCCATGTAAATTATCACTTTTGGAACAAAAACAAGTGTGTTTAGACTCACTTTAATGCCTGAAATTAGTCGAAAAAGAAGCTTCTGAGTAGGAGAAAATGTCCGTAATATTGGCAATTTTGGTCACATTGAGGCTTCAAAAAGTAGTTATTCAACATGAGGCACATTCCAAATGACATTTTGAATCAATTTTTCTACAGTCCAGAAAATCAATTTTCTGATGAAAAAGGATGACCCGTGACCTGTCGAAATTTCTCCAGATGGTCAGCAATGGAAATGTTTTAATGTTTAATTTTTGGACTGCAAATGACTATTCCATGTAAATTATCACTTTTGGAACAAAAACAAGTGTTTTTGGAGTCACGTTAATGCCTGAAATTGGTCGAAATAGAAGCTTCTGAATAGGAGAAAAAGTCTGTAATAATGGCAATTTTGGTCACATTGAGGCTTTAAAAAGTAGTTATTCAACATGAGGCACATTCCAAATGACATTTTGAATCAATTTTTCTACAGTCCAAAAAATCAATTTTCTGATGAAAAACGATGACCCGTGACCTGTCGAAATTTCTCCAGATGGTCAGAAATCGAAATTTTTATTGTTAAATTTTTTGACTGCAAATGACTATTCCATGTAAATTATCACTTTTGGAACAAAAACAAGTGTGTTTAGAGTCAGTTTAATGCCTGAAATTGGTCGAAAAAGAAGCTTCTGAGTAGGAGAAAATGTCCGTAAAAATGGCAATTTTGGTCACCTTGAGGCTTCAAAAAGTAGTTATTCAACATGAGGCACATTCCAAATGACATTTTGATTCAATTTTTCTACAGTCCAAAAAATCAATTTTCTAATGAAAAACGATGACCTGTGACCTCTCGAAATTTCTCCAGATGGCCAGAAATGGAAATTTTTTAATGTTTAATTTTTTGACTGCAAATGACTATTTCATATAAATTATCACTTTTGGATCAAAAATAAGTGTGTTTAGAGTCACTTTAATGTCTGAAATTGGTCGAAATAGACGCTTCTGAATAGGAGAAAAAGTCTGTAATAATGGCAATTTTGGTAACATTGAGGCTTTAAAAAGTAGTTATTCAACATGAGGCACATTCCAAATGACATTTTGAATCAATTTTTCTACAGTCCAAAAAATCAATTTTCTGATAAAAAACGATGACCCGTGACCTGTTGAAATTTCTCCCGATGGTCAGAAATCAAAATTTTTATTGTTTAATTTTTTGACTGCAAATGACTATTCCATGTAAATTATCACTTTTGGAACAAAAACAAGTGTGTTTAGAGTCAGTTTAATGCCTGAAATTGGTCGAAAAAGAAGCTTTGCGCAGGAGAAAATGTCCGTAAAAATGGCAATTTTGGTCACCTTGAGGCTTCAAAAAGTAGTTATTCAACATGAGGCACATTCCAAATGACATTTTGAATCAATTTTTCTACAGTCCAGAAAATCAATTTTCTGATGAAAAAGGATGACCCGTGACCTGTCGAAATTTCTCCAGATGGTCAAAAATGGAAATGTTTTAAAGTTTAATTTTTTGACTGCAAATGACTATTCCATGTAAATTATCACTTTTGGAACTAAAATAAGTGTGTTTAGAGTCACTTTAATGCCTGAAATTGTTCGAAATAGAAGCTTCTGAATAGGAGAAAAAGTCTGCAATAGTGGCACTTTTGGTCACATTGAGGTTTCAAAAAGTAGTTATTCAACATGAGGCACAATCCAAATGACATTTTAAATCAATTTTTTTACAGTCCAAAAAATCAATTTTCTGATGAAAAACGATGACCCGTGACCTGTCGAAATTTCTCCAGATGGTCAGAAATCGAAATTTGTATTGTTTAATTTTTTGACTGCAAATGACTATTCCATGTAAATTATCACTTTTGGAACAAAAATAAGTGTGTTTAGACTCACTTTAATGACTGAAATTGGTCAAAATAGAAGCTTCTGAATAGGAGAAAAAGTCTGTAATAATGGCAATTTTGGTCACATTGAGGCTTTAAAAAGTAGTTATTCAACATGAGGCACATTCCAAATGACATTTTGAATCAATTTTTCTACAGTCCAAAAAATCTATTTTTTGATGAAAAACGATGACCCGTGACCTGTCGAAATTTCTCCAGATGGTCAGAAATGGAAATTTTTTAATGTTTAATTTTTTGACTGCAATTGACTATTCCATGTAAATTATCACTTTTGGAACAAAAACAAGTGTGTTTAGACTCACTTTAATGCCTGAAATTAGTCGAAATAGAAGCTTCTGAATAGGAGAAAAAGTCCTCAATAATGGCAATTTTGGTCACATTGAGGTTTCAAAAAGTAGTTATTCAACATGAGGCACAATCCAAATGACATTTTGAATCAATTTTTCTACAGTCCAAAAAATCAATTTTCTGATGAAAAACGATGACCCGTGACCTGTCGAAATTTCTCCAGATGGTCAGAAATCGAAATTTGTATTGTTTAATTTTTTGACTGCAATTGACTATTCCATGTAAATTATCACTTTTGGAACAAAAACAAGTGTGTTTAGACTCACTTTAATGCCTGAAATTAGTCGAAAAAAAAACTTCTGAGTAGGAGAAAATGTCCGTAAAAATGGCAATTTTGGTCACATTGAGGCTTCAAAAAGTAGTTATTCAACATGAGGCACATTCCAAATGACATTTTGAATCAATTTTTCTAGAGTCCAGAAAATCAATTTTCTGATGAAAAAGGATGACCCGTGACCTGTCGAAATTTCTCCAGATGGTCAGAAATGGAAATGTTTTAATGTTTAATTTTTTGACTGCAAATGACTATTCCATGTAAATTATCACTTTTGGAACTAAAATAAGTGTGTTTAGAGTCACTTTAATGCCTGAAATTGTTCGAAATAGAAGCTTCTGAATAGGAGAAAAAGTGCAATAATGGCACTTTTGGTCACATTGAGGTTTCAAAACGTAGTTATTCAACATGAG
The DNA here is from genome assembly GCF_964204655.1 of Triturus cristatus. Classification (NCBI taxonomy): domain Eukaryota; kingdom Metazoa; phylum Chordata; class Amphibia; order Caudata; family Salamandridae; genus Triturus; species Triturus cristatus. The sequence goes on along the minus strand of NC_140589.1, from coordinate 1,196,210,085 downwards.
GCACAATCCAAATGACATTTTAAATCAATTTTTTTACAGTCCAAAAAATCAATTTTCCGATGAAAAACGATGACCCGTGACCTGTCGAAATTTCTCCAGATGGTCAGAAATCGAAATTTTTATTGTTTAATTTTTTGACTGCAAATGACTATTCTATGTAAATTATCACTTTTGGAAAAAAAACAAGTGTGTTTAGAGTCAGTTTAATGCCTGAAATTGGTCGAAAAAGAAGCTTCTGAGTAGGAGAAAATGTCCGTAAAAATGGCAATTTTGGTCACCTGAGGCTTCAAAAAGTAGTTATTTAACATGAGGCACATTCCAAATGACATTTTGAATCAATTTTTCTACAGTCCAGAAAATCAATTTTCTGATGAAAAACGATGACCCGTGACCCGTCAAAATTTCTCCAGATGGTCAGAAATGGACATTTTTCAATGTTTAATTTTTGGACTTCAAATGACTATTCCATGTAAATTATCACTTTTGGAACAAAAATAAGTGTGTTTATAGTCACTTTAATGCCTGAAATTGGTCGAAATAGAAGCTTCTGAATAGGAGAAAATGTCTGTAATAATGGCAATTTTGGTCACATTGAGGCTTTAAAAAGTAGTTATTCAACATGAGGCACATTCCAAATGACATTTTGAATCAATTTTTCTACAGTCCAAAAAATCAATTTTCTAATGAAAAACGATGACCTGTGACCTCTCGAAATTTCTCCAGATGGCCAGAAATGGAAATTTTTTAATGTTTAATTTTTTGACTGCAAATGACTATTTCATATAAATTATCACTTTTGGATCAAAAATAAGTGTGTTTAGAGTCACTTTAATGTCTGAAATTGGTCGAAATAGACGCTTCTGAATAGGAGAAAAAGTCTGTAATAATGGCAATTTTGGTAACATTGAGGCTTTAAAAAGTAGTTATTCAACATGAGGCACATTCCAAATGACATTTTGAATCAATTTTTCTACAGTCCAAAAAATCAATTTTCTGATGAAAAACGATGACCCGTGACCTGTCGAAATTTCTCCAGATGGTCAGAAATCGAAATTTTTATTGTTTAATTTTTTGACTGCAAATGACTATTCCATGTAAATTATCACTTTTGGAACAAAAACAAGTGTGTTTAGAGTCAGTTTAATGCCTGAAATTGGTCGAAAAAGAAGCTTCTGCGTAGGAGAAAATGTCCGTAAAAATGGCAATTTTGGTCACCTTGAGGCTTCAAAAAGTAGTTATTCAACATGAGGCACATTCCGAATGACATTTTGAATCAATTTTTCTACAGTCCAGAAAATCAATTTTCTGATGAAAAAGGATGACCCGTGACCTGTCGAAATTTCTCCAGATGGTCAAAAATGGAAATGTTTTAAAGTTTAATTTTTGACTGCAAATGACTATTCCATGTAAATTATCACTTTTGGAACTAAAATAAGTGTGTTTAGAGTCACTTTAATGCCTGAAATTGTTCGAAATAGAAGCTTCTGAATAGGAGAAAAAGTCTGCAATAGTGGCACTTTTGGTCACATTGAGGTTTCAAAAAGTAGTTATTCAACATGAGGCCCAATCCAAATGACATTTTAAATCAATTTTTTTACAGTCCAAAAAATCAATTTTCTGATGAAAAACGATGACCCGTGACCTGTCGAAATTTCTCCAGATGGTCAGAAATCGAAATTTGTATTGTTTAATTTTTTGACTGCAAATGACTATTCCATGTAAATTATCACTTTTGGAACAAAAATAAGTGTGTTTAGACTCACTTTAATGACTGAAATTGGTCAAAATAGAAGCTTCTGAATAGGAGAAAAAGTCTGTAATAATGGCAATTTTGGTCACATTGAGGCTTTAAAAAGTAGTTATTCAACATGAGGCACATTCCAAATGACATTTTGAATCAATTTTTCTACAGTCCAAAAAATCTATTTTTTGATGAAAAACGATGACCCGTGACCTGTCGAAATTTCTCCAGATGGTCAGAAATGGAAATTTTTTAATGTTTAATTTTTTTACTGCAATTGACTATTCCATGTAAATTATCACTTTTGGAACAAAAACAAGTGTGTTTAGACTCACTTTAATGCCTGAAATTAGTCGAAATAGAAGCTTCTGAATAGGAGAAAAAGTCTGCAATAATGGCAATTTTGGTCACATTGAGGTTTCAAAAAGTAGTTATTCAACATGAGGCACAATCCAAATGACATTTTGAATCAATTTTTCTACAGTCCAAAAAATCAATTTTCTGATGAAAAACGATGACCCGTGACCTGTCGAAATTTCTCCAGATGGTCAGAAATCGAAATTTGTATTGTTTAATTTTTTGACTGCAATTGACTATTCCATGTAAATTATCACTTTTGGAACAAAAACAAGTGTGTTTAGACTCACTTTAATGCCTGAAATTAGTCGAAAAAGAAGCTTCTGAGTAGGAGAAAATGTCCGTAAAAATGGCAATTTTGGACACATTGAGGCTTCAAAAAGTAGTTATTCAACATGAGGCACATTCCAAATGACATTTTGAATCAATTTTTCTACAGTCCAGAAAATCAATTTTCTGATGAAAAAGGATGACCCGTGACCTGTCGAAATTTCTCCTGATGGTCAGCAATGGAAATGTTTTAATGTTTAATTTTTTGACTGCAAATGACTATTCCATGTAAATTATCACTTTTGGAACTAAAATAAGTGTGTTTAGAGTCACTTTAATGCCTGAAATTGTTTGAAATAGAAGCTTTTGAATAGGAGAAAAAGTGCAATAATGGCACTTTTGGTCACATTGAGGTTTCAAAACGTAGTTATTCAACATGAGGCACAATCCAAATGACATTTTAAATCAATTTTTTTACAGTCCAAAAAATCAATTTTCTGATGAAAAACGATGACCCGTGACCTGTCGAAATTTCTCCAGATGGTCAGAAATCGAAATTTTTATTGTTTAATTTTTTGACTGCAAATGACTATTCTATGTAAATTATCACTTTTGGAACAAAAACAAGTGTGTTTAGAGTCATTTTAATGCCTGAAATTGGTCGAAAAAGAAGCTTCTGAGTAGGAGAAAATGTCCGTAAAAATGGCAATTTTGGTCACCTGAGGCTTCAAAAAGTAGTTATTTAACATGAGGCACATTCCAAATGACATTTTGAATCAATTTTTCTACAGTCCAGAAAATCAATTTTCTGATGAAAAAGGATGACCCGTGACCTGTCGAAATTTCTCCTGATGGTCAGCAATGGAAATGTTTTAATGTTTAATTTTTTGACTGCAAATGACTATTCCATGTAAATTATCACTTTTGGAACTAAAATAAGTGTGTTTAGAGTCACTTTAATGCCTGAAATTGGTCGAAATAGAAGCTTCTGAATAGGAGAAAAAGTCTGTAATAATGGCAATTTTGGTCACATTGAGGCTTTAAAAAGTAGTTATTCAACATGAGGCACATTCCAAATGACATTTTGAATCAATTTTTTTACAGTCCAAAAAATCAATTTTCTGATGAAAAACGATGACCCGTGACCCGTCGAAATTTCTCCAGATGGTCAGAAATGGACATTTTTCAATGTTTAATTTTTGGACTTCAAATGACTATTCCATGTAAATTATCACTTTTGGAACAAAAATAAGTGTGTTTATAGTCACTTTAATGCCTGAAATTGGTCGAAATAGAAGCTTCTGAATAGGAGAAAAAGTCTGTAATAATGGCAATTTTGGTCACATTGAGGCTTTAAAAAGTAGTTATTCAACATGAGGCACATTCCAAATGACATTTTGAATCAATTTTTCTACAGTCCAAAAAATCAATTTTCTAATGAAAAACGATGACCTGTGACCTCTCAAAATTTCTCCAGATGGCCAGAAATGGAAATTTTTTAATGTTTAATTTTTTGACTGCAAATGACTATTTCATATAAATTATCACTTTTGGATCAAAAATAAGTGTGTTTAGAGTCACTTTAATGTCTGAAATTGGTCGAAATAGACGCTTCTGAATAGGAGAAAAAGTCTGTAATAATGGCAATTTTGGTAACATTGAGGCTTTAAAAAGTAGTTATTCAACATGAGGCACATTCCAAATGACATTTTGAATCAATTTTTCTACAGTCCAAAAAATCAATTTTCTGATAAAAAACGATGACCCGTGACCTGTTGAAATTTCTCCCGATGGTCAGAAATCAAAATTTTTATTGTTTAATTTTTTGACTGCAAATGACTATTCCATGTAAATTATCACTTTTGGAACAAAAACAAGTGTGTTTAGAGTCAGTTTAATGCCTGAAATTGGTCGAAAAAGAAGCTTTGCGCAGGAGAAAATGTCCGTAAAAATGGCAATTTTGGTCACCTTGAGGCTTCAAAAAGTAGTTATTCAACATGAGGCACATTCCAAATGACATTTTGAATCAATTTTTCTACAGTCCAGAAAATCAATTTTCTGATGAAAAAGGATGACCCGTGACCTGTCGAAATTTCTCCAGATGGTCAAAAATGGAAATGTTTTAAAGTTTAATTTTTTGACTGCAAATGACTATTCCATGTAAATTATCACTTTTGGAACTAAAATAAGTGTGTTTAGAGTCACTTTAATGCCTGAAATTGTTCGAAATAGAAGCTTCTGAATAGGAGAAAAAGTCTGCAATAGTGGCACTTTTGGTCACATTGAGGTTTCAAAAAGTAGTTATTCAACATGAGGCACAATCCAAATGACATTTTAAATCAATTTTTTTACAGTCCAAAAAATCAATTTTCTGATGAAAAACGATGACCCGTGACCTGTCGAAATTTCTCCAGATGGTCAGAAATCGAAATTTGTATTGTTTAATTTTTTGACTGCAAATGACTATTCCATGTAAATTATCACTTTTGGAACAAAAATAAGTGTGTTTAGACTCACTTTAATGACTGAAATTGGTCAAAATAGAAGCTTCTGAATAGGAGAAAAAGTCTGTAATAATGGCAATTTTGGTCACATTGAGGCTTTAAAAAGTAGTTATTCAACATGAGGCACATTCCAAATGACATTTTGAATCAATTTTTCTACAGTCCAAAAAATCTATTTTTTGATGAAAAACGATGACCCGTGACCTGTCGAAATTTCTCCAGATGGTCAGAAATGGAAATTTTTTAATGTTTAATTTTTTGACTGCAATTGACTATTCCATGTAAATTATCACTTTTGGAACAAAAACAAGTGTGTTTAGACTCACTTTAATGCCTGAAATTAGTCGAAATAGAAGCTTCTGAATAGGAGAAAAAGTCTGCAATAATGGCAATTTTGGTCACATTGAGGTTTCAAAAAGTAGTTATTCAACATGAGGCACAATCCAAATGACATTTTGAATCAATTTTTCTACAGTCCAAAAAATCAATTTTCTGATGAAAAACGATGACCCGTGACCTGTCGAAATTTCTCCAGATGGTCAGAAATCGAAATTTGTATTGTTTAATTTTTTGACTGCAATTGACTATTCCATGTAAATTATCACTTTTGGAACAAAAACAAGTGTGTTTAGACTCACTTTAATGCCTGAAATTAGTCGAAAAAGAAGCTTCTGAGTAGGAGAAAATGTCCGTAAAAATGGCAATTTTGGTCACATTGAGGCTTCAAAAAGTAGTTATTCAACATGAGGCACATTCCAAATGACATTTTGAATCAATTTTTCTAGAGTCCAGAAAATCAATTTTCTGATGAAAAAGGATGACCCGTGACCTGTCGAAATTTCTCCAGATGGTCAGAAATGGAAATGTTTTAATGTTTAATTTTTTGACTGCAAATGACTATTCCATGTAAATTATCACTTTTGGAACTAAAATAAGTGTGTTTAGAGTCACTTTAATGCCTGAAATTGTTCGAAATAGAAGCTTCTGAATAGGAGAAAAAGTGCAATAATGGCACTTTTGGTCACATTGAGGTTTCAAAACGTAGTTATTCAACATGAGGCACAATCCAAATGACATTTTAAATCAATTTTTTTACAGTCCAAAAAATCAATTTTCTGATGAAAAACGATGACCCGTGACCTGTCGAAATTTCTCCAGATGGTCAGAAATCGAAATTTTTATTGTTTAATTTTTTGACTGCAAATGACTATTCTATGTAAATTATCACTTTGGAAAAAAAACAAGTGTGTTTAGAGTCAGTTTAATGCCTGAAATTGGTCGAAAAAGAAGCTTCTGAGTAGGAGAAAATGTCCGTAAAAATGGCAATTTTGGTCACCTGAGGCTTCAAAAAGTAGTTATTTAACATGAGGCACATTCCAAATGACATTTTGAATCAATTTTTCTACAGTCCAGAAAATCAATTTTCTGATGAAAAACGATGACCCGTCGAAATTTCTCCAGATGGTCAGAAATGGACATTTTTCAATGTTTAATTTTTGGACTTCAAATGACTATTCCATGTAAATTATCACTTTTGGAACAAAAATAAGTGTGTTTATAGTCACTTTAATGCCTGAAATTGGTTGAAATAGAAGCTTCTGAATAGGAGAAAATGTCTGTAATAATGGCAATTTTGGTCACATTGAGGCTTTAAAAAGTAGTTATTCAACATGAGGCACATTCCAAATGACATTTTGAATCAATTTTTCTACAGTCCAAAAAATCAATTTTCTAATGAAAAACGATGACCTGTGACCTCTCGAAATTTCTCCAGATGGCCAGAAATGGAAATTTTTTAATGTTTAATTTTTTGACTGCAAATGACTATTTCATATAAATTATCACTTTTGGATCAAAAATAAGTGTGTTTAGAGTCACTTTAATGTCTGAAATTGGTCGAAATAGACGCTTCTGAATAGGAGAAAAAGTCTGTAATAATGGCAATTTTGGTAACATTGAGGCTTTAAAAAGTAGTTATTCAACATGAGGCACATTCCAAATGACATTTTGAATCAATTTTTCTACAGTCCAAAAAATCAATTTTCTGATGAAAAACGATGACCCGTGACCTGTCGAAATTTCTCCAGATGGTCAGAAATCGAAATTTTTATTGTTTAATTTTTTGACTGCAAATGACTATTCCATGTAAATTATCACTTTTGGAACAAAAACAAGTGTGTTTAGAGTCAGTTTAATGCCTGAAATTGGTCGAAAAAGAAGCTTCTGCGTAGGAGAAAATGTCCGTAAAAATGGCAATTTTGGTCACCTTGAGGCTTCAAAAAGTAGTTATTCAACATGAGGCACATTCCGAATGACATTTTGAATCAATTTTTCTACAGTCCAGAAAATCAATTTTCTGATGAAAAAGGATGACCCGTGACCTGTCGAAATTTCTCCAGATGGTCAAAAATGGAAATGTTTTAAAGTTTAATTTTTGACTGCAAATGACTATTCCATGTAAATTATCACTTTTGGAACTAAAATAAGTGTGTTTAGAGTCACTTTAATGCCTGAAATTGTTCGAAATAGAAGCTTCTGAATAGGAGAAAAAGTCTGCAATAGTGGCACTTTTGGTCACATTGAGGTTTCAAAAAGTAGTTATTCAACATGAGGCACAATCCAAATGACATTTTAAATCAATTTTTTTACAGTCCAAAAAATCAATTTTCTGATGAAAAACGATGACCCGTGACCTGTCGAAATTTCTCCAGATGGTCAGAAATCGAAATTTGTATTGTTTAATTTTTTGACTGCAAATGACTATTCCATGTAAATTATCACTTTTGGAACAAAAATAAGTGTGTTTAGACTCACTTTAATGACTGAAATTGGTCAAAATAGAAGCTTCTGAATAGGAGAAAAAGTCTGTAATAATGGCAATTTTGGTCACATTGAGGCTTTAAAAAGTAGTTATTCAACATGAGGCACATTCCAAATGACATTTTGAATCAATTTTTCTACAGTCCAAAAAATCTATTTTTTGATGAAAAACGATGACCCGTGACCTGTCGAAATTTCTCCAGATGGTCAGAAATGGAAATTTTTTAATGTTTAATTTTTTTACTGCAATTGACTATTCCATGTAAATTATCACTTTTGGAACAAAAACAAGTGTGTTTAGACTCACTTTAATGCCTGAAATTAGTCGAAATAGAAGCTTCTGAATAGGAGAAAAAGTCTGCAATAATGGCAATTTTGGTCACATTGAGGTTTCAAAAAGTAGTTATTCAACATGAGGCACAATCCAAATGACATTTTGAATCAATTTTTCTACAGTCCAAAAAATCAGATGACCCGTGACCTGTCGAAATTTCTCCAGATGGTCAGAAATCGAAATTTGTATTGTTTAATTTTTTGACTGCAATTGACTATTCCATGTAAATTATCACTTTTGGAACAAAAACAAGTGTGTTTAGACTCACTTTAATGCCTGAAATTAGTCGAAAAAGAAGCTTCTGAGTAGGAGAAAATGTCCGTAAAAATGGCAATTTTGGACACATTGAGGCTTCAAAAAGTAGTTATTCAACATGAGGCACATTCCAAATGACATTTTGAATCAATTTTTCTACAGTCCAGAAAATCAATTTTCTGATGAAAAAGGATGACCCGTGACCTGTCGAAATTTCTCCTGATGGTCAGCAATGGAAATGTTTTAATGTTTAATTTTTTGACTGCAAATGACTATTCCATGTAAATTATCACTTTTGGAACTAAAATAAGTGTGTTTAGAGTCACTTTAATGCCTGAAATTGTTTGAAATAGAAGCTTTTGAATAGGAGAAAAAGTGCAATAATGGCACTTTTGGTCACATTGAGGTTTCAAAACGTAGTTATTCAACATGAGGCACAATCCAAATGACATTTTAAATCAATTTTTTTACAGTCCAAAAAATCAATTTTCTGATGAAAAACGATGACCCGTGACCTGTCGAAATTTCTCCAGATGGTCAGAAATCGAAATTTTTATTGTTTAATTTTTTGACTGCAAATGACTATTCTATGTAAATTATCACTTTTGGAACAAAAACAAGTGTGTTTAGAGTCATTTTAATGCCTGAAATTGGTCGAAAAAGAAGCTTCTGAGTAGGAGAAAATGTCCGTAAAAATGGCAATTTTGGTCACCTGAGGCTTCAAAAAGTAGTTATTTAACATGAGGCACATTCCAAATGACATTTTGAATCAATTTTTCTACAGTCCAGAAAATCAATTTTCTGATGAAAAAGGATGACCCGTGACCTGTCGAAATTTCTCCTGATGGTCAGCAATGGAAATGTTTTAATGTTTAATTTTTTGACTGCAATTGACTATTCCATGTAAATTATCACTTTTGGAACAAAAACAAGTGTGTTTAGACTCACTTTAATGCCTGAAATTAGTCGAAAAAGAAGCTTCTGAGTCAGAAATGGAAATGTTTTAATGTTTAATTTTTTGACTGCAAATGACTATTCCATGTAAATTATCACTTTTGGAACAAAAACAAGTGTGTTTAGAGTCAGTTTAATGCCTGAAATTGGTCGAAAAAGAAGCTTCTGAATAGGAGAAAAAGTCTGTAATAATGGCAATTTTGGTAACATTGAGGCTTTAAAAAGTAGTTATTCAATATGAGGCACATTCCAAATGACATTTTGAATCAATTTTTCTACAGTCCAAAAAATCAATTTTCTGATGAAAAACGATGACCCGTGACCTGTCGAAATTTCTCCAGATGGTCAGAAATCGAAATTTTTATTGTTTAATTTTTTGACTGCAAATGACTATTCCATGTAAATTATCACTTTTGGAACAAAAACAAGTGTGTTTAGAGTCAGTTTAATGCCTGAAATTGGTCGAAAAAGAAGCTTCTGCGTAGGAGAAAATGTCCGTAAAAATGGCAATTTTGGTCACCTTGAGGCTTCAAAAAGTAGTTATTCAACATGAGGCACATTCCGAATGACATTTTGAATCAATTTTTCTACAGTCCAGAAAATCAATTTTCTGATGAAAAAGGATGACCCGTGACCTGTCGAAATTTCTCCAGATGGTCAAAAATGGAAATGTTTTAAAGTTTAATTTTTGACTGCAAATGACTATTCCATGTAAATTATCACTTTTGGAACTAAAATAAGTGTGTTTAGAGTCACTTTAATGCCTGAAATTGTTCGAAATAGAAGCTTCTGAATAGGAGAAAAAGTCTGCAATAGTGGCACTTTTGGTCACATTGAGGTTTCAAAAAGTAGTTATTCAACATGAGGCACAATCCAAATGACATTTTAAATCAATTTTTTTACAGTCCAAAAAATCAATTTTCTGATGAAAAACGATGACCCGTGACCTGTCGAAATTTCTCCAGATGGTCAGAAATCGAAATTTTTATTGTTTAATTTTTTGACTGCAAATGACTATTCCATGTAAATTATCACTTTTGGAACAAAAATAAGTGTGTTTAGACTCACTTTAATGACTGAAATTGGTCAAAATAGAAGCTTCTGAATAGGAGAAAAAGTCTGTAATAATGGCAATTTTGGTCACATTGAGGCTTTAAAAAGTAGTTATTCAACATGAGGCACATTCCAAATGACATTTTGAATCAATTTTTCTACAGTCCAAAAAATCAATTTTCTGATGAAAAACGATGACCCGTGACCTGTCGAAATTTCTCCAGATGGTCAGAAATCGAAATTTGTATTGTTTAATTTTTTGACTGCAATTGACTATTCCATGTAAATTATCACTTTTGGAACAAAAACAAGTGTGTTTAGACTCACTTTAATGCCTGAAATTAGTCGAAAAAGAAGCTTCTGAGTAGGAGAAAATGTCCGTAAAAATGGCAATTTTGGTCACATTGAGGCTTCAAAAAGTAGTTATTCAACATGAGGCACATTCCAAATGACATTTTGAATCCATTTTTCTAGAGTCCAGAAAATCAATTTTCTGATGAAAAAGGATGACCCGTGACCTGTCGAAATTTCTCCAGATGGTCAGAAATGGAAATGTTTTAATGTTTAATTTTTTGACTGCAAATGACTATTCCATGTAAATTATCACTTTTGGAACAAAAACAAGTGTGTTTAGAGTCAGTTTAATGCCTGAAATTGGTCGAAAAAGAAGCTTCTAAGTAGGAGAAAATGTCCGTAAAAATGGCAATTTTGGTCACCTGAGGCTTCAAAAAGTAGTTATTTAACATGAGGCACATTCCAAATGACATTTTGAATCAATTTTTCTACAGTCCAGAAAATCAATTTTCTGATGAAAAAGGATGACCCGTGACCTGTCGAAATTTCTCCAGATGGTCAGAAATTGAAATGTTTTAATGTTTAATTTTTTGACTACAAATGACTATTCCATGTAAATTATCACTTTTGGAACAAAAACAAGTGTTTTTAGAGTCACTTTAATGCCTGAAATTGGTCGAAATAGAAGCTTCTTAATAGGAGTCAAAGTCTGTAATAATGGCAATTTTGGTCACACAGAGGATTTAAAAAGTAGTTATTCAACATGAGGCACATTTCAAATGACATTTTTAATCAATTTTTCTACAGTCCAAAAAATCTATTTTCTGATGAAAAACGATGACCCGTGACCCGTCGAAATTTCTCCAGATGGTCAGAAATGGACATTTTTCAATGTTTAATTTTTGGACTTCAAATGACTATTCCATGTAAATTATCACTTTTGGAACAAAAATAAGTGTGTTTATAGTCACTTTAATGCCTGAAATTGGTCGAAATAGAAGCTTCTGAATAGGAGAAAATGTCTGTAATAATGGCAATTTTGGTCACATTGAGGCTTTAAAAAGTAGTTATTCAACATGAGGCACATTCCAAATGACATTTTGAATCAATTTTTCTACAGTCCAAAAAATCAATTTTCTAATGAAAAACGATGACCTGTGACCTCTCGAAATTTCTCCAGATGGCCAGAAATGGAAATTTTTTAATGTTTAATTTTTTGACTGCAAATGACTATTTCATATAAATTATCACTTTTGGATCAAAAATAAGTGTGTTTAGAGTCACTTTAATGTCTGAAATTGGTCGAAATAGACGCTTCTGAATAGGAGAAAAAGTCTGTAATAATGGCAATTTTGGTAACATTGAGGCTTTAAAAAGTAGTTATTCAACATGAGGCACATTCCAAATGACATTTTGAATCAATTTTTCTACAGTCCAAAAAATCAATTTTCTGATGAAAAACGATGACCCGTGACCTGTCGAAATTTCTCCAGATGGTCAGAAATCGAAATTTTTATTGTTTAATTTTTTGACTGCAAATGACTATTCCATGTAAATTATCACTTTTGGAACAAAAACAAGTGTGTTTAGAGTCAGTTTAATGCCTGAAATTGGTCGAAAAAGAAGCTTCTGCGTAGGAGAAAATGTCCGTAAAAATGGCAATTTTGGTCACCTGAGGCTTCAAAAAGTAGTTATTTAACATGAGGCACATTCCAAATGACATTTTGAATCAATTTTTCTACAGTCTAGAAAATCAATTTTCTGATGAAAAAGGATGACCCGTGACCTGTCGAAATTTCTCCAGATGGTCAGAAATTGAAATGTTTTAATGTTTAATTTTTTGACTGCAAATGACTATTCCATGTAAATTATCACTTTTGGAACAAAAACAAGTGTTTTTAGAGTCACTTTAATGCCTGAAATTGGTCGAAATAGAAGCTTCTTAATAGGAGTCAAAGTCTGTAATAATGGCAATTTTGGTCACACAGAGGATTTAAAAAGTAGTTATTCAACTTGAGGCACATTTCAAATGACATTTTTAATCAATTTTTCTACAGTCCAAAAAATCTATTTTCTGATGAAAAACGATGACCCGTGACCCGTCGAAATTTCTCCAGATGGTCAGAAATGGACATTTTTCAATGTTTAATTTTTGGACTTCAAATGACTATTCCATGTAAATTATCACTTTTGGAACAAAAATAAGTGTGTTTATAGTCACTTTAATGCCTGAAATTGGTCGAAATAGAAGCTTCTGAATAGGAGAAAATGTCTGTAATAATGGCAATTTTGGTCACATTGAGGCTTTAAAAAGTAGTTATTAAACATGAGGCACATTCCAAATGACATTTTGAATCAATTTTTCTACAGTCCAAAAAATCAATTTTCTAATGAAAAACGATGACCTGTGACCTCTCGAAATTTCTCCAGATGGCCAGAAATGGAAATTTTTTAATGTTTAATTTTTTGACTGCAAATGACTATTTCATATAAATTATCACTTTTGGATCAAAAATAAGTGTGTTTAGAGTCACTTTAATGTCTGAAATTGGTCGAAATAGACGCTTCTGAATAGGAGAAAAAGTCTGTAATAATGGCAATTTTGGTAACATTGAGGCTTTAAAAAGTAGTTATTCAACATGAGGCACATTCCAAATGACATTTTGAATCAATTTTTCTACAGTCCAAAAAATCAATTTTCTGATGAAAAACGATGACCCGTGACCTGTCGAAATTTCTCCAGATGGTCAGAAATCGAAATTTTTATTGTTTAATTTTTTGACTGCAAATGACTATTCCATGTAAATTATCACTTTTGGAACAAAAACAAGTGTGTTTAGAGTCAGTTTAATGCCTGAAATTGGTCGAAAAAGAAGCTTCTGCGTAGGAGAAAATGTCCGTAAAAATGGCAATTTTGGTCACCTTGAGGCTTCAAAAAGTAGTTATTCAACATGAGGCACATTCCGAATGACATTTTGAATCAATTTTTCTACAGTCCAGAAAATCAATTTTCTGATGAAAAAGGATGACCCGTGACCTGTCGAAATTTCTCCAGATGGTCAAAAATGGAAATGTTTTAAAGTTTAATTTTTGACTGCAAATGACTATTCCATGTAAATTATCACTTTTGGAACTAAAATAAGTGTGTTTAGAGTCACTTTAATGCCTGAAATTGTTCGAAATAGAAGCTTCTGAATAGGAGAAAAAGTCAGCAATAGTGGCACTTTTGGTCACATTGAGGTTTCAAAAAGTAGTTATTCAACATGAGGCACAATCCAAATGACATTTTAAATCAATTTTTTTACAGTCCAAAAAATCAATTTTCTGATGAAAAACGATGACCCGTGACCTGTCGAAATTTCTCCAGATGGTCAGAAATCGAAATTTTTATTGTTTAATTTTTTGACTGCAAATGACTATTCCATGTAAATTATCACTTTTGGAACAAAAATAAGTGTGTTTAGACTCACTTTAATGACTGAAATTGGTCAAAATAGAAGCTTCTGAATAGGAGAAAAAGTCTGTAATAATGGCAATTTTGGTCACATTGAGGCTTTAAAAAGTAGTTATTCAACATGAGGCACATTCCAAATGACATTTTGAATCAATTTTTCTACAGTCCAAAAAATCTATTTTTTGATGAAAAACGATGACCCGTGACCTGTCGAAATTTCTCCAGATGGTCAGAAATGGAAATTTTTTAATGTTTAATTTTTTTACTGCAATTGACTATTCCATGTAAATTATCACTTTTGGAACAAAAACAAGTGTGTTTAGACTCACTTTAATGCCTGAAATTAGTCGAAATAGAAGCTTCTGAATAGGAGAAAAAGTCTGCAATAATGGCAATTTTGGTCACATTGAGGTTTCAAAAAGTAGTTATTCAACATGAGGCACAATCCAAATGACATTTTGAATCAATTTTTCTACAGTCCAAAAAATCAATTTTCTGATGAAAAACGATGACCCGTGACCTGTCGAAATTTCTCCAGATGGTCAGAAATCGAAATTTGTATTGTTTAATTTTTTGACTGCAATTGACTATTCCATGTAAATTATCACTTTTGGAACAAAAACAAGTGTGTTTAGACTCACTTTAATGCCTGAAATTAGTCGAAAAAGAAGCTTCTGAGTAGGAGAAAATGTCCGTAAAAATGGCAATTTTGGTCACATTGAGGCTTCAAAAAGTAGTTATTCAACATGAGGCACATTCCAAATGACATTTTGAATCAATTTTTCTACAGTCCAGAAAATCAATTTTCTGATGAAAAAGGATGACCCGTGACCTGTCGAAATTTCTCCTGATGGTCAGCAATGGAAATGTTTTAATGTTTAATTTTTTGACTGCAAATGACTATTCCATGTAAATTATCACTTTTGGAACTAAAATAAGTGTGTTTAGAGTCATTAATGCCTGAAATTGTTCGAAATAGAAGCTTTTGAATAGGAGAAAAAGTGCAATAATGGCACTTTTGGTCACATTGAGGTTTCAAAACGTAGTTATTCAACATGAGGCACAATCCAAATGACATTTTAAATCAATTTTTTTACAGTCCAAAAAATCAATTTTCTGATGAAAAACGATGACCCGTGACCTGTCGAAATTTCTCCAGATGGTCAGAAATCGAAATTTTTATTGTTTAATTTTTTGACTGCAAATGACTATTCTATGTAAATTATCACTTTTGGAACAAAAACAAGTGTGTTTAGAGTCATTTTAATGCCTGAAATTGGTCGAAAATAAGCTTCTGAGTAGGAGAAAATGTCCGTAAAAATGGCAATTTTGGTCACCTGAGGCTTCAAAAAGTAGTTATTTAACATGAGGCACATTCCAAATGACATTTTGAATCAATTTTTCTACAGTCCAGAAAATCAATTTTCTGATGAAAAAGGATGACCTTGACCTGTCGAAATTTCTCCAGATGGTCAGAAATGGAAATGTTTTAATGTTTAATTTTTTGACTGCAAATGACTATTCCATGTAAATTATCACTTTTGGAACTAAAATAAGTGTGTTTAGAGTCACTTTAATGCCTGAAATTGGTCGAAATAGAAGCTTCTGAATAGGAGAAAAAGTCTGTAATAATGGCAATTTTGGTCACATTGAGGCTTTAAAAAGTAGTTATTCAACATGAGGCACATTCCAAATGACATTTTGAATCAATTTTTTTACAGTCCAAAAAATCAATTTTCTGATGAAAAACGATGACCCGTGACCCGTCGAAATTTCTCCAGATGGTCAGAAATGGACATTTTTCAATGTTTAATTTTTGGACTTCAAATGACTATTCCATGTAAATTATCACTTTTGGAACAAAAATAAGTGTGTTTATAGTCACTTTAATGCCTGAAATTGGTCGAAATAGAAGCTTCTGAATAGGAGAAAAAGTCTGTAATAATGGCAATTTTGGTCACATTGAGGCTTTAAAAAGTAGTTATTCAACATGAGGCACATTCCAAATGACATTTTGAATCAATTTTTCTACAGTCCAAAAAATCAATTTTCTAATGAAAAACGATGACCTGTGACCTCTCAAAATTTCTCCAGATGGCCAGAAATGGAAATTTTTTAATGTTTAATTTTTTGACTGCAAATGACTATTTCATATAAATTATCACTTTTGGATCAAAAATAAGTGTGTTTAGAGTCACTTTAATGTCTGAAATTGGTCGAAATAGACGCTTCTGAATAGGAGAAAAAGTCTGTAATAATGGCAATTTTGGTAACATTGAGGCTTTAAAAAGTAGTTATTCAACATGAGGCACATTCCAAATGACATTTTGAATCAATTTTTCTACAGTCCAAAAAATCAATTTTCTGATGAAAAACGATGACCCGTGACCTGTCGAAATTTCTCCCGATGGTCAGAAATCGAAATTTTTATTGTTTAATTTTTTGACTGCAAATGACTATTCCATGTAAATTATCACTTTTGGAACAAAAACAAGTGTGTTTAGAGTCAGTTTAATGCCTGAAATTGGTCGAAAAAGAAGCTTTGCGTAGGAGAAAATGTCCGTAAAAATGGCAATTTTGGTCACCTTGAGGCTTCAAAAAGTAGTTATTCAACATGAGGCACATTCCAAATGACATTTTGAATCAATTTTTCTACAGTCCAGAAAATCAATTTTCTGATGAAAAAGGATGACCCGTGACCTGTCGAAATTTCTCCAGATGGTCAAAAATGGAAATGTTTTAAAGTTTAATTTTTTGACTGCAAATGACTATTCCATGTAAATTATCACTTTTGGAACTAAAATAAGTGTGTTTAGAGTCACTTTAATGCCTGAAATTGTTCGAAATAGAAGCTTCTGAATAGGAGAAAAAGTCTGCAATAGTGGCACTTTTGGTCACATTGAGGTTTCAAAAAGTAGTTATTCAACATGAGGCACAATCCAAATGACATTTTAAATCAATTTTTTTACAGTCCAAAAAATCAATTTTCTGATGAAAAACGATGACCCGTGACCTGTCGAAATTTCTCCAGATGGTCAGAAATCGAAATTTTTATTGTTTAATTTTTTGACTGCAAATGACTATTCCATGTAAATTATCACTTTTGGAACAAAAATAAGTGTGTTTAGACTCACTTTAATGACTGAAATTGGTCAAAATAGAAGCTTCTGAATAGGAGAAAAAGTCTGTAATAATGGCAATTTTGGTCACATTGAGGCTTTAAAAAGTAGTTATTCAACATGAGGCACATTCCAAATGACATTTTGAATCAATTTTTCTACAGTCCAAAAAATCTATTTTTTGATGAAAAACGATGACCCGTGACCTGTCGAAATTTCTCCAGATGGTCAGAAATGGAAATTTTTTAATGTTTAATTTTTTGACTGCAATTGACTATTCCATGTAAATTATCACTTTTGGAACAAAAACAAGTGTGTTTAGACTCACTTTAATGCCTGAAATTAGTCGAAATAGAAGCTTCTGAATAGGAGAAAAAGTCTGCAATAATGGCAATTTTGGTCACATTGAGGTTTCAAAAAGTAGTTATTCAACATGAGGCACAATCCAAATGACATTTTGAATCAATTTTTCTACAGTCCAAAAAATCAATTTTCTGATGAAAAACGATGACCCGTGACCTGTCGAAATTTCTCCAGATGGTCAGAAATCGAAATTTGTATTGTTTAATTTTTTGACTGCAATTGACTATTCCATGTAAATTATCACTTTTGGAACAAAAACAAGTGTGTTTAGACTCACTTTAATGCCTGAAATTAGTCGAAAAAGAAGCTTCTGAGTAGGAGAAAATGTCCGTAAAAATGGCAATTTTGGTCACATTGAGGCTTCAAAAAGTAGTTATTCAACATGAGGCACATTCCAAATGACATTTTGAATCAATTTTTCTAGAGTCCAGAAAATCAATTTTCTGATGAAAAAGGATGACCCGTGACCTGTCGAAATTTCTCCAGATGGTCAGAAATGGAAATGTTTTAATGTTTAATTTTTTGACTGCAAATGACTATTCCATGTAAATTATCACTTTTGGAACTAAAATAAGTGTGTTTAGAGTCACTTTAATGCCTGAAATTGTTCGAAATAGAAGCTTCTGAATAGGAGAAAAAGTGCAATAATGGCACTTTTGGTCACATTGAGGTTTCAAAACGTAGTTATTCAACATGAGGCACAATCCAAATGACATTTTAAATCAATTTTTCTACAGTCCAAAAAATCAATTTTCTGATGAAAAACGATGACCCGTGACCTGTCGAAATTTCTCCAGATGGTCAGAAATCGAAATTTTTATTGTTTAATTTTTTGACTGCAAATGACTATTCCATGTAAATTATCACTTTTGGAACAAAAACAAGTGTGTTTAGAGTCAGTTTAATGCCTGAAATTGGTCGAAAAAGAAGCTTCTGCGTAGGAGAAAATGTCCGTAAAAATGGCAATTTTGGTCACCTTGAGGCTTCAAAAAGTAGTTATTCAACATGAGGCACATTCCGAATGACATTTTGAATCAATTTTTCTACAGTCCAGAAAATCAATTTTCTGATGAAAAAGGATGACCCGTGACCTGTCGAAATTTCTCCAGATGGTCAAAAATGGAAATGTTTTAAAGTTTAATTTTTGACTGCAAATGACTATTCCATGTAAATTATCACTTTTGGAACTAAAATAAGTGTGTTTAGAGTCACTTTAATGCCTGAAATTGTTCGAAATAGAAGCTTCTGAATAGGAGAAAAAGTCAGCAATAGTGGCACTTTTGGTCACATTGAGGTTTCAAAAAGTAGTTATTCAACATGAGGCACAATCCAAATGACATTTTAAATCAATTTTTTTACAGTCCAAAAAATCAATTTTCTGATGAAAAACGATGACCCGTGACCTGTCGAAATTTCTCCAGATGGTCAGAAATCGAAATTTTTATTGTTTAATTTTTTGACTGCAAATGACTATTCCATGTAAATTATCACTTTTGGAACAAAAATAAGTGTGTTTAGACTCACTTTAATGACTGAAATTGGTCAAAATAGAAGCTTCTGAATAGGAGAAAAAGTCTGTAATAATGGCAATTTTGGTCACATTGAGGCTTTAAAAAGTAGTTATTCAACATGAGGCACATTCCAAATGACATTTTGAATCAATTTTTCTACAGTCCAAAAAATCTATTTTTTGATGAAAAACGATGACCCGTGACCTGTCGAAATTTCTCCAGATGGTCAGAAATGGAAATTTTTTAATGTTTAATTTTTTTACTGCAATTGACTATTCCATGTAAATTATCACTTTTGGAACAAAAACAAGTGTGTTTAGACTCACTTTAATGCCTGAAATTAGTCGAAATAGAAGCTTCTGAATAGGAGAAAAAGTCTGCAATAATGGCAATTTTGGTCACATTGAGGTTTCAAAAAGTAGTTATTCAACATGAGGCACAATCCAAATGACATTTTGAATCAATTTTTCTACAGTCCAAAAAATCAATTTTCTGATGAAAAACGATGACCCGTGACCTGTCGAAATTTCTCCAGATGGTCAGAAATCGAAATTTGTATTGTTTAATTTTTTGACTGCAATTGACTATTCCATGTAAATTATCACTTTTGGAACAAAAACAAGTGTGTTTAGACTCACTTTAATGCCTGAAATTAGTCGAAAAAGAAGCTTCTGAGTAGGAGAAAATGTCCGTAAAAATGGCAATTTTGGTCACATTGAGGCTTCAAAAAGTAGTTATTCAACATGAGGCACATTCCAAATGACATTTTGAATCAATTTTTCTACAGTCCAGAAAATCAATTTTCTGATGAAAAAGGATGACCCGTGACCTGTCGAAATTTCTCCTGATGGTCAGCAATGGAAATGTTTTAATGTTTAATTTTTTGACTGCAAATGACTATTCCATGTAAATTATCACTTTTGGAACTAAAATAAGTGTGTTTAGAGTCATTAATGCCTGAAATTGTTCGAAATAGAAGCTTTTGAATAGGAGAAAAAGTGCAATAATGGCACTTTTGGTCACATTGAGGTTTCAAAACGTAGTTATTCAACATGAGGCACAATCCAAATGACATTTTAAATCAATTTTTTTACAGTCCAAAAAATCAATTTTCTGATGAAAAACGATGACCCGTGACCTGTCGAAATTTCTCCAGATGGTCAGAAATCGAAATTTTTATTGTTTAATTTTTTGACTGCAAATGACTATTCTATGTAAATTATCACTTTTGGAACAAAAACAAGTGTGTTTAGAGTCATTTTAATGCCTGAAATTGGTCGAAAATAAGCTTCTGAGTAGGAGAAAATGTCCGTAAAAATGGCAATTTTGGTCACCTGAGGCTTCAAAAAGTAGTTATTTAACATGAGGCACATTCCAAATGACATTTTGAATCAATTTTTCTACAGTCCAGAAAATCAATTTTCTGATGAAAAAGGATGACCTTGACCTGTCGAAATTTCTCCAGATGGTCAGAAATGGAAATGTTTTAATGTTTAATTTTTTGACTGCAAATGACTATTCCATGTAAATTATCACTTTTGGAACTAAAATAAGTGTGTTTAGAGTCACTTTAATGCCTGAAATTGGTCGAAATAGAAGCTTCTGAATAGGAGAAAAAGTCTGTAATAATGGCAATTTTGGTCACATTGAGGCTTTAAAAAGTAGTTATTCAACATGAGGCACATTCCAAATGACATTTTGAATCAATTTTTTTACAGTCCAAAAAATCAATTTTCTGATGAAAAACGATGACCCGTGACCCGTCGAAATTTCTCCAGATGGTCAGAAATGGACATTTTTCAATGTTTAATTTTTGGACTTCAAATGACTATTCCATGTAAATTATCACTTTTGGAACAAAAATAAGTGTGTTTATAGTCACTTTAATGCCTGAAATTGGTCGAAATAGAAGCTTCTGAATAGGAGAAAAAGTCTGTAATAATGGCAATTTTGGTCACATTGAGGCTTTAAAAAGTAGTTATTCAACATGAGGCACATTCCAAATGACATTTTGAATCAATTTTTCTACAGTCCAAAAAATCAATTTTCTAATGAAAAACGATGACCTGTGACCTCTCAAAATTTCTCCAGATGGCCAGAAATGGAAATTTTTTAATGTTTAATTTTTTGACTGCAAATGACTATTTCATATAAATTATCACTTTTGGATCAAAAATAAGTGTGTTTAGAGTCACTTTAATGTCTGAAATTGGTCGAAATAGACGCTTCTGAATAGGAGAAAAAGTCTGTAATAATGGCAATTTTGGTAACATTGAGGCTTTAAAAAGTAGTTATTCAACATGAGGCACATTCCAAATGACATTTTGAATCAATTTTTCTACAGTCCAAAAAATCAATTTTCTGATGAAAAACGATGACCCGTGACCTGTCGAAATTTCTCCCGATGGTCAGAAATCGAAATTTTTATTGTTTAATTTTTTGACTGCAAATGACTATTCCATGTAAATTATCACTTTTGGAACAAAAACAAGTGTGTTTAGAGTCAGTTTAATGCCTGAAATTGGTCGAAAAAGAAGCTTTGCGTAGGAGAAAATGTCCGTAAAAATGGCAATTTTGGTCACCTTGAGGCTTCAAAAAGTAGTTATTCAACATGAGGCACATTCCAAATGACATTTTGAATCAATTTTTCTACAGTCCAGAAAATCAATTTTCTGATGAAAAAGGATGACCCGTGACCTGTCGAAATTTCTCCAGATGGTCAAAAATGGAAATGTTTTAAAGTTTAATTTTTTGACTGCAAATGACTATTCCATGTAAATTATCACTTTTGGAACTAAAATAAGTGTGTTTAGAGTCACTTTAATGCCTGAAATTGTTCGAAATAGAAGCTTCTGAATAGGAGAAAAAGTCTGCAATAGTGGCACTTTTGGTCACATTGAGGTTTCAAAAAGTAGTTATTCAACATGAGGCACAATCCAAATGACATTTTAAATCAATTTTTTTACAGTCCAAAAAATCAATTTTCTGATGAAAAACGATGACCCGTGACCTGTCGAAATTTCTCCAGATGGTCAGAAATCGAAATTTTTATTGTTTAATTTTTTGACTGCAAATGACTATTCCATGTAAATTATCACTTTTGGAACAAAAATAAGTGTGTTTAGACTCACTTTAATGACTGAAATTGGTCAAAATAGAAGCTTCTGAATAGGAGAAAAAGTCTGTAATAATGGCAATTTTGGTCACATTGAGGCTTTAAAAAGTAGTTATTCAACATGAGGCACATTCCAAATGACATTTTGAATCAATTTTTCTACAGTCCAAAAAATCTATTTTTTGATGAAAAACGATGACCCGTGACCTGTCGAAATTTCTCCAGATGGTCAGAAATGGAAATTTTTTAATGTTTAATTTTTTGACTGCAATTGACTATTCCATGTAAATTATCACTTTTGGAACAAAAACAAGTGTGTTTAGACTCACTTTAATGCCTGAAATTAGTCGAAATAGAAGCTTCTGAATAGGAGAAAAAGTCTGCAATAATGGCAATTTTGGTCACATTGAGGTTTCAAAAAGTAGTTATTCAACATGAGGCACAATCCAAATGACATTTTGAATCAATTTTTCTACAGTCCAAAAAATCAATTTTCTGATGAAAAACGATGACCCGTGACCTGTCGAAATTTCTCCAGATGGTCAGAAATCGAAATTTGTATTGTTTAATTTTTTGACTGCAATTGACTATTCCATGTAAATTATCACTTTTGGAACAAAAACAAGTGTGTTTAGACTCACTTTAATGCCTGAAATTAGTCGAAAAAGAAGCTTCTGAGTAGGAGAAAATGTCCGTAAAAATGGCAATTTTGGTCACATTGAGGCTTCAAAAAGTAGTTATTCAACATGAGGCACATTCCAAATGACATTTTGAATCAATTTTTCTAGAGTCCAGAAAATCAATTTTCTGATGAAAAAGGATGACCCGTGACCTGTCGAAATTTCTCCAGATGGTCAGAAATGGAAATGTTTTAATGTTTAATTTTTTGACTGCAAATGACTATTCCATGTAAATTATCACTTTTGGAACTAAAATAAGTGTGTTTAGAGTCACTTTAATGCCTGAAATTGTTCGAAATAGAAGCTTCTGAATAGGAGAAAAAGTGCAATAATGGCACTTTTGGTCACATTGAGGTTTCAAAACGTAGTTATTCAACATGAGGCACAATCCAAATGACATTTTAAATCAATTTTTCTACAGTCCAAAAAATCAATTTTCTGATGAAAAACGATGACCCATGACCTGTCGAAATTTCTCCCGATGGTCAGAAATCGAAATTTTTATTGTTTAATTTTTTGACTGCAAATGACTATTCCATGTAAATTATCACTTTTGGAACAAAAACAAGTGTGTTTAGAGTCAGTTTAATGCCTGAAATTGGTCGAAAAAGAAGCTTTGCGTAGGAGAAAATGTCCGTAAAAATGGCAATTTTGGTCACCTTGAGGCTTCAAAAAGTAGTTATTCAACATGAGGCACATTCCAAATGACATTTTGAATCAATTTTTCTACAGTCCAGAAAATCAATTTTCTGATGAAAAAGGATGACCCGTGACCTGTCGAAATTTCTCCAGATGGTCAAAAATGGAAATGTTTTAAAGTTTAATTTTTTGACTGCAAATGACTATTCCATGTAAATTATCACTTTTGGAACTAAAATAAGTGTGTTTAGAGTCACTTTAATGCCTGAAATTGTTCGAAATAGAAGCTTCTGAATAGGAGAAAAAGTCTGCAATAGTGGCACTTTTGGTCACATTGAGGTTTCAAAAAGTAGTTATTCAACATGAGGCACAATCCAAATGACATTTTAAATCAATTTTTTTACAGTCCAAAAAATCAATTTTCTGATGAAAAACGATGACCCGTGACCTGTCGAAATTTCTCCAGATGGTCAGAAATCGAAATTTTTATTGTTTAATTTTTTGACTGCAAATGACTATTCCATGTAAATTATCACTTTTGGAACAAAAATAAGTGTGTTTAGACTCACTTTAATGACTGAAATTGGTCAAAATAGAAGCTTCTGAATAGGAGAAAAAGTCTGTAATAATGGCAATTTTGGTCACATTGAGGCTTTAAAAAGTAGTTATTCAACATGAGGCACATTCCAAATGACATTTTGAATCAATTTTTCTACAGTCCAAAAAATCTATTTTTTGATGAAAAACGATGACCCGTGACCTGTCGAAATTTTTCCAGATGGTCAGAAATGGAAATTTTTTAATGTTAAATTTTTTGACTGCAATTGACTATTCCATGTAAATTATCACTTTTGGAACAAAAACAAGTGTGTTTAGACTCACTTTAATGCCTGAAATTAGTCGAAATAGAAGCTTCTGAATAGGAGAAAAAGTCTGCAATAATGGCAATTTTGGTCACATTGAGGTTTCAAAAAGTAGTTATTCAACATGAGGCACAATCCAAATGACATTTTGAATCAATTTTTCTACAGTCCAAAAAATCAATTTTCTGATGAAAAACGATGACCCGTGACCTGTCGAAATTTCTCCAGATGGTCAGAAATCGAAATTTGTATTGTTTAATTTTTTGACTGCAATTGACTATTCCATGTAAATTATCACTTTTGGAACAAAAACAAGTGTGTTTAGACTCACTTTAATGCCTGAAATTAGTCGAAAAAGAAGCTTCTGAGTAGGAGAAAATGTCCGTAAAAATGGCAATTTTGGTCACATTGAGGCTTCAAAAAGTAGTTATTCAACATGAGGCACATTCCAAATGACATTTTGAATCCATTTTTCTAGAGTCCAGAAAATCAATTTTCTGATGAAAAAGGATGACCCGTGACCTGTCGAAATTTCTCCAGATGGTCAGAAATGGAAATGTTTTAATGTTTAATTTTTTGACTGCAAATGACTATTCCATGTAAATTATCACTTTTGGAACTAAAATAAGTGTGTTTAGAGTCACTTTAATGCCTGAAATTGTTCGAAATAGAAGCTTCTGAATAGGAGAAAAAGTGCAATAATGGCACTTTTGGTCACATTGAGGTTTCAAAACGTAGTTATTCAACATGAGGCACAATCCAAATGACATTTTAAATCAATTTTTTTACAGTCCAAAAAATCAATTTTCTGATGAAAAACGATGACCCGTGACCTGTCGAAATTTCTCCAGATGGTCAGAAATCGAAATTTTTATTGTTTAATTTTTTGAATGCAAATGACTATTCTATGTAAATTATCACTTTTGGAACAAAAACAAGTGTGTTTAGAGTCAGTTTAATGCCTGAAATTGGTCGAAAAAGAAGCTTCTGAGTAGGAGAAAATGTCCGTAAAAATGGCAATTTTGGTCACCTGAGGCTTCAAAAAGTAGTTATTTAACATGAGGCACATTCCAAATGACATTTTGAATCAATTTTTCTACAGTCCAGAAAATCAATTTTCTGATGAAAAAGGATGACCCGTGACCTGTCGAAATTTCTCCAGATGGTCAGAAATTGAAATGTTTTAATGTTTAATTTTTTGACTGCAAATGACTATTCCATGTAAATTATCACTTTTGGAACAAAAACAAGTGTTTTTAGAGTCACTTTAATGCCTGAAATTGGTCGAAATAGAAGCTTCTTAATAGGAGTCAAAGTCTGTAATAATGGCAATTTTGGTCACACAGAGGATTTAAAAAGTAGTTATTCAACATGAGGCACATTTCAAATGACATTTTTAATCAATTTTTCTACAGTCCAAAAAATCTATTTTCTGATGAAAAACGATGACCCGTGACCCGTCGAAATTTCTCCAGATGGTCAGAAATGGACATTTTTCAATGTTTAATTTTTGGACTTCAAATGACTATTCCATGTAAATTATCACTTTTGGAACAAAAATAAGTGTGTTTATAGTCACTTTAATGCCTGAAATTGGTCGAAATAGAAGCTTCTGAATAGGAGAAAATGTCTGTAATAATGGCAATTTTGGTCACATTGAGGCTTTAAAAAGTAGTTATTCAACATGAGGCACATTCCAAATGACATTTTGAATCAATTTTTCTACAGTCCAAAAAATCAATTTTCTAATGAAAAACGATGACCTGTGACCTCTCGAAATTTCTCCAGATGGCCAGAAATGGAAATTTTTTAATGTTTAATTTTTTGACTGCAAATGACTATTCCATGTAAATTATCACTTTTGGAACAAAAACAAGTGTGTTTAGAGTCAGTTTAATGCCTGAAATTGGTCGAAAAAGAAGCTTCTGCGTAGGAGAAAATGTCCGTAAAAATGGCAATTTTGGTCACCTTGAGGCTTCAAAAAGTAGTTATTCAACATGAGGCACATTCCAAATGACATTTTGAATCAATTTTTCTAGAGTCCAGAAAATCAATTTTCTGATGAAAAAGGATGACCCGTGACCTGTCGAAATTTCTCCAGATGGTCAGAAATGGAAATGTTTTAATGTTTAATTTTTTGACTGCAAATGACTATTCCATGTAAATTATCACTTTTGGAACTAAAATAAGTGTGTTTAGAGTCACTTTAATGCCTGAAATTGTTCGAAATAGAAGCTTCTGAATAGGAGAAAAAGTGCAATAATGGCACTTTTGGTCACATTGAGGTTTCAAAACGTAGTTATTCAACATGAGGCACAATCCAAATGACATTTTAAATCAATTTTTCTACAGTCCAAAAAATCAATTTTCTGATGAAAAACGATGACCCATGACCTGTCGAAATTTCTCCCGATGGTCAGAAATCGAAATTTTTATTGTTTAATTTTTTGACTGCAAATGACTATTCCATGTAAATTATCACTTTTGGAACAAAAACAAGTGTGTTTAGAGTCAGTTTAATGCCTGAAATTGGTCGAAAAAGAAGCTTTGCGTAGGAGAAAATGTCCGTAAAAATGGCAATTTTGGTCACCTTGAGGCTTCAAAAAGTAGTTATTCAACATGAGGCACATTCCAAATGACATTTTGAATCAATTTTTCTACAGTCCAGAAAATCAATTTTCTGATGAAAAAGGATGACCCGTGACCTGTCGAAATTTCTCCAGATGGTCAAAAATGGAAATGTTTTAAAGTTTAATTTTTTGACTGCAAATGACTATTCCATGTAAATTATCACTTTTGGAACTAAAATAAGTGTGTTTAGAGTCACTTTAATGCCTGAAATTGTTCGAAATAGAAGCTTCTGAATAGGAGAAAAAGTCTGCAATAGTGGCACTTTTGGTCACATTGAGGTTTCAAAAAGTAGTTATTCAACATGAGGCACAATCCAAATGACATTTTAAATCAATTTTTTTACAGTCCAAAAAATCAATTTTCTGATGAAAAACGATGACCCGTGACCTGTCGAAATTTCTCCAGATGGTCAGAAATCGAAATTTTTATTGTTTAATTTTTTGACTGCAAATGACTATTCCATGTAAATTATCACTTTTGGAACAAAAATAAGTGTGTTTAGACTCACTTTAATGACTGAAATTGGTCAAAATAGAAGCTTCTGAATAGGAGAAAAAGTCTGTAATAATGGCAATTTTGGTCACATTGAGGCTTTAAAAAGTAGTTATTCAACATGAGGCACATTCCAAATGACATTTTGAATCAATTTTTCTACAGTCCAAAAAATCTATTTTTTGATGAAAAACGATGACCCGTGACCTGTCGAAATTTTTCCAGATGGTCAGAAATGGAAATTTTTTAATGTTAAATTTTTTGACTGCAATTGACTATTCCATGTAAATTATCACTTTTGGAACAAAAACAAGTGTGTTTAGACTCACTTTAATGCCTGAAATTAGTCGAAATAGAAGCTTCTGAATAGGAGAAAAAGTCTGCAATAATGGCAATTTTGGTCACATTGAGGTTTCAAAAAGTAGTTATTCAACATGAGGCACAATCCAAATGACATTTTGAATCAATTTTTCTACAGTCCAAAAAATCAATTTTCTGATGAAAAACGATGACCCGTGACCTGTCGAAATTTCTCCAGATGGTCAGAAATCGAAATTTGTATTGTTTAATTTTTTGACTGCAATTGACTATTCCATGTAAATTATCACTTTTGGAACAAAAACAAGTGTGTTTAGACTCACTTTAATGCCTGAAATTAGTCGAAAAAGAAGCTTCTGAGTAGGAGAAAATGTCCGTAAAAATGGCAATTTTGGTCACATTGAGGCTTCAAAAAGTAGTTATTCAACATGAGGCACATTCCAAATGACATTTTGAATCCATTTTTCTAGAGTCCAGAAAATCAATTTTCTGATGAAAAAGGATGACCCGTGACCTGTCGAAATTTCTCCAGATGGTCAGAAATGGAAATGTTTTAATGTTTAATTTTTTGACTGCAAATGACTATTCCATGTAAATTATCACTTTTGGAACTAAAATAAGTGTGTTTAGAGTCACTTTAATGCCTGAAATTGTTCGAAATAGAAGCTTCTGAATAGGAGAAAAAGTGCAATAATGGCACTTTTGGTCACATTGAGGTTTCAAAACGTAGTTATTCAACATGAGGCACAATCCAAATGACATTTTAAATCAATTTTTTTACAGTCCAAAAAATCAATTTTCTGATGAAAAACGATGACCCGTGACCTGTCGAAATTTCTCCAGATGGTCAGAAATCGAAATTTTTATTGTTTAATTTTTTGAATGCAAATGACTATTCTATGTAAATTATCACTTTTGGAACAAAAACAAGTGTGTTTAGAGTCAGTTTAATGCCTGAAATTGGTCGAAAAAGAAGCTTCTGAGTAGGAGAAAATGTCCGTAAAAATGGCAATTTTGGTCACCTGAGGCTTCAAAAAGTAGTTATTTAACATGAGGCACATTCCAAATGACATTTTGAATCAATTTTTCTACAGTCCAGAAAATCAATTTTCTGATGAAAAAGGATGACCCGTGACCTGTCGAAATTTCTCCAGATGGTCAGAAATTGAAATGTTTTAATGTTTAATTTTTTGACTGCAAATGACTATTCCATGTAAATTATCACTTTTGGAACAAAAACAAGTGTTTTTAGAGTCACTTTAATGCCTGAAATTGGTCGAAATAGAAGCTTCTTAATAGGAGTCAAAGTCTGTAATAATGGCAATTTTGGTCACACAGAGGATTTAAAAAGTAGTTATTCAACATGAGGCACATTTCAAATGACATTTTTAATCAATTTTTCTACAGTCCAAAAAATCTATTTTCTGATGAAAAACGATGACCCGTGACCCGTCGAAATTTCTCCAGATGGTCAGAAATGGACATTTTTCAATGTTTAATTTTTGGACTTCAAATGACTATTCCATGTAAATTATCACTTTTGGAACAAAAATAAGTGTGTTTATAGTCACTTTAATGCCTGAAATTGGTCGAAATAGAAGCTTCTGAATAGGAGAAAATGTCTGTAATAATGGCAATTTTGGTCACATTGAGGCTTTAAAAAGTAGTTATTCAACATGAGGCACATTCCAAATGACATTTTGAATCAATTTTTCTACAGTCCAAAAAATCAATTTTCTAATGAAAAACGATGACCTGTGACCTCTCGAAATTTCTCCAGATGGCCAGAAATGGAAATTTTTTAATGTTTAATTTTTTGACTGCAAATTACTATTTCATATAAATTATCACTTTTGGATCAAAAATAAGTGTGTTTAGAGTCACTTTAATGTCTGAAATTGGTCGAAATAGACGCTTCTGAATAGGAGAAAAAGTCTGTAATAATGGCAATTTTGGTAACATTGAGGCTTTAAAAAGTAGTTATTCAACATGAGGCACATTCCAAATGACATTTTGAATCAATTTTTCTACAGTCCAAAAAATCAATTTTCTGATGAAAAACGATGACCCGTGACCTGTCGAAATTTCTCCAGATGGTCAGAAATCGAAATTTTTATTGTTTAATTTTTTGACTGCAAATGACTATTCCATGTAAATTATCACTTTTGGAACAAAAACAAGTGTGTTTAGAGTCAGTTTAATGCCTGAAATTGGTCGAAAAAGAAGCTTCTGCGTAGGAGAAAATGTCCGTAAAAATGGCAATTTTGGTCACCTTGAGGCTTCAAAAAGTAGTTATTCAACATGAGGCACATTCCGAATGACATTTTGAATCAATTTTTCTACAGTCCAGAAAATCAATTTTCTGATGAAAAAGGATGACCCGTGACCTGTCGAAATTTCTCCAGATGGTCAAAAATGGAAATGTTTTAAAGTTTAATTTTTGACTGCAAATGACTATTCCATGTAAATTATCACTTTTGGAACTAAAATAAGTGTGTTTAGAGTCACTTTAATGATTGAAATTATTCGAAATAGAAGCTTCTGAATAGGAGAAAAAGTCTGCAATAGTGGCACTTTTGGTCACATTGAGGTTTCAAAAAGTAGTTATTCAACATGAGGTACAATCCAAATGACATTTTAAATCAATTTTTTTACAGTCCAAAAAATCAATTTTCTGATGAAAAACGATGACCCGTGACCTGTCGAAATTTCTCCAGATGGTCAGAAATCGAAATTTTTATTGTTTAATTTTTTGACTGCAAATGACTATTCCATGTAAATTATCACTTTTGGAACAAAAATAAGTGTGTTTAGACTCACTTTAATGACTGAAATTGGTCAAAATAGAAGCTTCTGAATAGGAGAAAAAGTCTGTAATAATGGCAATTTTGGTCACATTGAGGCTTTAAAAAGTAGTTATTCAACATGAGGCACATTCCAAATGACATTTTGAATCAATTTTTCTACAGTCCAAAAAATCTATTTTTTGATGAAAAACGATGACCCGTGACCTGTCGAAATTTCTCCAGATGGTCAGAAATGGAAATTTTTTAATGTTTAATTTTTTTACTGCAATTGACTATTCCATGTAAATTATCACTTTTGGAACAAAAACAAGTGTGTTTAGACTCACTTTAATGCCTGAAATTAGTCGAAATAGAAGCTTCTGAATAGGAGAAAAAGTCTGCAATAATGGCAATTTTGGTCACATTGAGGTTTCAAAAAGTAGTTATTCAACATGAGGCACAATCCAAATGACATTTTGAATCAATTTTTCTACAGTCCAAAAAATCAATTTTCTGATGAAAAACGATGACCCGTGACCTGTCGAAATTTCTCCAGATGGTCAGAAATCGAAATTTGTATTGTTTAATTTTTTGACTGCAATTGACTATTCCATGTAAATTATCACTTTTGGAACAAAAACAAGTGTGTTTAGACTCACTTTAATGCCTGAAATTAGTCGAAAAAGAAGCTTCTGAGTAGGAGAAAATGTCCGTAAAAATGGCAATTTTGGTCACATTGAGGCTTCAAAAAGTAGTTATTCAACATGAGGCACATTCCAAATGACATTTTGAATCAATTTTTCTACAGTCCAGAAAATCAATTTTCTGATGAAAAAGGATGACCCGTGACCTGTCGAAATTTCTCCTGATGGTCAGCAATGGAAATGTTTTAATGTTTAATTTTTTGACTGCAAATGACTATTCCATGTAAATTATCACTTTTGGAACTAAAATAAGTGTGTTTAGAGTCACTTTAATGCCTGAAATTGTTCGAAATAGAAGCTTTTGAATAGGAGAAAAAGTGCAATAATGGCACTTTTGGTCACATTGAGGTTTCAAAACGTAGTTATTCAACATGAGGCACAATCCAAATGACATTTTAAATCAATTTTTTTTACAGTCCAAAAAATCAATTTTCTGATGAAAAACGATGACCCGTGACCTGTCGAAATTTCTCCAGATGGTCAGAAATCGAAATTTTTATTGTTTAATTTTTTGACTGCAAATGACTATTCTATGTAAATTATCACTTTTGGAACAAAAACAAGTGTGTTTAGAGTCATTTTAATGCCTGAAATTGGTCGAAAAAGAAGCTTCTGAGTAGGAGAAAATGTCCGTAAAAATGGCAATTTTGGTCACCTGAGGCTTCAAAAAGTAGTTATTTAACATGAGGCACATTCCAAATGACATTTTGAATCAATTTTTCTACAGTCCAGAAAATCAATTTTCTGATGAAAAAGGATGACCTTGACCTGTCGAAATTTCTCCAGATGGTCAGAAATGGAAATGTTTTAATGTTTAATTTTTTGACTGCAAATGACTATTCCATGTAAATTATCACTTTTGGAACTAAAATAAGTGTGTTTAGAGTCACTTTAATGCCTGAAATTGGTCGAAATAGAAGCTTCTGAATAGGAGAAAAAGTCTGTAATAATGGCAATTTTGGTCACATTGAGGCTTTAAAAAGTAGTTATTCAACATGAGGCACATTCCAAATGACATTTTGAATCAATTTTTTTACAGTCCAAAAAATCAATTTTCTGATGAAAAACGATGACCCGTGACCCGTCGAAATTTCTCCAGATGGTCAGAAATGGACATTTTTCAATGTTTAATTTTTGGACTTCAAATGACTATTCCATGTAAATTATCACTTTTGGAACAAAAATAAGTGTGTTTATAGTCACTTTAATGCCTGAAATTGGTCGAAATAGAAGCTTCTGAATAGGAGAAAAAGTCTGTAATAATGGCAATTTTGGTCACATTGAGGCTTTAAAAAGTAGTTATTCAACATGAGGCACATTCCAAATGACATTTTGAATCAATTTTTCTACAGTCCAAAAAATCAATTTTCTAATGAAAAACGATGACCTGTGACCTCTCAAAATTTCTCCAGATGGCAAGAAATGGAAATTTTTTAATGTTTAATTTTTTGACTGCAAATGACTATTTCATATAAATTATCACTTTTGGATCAAAAATAAGTGTGTTTAGAGTCACTTTAATGTCTGAAATTGGTCGAAATAGACGCTTCTGAATAGGAGAAAAAGTCTGTAATAATGGCAATTTTGGTAACATTGAGGCTTTAAAAAGTAGTCATTCAACATGAGGCACATTCCAAATGACATTTTGAATCAATTTTTCTACAGTCCAAAAAATCAATTTTCTGATGAAAAACGATGACCCGTGACCTGTCGAAATTTCTCCAGATGGTCAGAAATCGAAATTTTTATTGTTTAATTTTTTGACTGCAAATGACTATTCCATGTAAATTATCACTTTTGGAACAAAAACAAGTGTGTTTAGAGTCAGTTTAATGCCTGAAATTGGTCGAAAAAGAAGCTTCTGCGTAGGAGAAAATGTCCGTAAAAATGGCAATTTTGGTCACCTTGAGGCTTCAAAAAGTAGTTATTCAACATGAGGCACATTCCAAATGACATTTTGAATCAATTTTTCTACAGTCCAGAAAATCAATTTTCTGATGAAAAAGGATGACCCGTGACCTGTCGAAATTTCTCCAGATGGTCAAAAATGGAAATGTTTTAAAGTTTAATTTTTTGACTGCAAATGACTATTCCATGTAAATTATCACTTTTGGAACTAAAATCAGTGTGTTTAGAGTCACTTTAATGCCTGAAATTGTTCGAAATAGAAGCTTCTGAATAGGAGAAAAAGTCTGCAATAGTGGCACTTTTGGTCACATTGAGGTTTCAAAAAGTAGTTATTCAACATGAGGCACAATCCAAATGACATTTTAAATCAATTTTTTTACAGTCAAAAAAATCAATTTTCTGATGAAAAACGATGACCCGTGACCTGTCGAAATTTCTCCAGATGGTCAGAAATCGAAATTTTTATTGTTTAATTTTTTGACTGCAAATGACTATTCCATGTAAATTATCACTTTTGGAACAAAAATAAGTGTGTTTAGACTCACTTTAATGACTGAAATTGGTCAAAATAGAAGCTTCTGAATAGGAGAAAAAGTCTGTAATAATGGCAATTTTGGTCACATTGAGGCTTTAAAAAGTAGTTATTCAACATGAGGCACATTCCAAATGACATTTTGAATCAATTTTTCTACAGTCCAAAAAATCTATTTTTTGATGAAAAACGATGACCCGTGACCTGTCGAAATTTCTCCAGATGGTCAGAAATGGAAATTTTTTAATGTTTAATTTTTTGACTGCAATTGACTATTCCATGTAAATTATCACTTTTGGAACAAAAACAAGTGTGTTTAGACTCACTTTAATGCCTGAAATTAGTCGAAAAAGAAGCTTCTGAGTAGGAGAAAATGTCCGTAAAAATGGCAATTTTGGTCACATTGAGGCTTCAAAAAGTAGTTATTCAACATGAGGCACATTCCAAATGACATTTTGAATCAATTTTTCTACAGTCCAGAAAATCAATTTTCTGATGAAAAAGGATGACCCGTGACCTGTCGAAATTTCTCCAGATGGTCAGCAATGGAAATGTTTTAATGTTTAATTTTTTGACTGCAAATGACTATTCCATGTAAATTATCACTTTTGGAACTAAAATAAGTGTGTTTAGAGTCACTTTAATGCCTGAAATTGTTCGAAATAGAAGCTTTTGAATAGGAGAAAAAGTGCAATAATGGCACTTTTGGTCACATTGAGGTTTCAAAACGTAGTTATTCAACATGAGGCACAATCCAAATGACATTTTAAATCAATTTTTTTACAGTCCAAAAAATCAATTTTCTGATGAAAAAGGATGACCTTGACCTGTCGAAATTTCTCCAGATGGTCAGAAATGGAAATGTTTTAATGTTTAATTTTTTGACTGCAAATGACTATTCCATGTAAATTATCACTTTTGGAACTAAAATAAGTGTGTTTAGAGTCACTTTAATGCCTGAAATTGGTCGAAATAGAAGCTACTGAATAGGAGAAAAAGTCTGTAATAATGGCAATTTTGGTCACATTGAGGCTTTAAAAAGTAGTTATTCAACATGAGGCACATTCCAAATGACATTTTGAATCAATTTTTTTACAGTCCAAAAAATCAATTTTCTGATGAAAAACGATGACCCGTGACCTGTCGAAATTTCTCCAGATGGTCAGAAATCGAAATTTGTATTGTTTAATTTTTTGACTGCAATTGACTATTCCATGTAAATTATCACTTTTGGAACAAAAACAAGTGTGTTTAGACTCACTTTAATGCCTGAAATTAGTCGAAAAAGAAGCTTCTGAGTAGGAGAAAATGTCCGTAAAAATGGCAATTTTGGTCACATTGAGGCTTCAAAAAGTAGTTATTCAACATGAGGCACATTCCAAATGACATTTTGAATCAATTTTTCTACAGTCCAGAAAATCAATTTTCTGATGAAAAAGGATGACCCGTGACCTGTCGAAATTTCTCCAGATGGTCAGAAATGGAAATGTTTTAATGTTTAATTTTTTGACTGCAAATGACTATTCCATGTAAATTATCACTTTTGGAACTAAAATAAGTGTGTTTAGAGTCACTTTAATGCCTGAAATTGTTCGAAATAGAAGCTTCTGAATAGGAGAAAAAGTCTGCAATTATGGCACTTTTGGTCACATTGAGGTTTCAAAAAGTAGTTATTCAACATGAGGCACAATCCAAATGACATTTTAAATCAATTTTTTTACAGTCCAAAAAATCAATTTTCTGATGAAAAACGATGACCCGTGACCTGTCGAAATTTCTCCAGATGGTCAGAAATCGAAATTTTTATTGTTTAATTTTTTGACTGCAAATGACTATTCCATGTAAATTATCACTTTTGGAACAAAAATAAGTGTGTTTAGACTCACTTTAATGACTGAAATTGGTCGAAATAGAAGCTTCTGAATAGGAGAAAAAGTCTGTAATAATGGCAATTTTGGTCACATTGAGGCTTTAAAAAGTAGTTATTCAACATGAGGCACATTCCAAATGACATTTTGAATCAATTTTTCTACAGTCCAAAAAATCAATTTTCTGATGAAAAACGATGACCCGTGACCTGTCGAAATTTCTCCAGATGGTCAGAAATGGAAATTTTTTAATGTTTAATTTTTTGACTGCAATTGACTATTCCATGTAAATTATCACTTTTGGAACAAAAACAAGTGTGTTTAGACTCACTTTAATGCCTGAAATTAGTCGAAATAGAAGCTTCTGAATAGGAGAAAAAGTCTGCAATAATGGCAATTTTGGTCACATTGAGGCTTCAAAAAGTAGTTATTTAACATGAGGCACATTCCAAATGACATTTTGAATCAATTTTTCTACAGTCCAGAAAATCAATTTTCTGATGAAAAAGGATGACCTTGACCTGTCGAAATTTCTCCAGATGGTCAGAAATGGAAATTTTTTAATGTTTAATTTTTTGACTGCAATTGACTATTCCATGTAAATTATCACTTTTGGAACAAAAATAAGTGTGTTTAGACTCACTTTAATGCCTGAAATTGTTCGAAATAGAAGCTTTTGAATAGGAGAAAAAGTGCAATAATGGCACTTTTGGTCACATTGAGGTTTCAAAACGTAGTTATTCAACATGAGGCACAATCCAAATGACATTTTAAATCAATTTTTTTACAGTCCAAAAAATCAATTTTCTGATGAAAAACGATGACCCGTGACCTGTCGAAATTTCTCCAGATGGTCAGAAATCGAAATTTTTATTGTTTAATTTTTTGACTGCAAATGACTATTCTATGTAAATTATCACTTTTGGAACAAAAACAAGTGTGTTTAGAGTCATTTTAATGCCTGAAATTGGTCGAAAAAGAAGCTTCTGAGTAGGAGAAAATGTCCGTAAAAATGGCAATTTTGGTCACCTGAGGCTTCAAAAAGTAGTTATTTAACATGAGGCACATTCCAAATGACATTTTGAATCAATTTTTCTACAGTCCAGAAAATCAATTTTCTGATGAAAAAGGATGACCTTGACCTGTCGAAATTTCTCCAGATGGTCAGAAATGGAAATGTTTTAATGTTTAATTTTTTGACTGCAAATGACTATTCCATGTAAATTATCACTTTTGGAACTAAAATAAGTGTGTTTAGAGTCACTTTAATGCCTGAAATTGGTCGAAATAGAAGCTTCTGAATAGGAGAAAAAGTCTGTAATAATGGCAATTTTGGTCACATTGAGGCTTTAAAAAGTAGTTATTCAACATGAGGCACATTCCAAATGACATTTTGAATCAATTTTTTTACAGTCCAAAAAATCAATTTTCTGATGAAAAACGATGACCCGTGACCCGTCGAAATTTCTCCAGATGGTCAGAAATGGACATTTTTCAATGTTTAATTTTTGGACTTCAAATGACTATTCCATGTAAATTATCACTTTTGGAACAAAAATAAGTGTGTTTATAGTCACTTTAATGCCTGAAATTGGTCGAAATAGAAGCTTCTGAATAGGAGAAAAAGTCTGTAATAATGGCAATTTTGGTCACATTGAGGCTTTAAAAAGTAGTTATTCAACATGAGGCACATTCCAAATGACATTTTGAATCAATTTTTCTACAGTCCAAAAAATCAATTTTCTAATGAAAAACGATGACCTGTGACCTCTCGAAATTTCTCCAGATGGCCAGAAATGGAAATTTTTTAATGTTTAATTTTTTGACTGCAAATGACTATTTCATATAAATTATCACTTTTGGATCAAAAATAAGTGTGTTTAGAGTCACTTTAATGTCTGAAATTGGTCGAAATAGACGCTTCTGAATAGGAGAAAAAGTCTGTAATAATGGCAATTTTGGTAACATTGAGGCTTTAAAAAGTAGTTATTCAACATGAGGCACATTCCAAATGACATTTTGAATCAATTTTTCTACAGTCCAAAAAATCAATTTTCTGATGAAAAACGATGACCCGTGACCTGTCGAAATTTCTCCAGATGGTCAGAAATCGAAATTTTTATTGTTTAATTTTTTGACTGCAAATGACTATTCCATGTAAATTATCACTTTTGGAACAAAAACAAGTGTGTTTAGAGTCAGTTTAATGCCTGAAATTGGATCGAAAAAGAAGCTTCTGCGTAGGAGAAAATGTCCGTAAAAATGGCAATTTTGGTCACATTGAGGCTTCAAAAAGTAGTTATTCAACATGAGGCACATTCCAAATGACATTTTGAATCAATTTTTCTACAGTCCAGAAAATCAATTTTCTGATGAAAAAGGATGACCCGTGACCTGTCGAAATTTCTCCAGATGGTCAGCAATGGAAATGTTTTAATGTTTAATTTTTTGACTGCAAATGACTATTCCATGTAAATTATCACTTTTGGAACAAAAACAAGTGTTTTTAGAGTCACGTTAATGCCTGAAATTGGTCGAAATAGAAGCTTCTGAATAGGAGAAAAAGTCTGTAATAATGGCAATTTTGGTCACATTGAGGCTTTAAAAAGTAGTTATTCAACATGAGGCACATTCCAAATGACATTTTGAATCAATTTTTCTACAGTCCAAAAAATCAATTTTCTGATGAAAAACGATGACCCGTGACCTGTCGAAATTTCTCCAGATGGTCAGAAATCGAAATTTTTATTGTTTAATTTTTTGACTGCAAATGACTATTCCATGTAAATTATCACTTTTGGAACAAAAACAAGTGTGTTTAGAGTCAGTTTAATGCCTGAAATTGGTCGAAAAAGAAGCTTCTGAGTAGGAGAAAATGTCCGTAAAAATGGTACTTTTGGTCACATTGAGGTT
The DNA here is from genome assembly GCF_964204655.1 of Triturus cristatus. NCBI lineage: Eukaryota > Metazoa > Chordata > Amphibia > Caudata > Salamandridae > Triturus > Triturus cristatus. The sequence goes on along the minus strand of NC_140589.1, from coordinate 1,196,171,607 downwards.
TCAAAAAGTAGTTATTCAACATGAGGCACAATCCAAATGACATTTTAAATCAATTTTTTTACAGTCCAAAAAATCAATTTTCTGATGAAAAACGATGACCCGTGACCTGTCGAAATTTCTCCAGATGGTCAGAAATGGAAATGTTTTAATGTTTAATTTTTTGACTGCAAATGACTATTCCATGTAAATTATCACTTTTGGAACTAAAATAAGTGTGTTTAGAGTCACTTTAATGCCTGAAATTGTTCGAAATAGAAGCTTTTGAATAGGAGAAAAAGTGCAATAATGGCACTTTTGGTCACATTGAGGTTTCAAAACGTAGTTATTCAACATGAGGCACAATCCAAATGACATTTTAAATCAATTTTTTTACAGTCCAAAAAATCAATTTTCTGATGAAAAACGATGACCCGTGACCTGTCGAAATTTCTCCAGATGGTCAGAAATCGAAATTTTTATTGTTTAATTTTTTGACTGCAAATGACTATTCTATGTAAATTATCACTTTTGGAACAAAAACAAGTGTGTTTAGAGTCATTTTAATGCCTGAAATTGGTCGAAAAAGAAGCTTCTGAGTAGGAGAAAATGTCCGTAAAAATGGCAATTTTGGTCACCTGAGGCTTCAAAAAGTAGTTATTTAACATGAGGCACATTCCAAATGACATTTTGAATCAATTTTTCTACAGTCCAGAAAATCAATTTTCTGATGAAAAAGGATGACCTTGACCTGTCGAAATTTCTCCAGATGGTCAGAAATGGAAATGTTTTAATGTTTAATTTTTTGACTGCAAATGACTATTCCATGTAAATTATCACTTTTGGAACTAAAATAAGTGTGTTTAGAGTCACTTTAATGCCTGAAATTGTTCGAAATAGAAGCTTTTGAATAGGAGAAAAAGTGCAATAATGGCACTTTTGGTCACATTGAGGTTTCAAAACGTAGTTATTCAACATGAGGCACAATCCAAATGACATTTTAAATCAATTTTTTTACAGTCCAAAAAATCAATTTTCTGATGAAAAACGATGACCCGTGACCTGTCGAAATTTCTCCAGATGGTCAGAAATCGAAATTTTTATTGTTTAATTTTTTGACTGCAAATGACTATTCTATGTAAATTATCACTTTTGGAACAAAAACAAGTGTGTTTAGAGTCATTTTAATGCCTGAAATTGGTCGAAAAAGAAGCTTCTGAGTAGGAGAAAATGTCCGTAAAAATGGCAATTTTGGTCACCTGAGGCTTCAAAAAGTAGTTATTTAACATGAGGCACATTCCAAATGACATTTTGAATCAATTTTTCTACAGTCCAGAAAATCAATTTTCTGATGAAAAAGGATGACCTTGACCTGTCGAAATTTCTCCAGATGGTCAGAAATGGAAATGTTTTAATGTTTAATTTTTTGACTGCAAATGACTATTCCATGTAAATTATCACTTTTGGAACTAAAATAAGTGTGTTTAGAGTCACTTTAATGCCTGAAATTGGTCGAAATAGAAGCTTCTGAATAGGAGAAAAAGTCTGTAATAATGGCAATTTTGGTCACATTGAGGCTTTAAAAAGTAGTTATTTAACATGAGGCACATTCCAAATGACATTTTGAATCAATTTTTTTACAGTCCAAAAAATCAATTTTCTGATGAAAATTGATGACCCGTGACCCGTCGAAATTTCTCCAGATGGTCAGAAATGGACATTTTTCAATGTTTAATTTTTGGACTTCAAATGACTATTCCATGTAAATTATCACTTTTGGAACAAAAATAAGTGTGTTTATAGTCACTTTAATGCCTGAAATTGGTCGAAATAGAAGCTTCTGAATAGGAGAAAAAGTCTGTAATAATGGCAATTTTGGTCACATTGAGGCTTTAAAAAGTAGTTATTCAACATGAGGCACATTCCAAATGACATTTTGAATCAATTTTTCTACAGTCCAAAAAATCAATTTTCTAATGAAAAACGATGACCTGTGACCTCTCGAAATTTCTCCAGATGGCCAGAAATGGAAATTTTTTAATGTTTAATTTTTTGACTGCAAATGACTATTTCATATAAATTATCACTTTTGGATCAAAAATAAGTGTGTTTAGAGTCACTTTAATGTCTGAAATTGGTCGAAATAGAAGCTTCTGAATAGGAGAAAAAGTCTGCAATAATGGCAATTTTGGTCACATTGAGGTTTCAAAAAGTAGTTATTCAACATGAGGCACAATCCAAATGACATTTTGAATCAATTTTTCTACAGTCCAAAAAATCAATTTTCTGATGAAAAACGATGACCCGTGACCTGTCGAAATTTCTCCAGATGGTCAGAAATCGAAATTTGTATTGTTTAATTTTTTGACTGCAATTGACTATTCCATGTAAATTATCACTTTTGGAACAAAAACAAGTGTGTTTAGACTCACTTTAATGCCTGAAATTAGTCGAAAAAGAAGCTTCTGAGTAGGAGAAAATGTCCGTAAAAATGGCAATTTTGGTCACATTGAGGCTTCAAAAAGTAGTTATTCAACATGAGGCACATTCCAAATGACATTTTGAATCAATTTTTCTACAGTCCAGAAAATCAATTTTCTGATGAAAAAGGATGACCCGTGACCTGTCGAAATTTCTCCAGATGGTCAGCAATGGAAATGTTTTAATGTTTAAGTTTTTGACTGCAAATGACTATTCCATGTAAATTATCACTTTTGGAACAAAAACAAGTGTTTTTAGAGTCACGTTAATGCCTGAAATTGGTCGAAATAGAAGCTTCTGAATAGGAGAAAAAGTCTGTAATAATGGCAATTTTGGTCACATTGAGGCTTTAAAAAGTAGTTATTCAACATGAGGCACATTCCAAATGACATTTTAAATAAATTTTTTTACAGTCCAAAAAATCAATTTTCTGATGAAAAACGATGACCCGTGACCTGTCGAAATTTCTCCAGATGTTCAGAAATGGTAATTTTTTTATGTGTTGTCTTTTGACTGTAAATGACTATTGCATGTGAATTAGAACTCTTGGAACTAAAATAAATAAGTTTAGAGGCATTTTAATGCCTGAAATTGCTCGAAATAGAAGGTTCTGAGTAGTAGAAAAAGTCTGTAAAAATGGCAATTTTGGTCACATTGAGGCTTTAAAAAGTAGTTATTCAACATGAGGCACATTCAAAATGACATTTTGAATCAATTTTTCTACAGTCCAAAAAATCAATTTTCTGATGAAAAACGATGACCCGTGACCTGTCGAAATTTCTCCAGATGGTCAGAAATCGAAATTTTTATTTTTTAATTTTTTGACTGCAAATGACTATTCCATGTAAATTATCACTTTTGGAACAAAAACAAGTGTGTTTAGAGTCAGTTTAATGCCTGAAATTGGTCGAAAAAGAAGCTTCTGAGTAGGAGAAAATGTCCGTAAAAATGGCAATTTTGGTCACATTGAGGCTTCAAAAAGTAGTTATTCAACATGAGGCACATTCCAAATGACATTTTGAATCAATTTTTCTACAGTCCAGAAAATCAATTTTCTGATGAAAAAGGATGACCCGTGACCTGTCGAAATTTCTCCAGATGGTCAGAAATGGAAATGTTTTAATGTTTAATTTTTTGACTGCAAATGACTATTCCATGTAAATGATGACTTTTGGAACTAAAATAAGTGTGTTTAGAGTCACTTTAATGCCTGAAATTGTTCGAAATAGAAGCTTCTGAATAGGAGAAAAAGTCTGCAATAATGGCACTTTTGGTCACATTGAGGTTTCAAAAAGTAGTTATTCAACATGAGGCACAATCCAAATGACATTTTAAATAAATGTTTTTACAGTCCAAAAAATCAATTTTCTGATGAAAAACGATGACCCGTGACCTGTCGAAATTTCTCCAGATGTTCAGAAATCGAAATTTTTATTGTTTAAGTTTTTTGACTGCAAATGACTATTCCATGTAAATTATCACTTTTGGAACAAAAAAAGGTGTGTTTAGACTCACTTTAATGACTGAAATTGGTCGAAATAGAAGCTTCTGAATAGGAGAAAAAGTCTGTAATAATGGCAATTTTGGTCACATTGAGGCTTTAAAAAGTAGTTATTCAACATGAAGCACATTCCAAATGACATTTTGAATCAATTTTTCTACAGTCCAAAAAATCAATTTTCTGATGAAAAACAATGACCCGTGACCTGTCGAAATTTCTCCAGATGGTCAGAAATCGAAATTTTTATTGTTTAATTTTTTGACTGCAAATGACTATTCCATGTAAATTATCACTTTTGGAACAAAAACAAGTGTATTTAGAGTCAGTTTTATGCCTGAAATTGGTCGAAAAAGAAGCTTCTGAGTAGGAGAAAATGTCCGTAAAAATGGCAATTTTGGTCACATTGAGGCTTCAAAAAGTAGTTATTCAACATGAGGCACATTCCAAATGACATTTTGAATCAATTTTTCTACAGTCCAGAAAATCAATTTTCTGATGAAAAAGGATGACCCGTGACCTGTCGAAATTTCTCCAGATGGTCAGAAATGGAAATGTTTTAATGTTTAATTTTTTGACTGCAAATGATTATTCCATGTAAATTATCACTTTTGGAACAAAAACAAGTGTTTTTAGAGTCACTTTAATGCCTGAAATTGGTCGAAATAGAAGCTTCTGAATAGGAGAAAAAGTCTGTAATAATGGCAATTTTGGTCACATTGAGGCTTTAAAAAGTAGTTATTCAACATGAGGCACATTCCAAATGACATTTTGAATCAATTTTTCTACAGTCCTAAAAATTAATTTTCTGATGAAAAACAATGACCTATGATGACCTGTCGAAATTTCTCCAGATGGCCAGAAATGGAAAGTTTTTTAATGTTTAAATTTTTTGACTGCAAATGACTATTCCATGTAAATTATCACTTTTGGAACTAAAATAAGTGTGTTTAGAGTCACGTTAATGCCTGAAATTGTTCGAAATAGAAGCTTCTGAATAGGAGAAAAAGTCTGCAATAATGGCAATTTTGGTGACATTGAGGTTTCAAAAAGTAGTTATTCAACATGAGGCACATTCCAAATGACATTTTAAATCAATTTTTCTACAGTCCAAAAAATCAATTTTCTGATGAAAAACGATGACCCGTGACCTGTCGAAATTTCTCCAGATGGTCAGAAATCGAAATTTGTATTGTTTAATTTTTTGACTGCAAATGACTATTCCATGTAAATTATCACTTTTGGAACAAAAACAAGTGTGTTTAGAGTCAGTTTAATGCCTGAAATTGGTCGAAAAAGAAGCTTCTGAGTAGGAGAAAAAGTCTGTAATAATGGCAATTTTGGTCACATTGAGGCTTTAAAAAGTAGTTATTCAACATGAGGCACATTCAAAATGACATTTTGAATCAATTTTTCTACAGTCCAAAAAATCAATTTTCTGATGAAAAACGATGACCCGTGACCTGTCGAAATTTCTCCAGATGGTCAGAAATCGAAATTTTTATTGTTTAATTTTTTGACTGCAAATGACTATTCCATGTAAATTATCACTTTTGGAACAAAAACAAGTGTGTTTAGAGTCAGTTTAATGCCTGAAATTGGTCGAAAAAGAAGCTTCTGAGTAGGAGAAAATGTCCGTAAAAATGGCAATTTTGGTCACCTTGAGGCTTCAAAAAGTAGTTATTTAACATGAGGCACATTCCAAATGACATTTTGAATCAATTTTTCTACAGTCCAGAAAATCAATTTTCTGATGAAAAAGGATGACCCGTGACCTGTCGAAATTTCTCCAGATGGTCAGAAATGGAAATGTTTTAATGTTTAATTTTTTGACTGCAAATGACTATTCCATGTAAATGATCACTTTTGGAACTAAAATAAGTGTGTTTAGAGTCACTTTAATGCCTGAAATTGTTCGAAATAGAAGCTTCTGAATAGGAGAAAAAGTCTGCAATAATGGCACTTTTGGTCACATTGAGGTTTCAAAAAGTAGTTATTCAACATGAGGCACAATCCAAATGACATTTTAAATCAATTTTTTTACAGTCCAAAAAATCAATTTTCTGATGAAAAACGATGACCCGTGACCTGTCGAAATTTCTCCAGATGTTCAGAAATCAAAATTTTTATTGTTTAATTTTTTGATTGCAAATGACTATTCCATGTAAATTATCACTTTTGGAACAAAAAAAGGTGTGTTTAGACTCACTTTAATGATTGAAATTGGTCGAAATAGAAGCTTCTGAATAGGAGAAAAAGTCTGTAATAATGGCAATTTTGGTCACATTGAGGCTTTAAAAAGTAGTTATTCAAGATGAGGCACATTCCAAATGACATTTTGAATCAATTTTTCTACAGTCCAAAAAATCAATTTTCTGATGAAAAACGATGACCCGTGACCTGTCGAAATTTCTCCAGATGGTCAGAAATGGAAATTTTTTAATGTTTAATTTTTTGACTGCAATTGACTATTCCATGTAAATTATCACTTTTGGAACAAAAACAAGTGTGTTTAGACTCACTTTAATGCCTGAAATTAGTCGAAATAGAAGCTTCTGAATAGGAGAAAAAGTCTGCAATAATGGCAATTTTGGTCACATTGAGGTTTCAAAAAGTAGTTATTCAACATGAGGCACAATCCAAATGACATTTTGAATCAATTTTTCTACAGTCCAGAAAATCAATTTTCTGATGAAAAAGGATGACCCGTGACCTGTCGAAATTTCTCCAGATGGTCAGAAATGGAAATGTTTTAATGTTTAATTTTTTGACTGCAAATGACTATTCCATGTAAATTATCACTTTTGGAACAAAAACAAGTGTTTTTAGAGTCACTTTAATGCCTGAAATTGGTCGAAATAGAAGCTTCTTAATAGGAGTAAAAGTCTGTAATAATGGCAATTTTGGTCACACAGAGGATTTAAAAAGTAGTTATTCAACATGAGGCACATTTCAAATGACATTTTTAATAAATTTTTCTACAGTCCAAAAAATCTATTTTGTGATGAAAAACGATGACCCGTGACCCGTCGAAATTTCTCCAGATGGTCAGAAATGGACATTTTTCAATGTATAATTTTTGGACTTCAAATGACTATTCCATGTAAATTATCACTTTTGGAACAAAAATAAGTGTGTTTATAGTCACTTTAATGCCTGAAATTGGTCGAAATAGAAGCTTCTGAATAGGAGAAAAAGTCTGTAATAATGGCAATTTTGGTCACATTGAGGCTTTAAAAAGTAGTTATTCAACATGAGGCACATTCCAAATGACATTTTGAATCAATTTTTCTACAGTCCAAAAAATCAATTTTCTGATGAAAAACGATGACCTGTGACCTGTCGAAATTTCTCCAGATGGCCAGAAATGGAAATTTTTTAATGTTTAATTTTTTGACTGCAAATGACTATTCCATGTAAATTATCACTTTTGGAACCAAAAAAATAAGTGTGTTTAGAGTCAGTTTAATGCCTGAAATTGGTCGAAAAAGAAGCTTCTGAGTAGGAGAAAATGTCCGTAAAAATGGCAATTTTGGTCACATTGAGGCTTTAAAAAGTAGTTATTCAACATGAGGCACATTCCAAATGACATTTTGAATCAATTTTTCTACAGTCCTAAACATCAATTTTCTGATGAAAAACAATGACCTATGATGACCTGTCGAAATTTCTCCAGATGGCCAGAAATGGAAATTTTTTAATGTTTAACTTTTTTGACTGCAAATGACTATTCCATGTAAATTATCACTTTTGGAACTAAAATAAGTGTGTTTAGAGTCACGTTAATGCCTGAAATTGTTCGAAATAGAAGCTTCTGAATAGGAGAAAAAGTCTGCAATAATGGCAATTTTGGTCACATTGAGGTTTCAAAAAGTAGTTATTCAACATGAGGCACATTCCAAATGACATTTTAAATCAATTTTTCTACAGTCCAAAAAATCAATTTTCTGATGAAAAACGATGACCCGTGACCTGTCGAAATTTCTCCAGATGGTCAGAAATCAAAATTTGTATTGTTTAATTTTTTGACTGCAAATGACTATTCCATGTAAATTATCACTTTTGGAACAAAAACAAGTGTGTTTAGAGTCAGTTTAATGCCTGAAATTGGTCGAAAAAGAAGCTTCTGAGTAGGAGAAAATGTCCGTAAAAATGGCAATTTTGGTCACATTGAGGCTTCAAAAAGTAGTTATTCAACATGAGGCACATTCAAAATGACATTTTGAATCAATTTTTCTACAGTCCAAAAAATCAATTTTCTGATGAAAAACGATGACCCGTGACCTGTCGAAATTTCTCCAGATGGTCAGAAATCGAAATTTTAATTGTTTAATTTTTTGACTGCGAATGACTATTCCATGTAAATTATCACTTTTGGAACAAAAACAAGTGTGTTTAGAGTCAGTTTAATGCCTGAAATTGGTCGAAAAAGAAGCTTCTGAGTAGGAGAAAATGTTCGTAAAAATGGCAATTTTGGTCACATTGAGGCTTCAAAAAGTAGTTATTCAACATGAGGCACATTCCAAATGACATTTTGAATCAATTTTTCTACAGTCCAGAAAATCAATTTTCTGATGAAAAAGGATGACCCGTGACCTGTCGAAATTTCTCCAGATGGTCAGAAATGGAAATGTTTTAATGTTGAATTTTTTGACTGCAAATGACTATTCCATGTAAATGATCACTTTTGGAACTAAAATAAGTGTGTTTAGAGTCACTTTGATGCCTGAAATTGTTCGAAATAGAAGCTTCTGAATAGGAGAAAAAGTCTGCAATAATGGCACTTTTGGTCACATTGAGGTTTCAAAAAGTAGTTATTCAACATGAGGCACAATCCAAATGACATTTTGAATCAATTTTTCTACAGTCCAAAAAATCAATTTTCTGATGAAAAACGATGACCCGTGACCTGTCGAAATTTCTCCAGATGGTCAGAAATGGAAATTTTTTAATGTTTAATTTTTTGACTGCAATTGACTATTCCATGTAAATTATCACTTTTGGAACAAAAACAAGTGTGTTTAGACTCACTTTAATGCCTGAAATTAGTGGAAATAGAAGCTTCTGAATCGGAGAAAAAGTCTGCAATAATGGCAATTTTGGTCACATTGAGGTTTCAAAAAGTAGTTATTCAACATGAGGCACAATCCAAATGACATTTTGAATCAATTTTTCTACAGTCCAAAAAATCAATTTTCTGATGAAAAACGATGACCCGTGACCTGTCGAAATTTCTCCAGATGGTCAGAAATCGAAATTTGTATTGTTTAAGTTTTTTGACTGCAAATGACTATTCCATGTAAATGATCACTTTTGGAACTAAAATAAGTGTGTTTAGAGTCACTTTAATGCCTGAAATTGTTCGAAATAGAAGCTTCTGAATAAGAGAAAAAGTCTGCAATAATGGCACTTTTGGTCACATTGAGGTTTCAAAAAGTAGTTATTCAACATGAGGCACAATCCAAATGACATTTTAAATCAATTTTTTTACAGTCCAAAAAATCAATTTTCTGATGAAAAACGATGACCCGTGACCTGTCGAAATTTCTCCAGATGTTCAGAAATCAAAATTTTTATTGTTTAATTTTTTGATTGCAAATGACTATTCCATGTAAATTATCACTTTTGGAACAAAAAAAGGTGTGTTTAGACTCACTTTAATGACTGAAATTGGTCGAAATAGAAGCTTCTGAATAGGAGAAAAAGTCTGTAATAATGGCAATTTTGGTCACATTGAGGCTTTAAAAAGTAGTTATTCAAGATGAGGCACATTCCAAATGACATTTTGAATCAATTTTTCTACAGTCCAAAAAATCAATTTTCTGATGAAAAACGATGACCCGTGACCTGTCGAAATTTCTCCAGATGGTCAGAAATGGAAATTTTTTAAAGTTTAATTTTTTGACTGCAATTGACTATTCCATGTAAATTATCACTTTTGGAACAAAAACAAGTGTGTTTAGACTCACTTTAATGCCTGAAATTAGTCGAAATAGAAGCTTCTGAATAGGAGAAAAAGTCTGCAATAATGGCAATTTTGGTCACATTGAGGTTTCAAAAAGTAGTTATTCAACATGAGGCACAATCCAAATGACATTTTGAATCAATTTTTCTACAGTCCAGAAAATCAATTTTCTGATGAAAAAGGATGACCCGTGACCTGTCGAAATTTCTCCAGATGGTCAGAAATGGAAATGTTTTAATGTTTAATTTTTTGACTGCAAATGACTATTCCATGTAAATTATCACTTTGGGAACAAAAACAAGTGTTTTTAGACTCACGTTAATGCCTGAAATTGGTCGAAATAGAAGCTTCTGAATAGGAGAAAAAGTCTGTAATAATGGCAATTTTGGTCACATTGAGGCTTTAAAAAGTAGTTATTCAACATGAGGCACATTCCAAATGACATTTTGAATCAATTTTTCTACAGTCCAAAAAATCAATTTTCTGATGAAAAACGATGACCCGTGACCTGTCGAAATTTCTCCAGATGGTCAGAAATCGAAATTTTTATTGTTTAATTTTTTGACTGCAAATGACTATTCCATGTAAATTATCACTTTTGGAACAAAAACAAGTGTGTTTAGAGTCAGTTTAATGCCTGAAATTGGTCGAAAAAGAAGCTTCTGAGTAGGAGAAAAGGTCCGTAAAAATTGCAATTTTGGTCACCTTGAGGCTTCAAAAAGTAGTTATTCAACATGAGGCACATTCCAAATGACATTTTGAATCAATTTTTCTAGAGTCCAGAAGATCAATTTTCTGATGAAAAAGGATGACCCGTGACCTGTCGAAATTTCTCCAGATGGTCAGAAATGGAAATGTTTTAATGTTTAATTTTTTGACTGCAAATGACTATTCCATGTAAATTATCACTTTTGGAACTAAAATAAGTGTGTTTAGAGTCACTTTAATGCCTGAAATTGTTCGAAATAGAAGCTTCTGAATAGGAGAAAAAGTGCAATAATGGCACTTTTGGTCACATTGAGGTTTCAAAACGTAGTTATTCAACATGAGGCACAATCCAAATGACATTTTAAATCAATTTTTTTACAGTCCAAAAAATCAATTTTCTGATGAAAAACGATGACCCGTGACCTGTCGAAATTTCTCCAGATGGTCAGAAATCGAAATTTTTATTGTTTAATTTTTTGACTGCAAATGACTATTCTATGTATATTATCACTTTTGGAACAAAAACAAGTGTGTTTAGAGTCAGTTTAATGCCTGAAATCGGTCGAAAAAGAAGCTTCTGAGTAGGAGAAAATGTCCTTAAAATTGGCAATTTTGGTCACCTGAGGCTTCAAAAAGTAGTTATTTAACATGAAGCACATTCCAAATGACATTTTGAATCAATTTTTCTATAGTCCAGAAAATCAATTTTCTGATGAAAAAGGATGACCCGTGACCTGTCGAAATTTCTCCAGATGGTCAGAAATGGAAATGTTTTAATGTTTAATTTTTTGACTGCAAATGACTATTCCATGTAAATTATCACTTTTGGAACTAAAATAAGTGTGTTTAGACTCACTTTAATGACTGAAATTGGTCGAAATAGAAGCTTCTGAATAGGAGAAAAAGTCTGTAATAATGGCAATTTTGGTCACATTGAGGCTTTAAAAAGTAGTTATTCAACATGAGGCACATTCCAAATGACATTTTGAATCAATTTTTCTACAGTCCAAAAAATCAATTTTCTGATGAAAAACGATGACCCGTGACCTGTCGAAATTTCTCCAGATGGTCAGAAATGGAAATTTTTTAATGTTTAATTTTTTGACTGCAATTGACTATTCCATGTAAATTATCACTTTTGGAACAAAAACAAGTGTGTTTAGACTCACTTTAATGCCTGAAATTAGTCGAAATAGAAGCTTCTGAATAGGAGAAAAAGTCTGCAATAATGGCAATTTTGGTCACATTGAGGTTTCAAAAAGTAGTTATTCAACATGAGGCACAATCCAAATGACATTTTGAATCAATTTTTCTACAGTCCAGAAAATCAATTTTCTGATGAAAAAGGATGACCCGTGACCTGTCGAAATTTCTCCAGATGGTCAGAAATGGAAATGTTTTAATGTTTAATTTTTTGACTGCAAATGACTATTCCATGTAAATTATCACTTTTGGAACAAAAACAAGTGTTTTTAGTGTCACTTTAATGCCTGAAATTGGTCGAAATAGAAGCTTCTTAATAGGAGTAAAAGTCTGTAATAATGGCAATTTTGGTCACACAGAGGATTTAAAAAGTAGTTATTCAACATGAGGCACATTTCAAATGACATTTTTAATCAATTTTTCTACAGTCCAAAAAATCTATTTTCTGATGAAAAACGATGACCCGTGACCCGTCGAAATTTCTCCAGATGGTCAGAAATGGACATTTTTCAATGTTTAATTTTTGGACTTCAAATGACTATTCCATGTAAATTATCACTTTTGGAACAAAAATAAGTGTGTTTATAGTCACTTTAATGCCTGAAATTGGTCGAAATAGAAGCTTCTGAATAGGAGAAAAAGTCTGTAATAATGGCAATTTTGGTCACATTGAGGCTTTAAAAAGTAGTTATTCAACATGAGGCACATTCCAAATGACATTTTGAATCAATTTTTCTACAGTCCAAAAAATCAATTTTCTGATGAAAAACGATGACCTGTGACCTGTCGAAATTTCTCCAGATGACCAGAAATGGAAATTTTTTAATGTTTAATTTTTTGACTGCAAATGACTATTTCATATAAATTATCACTTTTGGAACAAAAATAAGTGTGTTTAGAGTCACTTTAATGTCTGAAATTGGTCGAAATAGACGCTTCTGAATAGGAGAAAAAGTCTGTAATAATAGCAATTTTGGTAACATTGAGGCTTTAAAAAGTAGTTATTCAACATGAGGCACATTCCAAATGACATTTTGAATCAATTTTTCTACAGTCCAAAAAATCAATTTTCTGATGAAAACGATGACCCGTGACCTGTCGAAATTTCTCCAGATGGTCAGAAATCGAAATTTTTATTGTTGAATTTTTTGACTGCAAATGACTATTCCATGTAAATTATCACTTTTGGAACAAAAACAAGTGTATTTAGAGTCAGTTTAATGCCTGAAATTGGTCGAAAAAGAAGCTTCTGAGTAGGAGAAAATGTCCGTAAAAATGGCAATTTTGGTCACATTGAGGCTTCAAAAAGTAGTTATTCAACATGAGGCACATTCCAAATGACATTTTGAAATAATTTTTCTACAGTCCAGAAAATCAATTTTCTGATGAAAAAGGATGACCCGTGACCTGTCGAAATTTCTCCAGATGGTCAGAAATGGAAATGTTTTAATGTTTAATTTTTTGACTGCAAATGACTATTCCATGTAAATTATCACTTTTGGAACAAAAACAAGTGTTTTTAGAGTCACTTTAATGCCTGAAATTGGTCGAAATAGAAGCTTCTGAATAGGAGAAAAAGTCTGTAATAATGGCAATTTTGGTCACATTGAGGCTTTAAAAAGTAGTTATTCAACATGAGGCACATTCCAAATGACATTTTGAATCAATTTTTCTACAGTCCTAAAAATCAATTTTCTGATGAAAAACAATGACCTATGATGACCTGTCGAAATTTCTCCAGATGGCCAGAAAAGGAAATTTTTTAATGTTTAAATTTTTTGACTGCAAATGACTATTCCATGTAAATTATCAATTTTGGAACAAAAATAAGTGTGTTTAGAGTCACTTTAATGTCTGAAATTGGTCGAAATAGACGCTTCTGAATAGGAGAAAAAGTCTGTAATAATAGCAATTTTGGTAACATTGAGGCTTTAAAAAGTAGTTATTCAACATGAGGCACATTCCAAATGACATTTTGAATCAATTTTTCTACAGTCCAAAAAATCAATTTTCTGATGAAAAACGATGACCCGTGACCTGTCGAAATTTCTCCAGATGGTCAGAAATCGAAATTTTTATTGTTTAATTTTTTGACTGCAAATGACTATTCCATGTAAATTATCACTTTTGGAACAAAAACAAGTGTATTTAGAGTCAGTTTAATGCCTGAAATTGGTCGAAAAAGAAGCTTCTGAGTAGGAGAAAATGTCCGTAAAAATGGCAATTTTGGTCACATTGAGGCTTCAAAAAGTAGTTATTCAACATGAGGCAAATTCCAAATGACATTTTGAAATAATTTTTCTACAGTCCAGAAAATCAATTTTCTGATGAAAAAGGATGACCCGTGACCTGTCGAAATTTCTCCAGATGGTCAGAAATGGAAATGTTTTAATGTTTAATTTTTTGACTGCAAATGACTATTCCATGTAAATTATCACTTTTGGAACAAAAACAAGTGTTTTTAGAGTCACTTTAATGCCTGAAATTGGTCGAAATAGAAGCTTCTGAATAGGAGAAAAAGTCTGTAATAATGGCAATTTTGGTCACATTGAGGCTTTAAAAAGTAGTTATTCAACATGAGGCACATTCCAAATGACATTTTGAATCAATTTTTCTACAGTCCTAAAAATCAATTTTCTGATGAAAAACAATGACCTATGATGACCTGTCGAAATTTCTCCAGATAGTCAGAAATGGAAATTTTTTAATGTTTAAATTTTTTGACTGCAAATGACTATTCCATGTAAATTATCACTTTTGGAACTAAAATAAGTGTGTTTAGAGTCACGTTAATGCCTGAAATTGTTCGAAATAGAAGCTTCTGAATAGGAGAAAAAGTCTGCAATAATGGCAATTTTGATCACATTGAGGTTTCAAAATGTAGTTATTCAACATGAGGCACATTCCAAATGACATTTTAAATCAATTTTTCTACAGTCCAAAAAATCAATTTTCTGATGAAAAACGATGACCCGTGACCTGTCGAAATTTCTCCAGATGGTCAGAAATCGAAATTTTTATTGTTTAATTTTTTGACTGCAAATGACTATTCTATGTAAATTATCACTTTTGGAACAAAAACAAGTGTGTTTAGAGTCAGTTTAATGCCTGAAATTGGTCGAAAAAGAAGCTTCTGAGTAGGAGAAAATGTCCGTAAAAATGGCAATTTTGCTCACCTGAGGCTTCAAGAAGTAGTTATTCAACATGAGGCACATTCCAAATGACATTTTGAATCAATTTTTCTACAGTCCAGAAAATCTATTTTCTGATGAAAAAGGATGACCCGTGACCTGTCGAAATTTCTCCAGATGGTCAGAAATGGAAATGTTTTAATGTTTAATTTTTTGACTGCAAATGACTATTCCATGTAAATTATCACTTTTGGAACAAAAACAAGTGTTTTTAGATTCACATTAATGCCTGAAATTGGTCGAAATAGAAGCTTCTGAATAGGAGAAAAAGTCTGTAATAATGGCAATTTTGGTCACATTGAGGCTTTAAAAAGTAGTTATTCAACATGATGCACATTCAAAATGACATTTTGAATCAATTTTTCTACAGTCCAAAAAATCAATTTTCTGATGAAAAACGATGACCCGTGACTTGTCGAAATTTCTCCAGATGGTCAGAAATCGAAATTTTTATTGTTTAATTTTTTGACTGCAAATGACTATTCCATGTAAATTATCACTTTTGGAACAAAAACAAGTGTGTTTAGAGTCAGTTTAATGCCTGAAATTGGTCGAAAAAGAAGCTTCTGAGTAGGAGAAAATGTCCGTAAAAATGGCAATTTTGGTCACCTTGAGGCTTCAAAAAGTAGTTATTCAACATGAGGCACATTCCAAATGACATTTTGAATCAATTTTTCTACAGTCCAGAAAATCAATTTTCTGATGAAAAAGGATGACCCGTGACCTGTCGAAATTTCTCCAGATGGTCAGAAATGGAAATGTTTTAATGTTTAATTTTTTGACTGCAAATGACTATTCCATGTAAATTATCACTTTTGGAACTAAAATAAGTGTGTTTAGAGTCACTTTAATGCCTGAAATCGTTCGAAATAGAAGCTTCTGAATAGGAGAAAAAGTCTGCAATAATGGCACTTTTGGTCACATTGAGGTTTCAAAAAGTAGTTATTCAACATGAGGCACAATCCAAATGACATTTTAAATCAATTTTTTTACAGTCCAAAAAATCAATTTTCTGATGAAAAACGATGACCCGTGACCTGTCGAAATTTCTCCAGATGTTCAGAAATCGAAATTTTTATTGTTTAATTTTTTGACTGCAAATGACTATTCCATGTAAATTATCACTTATGGAACCAAAAAAGGTGTGTTTAGACTCACTTTAATGACTGAAATTGGTCGAAATAGAAGCTTCTGAATAGGAGAAAACGTCTGTAATAATGGCAATTTTGGTCACATTGAGGCTTTAAAAAGTAGTTATTCAACATGAGGCACATTCCAAATGACATTTTGAATCAATTTTTCTACAGTCCAAAAAATCAATTTTCTGATGAAAAACGATGACCCGTGACCTGTCGAAATTTCTCCAGATGGTCAGAAATGGACATTTTTTAATGTTTAATTTTTTGACTGCAATTGACTATTCCATGTAAATTATCACTTTTGGAACAAAAACAAGTGTGTTTAGACTCACTTTAATGCCTGAAATTAGTCGAAATAGAAGCTTCTGAATAGGAGAAAAAGTCTGCAATAATGGCAATTTTGGTCACATTGAGGTTTCAAAAAGTAGTTATTCAACATGAGGCACAATCCAAATGACATTTTGAATCAATTTTTCTACAGTCCAAAAAATCAATTTTCTGATGAAAAACGATGACCCGTGACCTGTCGAAATTTCTCCAGATGGTCAGAAATCGAAATTTGTATTGTTTAATTTTTTGACTGCAAATGACTATTCCATGTAAATTATCACTTTTGGAACAAAAATAAGTGTGTTTAGACTCACTTTAATGACTGAAATTGGTCGAAATAGAAGCTTCTGAATAGGAGAAAAAGTCTGTAATAATGGCAATTTTGGTCACATTGAGGCTTTAAAAAGTAGTTATTCAACATGAGGCACATTCCAAATGACATTTTGAATCAATTTTTCTACAGTCCAAAAAATCAATTTTCTGATGAAAAACGATGACCCTTGACCTGTCGAAATTTCTCCAGATGGTCAGAAATGGAAATTTTTTAATGTTTACATTTTTTGACTGTAATTGACTATTCCATGTAAATTATCACTTTTGGAACAAAAACAAGTGTGTTTAGACTCACTTTAATGCCTGAAATTAGTGGAAATAGAAGCTTCTGAATAGGAGAAAAAGTCTGCAATAATGGCAATTTTGGTCACATTGAGGCTTTAAAAAGTAGTTATTCAACATGAGGCACATTCCAAATGACATTTTGAATCAATTTTTCTACAGTCCAAAAAATCAATTTTCTGATGAAAAACGATGACCCTTGACCTGTCGAAATTTCTCCAGATGGTCAGAAATGGAAATTTTTTAATGTTTACATTTTTTGACGGCAATTGACTATTCCATGTAAATTATCACTTTTGGAACAAAAACAAGTGTGTTTAGACTCACTTTAATGCCTGAAATTAGTGGAAATAGAAGCTTCTGAATAGGAGAAAAAGTCTGCAATAATGGCAATTTTGGTCACATTGAGGTTTCAAAAAGTAGTTATTCAACATGAGGCACAATCCAAATGACATTTTGAATCAATTTTTCTACAGTCCAAAAAATCAATTTTCTGATGAAAAACGATGACCCGTGACCTGTCGAAATTTCTCCAGATGGTCAGAAATCGAAATTTGTATTGTTTAATTTTTTGACTGGAAATGACTATTCCATGTAAATTATCACTTTTGGAACAAAAACAAGTGTGTTTAGAGTCAGTTTAATGCCTGAAATTTGTCGAAAAAGAAGCTTCTGAGTAGGAGAAAATGTCCGTAAAAATGGCAATTTTGGTCACATTGAGGCTTCAAAAAGTAGTTATTCAACATGAGGCACATTCCAAATGACATTTTGAATCAATTTTTCTACAGTCCAGAAAATCTATTTTCTGATGAAAAAGGATGACCCGTGACCTGTCGAAATTTCTCCAGATGGTCAGAAATGGAAATGTTTTAATGTTTAATTTTTTGACTGCAAATGACTATTCCATGTAAATTATCACTTTTGGAACAAAAACAAGTGTTTTTAGAGTCACGTTAATGCCTGAAATTGGTCGAAATAGAAGCTTCTGAATAGGAGAAAAAGTCTGTAATAATGGCAATTTTGGTCACATTGAGGCTTTAAAAAGTAGTTATTCAACATGAGGCACATTCCAAATGACATTTTGAATCAATTTTTCTACAGTCCAAAAAATCAATTTTCTGATGAAAAACGATGACCCGTGACCTGTCGAAATTTCTCCAGATGGTCAGAAATCGAAATTTTTATTGTTTAATTTTTTGACTGCAAATGACTATTCTATGTAAATTATCACTTTTGGAACAAAAACAAGTGTGTTTAGAGTCAGTTTAATGCCTGAAATTGGTCGAAAAAGAAGCTTCTGAGTAGGAGAAAATGTCCGTAAAAATGGCAATTTTGGTCACATTGAGGATTCAAAAAGTAGTTATTCAACATGAGGCACATTCCAAATGACATTTTGAATCAATTTTTCTACAGTCCAGAAAATCAATTTTCTGATGAAAAAGAATGACCTGTGACCTGTCGAAATTTCTCCAGATTGTCAGAAATGGAAATGTTTTAATGTTTAATTTTTTGACTGCAAATGACTATTCCATGTAAATTATCACTTTTGGAACTAAAATAAGTGTGTTTAGAGTCACTTTAATGCCTGAAATTGTTCGAAATAGAAGCTTCTGAATAGGAGAAAAAGTCTGCAATAATGGCACTTTTGGTCACATTGAGGTTTCAAAAAGTAGTTATTCAACATGAGGCACAATCCAAATGACATTTTAAATCAAGTTTTTTTACAGTCCAAAAAATCAATTTTCTGATGAAAAACGATGACCCGTGACCTGTCGAAATTTCTCCAGATGGTCAGAAATGGAAATGTTTTAATGTTTAATTTTTTGACTGCAAATGACTATTCCATGTAAATTATCACTTTTGGAACAAAAACAAGTGTTTTTAGAGTCACTTTAATGCCTGAAATTGGTCGAAATAGAAGCTTCTTAATAGGAGTAAAAGTCTGTAATAATGGCAATTTTGGTCACACAGAGGATTTAAAAAGTAGTTATTCAACATGAGGCACATTTCAAATGACATTTTTAATCAATTTTTCTACAGTCCAAAAAATCTATTTTCTGATGAAAAACGATGACCCGTGACCCGTCGAAATTTCTCCAGATGGTCAGAAATGGACATTTTTCAATGTTTAATTTTTGGACTTCAAATGACTATTCCATGTAAATTATCACTTTTGGAACAAAAATAAGTGTGTTTATAGTCACTTTAATGCCTGAAATTGGTCGAAATAGAAGCTTCTGAATAGGAGAAAAAGTCTGTAATAATGGCAATTTTGGTCACATTGAGGCTTTAAAAAGTAGTTATTCAACATGAGGCACATTCCAAATGACATTTTGAATCAATTTTTCTACAGTCCAAAAAATCAATTTTCTGATGAAAAACGATGACCTGTGACCTGTCGAAATTTCTCCAGATGACCAGAAATGGAAATTTTTTAATGTTTAATTTTTTGACTGCAAATGACTATTTCATATAAATTATCACTTTTGGAACAAAAATAAGTGTGTTTAGAGTCACTTTAATGTCTGAAATTGGTCGAAATAGACGCTTCTGAATAGGAGAAAAAGTCTGTAATAATAGCAATTTTGGTAACATTGAGGCTTTAAAAAGTAGTTATTCAACATGAGGCACATTCCAAATGACATTTTGAATCAATTTTTCTACAGTCCAAAAAATCAATTTTCTGATGAAAACGATGACCCGTGACCTGTCGAAATTTCTCCAGATGGTCAGAAATCGAAATTTTTATTGTTGAATTTTTTGACTGCAAATGACTATTCCATGTAAATTATCACTTTTGGAACAAAAACAAGTGTATTTAGAGTCAGTTTAATGCCTGAAATTGGTCGAAAAAGAAGCTTCTGAGTAGGAGAAAATGTCCGTAAAAATGGCAATTTTGGTCACATTGAGGCTTCAAAAAGTAGTTATTCAACATGAGGCACATTCCAAATGACATTTTGAAATAATTTTTCTACAGTCCAGAAAATCAATTTTCTGATGAAAAAGGATGACCCGTGACCTGTCGAAATTTCTCCAGATGGTCAGAAATGGAAATGTTTTAATGTTTAATTTTTTGACTGCAAATGACTATTCCATGTAAATTATCACTTTTGGAACAAAAACAAGTGTTTTTAGAGTCACTTTAATGCCTGAAATTGGTCGAAATAGAAGCTTCTGAATAGGAGAAAAAGTCTGTAATAATGGCAATTTTGGTCACATTGAGGCTTTAAAAAGTAGTTATTCAACATGAGGCACATTCCAAATGACATTTTGAATCAATTTTTCTACAGTCCTAAAAATCAATTTTCTGATGAAAAACAATGACCTATGATGACCTGTCGAAATTTCTCCAGATGGCCAGAAAAGGAAATTTTTTAATGTTTAAATTTTTTGACTGCAAATGACTATTCCATGTAAATTATCAATTTTGGAACAAAAATAAGTGTGTTTAGAGTCACTTTAATGTCTGAAATTGGTCGAAATAGACGCTTCTGAATAGGAGAAAAAGTCTGTAATAATAGCAATTTTGGTAACATTGAGGCTTTAAAAAGTAGTTATTCAACATGAGG
Organism: Triturus cristatus; assembly: GCF_964204655.1. Lineage (NCBI taxonomy): Eukaryota > Metazoa > Chordata > Amphibia > Caudata > Salamandridae > Triturus > Triturus cristatus. The sequence goes on along the minus strand of NC_140589.1, from coordinate 1,196,150,932 downwards.
CACATTCCAAATGACATTTTGAATCAATTTTTCTACAGTCCAAAAAATCAATTTTCTGATGAAAAACGATGACCCGTGACCTGTCGAAATTTCTCCAGATGGTCAGAAATCGAAATTTTTATTGTTTAATTTTTTGACTGCAAATGACTATTCCATGTAAATTATCACTTTTGGAACAAAAACAAGTGTATTTAGAGTCAGTTTAATGCCTGAAATTGGTCGAAAAAGAAGCTTCTGAGTAGGAGAAAATGTCCGTAAAAATGGCAATTTTGGTCACATTGAGGCTTCAAAAAGTAGTTATTCAACATGAGGCAAATTCCAAATGACATTTTGAAATAATTTTTCTACAGTCCAGAAAATCAATTTTCTGATGAAAAAGGATGACCCGTGACCTGTCGAAATTTCTCCAGATGGTCAGAAATGGAAATGTTTTAATGTTTAATTTTTTGACTGCAAATGACTATTCCATGTAAATTATCACTTTTGGAACAAAAACAAGTGTTTTTAGAGTCACTTTAATGCCTGAAATTGGTCGAAATAGAAGCTTCTGAATAGGAGAAAAAGTCTGTAATAATGGCAATTTTGGTCACATTGAGGCTTTAAAAAGTAGTTATTCAACATGAGGCACATTCCAAATGACATTTTGAATCAATTTTTCTACAGTCCTAAAAATCAATTTTCTGATGAAAAACAATGACCTATGATGACCTGTCGAAATTTCTCCAGATGGCCAGAAAAGAAATTTTTTAATGTTTAAATTTTTGACTGCAAATGACTATTCCATGTAAATTATCAATTTTGGAACTAAAATAAGTGTGTTTAGAGTCACGTTAATGCCTGAAATTGTTCGAAATAGAAGCTTCTGAATAGGAGAAAAAGTCTGCAATAATGGCAATTTTGGTCACATTGAGGTTTCAAAAAGTAGTTATTCAACATGAGGCACATTCCAAATGACATTTTAAATCAATTTTTCTACAGTCCAAAAAATCAATTTTCTGATGAAAAACGATGACCCGTGACCTGTCGAAATTTCTCCAGTTGGTCAGAAATGGAAATGTTTTAATGTTTAATTTTTTGACTGCAAATGACTATTCCATGTAAATTATCACTTTTGGAACAAAAATAAGTGTGTTTAGAGTCACTTTAATGCCTGAAATTGGTCGAAATAGAAGCTTCTTAATAGGAGTAAAAGTCTGTAATAATGGCAATTTTGGTCACACAGAGGATTTAAAAAGTAGTTATTCAACATGAGGCACATTTCAAATGACATTTTTAATCAATTTTTCTACAGTCCAAAAAATCTATTTTCTGATGAAAAACTATGACCCGTGACCCGTCGAAATTTCTCCAGATGGTCAGAAATGGACATTTTTCAATGTTTAATTTTTGGACTTCAAATGACTATTCCATGTAAATTATCACTTTTGGAACAAAAATAAGTGTGTTTATAGTCACTTTAATGCCTGAAATTGGTCGAAATAGAAGCTTCTGAATAGGAGAAAAAGTCTGTAATAATGGCAATTTTGGTCACATTGAGGCTTTAAAAAGTAGTTATTCAACATGAGGCACATTCCGAATGACATTTTGAATCAATTTTTCTACAGTCCAAAAAATCAATTTTCTGATGAAAAACGATGACCTGTGACCTGTCGAAATTTCTCCAGATGGCCAGAAATGGAAATTTTTTAATGTTTAATTTTTTGACTGCAAATGACTATTTCATATAAATTATCACTTTTGGAACAAAAATAAGTGTGTTTAGAGTCACTTTAATGTCTGAAATTGGTCGAAATAGACGCTTCTGAATAGGAGAAAAAGTCTGTAAGAATAGCAATTTTGGTAACATTGAGGCTTTAAAAAGTAGTTATTCAACATGAGGCACATTCCAAATGACATTTTGAATCAATTTTTCTACAGTCCAAAAAATCAATTTTCTGATGAAAAACGATGACCCGTGACCTGTCGAAATTTCTCCAGATGGTCAGAAATCGAAATTTTTATTGTTTAATTTTTTGACTGCAAATGACTATTCCATGTAAATTATCACTTTTGGAACAAAAACAAGTGTATTTAGAGTCAGTTTAATGCCTGAAATTGGTCGAAAAAGAAGCTTCTGAGTAGGAGAAAATGTCCGTAAAAATTGCAATTTTGGTCACATTGAGGCTTCAAAAAGTAGTTATTCAATATGAGGCACATTCCAAATGACATTTTGAATCAATTTTTCTACAGTCCAGAAAATCAATTTTCTGATGAAAAAGGATGACCCGTGACCTGTCGAAATTTCTCCAGATGGTCAGAAATGGAAATGTTTTAATGTTTAATTTTTTGACTGCAAATGACTATTCCATGTAAATTATCACTTTTGGAACAAAAACAAGTGTTTTTAGAGTCACTTTAATGCCTGAAATTGGTCGAAATAGAAGCTTCTGAATAGGAGAAAAAGTCTGTAATAATGGCAATTTTGGTCACATTGAGGCTTTAAAAAGTAGTTATTCAACATGAGGCACATTCCAAATGACATTTTGAATCAATTTTTCTACAGTCCTAAAAATCAATTTTCTGATGAAAAACAATGACCTATGATGACCTGTCGAAATTTCTCCAGATAGTCAGAAATGGAAATTTTTTAATGTTTAAATTTTTTGACTGCAAATGACTATTCCATGTAAATTATCACTTTTGGAACTAAAATAAGTGTGTTTAGAGTCACGTTAATGCCTGAAATTGTTCGAAATAGAAGCTTCTGAATAGGAGAAAAAGTCTGCAATAATGGCAATTTTGATCACATTGAGGTTTCAAAAAGTAGTTATTCAACATGAGGCACATTCCAAATGACATTTTAAATCAATTTTTCTACAGTCCAAAAAATCAATTTTCTGATGAAAAACGATGACCCGTGACCTGTCGAAATTTCTCCAGATGGTCAGAAATCGAAATTTTTATTGTTTAATTTTTTGACTGCAAATGACTATTCTATGTAAATTATCACTTTTGGAACAAAAACAAGTGTGTTTAGAGTCAGTTTAATGCCTGAAATTGGTCGAAAAAGAAGCTTCTGAGTAGGAGAAAATGTCCGTAAAAATGGCAATTTTGCTCACCTGAGGCTTCAAAAAGTAGTTATTCAACATGAGGCACATTCCAAATGACATTTTGAATCAATTTTTCTACAGTCCAGAAAATCAATTTTCTGATGAAAAAGAATGACCTGTGACCTGTCGAAATTTCTCCAGATTGTCAGAAATGGAAATGTTTTAATGTTTAATTTTTTGACTGCAAATGACTATTCCATGTAAATTATCACTTTTGGAACTAAAATAAGTGTGTTTAGAGTCACTTTAATGCCTGAAATTGTTCGAAATAGAAGCTTCTGAATAGGAGAAAAAGTCTGCAATAATGGCACTTTTGGTCACATTGAGGTTTCAAAAAGTAGTTATTCAACATGAGGCACAATCCAAATGACATTTTAAATCAAGTTTTTTTACAGTCCAAAAAATCAATTTTCTGATGAAAAACGATGACCCGTGACCTGTCGAAATTTCTCCAGATGGTCAGAAATGGAAATTTTTTAATGTTTAATTTTTTGACTGCAATTGACTATTCCGTGTAAATTATCACTTTTGGAACAAAAACAAGTGTGTTTAGACTCACTTTAATGCCTAAATTAGTCGAAAAAGAAGCTTCTGAGTAGGAGAAAATGTCCGTAAAAATGGCAATTTTGGTCACATTGAGGCTTCAAAAAGTAGTTATTCAACATGAGGCACATTCCAAATGACATTTTGAATCAATTTTTCTACAGTCCAGAAAATCTATTTTCTGATGAAAAAGGATGACCCGTGACCTGTCGAAATTTCTCCAGATGGTCAGAAATGGAAATGTTTTAATGTTTAATTTTTTGACTGCAAATGACTATTCCATGTAAATTATCACTTTTGGAACTAAAATAAGTGTGTTTAGAGTCACTTTAATGCCTGAAATCGTTCGAAATAGAAGCTTCTGAATAGGAGAAAAAGTCTGCAATAATGGCACTTTTGGTCACATTGAGGTTTCAAAAAGTAGTTATTCAACATGAGGCACAATCCAAATGACATTTTAAATCAATTTTTTTACAGTCCAAAAAATCAATTTTCTGATGAAAAACGATGACCCGTGACCTGTCGAAATTTCTCCAGATGTTCAGAAATCGAAATTTTTATTGTTTAATTTTTTGACTGCAAATGACTATTCCATGTAAATTATCACTTATGGAACCAAAAAAGGTGTGTTTAGACTCACTTTAATGACTGAAATTGGTCGAAATAGAAGCTTCTGAATAGGAGAAAACGTCTGTAATAATGGCAATTTTGGTCACATTGAGGCTTTAAAAAGTAGTTATTCAACATGAGGCACATTCCAAATGACATTTTGAATCAATTTTTCTACAGTCCAAAAAATCAATTTTCTGATGAAAAACGATGACCCGTGACCTGTCGAAATTTCTCCAGATGGTCAGAAATCGAAATTTGTATTTTTTAATTTTTTGACTGCAAATGACTATTCCATGTAAATTATCACTTTTGGAACTAAAATAAGTGTGTTTAGACTCACTTTAATGCCTGAAATCGTTCGAAATAGAAGCTTCTGAATAGGAGAAAAAGTCTGCAATAATGGCACTTTTGGTCACATTGAGGTTTCAAAAAGTAGTTATTCAACATGAGGCACAATCCAAATGACATTTTAAATCAATTTTTTTACAGTCCAAAAAATCAATTTTCTGATGAAAAACGATGACCCGTGACCTGTCGAAATTTCTCCAGATGTTCAGAAATCGAAATTTTTATTGTTTAATTTTTTGACTGCAAATGACTATTCCATGTAAATTATCACTTATGGAACAAAAAAAGGTGTGTTTAGACTCACTTTAATGACTGAAATTGGTCGAAATAGAAGCTTCTGAATAGGAGAAAACGTCTGTAATAATGGCAATTTTGGTCACATTGAGGCTTTAAAAAGTAGTTATTCAACATGAGGCACATTCCAAATGACATTTTGAATCAATTTTTCTACAGTCCAAAAAATCAATTTTCTGATGAAAAACGATGACCCGTGACCTGTCGAAATTTCTCCAGATGGTCAGAAATGGAAATTTTTTAATGTTTAATTTTTTGACTGCAATTGACTATTCCATGTAAATTATCACTTTTGGAACAAAAACAAGTGTGTTTAGACTCACTTTAATGCCTGAAATTAGTCGAAATAGAAGCTTCTGAATAGGAGAAAAAGTCTGCAATAATGGCAATTTTGGTCACATTGAGGTTTCAAAAAGTAGTTATTCAACATGAGGCACAATCCAAATGACATTTTGAATCAATTTTTCTACAGTCCAAAAAATCAATTTTCTGATGAAAAACGATGACCCGTGACCTGTCGAAATTTCTCCAGATGGTCAGAAATCGAAATTTGTATTGTTTAATTTTTTGACTGCAAATGACTATTCCATGTAAATTATCACTTTTGGAACAAAAATAAGTGTGTTTAGACTCACTTTAATGACTGAAATTGGTCGAAATAGAAGCTTCTGAATAGGAGAAAAAGTCTGTAATAATGGCAATTTTGGTCACATTGAGGCTTTAAAAAGTAGTTATTCAACATGAGGCACATTCCAAATGACATTTTGAATCAATTTTTCTACAGTCCAAAAAATCAATTTTCTGATGAAAAACGATGACCCTTGACCTGTCGAAATTTCTCCAGATGGTCAGAAATGGAAATTTTTTAATGTTTACATTTTTTGACTGTAATTGACTATTCCATGTAAATTATCACTTTTGGAACAAAAACAAGTGTGTTTAGACTCACTTTAATGCCTGAAATTAGTGGAAATAGAAGCTTCTGAATAGGAGAAAAAGTCTGCAATAATGGCAATTTTGGTCACATTGAGGCTTTAAAAAGTAGTTATTCAACATGAGGCACATTCCAAATGACATTTTGAATCAATTTTTCTACAGTCCAAAAAATCAATTTTCTGATGAAAAACGATGACCCTTGACCTGTCGAAATTTCTCCAGATGGTCAGAAATGAAAATTTTTTAATGTTTACATTTTTTGACTGCAATTGACTATTCCATGTAAATTATCACTTTTGGAACAAAAACAAGTGTGTTTAGACTCACTTTAATGCCTGAAATTAGTGGAAATAGAAGCTTCTGAATAGGAGAAAAAGTCTGCAATAATGGCAATTTTGGTCACATTGAGGTTTCAAAAAGTAGTTATTCAACATGAGGCACAATCCAAATGACATTTTGAATCAATTTTTCTACAGTCCAAAAAATCAATTTTCTGATGAAAAACGATGACCCGTGACCTGTCGAAATTTCTCCAGATGGTCAGAAATCGAAATTTGTATTGTTTAATTTTTTGACTGGAAATGACTATTCCATGTAAATTATCACTTTTGGAACAAAAACAAGTGTGTTTAGAGTCAGTTTAATGCCTGAAATTTGTCGAAAAAGAAGCTTCTGAGTAGGAGAAAATGTCCTTAAAAATGGCAATTTTGGTCACATTGAGGCTTCAAAAAGTAGTTATTCAACATGAGGCACATTCCAAATGACATTTTGAATCAATTTTTCTACAGTCCAGAAAATCTATTTTCTGATGAAAAAGGATGACCCGTGACCTGTCGAAATTTCTCCAGATGGTCAGAAATGGAAATGTTTTAATGTTTAATTTTTTGACTGCAAATGACTATTCCATGTAAATTATCACTTTTGGAACAAAAACAAGTGTTTTTAGAGTCACGTTAATGCCTGAAATTGGTCGAAATAGAAGCTTCTGAATAGGAGAAAAAGTCTGTAATAATGGCAATTTTGGTCACATTGAGGCTTTAAAAAGTAGTTATTCAACATGAGGCACATTCCAAATGACATTTTGAATCAATTTTTCTACAGTCCAAAAAATCAATTTTCTGATGAAAAACGATGACCCGTGACCTGTCGAAATTTCTCCAGATGGTCAGAAATCGAAATTTGTATTGTTTAATTTTTTGACTGGAAATGACTATTCCATGTAAATTATCACTTTTGGAACAAAAACAAGTGTGTTTAGAGTCAGTTTAATGCCTGAAATTTGTCGAAAAAGAAGCTTCTGAGTAGGAGAAAATGTCCTTAAAAATGGCAATTTTGGTCACATTGAGGCTTCAAAAAGTAGTTATTCAACATGAGGCACATTCCAAATGACATTTTGAATCAATTTTTCTACAGTCCAGAAAATCTATTTTCTGATGAAAAAGGATGACCCGTGACCTGTCGAAATTTCTCCAGATGGTCAGAAATGGAAATGTTTTAATGTTTAATTTTTTGACTGCAAATGACTATTCCATGTAAATTATCACTTTTGGAACAAAAACAAGTGTTTTTAGAGTCACGTTAATGCCTGAAATTGGTCGAAATAGAAGCTTCTGAATAGGAGAAAAAGTCTGTAATAATGGCAATTTTGGTCACATTGAGGCTTTAAAAAGTAGTTATTCAACATGAGGCACATTCCAAATGACATTTTGAATCAATTTTTCTACAGTCCAAAAAATCAATTTTCTGATGAAAAACGATGACCCGTGACCTGTCGAAATTTCTCCAGATGGTCAGAAATCGAAATTTTTATTGTTTAATTTTTTGACTGCAAATGACTATTCTATGTAAATTATCACTTTTGGAACAAAAACAAGTGTGTTTAGAGTCAGTTTAATGCCTGAAATTGGTCGAAAAAGAAGCTTCTGAGTAGGAGAAAATGTCCGTAAAAATGGCAATTTTGCTCACCTGAGGCTTCAAAAAGGAGTTATTCAACATGAGGCACATTCCAAATGACATTTTGAATCAATTTTTCTACAGTCCAGAAAATCAATTTTCTGATGAAAAAGAATGACCTGTGACCTGTCGAAATTTCTCCAGATTGTCAGAAATGGAAATGTTTTAATGTTTAATTTTTTGACTGCAAATGACTATTCCATGTAAATTATCACTTTTGGAACTAAAATAAGTGTGTTTAGAGTCACTTTAATGCCTGAAATTGTTCGAAATAGAAGCTTCTGAATAGGAGAAAAAGTCTGCAATAATGGCACTTTTGGTCACATTGAGGTTTCAAAAAGTAGTTATTCAACATGAGGCACAATCCAAATGACATTTTAAATCAAGTTTTTTTACAGTCCAAAAAATCAATTTTCTGATGAAAAACGATGACCCGTGACCTGTCGAAATTTCTCCAGATGGTCAGAAATGGAAATTTTTTAATGTTTAATTTTTTGACTGCAATTGACTATTCCATGTAAATTATCACTTTTGGAACAAAAACAAGTGTGTTTAGACTCACTTTAATGCCTAAATTAGTCGAAATAGAAGCTTCTGAATAGGAGAAAAAGTCTGCAATAATGGCAATTTTGGTCACATTGAGGCTTTAAAAAGTAGTTATTCAACATGAGGCACATTCCAAATGACATTTTGAATCAATTTTTCTACAGTCCAAAAAATCAATTTTCTGATGAAAAACGATGACCCTTGACCTGTCGAAATTTCTCCAGATGGTCAGAAATGGAAATTTTTTAATGTTTACATTTTTTGACTGCAATTGACTATTCCATGTAAATTATCACTTTTGGAACAAAAACAAGTGTGTTTAGACTCACTTTAATGCCTGAAATTAGTGGAAATAGAAGCTTCTGAATAGGAGAAAAAGTCTGCAATAATGGCAATTTTGGTCACATTGAGGTTTCAAAAAGTAGTTATTCAACATGAGGCACAATCCAAATGACATTTTGAATCAATTTTTCTACAGTCCAAAAAATCAATTTTCTGATGAAAAACGATGACCCGTGACCTGTCGAAATTTCTCCAGATGGTCAGAAATCGAAATTTGTATTGTTTAATTTTTTGACTGGAAATGACTATTCCATGTAAATTATCACTTTTGGAACAAAAACAAGTGTGTTTAGAGTCAGTTTAATGCCTGAAATTTGTCGAAAAAGAAGCTTCTGAGTAGGAGAAAATGTCCGTAAAAATGGCAATTTTGGTCACATTGAGGCTTCAAAAAGTAGTTATTCAACATGAGGCACATTCCAAATGACATTTTGAATCAATTTTTCTACAGTCCAGAAAATCTATTTTCTGATGAAAAAGGATGACCCGTGACCTGTCGAAATTTCTCCAGATGGTCAGAAATGGAAATGTTTTAATGTTTAATTTTTTGACTGCAAATGACTATTCCATGTAAATTATCACTTTTGGAACAAAAACAAGTGTTTTTAGAGTCACGTTAATGCCTGAAATTGGTCGAAATAGAAGCTTCTGAATAGGAGAAAAAGTCTGTAATAATGGCAATTTTGGTCACATTGAGGCTTTAAAAAGTAGTTATTCAACATGAGGCACATTCCAAATGACATTTTGAATCAATTTTTCTACAGTCCAAAAAATCAATTTTCTGATGAAAAACGATGACCCGTGACCTGTCGAAATTTCTCCAGATGGTCAGAAATCGAAATTTTTATTGTTTAATTTTTTGACTGCAAATGACTATTCTATGTAAATTATCACTTTTGGAACAAAAACAAGTGTGTTTAGAGTCAGTTCAATGCCTGAAATTGGTCGAAAAAGAAGCTTCTGAGTAGGAGAAAATGTCCGTAAAAATGGCAATTTTGCTCACCTGAGGCTTCAAAAAGTAGTTATTCAACATGAGGCACATTCCAAATGACATTTTGAATCAATTTTTCTACAGTCCAGAAAATCAATTTTCTGATGAAAAAGAATGACCTGTGACCTGTCGAAATTTCTCCAGATTGTCAGAAATGGAAATGTTTTAATGTTTAATTTTTTGACTGCAAATGACTATTCCATGTAAATTATCACTTTTGGAACTAAAATAAGTGTGTTTAGAGTCACTTTAATGCCTGAAATTGTTCGAAATAGAAGCTTCTGAATAGGAGAAAAAGTCTGCAATAATGGCACTTTTGGTCACATTGAGGTTTCAAAAAGTAGTTATTCAACATGAGGCACAATCCAAATGACATTTTAAATCAAGTTTTTTTACAGTCCAAAAAATCAATTTTCTGATGAAAAACGATGACCCGTGACCTGTCGAAATTTCTCCAGATGGTCAGAAATGGAAATTTTTTAATGTTTAATTTTTTGACTGCAATTGACTATTCCGTGTAAATTATCACTTTTGGAACAAAAACAAGTGTGTTTAGACTCACTTTAATGCCTAAATTAGTCGAAAAAGAAGCTTCTGAGTAGGAGAAAATGTCCGTAAAAATGGCAATTTTGGTCACATTGAGGCTTCAAAAAGTAGTTATTCAACATGAGGCACATTCCAAATGACATTTTGAATCAATTTTTCTACAGTCCAGAAAATCTATTTTCTGATGAAAAAGGATGACCCGTGACCTGTCGAAATTTCTCCAGATGGTCAGAAATGGAAATGTTTTAATGTTTAATTTTTTGACTGCAAATGACTATTCCATGTAAATTATCACTTTTGGAACTAAAATAAGTGTGTTTAGAGTCACTTTAATGCCTGAAATCGTTCGAAATAGAAGCTTCTGAATAGGAGAAAAAGTCTGCAATAATGGCACTTTTGGTCACATTGAGGTTTCAAAAAGTAGTTATTCAACATGAGGCACAATCCAAATGACATTTTAAATCAATTTTTTTACAGTCCAAAAAATCAATTTTCTGATGAAAAACGATGACCCGTGACCTGTCGAAATTTCTCCAGATGTTCAGAAATCGAAATTTTTATTGTTTAATTTTTTGACTGCAAATGACTATTCCATGTAAATTATCACTTATGGAACCAAAAAAGGTGTGTTTAGACTCACTTTAATGACTGAAATTGGTCGAAATAGAAGCTTCTGAATAGGAGAAAACGTCTGTAATAATGGCAATTTTGGTCACATTGAGGCTTTAAAAAGTAGTTATTCAACATGAGGCACATTCCAAATGACATTTTGAATCAATTTTTCTACAGTCCAAAAAATCAATTTTCTGATGAAAAACGATGACCCGTGACCTGTCGAAATTTCTCCAGATGGTCAGAAATCGAAATTTGTATTTTTTAATTTTTTGACTGCAAATGACTATTCCATGTAAATTATCACTTTTGGAACTAAAATAAGTGTGTTTAGACTCACTTTAATGCCTGAAATCGTTCGAAATAGAAGCTTCTGAATAGGAGAAAAAGTCTGCAATAATGGCACTTTTGGTCACATTGAGGTTTCAAAAAGTAGTTATTCAACATGAGGCACAATCCAAATGACATTTTAAATCAATTTTTTTACAGTCCAAAAAATCAATTTTCTGATGAAAAACGATGACCCGTGACCTGTCGAAATTTCTCCAGATGTTCAGAAATCGAAATTTTTATTGTTTAATTTTTTGACTGCAAATGACTATTCCATGTAAATTATCACTTATGGAACAAAAAAAGGTGTGTTTAGACTCACTTTAATGACTGAAATTGGTCGAAATAGAAGCTTCTGAATAGGAGAAAACGTCTGTAATAATGGCAATTTTGGTCACATTGAGGCTTTAAAAAGTAGTTATTCAACATGAGGCACATTCCAAATGACATTTTGAATCAATTTTTCTACAGTCCAAAAAATCAATTTTCTGATGAAAAACGATGACCCGTGACCTGTCGAAATTTCTCCAGATGGTCAGAAATGGAAATTTTTTAATGTTTAATTTTTTGACTGCAATTGACTATTCCATGTAAATTATCACTTTTGGAACAAAAACAAGTGTGTTTAGACTCACTTTAATGCCTGAAATTAGTCGAAATAGAAGCTTCTGAATAGGAGAAAAAGTCTGCAATAATGGCAATTTTGGTCACATTGAGGTTTCAAAAAGTAGTTATTCAACATGAGGCACAATCCAAATGACATTTTGAATCAATTTTTCTACAGTCCAAAAAATCAATTTTCTGATGAAAAACGATGACCCGTGACCTGTCGAAATTTCTCCAGATGGTCAGAAATCGAAATTTGTATTGTTTAATTTTTTGACTGCAAATGACTATTCCATGTAAATTATCACTTTTGGAACAAAAATAAGTGTGTTTAGACTCACTTTAATGACTGAAATTGGTCGAAATAGAAGCTTCTGAATAGGAGAAAAAGTCTGTAATAATGGCAATTTTGGTCACATTGAGGCTTTAAAAAGTAGTTATTCAACATGAGGCACATTCCAAATGACATTTTGAATCAATTTTTCTACAGTCCAAAAAATCAATTTTCTGATGAAAAACGATGACCCTTGACCTGTCGAAATTTCTCCAGATGGTCAGAAATGGAAATTTTTTAATGTTTACATTTTTTGACTGTAATTGACTATTCCATGTAAATTATCACTTTTGGAACAAAAACAAGTGTGTTTAGACTCACTTTAATGCCTGAAATTAGTGGAAATAGAAGCTTCTGAATAGGAGAAAAAGTCTGCAATAATGGCAATTTTGGTCACATTGAGGCTTTAAAAAGTAGTTATTCAACATGAGGCACATTCCAAATGACATTTTGAATCAATTTTTCTACAGTCCAAAAAATCAATTTTCTGATGAAAAACGATGACCCTTGACCTGTCGAAATTTCTCCAGATGGTCAGAAATGAAAATTTTTTAATGTTTACATTTTTTGACTGCAATTGACTATTCCATGTAAATTATCACTTTTGGAACAAAAACAAGTGTGTTTAGACTCACTTTAATGCCTGAAATTAGTGGAAATAGAAGCTTCTGAATAGGAGAAAAAGTCTGCAATAATGGCAATTTTGGTCACATTGAGGTTTCAAAAAGTAGTTATTCAACATGAGGCACAATCCAAATGACATTTTGAATCAATTTTTCTACAGTCCAAAAAATCAATTTTCTGATGAAAAACGATGACCCGTGACCTGTCGAAATTTCTCCAGATGGTCAGAAATCGAAATTTGTATTGTTTAATTTTTTGACTGGAAATGACTATTCCATGTAAATTATCACTTTTGGAACAAAAACAAGTGTGTTTAGAGTCAGTTTAATGCCTGAAATTTGTCGAAAAAGAAGCTTCTGAGTAGGAGAAAATGTCCTTAAAAATGGCAATTTTGGTCACATTGAGGCTTCAAAAAGTAGTTATTCAACATGAGGCACATTCCAAATGACATTTTGAATCAATTTTTCTACAGTCCAGAAAATCTATTTTCTGATGAAAAAGGATGACCCGTGACCTGTCGAAATTTCTCCAGATGGTCAGAAATGGAAATGTTTTAATGTTTAATTTTTTGACTGCAAATGACTATTCCATGTAAATTATCACTTTTGGAACAAAAACAAGTGTTTTTAGAGTCACGTTAATGCCTGAAATTGGTCGAAATAGAAGCTTCTGAATAGGAGAAAAAGTCTGTAATAATGGCAATTTTGGTCACATTGAGGCTTTAAAAAGTAGTTATTCAACATGAGGCACATTCCAAATGACATTTTGAATCAATTTTTCTACAGTCCAAAAAATCAATTTTCTGATGAAAAACGATGACCCGTGACCTGTCGAAATTTCTCCAGATGGTCAGAAATCGAAATTTTTATTGTTTAATTTTTTGACTGCAAATGACTATTCTATGTAAATTATCACTTTTGGAACAAAAACAAGTGTGTTTAGAGTCAGTTTAATGCCTGAAATTGGTCGAAAAAGAAGCTTCTGAGTAGGAGAAAATGTCCGTAAAAATGGCAATTTTGCTCACCTGAGGCTTCAAAAAGGAGTTATTCAACATGAGGCACATTCCAAATGACATTTTGAATCAATTTTTCTACAGTCCAGAAAATCAATTTTCTGATGAAAAAGAATGACCTGTGACCTGTCGAAATTTCTCCAGATTGTCAGAAATGGAAATGTTTTAATGTTTAATTTTTTGACTGCAAATGACTATTCCATGTAAATTATCACTTTTGGAACTAAAATAAGTGTGTTTAGAGTCACTTTAATGCCTGAAATTGTTCGAAATAGAAGCTTCTGAATAGGAGAAAAAGTCTGCAATAATGGCACTTTTGGTCACATTGAGGTTTCAAAAAGTAGTTATTCAACATGAGGCACAATCCAAATGACATTTTAAATCAAGTTTTTTTACAGTCCAAAAAATCAATTTTCTGATGAAAAACGATGACCCGTGACCTGTCGAAATTTCTCCAGATGGTCAGAAATGGAAATTTTTTAATGTTTAATTTTTTGACTGCAATTGACTATTCCATGTAAATTATCACTTTTGGAACAAAAACAAGTGTGTTTAGACTCACTTTAATGCCTAAATTAGTCGAAATAGAAGCTTCTGAATAGGAGAAAAAGTCTGCAATAATGGCAATTTTGGTCACATTGAGGCTTTAAAAAGTAGTTATTCAACATGAGGCACATTCCAAATGACATTTTGAATCAATTTTTCTACAGTCCAAAAAATCAATTTTCTGATGAAAAACGATGACCCTTGACCTGTCGAAATTTCTCCAGATGGTCAGAAATGGAAATTTTTTAATGTTTACATTTTTTGACTGCAATTGACTATTCCATGTAAATTATCACTTTTGGAACAAAAACAAGTGTGTTTAGACTCACTTTAATGCCTGAAATTAGTGGAAATAGAAGCTTCTGAATAGGAGAAAAAGTCTGCAATAATGGCAATTTTGGTCACATTGAGGTTTCAAAAAGTAGTTATTCAACATGAGGCACAATCCAAATGACATTTTGAATCAATTTTTCTACAGTCCAAAAAATCAATTTTCTGATGAAAAACGATGACCCGTGACCTGTCGAAATTTCTCCAGATGGTCAGAAATCAAAATTTGTATTGTTTAATTTTTTGACTGGAAATGACTATTCCATGTAAATTATCACTTTTGGAACAAAAACAAGTGTGTTTAGAGTCAGTTTAATGCCTGAAATTTGTCGAAAAAGAAGCTTCTGAGTAGGAGAAAATGTCCGTAAAAATGGCAATTTTGGTCACATTGAGGCTTCAAAAAGTAGTTATTCAACATGAGGCACATTCCAAATGACATTTTGAATCAATTTTTCTACAGTCCAGAAAATCTATTTTCTGATGAAAAAGGATGACCCGTGACCTGTCGAAATTTCTCCAGATGGTCAGAAATGGAAATGTTTTAATGTTTAATTTTTTGACTGCAAATGACTATTCCATGTAAATTATCACTTTTGGAACAAAAACAAGTGTTTTTAGAGTCACGTTAATGCCTGAAATTGGTCGAAATAGAAGCTTCTGAATAGGAGAAAAAGTCTGTAATAATGGCAATTTTGGTCACATTGAGGCTTTAAAAAGTAGTTATTCAACATGAGGCACATTCCAAATGACATTTTGAATCAATTTTTCTACAGTCCAAAAAATCAATTTTCTGATGAAAAACGATGACCCGTGACCTGTCGAAATTTCTCCAGATGGTCAGAAATCGAAATTTTTATTGTTTAATTTTTTGACTGCAAATGACTATTCTATGTAAATTATCACTTTTGGAACAAAAACAAGTGTGTTTAGAGTCAGTTTAATGCCTGAAATTGGTCGAAAAAGAAGCTTCTGAGTAGGAGAAAATGTCCGTAAAAATGGCAATTTTGCTCACCTGAGGCTTCAAAAAGTAGTTATTCAACATGAGGCACATTCCAAATGACATTTTGAATCAATTTTTCTACAGTCCAGAAAATCAATTTTCTGATGAAAAAGAATGACCTGTGACCTGTCGAAATTTCTCCAGATTGTCAGAAATGGAAATGTTTTAATGTTTAATTTTTTGACTGCAAATGACTATTCCATGTAAATTATCACTTTTGGAACTAAAATAAGTGTGTTTAGAGTCACTTTAATGCCTGAAATTGTTCGAAATAGAAGCTTCTGAATAGGAGAAAAAGTCTGCAATAATGGCACTTTTGGTCACATTGAGGTTTCAAAAAGTAGTTATTCAACATGAGGCACAATCCAAATGACATTTTAAATCAAGTTTTTTTACAGTCCAAAAAATCAATTTTCTGATGAAAAACGATGACCCGTGACCTGTCGAAATTTCTCCAGATGGTCAGAAATGGAAATTTTTTAATGTTTAATTTTTTGACTGCAATTGACTATTCCATGTAAATTATCACTTTTGGAACAAAAACAAGTGTGTTTAGACTCACTTTAATGCCTAAATTAGTCGAAATTGAAGCTTCTGAATAGGAGAAAAAGTCTGCAATAATGGCAATTTTGGTCACATTGAGGCTTTAAAAAGTAGTTATTCAACATGAGGCACATTCCAAATGACATTTTGAATCAATTTTTCTACAGTCCAAAAAATCAATTTTCTGATGAAAAACGATGACCCTTGACCTGTCGAAATTTCTCCAGATGGTCAGAAATGGAAATTTTTTAATGTTTACATTTTTTGACTGCAATTGACTATTCCATGTAAATTATCACTTTTGGAACAAAAACAAGTGTGTTTAGACTCACTTTAATGCCTGAAATTAGTGGAAATAGAAGCTTCTGAATAGGAGAAAAAGTCTGCAATAATGGCAATTTTGGTCACATTGAGGCTTTAAAAAGTAGTTATTCAACATGAGGCACGTTCCAAATGACATTTTGAATCAATTTTTCTACAGTCCAAAAAATCAATTTTCTGATGAAAAACAATGACCCGTGACCTGTCGAAATTTCTCCAGATGGTCAGAAATCGAAATTTTTATTGTTTAATTTTTTGACTGCAAATGACTATTCTATGTAAATTATCACTTTTGGAACAAAAACAAGTGTGTTTAGAGTCAGTTTAATGCCTGAAATTGGTCGAAAAAGAAGCTTCTGAGTAGGAGAAAATGTCCGTAAAAATGGCAATTTTGCTCACCTGAGGCTTCAAAAAGTAGTTATTCAACATGAGGCACATTCCAAATGACATTTTGAATCAATTTTTCTACAGTCCAGAAAATCAATTTTCTGATGAAAAAGAATGACCTGTGACCTGTCGAAATTTCTCCAGATTGTCAGAAATGGAAATGTTTTAATGTTTAATTTTTTGACTGCAAATGACTATTCCATGTAAATTATCACTTTTGGAACTAAAATAAGTGTGTTTAGAGTCACTTTAATGCCTGAAATTGTTCGAAATAGAAGCTTCTGAATAGGAGAAAAAGTCTGCAATAATGGCACTTTTGGTCACATTGAGGTTTCAAAAAGTAGTTATTCAACATGAGGCACAATCCAAATGACATTTTAAATCAAGTTTTTTTACAGTCCAAAAAATCAATTTTCTGATGAAAAACGATGACCCGTGACCTGTCGAAATTTCTCCAGATGGTCAGAAATGGAAATTTTTTAATGTTTAATTTTTTGACTGCAATTGACTATTCCATGTAAATTATCACTTTTGGAACAAAAACAAGTGTGTTTAGACTCACTTTAATGCCTAAATTAGTCGAAATAGAAGCTTCTGAATAGGAGAAAAAGTCTGCAATAATGGCAATTTTGGTCACATTGAGGTTTCAAAAAGTAGTTATTCAACATGAGGCACAATCCAAATGACATTTTGAATCAATTTTTCTACAGTCCAAAAAATCAATTTTCTGATGAAAAACGATGACCCGTGACCTGTCGAAATTTCTCCAGATGGTCAGAAATCGAAATTTGTATTGTTTAATTTTTTGACTGCAATTGACTATTCCATGTAAATTATCACTTTTGGAACAAAAACAAGTGTGTTTAGACTCACTTTAATGCCTGAAATTAGTCGAAAATGAAGCTTCTGAGTAGGAGAAAATGTCCGTAAAAATGGCAATTTTGGTCACATTGAGGCTTCAAAAAGTAGTTATTCAACATGAGGCACATTCCAAATGACATTTTGAATCAATTTTTCTACAGTCCAGAAAATCAATTTTCTGATGAAAAACGATGACCCGTGACCTGTCAAAATTTCTCCAGATGGTCAGCAATGGAAATGTTTTAATGTTTAATTTTTTGACTGCAAATGACTATTCCATGTAAATTATCACTTTTGGAACAAAAACAAGTGTTTTTAGAGTCACGTTAATGCCTGAAATTGGTCGAAATAGAAGCTTCTGAATAGGAGAAAAAGTCTGTAATAATGGTAATTTTGGTCACATTGAGGCTTTAAAAAGTAGTTATTCAACATGAGGCACATTCCAAATGACATTTTGAATCAATTTTTCTACAGTCCAAAAAATCAATTTTCTGATGAAAAACGATGACCCGTGACCTGTCGAAATTTCTCCAGATGGTCAGAAATCGAAATTTTTATTGTTTAATTTTTTGACTGCAAATGACTATTCCATGTAAATTATCACTTTTGGAACAAAAACAAGTGTGTTTAGAGTCAGTTTAATGCCTGAAATTGGTCGAAAAAGAAGCTTCTGAGTAGGAGAAAATGTCCGTAAAAATGGCAATTTTGGTCACCTTGAGGCTTCAAAAAGTAGTTATTCAACATGAGGCACATTCCAAATGACATTTTGAATCAATGTTTCTAGAGTCCAGAAAATCAATTTTCTGATGAAAAAGGATGACCCGTTTGACCTGTCGAAAATTCTCCAGATGGTCAGAAATGGAAATGTTTTAATGTTTCATTTTTTGACTGCAAATTACTATTCCATGTAAATTATCACTTTTGGAACTAAAATAAGTGTGTTTAGAGTCACTTTAATGCCTGAAATTGTTCGAAATAGAAGCTTCTGAATAGGAGAAAAAGTGCAATAATGGCACTTTTGGTCACATTGAGGTTTCAAAACGTAGTTATTCAACATGAGGCACAATCCAAATGACATTTTAAATCAATTTTTTTACAGTCCAAAAAATCAATTTTCTGATGAAAAACGATGACCCGTGACCTGTCGAAATTTCTCCAGATGGTCAGAAATCGAAATTTTTATTGTTTAATTTTTTGACTGCACATGACTATTCTATGTAAATTATCACTTTTGGAACAAAAACAAGTGTGTTTAGAGTCAGTTTAATGCCTGAAATTGGTCGAAAAAGAAGCTTCTGAGTAGGAGAAAATGTCCGTAAAAATGGCAATTTTGGTCACCTGAGGCTTCAAAAAGTAGTTATTTAACATGAGGCACATTCCAAATGACATTTTGAATCAATTTTTCTACAGTCCAGAAAATCAATTTTCTGATGAAAAAGGATGACCCGTGACCTGTCGAAATTTCTCCAGATGGTCAGAAATGGAAATGTTTTAATGTTTAATTTTTTGACTGCAAATGACTATTCCATGTAAATTATCACTTTTGGAACTAAAATAAGTGTGTTTAGAGTCACTTTAATGCCTGAAATTGTTCGAAATAGAAGCTTCTGAATAGGAGAAAAAGTCTGCAATAATGGCACTTTTGGTCACATTGAGGTTTCAAAAAGTAGTTATTCAACATGAGGCACAATCCAAATGACATTTTAAATCAATTTTTTTACAGTCCAAAAAATCAATTTTCTAATGAAAAACGATGACCCGTGACCTGTCGAAATTTCTCCAGATGGTCAGAAATCGAAATTTTTATTGTTTAATTTTTTGACTGCAAATGACTATTCCATGTAAATTATCACTTTTTGAACAAAAATAAGTGTGTTTAGACTCACTTTAATGACTGAAATTGGTCGAAATAGAAGCTTCTGAATAGGAGAAAAAGTCTGTAATAATGGCAATTTTGGTCACATTGAGGCTTTAAAAAGTAGTTATTCAACATGAGGCACATTCCAAATGACATTTTGAATCAATTTTTCTACAGTCCAAAAAAATCAATTTTCTGATGAAAAACGATGACCCGTGACCTGTCGAAATTTCTCCAGATGGTCAGAAATGGACATTTTTTAATGTTTAATTTTTTGACTGCAATTGACTATTCCATGTAAATTATCACTTTTGGAACAAAAACAAGTGTGTTTAGACTCACTTTAATGCCTGAAATTAGTCGAAATAGAAGCTTCTGAATAGGAGAAAAAGTCTGCAATAATGGCAATTTTGGTCACATTGAGGTTTCAAAAAGTAGTTATTCAACATGAGGCACAATCCAAATGACATTTTGAATCAATTTTTCTACAGTCCAGAAAATCAATTTTCTGATGAAAAAGGATGACCCGTGACCTGTCGAAATTTCTCCAGATGGTCAGAAATGGAAATGTTTTAATGTTTAATTTTTTGACTGCAAATGACTATTCCATGTAAATTATCACTTTTGGAACAAAAACAAGTGTTTTTAGAGTCACTTTAATGCCTGAAATTGGTCGAAATAGAAGCTTCTTAATAGGAGTAAAAGTCTGTAATAATGGCAATTTTGGTCACACAGAGGATTTAAAAAGTAGTTATTCAACATGAGGCACATTTCAAATGACATTTTTAATCAATTTTTCTACAGTCCTAAAAATCTATTTTCTGATGAAAAACGATGACCCGTGACCCGTCGAAATTTCTCCAGATGGTCAGAAATGGACATTTTTTAATGTTTAATTTTTGGACTTCAAATGACTATTCCATGTAAATTATCACTTTTGGAACAAAAATAAGTGTGTTTATAGTCACTTTAATGCCTGAAATTGGTCGAAATAGAAGCTTCTGAATAGGAGAAAAAGTCTGTAATAATGGCAATTTTGGTCACATTGAGGCTTTAAAAAGTAGTTATTCAACATGAGGCACATTCCAAATGACATTTTGAATCAATTTTTCTACAGTCCAAAAAATCAATTTTCTGATGAAAAACGATGAACTGTGACCTGTCGAAATTTCTCCAGATGGCCAGAAATGGAAATTTTTTAATGTTTAATTTTTTGACTGCAAATGACTATTTCATATAAATTATCACTTTTGGAACAAAAATAAGTGTGTTTAGAGTCACTTTAATGTCTGAAATTGGTCGAAATAGACGCTTCTGAATAGGAGAAAAAGTCTGTAATAATGGCAATTTTGGTAACATTGAGGCTTTAAAAAGTAGTTATTCAACATGAGGCACATTCCAAATGACATTTTGAATCAATTTTTCTACAGTCCAAAAAATCAATTTTCTGATGAAAAACGATGACCCGTGACCTGTCGAAATTTCTCCAGATGGTCAGAAATCGAAATTTTTATTGTTTAATTTTTTGACTGCAAATGACTATTCCATGTAAATTATCACTTTTGGAACAAAAACAAGTGTATTTAGAGTCAGTTTAATGCCTGAAATTGGTCGAAAAAGAAGCTTCTGAGTAGGAGAAAATGTCCGTAAAAATGGCAATTTTGGTCACATTGAGGCTTCAAAAAGTAGTTATTCAACATGAGGCACATTCCAAATGACATTTTGAATCAATTTTTCTACAGTCCAGAAAATCAATTTTCTGATGAAAAAGGATGACCCGTGACCTGTCGAAATTTCTCCAGATGGTCAGAAATGGAAATGTTTTAATGTTTAATTTTTTGACTGCAAATTACTATTCCATGTAAATTATCACTTTTGGAACAAAAACAAGTGTTTTTAGAGTCACTTTAATGCCTGAAATTGGTCGAAATAGAAGCTTCTGAATAGGAGAAAAAGTCTGTAATAATGGCAATTTTGGTCACATTGAGGCTTTAAAAAGTAGTTATTCAACATGAGGCACATTCCAAATGACATTTTGAATCAATTTTTCTACAGTCCTAAAAATCAATTTTCTGATGAAAAACAATGACCTATGACCTGTCGAAATTTCTCCAGATGGCCAGAAATGGAAATTTTTTAATGTTTAAATTTTTTGACTGCAAATGACTATTCCATGTAAATTATCACTTTTGGAACTAAAATAAGTGTGTTTAGACTCACTTTAATGCCTGAAATTAGTCGAAATAGAAGCTTCTGAATAGGAGAAAAAGTCTGCAATAATGGCAATTTTGGTCACATTGAGGTTTCAAAAAGTAGTTATTCAACATGAGGCACAATCCAAATGACATTTTGAATCAATTTTTCTACAGTCCAGAAAATCAATTTTCTGATGAAAAAGGATGACCCGTGACCTGTCGAAATTTCTCCAGATGGTCAGAAATGGAAATTTTTTAATGTTTAATTTTTTGACTGCAATTGACTATTCCATGTAAATTATCACTTTTGGAACAAAAACAAGTGTTTTTAGAGTCACTTTAATGCCTGAAATTGGTCGAAATAGAAGCTTCTTAATAGGAGTAAAAGTCTGTAATAATGGCAATTTTGGTCACACAGAGGATTTAAAAAGTAGTTATTCAACATGAGGCACATTTCAAATGACATTTTTAATCAATTTTTCTACAGTCCTAAAAATCTATTTTCTGATGAAAAACGATGACCCGTGACCCGTCGAAATTTCTCCAGATGGTCAGAAATGGACATTTTTCAATGTTTAATTTTTGGACTTCAAATGACTATTCCATGTAAATTATCACTTTTGGAACAAAAATAAGTGTGTTTATAGTCACTTTAATGCCTGAAATTGGTCGAAATAGAAGCTTCTAAATAGGAGAAAAAGTCTGTAATAATGGCAATTTTGGTCACATTGAGGCTTTAAAAAGTAGTTATTCAACATGAGGCACATTCCAAATGACATTTTGAATCAATTTTTCTACAGTCCAAAAAATCAATTTTCTGATGAAAAACGATGACCTGTGACCTGTCGAAATTTCTCCAGATGGCCAGAAATGGAAATTTTTTAATGTTTAATTTTTTGACTGCAAATGACTATTCCATGTAAATTATCACTTTTGGAACAAAAACAAGTGTTTTTAGAGTCACGTTAATGCCTGAAATTGGTCGAAATAGAAGCTTCTGAATAGGAGAAAAAGTCTGTAATAATGGCAATTTTGGTCACATTGAGGCTTTAAAAAGTAGTTATTCAACATGAGGCACATTCCAAATGACATTTTGAATCAATTTTTCTACAGTCCAAAAAATCAATTTTCTGATGAAAAACGATGACCCGTGACCTGTCGAAATTTCTCAAGATGGTCAGAAATCGAAATTTTTATTGTTTAATTTTTTGACTGCAAATGACTATTCTATGTAAATTATCACTTTTGGAACAAAAACAAGTGTGTTTAGAGTCAGTTTAATGCCTGAAATTGGTCGAAAAAGAAGCTTCTGAGTAGGAGAAAATGTCCGTAAAAATGGCAATTTTGCTCACCTGAGGCTTCAAAAAGTAGTTATTCAACATGAGGCACATTCCAAATGACATTTTGAATCAATTTTTCTACAGTCCAGAAAATCAATTTTCTGATGAAAAAGAATGACCTGTGACCTGTCGAAATTTCTCCAGATTGTCAGAAATGGAAATGTTTTAATGTTTAATTTTTTGACTGCAAATGACTATTCCATGTAAATTATCACTTTTGGAACTAAAATAAGTGTGTTTAGAGTCACTTTAATGCCTGAAATTGTTCGAAATAGAAGCTTCTGAATAGGAGAAAAAGTCTGCAATAATGGCACTTTTGGTCACATTGAGGTTTCAAAAAGTAGTTATTCAACATGAGGCACAATCCAAATGACATTTTAAATCAAGTTTTTTTACAGTCCAAAAAATCAATTTTCTGATGAAAAACGATGACCCGTGACCTGTCGAAATTTCTCCAGATGGTCAGAAATGGAAATTTTTTAATGTTTAATTTTTTGACTGCAATTGACTATTCCATGTAAATTATCACTTTTGGAACAAAAACAAGTGTGTTTAGACTCACTTTAATGCCTAAATTAGTCGAAATAGAAGCTTCTGAATAGGAGAAAAAGTCTGCAATAATGGCAATTTTGGTCACATTGAGGCTTTAAAAAGTAGTTATTCAACATGAGGCACATTCCAAATGACATTTTGAATCAATTTTTCTACAGTCCAAAAAATCAATTTTCTGATGAAAAACGATGACCCTTGACCTGTCGAAATTTCTCCAGATGGTCAGAAATGGAAATTTTTTAATGTTTACATTTTTTGACTGCAATTGACTATTCCATGTAAATTATCACTTTTGGAACAAAAACAAGTGTGTTTAGACTCACTTTAATGCCTGAAATTAGTGGAAATAGAAGCTTCTGAATAGGAGAAAAAGTCTGCAATAATGGCAATTTTGGTCACATTGAGGCTTTAAAAAGTAGTTATTCAACATGAGGCACATTCCAAATGACATTTTGAATCAATTTTTCTACAGTCCAAAAAATCAATTTTCTGATGAAAAACAATGACCCGTGACCTGTCGAAATTTCTCCAGATGGTCAGAAATCGAAATTTTTATTGTTTAATTTTTTGACTGCAAATGACTATTCTATGTAAATTATCACTTTTGGAACAAAAACAAGTGTGTTTAGAGTCAGTTTAATGCCTGAAATTGGTCGAAAAAGAAGCTTCTGAGTAGGAGAAAATGTCCGTAAAAATGGCAATTTTGCTCACCTGAGGCTTCAAAAAGTAGTTATTCAACATGAGGCACATTCCAAATGACATTTTGAATCAATTTTTCTACAGTCCAGAAAATCAATTTTCTGATGAAAAAGAATGACCTGTGACCTGTCGAAATTTCTCCAGATTGTCAGAAATGGAAATGTTTTAATGTTTAATTTTTTGACTGCAAATGACTATTCCATGTAAATTATCACTTTTGGAACTAAAATAAGTGTGTTTAGAGTCACTTTAATGCCTGAAATTGTTCGAAATAGAAGCTTCTGAATAGGAGAAAAAGTCTGCAATAATGGCACTTTTGGTCACATTGAGGTTTCAAAAAGTAGTTATTCAACATGAGGCACAATCCAAATGACATTTTAAATCAAGTTTTTTTACAGTCCAAAAAATCAATTTTCTGATGAAAAACGATGACCCGTGACCTGTCGAAATTTCTCCAGATGGTCAGAAATGGAAATTTTTTAATGTTTAATTTTTTGACTGCAATTGACTATTCCATGTAAATTATCACTTTTGGAACAAAAACAAGTGTGTTTAGACTCACTTTAATGCCTAAATTAGTCGAAATAGAAGCTTCTGAATAGGAGAAAAAGTCTGCAATAATGGCAATTTTGGTCACATTGAGGTTTCAAAAAGTAGTTATTCAACATGAGGCACAATCCAAATGACATTTTGAATCAATTTTTCTACAGTCCAAAAAATCAATTTTCTGATGAAAAACGATGACCCGTGACCTGTCGAAATTTCTCCAGATGGTCAGAAATCGAAATTTGTATTGTTTAATTTTTTGACTGCAATTGACTATTCCATGTAAATTATCACTTTTGGAACAAAAACAAGTGTGTTTAGACTCACTTTAATGCCTGAAATTAGTCGAAAATGAAGCTTCTGAGTAGGAGAAAATGTCCGTAAAAATGGCAATTTTGGTCACATTGAGGCTTCAAAAAGTAGTTATTCAACATGAGGCACATTCCAAATGACATTTTGAATCAATTTTTCTACAGTCCAGAAAATCAATTTTCTGATGAAAAACGATGACCCGTGACCTGTCGAAATTTCTCCAGATGGTCAGCAATGGAAATGTTTTAATGTTTAATTTTTTGACTGCAAATGACTATTCCATGTAAATTATCACTTTTGGAACAAAAACAAGTGTTTTTAGAGTCACGTTAATGCCTGAAATTGGTCGAAATAGAAGCTTCTGAATAGGAGAAAAAGTCTGTAATAATGGTAATTTTGGTCACATTGAGGCTTTAAAAAGTAGTTATTCAACATGAGGCACATTCCAAATGACATTTTGAATCAATTTTTCTACAGTCCAAAAAATCAATTTTCTGATGAAAAACGATGACCCGTGACCTGTCGAAATTTCTCCAGATGGTCAGAAATCGAAATTTTTATTGTTTAATTTTTTGACTGCAAATGACTATTCCATGTAAATTATCACTTTTGGAACAAAAACAAGTGTGTTTAGAGTCAGTTTAATGCCTGAAATTGGTCGAAAAAGAAGCTTCTGAGTAGGAGAAAATGTCCGTAAAAATGGCAATTTTGGTCACCTTGAGGCTTCAAAAAGTAGTTATTCAACATGAGGCACATTCCAAATGACATTTTGAATCAATGTTTCTAGAGTCCAGAAAATCAATTTTCTGATGAAAAAGGATGACCCGTTTGACCTGTCGAAAATTCTCCAGATGGTCAGAAATGGAAATGTTTTAATGTTTCATTTTTTGACTGCAAATTACTATTCCATGTAAATTATCACTTTTGGAACTAAAATAAGTGTGTTTAGAGTCACTTTAATGCCTGAAATTGTTCGAAATAGAAGCTTCTGAATAGGAGAAAAAGTGCAATAATGGCACTTTTGGTCACATTGAGGTTTCAAAACGTAGTTATTCAACATGAGGCACAATCCAAATGACATTTTAAATCAATTTTTTTACAGTCCAAAAAATCAATTTTCTGATGAAAAACGATGACCCGTGACCTGTCGAAATTTCTCCAGATGGTCAGAAATCGAAATTTTTATTGTTTAATTTTTTGACTGCACATGACTATTCTATGTAAATTATCACTTTTGGAACAAAAACAAGTGTGTTTAGAGTCAGTTTAATGCCTGAAATTGGTCGAAAAAGAAGCTTCTGAGTAGGAGAAAATGTCCGTAAAAATGGCAATTTTGGTCACCTGAGGCTTCAAAAAGTAGTTATTTAACATGAGGCACATTCCAAATGACATTTTGAATCAATTTTTCTACAGTCCAGAAAATCAATTTTCTGATGAAAAAGGATGACCCGTGACCTGTCGAAATTTCTCCAGATGGTCAGAAATGGAAATGTTTTAATGTTTAATTTTTTGACTGCAAATGACTATTCCATGTAAATTATCACTTTTGGAACTAAAATAAGTGTGTTTAGAGTCACTTTAATGCCTGAAATTGTTCGAAATAGAAGCTTCTGAATAGGAGAAAAAGTCTGCAATAATGGCACTTTTGGTCACATTGAGGTTTCAAAAAGTAGTTATTCAACATGAGGCACAATCCAAATGACATTTTAAATCAATTTTTTTACAGTCCAAAAAATCAATTTTCTAATGAAAAACGATGACCCGTGACCTGTCGAAATTTCTCCAGATGGTCAGAAATCGAAATTTTTATTGTTTAATTTTTTGACTGCAAATGACTATTCCATGTAAATTATCACTTTTGGAACAAAAATAAGTGTGTTTAGACTCACTTTAATGACTGAAATTGGTCGAAATAGAAGCTTCTGAATAGGAGAAAAAGTCTGTAATAATGGCAATTTTGGTCACATTGAGGCTTTAAAAAGTAGTTATTCAACATGAGGCACATTCCAAATGACATTTTGAATCAATTTTTCTACAGTCCAAAAAAATCAATTTTCTGATGAAAAACGATGACCCGTGACCTGTCGAAATTTCTCCAGATGGTCAGAAATGGACATTTTTTAATGTTTAATTTTTTGACTGCAATTGACTATTCCATGTAAATTATCACTTTTGGAACAAAAACAAGTGTGTTTAGACTCACTTTAATGCCTGAAATTAGTCGAAATAGAAGCTTCTGAATAGGAGAAAAAGTCTGCAATAATGGCAATTTTGGTCACATTGAGGTTTCAAAAAGTAGTTATTCAACATGAGGCACAATCCAAATGACATTTTGAATCAATTTTTCTACAGTCCAGAAAATCAATTTTCTGATGAAAAAGGATGACCCGTGACCTGTCGAAATTTCTCCAGATGGTCAGAAATGGAAATGTTTTAATGTTTAATTTTTTGACTGCAAATGACTATTCCATGTAAATTATCACTTTTGGAACAAAAACAAGTGTTTTTAGAGTCACTTTAATGCCTGAAATTGGTCGAAATAGAAGCTTCTTAATAGGAGTAAAAGTCTGTAATAATGGCAATTTTGGTCACACAGAGGATTTAAAAAGTAGTTATTCAACATGAGGCACATTTCAAATGACATTTTTAATCAATTTTTCTACAGTCCTAAAAATCTATTTTCTGATGAAAAACGATGACCCGTGACCCGTCGAAATTTCTCCAGATGGTCAGAAATGGACATTTTTTAATGTTTAATTTTTGGACTTCAAATGACTATTCCATGTAAATTATCACTTTTGGAACAAAAATAAGTGTGTTTATAGTCACTTTAATGCCTGAAATTGGTCGAAATAGAAGCTTCTGAATAGGAGAAAAAGTCTGTAATAATGGCAATTTTGGTCACATTGAGGCTTTAAAAAGTAGTTATTCAACATGAGGCACATTCCAAATGACATTTTGAATCAATTTTTCTACAGTCCAAAAAATCAATTTTCTGATGAAAAACGATGAACTGTGACCTGTCGAAATTTCTCCAGATGGCCAGAAATGGAAATTTTTTAATGTTTAATTTTTTGACTGCAAATGACTATTTCATATAAATTATCACTTTTGGAACAAAAATAAGTGTGTTTAGAGTCACTTTAATGTCTGAAATTGGTCGAAATAGACGCTTCTGAATAGGAGAAAAAGTCTGTAATAATGGCAATTTTGGTAACATTGAGGCTTTAAAAAGTAGTTATTCAACATGAGGCACATTCCAAATGACATTTTGAATCAATTTTTCTACAGTCCAAAAAATCAATTTTCTGATGAAAAACGATGACCCGTGACCTGTCGAAATTTCTCCAGATGGTCAGAAATCGAAATTTTTATTGTTTAATTTTTTGACTGCAAATGACTATTCCATGTAAATTATCACTTTTGGAACAAAAACAAGTGTATTTAGAGTCAGTTTAATGCCTGAAATTGGTCGAAAAAGAAGCTTCTGAGTAGGAGAAAATGTCCGTAAAAATGGCAATTTTGGTCACATTGAGGCTTCAAAAAGTAGTTATTCAACATGAGGCACATTCCAAATGACATTTTGAATCAATTTTTCTACAGTCCAGAAAATCAATTTTCTGATGAAAAAGGATGACCCGTGACCTGTCGAAATTTCTCCAGATGGTCAGAAATGGAAATGTTTTAATGTTTAATTTTTTGACTGCAAATTACTATTCCATGTAAATTATCACTTTTGGAACAAAAACAAGTGTTTTTAGAGTCACTTTAATGCCTGAAATTGGTCGAAATAGAAGCTTCTGAATAGGAGAAAAAGTCTGTAATAATGGCAATTTTGGTCACATTGAGGCTTTAAAAAGTAGTTATTCAACATGAGGCACATTCCAAATGACATTTTGAATCAATTTTTCTACAGTCCTAAAAATCAATTTTCTGATGAAAAACAATGACCTATGACCTGTCGAAATTTCTCCAGATGGCCAGAAATGGAAATTTTTTAATGTTTAAATTTTTTGACTGCAAATGACTATTCCATGTAAATTATCACTTTTGGAACTAAAATAAGTGTGTTTAGACTCACTTTAATGCCTGAAATTAGTCGAAATAGAAGCTTCTGAATAGGAGAAAAAGTCTGCAATAATGGCAATTTTGGTCACATTGAGGTTTCAAAAAGTAGTTATTCAACATGAGGCACAATCCAAATGACATTTTGAATCAATTTTTCTACAGTCCAGAAAATCAATTTTCTGATGAAAAAGGATGACCCGTGACCTGTCGAAATTTCTCCAGATGGTCAGAAATGGAAATTTTTTAATGTTTAATTTTTTGACTGCAATTGACTATTCCATGTAAATTATCACTTTTGGAACAAAAACAAGTGTTTTTAGAGTCACTTTAATGCCTGAAATTGGTCGAAATAGAAGCTTCTTAATAGGAGTAAAAGTCTGTAATAATGGCAATTTTGGTCACACAGAGGATTTAAAAAGTAGTTATTCAACATGAGGCACATTTCAAATGACATTTTTAATCAATTTTTCTACAGTCCTAAAAATCTATTTTCTGATGAAAAACGATGACCCGTGACCCGTCGAAATTTCTCCAGATGGTCAGAAATGGACATTTTTCAATGTTTAATTTTTGGACTTCAAATGACTATTCCATGTAAATTATCACTTTTGGAACAAAAATAAGTGTGTTTATAGTCACTTTAATGCCTGAAATTGGTCGAAATAGAAGCTTCTGAATAGGAGAAAAAGTCTGTAAAAATGGCAATTTTGGTCACATTGAGGCTTTAAAAAGTAGTTATTCAACATGAGGCACATTCCAAATGACATTTTGAATCAATTTTTCTACAGTCCAAAAAATCAATTTTCTGATGAAAAACGATGACCTGTGACCTGTCGAAATTTCTCCAGATGGCCAGAAATGGAAATTTTTTAATGTTTAATTTTTTGACTGCAAATGACTATTTCATATAAATTATCACTTTTGGAACAAAAATAAGTGTGTTTAGAGTCACTTTAATGTCTGAAATTGGTCGAAATAGACGCTTCTGAATAGGAGAAAAAGTCTGTAATAATGGCAATTTTGGTAACATTGAGGCTTTAAAAAGTAGTTATTCAACATGAGGCACATTCCAAATGACATTTTGAATCAATTTTTCTACAGTCCAAAAAATCAATTTTCTGATGAAAAACGATGACCCGTGACCTGTCGAAATTTCTCCAGATGGTCAGAAATCAAAATTTTTATTGTTTAATTTTTTGACTGCAAATGACTATTCCATGTAAATTATCACTTTTGGAACAAAAACAAGTGTATTTAGAGTCAGTTTAATGCCTGAAATTGGTCGAAAAAGAAGCTTCTGAGTAGGAGAAAATGTCCGTAAAAATGGCAATTTTGGTCACATTGAGGATTCAAAAAGTAGTTATTCAACATGAGGCACATTCCAAATGACATTTTGAATCAATTTTTCTACAGTCCAGAAAATCAATTTTCTGATGAAAAAGGATGACCCGTGACCTGTCGAAATTTCTCCAGATGGTCAGAAATGGAAATGTTTTAATGTTTAATTTTTTGACTGCAAATGACTATTCCATGTAAATTATCACTTTTGGAACTAGAATAAGTGTGTTTAGACTCACTTTAATGCCTGAAATTAGTCGAAATAGAAGCTTCTGAATAGGAGAAAAAGTCTGCAATAATGGCAATTTTGGTCACATTGAGGTTTCAAAAAGTAGTTATTCAACATGAGGCACAATCCAAATGACATTTTGAATCAATTTTTCTACAGTCCAGAAAATCAATTTTCTGATGAAAAAGGATGACCCGTGACCTGTCGAAATTTCTCCAGATGGTCAGAAATGGAAATTTTTTAATGTTTAATTTTTTGACTGCAATTGACTATTCCATGTAAATTATCACTTTTGGAACAGAAACAAGTGTTTTTAGAGTCACTTTAATGCCTGAAATTGGTCGAAATAGAAGCTTCTTAATAGGAGTAAAAGTCTGTAATAATGGCAATTTTGGTCACACAGAGGATTTAAAAAGTAGTTATTCAACATGAGGCACATTTCAAATGACATTTTTAATCAATTTTTCTACAGTCCTAAAAATCTATTTTCTGATGAAAAACGATGACCCGTGACCCGTCGAAATTTCTCCAGATGGTCAGAAATGGACATTTTTCAATGTTTAATTTTTGGACTTCAAATGACTATTCCATGTAAATTATCACTTTTGGAACAAAAATAAGTGTGTTTATAGTCACTTTAATGCCTGAAATTGTTCGAAATAGAAGCTTCTGAATAGGAGAAAAAGTCTGCAATAATGGCAATTTTGATCACATTGAGGCTTTAAAAAGTAGTTATTCAACATGAGGCACATTCCAAATGACATTTTGAATCAATTTTTCTACAGTCCAAAAAATCAATTTTCGGATGAAAAACGATGACCTGTGACCTGTCGAAATTTCTCCAGATGGCCAGAAATGGAAATTTTTTAATGTTTAATTTTTTGACTGCAAATGACTATTTCATATAAATTATCACTTTTGGAACAAAAATAAGTGTGTTTAGAGTCACTTTAATGTCTGAAATTGGTCGAAATAGACGCTTCTGAATAGGAGAAAAAGTCTGTAATAATGGCAATTTTGGTAACATTGAGGCTTTAAAAAGTAGTTATTCAACATGAGGCACATTCCAAATGACATTTTGAATCAATTTTTCTACAGTCCAAAAAATCAATTTTCTGATGAAAAACGATGACCCGTGACCTGTCGAAATTTCTCCAGATGGTCAGAAATCGAAATTTTTATTGTTTAATTTTTTGACTGCAAATGACTATTCCATGTAAATTATCACTTTTGGAACAAAAACAAGTGTATTTAGAGTCAGTTTAATGCCTGAAATTGGTCGAAAAAGAAGCTTCTGAGTAGGAGAAAATGTCCGTAAAAATGGCAATTTTGGTCACATTGAGGCTTCAAAAAGTAGTTATTCAACATGAGGCACATTCCAAATGACATTTTGAATCAATTTTTCTACAGTCCAGAAAATCAATTTTCTGATGAAAAAGGATGACCCGTGACCTGTCGAAATTTCTCCAGATGGTCAGAAATGGAAATGTTTTAATGTTTAATTTTTTGACTGCAAATGACTATTCCATGTAAATTATCACTTTTGGAACTAAAATAAGTGTGTTTAGAGTCACTTTAATGCCTGAAATTGGTCGAAATAGAAGCTTCTGAATAGGAGAAAAAGTCTGTAAAAATGGCAATTTTGGTCACATTGAGGCTTTAAAAAGTAGTTATTCAACATGAGGCACATTCCAAATGACATTTTGAATCAATTTTTCTACAGTCCAAAAAATCAATTTTCTGATGAAAAACGATGACCTGTGACCTGTCGAAATTTCTCCAGATGGTCAGAAATGGAAATGTTTTAATGTTTAATTTTTTGACTGCAAATGACTATTCCATGTAAATTATCACTTTTGGAACAAAAACAAGTGTTTTTAGAGTCACTTTAATGCCTGAAATTGGTCGAAATAGAAGCTTCTGAATAGGAGAAAAAGTCTGTAATAATGGCAATTTTGGTCACATTGAGGCTTTAAAAAGTAGTTATTCAACATGAGGCACATTCCAAATGACATTTTGAATCAATTTTTCTACAGTCCTAAAAATCAATTTTCTGATGAAAAACAATGACCTATGACCTGTCGAAATTTCTCCAGATGGCCAGAAATGGAAATTTTTTAATGTTTAAATTTTTTGACTGCAAATGACTATTCCATGTAAATTATCACTTTTGGAACTAAAATAAGTGTGTTTAGACTCACTTTAATGCCTGAAATTAGTCGAAATAGAAGCTTCTGAATAGGAGAAAAAGTCTGCAATAATGGCAATTTTGGTCACATTGAGGTTTCAAAAAGTAGTTATTCAACATGAGGCACAATCCAAATGACATTTTGAATCAATTTTTCTACAGTCCAGAAAATCAATTTTCTGATGAAAAAGGATGACCCGTGACCTGTCGAAATTTCTCCAGATGGTCAGAAATGGAAATTTTTTAATGTTTAATTTTTTGACTGCAATTGACTATTCCATGTAAATTATCACTTTTGGAACAAAAACAAGTGTTTTTAGAGTCACTTTAATGCCTGAAATTGGTCGAAATAGAAGCTTCTTAATAGGAGTAAAAGTCTGTAATAATGGCAATTTTGGTCACACAGAGGATTTAAAAAGTAGTTATTCAACATGAGGCACATTTCAAATGACATTTTTAATCAATTTTTCTACAGTCCTAAAAATCTATTTTCTGATGAAAAACGATGACCCGTGACCCGTCGAAATTTCTCCAGATGGTCAGAAATTGACATTTTTCAATGTTTAATTTTTGGACTTCAAATGACTATTCCATGTAAATTATCACTTTTGGAACAAAAATAAGTGTGTTTATAGTCACTTTAATGCCTGAAATTGTTCGAAATAGAAGCTTCTGAATAGGAGAAAAAGTCTGCAATAATGGCAATTTTGATCACATTGAGGCTTTAAAAAGTAGTTATTCAACATGAGGCACATTCCAAATGACATTTTGAATCAATTTTTCTACAGTCCAAAAAATCAATTTTCTGATGAAAAACGATGACCTGTGACCTGTCGAAATTTCTCCAGATGGCCAGAAATGGAAATTTTTTAATGTTTAATTTTTTGACTGCAAATGACTATTTCATATAAATTATCACTTTTGGAACAAAAATAAGTGTGTTTAGAGTCACTTTAATGTCTGAAATTGGTCGAAATAGACGCTTCTGAATAGGAGAAAAAGTCTGTAATAATGGCAATTTTGGTAACATTGAGGCTTTAAAAAGTAGTTATTCAACATGAGGCACATTCCAAATGACATTTTGAATTAATTTTTCTACAGTCCAAAAAATCAATTTTCTGATGAAAAACGATGACCCGTGACCTGTCGAAATTTCTCCAGATGGTCAGAAATCGAAATTTTTATTGTTTAATTTTTTGACTGCAATTGACTATTCCATGTAAATTATCACTTTTGGAACAAAAACAAGTGTTTTTAGAGTCACTTTAATGCCTGAAATTGGTCGAAATAGAAGCTTCTTAATAGGAGTAAAAGTCTGTAATAATGGCAATTTTGGTCACACAGAGGATTTAAAAAGTAGTTATTCAACATGAGGCACATTTCAAATGACATTTTTAATCAATTTTTCTACAGTCCTAAAAATCTATTTTCTGATGAAAAACGATGACCCGTGACCCGTCGAAATTTCTCCAGATGGTCAGAAATTGACATTTTTCAATGTTTAATTTTTGGACTTCAAATGACTATTCCATGTAAATTATCACATTTGGAACAAAAATAAGTGTGTTTATAGTCACTTTAATGCCTGAAATTGTTCGAAATAGAAGCTTCTGAATAGGAGAAAAAGTCTGCAATAATGGCAATTTTGATCACATTGAGGCTTTAAAAAGTAGTTATTCAACATGAGGCACATTCCAAATGACATTTTGAATCAATTTTTCTACAGTCCAAAAAATCAATTTTCTGATGAAAAACGATGACCTGTGACCTGTCGAAATTTCTCCAGATGGCCAGAAATGGAAATTTTTTAATGTTTAATTTTTTGACTGCAAATGACTATTTCATATAAATTATCACTTTTGGAACAAAAATAAGTGTGTTTAGAGTCACTTTAATGTCTGAAATTGGTCGAAATAGACGCTTCTGAATAGGAGAAAAAGTCTGTAATAATGGCAATTTTGGTAACATTGAGGCTTTAAAAAGTAGTTATTCAACATGAGGCACATTCCAAATGACATTTTGAATTAATTTTTCTACAGTCCAAAAAATCAATTTTCTGATGAAAAACGATGACCCGTGACCTGTCGAAATTTCTCCAGATGGTCAGAAATCGAAATTTTTATTGTTTAATTTTTTGACTGCAAATGACTATTCCATGTAAATTATCACTTTTGGAACAAAAACAAGTGTATTTAGAGTCAGTTTAATGCCTGAAATTGGTCGAAAAAGAAGCTTCTGAGTAGGAGAAAATGTCCGTAAAAATGGCAATTTTGGTCACATTGAGGCTTCAAAAAGTAGTTATTCAACATGAGGCACATTCCAAATGACATTTTGAATCAATTTTTCTACAGTCCAGAAAATCAATTTTCTGATGAAAAAGGATGACCCGTGACCTGTCGAAATTTCTCCAGATGGTCAGAAATGGAAATGTTTTAATGTTTAATTTTTTGACTGCAAATGACTATTCCATGTAAATTATCACTTTTGGAACAAAAACAAGTGTTTTTAGAGTCACTTTAATGCCTGAAATTGGTCGAAATAGAAGCTTCTGAATAGGAGAAAAAGTCTGTAATAATGGCAATTTTGGTCACATTGAGGCTTTAAAAAGTAGTTATTCAACATGAGGCACATTCCAAATGACATTTTGAATCAATTTTTCTACAGTCCTAAAAATCAATTTTCTGATGAAAAACAATGACCTATGACCTGTCGAAATTTCTCCAGATGGCCAGAAATGGAAATTTTTTAATGTTCAAATTTTTTGACTGCAAATGACTATTCCATGTAAATTATCACTTTTGGAACTAGAATAAGTGTGTTTAGACTCACTTTAATGCCTGAAATTAGTCGAAATAGAAGCTTCTGAATAGGAGAAAAAGTCTGCAATAATGGCAATTTTGGTCACATTGAGGTTTCAAAAAGTAGTTATTCAACATGAGGCACAATCCAAATGACATTTTGAATCAATTTTTCTACAGTCCAGAAAATCAATTTTCTGATGAAAAAGGATGACCCGTGACCTGTCGCAATTTCTCCAGATGGTCAGAAATGGAAATTTTTTAATGTTTAATTTTTTGACTGCAATTGACTATTCCATGTAAATTATCACTTTTGGAACAAAAACAAGTGTTTTTAGAGTCACTTTAATGCCTGAAATTGGTCGAAATAGAAGCTTCTTAATAGGAGTAAAAGTCTGTAATAATGGCAATTTTGGTCACACAGAGGATTTAAAAAGTAGTTATTCAACATGAGGCACATTTCAAATGACATTTTTAATCAATTTTTCTACAGTCCTAAAAATCTATTTTCTGATGAAAAACGATGACCCGTGACCCGTCGAAATTTCTCCAGATGGTCAGAAATGGACATTTTTCAATGTTTAATTTTTGGACTTCAAATGACTATTCCATGTAAATTATCACTTTTGGAACAAAAATAAGTGTGTTTATAGTCACTTTAATGCCTGAAATTGTTCGAAATAGAAGCTTCTGAATAGGAGAAAAAGTCTGCAATAATGGCAATTTTGATCACATTGAGGCTTTAAAAAGTAGTTATTCAACATGAGGCACATTCCAAATGACATTTTGAATCAATTTTTCTACAGTCCAAAAAATCAATTTTCTGATGAAAAACGATGACCTGTGACCTGTCGAAATTTCTCCAGATGGCCAGAAATGGAAATTTTTTAATGTTTAATTTTTTGACTGCAAATGACTATTTCATATAAATTATCACTTTTGGAACAAAAATAAGTGTGTTTAGAGTCACTTTAATGTCTGAAATTGGTCGAAATAGACGCTTCTGAATAGGAGAAAAAGTCTGTAATAATGGCAATTTTGGTAACATTGAGGCTTTAAAAAGTAGTTATTCAACATGAGGCACATTCCAAATGACATTTTGAATCAATTTTTCTACAGTCCAAAAAATCAATTTTCTGATGAAAAACGATGACCCGTGACCTGTCGAAATTTCTCCAGATGGTCAGAAATCGAAATTTTTATTGTTTAATTTTTTGACTGCAAATGACTATTCCATGTAAATTATCACTTTTGGAACAAAAACAAGTGTATTTAGAGTCAGTTTAATGCCTGAAATTGGTCGAAAAAGAAGCTTCTGAGTAGGAGAAAATGTCCGTAAAAATGGCAATTTTGGTCACATTGAGGCTTCAAAAAGTAGTTATTCAACATGAGGCACATTCCAAATGACATTTTGAATCAATTTTTCTACAGTCCAGAAAATCAATTTTCTGATGAAAAAGGATGACCCGTGACCTGTCGAAATTTCTCCAGATGGTCAGAAATGGAAATGTTTTAATGTTTAATTTTTTGACTGCAAATGACTATTCCATGTAAATTATCACTTTTGGAACTAAAATGAGTGTGTTTAGAGTCACTTTAATGCCTGAAATTGGTCGAAATAGAAGCTTCTGAATAGGAGAAAAAGTCTGTAAAAATGGCAATTTTGGTCACATTGAGGCTTTAAAAAGTAGTTATTCAACATGAGGCACATTCCAAATGACATTTTGAATCAATTTTTCTACAGTCCAAAAAATCAATTTTCTGATGAAAAACGATGACCTGTGACCTGTCGAAATTTCTCCAGATGGTCAGAAATGGAAATGTTTTAATGTTTAATTTTTTGACTGCAAATGACTATTCCATGTAAATTATCACTTTTGGAACAAAAACAAGTGTTTTTAGAGTCACTTTAATGCCTGAAATTGGTCGAAATAGAAGCTTCTGAATAGGAGAAAAAGTCTGTAATAATGGCAATTTTGGTCACATTGAGGCTTTAAAAAGTAGTTATTCAACATTAGGCACATTCCAAATGACATTTTGAATCAATTTTTCTAAAGTCCTAAAAATCAATTTTCTGATGAAAAACAATGACCTATGACCTGTCGAAATTTCTCCAGATGGCCAGAAATGGAAATTTTTTAATGTTTAAATGTTTTGACTGCAAATGACTATTCCATGTAAATTATCACTTTTGGAACTAAAATAAGTGTGTTTAGACTCACTTTAATGCCTGAAATTAGTCGAAATAGAAGCTTCTGAATAGGAGAAAAAGTCTGCAATAATGGCAATTTTGGTCACATTGAGGTTTCAAAAAGTAGTTATTCAACATGAGGCACAATCCAAATGACATTTTGAATCAATTTTTCTACAGTCCAGAAAATCAATTTTCTGATGAAAAAGGATGACCCGTGACCTGTCGAAATTTCTCCAGATGGTCAGAAATGGAAATTTTTTAATGTTTAATTTTTTGACTGCAATTGACTATTCCATGTAAATTATCACTTTTGGAACAAAAACAAGTGTTTTTAGAGTCACTTTAATGCCTGAAATTGGTCGAAATAGAAGCTTCTTAATAGGAGTAAAAGTCTGTAATAATGGCAATTTTGGTCACACAGAGGATTTAAAAAGTAGTTATTCAACATGAGGCACATTTCAAATGACATTTTTAATCAATTTTTCTACAGTCCTAAAAATCTATTTTCTGATGAAAAACGATGACCCGTGACCCGTCGAAATTTCTCCAGATGGTCAGAAATGGACATTTTTCAATGTTTAATTTTTGGACTTCAAATGACTATTCCATGTAAATTATCACTTTTGGAACAAAAATAAGTGTGTTTATAGTCACTTTAATGCCTGAAATTGTTCGAAATAGAAGCTTCTGAATAGGAGAAAAAGTCTGCAATAATGGCAATTTTGATCACATTGAGGCTTTAAAAAGTAGTTATTCAACATGAGGCACATTCCAAATGACATTTTGAATCAATTTTTCTACAGTCCAAAAAATCAATTTTCTGATGAAAAACGATGACCTGTGACCTGTCGAAATTTCTCCAGATGGCCAGAAATGGAAATTTTTTAATGTTTAATTTTTTGACTGCAAATGACTATTTCATATAAATTATCACTTTTGGAACAAAAATAAGTGTGTTTAGAGTCACTTTAATGTCTGAAATTGGTCGAAATAGACGCTTCTGAATAGGAGAAAAAGTCTGTAATAATGGCAATTTTGGTAACATTGAGGCTTTAAAAAGTAGTTATTCAACATGAGGCACATTCCAAATGACATTTTGAATTAATTTTTCTACAGTCCAAAAAATCAATTTTCTGATGAAAAACGATGACCCGTGACCTGTCGAAATTTCTCCAGATGGTCAGAAATCGAAATTTTTATTGTTTAATTTTTTGACTGCAAATGACTATTCCATGTAAATTATCACTTTTGGAACAAAAACAAGTGTATTTAGAGTCAGTTTAATGCCTGAAATTGGTCGAAAAAGAAGCTTCTGAGTAGGAGAAAATGTCCGTAAAAATGGCAATTTTGGTCACATTGAGGCTTCAAAAAGTAGTTATTCAACATGAGGCACATTCCAAATGACATTTTGAATCAATTTTTCTACAGTCCAGAAAATCAATTTTCTGATGAAAAAGGATGACCCGTGACCTGTCGAAATTTCTCCAGATGGTCAGAAATGGAAATGTTTTAATGTTTAATTTTTTGACTGCAAATGACTATTCCATGTAAATTATCACTTTTGGAACTAAAATAAGTGTGTTTAGAGTCACTTTAATGCCTGAAATTGGTCGAAATAGAAGCTTCTGAATAGGAGAAAAAGTCTGTAAAAATGGCAATTTTGGTCACATTGAGGCTTTAAAAAGTAGTTATTCAACATGAGGCACATTCCAAATGACATTTTGAATCAATTTTTCTACAGTCCAAAAAATCAATTTTCTGATGAAAAACGATGACCTGTGACCTGTCGAAATTTCTCCAGATGACCAGAAATGGAAATTTTTTAATGTTTAATTTTTTGACTGCAAATGAATATTTCATATAAATTATCACTTTTGGAACAAAAATAAGTGTGTTTAGAGTCACGTTAATGCCTGAAATTGTTCGAAATAGAAGCTTCTGAATAGGAGAAAAAGTCTGCAATAATGGCAATTTTGGTCACATTGAGGTTTCAAAAAGTAGTTATTCAACATGAGGCACATTCCAAATGACATTTTGAATCAATTTTTCTACAGTCCAGAAAATCAATTTTCTGATGAAAAAGGATGACCCGTGACCTGTCGAAATTTCTCCAGATGGTCAGAAATGGAAATGTTTTAATGTTTAATTTTTTGACTGCAAATGACTATTCCATGTAAATTATCACTTTTGGAACAAAAACAAGTGTTTTTAGAGTCACGTTAATGCCTGAAATTGGTCGAAATAGAAGCTTCTGAATAGGAGAAAAAGTCTGCAATAATGGCAATTTTGGTCACATTGAGGTTTCAAAAAGTAGTTATTCAACATGTGGCACAATCCAAATGACATTTTGAATCAATTTTTCTACAGTCCAGAAAATCAATTTTCTGATGAAAAAGGATGACCCGTGACCTGTCGAAATTTCTCCAGATGGTCAGAAATGGAAATGTTTTAATGTTTAATTTTTTGACTGCAAATGACTATTCCATGTAAATTATCACTTTTGGAACAAAAACAAGTGTTTTTAGAGTCACTTTAATGCCTGAAATTGGTCGAAATAGAAGCTTCTTAATAGGAGTCAAAGTCTGTAATAATGGCAATTTTGGTCACACAGAGGATTTAAAAAGTAGTTATTCAACATGAGGCACATTTCAAATGACATTTTTAATCAATTTTTCTACAGTCCAAAAAATCTATTTTCTGATGAAAAACGATGACCCGTGACCCGTCGAAATTTCTCCAGATGGTCAGAAATGGACATTTTTCAATGTTTAATTTTTGGACTTCAAATGACTATTCCATGTAAATTATCACTTTTGGAACAAAAATAAGTGTGTTTATAGTCACTTTAATGCCTGAAATTGGTCGAAATAGAAGCTTCTGAATAGGAGAAAAAGTCTGTAATAATGGCAATTTTGGTCACATTGAGGCTTTAATAAGTAGTTGTTCAACATGAGGCACATTCCAAATGACATTTTGAATCAATTTTTCTACAGTCCAAAAAATCAATTT
Source organism: Triturus cristatus (assembly GCF_964204655.1). Lineage (NCBI taxonomy): Eukaryota > Metazoa > Chordata > Amphibia > Caudata > Salamandridae > Triturus > Triturus cristatus. Next base: position 1,196,109,903 of record NC_140589.1, on the reverse strand, counting down.
TCTGATGAAAAACGATGACCCGTGACCTGTCGAAATTTCTCCAGATGGCCAGAAATGGAAATTTTTTAATGTTTAATTTTTTGACTGCAAATGACTATTTCATATAAATTATCACTTTTGGAACAAAAATAAGTGTGTTTAGAGTCACGTTAATGCCTGAAATTGTTCGAAATAGAAGCTTCTGAATAGGAGAAAAAGTCTGCAATAATGGCAATTTTGGTCACATTGAGGTTTCAAAAAGTAGTTATTCAACATGAGGCACATTCCAAATGACATTTTGAATCAATTTTTCTACAGTCCAGAAAATCAATTTTCTGATGAAAAAGGATGACCCGTGACCTGTCGAAATTTCTCCAGATGGTCAGAAATGGAAATGTTTTAATGTTTAATTTTTTGACTGCAAATGACTATTCGATGTAAATTATCACTTTTGGAACAAAAACAAGTGTTTTTAGAGTCACGTTAATGCCTGAAATTGGTCGAAATAGAAGCTTCTGAATAGGAGAAAAAGTCTGTAATAATGGCAATTTTGGTCACATTGAGGCTTTAAAAAGTAGTTATTCAACATGAGGCACATTCAAAATGACATTTTGAATCAATTTTTCTACAGTCCAAAAAATCAATTTTCTGATGAAAAACGATGACCCGTGACCTGTCGAAATTTCTCCAGATGGTCAAAAATCGAAATCTTTATTGTTTAATTTTTTGACTGCAAATGACTATTCCATGTAAATTATCACTTTTGGAACAAAAACAAGTGTGTTTAGAGTCAGTTTAATGCCTGAAATTGGTTGAAAAAGAAGCTTCTGAGTAGGAGAAAATGTCCGTAAAAATGGCAATTTTGGTCACCTTGAGGCTTCAAGAAGTAGTTATTCAACATGAGGCACATTCCAAATGACATTTTGAATCAATTTTTCTACAGTCCAGAAAATCAATTTTCTGATGAAAAAGGATGACCCGTGACCTGTCGAAATTTCTCCAGATGGTCAGAAATGGAAATGTTTTAATGTTTAATTTTTTGACTGCAAATGACTATTCCATGTAAATTATCACTTTTGGAACTAAAATAAGTGTGTTTAGAGTCACTTTAATGCCTGAAATTGTTCGAAATAGAAGCTTCTGAATAGGAGAAAAAGTCTGCAATAATGGCACTTTTGGTCACATTGAGGTTTCAAAAAGTAGTTATTCAACATGAGGCACAATCCAAATGACATTTTAAATCAATTTTTTTACAGTCCAAAAAATCAATTTTCTGATGAAAAACGATGACCCGTGACCTGTCGAAATTTTTCCAGATGGTCAGAAATGGAAATTTTTTAATGTTTAATTTTTTGACTGCAATTGACTATTCCATGTAAATTATCACTTTTGGAACAAAAACAAGTGTGTTTAGACTCACTTTAATGCCTAAATTAGTCGAAATAGAAGCTTCTGAATAGGAGAAAAAGTCTGCAATAATGGCAATTTTGGTCACATTGAGGTTTCAAAAAGTAGTTATTCAACATGAGGCACAATCCAAATGACATTTTGAATCAATTTTTCTACAGTCCAAAAAATCAATTTTCTGATGAAAAACGATGACCCGTGACCTGTCGAAATTTCTCCAGATGGTCAGAAATCGAAATTTGTATTGTTTAATTTTTTGACTGCAAATGACTATTCCATGTAAATTATCACTTATGGAACAAAAACAAGTGTGTTTAGAGTCAGTTTAATGCCTGAAATTTGTCGAAAAAGAAGCTTCTGAGTAGGAGAAAATGTCCGTAAAAATGGCAATTTTGGTCACATTGAGGCTTCAAAAAGTAGTTATTCAACGTGAGGCACATTCCAAATGACATTTTGAATCAATTTTTCTACAGTCCAGAAAATCTATTTTCTGATGAAAAAGGATGAACCGTGACCTGTCGAAATTTCTCCAGATGGTCAGAAATGGAAATGTTTTAATGTTTAATTTTTTGACTGCAAATGACTATTCCATGTAAATTATCACTTTTGGAACAAAAACAAGTGTTTTTAGAGTCACGTTAATGCCTGAAATTGGTCAAAATAGAAGCTTCTGAATAGGAGAAAAAGTCTGTAATAATGGCAATTTTGTTCACATTGAGGCTTTAAAAAGTAGTTATTCAACATGAGGCACATTCCAAATGACATTTTGAATCAATTTTTCTACAGTCCAAAAAATCAATTTTCTGATGAAAAACGATGACCCGTGACCTGTCGAAATTTCTCCAGATGGTCAGAAATCGAAATTTTTATTGTTTAATTTTTTGACTGCAAATGACTATTCTATGTAAATTATCACTTTTGGAACAAAAACAAGTGTGTTTAGAGTCAGTTTAATGCCTGAAATTGGTCGAAAAAGAAGCTTCTGAGTAGGAGAAAATGTCCGTAAAAATGGCAATTTTGGTCACCTGAGGCTTCAAAAAGTAGTTATTCAACATGAGGCACATTCCAAATGACATTTTGAATCAATTTTTCTACAGTCCAGAAAATCAATTTTCTGATGAAAAAGAATGACCTGTGACCTGTCGAAATTTCTCCAGATGGTCAGAAATGGAAATATTTTAATGTTTAATTTTTTGACTACAAATGACTATTCCATGTAAATTATCACTTTTGGAACAAAAACAAGTGTTTTTAGAGTCACTTTAATGCCTGAAATTGGTCGAAATAGAAGCTTCTTAATAGGAGTCAAAGTCTGTAATAATGGCAATTTTGGTCACACAGAGGATTCAAAAAGTAGTTATTCAACATGAGGCACATTTCAAATGACATTTTTAATCAATTTTTCTACAGTCCAAAAAATCTATTTTCTGATGAAAAACGATGACCCGTGACCCGTCGAAATTTCTCCAGATGGTCAGAAATGGACATTTTTCAATGTTTAATTTTTGGACTTCAAATGACTATTCCATGTTAATTATCACTTTTGGAACAAAAATAAGTGTGTTTATAGTCACTTTAATGCCTGAAATTGGTCGAAATAGAAGCTTCTGAATAGGAGAAAAAGTCTGTAATAATGGCAATTTTGGTCACATTGAGGCTTTAAAAAGTAGTTATTCAACATGAGGCACATTCCAAATGACATTTTGAATCAATTTTTCTACAGTCCAAAAAATCAATTTTCTGATGAAAAACGATGACCTGTGACCTGTCGAAATTTCTCCAGATGGCCAGAAATGGACATTTTTTAATGTTTAATTTTTTGACTGCAAATGACTATTTCATATAAATTATCACTTTTGGAACAAAAATAAGTGTGTTTAGAGTCACGTTAATGCTTGAAATTGTTCGAAATAGAAGCTTCTGAATAGGAGAAAAAGTCTGCAATAATGGCAATTTTGGTCACATTGAGGTTTCAAAAAGTAGTTATTCAACATGAGGCACATTCCAAATGACATTTTGAATCAATTTTTCTACAGTCCAGAAAATCAATTTTCTGATGAAAAAGGATGACCCGTGACCTGTCGAAATTTCTCCAGATGGTCAGAAATGGCAATGTTTTAATGTTTAATTTTTTGACTGCAAATGACTATTCGATGTAAATTATCACTTTTGGAACAAAAACAAGTGTTTTTAGAGTCACGTTAATGCCTGAAATTGGTCGAAATAGAAGCTTCTGAATAGGAGAAAAAGTCTGCAATAATGGCAATTTTGGTCACATTGAGGTTTCAAAAAGTAGTTATTCAACATGTGGCACAATCCAAATGACATTTTGAATCAATTTTTCTACAGTCCAGAAAATCAATTTTCTGATGAAAAAGGATGACCCGTGACCTGTCGAAATTTCTCCAGATGGTCAGAAATGGAAATGTTTTAATGTTTAATTTTTTGACTGCAAATGACTATTCCATGTAAATTATCACTTTTGGAACAAAAACAAGTGTTTTTAGAGTCACTTTAATGCCTGAAATTGGTCGAAATAGAAGCTTCTTAATAGGAGTCAAAGTCTGTAATAATGGCAATTTTGATCACACAGAGGATTTAAAAAGTAGTTATTCAACATGAGGCACATTTCAAATGACATTTTTAATCAATTTTTCTACAGTCCAAAAAATCTATTTTCTGATGAAAAACGATGACCCGTGACCCGTCGAAATTTCTCCAGATGGTCAGAAATGGACATTTTTCAATGTTTAATTTTTGGACTTCAAATGACTATTCCATGTAAATTATCACTTTTGGAACAAAAATAAGTGTGTTTATAGTCACTTTAATGCCTGAAATTGGTCGAAATAGAAGCTTCTGAATAGGAGAAAAAGTCTGTAATAATGGCAATTTTGGTCACATTGAGGCTTTAAAAAGTAGTTATTCAACATGAGGCACATTCCAAATGACATTTTGAATCAATTTTTCTACAGTCCAAAAAATCAATTTTCTGATGAAAAACGATGACCCGTGACCTGTCGAAATTTCTCCAGATGGTCAGAAATGGAAATGTTTTAATGTTTAATTTTTTGACTGCAAATGACTATTCGATGTAAATTATCACTTTTGGAACAAAAACAAGTGTTTTTAGAGTCACGTTAATGCCTGAAATTGGTCGAAATAGAAGCTTCTGAACAGGAGAAAAAGTCTGTAATAATGGCAATTTTGGTCACATTGAGGCTTTAAAAAGTAGTTATTCAACATGAGGCACATTCAAAATGACATTTTGAATCAATTTTTCTACAGTCCAAAAAATCAATTTTCTGATGAAAAACGATGACCCGTGACCTGTCGAAATTTCTCCAGATGGTCAGAAATCGAAATCTTTATTGTTTAATTGTTTGACTGCAAATGACTATTCCATGTAAATTATCACTTTTGGAACTAAAATAAGTGTGTTTAGAGTCACTTTAATGCCTGAAATTGTTCGAAATAGAAGCTTCTGAATAGGAGAAAAAGTCTGCAATAATGGCACTTTTGGTCACATTGAGGTTTCAAAAAGTAGTTATTCAACATGAGGCACAATCCAAATGACATTTTAAATCAAGTTTTTTTACAGTCCAAAAAATCAATTTTCTGATGAAAAACGATGACCCGTGACCTGTCAAAATTTCTCCAGATGGTCAGAAATGGAAATTTTTTAATGTTTAATTTTTTGACTGCAATTGAATATTCCATGTAAATTATCACTTTTGGAACAAAAACAAGTGTGTTTAGGCTCACTTTAATGCCTGAAATTAGTCGAAATAGAAGCTTCTGAATAGGAGAAAAAGTCTGCAATAACGGCAATTTTGGTCACATTGAGGTTTCAAAAAGTAGTTATTCAACATGAGGCACAATCCAAATGACATTTTGATCAATTTTTCTACAGTCCAAAAAATCAATTTTCTGATGAAAAACGATGACCCGTGACCTGTCGAAATTTCTCCAGATGGTCAGAAATCGAAATTTTTATTGTTTAATTTTTTGACTGCAAATGACTATTCTATGTAAATTATCACTTTTGGAACAAAAACAAGTGTGTTTAGAGTCAGTTTAATGCCTGAAATTGGTCGAAAAAGAAGCTTCTGAGTAGGAGAAAATGTCCGTAAAAATGGCAATTTTGGTCACCTTGAGGCTTCAAAAAGTAGTTATTCAACATGAGGCACATTCCAAATGACATTTTGAATCAATTTTTCTAGAGTCCAGAAAATCAATTTTCTGATGAAAAAGGATGACCCGTGACCTGTCGAAATTTCTCCAGATGGTCAGAAATGGAAATGTTTTAATGTTTAAGTTTTTTAACTGCAAATGACTATTCCATGTAAATTATCACTTTTGGAACTAAAATAAGTGTGTTTAGAGTCACTTTAATGCCTGAAATTGTTCAAAATAGAAGCTTCTGAATAGGTGAAAAAGTCTGCAATAATGGCACTTTTGGTCACATTGAGGTTTCAAAAAGTAGTTATTCAACATGAGGCACAATCCAAATGACATTTTAAATCAATTTTTTTACAGTCCAAAAAATCAATTTTCTGATGAAAAACGATGACCCGTGACCTGTCGAAATTTCTCCAGATGGTCAGAAATCGAAATTTTTATTGTTTAATTTTTTGACTGCAAATGACTATTCCATGTAAATTATCACTTTTGGAACAAAAACAAGTGTTTTTAGAGTCACGTTAATGCCTGAAATTGGTCGAAATAGAAGCTTCTGAATAGGAGAAAAAGTCTGTAATAATGGCAATTTTGGTCACATTGATGCTTTAAAAAGTAGTTATTCAACACGAGGCACATTCAAAATGACATTTTGAATCAATTTTTCTACAGTCCAAAAAATCAATTTTCTGATGAAAAACGATGACCCGTGACCTGTCGAAATTTCTCCAGATGGTCAGAAATCGAAATCTTTATTGTTTAATTTTTTGACTGCAAATGACTATTCCATGTAAATTATCACTTTTGGAACAAAAACAAGTGTGTTTAGAGTCAGTTTAATGCCTGAAATTGGTCGAAAAAGAAGCTTCTGAGTAGGAGAAAATGTCCGTAAAAATGGCAATTTTGGTCACCTTGAGGCTTCAAAAAGTAGTTATTCAACATGAGGCACATTCCAAATGACATTTTGAATCAATTTTTCTACAGTCCAGAAAATCAATTTTCTGATGAAAAAGGATGACCCGTGACCTGTCGAAATTTCTCCAGATGGTCAGAAATGGAAATGTTTTAATGTTTAATTTTTTGACTGCAAATGACTATTCCATGTAAATTATCACTTTTGGAACTAAAATAAGTGTGTTTAGACTCACTTTAATGCCTAAATTAGTCGAAATAGAAGCTTCTGAATAGGAGAAAAAGTCTGCAATAATGGCAATTTTGGTCACATTGAGGTTTCAAAAAGTAGTTATTCAACATGAGGCACAATCCAAATGACATTTTGAATCAATTTTTCTACAGTCCAAAAAATCAATTTTCTGATGAAAAACGATGACCCTTGACCTGTCGAAAATTCTCCAGATGGTCAGAAATGGAAATTTTTTAATGTTTAAATTTTTTGACTGCAATTGACTATTCCATGTAAATTATCACTTTTGGAACAAAAACAAGTGTGTTTAGACTCACTTTAATGCCTGAAATTAGTGGAAATAGAAGCTTCTGAATAGGAGAAAAAGTCTGCAATAATGGCAATTTTGGTCACATTGAGGTTTCAAAAAGTAGTTATTCAACATGAGGCACAATCCAAATGACATTTTGAATCAATTTTTCTACAGTCCAAAAAATCAATTTTCTGATGAAAAACGATGACCCGTGACCTGTCGAAATTTCTCCAGATGGTCAGAAATCGAAATTTGTATTGTTTAATTTTTTGACTGCAAATGACTATTCCATGTAAATTATCACTTTTGGAACAAAAACAAGTGTGTTTAGAGTCAGTTTAATGCCTGAAATTTGTCGAAAAAGAAGCTTCTGAGTAGGAGAAAATGTCCGTAAAAATGGCAATTTTGGTCACATTGAGGCTTCAAAAAGTAGTTATTCAACGTGAGGCACATTCCAAATGACATTTTGAATCAATTTTTCTACAGTCCAGAAAATCTATTTTCTGATGAAAAAGGATGAACCGTGACCTGTCGAAATTTCTCCAGATGGTCAGAAATGGAAATGTTTTAATGTTTAATTTTTTGACTGCAAATGACTATTCCATGTAAATTATCACTTTTGGAACAAAAACAAGTGTTTTTAGAGTCACGTTAATGCCTGAAATTGGTCAAAATAGAAGCTTCTGAATAGGAGAAAAAGTCTGTAATAATGGCAATTTTGTTCACATTGAGGCTTTAAAAAGTAGTTATTCAACATGAGGCACATTCCAAATGACATTTTGAATCAATTTTTCTACAGTCCACAAAATCAATTTTCTGATGAAAAACGATGACCCGTGACCTGTCGAAATTTCTCCAGATGGTCAGAAATCGAAATTTTTATTGTTTAATTTTTTGACTGCAAATGACTATTCTATGTAAATTATCACTTTTGGAACACAAACAAGTGTGTTTAGAGTCAGTTTAATGCCTGAAATTGGTCGAAAAAGAAGCTTCTGAGTAGGAGAAAATGTCCGTAAAAATGGCAATTTTGGTCACCTGAGGCTTCAAAAAGTAGTTATTCAACATGAGGCACATTCCAAATGACATTTTGAATCAATTTTTCTACAGTCCAGAAAATCAATTTTCTGATGAAAAAGAATGACCTGTGACCTGTCGAAATTTCTCCAGATGGTCAGAAATGGAAATGTTTTAATGTTTAATTTTTTGACTGCAAATGACTATTCCATGTAAATTATCACTTTTGGAACTAAAATAAGTGTGTTTAGAGTCACGTTAATGCCTGAAATTGTTCGAAATAGAATCTTCTGAATAGGAGAAAAAGTCTGCAATAATGGCAATTTTGGTCACATTGAGGTTTCAAAAAGTAGTTATTCAACATGTGGCACAATCCAAATGACATTTTGAATCAATTTTTCTACAGTCCAGAAAATCAATTTTCTGATGAAAAAGGATGACCCGTGACCTGTCGAAATTTCTCCAGATGGTCAGAAATGGAAATGTTTTAATGTTTAATTTTTTGACTGCAAATGACTATTCCATGTAAATTATCACTTTTGGAACAAAAACAAGTGTTTTTAGAGTCACTTTAATGCCTGAAATTGGTCGAAATAGAAGCTTCTTAATAGGAGTCAAAGTCTGTAATAATGGCAATTTTGGTCACACAGAGGATTTAAAAAGTAGTTATTCAACATGAGGCACATTTCAAATGACATTTTTAATCAATTTTTCTACAGTCCAAAAAATCTATTTTCTGATGAAAAACGATGACCCGTGACCCGTCGAAATTTCTCCAGATGGTCAGAAATGGACATTTTTCAATGTTTAATTTTTGGACTTCAAATGACTATTCCATGTAAATTATCACTTTTGGAACAAAAATAAGTGTGTTTATAGTCACTTTAATGCCTGAAATTGGTCGAAATAGAAGCTTCTGAATAGGAGAAAAAGTCTGTAATAATGGCAATTTTGGTCACATTGAGGCTTTAAAAAGTAGTTATTCAACATGAGGCACATTCCAAATGACATTTTGAATCAATTTTTCTACAGTCCAAAAAATCAATTTTCTGATGAAAAACGATGACCCGTGACCTGTCGAAATTTCTCCAGATGGTCAGAAATGGAAATGTTTTAATGTTTAATTTTTTGACTGCAAATGACTATTCGATGTAAATTATCACTTTTGGAACAAAAACAAGTGTTTTTAGAGTCACGTTAATGCCTGAAATTGGTCGAAATAGAAGCTTCTGAATAGGAGAAAAAGTCTGTAATAATGGCAATTTTGGTCACATTGAGGCTTTAAAAAGTAGTTATTCAACATGAGGCACATTCAAAATGACATTTTGAATCAATTTTTCTACAGTCCAAAAAATCAATTTTCTGATGAAAAACGATGACCCGTGACCTGTCGAAATTTCTCCAGATGGTCAGAAATCGAAATCTTTATTGTTTAATTTTTTGACTGCAAATGACTATTCCATGTAAATTATCACTTTTGGAACAAAAACAAGTGTGTTTAGAGTCAGTTTAATGCCTGAAATTGGTCGAAAAAGAAGCTTCTGAGTAGGAGAAAATGTCCGTAAAAATGGCAATTTTGGTCACCTTGAGGCTTCAAAAAGTAGTTATTCAACATGAGGCACATTCCAAATGACATTTTGAATCAATTTTTCTACAGTCCAGAAAATCAATTTTCTGATGAAAAAGGATGACCCGTGACCTGTCGAAATTTCTCCAGATGGTCAGAAATGGAAATGTTTTAATGTTTAATTTTTTGACTGCAAATGACTATTCCATGTAAATTATCACTTTTGGAACTAAAATAAGTGTGTTTAGAGTCACTTTAATGCCTGAAATTGTTCGAAATAGAAGCTTCTGAATAGGAGAAAAAGTCTGCAATAATGGCACTTTTGGTCACATTGAGGTTTCAAAAAGTAGTTATTCAACATGAGGCACAATCCAAATGACATTTTAAATCAATTTTTTTACAGTCCAAAAAATCAATTTTCTGATGAAAAACGATGACCCGTGACCTGTCGAAATTTCTCCAGATGTTCAGAAATCGAAATTTTTATTGTTTAATTTTTTGACTGCAAATGACTATTCCATGTAAATTATCACTTTTGGAACAAAAAAAGGTGTGTTTAGACTCACTTTAATGACTGAAATTGGTCGAAATAGAAGCTTCTGAATAGGAGAAAAAGTCTGTAGTAATGGCAATTTTGGTCACATTGAGGCTTTAAAAAGTAGTTATTCAACATGAGGCACATTCCAAATGACATTTTGAATCAATTTTTCTACAGTCCAAAAAATCAATTTTCTGATGAAAAAGGATGACCCGTGACCTGTCGAAATTTCTCTAGATGGTCAGAAATGGAAATGTTTTAATGTTTAATTTTTTGACTGCAAATGACTATTCGATGTAAATTATCACTTTTGGAACAAAAACAAGTGTTTTTAGAGTCACGTTAATGCCTGAAATTGGTCGAAATAGAAGCTTCTGAATAGGAGAAAAAGTCTGTAATAATGGCAATTTTGGTCACATTGAGGCTTTAAAAAGTAGTTATTCAACATGAGGCACATTCAAAATGACATTTTGAATCAATTTTTCTACAGTCCAAAAAATCAATTTTCTGATGAAAAACGATGACCCGTGACCTGTCGAAATTTCTCCAGATGGTCAGAAATCGAAATCTTTATTGTTTAATTTTTTGACTGCAAATGACTATTCCATGTAAATTATCACTTTTGGAACAAAAACAAGTGTGTTTAGAGTCAGTTTAATGCCTGAAATTGGTTGAAAAAGAAGCTTCTGAGTAGGAGAAAATGTCCGTAAAAATGGCAATTTTGGTCACCTTGAGGCTTCAAGAAGTAGTTATTCAACATGAGGCACATTCCAAATGACATTTTGAATCAATTTTTCTACAGTCCAGAAAATCAATTTTCTGATGAAAAAGGATGACCCGTGACCTGTCGAAATTTCTCCAGATGGTCAGAAATGGAAATGTTTTAATGTTTAATTTTTTGACTGCAAATGACTATTCCATGTAAATTATCACTTTTGGAACTAAAATAAGTGTGTTTAGAGTCACTTTAATGCCTGAAATTGTTCGAAATAGAAGCTTCTGAATAGGAGAAAAAGTCTGCAATAATGGCACTTTTGGTCACATTGAGGTTTCAAAAAGTAGTTATTCAACATGAGGCACAATCCAAATGACATTTTAAATCAATTTTTTTACAGTCCAAAAAATCAATTTTCTGATGAAAAACGATGACCCGTGACCTGTCGAAATTTTTCCAGATGGTCAGAAATGGAAATTTTTTAATGTTTAATTTTTTGACTGCAATTGACTATTCCATGTAAATTATCACTTTTGGAACAAAAACAAGTGTGTTTAGACTCACTTTAATGCCTAAATTAGTCGAAATAGAAGCTTCTGAATAGGAGAAAAAGTCTGCAATAATGGCAATTTTGGTCACATTGAGGTTTCAAAAAGTAGTTATTCAACATGAGGCACAATCCAAATGACATTTTGAATCAATTTTTCTACAGTCCAAAAAATCAATTTTCTGATGAAAAACGATGACCCGTGACCTGTCGAAATTTCTCCAGATGGTCAGAAATCGAAATTTGTATTGTTTAATTTTTTGACTGCAAATGACTATTCCATGTAAATTATCACTTTTGGAACAAAAACAAGTGTGTTTAGAGTCAGTTTAATGCCTGAAATTTGTCGAAAAAGAAGCTTCTGAGTAGGAGAAAATGTCCGTAAAAATGGCAATTTTGGTCACATTGAGGCTTCAAAAAGTAGTTATTCAACGTGAGGCACATTCCAAATGACATTTTGAATCAATTTTTCTACAGTCCAGAAAATCAATTTTCTGATGAAAAAGAATGACCTGTGACCTGTCGAAATTTCTCCAGATGGTCAGAAATGGAAATGTTTTAATGTTTAATTTTTTGACTGCAAATGACTATTCCATGTAAATTATCACTTTTGGAACTAAAATAAGTGTGTTTAGAGTCACGTTAATGCCTGAAATTGTTCGAAATAGAATCTTCTGAATAGGAGAAAAAGTCTGCAATAATGGCAATTTTGGTCACATTGAGGTTTCAAAAAGTAGTTATTCAACATGTGGCACAATCCAAATGACATTTTGAATCAATTTTTCTACAGTCCAGAAAATCAATTTTCTGATGAAAAAGGATGACCCGTGACCTGTCGAAATTTCTCCAGATGGTCAGAAATGGAAATGTTTTAATGTTTAATTTTTTGACTGCAAATGACTATTCCATGTAAATTATCACTTTTGGAACAAAAACAAGTGTTTTTAGAGTCACTTTAATGCCTGAAATTGGTCGAAATAGAAGCTTCTTAATAGGAGTCAAAGTCTGTAATAATGGCAATTTTGGTCACACAGAGGATTTAAAAAGTAGTTATTCAACATGAGGCACATTTCAAATGACATTTTTAATCAATTTTTCTACAGTCCAAAAAATCTATTTTCTGATGAAAAACGATGACCCGTGACCCGTCGAAATTTCTCCAGATGGTCAGAAATGGACATTTTTCAATGTTTAATTTTTGGACTTCAAATGACTATTCCATGTAAATTATCACTTTTGGAACAAAAATAAGTGTGTTTATAGTCACTTTAATGCCTGAAATTGGTCGAAATAGAAGCTTCTGAATAGGAGAAAAAGTCTGTAATAATGGCAATTTTGGTCACATTGAGGCTTTAAAAAGTAGTTATTCAACATGAGGCACATTCCAAATGACATTTTGAATCAATTTTTCTACAGTCCAAAAAATCAATTTTCTGATGAAAAACGATGACCCGTGACCTGTCGAAATTTCTCCAGATGGTCAGAAATGGAAATGTTTTAATGTTTAATTTTTTGACTGCAAATGACTATTCGATGTAAATTATCACTTTTGGAACAAAAACAAGTGTTTTTAGAGTCACGTTAATGCCTGAAATTGGTCGAAATAGAAGCTTCTGAATAGGAGAAAAAGTCTGTAATAATGGCAATTTTGGTCACATTGAGGCTTTAAAAAGTAGTTATTCAACATGAGGCACATTCAAAATGACATTTTGAATCAATTTTTCTACAGTCCAAAAAATCAATTTTCTGATAAAAAACGATGACCCGTGACCTGTCGAAATTTCTCCAGATGGTCAGAAATCGAAATCTTTATTGTTTAATTTTTTGACTGCAAATGACTATTCCATGTAAATTATCACTTTTGGAACTAAAATAAGTGTGTTTAGAGTCACTTTAATGCCTGAAATTGTTCGAAATAGAAGCTTCTGAATAGGAGAAAAAGTCTGCAATAATGGCACTTTTGGTCACATTGAGGTTTCAAAAAGTAGTTATTCAACATGAGGCACAATCCAAATGACATTTTAAATCAAGTTTTTTTACAGTCCAAAAAATCAATTTTCTGATGAAAAACGATGACCCGTGACCTGTCGAAATTTCTCCAGATGGTCAGAAATGGAAATTTTTTAATGTTTAATTTTTTGACTGCAATTGAATATTCCATGTAAATTATCACTTTTGGAACAAAAACAAGTGTGTTTAGGCTCACTTTAATGCCTGAAATTAGTCGAAATAGAAGCTTCTGAATAGGAGAAAAAGTCTGCAATAATGGCAATTTTGGTCACATTGAGGTTTCAAAAAGTAGTTATTCAACATGAGGCACAATCCAAATGACATTTTGATCAATTTTTCTACAGTCCAAAAAATCAATTTTCTGATGAAAAACGATGACCCGTGACCTGTCGAAATTTCTCCAGATGGTCAGAAATCGAAATTTTTATTGTTTAATTTTTTGACTGCAAATGACTATTCTATGTAAATTATCACTTTTGGAACAAAAACAAGTGTGTTTAGAGTCAGTTTAATGCCTGAAATTGGTCGAAAAAGAAGCTTCTGAGTAGGAGAAAATGTCCGTAAAAATGGCAATTTTGGTCACCTTGAGGCTTCAAAAAGTAGTTATTCAACATGAGGCACATTCCAAATGACATTTTGAATCAATTTTTCTAGAGTCCAGAAAATCAATTTTCTGATGAAAAAGGATGACCCGTGACCTGTCGAAATTTCTCCAGATGGTCAGAAATGGAAATGTTTTAATGTTTAATTTTTTGACTGCAAATGACTATTCCATGTAAATTATCACTTTTGGAACTAAAATAAATGTGTTTAGAGTCACTTTAATGCCTGAAATTGTTCGAAATAGAAGCTTCTGAATAGGAGAAAAAGTCTGCAATAATGGCACTTTTGGTCACATTGAGGTTTCAAAAAGTAGTTATTCAACATGAGGCACAATCCAAATGACATTTTAAATCAATTTTTTTACAGTCCAAAAAATCAATTTTCTGATGAAAAACGATGACCCGTGACCTGTCGAAATTTCTCCAGATGTTCAGAAATCGAAATTTTTATTGTTTAATTTTTTGACTGCAAATGACTATTCCATGTAAATTATCACTTTTGGAACAAAAAAAGGTGTGTTTAGACTCACTTTAATGACTGAAATTGGTCGAAATAGAAGCTTCTGAATAGGAGAAAAAGTCTGTAGTAATGGCAATTTTGGTCACATTGAGGCTTTAAAAAGTAGTTATTCAACATGAGGCACATTCCAAATGAAATTTTGAATCAATTTTTCTACAGTCCAAAAAATCAATTTTCTGATGAAAAACGATGACCCTTGACCTGTCGAAAATTCTCCAGATGGTCAGAAATGGAAATTTTTTAATGTTTAAATTTTTTGACTGCAATTGACTATTCCATGTAAATTATCACTTTTGGAACAAAAACAAGTGTGTTTAGACTCACTTTAATGCCTAAATTAGTCGAAATAGAAGCTTCTGAATAGGAGAAAAAGTCTGCAATAATGGCAATTTTGGTCACATTGAGGTTTCAAAAAGTAGTTATTCAACATGAGGCACAATCCAAATGACATTTTGAATCAATTTTTCTACAGTCCAAAAAAACAATTTTCTGATGAAAAGCGATGACCCTTGACCTGTCGAAAATTCTCCAGATGGTCAGAAATGGAAATTTTTTAATGTTTAAATTTTTTGACTGCAATTGACTATTCCATGTAAATTATCACTTTTGGAACAAAAACAAGTGTGTTTAGACTCACTTTAATGCCTGAAATTAGTGGAAATAGAAGCTTCTGAATAGGAGAAAAAGTCTGCAATAATGGCAATTTTGGTCACATTGAGGTTTCAAAAAGTAGTTATTCAACATGAGGCACAATCCAAATGACATTTTGAATCAATTTTTCTACAGTCCATAAAATCAATTTTCTGATGAAAAACGATGACCCGTGACCTGTCGAAATTTCTCCAGATGGTCAGAAATCGAAATTTGTATTGTTTAATTTTTTGACTGCAAATGACTATTCCATGTAAATTATCACTTTTGGAACAAAAACAAGTGTGTTTAGAGTCAGTTTAATGCCTGAAATTTGTCGAAAAAGAAGCTTCTGAGTAGGAGAAAATGTCCGTAAAAATGGCAATTTTGGTCACATTGAGGCTTCAAAAAGTATTTATTCAACGTGAGGCACATTCCAAATGACATTTTGAATCAATTTTTCTACAGTCCAGAAAATCTATTTTCTGATGAAAAAGGATGAACCGTGACCTGTCGAAATTTCTCCAGATGGTCAGAAATGGAAATGTTTTAATGTTTAATTTTTTGACTGCAAATGACTATTCCATGTAAATTATCACTTTTGGAACAAAAACAAGTGTTTTTAGAGTCACGTTAATGCCTGAAATTGGTCAAAATAGAAGCTTCTGAATAGGAGAAAAAGTCTGTAATAATGGCAATTTTGTTCACATTGAGGCTTTAAAAAGTAGTTATTCAACATGAGGCACATTCCAAATGACATTTTGAATCAATTTTTCTACAGTCCAAAAAATCAATTTTCTGATGAAAAACGATGACCCGTGACCTGTCGAAATTTCTCCAGATGGTCAGAAATCGAAATTTTTATTGTTTAATTTTTTGACTGCAAATGACTATTCTATGTAAATTATCACTTTTGGAACAAAAACAAGTGTGTTTAGAGTCAGTTTAATGCCTGAAATTGGTCGAAAAAGAAGCTTCTGAGTAGGAGAAAATGTCCGTAAAAATGGCAATTTTGGTCACCTGAGGCTTCAAAAAGTAGTTATTCAACATGAGGCACATTCCAAATGACATTTTGAATCAATTTTTCTACAGTCCAGAAAATCAATTTTCTGATGAAAAAGAATGACCTGTGACCTGTCGAAATTTCTCCAGATGGTCAGAAATGGAAATGTTTTAATGTTTAATTTTTTGACTGCAAATGACTATTCCATGTAAATTATCACTTTTGGAACTCAAATAAGTGTGTTTAGAGTCACGTTAATGCCTGAAATTGTTCGAAATAGAAGCTTCTGAATAGGAGAAAAAGTCTGCAATAATGGCAATTTTGGTCACATTGAGGTTTCAAAAAGTAGTTATTCAACATGTGGCACAATCCAAATGACATTTTGAATCAATTTTTCTACAGTCCAGAAAATCAATTTTCTGATGAAAAAGGATGACCCGTGACCTGTCGAAATTTCTCCAGATGGTCAGAAATGGAAATGTTTTAATGTTTAATTTTTTGACTGCAAATGACTATTCCATGTAAATTATCACTTTTGGAACAAAAACAAGTGTTTTTAGAGTCACTTTAATGCCTGAAATTGGTCGAAATAGAAGCTTCTTAATAGGAGTCAAAGTCTGTAATAATGGCAATTTTGGTCACACAGAGGATTTAAAAAGTAGTTATTCAACATGAGGCACATTTCAAATGACATTTTTAATCAATTTTTCTACAGTCCAAAAAATCTATTTTCTGATGAAAAACGATGACCCGTGACCCGTCGAAATTTCTCCAGATGGTCAGAAATGGACATTTTTCAATGTTTAATTTTTGGACTTCAAATGACTATTCCATGTTAATTATCACTTTTGGAACAAAAATAAGTGTGTTTATAGTCACTTTAATGCCTGAAATTGGTCGAAATAGAAGCTTCTGAATAGGAGAAAAAGTCTGTAATAATGGCAATTTTGGTCACATTGAGGCTTTAAAAAGTAGTTATTCAACATGAGGCACATTCCAAATGACATTTTGAATCAATTTTTCTACAGTCCAAAAAATCAATTTTCTGATGAAAAACGATGACCTGTGACCTGTCGAAATTTCTCCAGATGGCCAGAAATGGAAATTTTTTAATGTTTAATTTTTTGACTGCAAATGACTATTTCATATAAATTATCACTTTTGGAACGAAAATAAGTGTGTTTAGAGTCACGTTAATGCTTGAAATTGTTCGAAATAGAAGCTTCTGAATAGGAGAAAAAGTCTGCAATAATGGCAATTTTGGTCACATTGAGGTTTCAAAAAGTAGTTATTCAACATGAGGCACATTCCAAATGACATTTTGAATCAATTTTTCTACAGTCCAGAAAATCAATTTTCTGATGAAAAAGGATGACCCGTGACCTGTCGAAATTTCTCCAGATGGTCAAAAATGGAAATGTTTTAATGTTTAATTTTTTGACTGCAAATGACTATTCGATGTAAATTATCACTTTTGGGACAAAAACAAGTGTTTTTAGAGTCACGTTAATGCCTGAAATTGGTCGAAATAGAAGCTTCTGAATAGGAGAAAAAGTCTGCAATAATGGCAATTTTGGTCACATTGAGGTTTCAAAAAGTAGTTATTCAACATGTGGCACAATCCAAATGACATTTTGAATCAATTTTTCTACAGTCCAGAAAATCAATTTTCTGATGAAAAAGGATGACCCGTGACCTGTCGAAATTTCTCCAGATGGTCAGAAATGGAAATGTTTTAATGTTTAATTTTTTGACTGCAAATGACTATTCCATGTAAATTATCACTTTTGGAACAAAAACAAGTGTTTTTAGAGTCACTTTAATGCCTGAAATTGGTCGAAATAGAAGCTTCTTAATAGGAGTCAAAGTCTGTAATAATGGCAATTTTGGTCACACAGAGGATTTAAAAAGTAGTTATTCAACATGAGGCACATTTCAAATGACATTCTTAATCAATTTTTCTACAGTCCAAAAAATCTATTTTCTGATGAAAAACGATGACCCGTGACCCGTCGAAATTTCTCCAGATGGTCAGAAATGGACATTTTTCAATGTTTAATTTTTGGACTTCAAATGACTATTCCATGTAAATTATCACTTTTGGAACAAAAATAAGTGTGTTTATAGTCACTTTAATGCCTGAAATTGGTCGAAATAGAAGCTTCTGAATAGGAGAAAAAGTCTGTAATAATGGCAATTTTGGTCACATTGAGGCTTTAAAAAGTAGTTATTCAACATGAGGCACATTCCAAATGACATTTTGAATCAATTTTTCTACAGTCCAAAAAATCAATTTTCTGATGAAAAACGATGACCCGTGACCTGTCGAAATTTCTCCAGATGGTCAGAAATGGAAATGTTTTAATGTTTAATTTTTTGACTGCAAATGACTATTCGATGTAAATTGTCACTTTTGGAACAAAAACAAGTGTTTTTAGAGTCACGTTAATGCCTGAAATTGGTCGAAATAGAAGCTTCTGAATAGGAGAAAAAGTCTGTAATAATGGCAATTTTGGTCACATTGAGGCTTTAAAAAGTAGTTATTCAACATGAGGCACATTCAAAATGACATTTTGAATCAATTTTTCTACAGTCCAAAAAATCAATTTTCTGATGAAAAACGATGACCCGTGACCTGTCGAAATTTCTCCAGATGGTCAGAAATCGAAATCTTTATTGTTTAATTTTTTGACTGCAAATGACTATTCCATGTAAATTATCACTTTTGGAACTAAAATAAGTGTGTTTAGAGTCACTTTAATGCCTGAAATTGTTCGAAATAGAAGCTTCTGAATAGGAGACAAAGTCTGCAATAATGGCACTTTTGGTCACATTGAGGTTTCAAAAAGTAGTTATTCAACATGAGGCACAATCCAAATGACATTTTAAATCAAGTTTTTTTACAGTCCAAAAAATCAATTTTCTGATGAAAAACGATGACCCGTGACCTGTCGAAATTTCTCCAGATGGTCAGAAATGGAAATTTTTTAATGTTTAATTTTTTACTGCAATTGAATATTCCATGTAAATTATCACTTTTGGAACAAAAACAAGTGTGTTTAGGCTCACTTTAATGCCTGAAATTAGTCGAAATAGAAGCTTCTGAATAGGAGAAAAAGTCTGCAATAATGGCAATTTTGGTCACATTGAGGTTTCAAAAAGTAGTTATTCAACATGAGGCACAATCCAAATGACATTTTGATCAATTTTTCTACAGTCCAAGAAATCAATTTTCTGATGAAAAACGATGACCCGTGACCTGTCGAAATTTCTCCAGATGGTCAGAAATCGAAATTTTTATTGTTTAATTTTTTGACTGCAAATGACTATTCTATGTAAATTATCACTTTTGGAACAAAAACAAGTGTGTTTAGAGTCAGTTTAATGCCTGAAATTGGTCGAAAAAGAAGCTTCTGAGTAGGAGAAAATGTCCGTAAAAATGGCAATTTTGGTCACCTTGAGGCTTCAAAAAGTAGTTATTCAACATGAGGCACATTCCAAATGACATTTTGAATCAATTTTTCTAGAGTCCAGAAAATCAATTTTCTGATGAAAAAGGATGACCCGTGACCTGTCGAAATTTCTCCAGATGGTCAGAAATGGAAATGTTTTAATGTTTAATTTTTTGACTGCAAATGACTATTCCATGTAAATTATCACTTTTGGAACTAAAATAAGTGTGTTTAGAGTCACTTTAATGCCTGAAATTGTTCGAAATAGAAGCTTCTGAATAGGAGAAAAAGTGCAATAATGGCACTTTTGGTCACATTGAGGTTTCAAAACGTAGTTATTCAACATGAGGCACAATCCAAATGACATTTTAAATCAATTTTTTTACAGTCCAAAAAATCAATTTTCTGATGAAAAACGATGACCCGTGACCTGTCGAAATTTCTCCAGATGGTCAGAAATCGAAATTTTTATTG
Organism: Triturus cristatus; assembly: GCF_964204655.1. NCBI lineage: Eukaryota > Metazoa > Chordata > Amphibia > Caudata > Salamandridae > Triturus > Triturus cristatus. The sequence continues at coordinate 1,196,089,827 of NC_140589.1, read as the reverse complement.
TTAAATTTTTTGACTGCAAATGACTATTCTATGTAAATTATCACTTTTGGAACAAAAACAAGTGTGTTTAGAGTCAGTTTAATGCCTGAAATTGGTCGAAAAAAAAGCTTCTGAGTAGGAGAAAATGTCCGTAAAAATGGCAATTTTGGTCACCTGAGGCTTCAAAAAGTAGTTATTTAACATGAGGCACATTTCAAATGACATTTTGAATCAATTTTTCTACAGTCCAGAAAATCAATTTTCTGATGAAAAAGGATGACCCGTGACCTGTCGAAATTTCTCCAGATGGTCAGAAATGGAAATGTTTTAATGTTTAATTTTTGGACTGCAAATGACTATTCTATGTAAATTATCACTTTTGGAACTAAAATAAGTGTGTTTAGAGTCACTTTAATGCCTGAAATTGTTCAAAATAGAAGCTTCTGAATAGGAGAAAAAGTCTGCAATAATGGCACTTTTGGTCACATTGAGGCTTTAAAAAGTAGTTATTCAACATGAGGCACATTCCAAATGACATTTTGAATCAATTTTTCTACAGTCCAAAAAATCAATTTTCTGATGAAAAACGATGACCTGTGACCTGTCGAAATTTCTCCAGATGGCCAGAAATGGAAATTTTTTAATGTTTAATTTTCTGACTGCAAATGACTATTTCATATAAATTATCACTTTTGGAACAAAAATAAGTGTGTTTAGAGTCACGTTAATGCTTGAAATTGTTCGAAATAGAAGCTTCTGAATAGGAGAAAAAGTCTGCAATAATGGCAATTTTGGTCACATTGAGGTTTCAAAAAGTAGTTATTCAACATGAGGCACATTCCAAATGACATTTTGAATCAATTTTTCTACAGTCCAGAAAATCAATTTTCTGATGAAAAAGGATGACCCGTGACCTGTCGAAATTTCTCCAGATGGTCAAAAATGGAAATGTTTTAATGTTTAATTTTTTGACTGCAAATGACTATTCGATGTAAATTATCACTTTTGGAACAAAAACAAGTGTTTTTAGAGTCACGTTAATGCCTGAAATTGGTCGAAATAGAAGCTTCTGAATAGGAGAAAAAGTCTGCAATAATGGCAATTTTGGTCACATTGAGGTTTCAAAAAGTAGTTATTCAACATGTGGCACAATCCAAATGACATTTTGAATCAATTTTTCTACAGTCCAGAAAATCAATTTTCTGATGAAAAAGGATGACCCGTGACCTGTCGAAATTTCTCCAGATGGTCAGAAATGGAAATGTTTTAATGTTTAATTTTTTGACTGCAAATGACTATTCCATGTAAATGATCACTTTTGGAACAAAAACAAGTGTTTTTAGAGTCACTTTAATGCCTGAAATTGGTCGAAATAGAAGCTTCTTAATAGGAGTCAAAGTCTGTAATAATGGCAATTTTGGTCACACAGAGGATTTAAAAAGTAGTTATTCAACATGAGGCACATTTCAAATGACATTTTTAATCAATTTTTCTACAGTCCAAAAAATCTATTTTCTGATGAAAAACGATGACCCGTGACCCGTCGAAATTTCTCCAGATGGTCAGAAATGGACATTTTTCAATGTTTAATTTTTGGACTTCAAATGACTATTCCATGTAAATTATCACTTTTGGAACAAAAATAAGTGTGTTTATAGTCACTTTAATGCCTGAAATTGGTCGAAATAGAAGCTTCTGAATAGGAGAAAAAGTCTGTAATAATGGCAATTTTGGTCACATTGAGGCTTTAAAAAGTAGTTATTCAACATGAGGCACATTCAAAATGACATTTTGAATCAATTTTTCTACAGTCCAAAAAATCAATTTTCTGATGAAAAACGATGACCCGTGACCTGTCGAAATTTCTCCAGATGGTCAGAAATCGAAATCTTTATTGTTTAATTTTTTGACTGCAAATGACTATTCCATGTAAATTATCACTTTTGGAACTAAAATAAGTGTGTTTAGAGTCACTTTAATGCCTGAAATTGTTCGAAATAGAAGCTTCTGAATAGGAGAAAAAGTCTGCAATAATGGCACTTTTGGTCACATTGAGGTTTCAAAAAGTAGTTATTCAACATGAGGCACAATCCAAATGACATTTTAAATCACGTTTTTTTACAGTCCAAAAAATCAATTTTCTGATGAAAAACGATGACCCGTGACCTGTCGAAATTTCTCCAGATGGTCAGAAATGGAAATTTTTTAATGTTTAATTTTTTGACTGCAATTGAATATTCCATGTAAATTATCACTTTTGGAACAAAAACAAGTGTGTTTAGGCTCACTTTAATGCCTGAAATTAGTCGAAATAGAAGCTTCTGAATAGGAGAAAAAGTCTGCAATAATGGCAATTTTGGTCACATTGAGGTTTCAAAAAGTAGTTATTCAACATGAGGCACAATCCAAATGACATTTTGATCAATTTTTCTACAGTCCAAAAAATCAATTTTCTGATGAAAAACGATGACCCGTGACCTGTCGAAATTTCTCCAGATGGTCAGAAATCGAAATTTTTATTGTTTAATTTTTTGACTGCAAATGACTATTCTATGTAAATTATCACTTTTGGAACAAAAACAAGTGTGTTTAGAGTCAGTTTAATGCCTGAAATTGGTCGAAAAAGAAGCTTCTGAGTAGGAGAAAATGTCCGTAAAAATGGCAATTTTGGTCACCTTGAGGCTTCAAAAAGTAGTTATTCAACATGAGGCACATTCCAAATGACATTTTGAATCAATTTTTCTAGAGTCCAGAAAATCAATTTTCTGATGAAAAAGGATGACCCGTGACCTGTCGAAATTTCTCCAGATGGTCAGAAATGGAAATGTTTTAATGTTTAATTTTTTGACTGCAAATGACTATTCCATGTAAATTATCACTTTTGGAACTAAAATAAGTGTGTTTAGAGTCACTTTAATGCCTGAAATTGTTCGAAATAGAAGCTTCTGAATAGGAGAAAAAGTGCAATAATGGCACTTTTGGTCACATTGAGGTTTCAAAACGTAGTTATTCAACATGAGGCACAATCCAAATGACATTTTAAATCAATTTTTTTACAGTCCAAAAAATCAATTTTCTGATGAAAAACGATGACCCGTGACCTGTCGAAATTTCTC